>NC_059350.1:41342500-42747500 GCF_019703515.2 Myxocyprinus asiaticus | reverse complement strand
AGAAAGCAAAGAGAGGACAAGACATAATAGGAATAAGAGGGAATCTGTTAGATTCGGGAAATTGATGCAAGCCAAATTCAAACTTGTTTTACCCACATGAGCACCAGGCCCAATAAAGAAATGAACAGATGATAGAATAAACAAATGATAGACTTAACTAATAAATGATAGATCAAGTGACCAAATTCAGCAATCATTTATGATTGGGGACTAGAGAATCTTATAATCTGCTTGTAGGCACCAATATCACACAATGTTCCCCCACGCACAGAGCATCTGTCCTCCGGTGACACTAATGTGACTGGTGCTAACACAGTTCAGAGTTCTGAGAAAGACTCTTCCATATTCAAGGAAGAGAGGATTTGAATTGCATCACTTCATTTTCATGTCCTCTCTTTCCCCAAGTACACATGCATAAGCTCACAAGCATGCCCCGTGAAATTGTCACAACTGAGCAGTAAGCTGACAGCTCTGGTATATAGTGGCATCGATCCTCAACTCTTCCCTGTGACGTCATTAAACTTCAACACCCTCCTCATGTTTCTCTCTCTCTCTCTTTCTTTCTCACTCACCATATGGATTTTTAAATCCAATGATGTCTCTGATTGTCATTAAAGTAATTAGACTAAATCTGCCAACTTTTAGAGATATTATGGAAACAGACTACAGTAGACTGATGATCAATTACGAACAGAAAACACCCATATGTTTCTAGAGACATTAAAGCAGGAGTTCACCCAAAAATTCTGTCATCATTTACTCAACTTGAGTCACCATGGAAAGTCATACAGGTTTGGAAAAACATGAGAGTGAGTAAATGATGACAGAATTTTCATTTTAGGGTAAACTATCCCTTCAAACTGGAATAAGAAAAATTATTTTAACATTTAAAAAAATCACACACTTCACCTTTGAAATATCCAGTATTTAAATATTAGACAGAAATTTATGTGGGTTAAATAAAAATACTGGTATTCATGACAGACATTTGTATTTTGCTGAAAAAATTACAACAAGCATGCAAGTACAATATGTGTGTGTGAGAGTGCGTGTGTGTGTTTGTGTATTTTGTGTAAGGCTAACTATAAAATGCTTTAGGGCTTTGACAGACAGAGAATTTGCCCTGCTCTCAGAGCCTGACTAGTGGTCATCACTCTTGTGGACTAAGGCTTATACAGAAAGAAAGAGAGAGAGAGAAAGAGAGAGAGAGAGAGAGAGAGAGAGAGAGAGAGTGTGTGACCTTGATGACAGCAGTAAATTTGGACAGGAATGTCAACAGCCACAAGACATATTAGTGTCACGCCAGTGTGCCCATAAGTTTACCTCTGCCAATTACACAGCGGCCATAAGATCACAGCAGCCAATCAGAGAGCATGACCCTTGCTTAAATCACGGCTGCCAAAACTGTTTTAACCACCCGATGCTTGAAGAGTTCTTTAAATAAAACATAAAAAAAAATCAACAAAGGCACTATTTTCCCTATGTGTTTAAAATAAAAAGATTTTGATGAGTAGGGCCAGATAGTGAAGCAAAGCAGACACAATAAGTGGCCAGCATACATGGGAACTCCAATACTATCTAAAAAGTTTCCATGGTGGCATCTCATGAAATTCATTGAGTTGTAATCTAGGCAAAATATGGCTACTTGGAAGAAGCTATAATTTAACATATTTTTCATTTGTTTAACATTCTTTGGTCACTACATAATGCTCATTGTTCCATTTGTATTATTTTAAAGTTTTGACTTGGCTATCATTCTAAAATGTGGAAAATAGCAATAAAAAAGAATGATTATATGTGTCCAAACTAATATTTAAAAGATTAGATAACAAATAATTATATCTATTTAATAATAGTACTTGGTATTAATACAGATTTCCAGATTCGATTCGATTCTGATTCACAAGCTCTCAGTTTGATTCCAGTTTTGATTTGATTCGATTCCAAATAATCTGGATATATTTCAGTTATAATGTCCATTTTGCTTACATATGAAAGCAATTTTATGATTTTCAATTAAAATTTCAATACTAAAACACTAATTTAAGTAAACAAAAGTGATCAATTTTTTAAGTAGAATAATAGAACGGATACAAATATAGAAACAAATTAAGAAAATGGTGCTTGAAGTTTTTAACAGCAGTATCAAGTATTTAAGAAAGCATTCAGAAATTGTAAACATAATGTAATGTAACATAAAACTACTTGAATTACCCATAAATTAAATTGGCCCAAAAACGGGTTATGGAACATTTGCAACGCATAGAGGCGCCGAATCGGATGGTGAAACATATAAAGGAATGTTCCGGGTTAACAAGTTAAGCTCAATTGACAGCATTTGTGGCATAATGTTGATTACCACAAAAATTTTATTTGACTCATCCCTCCTTTTCTTTAAAAAAAGCAAAAATCAAGGATACAGTGAGGCACTTACAATGGAAGTGAATGGGGACAATGAAAGTGAATGTGGCCAATTTTTGGAGGGTTTAAACACATAAATGTGAAGCTTAAAATGTTATAAAAGCACTTACATTAATTCTTCTGTTAAAACTTGTGTATTATTTGAGCTGTAAAATTGTTTAAATCATAATTTTTACAGTCATTATAGGGCTTTAGGGGTTGTTGACATTACATCGTCATGGCAATGAAGTTGTAAAATGGATATAACTTTACACAAAAAATTTAAGTATGTGATTAATCACACTAAAATCACGTTAACACACACATTGTTTAAGTCTTGTGGCTATACTTTTGAAACAGTGAGTATTTTAACGTTCAGAAATTGGCCCCAATTCACTTCCATTGTAAGTGCCTCACTGTAACCCAGATTCTTGCGCTTTTTTCAAGAAAAGGACAGATGAGTCAAAACAAATTTTTGTAGTAATCAATATTATGCCACAAATGTTGTCATTCGAGCTTAACTTGTATTGCATGCGGAATATTCCTTTAAGGAATCTCCACCCCAGCTATTTGTCCCTCTGTTTACATTCTGTTTAGTCATAAATGACTGTGTTTACATTAATACCTTACAAAGATGGGCATTTTCAGAGTTTTGAAGTGTATTTTATCATTTAGGCATGTATCCACATTACCACAACTCATAAACTACAGATCACACACAGTCTACACCAGACACAAACGTTGCATCACTTCAAAAGAAAGTTCAGTAGTTCGTTATGTTAATGTAATCTTGTGTTGAAGCAGTAAAAATATTTGGCTTGCTGTCCGTATACTGGAGGGCTCGGAGCTCGAGACTCGACTCGAGTCCTAAATACCCCCCTGGACTTTACTTATTTAGATAATGAATCTAGAGAATATGTGGAGATGGGGTGGAGGTGGGATGTCAGGAGAGTTGTCACAGGAAGCAGGTGAGCAGCGGCTTATATACTCCTGCTCATGGGCTGTGATTTGTCAGATTAAAATTAACATGCTCCTCCCGAACCTCTGTTAATTAACTCCATTTCAGTAGTTCGTATGTTAATGTAATCTTGTGTTGAAGCAGTAAACGTATTTGGCTTGCTGTCCATTGTTGGGCCTCATGTATTCAGATAGAAGACAAAGGCAGGCCTAACAGTCATAAAACCTAACTCAGGCCCCCACATACTGAGTTGTAAATCTTACTGATAAAAACCGCGCCAAAATCAAACAAAGGGAGTCCAAAACAGACTACAAATCCCATGAAGCCTTGCTCACTAAAGGATCGAACTCTCAACTCCTATTGGATGAGATACACAACAGAACGTCCCTCAAACCATGACATCATCAGGAGTAGAAATACCTCTGAAATGCTTCTGGGATTTGCTTCCAGCAACTTTGTTCACCGTGTATAGACGTAGTTCATCGCTGCTCTCAGGTGCAACCTCGTGGCACAAGGAAGTAACATCCGACTTGAAACTGTGGCCATACAATCTCCATCTCGCCGGACGAGTTGAGATTACTCTGTGTTCAACCGAACACTCTAACGGATCCGAAGGAGACCGCCGAGCAATCCACATCTTCATCCGTTTGCCTGCAGAAGTGAAGAGATTAAAGATTTCTCTTCCATCTTCAATCAAGTCGACATTTCTGAAGTTCTCCGCCGGCCCGCCGAGAATCAACAGCCGTGCCCGCCAACAGAGCGAGGAAACGGCCTCCCGTCATCACACGAGCCTCAAGGAACCGGGTCGGAGTTAAAGGATGGAGGGACACACATTCTACCTGTGTCCTCATGCGATTCAAATAAGAGGTTTACGTCTGGGCAGAGATAGAATATTATAGTGTGTTATTCTTGTGTTTCAAGGTTTTTGCTTGTACAGTTTACGGACCGCCATGTCCGCTCATTATTAATACTCAGGGTATTAATTATCATGAATTTGTTTTGCTGTATTGTGGTCCAACCAAACTGGACTGTTGTGCATTTTTGCCATCACGGGTGAGACCGGTAAACTGAGTTCCCTATCTTTCACTCACTCGACGTTGGTGTCGATGTAGTGACACTAGGGGTCACTCTTGGGAGCCCGAGACACCTCTGGTCTTTGATAAAAGACCAATGAAAAATGGCAAGTGGTATTTGCATGCCACTCCCCCGGACATACGGGTATAAAAGGAGCTGGTATGCAACCACTCATTCAGATTTTCTCTTCGGAGCCGAACGGTCATGCTCATTGAGCTGAATACTACTGTTCATTCACCTCTGCTGGATCTGACGGCGCATTTCAGCGGCTTCTCCCTCCTCTGCACTGGTGAACTGCAGAGAACGCCCCTGGCCCTTCGGCAGAAAAACTAGAGAGTATATTTTCTGAAAGAGCATTTTTCCACTCTAAAAGAGTATATATTTCTCTAAAAGAGCGCATACACGGAACGTCTTTTTAAAGACGCGTCTTTTTAAAGATGCTTTTCCGATTGTGTGTTATTCCTGGTTGTGCTCGTTATCTCTCGCCTTCTAACGGTCACGATCACTGTCTTTCATGTCTGGGCACTGCTCATGCAGAGACAGTGTTTGTGGATAGTCATGTTCTCATTGCGAGAATATGTCCATGGCAACATTGCGGTCGCGGCTCGCCTTCGTAAGAAAGTGAGCCACCCCAGAGGTGCCTGCCTCAGTCCTTTTACCCACGGGTTTGAGGCCAGTGCGGCTAGCACCGGGGGTGATTTGGGGACCCCAATGGGACCTCCCATTCCCCAGCACGCTCGTCTGCCCCGATCTGGCTTCTGGGTGAGTCCGCCGTCTCGTCTCACAGCGAGTTCGACCTCTTATTCGGAGCCCGCGAAAGTGATGAGCTCTCGAGCGCAGCATCGGAGAGCGGGCTCGTCCAGTCGGAAGCCTCAGCTGGGCTCCTCCCTTCAGGGTCGATTGCCCAGTCACAGGCTGACGCGGAGATGACGACATGATTTCCCAGGCAGCTGCGAGCGTCGGTTAGAGTGGATTTCACCGCTCTTCCCTGAACCCTCGCGGCTCGGTGATTAGTTCCTGGGCTCGCGGCGCCGCTCAAAGCAACGCCCTTCCCCCGTTCCTTTCATCCCGGAAGTGCATGAAGAGCTGACAAGGTCGCGGGAGGCACTTTTTACTGCCCAGTCCCGATCTTTTCAGCTTCCCCGCCCTCACTACCCTCGATGGTGGGGCAGCCAAGGGCTATTCGGCAATCCCCCGGTGGATAAAGGCGCTCGCGGTGCACCTATGCCCACAGAGCACCGCCACCTGGCGCGGGTGCCCAAAGCCCCCATCCAAGGCCTGTAGGTTTACGTCATCTCTGACGGCCAAGGTCTACGGTGCCACTGGACAAGCCGCCTCCGCCCTGCATGCCATGGCTCTCCTGCAAGTCCACCAAGGCGCTAAAGGAACTGCACGAGGGTAGTTCTACCCCGGGATTGATGAAGGAACTGCGCTCGGCGACCGACCTCGCTCTCCGCGTGACAGAGGTCACGGCGCGGTCTCTCGGGCAGACGATGGCTACACTAGTGGTCCAGGAGTGCCACCTTTGGCTCAACCTGGTCAAGATGGGTGAGGCCGACAAGACACGATTCCTTGCCGCCTCCATTTCCCAGGCGGGCCTATTCGGCGACACCATCGAGGACTTTGCCCAGCAGTTCTCGATGGTAGAGCAGTAGATGGATGCTAGCCGGCATATCCTGCACCGGCGCGGCTCAAGATCCCGCACCCCTTCTACTCATCGCCAAGGGCGTCCCCCTGTGGTGACTGCACCGGCTCCGCCGCAGCCCACCCCTTCGGCCAGGCCCCAGCGTGGAACCCACCGCAGGAAGCACACGCCACCCGTCTCGCGGCCGCCCAGAACCCGTGAAAGGCTTCAAAGCGCCCTTGAGATGGGCGACCCAGAGACAACGAAACCCGCTGCTCTGGAGCTGGTAAGCATATCTTCATCTTTGTGTTACCTTTTGCATTTAATTGCGCTGCATGCCCAAGTGGCTGCAGTACTCAAGAGCTCAGCAAGAGCTGTTTCCTTGTTCCCTGGATCACGTATCCGGTGTGTACGGCTGTCATCACGACCACCGTCCACCACTCTATTTGGCAGGTTGGCGCTCCAGCGGCGGTCTCCCGCCCCTGAGTGCCCAGCTGTGGCACAAATCCACCCCCGATGTAACAGTCTCCATGGGTCATGAGGACAGGCCTCTTCCTCCCCCGTCCCAGGCTGTTCCGGGGGTGGTCACAAGGAGCCAGGTAAGTGCTTCGATGTCCTTAGACTCAGCACGGCCACGACGTGGTGTGGCACCTCGAGCTCCGCCCTGCCGCGAGGCCCCACCTGCTGGTACATCCGATGACATTGTCCCTTTGTTCCCCCTTGTGCGGAACTTGGACGCATGGCTTGCGCTTTCCAATTCGTCACGAGGGCTGGTCCGGACCGTCCGACTCAGCTGCGCGATTCACTTCGCCGGGCATCCGCCCAGGTTCAGCGGTGTCAACTTCACCTTGGTGAAAGACGAAAACGCTGCTACCTTGTGCGGAGATCGCTACCCTCCTACGGAAGGACGCGATAGAACCTGTCCCTCCAGCCGAGATGAAGAAAGGGTTTTACAGACCCTACTTCATCATACCGAAAAAAGGCGGTGGGTTGCGGCCAATCTTGGACCTGCGAGTACTGAACCAGGCTTTACACAGACTCCCGTTCAAGATGCTGATGCAAAGATGCATTCTAGCAAGCGTCCGGCATCAAGATTGCTTCGCGGCAGTAGACCTGAAGGATGCGTACTTTCACGTCTCGATCCTTCCTCGACGCAGACCCTTCCTGCGGTTCGCGTTCGAGGGTCAGGCGTATCAGTACAAAGTCCTCCCTTTCGGCCTGTCCCTGTCTCCTCACGTCTTTACGAAGATCGCAGAGGCTGCCCTTGCCCCATTAAGGGAGGTGGACATTCGCATTCTCAACTATCTCGACGACTGGCTAATCTTAGCTCACTCTCGAGACGTGTTATGCGCACACAGGGACCTGGTGCTCTCACACCTCAGCCGACTAGGGCTTCAGGTCAACTGGGAAAAGAGCAAGCTCCTCTCGGTTCAGAGCATCTCTTTTCTCGGTTTGGAGTTGGACTCAGTCTCCTTGACGGCGCGCCTTACGAACGAGCGCGCCCAGTCGGTGCTGGCCTGTTTGAAGGCGTTCAAACAGGGAACAGCGGTTCCACTGAAACATTTTCAGAGGCTCCTGGGGCATATGGCATCCTCGGCAGTGGCCACCCCGCTCGGGTTGATGCATATAAGGCCGCTCCAGCACTGGCTCCAGACTCGAGTCCCGAGACGGGCATGGCACCACGGGACACACCACGTGGCCATTACGTCGGTCTGTCTCCGTCTTTTCAGCCCTTGGACCGACCTCTCATTTCTACGAGCAGGTGTTCCCCTAGAACTGGTCTCCAGGCACATCGTGGTCACGACAGACGCCTCCAAAATGGGCTGGGGCACTGTTTGCAACGGGCACGCAGCCGCCGGCCTCTGGATGGGTCCGTGACTGCATTGGCACATCAACTGCCTCGAGTTACTGGCAATTCTGCTCACCCTGCGGAGGTTTCGGCCGTTGATCCAGGGCAAGCACGTGTTAGTTCAGACAGACAACACGACAACGGTAGCATATGTCAACCGCCAAGGTGGTTTGCGCATTCGTTGTATGTCACAACTCGCCCGCCGTCTCCTCCTCTGGAGTCAGCAGCACCTCAAGTCACTGCAAGCCACTCACATCCCGGGCAACCTCAACACTACGGCGGACGCGCCGTCACAACAGGTTACCCTCAGGGGAGAGTGGAGACTCCACCTTCAGGTGGTCCAGCTGATTTGGAGTCGATTCGACAGGCACAGGTGCACCTGTTCGCCTCCCAAGTATGCTCCCCATTGCCCGCTCTGGTACGCCCTGACCGAGGTCTCCTTTGGCATAGACGCGCTGGCACACAGCTGGTCCCCTGGCATTCGCAAATATGCGTTTCCCCCAGTGAGCCTGCTTGCACAGACCCTGTGCAAGGTCAGGGAGGACGAGGAGCAGGTCATCCTGGTAAGCACCCTACTGGCCCACCCAGACATGGTGCTCGGACCTCACGCTCCTCGTGACAGCTCCCCCCTGGCAAATTCCCCTGAGGAAGGACCTTCTTTCTCAGGGAAGGGGCACCATCTGGCACCCACGCCCAGACCTCTGGAATCTCCATGTCTGGCCCCTGGATGGGACGCGGAAGACCAAAGCTGTCTCCCACCTGCGATGGAAGACACGTTCACTCAGGCTTGGGCTCCCTCTACGAGGCACCTGTATGCCTTTAAGTGGCGTCTGTTTGCTAAGTGGTGTTCTTCCCGTCGGGAAGACCCCCAGAGATGCGCAGTCAGATCAGTGCTTTCCTTCCTGCAAGAGAGGTTGGAAGGGAGGCTGTCCCCTTCCACCTTGAAGGTGTACGTTGCTGCCATAGCAGCACACCACGACGCAGTCGACGGTAAGTCCTTAGGTAAGCATGACCTGATCATCATCAGGTTCCTAAGAGGCGCCAGGAAGCTGAATCCCTCCAGGCTGCACCTCGTTCCCTCATCGGACCTCTGTAGTACTTCAGGGTCTACAGAGAGCCCCCTTTGAGCCTTTGCAGTCAGCCGAGCTTAAGGCACTCTCCTTGAAGACTGCCCTCCTGACTGCGCTCACTTCCATCAAGAGGGTAGGAGACCTGCAAGCGTTCTCTGTCAGCGAAACGTGCCTGGAGTTCGGTCCAGGTTACTCTCACGTGATCCTGAGACCCTGACCGGGCTATGTGCCCAAGGTTCCCACCACCCATTTAGGGACTAGGTGGTGAACCTGCAAGTGCTGCCGCAGGAGGAGGCAGACCCAGCCCTGTCGTCGCTGTGTCCGGTGCGCGCTTTACGCATCTATTTGGATCGCACGCAGAGCTTTAGAATCTCTGAGCAGCTCTCTGTCTGCTTTTGGTGCACAGCGGAAAGGAAGTGCTGTCTCACGGCAGAGGATCACCCACTGGCTCGTTGACGCCATAACTATGGCATATCTCGCCCAAAACATGCCAACCCCGGTAGGGCTACGAGCTCATTCTACCCGTGGTGTAGCAGCTTCTTGGCCCCTGGCCAGAGGTGCCTCTCTAACAGACATCTGCAGAGCAGCAGGCTGGGCAACAACCAACACCTTTGCAAGGTTCTACAACCTCCGGGTGGAACCGGTTTCGTCCCAGGTAGTGGCAAGCAACACAAGCAGATAAGCCCGGGATAGCTGGCCGCGTGTATCGCTTGCACATAGCGCCTTCCACCTCCTTTTGAGCTGAAGAGGTGCGCCGTTAATTCCCAGTAGTGTTCACAAAATTTGTTCCCTGGTTGACTTCCTCTGAGCCCTGTGGCAGTTGAGTGTTCGGAGAGACTCGCTGCCGGCCTAGTACACGTGCTAACTAAGAGCCCGGTTCTGGGGTAGGTGCTCCGCATGTGGCGGTTCCCTGAAAGGCTAACCCCATGCGATCTATATCTTCCGCTTATTTGTTTCCCTGCTGGCAAACTGCGTCTTCCTTGGGCAGAGCCCCTCTGCCCCAGTCTCCATATTTGTAGTAACTCCTCCCCCATTGGGCAGGATCTACCTTGAAGGCTCTCCACATGGTTGGAAAGACCATGTGACATATTCTTCCACTTAAATATCCCCACCTCTCTTGGGGCGAGGTGTGGTCTCCGCGGTGTCCTCCCCTTGGGAGGGACACCCCCGACTAGACCTGGTGGCCCAGTCAGATAATCCCCCTTCTTTTTTAGGGAGTGGAAAAAGAGAAGGGGAAAAGAGGCCACGACTAGGTTAAGCCTGTCTCTATCTTTGGGTAGTCAACTTATTCCCAAAAAGGGCCGTTTGACACTCATAACTGTGTTGGGGAAGGTTACGTGTCGACCTGGTGTGCTGGCTATGAGGCACACAGCAAGTCTGCCCACCACACACCGTCAGTTCATGTAACACCGTTCAGCCTTGTGGCATTTTGTATAGGGACCCCTAGTGCCACTACATCGACACCAACGTCGAGTGAGTGACAGATAGGGAACGTCATGGTTACTGGTGTAACCTCCGTTCCCTGATGGAGGGAACGAGACGTTGGTCCCTCCTGCCACAACGCTGAACTACCCGCTGAAATGGCCGGACCTTATATCGGCTCCTCAGCATAAAACCTGAATGAGTGGTTGCATACCAGCTCCTTTTATACCCGTATGTCCGGGGGAGTGGCATGCAAATACCACTCGCCAATTTTCATTGGCCTTTTATCAAAGACCAGAGGTGTCTCGGGCTCCCAAGAGTGACCCCTAGTGTCACTACATCAACACCAACGTCTCGTTCCCTCCATCAGGGAACGGAGGTTACACCAGTAACCATGACGTTATCCATTAAAGAGTCAAAGAACGCGGGACTTTTACGAGCCGTCCACCGCGTCTCTGAGTGATAAACTAACAGCTGCTTTCTCTCCCACGATCGCGAAATCGGCTTTAGGGCCGTCACTTTAATCTCTCTCTCTCTCGTACTAACCACACACACACACACACACACACACACACACACACACACACACACAAACACTCGCCCTCTCACACACACACACCCTCATGTGTTATAGAATTATATTTATTTTCATATCTAATCATATCACTGTTTAGTTTGTAGTTGTAAGTCAGAAGTTTATTGACTGCGTTGTATTAATTATTAATTGATATTACTGCATAAATAAACTTTGTTTATATTACAAAGAGAAGTGTTTTGGTTTGTTTTGCATATGCCTGTGTCATGCTGACAGGATGTCAGTGCTCCGATTCAAGCCTTCATTCATTTTTTTTTTTTTTTTTTTTTTTTGAAAATCGATATTCTTCGGATGTCGATTTTCCTAAGAAAACAATCTAATATTGAGACTGTTATACTATCTGGTTATTAGTCCCTGATTCCAGGGTGGTGCCCCGTCAATGTTGATCCTTATTAATATTCTATTGATTTTTGATAATTGATAATTATCTTTGATGATTGTTGAATTTGAATGATCAATAAGCTAGTGTTAATTTTAATTAATGTAATTAACGATTATCTTTGATAACTGTTGACTTAAAGGATTAGAAAAGCTAACATTGATTCTCATCAATGTTCTATTGATTTTAATATCTCATAATTATCTTTGATAATTATTAATTATTGCTAATAACCAAACTTGCTCGTAAATGTAGCGCACTACATTTACTGGAGCCCCATA
This sequence comes from Myxocyprinus asiaticus, assembly GCF_019703515.2. Classification (NCBI taxonomy): domain Eukaryota; kingdom Metazoa; phylum Chordata; class Actinopteri; order Cypriniformes; family Catostomidae; genus Myxocyprinus; species Myxocyprinus asiaticus. The sequence goes on along the minus strand of NC_059350.1, from coordinate 42,735,848 downwards.
TGAGGTTTTAATGAGTTAGATTAAATTAATTAATTTAAATATTAATTAATAACTAACTAAATAATTATTAATTATTTCTGATAGTAACACTGATCTAAACAAGCAGTAAAGCCCTACACCATATACTGATTGGTATGGGTGGGGCACTGTTGCTGTGGTATCGAGTAGGGCACAAAAGACTTCATTAGATTTATTAACACCTGTAATGGAAGCAAAGGTTATCAAAGGTTAGTTTGTACTTACCTGTAGTGGAGCAAATGGTTAGTTAGGAATACGTAAATTTATTACATTTATGTACGTCTGTAAGGGAAGCAAAAGGTTAATTATGGAAAACGTGTCAATTACGTTCATATGCAGCTTTGAGGGAAGCAAAAATTTAGTTAAGAATACAACTGTATTACATTTGTCATGGCGGGGCACTGTTGCTGCGGTATTAAGTAGGGCACAAAAGACTTTATTAGAATCATCAACACCTGTAAGGGAAGCAAAGGTTAGTTTGTACTTACCTGTAGTTATGTAAAACGTGTCAATGACATTTATATGCAGCTTTGAGGGAAGCGAAAGGTTAGTTAAGAATACAACTTTCTTACGTTTGTCATGGCAGGGCACTGCTGCGGCAGTATCAAAATGAGAAAGGGGTGATGCTGTGGCATAATTGAGTGTATGTGGGCAATGCTGCAGCAGTATCGAGCGTGGGCGGGCGCTGCAGCACATTATCTGATGGGGCACTGTGGCTGCAGTATCAAATAGGGCACACATAGTTTATCACATTTAGGCACACCTTATTGTGTGTCGGGCTCATTCTGAATATGAGCAAAGGAAATGCCTATGCCATGGTTAACAGGAAAAGCTAAAAGGCTCTTAAGATTACTGCACCACCACTGCACTCGAATGGGAAAGCTCATACTGCGTTTCGGACAGGAGAGCCTGCGACCAATGCGCTAAGGCTCACACTGCATTTGAACGAGAGAGCCCTCACTGCAATTCGATGGAAAAGCCTGCATTGCGTTCAAACGGGAGGGCCCACACTGCATTCAAATGGTGGATGGCGCAGAGTAAAGAACCTTGTTGAATAGCGGTTTGTGATGGGTATATATTTATGTGCTGTGCCCCTCGAGTTTTTAATAAGAGGAACCATAAGAGGAAAGAGGAAACATGATTGTGGTGTTGTGGGAGATTTAGTGGCAATGCCTGAAAAATTCCGTATTTGCAGCACCTGGAAAAACACATTTGCGCTGCTTTGCGGTGTGGTGGAAGTTTGTCGCATGGTCCGAAGGACACCACAGTTGCGGCACCTGTACAGCACATTTGCGCTGCTTGCGGTGTGGTAGGACTTTGTCGCATGGTCCGAAGGACACTGCAGTTGCAGCCATCTTTGGCCCCTCAGCAGGTAATAGTAAAGTCTTGGAAAGACACCTAGATAGAGAAAGTGAGAGGTAAATCTGCGTACAATTCAGTGACAGGAATTTAAATGTGCTCTCGCAGAGGCCTGCTGGAAGTAATATTGGTGAGACCCTGCGGAAGGCGCAATTTTAGGCGTTGCTGTAGAAAAGACAAAATAATCATATTTAGGTGAAACTTTAGAAAAAAATGTGCTAGGGAATACAGTACATCTTCATAAACAATGTGAAAAAAATAGCATAAAATGATCTGAGAAATAAGAGCTTTGGCTCTGTAATGCATGCGCTCCTAGGAGTATAACTGTCGTCTGTAGTAGTCTGTAGGATAATGGATGCCGTTACACCATTGTTTGGCTCTCAAGTGAGCAGGAATGCAGGCCGGTTTTGAGAGAGCTCTTCTACGACCACTCCAGTGATGTGAAATGTTTGCTTCCACCAGAGCTTTGAAAGTCAGAGGCTAACAGCATGCTATCTTCAGGCATTATGTATTGTTAAAGAGTATGCAAGGTAGCTCTTCAGCTTCCTGGAAGCCTGATCCATAGATGTGGGGTGGTGTATGATCTTTTATAGTTTGATGGTCAGTGTGTCTGGAACGAAGAAGGAGACACTAAATCATTGAAGCACTGAGATGTTTGGTATGTTGAAATCTTTCATTCATTATTTCTTTCCATCATTTCCCCTTTCTCAACCACTCCTGTAAATAGTCTCTGAAGGATTATTATTTTTTTTTTTTTCATTCAATTCTCCACTGCAGTAGTCCAGAGCTAGTGTTAAGAGGGCTGGGATAACGGTTAGGACTGATCAATACAACCTGGCACCAACATCAGCTCTGTGGAGACAACACACACACACCATGTGCACACACACAGCCAGGATACACACAGTCCTTCATCAATACATTCATCTTATTCATCTTATTCTGATTCAGGACAGAAACCCCTTCACAACCCTGGCCACTTCTGGCCACTTCTTCTGACCCATCGACCTCTTCCAATACCTTAATCTCTTTCAATCTTTAATTTGTCAATTTTGTTAAAGGGGTCATGTCATGAGGAATCATATTTTCCTTGATATTTTGACATATAAGAGGTCATTCTACAATAAAAACATACTGTAAATTTCAGAACTGAAAACGTAAACCCCAATGCAATAAAAGCATTTATGAAACCAAGCTGCAAAAATGCCATGTTCTCTACTTTCGCGACTTCCCTACATCAGGCGTTTAGGCCAGAACTGAGCATTTCAGACAGAGGGCCAGAGACAGTGTGTAAAATTATCATATATTACAAAATTATGACTGTTTTGGTAAAAAAAAAAAAAAAAAAAAAAAACAGGAAAAGCTAAAAGGCTCTTAAGATTACTGCACCACCACTGCACTCGAACAGGAGAGCTCATACTGCGTTTCGGACAGGAGAGCCTGCGACCAATGCGCTGAGGCTCACACTGCATTTGAATGGGAGAGCCCTCACTGCAATTCGATGGGAAAGCCTGCATAGCGTTCAAACGGGAGGGCCCACATTGCATTCAAATGGTGGGTGGTGAAGAGTAAAGAACCTTGCTGAATAGCGGTTTGTGATGGGTATATATTTATGTGCTGTGCCCCTCGAGTTTTTAATAAGAGGGCCAGAGACAGGGTGTAAAAAAAAATAATAAAATAATAAAAGAGTATGTCATGACCTCTTTAATTTAATATGCTTTAATTGGCAGGACAAAACTACACATTTGTATTGCCAAAGCAATGCATGATAAGTATACATAATAAATATAAAAGAACAATAGAACAAAAAAAAAAAAAAACTGCAAAGTAGGGCTTTGTGATATATCAAATATACACAATATAATCACACTGATTTTTCTGACTATATAAAATTAAGGAGCACCTATTATGGTTTTTCAAATATGACCTTTCATATAGTGTGTTATATAGCTGTTTGTGAATGTAAAAAAGTCTGCAAAGTTTCAAAAATCAAAGTACACGACAAATGGAGTTATTGACTCTCAAAAGAAAGAACCGATTCTGAACACCTGAAATGAGTCATTAGTAATTCCAGACTTACCTCCTGTATTAACCTACGTAATTTTGTAACAAAACACCTGCCTCTGGTCTTCATTGGCTGCTCGCGAACAGCTTTGACCAGCCCTCAAACACTACACTAAGCGGTAGACCAATCACAACAGACTGGGACATCTGACCAATCAGAGCAGGGTAGGCTCTCTGAAAGGAGGAGTTTAGAATGAATCCTTAAGAACAGATCATTGAACAAGTCGTTTTTGACACTGGGAAAAAAGGTAATGCTGCAATTTAAATTATGAGCAAATTAAAGTGTTTTTTGACCTTGGATGCATGTAAATTTATTTTATGAGACCTTTAAAACAAAATTAGGCACGTTTAAAAACCATAATAGGTGCTCTTTAAGAAATATTGTGAATACCGCAATGATTTTAATTTGCTTTTTATTTGGCCATAAAGTTTCATTACTGCCATCAATACACTAATTTCCCGATCCTTCAGCACTGCACAATTATTCTAAATAACATAAAAATGGCAATATGGTCATATGTGATTGTTAAACTGCAAAAGGCTGTGATTAAAGACAGATAAATATGGTCTGTGTGCACTTCAGAATAAACGGGTGATGCGTTTTTCTGTGCACGTGCAGGGCTTATGGGCTCATGTTTATAGCACTTTTAGAGATGTTCACATGCATTGTGAAAGAAAGTACTGCAGATTCAAGCATACAAGATATTATTCAAATCTAGAAACACAGCACAGTATAGCAGAACAGGAGATAATAGCGTTTCATCAGATGCGGGGCATTGTAAACTGTCAAATACACACTTGGCACTTTCAGTGTCAAAATATAAAGCCCCAGGTGCAGGTGAAATATCATTATTTTAAAATAGATTTGTATGCAATGCCTTTAAAATATTGAATATATTTGGCTATAATGGTTGTTTGGATAAAATGATGGTTCCACTGATTTAAAACAAAACATCACTTTTCAACCATTTCAGAGCTAAAACATTATTATCAAGATATATATTGAAAAAAAAATAAAATAATAATAATGCAAAGACAGAAATCAACAACACATTAAAAAAATAACTAAATAAATAAATTATGAGAACAACATTAATCAAACAAGAGCTATTAAGGACCAAAGCAAAAATTAAACTAAATAAATATAATTAAAGATCACTCACTGTCCTTTTCTCTTTTGCTCTCTACCAGAGCTGTAACCACAATAGACATTCATTAGATTCTCAGATTATTATACAGTATTTGATCTCCCCAAACCTGAATATGTGGTCACATCCTCGGTCTCGAACCTCTTACTCTCTATACCTGAAAATCCCTAAGACTCTGATGCTGATCTGAGTGATGACGATGACCAAATACAGGATCCTGATTATCAGCCCACACAATCAGAAGAGACTGGGGACACTTCTTTTGAATCCAATACTACTCTTCATGGGTGTTTTCAGCTTCCCATCCTTGGAGAACTACTGGCACCATGAGTCACGTTTCAACATGATAGCTGAGATCATGCCAAAGAAAAGATTCAAGCTGTTACGCCAGTTCATTCATTTTAATGATAATCAGCAGTGCAATGACCCTTTTTGAGATGCTTTGTGAGCAGTGTCTCCTGATCCCATCCACTTACAATCACAATCATGGTGGCATATAAAGGCACAAGGGCTGGCACTCTCCACCAATATATTGCCAACAAGCCAAACAAGTGGGGCTTTAAATTGTTCTGCCGGGCCAGTTCATCTGGCATCATCCATGACCTACTGCTCTATCAAGGCGCATCCACATTTTTCAGTGTTGCCCTAAGTGAGCAGGAGCAGGAGCAGGTGCTACTTCTAGGGGCCAAACTGGTGACAGTGTTATGCAAAACCATAACACAGCCATGGCGTACATTTGTCATCTGTGACAACTGCTTCACCAGTTTCAACTTGGTCCAGAACCTGCATGAAAACCTGGGTGTCAAGTGCATCGGCACTCTCCGATCAAACCGCATCAGTGTAGCTACCTAGATGACAGACAAAGAGCTGATGAAGAAAGGACGTGGAGCTTTTGATTACAGGTCTGCTGAAGGGGTAATCACAGTGAAAAGGTTTGACAATATTCCAAGGCAATGCCTGTGGGATCATGCCTCTTTCAACTGTCAAACGGTGGAGCAAAGAGGCCCACCCATGCCCATCACTCATTCTTGCCTACAATCAGCATATGGTAGGCATTGATCTTTCTGACATACTGGTACACATGTACAAGACCCCAGCCAAGTCAAGGCAATGGTACTTGCCCCTGTTCGCAAACATTGTTGACCTGTGCATCTCAAATTCCTGGCTGGTCTACAAGAGGGTCTGTGGCCTACTAAACGAGAAACCTATGACTCTCAAAAGGTTCTGCCTGGCAGTCGCCCACAGTTTGAAGCATGTCAACAAGCCAGCATCCATAGTTGGTCGACCACCATCCTCATCTCCACCACAGATGTCATCTCAGAAGGAACACTTCACCCCAAGACCCTCACAACCACAAACAGATGTGTGTTACGATAACAGCGGACATTTGCCACTTCACTGTGACAAGCGGGGGCGGTGCAACCTCTGTCCAAAGGGTGTGTCAAGATGGAATGTCAGAAATGCAATGTGTTTGAATGCAAACCAGCAATGCTTCATAGCATACCACCAGAAATAAAGTCTAATCTAATGCCCAAAAAATATTTGTGTTGTTGCACCACCACACAGATGAGCAAGTCTGATTAGTTCTTCAACAAGTTAGCATTTTATTTGACTTTTCTAAAAGTTTTGGTATTTGTAAATGTATTGATACTTTTACCATGAAGCAACATCTCAATCGTTTGGTAGAGGCCTATACTAAAAATTAAAAAAAATGTGGGGCCTGTAAAAAAAAAACAAAAAAAAAAAAAACATTGATTTTTGTTATTATTGACTCGAGAAAATAAAAAAAGCAATTCAAATAAAAATCCATTTTTTTTTTCTTAGTGAGGATGTGACTGGGTGTGTGTGTGTTAGTGTGTCTCAGCCCATCTGGTTGATTTTTTTAACAAGGCTTCCCTTCCCACTCGCATGAGGTCGTTTTCCTGTTGAGCGGCAAGTCTTTAGAGAAATGAAGGGGATGGAGAACAGAACATGAGCGCTAATGGATGCATGAGGTCAGGTCGTAACAGCAGACTAGGACAAACACACCTCTGAGGACCAGCTGGACAAAACAGAAATATCTGAAACAACACCATTTCACTCTAGGCATCTGTCTAACAGAGCGAATTAATTTGATACAGCGTTTGCTCGCAAAGACAGCGAAAGCTTCGACTGAAAGCTACTATCTGTGAGAGTACATCCGTGACAAACAAACTGTTAGATAACAGCATCGCTAACAATTTGCAGAGTGGCTATTACATTGCGTGACACTCTATCGTTGCTTAATGCAATGGTGAATGTCACTCTGTTTTGTGGCACTGTTTTTATACACTCTGTGTCTGGTATGTTGGTGCCAATTCAGTATGTGTGAATCTCTAAACCAAAGTTGTTTGCATTATGTTGAATAATCTAATTAGACCCTTTATTTTGACACTTTCTGCTTTAAAATGTTAGTTCACCAAAAAATTTAATTCTGTTGTCATTTACTCACCCTCATTGGGTGCCAAATAAAGAGGGCTACCGGTGGCACACCTAGGGGGTGGCCTATCCCTTTAAATTAAATAGTAGAGCTTGCAATGCCAATGTTGTCAGTTTGATTCCCACAGAACACACATAATGATCAAATATATATTGTACATTGAATTCAAGTAGCTTTGGGTGTAAATGAAAACATTACTTTCACTATCCTTTCTGGCAGGTGTACAGTAATTACACTTTTGGATTATAACACGCTACATTAGCAGCTATCCATGTGGAATTCTACTTCAATCAACAAAAATTAAATTTGCTGTCTCCATGGGAACAATATCGCAGTACGTACCTTTTCGATTCTCTCCCCTTTACTCTCCTTACTATAGTATCATACCCACTCACTACATAGACCGTCTCCTTCTTTTCTCCTCCTTTTTTCCTTCCTGATTTAATGATCTGACCAATTAGGGCTGCAGTATCTCATGGATGCTAGGCAAGGTCATAATTGGAAGAGTTCTGAGTTTCTTTTTAATCATTAGCTTTAAGACACTGTCTGTGCATTCACAATTAATCCTTTTAGAGAAGCAGAGAGCAGTTGAGGTAGAGAGGGAGAGGTCGGTCGGTGATACATGCACTGAATGTATTTCACAGTGGGGTCTCTGGTGGTCATGTAGTACAGTCCATACTAACATACTCACTCATCTGAACTCTAATGTGGGACATTACTGCCACCTACTGCCTAGGAGAGGACCTGCCCAATGGAATGCCACTTCACTCAAGAGAGATCTTGTGGTTAAGAATCAGGTAGCCAGAGTATAAAAGGACAATGCTTCTTCTTTTTTTTCCTCTCTCTCTCCATGTACAGCACTAATAGTGGTGATTCATTTTAAAAGAATGAATTAAATTACCAACAAATGAAAAATGCAATGAAGAGTTATAATAATGCCATGCAGGATGACACCTGAGAGACATATAAAGCCTGTAATTATATATTTTTGAAAGCAGGAACATGTGGTACAGATGCTTTGTGCACAGCTATAATTATACTGGTACGCTGCAGAGATTCAGTATTGCAGTCAACAATGAATGAGACTTTTACAGACTGCACACATACAGCAACATCAGGGCAGCACAGTATGTAACAAAAACACTTACCTATAGCTGAATATGAAATAGAGAAATCTGGACAGTTAAGACAGTGTGGACAGTTTGAGAATGCCAAAATTTGTATGGCGCTAAAAGATTCAATATAATTTATAACTATCAAAATGCAACATAAAATACATTAATGACTGGGACAATTCAACTGGAGTGTGATGGCCTAAAATGCAGCCACACATCAGTAAGCGGTAATGTTGCACACGCGCACATACATATCACACACACACACGCACACACACACACACGCACATACACATGCATATGCTTTCTTTTAATTTATCTTGCACATTGTTTGAGATTCTAGTTTCTGTTCACTTAATGGTTTCTGTATTCATATCATATGTATATGGCAATAAGATTCAGACATGGTTTCTTTCTCATTTAGATATTTATTTAAGTTTTGGTACATCATTAACTAGTTGGAGTGCACACATTCTAGTTTATGGTGTACGGTACATACTTTTATTAATATTGATTTCTTTGAGTTTAAGTTACCGCTGTGGTGCTGAGGAGTAGATGGCTGGAGCTGATGGCCGTGAATAGTGGTCGGCGAGCTTCCGGATTCGTGGCCCGTGTGTGTTAAGGACCAGCATGGCGCTTTGACCGCTGCTTTAGTTCCACTTGCCGCTACCAAACAGCAGATTGGCTGTGGGGGAAATGGGGTGTTTGTGTTTGGATTTTCTTTTCTAATTTGTTGGTTTTCTTTGTTGTTGTTTCTTTATTTCTTCAGATATGCATTTAATTTTATTCCAATCCTTTAACTGGCCTTGTTATGGATGTTGTTATTGTATTTTGAAGTTTGTGTTTTCTGTCTTCCCTTGTGTGTTAATGTGGACTAGTCTGTTTGTATAAATGTGTCCTGGTTGTTTCATTTGTAGATCAGTTCAGTTTGGTTTTCATATGTAGTCAGTTAGTGGAGTTTAGTTTTGTTCTGTTGACCTCTTTTATAGGCTTGCACAAGGATTTGATTGTTTGGACTTTTAGTTCCTATTTGAATTTTGTTGTTTGATTCATTAAAAGATTATTTTGGGAACTATTTTTTCATGACCCTTGGTCCCTCACAAGTGGTGGCAGCAGTGGGATCAGCCAGTAGGGGGCCTAGTTTCCCAGGATTATTATAATTTTTTTTTTTTTCTCAAACTCCATGTGCCATGAATCGGGAGCAAGGAAGGCAGCCCCAAAGACTGCTCCAACAGAGCAACCTGAGGAAGTGTTCCAGGAGGTGGGGGAAGATGAAGCAGTACAGGAGGTGAGGGAGGTGGATGATACGGAGCCTGAAATCCGAGAGCCCACACTTGCAGACTTGACGGGCCTGTTTCGAGCTCATATGGCAAAGATGGATGCCCAAGAAGCTCACAGGACTCAAGAGTATTCTCAGCAGGAGCGTTGCTTTTAAGCCCTTCAACACCAGTTTAGTCTGTTGCAGCTGGAGGTGCAAGCTTGTACGACTCCAACTCCCAATCCACTGCTGACTGCTGAAGACCCCTTGGAAGGTCCAGATGATGGGGAAGCTGTCTCTTTCCACCCGCTGTCTCAGTCCACTACCTGTCAGAAAGACCGCTCAGAAATTCGTGATGCAGGTCAGTGTCAGTTTAAAGAGCTAAGACTTGAAAAGTTATCGGAATCTGATGATATTGAACACTTTCTAATCACCTTTGAGAGACATGCAGCAGTTTGCCGGTGGCCGAAGGAGGATTGGGCCTTCTGTTTAATTCCTCTCTTGACGTGTAAGGCCAGAGCTGCTTATGTTCATATGGATGTTGATGATTCTCTTGAGTATGAGGAAGTTAAATCTGCCATCTTAAGAAAATATGACATCAACCAAAAAACGTATAGACAACAGTTTCATTCTCAGGATGTTGACCCCCTTGAAAGTCCCACAGAACTATATGTGCGGTTAAAGGAACTTTATGGGAAGTGGATCCAGCCAAAAAGTAAATCAGTTGAGGAAGTTGGTGAAATCCTAATTCTTGAACAATATCTAAGAATTCTTTCTCCAGAGCTCCAGGTTTGGCTTCGAGAACATGATCCTAAAACTGCCGCACAAGCAGCAACACTGGCCGACGTGTTTGTGGCTGCACATAAGAGGAGTCAGTCATGGGCTTGGAAAACTAGCAGAGACGACCGCAGACTAAACCTCCCCCAGCAAAGCCAGAGAAGTTTTCCCAGTGCCGGTACGCTTCCTGGAGGAGGACCTGCATTTGCAACTTCTCTTAAGAGTTATAAAAAAGTGCTGATCTGCTATATGTGTGGTCAGGAGGACCATTCAAAACCAATGTGCCTTAAAATACAGCCAAGACTACTCACCTATGTTATGTGCCCAGGGGATGTATGAGGCCACAAGTAAAAGCTGAGTGGTCGCCACAGATAATATGACAATGGAGGTGAATGGAAGGGAGTTGCAGGCCCTGGTAGACACTGGGAGTGATCAGACCCTGGTACATCACAAGTATATACCACCTGCCCTACTTAACTTCAGTGACAAGAAATCCATTCGCTGTGTTCACGGTGATGAAAATCTGCTTCCTACAGCAGATGTGTAAATCAAGGTGAAAGGACAAACTTATCTCCTGGATGTGGGCGTAGCGGACAACTTACCATTTCCTGTGGTTTTGGGTCATGACCTGCCAGTGCTCTGGGACTTGTTGCAGCTTGTACCCTCGTGTAATATGGTCATCACCCGGGCTAAAGCAAGCAAGGGGGAAGAAGGGGAACAGTTGCTTAGGGCCCTACCTTTCTTTAACAATAAAGTAGAAACCATTGACTCTGCAAAGCCCAGGAAATCCCGTTGACAGAAAAGGTTGGGAAAAATTAAATATAATGCTTCTAGAATGCCAGTTGACTCCCTTTTTGACTTTTCCTCAGAATTTAAACTGCCTACTAACGTCGCTCAGTTACAACAGGAGGATGCCAGTCTTGTCCCTTACTTGGAAAAGGTAAAGCAAGAGGATGTAGAGAATGATATTGATGATGACCTTACAAAGGAAAAATACTTTCTTCAACAGGGGATACTCTATCGTCGGCTTGGGTTGGTGACACAGCTGGTGGTGCTGCAGTGTCCCTGCAAAGTTATTCTTATCCTGGGTCATTTGATTCCCTGGCTGGCCACCTGGGGAAATGTAAAACCCTCGCTAGGATTAGAAGACACTTTTACTGGCCCGGCTTGAAGGCAGAGTTAACCCAATATTGTAGAAATTGCCCAGAATGTCAAAAAGTCTCTGCACGTGGCCCTTGTCAGGTTCCTCTCCAACTGCTTCCAATCATTGGCACTCCATTTGTAAGACTGGGAATGGATGTAGTTGGGCCTGTTGAAAGAAGTCACTCAGGTAACCTATTTATGCTTGTTGTAACCGACTATGCTGAAAGGTATCCAGAAGTGTTCCCATTGAAGTCCATCAAAGCAAAGTATGTGGCGACCTGTCTTGTGCAATTGTTCTCCAGAGTTGGGTTTCCTTGTGAGATATTGACAGATCAAGGAACTAACTTTATGTCTGCCCTTCTGAAACAGGTATACAAGCTGCTGGGCATCAAGAGTCTGAGAACAACTCCTTATCACCCCGAGACAGATGGACTTACAGAAAGATTTAATCAGACCCTTAAACAGATGCTTCACAAGTTTGTCTGTAACTCAGGTAAAGACTGGGACCAATGGCTCCCCTACCTTCTGTTTGCCAATAGAGAGGTGCCACAATCATCTACTGGCTTTTCCGCTTTTGAACTCTTATATGGACATGAGGTAAGAGGTCCTCTTGCTCTGCTTCAAGAAATATGGGAGGGGGACCAGAGAAGGGGTGAGCCGATGAATGTTGTGTCCTATGTGGTGCAGATGCAAGAGCGCTTGGAGAGGATGACTGCATTGGCCCAATCTCACCTGGCTGAGGCGCAAACCTGCCAGAAAACCTGGTATGATCAGTCTGCTCATGAGTGAAGTTTTGAACCGGGTCAAGGTCCTGGTGATGCTGCCCAGTAATGAAAGTAAACTGTTGGGCAAATGGCAAGGCCTGTTTGAAGTCCGAAGGAAACTTGGGCCTACCACCTATGAAATTTCAACATTAGGCAAAGATGGTCCTACCTGAATTCTGCACATTAACCTCCTTAAGCAATGGGTCCCCTGTCCTGATCAGACTGTACAGATCTTGATGTTTAGGCAGGTGGAGGAAGAATTGGATGACCAATACTTACCCCAGCCTGCTCTAGGAGATGTCAGTCTGCATCATTTGTCACCATAGTGCCAGCGTGAGGTGAGGGCCCTTGGCCTACCTGGGGTTTTCTCAGAATATCCTGGATTCACAACGTTAATAGAACATGACATTGTGTTGAAACCTGATGCTGTTGTAAGGAGAATGAGCTACAGGGTCCCAGAGCGTCTCCAAGAGTCACTAAAGAAGGAAGTCAATTTGATGCTGAGGCTGGGGATCATCGAGTCATCCAGAAGTGAATGGTGCAATCCTGTGGTCCTTGTTCCAAAAAAGGATGGCACAATAAGATTCTGTATAGACTTCCGTTACCTCAATTCTGTGACAAAATTTGATGCTTATCCCACTCCACGTATAGATGACCTTACTGATCACCTGGGTAACTCACGGTTTCTGACGACCATCAAACTTTCAAAGGGCTATTGGCAGATCCCTTTGACTCATGAGTCCCGAGAGCTTACAGCGTTCAAGACCCCACTGGGGTTATTCCATTTCAAGGTCCTTCCTTTCGGGTTACACGGGGCACCAGCCAGTTTCCAAAGACTCATGGACCAGGTATTACGAGGGTTAACCTTTACAGCTGCTTATCTGGATGACATTGTGATTTACAGCAACACGTGGGAACAATATCTGCAACACATCCAGGAGGTTCTGCAATGTCTCCAGAGAGCTGGTTTGACGGTTAACCCACAAAAATGTGCCATTGCAAAGACTGAGACAGAGTATCTAGGATTTGTCATTGGTGGTGGGGTGATAAGGCTGCAGGTGGAAAAAGTCTGGGCCATTGAAACGTGCCCTCAGCCACGGACTCGCAAGGAACTGCGATCATTCCTAGGCGTGGCTGGATTTTATAACAAATTTATCCCCAACTTCTCTAGCAGAGCTGCAGTATTGACTGACATGGTGGGTTCAAAGTGTCCGAATCAGGTCCGATGGACGAAAGAAGCAGAAGAAGCATTCCAAGACATTCGAACTGCCTTGAGCAGGAACTCTTTATTGCATAATGCTGATTTTAACCAACCTTTCATTCTTCAGACGGACGCTTTTGATAGAGGGCTAGGAACGGTATTGTTGCAGGGTGCTCCTGATGCCCGATGTCCCATTGCTTTTCTCAGTCGCAAACTCTTTCCTAGAGAAGTCCATTATTCCATCGTGGAAAAGGAATTTCTGGCTGTGAATTGGGCTTTGGACTCCCTGAAATATGAACATGTCCCTGGCAAAGAGAACCTGACGGCGGACTATCTTTCCCGCTGTGCCAGTGACATGTGTGAAGGGGGGAGTATGTGATGGCCCACGATGCAGCCACACATCAGTAAGCGGTAATGTTGCACACACGCACATACATATCACACACACACACACACACATGCACATACACATGCATATGCTTTCTTTTAATTTATCCTGCACATTGTTTGAGATTCTAGTTTCCATTCACTTAATGGTTTCTGTATTCATATCATATGTATATGGCAATAAGATTCAAACACGGTTTCTTTCTCATTTAGATATTTATTTAAATTTCGGTACATCATTAACTAGTTGGAGTGCACACATTCTAGTTTATGGTGTACGGTACATACTTTTATTAATATTGATTTCTTTGCGTTTAAGTTACCTCTGTGGTTCTGAGGAGTGGATGGCTGGAGCTGTTGGCCGTGAATAGTGATTGGCGAGTTTCCGGATTCATGGTCCGTGCGTGTTAAGGACCGGCATGGCGCTTCGACCACTGCTTTAGTTCCGCTTGCTGCTACCAACCAGCAGATTGGCTGTGGGGGAAATGGGGTGTTTGTGTTTGTGTTTGGATTTTCTTTTCTAATTTGTTGGTTTTCTTTGTTTCTTTATTTCTTCAAGATATGCATTTAATTTTATTCCAGTCCTTTAACTGGCCTTGTTATGGATTTTGTTATTGTATTTTGAAGTTTGTGTTTTCTGTTTTCCCTTGTGTTAATGTGGATTAGTACGTTTGTATAAATGTGTCCTGGTTGTTTCATTTGTAGGTCAGTTCAGTTTGGTTTTCATATGTATTCAGTTAGTGGAGTTTAGTTTTGTTCTGTTGACCTCTTTTATTGGCTTGAACAAGGATTTGATTGTTTGGACTTTTAGTTCCTATTTGAATTTTGTTGTTTGATTCATTAAGAGATTATTTTGGGAACTATTTTTTCATGGTCCTCATTCCTTGACTGCTTGGTCTCTCACATGGAGCAATCTGGAGTTGTCTTGCACAATGGTGGTAGCATGAGTTATTAACTAAAATTGCATCTCTTAGACTATGATCTGTCCTATGACAGATGGGTTTGCAGGGCTCAAAAATAGAAAAAAATAATAAAGTAATTTGTGCCATAATAAAATAATTATATATGTATGTGTGTACACATACACATATATTTTCTTATGGTACAAATGACATTATTATTTTTTTCTTATATACATATATATATATATATATAGTAGGGCCTCACCTGACAACATTAATTTCTCCCTCACTCCACATACATTCCTCAACCCCTCAGGAGGCCAGGACAGAAACTTTGCACCCAGCTAATTATTACAGAGACACACTCCTGCAATGCAATGTAATGTCTCCTTGCTGTAATCCTAAAGCTACTATGATTCTTAGCAATATGACTCTGTAATGCATGCTTAAACATTTATTTAACTACTCAATGTACTAGATATGGCATGTCTGGTATCAATGCAATCGGCTTCTCATTTCCCAAATATTGGAGTATATGTTGTCATAGTAATATGCACAGTACTTCCAGGATAAGTAGTATTCCTACTTATCCTGGAAGTACTGTTTTTACTAAATTAAACCACAAACTCATGACATGCAAATGAGGGCGGTCCCAGAGACAAAGGACCACCTTTCCTGCCAAAACCCAACACCAGGATTGGCTGAGACACCCCACAAGGAATGTCAAAAACCCACTACCTGGAACAGATAGGTAGTTCGCTGATTTTCACCAGGAAGTCACAGCTCACCCTCCAGACTCTCTCTTCCAGATCTTCAAGACCACTACTACAGTGAGACCATCCAGCACTTAACAAAGGACTCACTCTCTCTCTTTCTTCAAGCAAGGGCAACAATAGAAGCGAGCATATATTAAATTTAGTCATCAGTAAATTGATAGATTAAGCTTAAGATACCTACTCTATTTTGTTAGAGTACAATGAAGTTAAGATTTACTGGTGGCACTCCGAGTAGTGGTCTGTCATATTTCATCAGTCTCCATAATCTCAAGGTTCTAACATTCCATTCATCTTGCTTAGTGTGTATGCTTTGTATGTGTGTGTGTGTGTGTGTGTGTGTGTGTGCATGTGTATGAGTTTTATGTTAATGTAGTTTGTAGCATTTAGTCAGTGTTTTGTCCTAGTTTAATAAACTGAAGCAAACCGATACTGTATTTTAATAAGAAAAGTTGTTTTCTGTGGCCAGGAGAATAACATTTTCTCAGAATTAACTAATGATTGTACTGAACATTCGCTGGATGAAACAGTTGGCTGATCGTCAGAATTAATTATGTTATAATATATACACTACCAGTCAAAAGTTTTGAAACACTTGACTGAAATGTTTCTCATGATCTTAAAAATCTTTTGATCTGAAGGTGTATGCTTAAATGTTTGAAATTAGTTTTGTAGACAAAAATATAATTGTGCCACCATATTAATGAGAAAATGCCAAGAGTACATGTCTGCAAATTCTAGGCAAAGGGTGACTACTTTGAAGATGCTAAAATATAACACAGTTTTGATTTATTTTGGATTTTGTTTAGTCACAACATAATTCCCATAGTTCCATTTATGTTATTCCATATTTTTGATGACTTTACTATCATTCTAAAAGTGAAAAAGAAATTATAATAAAGAATGAGTAAGTCTTTCAAAACTTTTGACCGGTAGTATATATATATATATATATATATATATATATATATATATATATATATATATATATATATATATATGTTCTAAAATAAACACACACATTTTTTAATTAGCAATAGTAACTGGAAATTATTCAGCTATAATTTAACTTCATGACAACTCTATTATAAACACTTTTTCTGGAAAACTTTTGCTCCAAAACATATTTTTGTGACAGTTTCATTAACTGGCCCAAAACTGTCTCACACTGGCCCTGGGGCAATGGGCCATAATTATTGTTGAACCTTGTGGGTTTAGCTCAACTATGCTCAAAATTAGAAAAAAAAAAACTGAGTGTTAAAACTGCAGTAACTACAAAATCCTTGCTAAAACCAAGTGACTATGAAGCCATTTTTCTCAGTTGCTATAGTTTCTGCATTTTGTCTTTGTTGGGCGGTATGGATCGCAAGGGCACAATGGTGACTCATGGATCGTCCCTAGTAGAGGCTGAACCTATAGTCTTTTGGTTAGCAGTCCAGATCTTCGATGGTACCACTAGGTCACACAACCCTCACAATCTCACACAACAAACACATAACACCTCCACATACCCCCAAGCAACAGGTTTCAGATTTCTCACCCATTGGTGTCCAGCATAATGGGTGCAATCACATCAACTCACAGGGATGGTGTCTGGCACTGGAGAAGGTGAGCGATCTGTGCAGATCTAGAGCACAAGAGCAAGGTCACACTAGCCAAAGTTTGAACTGAAAGTCCTGTCTTCAGCCATCTGACAGAACAATTAGCTGAACCAAAAACAAAGCAGGACAAATTACGGAACTCTGATTGGCTGGAATAATGTCTTTCCACTTGGGTAATCAATAAAGTATATTTAGTTTCATTAAAGGCGCAGTGTCTTAAGCAGCTGGTTTGAGATCAGAGAAAAAATGGTTTGATTATAAACACAAAATTCAGGCACTGGGCCTTTCCCAAATGGTGCACTTGATTTGGACTTGCGGTCTTATGGCCTTTGCTCACTTGATGTGGACTTTGGGTCTTGGGCCCTCACTTACTGTACACTGCAAATGTTGTTGTTGTTGTTTCTTAATCAATATTTTTGTTTTTCAGTAAAAATATATATAAAGATCCTTAAGAAAAGATGCATTTACTTGAGAATCAAAATGACGTTAGATATTAAGTCTTGTTTTCAGAATAATCTAACAAATTTCACAAAGGTTTATGAGATGTTAAGAGAAACAAACCCTTTGAGTTTTTATTATTATTATTATTATTATTATTATTATTATTATTATTATTAATAATAATATATTTATAAATAATAATTATATTGTTTTTCCTTGTTTCAAACATAATCCTCAATACATTTTGTTTGATCTTCCTGAAAAAAAAAAGTCTTATGCCATTTTGCTTCTCAAGTAAACAAAATAACAAATTAAATTTACTTGAGAAGCAAAACTGTGTAATATATATTAAAACAAAAGTTTTCAGAGAATCTATTTTGAAAAAATGGTCACACTTTACAATAAGATCGTAATTGTCAGCATTAGTTACCTACATTAGTTAACATGAATTACTGTAACAGTGAATAATACTTGTACAGCATTCATTAATCTTGGTTAATGTTAATTTCTACAAATACTAATATAATTTTTTTTTACATTAAAAGTTGTATACATAAACATTAGTAGTGGTCGACTGATATGTCGCAGAAAACGATAAATCGGCCGATATTCAGACTTTTTTAATTATCGTCCGGCCAATTTGTTTCTTGAGGGCGCCAAGAATCGCCTGCTTGCATGTGAAGTGACTGAGACATGTAAACGATGATGTTTTCTTGTTACGTGCCATCGTGTTACTACAATAACAGACCGGTGTGCAACCAGCCTGATCTCACAGTGAAATTGGAAAGAGTAGTTTTCTAGACTTTTGTAGACTTTTCTTTCGTCAAAATTGGTTTACGTTGACCAAAATTTTGAAACACTGCCCCTAGTGGCTAAAGCAGTAAGTGTTGTAGGGCATATGGGCACATGTGAGCTCCATTTATGCCCATGAGAGGTCGCCAAAAGCTAGTAGTGAAGCAAGTTGTTTTCAGCTTTATAGTACATTATACAATGAAGAGAAAAGCATATATTTATAGATTTTATCCCCCAACCCAAACCCAAACCTTATCTTAACCCAGGAGTGGGCAACTATTTTCCCTAAGGGGCCACATGTGAAATCTAGATTGTTGCTGAGTGCCGAACCAATTTTATTATGTTTCATCCATGCCCTATAACTTATATTGTTATAGAAAGTCTTTCAGATATGACTAAGTGTTATTAATAAGAAGGAAACAAATTGCTTTTTGAATTACCACTGAATTAATTGTACTTCAACAAAGAGCATTACATTAACTGTATACAATAAGTACACATATATACACTAAGTACATCCATTGTTTGTTCTTATTTACTTAGTGGGAGAAATCGTGGCCTCTGGTGGGCTTTAACAAGTGCACTGGAGTCAGGTTTAATGTCTGAGGTTGCTATCCGTAGAACAGCTGACAGGCAGGGACAGATTATGACTTGCAAAGGCCCCAGAGCCAATTATCTCCAAGGGCCCCCCTCCCCTCCCACCATTTTTTTTTACATAGCAACTGGCCCAAATGTTGTTGAGCAGGGGTGGTCGTTTTCATTGTTGATGTGTTTTTGAGCGGGGGGATTGCCAAATTTGATCCCACAACCTTAAAGCCCAGGGCCCCCCCGGGCAGTCAAGGGCCCCTGGGCACTGGCCCCATTGGCCCAGTCAGTAATCCATCCCTGTTGACAGGTGATCATCAGTGACTTGTTGAATTTCATCACTGAGAATATCTGTTTACATATGTATGTTGAACCAAAGAGAACCAGTATCCTTTAAGCTTGCCTCATCAGCTGTGGAAAGTTCTCCTTCTTTAGAGAAGAATAAAATGTCAGCAGTGGCACTTACTTGAAGTGCTCTGCCAGCAGTGCATCGGACTGCAGGTCAATGAGTTTGAGTTGAAACTCACTGGGGGCATTGTCCACATTCCATGTGAAGGGAGAGGAAATCACGTGCATGTCACCCCTCACTGTTTTGAAGTCCTCAAACCATCTTGCGAACTCATGATGCTGTGCCATTAACATGGAAGAGTATGTATGGAGGTGATCAGCTGATGGTGTTACCTCTTTCAGTGTTGGAAGATGAGTAAGAGTGTTGCCCTCCATTTAGCTTGAGAGAAACAGCAGCTTTCTCATGAAAGCCTTGACTAGACAGTACATCTCATGAGCAAAGATGCCCTTGCCTTGCAGTTTTGAATTCAGTTCATTCATCAGAGCATTCACATCAAAAGCAAATGCCAGATCTACCAGCCAGTCTGCATTTGAGAGTTCAGGGATGTCCTTTCCTTTCATCTGACAACATTCCTGAATCTCAGTTCTCAGGTCCCACACTCTTTTGAGCACTTTGCCCAGGCTGAGCCACCAGACAGCTGTGTGGTAGCCAATGTCAGCGTGCTCAGTCTCATGCTCCTCCAACAGCTTAACAAATTGTCTGTGATTCAATGCCCTTGCTCTAATAAAGTTAACTACTTTTGTTACAACGTCAATAACAGCACAGACTTGCACAGCACCTCCTGATGAATAATATAATGCAAGAACACCAATTTCTGTTCATGATTCATTTCATTAACATTATCTTGCATTCGCTTTAACAGCCCTACATTTTTCCCCTTTAGATTTGGACACCTGTCGGTCATAACACCTACCAACCTGTCCCATTTCAGTCCCAACTTTAATATGCACAAATTTACCTCTGTAAACAAATCGCTCCCTGTTGTCGTCACTTTCATTGACTGCATTGCTGCCAGTTCCTCCATTATGTCAAAGTCTTTTGTTATCCCATGTATGAAGATGAGTAACTGGGCTATGTTGCACACATCGCAGCTCTCATCCAGGGCCAGAGAGAAAAAAGTCGAAACTGTCCAATTTTCTTTTCAACTGTAGCTCCACATTTTCCACTATGTCCTCGACGCGCCTCATTACCATTCACCTGGAGAGGGACACATTTTCTACCTTTTTTTCAGGGCAAAGTATCGCTGCAGAGTCCAGCAAACACTCTCTGATGAATTCCCCCTCAGAAAACGGTTTGCTGTTTTTGGCAATTTTGTGAGCTAGCACATAAGTAGCTTTGACTGCTCCCTCCTTGGATGTGTTAAGCTTCGTAAAGAGCTCTTGTTGCTGTTGCAGTTTAGCTAGGAATGTCTCGGATGTCCATGACCTCTCCTTCTCAGTCAGGTTTCTGTATTTTCCCGCGTGTCTGGTCTCGAAGTGGCGGTTAATATTGTATTCCTTTAACACAGCGACATGTTCCTTACAAACTAAACACCCTGCTTTACCGTTAACTTCTGTAAAGAAATACTTCGCAGTCCAGGACTTATTGAACACTCTATATATTCCGCATCAACTTTTCTTTTTTTACCATTCATCTTCTTTGGTTAGATAGCTTACACCTCTTCGCTATGACTCCGATTGCTCTGCTTGCTCTCACTCTCGCATCTACTTTCGAATGTTTATTTTATACATTTCACAGCTTCGTAAGTACGTGCATACGCACGGCATGTTTGTACATCACTTAAATAAAAGCAACACATTTCTTTATGCACGGTCTAGTTACTTGCCGTTTAATATATGTTTTGCAATGGCCTCGCAGGCCGGTTAGAGACAGTCTGTGGGCCGGTTCTGCAAGGGGTATAATGCCCAGGTCTGCCTTAACCATTATTGGAGTAAAAAAGTAATGTTAGAGGGAAAAGTGAAACATCAATGATTATTCAAACATGGTTACTGCCTGGCTTTGAACCCTAGTCTCCCACGCAACTGATGCAATGCGCTGCCAATCGTGCCAGGTGGAAAGGAAAACACATTAAAACCACTGCAAACATGTCTGATGAGAATGCTGCATATCAGCGTGTTGGTATACAGTCGCCGAACCTAGGGTACCGAAACTATCAGAAACATTATGTCGACTTCATGTGTGATCATGTTGCAGCAACAGTTCATAATTTTAAAGTGCTCACCTGTTTCATTCTCCCTCTCTCCTCAACAGTTCCCTGTAACTTTTAACTGTCTTGTCTAATGATAAAAAGGCAAATATCAATAAAACTAATATCATATACCGTCTGGAAATATGCACATTTCTTGTTTAAATAGATGTAATAACCCAGCCTCACACATATTCAGCAGATCTAGCGTCCCTTGGAGCGTTCATTTATTGACCTCTAAAGCATGTATTCTAACAGTCACTCATCTACAGTTCCCTGTCATCTTTAACTTTCTTTTTAATGATAAAAGGCAAATATCAATAAAACTTCTATTATATACAGTTTACAAATATGCAGATATCTCGTTTATACAGATGTAATTCACAAACCTCATGAAAATCCAGCATTTTCTTCCCGTTGAGTGCACATTTAATATCTTCCTCTGAAGTGCGTATTCCATCAGCCAGAATCAAAAACTTCAGGATCAGGATCAAGTTCCTCTGATTCACAAATCATGATGGTCACTCCTTATTACTCCAAGTAGGTAATCCAGGCTGTTTAAATTGTCAGGAGATGGATCCGCACCAGCGCACGAGTGCAACCTCAATGCTGCGTCCAAAACTAGGAAAATGCTGCCTCCGGAGGCTATATACGGAGGTAGGATGAAAATAAGGTGCTTTTCAAACTGTTCGGAGACCAGTTTTCTTAGGAGTTCCATTCATTCAAAACAGCTGTCACTTAAGCCATTAACTGATTAGGCAGCAAGGTAGCAAGTCAACTGCCTACATTTTCGGATACAGCCCAAAGTAAAAGTACTTCACATGTGCTATAAGTAAATGTCTTATTTACTATGCACTGTATGTACAATAAGTTGATTCTGTATTTTTAGAGTAAATGCAACTGCTAATGTGGACATGCCATCCATGGTTGTGTAACATCTGCTTCCACCAACCACCAGAGGGAGCCCTCACCTGAATACTGATCACACAGTCATTTCCTGTTTGCTATGTATAAATAGCCATGCCTATCCATTGTTACTTTGTGAAGTATTGCCAGTTTTACCTGTCTTACTGAGCGTTTTCTCCATTGCCATTGTGACTGCTTCATGTTATGACCTTTTGCCTGTTTACTGGACTTCACGTTTATTGGATTGTTGTTTTTGTCTTGATTGCCCATTTGGACTGTCTATTTTTGATCTTTGACTTTTGCCTGTATTTTTTGATCATCCCTTTGCTTGTTGATTCAGATATTAAACTTCTGCAAATGGATTCAAACCCACCACCAAGCCTGAGTTCATTACAGAATACTTCACCTGAAATGAATCCAGCAGAAGTATCACAGCTCCAGGCAGTCTATGCATACCAGAGTGAGATGCTTCAAGGGTTTCAAGGCCAACTCGCCAACCTACGAGCAGCCAACGAACCCCTAACCCAGTACATTCAATCGCTCCCGTCAACCAGAGCTGAGTCGGTAAGATTTGCACTACCCAATAAATTTGATGGCTTTCTACGTCAATGTCGAATTTACTTCTCTAATCAACCAGAAGTGTTTCATCAAGACACTACTAAATGTTCATTTATGATGACTCTGCTCACTGATAAAGCGCTGGATTGAGCATCGGCTGTGTGTGACAATGATAATCAGATACAAAACCAAGAAATCGTTGAAGTTCTTTGATGGTAGTAGGCTGTAGCCATTCGGTGACTGCTTTGACTTTGAATAGGTCCATCTCCACACCATGATGGCTGATGATGTATCCTAAGAACATGGTCTTTTGACTATTTTGCCCAGCAAATTCAAGATGTCTTTCAGTATCCTGCGGGAGGGCAGGATATTTCAGTACAGCTGTTGCACATACGCCAAGGCAATCGATCAGCAGCAGAGAATGCCATCCAATTCAGAACGCTAGCAGCTCAGAGTGGGTGGAATGATGTGGCACTAAAAAGAGAGGGACTTAACCATGAACTACAAGCGGAGTTAGCATGCAAGAATGAGACCACAAACTTATCACAGTTTATCACCATTTAAATTGTATAACCTAATTTGTAATAACCCTCGCTCCAAACAACCCAAAATGGCTTCCGTTTCCACACAAGATGCTGCTTTCTCTATGCCTCAGTCCACAGAACCCATGCAAATTGGCTATACTAGAGTTCCACTAGAAGAAAGACATAGTCATCTAAGGGAACATCTATGCTTTTACTGTGGTCAACCCAACCATCACATCAATACCTGCCCCAACAAAGTCAACAGCACCTTAAAGAAAAGGGTGAGTAATGAATACTCTCTCACTCACCTTCATCATAATTTCACTCTATCCGTCTCCATTGAGGTTTCTAATATGACACACTATGTTTCAGCGCTAGTGGATTCAGGGGCTGCCGTCAATTTAATCCACAATCATCTCGTTCAGGAACTCAAAATCCCTACAATGCCATGCACCCCTTCAATTAATATTACAGCAGTCGACAATGAACCCATAGGACAGGGCATAACACAACAAACTGTCCCAGTCACTCTTCAAGTTGGACTATTTCACACTGAGAAGATCTCACTCTACGTTATCTCTTCTCCCAAGAACCAGATAATTCTCGGCCGTCCATGGCTAGCTATCCATGACCCTAGCATTTCCTGGAATCAAGGTGAACTCAGTAAATGGTCTCATTGCTGCCAAGAACACTGTTTTAACTCAAAGATCATGTTACCATGTTTTACCACGAGCATGGAAAGCCCAGAGGCTCACAACACTACAGCTATTCCAACTGAATACTCTGAATTATCTGAGGTCTTCAGCAAGGCAAAGACAACCCAGCTACCTCCCCATCGTCCATGGGATTGTGCCATTGAACTTCTCCTGAATTCTGCACCTCCCAAAAGCAAAGTTTATCCCTTGTCACGTCCTGAGACTCAGGCTATGGAAAACTACATTGAAGAAGCCCTAGCCTCAGGCTTTATCCGTCCCTCTACATCTCCAGCAGCGGCAGGGTTTTTCTTTGTGGAGAAAAAAGATGGCGGACTAAGACCATGCATTGATTACAGAGGTCTCAATACAATCACAATAAAGAACAGATATCCAATTCATTTCATCCCTTCAGCACTAGAACAACTCTGTGAGGCACATATCTTCACCAAATTAGATCTTCGAAGTGCCTATAACCTCATTCGTAGCAGAAAAGGGGATGAATGGAAGACTGCCTTCCTCACCACTAGGGGGCACTATGAGTATCAGGTCATGCCATATGGCCTTGCTAATGTGCCTTCTGTCTTCCAGTCATTCATCAATGAAATCTTCAGAGACCTCTTGAATCAGTTTGTCATTGCATACATTGATGATATCTTAATCTATTCCCAAACAAAACAAGAGCACATCCAACATGTTAAGACAGTCCTAACCCGGCTCCAACAGAACCAACTCTACATCAAAGCTGAAAAATGTGAGTTCCATATGACCAGTACCATGTTCTTAGGATACATCATCAGCCATCATGGTGTGGAGATGGACCTATTCAAAGTCAAAGCAGTCACCGAATGGCTACAGCCTACTACCATCAAAGAACTTCAACGATTTCTTGGTTTTGCAAACGTCTACTGATGATTTATCAGGATTTACAGCATCATTGCAGCTCCACTAACATCACTACTCAAGGACAAACCTAAGAAACTTCAATGGAACGAATCAGCTAACACTGCCCTCAACACCCTTAAAACCAGCTTCACTACTGCACCCATCCTTAAGCATCCAGACCCAAGCTTACCTTTCATCATTGAAGTAGATGCTTCCGACTGCGGAATTGGGACTGTTCTCTCTCAAAGACATGGTACGGCAGGCTGAATGTATCCATTTGCCTTCTATTCTAGAAAACTGACGGCTGCTGAAAGACACTACGATGTGGGCAATAAAGAACTACTTTCCATGAAAGCTGCAATGGAGGAATGGAGACACTGGCTAGAGGGAGCAGAACATCCATTTCAAGTTATCACCGACCATAAGAACTTGGAATACATCAAGAGTGCCAAGAGACTCGATCCACGACAAGCCCGTTGGTCTTTGTTTTTTACCAGATTTCAGTTCACAGTTACCTACCGTCCTGGAAACAAGAACAGCAAGGCAGACACTCTCTCTAGAAGGTATGACCCTACATACATTCAAAATAACCAAGTCTCTATCCTTCCCCCATCAGTGGTTGCAGCTCCCATTCACTGGGACATCATGGAAGAGATCCAACAGGCACAACAAACAGATCCTCCTCCACCTAACTGCCAATAACCAAGCAGTACATCCCAAGCATTCTCCGACAACGTGTGATCCAATGGGTCCATACATCTCTCAGTGCTGGACATCCAGGTATTCAGCGAACAGTTTCCTTAATATGCAACTCATTTTGGTGGTCAGACATAATTAAAGATGTTACCTCATATATCAAGTCTTTTCCAGTATGCGCTCAGTCGAAAACACCCAGAGAACTACCGGCCGGACTCCTGAAACCCCTACTCATTCCACCAAGACCCTGTTCCCATCTATCAGTAGACTTTGTCACAGATCTACCCAACTCCAACAATTTCACTACAATTCTTGTAATCATTGACCGTTTCTCTAAGGCTTGTCATCTTGTTCCACTGAAAGGTCTTCCCACAGCCATGGAAACAGCCACTGCACTGTTCCATCATGTGTTCCAGGTGTATGGATTACCAGAGGACATTGTCACGGACTGGGGCACTCAGTTCACGTCAAGGGTATGGCAGGCATTTTGTAAACAGTTGGACATTAATGTCAGTTTAACTTCAGGCTACCTGATACTTGCTAATGGGCAAGTGGAGAGATTAAACCAGGAGATCGGAAGTTACCTCAGGTCATACTGTAGTCATGAACAACAGAGTTGTTCACTGTTACTTCATGAAACCTAACGCTTTTTTTTTTTTTTTTTTTTTTTTTTGGTTGCTTGTTCAATTTACTTAATTAAAATTAAAGCTACACAATTCTAGAACATTTTGTTCTAGAGAATTATGTTGCGAGGCTGGATAAATTTATAAAAAAAAAAAAGTAAAATATGAAGTGATGGACAGTATGGTTTTCGAGCCAAGCATTTAACTGAAATGGCATTAATGGAATCAGTAGAGGAAATAGCTACTGCAATTGATAAAAAGGAATATGTGGTAGGAATATTTGTTGATCTAAAGAAAGCATTTGATACCATAAATCATGAATTATTACTAAAGAAATTATATAAATATGGTATTAGAGGTATTTCTCATTTATGGATATCAAGTTATTTGAAGAACAGGTACCAATATGTTGGTTTAAATGACACAGTAACACAGTTAATGCAGATAAAATGTGGAGTGCCACAGGGATCAGATCAGGTCTTAAACCTTATTTTTTAATATATGAAATAACTTGGGATGGTATCAGTTACTTACAGTAAATGTATTTTGTTGCTCAGATGATACAAGTTTATTCTATTTTGATGAGAATTTAGACTATTAAAGATTGGGAGCAAGAATTTAAAAAGGTGAAGAAATGGTTTGATATAAACAAATTGTCCTTAAATCTTGGAAAAAACAAAATACGAGATATTTAGTAATAAAGAGATCAATAGAGATCGACAAATAATAATTGAAAAAAAAAATGAGTAAAATAAATAAAAATTTTAGGAGTTCTAATTGATGAAAAACTACACTGTAAAAAGAACACCATGAAATGTACAATAACTGGCTGGCAGCAATTAGCTAGTAAGTTTCTGTAGTACATAACACAGTATTGTTGCATCTGGACCAATCAGACACAATTATTCATTATGTAGTGAATAATCCAACAGACATCTCAAGACCGTAACAAGCAAAGATCCAAGTAGGCCCAAGCAGACTCTGAGATGTCTGCTCTTCCACTGATCATTATTAGCTTTTACTCCCCCTTGCTGACACTGGTCCAGCAACTAGTGGACCTCAGAGACATTCCAGGTGGGGGAAGGTAGCCACATGCAAAAGCAAAGGAATGTGGGGAAAGTAAACTCACTCCATTCCCCCATAGGAAAGACACAAAGCCCATAAAACAGATTTTTCTTCATTCACTTATAGACAAACTGTTCTATAAATGAACGTGCATATCCCCAGGACATTGTGTGTATGATTATTACTGTCTCATAGTGTCTTTTGTACTGTATACCGTTTTATGCATGCTTTATGACAGAACCACTAGATAATGTAAAATTATTGGTATCATGCTTCCTATCAAATTAATCCTTGTGTGATGCTCTGCACATTGGTGTATCTCACCACCTTATAGCATGCATTGTATGCTTGTTATATGAATCAGAGCATAAAGGGGCACAAACTGCTAGCTTACTCCAATCATGCAAATGAGTCAGCTTCCAAACAAAGGAACTTTTCCCTCTGGAAATTAGCACCTTTCTCATTTGTCAAACCTAACTCGAAAGGAGTGACCTCCCTCAGGAATTAAAGGGCACTTTCGGAGTGATCTCCCTCTCTCTTTCTCTCTCCCCCTTCTTCTCCTGGTTGCTGTTCGTGTGGGACCGGAAACAACCGGTCTGACCGTGAGGTCGCGGGCCTGCAGGTCTCAAACACATCAAGCCATGTGTAACTTCCTCGACCATAATGGAGTCAAACTAACACCGCAAGTTCATTTCTTCATTCAACATGGAAGAAATTGATTGCAACTTCAACACCATCAACTCTAGGAACCATCAAGACTTTCTCCTGAGACTGCATCCGGGCGCTCTCTCAACAGCCAAGGTATTGCAAGTATCATACAATTAACTAACTAAACAGAGGTTTAATATAAGCTGTGAACCCCTTTGTTAACAAAGGTGCTTTGAAGTAAGAAACTGATGGTTCTTTCAGATGGTTAAATGACTCTTTTCATAGCTTCATTCCCCTATTCTGTTCCGGTTTCATTCACTTTTCCATTTCCCATGTATGCGTGATTTGTGTGTATGTGTTTGTTTAGATTAGTTATGTGTTCGTGATTTCATTAAATAAAGCTTTTGTGGACATTCTTGCGAGTTGATTCTGGTCTGCTTGTAAATCAACGTCAAATTAATGATTTGATCACAGCTAAATGCTAAGAGTTTTTTTTCTGTGGCCACGAAAAATATCCTTTCTGAGAGTTGATAGACGATCAATACCGAGTGTTCGCTGGACGAACAGATTAATTGATTGTAGCTGAATTAATATTACATCAAGTTAATTCTATTAACTGATCCAAATAGTTATAATTAATTATAACAAGTTATGAATAATTATTCATATTTCCCTTTTTGAGCTAATTTGCTACAGTATGCTGACTGTAAATTTAATCGCAGTACCTATAAAATACTGTAATTGTTATTACAGTAATAATCACAGTACTGTAATTGTCATGAGTACAGAAAAGGATGCTGCATTTTTTTATCACAGAAAATATTATACTATTGTAACGGGCATTATTGCATTAGTTTTAATACTGTAAATTAATAACTGTAAAATGAAGACACTGTTTTTGTCACAAAAATGACATTTATTGTATAACTTCATTCAACTTTCAACATTTTAAATTTGAAAATACATAGGCACTAAATAGATTTTATTTTGTATTTTTCATTTTGTAAAAAAAAAAATATTATTTGGTAAACCAAAAACACTACTTTCCTGAACCTTCAAATCCTTCCTCTTTGTTCAAGTTACCCTGACAATGTAAACTGCATGTCCTGAAATTCTTTTGTTAATCTTTCATGCATATTTAGAGTTTTAAAATGATTGATTTATTGTTTGAGGAGTTTTAGTTAATTTGACTGTACTTCTAGAGACAAATATAAAAGAAAGAAAAAAAACAAAGGGAAGGAGTTGTTAATCATAAATATGTGTGCAAGACCTCTATTGTTTTACATTTGCTTTCTGAGACTTTTTGACAGTCACATATATCCTAGTAACATTGACTCAATGTGGGAAAAAAACACACAAAAACATCACTTTGTAGAAAACTCTGTCACAAGATATTTTCCATGTAATTTTTACAAACAAAACAGTAAAATCCAAGCACTGGAAGCTATTAAAATGTTCAGTTGTAAGTGGAAATGTATAAAAACACAAATATGAATATGAATAAATATGACCAAAAACTGTAGAATTTTAAACAATAAAATGTCTAAGACTGACTTTATTGTTCCTGAACTGGATTCTGCTTCTTGAACTGTATTTTTTCCTGAACTGGATACTTCTTCCTGGGCTGGAGTCTTCTTCACTGCAGTGGAAGGAATTAGTTACTAATGTAGAAATGTATTGACAAGACTGATGACTGTATGACAATTTTTGTAGACTCATTACTTCCCATTAGAAATACCACAATATGTTTCTACTACTGACAACACTACATAAAAGGGCAGTAGCATGGTACAACGGTACACACACACACACGTTGGTGCAGCTATCATTATGAGGACTCTCCATAGACATAATGATTTTTATACTGTACGAACTATAGATTCTATCCCCCACCCCTAAACCTAACCCTCACAAACTTTTTTCATAGGCATTTTTACATTTTCAATAAAACATCTTCAGTATGTTGTTTGTGGTTTTTTTTTTTTTTTTTTTTTAAGCGATTTGAATTATGGGAAACACTAGAAATGCCCTCATAAACCACATTTATAGCATAATACCCTTGTAATTATCAGTTTGTAACCTAAAATAAGTCCTTGTAAACCACATAAACCTGACCCCCCCCACCCCACACACACACAAAAGGACATTATTAAGTCCCACCACCCTGTGTTCTGTGTAACAGTGAGTAAGGTCTACAAATAAACTTGAACTCTAGAATAATGTCTTTATGGAAAGTATTCAAGGTAAAAATGAATTAACAGTCTCACCTGGTATCAGTTGTTCTGCCAGTCATATTCAATGAAGTCCCTGATGAACGATGCCACATGTGGAATGAGGGACTCATTCTTTTGTTGGACCATCTTGCCAGTCCTTCTGCTCATCTGGACCTTGGAAGAGCACTTACTGTACTATGCTCAGGATTTATCCTGACAAAAAAATCTGTAAATATAAAAGCCATCATACATTATCCTAGCCAATAAGAAAAACAGTGATAGTTTGGATTCTTACCCATATAGTGGTATTTGCGGCTCCATGGGAGTGTAATACATCCACCATGTTCCTATCCTATAAAAAATGTGCTGTTTAAAAGTCTTACCTGTTGTTGCATTTTGTTTCACCTCGGCCCGCTTCAGTACTTAATAACCCATGCCTCATGGTAGCTAGCAAGAGAAAAACGAGTGACAAGCTTCTCCAAATGGAGCTAGCTAGCGCACCAACACACACACATTCACGCGGGCACACACACGATTCCGATTTAACTTTTATGCAATAATGTTACTCCTGCACCAAACTGATGATGTAATCAACTAAATGTCATCAGATAACAAAATCTATCAAAATTTAATGTGCAAATATTTTCTTTTGGTAATATTAGCTTACTAGCTAAGGAGGGCAGCCACGGCCCATGCATTTTAAGTCTAGGACTTCAGTGCGATTCATGCCATTAAGAAAACACAGTTTCACAATGAGTAAGACATCATATGCATCATACATTACATGGCAGTCAACTAATAATACCAACTGACATTTTAGAAACACGTCCACGCACGAAAGCCAGGACCAAGGAGGTCTAATACCAAGAAAAAGCTCTCTAATAATGTTTGCGATTTCAATTTTGCTTGCAATAAATTTTGTTTCGTCAGGTCACACGGTTACTTTTCAAAACTTGATCTAACACTGAATGCTCAAGCAGCCTAATTTACACTCCTGATGTTGCTATAACAATGAAAAAGCACTTACCAATTAGCTTGAAGTGAAAATCAGTCCTCCTTTCCTGTTTAATCAATCGCACAATCATGCAGAACATCTCAGGTCCATAAGGATCTCTTTCTCAATGGTGATGAGGCAATGATGTCAGCCGACTCATCAGCAAGATCTCGTGATCTTCACTTTCAAATTATGTACATCACTTAAAGTGGGACTGCGTCACTCAAGGCCAGCTAGAAGACCTGGACTGGGACATATCCTAAAGACCACACCCACCAAGAACAAATAAATCAATCTGATTGGCTGATGAATCTGACAGTCTGACATTAGATACTTATTCATTTGCAATGTTGAGGGATTCTGTGGCAATTCTGAAGGCCTGACGGGGTGGAGCTCAAACTCACGTGCTGCTTCGGCTTAGGAGCTCAGCTTCGGGCATGCGATTTGTGAAACGGTTGTCACACTTTGCTTGTAAGCATCGAGGAATAAATTCCGATAGGATAAAATGTTTTTTTGTTTTTTTTTTGCTATTTGTTTGTAGATGAATTAGGAGTGGAAAGCGATTGAAAATACATAGGCAAAAAGGTCAATGAGAATGAAAGGATGAAAAATATCTATTTATTAGGCATGTTACGCCAGCAGAGAAGGCTTTGCTGGCCCTGAGAAATTGCCACTGAAGGAGGGTGCCTCTCTTTACTTCTCTCTCCCAGTGCACTCTTAAAGTTAAACATACAGGTAACTTTACATGAGGAAACTGTGCTAAATTAACGTAGCATTGCAAAATAAGGAGCAAAGTTACCTTGCTGAAGTCAAAGGTTGAAGAAAGTGTGGAATGTTGTCAGTAAACTCTTGCAACAAAAATAGTGTGGAGAAAATTAGGTGGCCATCAGTATATCGTTATACTCCCATCATTTGTGTAATTGTTAATGTTGTGGAGGATATAAACATGTCGGGTCCTCCTCTGTCTGCGTGATAACAAAAACTAGGAAATGTCTGTGTTGGAAATAATGCAAAGTGTACCATCAGCAAAGACAGATTATTGTTTCTACTTCTGAAAAAATAAATAAAAATAAAAAATCTCGCTCAAAATTACTGTATTATGATTCACGGGAAAATATATATTTACTGTAGAATTCACCCGCCAAATAAATTTGACCATGATGCTTTGCGATCTACAGCAACTTACTGTATAAATTGTTCATTATACAGAAATAATGCTGTGAAAATTACAAAAATTTGTTACAGTGTATGTTGGAAATCGCATATTAATTTAGTAAAATCTAAGGTAGCAAAATTGATTGCACTTCTGCATAAAGTCAAGGATAGGGTAACTGATAAGGCACTATATTGTATTGCTCAATTTGTATTCCTTACATAACGTACTGTGTTGCAGTTTGGTGAACTGCCTACAAAACGTACACTCATCAGATTTGTATTATTCAAAAGAAAGCAATAAGAATTATTTATAGAAGTAGTTATAGAGAATCATAAAATAATTTATTTATTTGTCAAATTAAATACATTGAAATTTAATGACCTTGTGGAATATAACATTGTTCAGAATATGTATAAAGCTAATATTTTTATTTTTTACTAAAAATGTACAAATAAGGTTGGATAAGAGACAGAGTCATTATAATCTGAAGGGATTATGTATGTTAAAAAAAAAAAAAATAGAGTTAGGACTGAACTGAAAAACAGGTGCATTTCAATAAAGGGGGTGGAACTGTAGAATAAGCTTGGATGTGATTAAAATTGTGTAGAACAATGAATACATTTAAAAGATTGTTTAGTTTAAATGAGGTTTTCAAAAAGTATGAAAGAACGTTTTTGGGGTTAACACTGTGGTGAAGAATAGCACGTGTTTAGATTGAGGATGTACTTTCCATTTCAAGTGATACTTGATTCGAGTGTTGCAGAGCTCTATAAGCAGTTGCTATTAAATTGACACTGTTTCACTGTCCTTAGACTTGCTCACCTGGCATATACCAATGAATAATAAAAATAAATCAAGTTGGTCCAACATAAGAAAATTAATAAATAAACCTTACTAAATCGAGTTTGACAAACCTAATGAAGTTGACTTTAAACTACTTTAGTACATTAATTTGACCTAATCCAACTAATTAATGTTGGCTCAATGAAACTGACTCAATCTGAATGAAAGACATTAAATTACTGCAGTTCAGTTAAGTAAGGGTAAAGACTTAATTTTTTGAATGTACTAATGTTAACAAATAGAACCTTATTGTAAAGTGTTACAAAATACTTTTAGTTTACTTATCCCATCTGCATTTTGGCTATTTTTAAGGTTGTATCTAACTTAATTTAGTGAGGCTTGTGTTTAAAACAAGATAAAACAATATACAAATAAACTTAATTCAAGATATATA
This sequence comes from Myxocyprinus asiaticus, assembly GCF_019703515.2. Lineage (NCBI taxonomy): Eukaryota > Metazoa > Chordata > Actinopteri > Cypriniformes > Catostomidae > Myxocyprinus > Myxocyprinus asiaticus. The sequence goes on along the minus strand of NC_059350.1, from coordinate 42,702,331 downwards.
TTTTCTGAAAACAAGCCTTCTTACATAATTTTGCTTTTTGGGTAATTTTCTCTTGTTTTAAGGATGTAGCAATATTTTTACTGGAAAACAAGACACAACTACTGATTTTATATATATATGTTTTTTTGTTGTTTTTTTTTTTTTTTTTCAATATGAACTACAAGAGACCACCAGAGATTAATTTGTCATTTTTTGATTCGAAGGGGTGCTAAATGCTCCCATTGTGGCACTATACACCTTCAATGTGCCCTTTTGCAGTGTCTTCACTGGTGCAGACCTCAAAATGGGCTAATACCCAACAGTCTATATGATTTGGAGGAGGACCTCCAAGGACACATCTTTTATTGGTCACTGTTGATGAAACTATAAACAGATTAACAAGATGGCTGACAACATGACACGGGAATCACTTCATTTCCTACGCCTTAAAACTTAGGCAAAGTTAAGCTTTATGGGTATGAGCCGACATTCCGTGCAATGCCAACAACAGCATGCCTCCGTTTACATGCTTTTACAGTTGGGTTTTAGTTTCAGGCACTTTTTGGTAGAAGCAATCTCTGATAACGATCCACACTCGGAAAATCATTTCAGTACAAAAGAAATTACAAGCCCCTGGCACTTTTCAAAAAGAAAAACCATTTGTACTAAATGCATTCTAAAAGCTACATTCATTATTTTCTGCCATTATTTGAATTGCAAATGAGCTTCCAGTCCAAATCCAAATGGCCATGTCATTATTTGACTGTGTTTGTTAAACCTAAAAATTTTTTTATATCTTTTTGACTTCCTAAGTAGCCTTGTCGGTTGTGCGGCAGCGACGTAAACACATAATGATTATTAGCATACTGTGCTCAATGCTTTTCCTGTCCATACTCCAGATGCCCCAGTGCTGCCCATCATCAAGCTGTTGCCTGAAGCCACAATTATGATTATTGTGGTTAATAAACTTAAGCGCTGAATAAGAATGTACAATTAGACGAGACCTATGCGATCCTAGTGCATGTGGTATTCATGAGCTCGCTGACCTCTGGTGAGTGTGCATTTAGGCTGAAAGGTCATTAAATACATTCAATTTTAAAGACTGGATTTATTTTGTCAAGCAAAATAATTTGTATTAAGCAGTAAAACCAAGTAAATGTAACATTGGGCTAGCAATGACAGGCAGACGATGGCGATGAAGTCAGGTGCAGTTTATTTACATGAAGAGTGATATATCCAAACATGAAACCAAAACAAAACATAAACATGAACTTGACTTGACTTGACTAAGCTTAAACAACTTTTCAACTACTTTTTTTTAAACAACTACTTTTCAAAATAAAAGACATAACAAAAAACATGAACAAAAACACATCTAGACTTGACATATCCCCCCCCCCCCCCGACTAGGGGCGGCTCCCGACGCTCCAAAATGTTGGGCCTCATGTATTCAGATAGAAGACAAAGGCAGGCCTAACACAGTCGTAAAAACCTAACTCAAGCCCCCACATTCCAAGTTGTAAATTATACTGATGAAAATTGCGCCAAAATCAAACAAAGGGAGTCCAAAACAGACTACAAATCCCATGAAGCCTTGCTCACTAAAGGATTGAACTCTCAACTCCTATTGGATGAGGCACACAACAGAACGCACCTCAAACCATGACATCATCAGGAGTTGAAATACCTCTGAAATGCTTCCAGGATTGGCTTCCAGCAACTTTGTTTGCAGTGTGTAGATGCTGCTTTTCGCTGCTCTCATGTGCAACCTCGTGGCACAAGGAAGTAACGTCCGACTTGAAACTGTGGCCATACAATCTCCATCTCGCTGGACGAGTTGAGATTACTCTGTGTTCAACTGAACACTCTAACGGATCCGAAGGAGACTGCTGAGCAATCCGCATTTTCATCCATTTGCCTGCAGAAGTAAAGAGATTAAAGATTTCTCTTCCATCTTCAATCAAGTTGACATTTCTGAGTTCTCCACCAGCCCGCCGAGTATCAACAGCCGTACCGCCCACCGACAGAGCGAGGAAACGGCCTCCCGTCATCACATGAGCCTCAAGGAACCGGGTCGGAGATAAAGGACAGAGGAAAACACATTCTACCTGTGTCCTCAAGCAATTCCAGTAAGAGGTTTACGTCTGGGCAGAGATAGAATATTATAGTGTGTTATTCTTGTGTTTCAAGGTTTTTGCTTGTACAGTTTACGGACTGCCATGTCCGCTCATTATTAATACTCAGGGTATTAATTATCATGAATTTGTTTTGCTGTATTGTGGTCCAACCAAATTGGACTATTGTGCAATTTCACCATCGCGGGTGAGACAGGTAAACTGAGTTCATCCATTAAAGAGTCAAAGAACGCGGGACTGTTTACGAGCCGTCCACCGCGTCTCTGAGCGATGAACTAACAGCTGCTTTCTCCCACGATTGCGAAATCGGCTTTAGGGCCGTCACTTCTCTCTCTCTCGTACTAACCACACACACACACACACACACACACACACACACACACACACACACACCCCTCACAAACATTCTGACACACATTTTTGGCTCCTAGATAGCTTAATGCTAAAGCCCAGCTTTGTCCCTAAGCTATCGTACAAGTGGATACACGCGGTAACTGGTAGACGCCATTGACTGGTTTCTCGCCACCCCCGATCGCGGTCATATTCCCTGGCCGGAAGTCTTGCATGACATACTCTCCACGAGAGTCACGTCCGCCATTTTGTGTGCGTCCCTCCTTACACACACACACACACTGTCACACACACACACCTTATGTGTTATAGGATTATTTTTATTTCCATATCTAATCATATCACTGTTTAGTTTGTAGTTGTAAGTCGGAAGTTTACTGACTGCATTGTATTAATTATTAATTGATATTACTGCATAAATAAACTTTGTTTATGTTACAAAGAGAAGTGTTTTGGTTTGTTTTGCATATGCCTGTGTCATGCTGACGGGATGTCAGTGCTCGGATTCAAGCCTTCATTCATTGTTTTTCCCGAAAATCGATATTCTTCGGAAGAAGAATATTTTCCTAAGAAAACAATCTAATATTGAGACTGTTTTACTATCTGGTTATTAGTCCCTGATTCCAGGGTGGTGCCCCGTCAATGTTAATCCTTATTAATATTCTGTTGATTTTTGATAATTGATAATTATCTTTGATGATTGTTGAATTTGAATGATCAGTAAGCTAGTGTTCATTTTAATTAATGTTTCATCGATGTTAACAATTAACAATTATCTTTGATAATTGTTGATTTAAAGGATTAAAAAAGCTAACATTGATTCTCATCAATGTTCTACTGTTTTTAATAATTAAAACTGTGGCAAATTGACGTGGCTACATGGCATGATGTGGTAACAATGTTCGGCAGGATCACTGACTTGGCCATGGTAGGCGTGGATGCTGACACGTTGGCCGTGGCAGGCATGAGTGCTGGCTCGTAGAGCGGAGGCGGGCCTGAACTGTGGAGCAGAGGCGGGCCTGGACCGTGGAGCAGAGGCGGGCCTGGACTGTGGAGCAGAGGCGGGCCTGGACAGTGGAGCAGAGGCGGGCCTGGAACTTGGAACAGAGGTGGACCTGGACCATGATGCAAAGGCTTGCTTGTGACATGGCATGGAGCAGTCTGGGGCTTGGCTGTGACATGGCATGGAGCAGGCTGAGGCATTGCTGTGACATGGCATGGAGCAGGTTGAGGCATGGCTGTGACATGGCATGGAGCAGACTCAGGTGTGGCTGTGACATAGCATGGAGCAGACTCAGGCATGGCTGTGACATGGCGTGGAGCAGACTCAGGCGTGGCTGTGACATGGCATGGAGCAGGCTGAGGCATTGCTGTGACATGGCATGGAGCAGGTTGAGGCGTGGCTGTGACATGGCATGGAGCAGGTTGAGGCATGGCTGTGACATGGCATGGAGCAGACTCAGGCGTGGCTGTGACATGGCATGGAGCAGACTCAGGCATGGCAGTGACATGGCATGGAGCAGACGCAGGTGTGACATTGCATAGAGCAGACTCAGGATCTGGGGCAGAAGGTGGTGCAAGCTCGGTGACCATGATGTGGGACCCTAGCTCGTCGACCATGACGTGGGACCCTAGCTCGTTGACCATGACGTGGGACCCTGGCTCGTGGACCATGATGTGGGACCCTGGCTCGTCAACCATGACGTGGGACCCTGGCTCGTCGACCATGACGTGGGACGCTGGCTCATCAGCCATGACATGGGACGCTGGCTCGGCGGCCATGACATGGGACTCTGGCTCGTGGAACATGGCAGGCGTGGAACCCGGCTTGTGGAATGTGGCAGGCTTTGTGGGAGTGCTGAGTCCCTCATCAGCCACTCCCACAGTGAAAGGTGAACATCTCAGCACCAGGGCATAGTCTGTGTACTGAGCCAGAGTCCACTGGATTTTGTCTCCAGGCATCATGGAACAGACCAGCTCATTCAGCCCAAAACTGAAAAAATCTTTGCGGCCACCTCATAAAAATCCACCCTGCAGGCCAGAGCGCATAATTCCTCTACATATTCCTCCAGGGGACGATTCCCCTGACATAGGCATAGGAGCTGAACTGCTGGGTTCATAGTCGGTCAGGTATTCTGTAACGTTGGTCTGGCAATGACAGGCAGACGATGAAGTGAAGAACTCAGGTGCAGATTATTTACATGAAGAGTGATATATCCAAACCAAAACATAAAAATTAACTTGACTTGACTTGACTAAGCTTAAACAACGTTACATAAACACAATACCTGACACTGATGCAATGGAAACATGACTTAAATACATGGACATGGAAAACATAAACCAATGAACAAACAGAACTCTAAACAAGATAACAAGACAATGAGCATAAACCAGTGGCATGATAGAATCAATAACAAGACTATGAACCAATGGGAAACAGACACAATGATCATGAGGGAAACAGGATGATCACATGACTTGACATGGAAACAAGGAATCACATGACATGGCAGGGATTCTAAATAAAAGACATTAACAAAAAACATGAACAAAAACACATCTAGATGTGACAGTAAATCACAGTGCATATGTATTATCAACCTAGTGTGTCAGAGTGCTGGGGAAACAGGACCCAAACGCAGAGATAAAACAGTAAATGAGTCTTTATTAAATCAAAAACACAAAAGGCACTCCAGCGCCAGCCCATCCGAGATCAAAAAGGAAAACCATTAAGCGGGAAAGGGATTAGAGTTTGTGAGATGGGTGTGTGCATTGCAAAACCCAAGCGAGTGATTCTCCCAACACGTGGACAGAGATCCGAAGAATCCTCCTCCAACAAGACTGTGTGCAGCACTGGCGACCTGAAGGAAAACACACTTCCAGATACACTCACAATCAGTGTCGCAGAAACAAACGCATGACAGCGAGCACAAACAGAAACAATGATCCAACAAAGGACATGGCACACGAGGGGGAAATAAATAGGGGAAAACAAACAAGAGACAGCTACCGCTCGCAGCTGAAGGTTGTAACAAATCAGCGTTCCCATGGAAACAATCAGGGTTCCCATGGAAGCATTGATTCAGCATGCCAGTGGCAGCTGAAAACCATATGGGCAAAACATAAACACGTTCTGACAAAACAGACAAGGGACGATGATGCCACAGTCATGAACATGTGTAACACCCAAACTGGCAAGGTGCCATGACCATGACATCACCACACAAAACACAAACATGAAACACAAGACAGACAGGGGACGATGATGTCATGTGATGTTGACATCACCGGAGAGCATACAGCGGTGATGCACACACAGCGGTCCAAACAACCAGACCCATGTGCTCACACAAAGCGGGGTAGAACCTCAACCTGACAAGGTGACTGGGCCATGACACAGTATCATGACAAGTCATAATAATTATCCATACAAGATGGCAAATTCAGAAAATATCATACAATTTTGACTTGTACTTCCATAAAGACAAATAAACAAACCAACAAAATATGTTATAATGATATAATGAAGTCAAACCCAACCATGACTTTAACTTTTGTGTACCAAGGAAAAAAAGAAACGACATACATGAGTCATTTGGATTGCATACATAAATATGGAATGAGTAACCAAATTTGTTCACTGATGTTTCTTTTTCTTAAAATAAAGTCTTTGATTTGGGGGCTAGCTAAAATGTGATGCCTGTATTGTATCGATTTGAAATTCTGTTTATTGATTGGTTGGTCTCTATGGGAATAAAAGTCATGCCTTTTGATGCGAGCCAAGCTGTATGATATCTTATGATTTTACCATCTCATACAAATAATTGCGAGTTGTAATGAGACTATGTTGGTTATAGAGGTAGACCGATATATCGGTTTTACCGATTAATCAGTGCTGATAGTTGCTTTTTGTGAAATAGATGCGTAAGCGGTCGTTCTGTCAGGGAGATTTGTGTGGTATACATCATCGGTTCATTCATAATTTCCTTTCACTGTTCACCTCTTGCTTTAAAGGTCTGCCAACAGCCAGACACTCTGCTGCCTTTAGGTGTCAACGTGGCAACTCTTTCTACACTACTATGTCCGACGTCGAGCCAGCTTTGCTCCCCGATGAGCTAATATGGATTTAATCACTGCTCCTTACCTTTTATCCAGGATCAGCAGCTCCTCACTGCAGCGCATGTCTGCAATTCCAGAGTCTCAGTGGGAGTGCGGCCCTCTTGGAATAATAAAATATATGTTAATGAGGCATCTCCGTCAACCCCGGTCTCTCCAGACCACAGGTGAACCAGCTCACATAACATCTTGGGAAGCCACTTTCCCTCCCCGACGATGCTGCCGCTCCATCTCAACTTTCATCAAACCTACGAGGCGTAAACGATCAGCAAATCCGGATCATCACCCAGATCTCAGTCATGTAGGAGACCTCCCTCAGTCGAGCCACCACATCTACCGCAAACGGAATGCACGACCCGGTGCTGGAAGGCTGTCAAAATCATTGCATCAAGGCAGCAGCTGATCCCCATCATACATACGCTAAGTTCTCTAGAATATTTATCAATTCGTATTTAGAGGATGGTTTAAGGGTCTTAGGCTTTCTGCTGCAATGTTGTCTCTTCATCACAACCCCCATCTGCATCAATATCACATTCAAGCGGCAATATTTAATTTCTATAGAGCATTTGGTTCTCATAGTTCATGGTTGGCGATCACGCGTTTCACAGTGTGATGGCCATGCCATAGCGGGTAACTCAGTTAAGGTTCACAATGCATGATTCAGTCACCGTGTTGCATGCCTGGGTGTATCCCTATCGGGGAATCAAGATCTATTACTCATGCATGTCGTGATGCACAAGTACATATTGTACGGGGTCTATTACTCCATTCAGTTAAGATATGTCCTCTTCCTCGTTCTCCAAATAAGGAAGCGGCACTTGTTGCGCGCCTCTGACACCTAGCGGCAGGCTCCGCTCATTACATTTCCATTTTTCAGTAGCTCATTTCATTACCAGCGCAATGCATTTGGCTGCCTTATATGATCAGTCAAACAGGGGTGCGATTCCTATTCCACAGTAGTGATGGGTGATACTTCTGATACTCATGTGGTATCAAAAATATTGATCCTCACATAAAATATTGATTCTGAAGTTTTTTTTTTGTTTTTTTTTAACAAGTGATCCTATTATTTAGATCACATGAATATTCATGCGTCTCATAAGATTCTAAGGGGGAAAAAAAGAAAAAAATAATTATATGACCGAATTGTTGCATGGCACCGGAACTATTTTTTCTTCCTCACCTTGATGTGCAGAAATGCTAAAATACACTAGCAGTCAGACAGCGCTCACCCTTTCAGTCATAGCGTTCGTTCAAAGAGGGAGCAGTGCTTTCCTGAGGTAATGACAGAAAAACAGCATCTGGAGGTATTCACACTAAGTAATGACAAACCTAGACATGACATGTATTATAATGGGCTTGTTTGACAATTTTTACAGGCTTATTTAAATTCAGAGTTGTTAAAACATGTTGATAGCGATCTTTATCCTCGTTAATAAATGATAAACTTATGAAAACTTAACATGGATTTACTGTAGTAATATTGTATTAATGTAACGAACTGGCCATGGAAACGGTGTTAGGATCCATGTGCTGGAAGTTTATTAAAAGAGACACAAGCAAATAATCCAAAACAGCAGGCAGAGAGACGTAGTCATAAAGCAGGCCAATAAACGAAATAGACAGTCCAACCAGGCAAACAAAACAAAGGGTAATCCAAAAAGCAGTAAATCCAGAAAAACAGGCAATGGTCATAACATGAATCAAGAAACAATGGCAATGGAAAAACACTCGGTAAGGCAGGGTACTCTGGGAATACTTCGCAATGAACAATGGAACTGCATGGCTATATATATACACATGTGGTAAACAGGAAATGAGCAGTGAAGAAATGGGTGAAGATCAGTATTCGGGAGAGGGCTCCCTCTGGTGGTTGGTAGGATGGGTAACAACCTCAGATGTTATAGAACCCCCCCCTCTACGAACAACTCCTGGTGATCTTCTGCTGCTACGTCCCCTTGGTCATGGTGCTGGATGATTAGGATGGGCTTGGTGGAACTCTTGGATCAGGGACGGGTCCAGTATGTCCTTGGTGGCTACCCACGATCTTTCCTCTGGTCCGTAGCCTTCCCAGTCCACCAAGTATTGCATCTGGCCCCCTCGTCACCTTGTTCATGATCTCTCTGACCATATATGCTGGTGCTCCATCAACCTCCATTGGAGGAGGAGGCTTGGGATTCATGATTCCAGGGCCAGCGCCAGGTGGACCGGTTTCAGCAAGGACACATAGAATGAAGGAGAGATGCGGTAGTTAGCAGGAAGTTCTATTTGGCAAGTAACTGGGTTTATTTGATGGATAATTCTGAATGGACCCACATACCTTGGACTGAGCTTCTTGCAGGGTAGCTGCAGCTTGAGATCCCTTGTGGATAACCAGACCCTCTGTCCAGGCTGATAGTTGGGGCGAGGGCACCTCTGCCAGTCAGCCTGAAAGCGTTGCGCTCGGACCACTCGCTGTAGCCGGACATGTGCACTATCCCACACCCTCTCGCTCCGCCTAATCCAATCTTCCACCGCTGGCACTGTAGAGGGTTCTCCTGACCAAGGGAACATCGGGGGTTGGTAGCCCAGCATGCATTGGAAGGGGGTTAGCCCCGTAGAGGTATGAGTGAGGGAATTCTGTGTGTATTCGGCCCAGGGCAAGAAGTCGCTCCAATTCTCCTGTTCACAGCTACAGTAGCTCCGAAGATATCTGCCAATCACCTGGTTTAAACGTTCCACCTGTCCACTGGTTTGGGGGCGATAGCCTGAGGTGAAACTCACATTGATGTCCAGTTGCTTACAGAACACCCGCCAAACTCAGGACATGAATTGTGAATCTCAATCGGACACTATGTCTTCTGGTAATCCATAGACTCTGAATACTAGGTGGAATAGAGCATTAGCAGTTTCCATAGCCGTGGGTAAACCCTTGAGAGGGACAAGTCTACATGATTTTGAAAATCACTCAATAATTACCAGCATGGTAGTGTATCCGTTGGAGTTTGGCATGTCGGTGATGAAATCGATGGACAGGTGGGACCATGGTCTTTGGGGTATTGGCAATTGTTGGAGTAATCCCATGGGTAGTTCCCTGGGGGTCTTAGATTGTGCACACACTTGACAAGACTTCACATAGTTAGTAACATCACAAATTAGAGATGGCCACCAGAAGGTATTACGTACCAGAGTGACTGTTCTTTGGATGCCAGTGTGTCCTGTGCTCAAATAAGTGTGGACCCATTGGATAGTTCTCAGACATAGAGCTTGTGGTTCAAAGTGCTTGGCTGGGGGGCAGTCAGGTGGTGATGGTTCGTGCTGTTGTGCTCGTTGTATTTCTTCCATGATATCCCAACTAATCGGTGCAATGATGACAGATGGTAGTAGGACTGATCCAGTATGAGGTTGGATGTGTGGTGGATCATGCCTGCGTGAAAGTGCATCTGTTTTGCTATTCTTGCTGCCAGAGCGGTAAGTGACGTTAAAATTGAACCGGGTGAAGAACAATGACCATCGGGCTTGATGTGGATTCAGTCTCTTGGCTGCCTTGATGTATTCAAGGTTCTTGTGATCAGTGATAACTTGGAATGGGTGGACTGCCCCCTCTAACCATTGACGCCACTCTTCGAGTGCTGCCTTCATGGAAAGTAATTCCTTGTTCCCCACATCATAGTTTCGTTCAGAAGAATTTAACTTTCTGGAGAAAAATGCACAAGGGTAAAGCTTGTCTGGGGTTCCATGACGTTGTGTCAGGACCTCTCCAATCCCACAATCAGAGGAGTCTACTTCAACGACAAAAGGAAGATTAGGGTCGGGGTGTTTCAGTATAGGAGCGGTCGTGAATCTTGACTTGAGGGAGATGAAGGCTTGGTATGCAGCGTCGTTCCATGGCAACTTGTTGGGTTTTCCCTTGAGCAATGATGTGAGTGGTGCTGCAATGATACTGTAGTTTCTGATGAAGCGGCAGTAGAAATTGGCAAATCCCAGAAACCGCTGTAGTTCTTTGATTGTGGAAGGTTGAGGCCATTCAGTAACTGCTGTGATTTTAGAGACATAAATTTCTGCACCTTGGTGGCTGATATTGTAACCTAGGAACGTGGTATGGGAGATATGAAGCTCACATTTTTCTGCCTTGACAAATAGCTGGTGTTCCTGGAGACGTGATATCCAGCATGTCAGGACAGTCCTATGTTGTTCCTTGTTTTGAGAGTAGATGAGGATGTTGTCAATGTAGGCCACCACACACTGATTCAGTAGGTCTCTGAAAATCTCATTGACAAAAGACTGGAAATCAGAGGGGGCATTAGCAAGTCCATACGGCATGATCAGATATTCATAGTGCCCCCTGGTGGTGATGAATGCAGTTTTCCACTCTTCTTCTCTGATTCTGATGATGTTATAAGCACTTCTTAAATCGGGCTTAGTATAAATCTTAGCCTCACGGAGTTGTTTAAGGGCTGAAGGGATAAGTGGCAGTGGGTAACGGTATTTCAAGGTGACATAGTTCAGGCCTCGATAGTCAATACATGGATGTAGACCTCCATCCTTTTTCTCCACAAAGAAAAAACCTGCAACTGCTGGAGAGGTGGAGGGATGGATGTAACCAGAGGCAAGGGCTTCCTCGATGTAAGTTTCCATAGCTAGGGTCTCGGAGCATGACATTGGATAAGCCTTGCTTCTCGGTGGAGTTGTATTAGACAGAAGTTCAATGGCGCAGTCCCATGGACAGTGAGGAGGAAGTTGAGTAGATTTGACTTTACTAAAAAACTTCATTGAATTCTGCATACTTCTCGGGATTCATGGTTACTGTTTGGAATTCAGGGCTTTCAATGCTGGTGGTAAGACAAGGCATGGAGACAGCAACATGGAGACAATGTTCAAGACAGAAACTTGACCATTACGTGAGCTCACCCTGGTTCCAGGATATAGAAGGGTTGTGGATGGCCATCCAAGGATGACCCAGGATAAGAGTGTGATTGGGTGAGTTTGACATATAGTGAAATGTTCTCCACATGAAATAGTCCAATCTTGATGGTTATGGGAACAGTCTGATGGGTTATACCAGTACCAATGGGAGCATTGTCAACTGTGGTGATATTAATTGTTGGAATGCATTGAATGGTGGGTATATTGAGTTCTTGTACGATCTCTTGATTTATGAGATTCACAGTAGCCCCTGAATCCACTAAAGCTGTAAAAAAAAATTATACGATCACCAATGGAGATCTCTACAGGCAACAAAAAAATTGTGAAGGATAGGTGATACAAAGTTTGTGGTACTCACTTTCAGCTTTGATTCATGGGAACTTTATTTCTTGTGTGGGCATGCAGCATTGAGATGACCTGGTTCACCACAGTAATAGCAAAGTTTTTCGTTACGTTGACATTGGCGTTCCTCCAAAGAAACACAGGCATAAACAACTTGCATAGGTTCGGGTGATTCAGTGGATGCCTGTGCCTGTACTGAGACTGTAGACTTAGAAGCGGAGTGAAACTGGGGCCATGGAGCATTACAAAGCAGGTTATCCATCTTGATAGCCATGGTAATGAATTCTGACAGAGTAGAACCCTCACCCTTGCATGTCAGTTCCGCCTTGAGTTCTTGGTAAAGCCCCTCAGAGTAAAAAAAAGCCCCATGGTAAAGCGACATCGTTCCACCCACTTTGAGCCGCTAGTGTCCTGAACAGAATTGCGTAGTCTCCTGCAGATCGATGGTCCTGGCTTAAATGAAGCAGCTGAACTGAGATATCTTGACCACCCGCTGGATACTCGAAGACTTTGTGGATCTGTTGAACGAAGTAGTCAAACGAGATCTGGATTTGAGGATCTTGGTCCCAGACAGTGGTGGCCCAATTGAGTGCTTTACCGATAAGCAGAGACATCATAAAGGTACATTTCTTGGTGTCTTGATAAAATGATTCAGGTTGGTTAGAGAAATAGACTTTACACTGTCGTAAAAAAACCCGGCATTTCTCAGCAGAACCATTAGACTTGTCATTAAGAGCAAAGCTTACCGGTTTAGCATGGGGAGCTGGCAGTGAGTGAATGTAGTGAGTCAAACATTCGTTGGCAGCTCGTAGGTTGTTCAGCTGGTCTTGATAACCCTTTAAAACCTTGCACTGGTGTGCAAATGCAGCCTGGATCTGTGAGACTTCCACTGGATCCATGGTAGGTGAAGTATTCTGTAACAAACTGGCCATGGAGATGGTGTTAGGATCCATTTGCAGAAAGTTTATTAAAAGAGACACAAGCAAACAATCCAAAACAGCAGGAAGAGAGACGTAGTCGTAAAGCAGGCAGATAAATCCAATAAACCAAATAGACAGTCCAACCAGGCGAACAAAACAAAGGGTAATCCAAAAAGCAGTAAATCCAGAAAAACAGGCAAAGGTCATAACATGAATCAAGAAACAATGGCAATGTAAAAAATGCTCGGTAAGGCAGGGTAACCTGGCAATACTTCGCAATGAACAATGGAACTACATGGCAATATATACATGTGGTAAACAGGAAATGAGCAGTGAAGAAATGTGTGAAAATCAGTATTCGGGAGAGGGCTCCCTCTGGTGGTTGGTAGGATGGGTAACAACCTCAGATGTTACAATAAACCATGACTAATATCCACATCTGTAGTAACCATGTTTTCCTTCTTCTTTTTGGTGGTAACCTATTTGGCTAAGGTGTATGTAAACTTCTGACTTCAACTGTACCATTTTCTTACAACTCTGGTGGTGGTAGAATCACACACACACACACACACACACACACACACACACATACAAAGCTATGCAACCCCATCCTCATACTCCTCCAAGCATTGTTATCCTTTTCAAGGGTATTGCACAAACAATACTCCCCTCCCTCATACTTCCCCAAGCATTGCTATTCTTTTCAAGAATATTGCATGACCAAACACTCACCCAATCAGGGTGCAAAGCATTGCGAGCACTGGTTACTCTTTTCAAGAGTATTTCACCACCAATGTTCCCCTTCCCTTCATGTGTCATAAGCTTTGGTTATTCTTTTCAAGGATATTGCACAATCATTGCCCCCTTCCCTTCATGTGTCATAAGCTTTGGTTATCCTTTTCAAGTGTATTGCACAACCAATGCCCCCTTTCCCTTCATGTGTCATATGCTTGTTTATCCTTTTCAAGGGTATTGCACAACTAATGCCCCCCTCCCTTTCATGTGTCATAAACTTTGCTTAATCTTTTCAAGGGTATTGCACATCCAAATGTTCGCCCAATTCAGGGCTCATATATATCATATGTTTTGGTTACACTTTTCAAGGGTATTGCACAGCCAAATGCTCGCCCAAATCAGGGCTCTAATGCATCAAACATCACAAACGATGCTCCCCTCCCTCTTTTCCTCATAGCATTGTTATCCTTTTCAAGGGTATTGCACAAATTATGCTTCCCTCCCTCTTTTCCTCATAGCATTGATGCTATTAATTTTTTTATATGTTTCTAACTGCTCCATTATCTTTTACAGGTTGTTTCCTGCCAACATGAAGACCCTGTTGGTATTCCTTATTTTATTTTTCCCTCTCTTTCGGGGGTCCTAGTATTAAAAATATTTTTTGGGGTAGGCTCATCACCCCTGCCATCTTACCCGGCAGGATTTGACAGTTCACTAAAATTTTCTCGGACCATCAGATGGGGACTTAGCCAAAGAGATTTTACTTTATTATTTTATTGTTCATCAATAAATTGTTATTCCCTTAATTCTATGCTGTTCTGAGTCTTTCTGATATAAATGGAAGTGCAAGCGGTAGTTCTTTCAGGGATACTCGTGCGGTACACATCATCTGTTGATTCATAATTTCCTTTAACCAATCACTGTTCACCTCTTGCTTTAAAGGTCTGGTAGCAGCCAACCACTCTGTTGCCTTCAGGTGTCAATGTGGCAACTGCCTCCTCCCCACTACCACCAGCAAGTCTTCGTCTGAAGGGGGGTAGGCTCCTCGCCCCTGGCATCTTCCCCGGCAGGATTTGACAGTTCACTAAAATTTTCCCGGACCATCAGATGGGGGCTTAGCCAAAGAGACTTTACTTTATTATTTTATTGTTCATCAATAAATTGTTATTCCCTTTATGCTATGCTGTTCTGAGTCTTTCTAATAGAACTACCGGTTATTGGCAAAAATCTATACCAATAGTTGCTGGTAGTTTGTTTTATTTTTCTCTGTGTACGTTCTACAGTTAGAACGGCTTGACTCTACAGTATAACAGTAGCCTCACTGGTGTCTCGTGGGGATTTGCTGTGTATGATAAAAAAAAATTATCTTCAATGCAATGCTTATATATACAGTGTGTATATATATATATATATATATATATATATATATATATATATATATATATATATATATATTATTATTATTATTATTATTTTTATTATTATTAAAAAATAAAGTAAAATAAATTGAAGTGAGGGCATGCAAAAAAATAAATAAAAATTATAATATGGAAACGTGCCCCGTAAGCACATGCATCGTGTCTCCAACATAATATTTTGTAAAAGCCAATAAAAGACATCATCTGTTTCTTTCTTCACCATGTGAGTTTTTTATTTTTATTATTATTGTTATTTACAAGATATTAATCTTGTACATATACATAAAATATTTAATCTGGTGAATATATAAGCTATAAAAAGCTTCAATTGGTAAAAATATACAGTAACTATACACTGCCTGGCCAAAAAAGAAAATAAATAAAAATCGCTGTTTGGATTTAAAAAAAAAAGCAGATCCTTAAGAGCCTATGATTGGATCAATATTGCAGTGATTAATATGTTTCAGCTGGCAACAATTCTTTTAACCCTAATTGATGCAATGTGTAGCTTATCATTTCTTAAACAACCATGTTGGAAGATGTATCCCACGGTCGTGGAAAATATATTACTGTGTTTCAGAAGGGACAAATTATTGGACTGCATCAAGCAAAAAAAAAAAAAACTAAGTAGATTGATGAAATCACTGTAATTTGGTTAAGAACTGTCCAACGCATTATTAAAACATGGAAGGATAGTGGTAAATCGTCAGCTTCACGGAAGAAATGTGGTCGTTAAAAAAAAAATCTTGAATGATCGTGATCACTAAATAGCTTGGTGAAGTCACATCGTAAAAAATGGACAGTAGCACTCATGGCTATGTTTAATAGTGAAAGTACGAGCATTTCCACATGCAAAATGTGACAAGAACTTACAGGATTGGGACTAAACAGCTGAATTGACCACCACAGTGTCCTGACCTTGCCCCCATTGAAAGTCTTTGGGATGTGCTGGAGAAGACTTTACAGAGCGGTTCATCTCTCCCGTCATCAATAAAAGATCTTGGCCAAAAATGAATGCAACTCTGGATGTAAATAAATGTTGTGATGTCGCATAATGTTGTCGAAACAATGCCATGATGAATGTGTGCCATAATCAAAACTAAAGGCGGTCCAACAAAATATTAGAGTATGCAAAAAAAAAATATTTGTTGCCCAGGCAGTGTAGAACATTGTAATAGAGCCAAGTCTCCATCATTTCAAAATAAGAGTACGAAAAAAAAAGGAAAGAAAAATAATTTTTTTAACATTCTTTAAATTGATTGTAAAAACTGTCAGCCAATTAATCAGTTATCTACCTTTTCTACCACCTTAGTTATCGCTATCGGCAAAATCCACTATCCATCGACCCAAGGACGGATTAAGAAATGAGAGGCCCATGGGCCGGTACACCATGGAGGCCCCCATGACATGACTACGTTTACCTTTATGCGCTACAGGAAGCATGGCAGATTTGGTTGTATTTTTCAAATTGACGGATGAAAGGTTTGGAGCAATGTCTTACATGGCCAGTTATATGTACTTTTTAATAATTAACCGATCCAATATCATGCATTATTAATAGGGATGTGCACGGCGCCTGTATTCAAATTCCAAATTACTATTCAGTTATTCTGCAAGTGTTCAGAGGTCTTCAACCCGATCTGAGTCCGGCGGTACCCGACAGACCTTCAGGTTTTGGGCCAGGTTCGGTTCAGTTTTTCAAGTAGGCTACAGGGCAAGTTACGGGCTGTTCACACATGAGTCTGCGCTGTTTATTCAATTGTTTTTCTAGGCTATGTAAACATGCACTGGATGGACGTCTTTGATCTTTGTGCCACAACTCACTTTTTTCAGCGTATCACACAGGACCATTGCATTTTTTTTAGACACTGTTTTAAGTTTAAAATAACTTTAATATGTATAAATGCATCTCAAGACACCTGCATTCTGTTTTACAATTCATTGTGCAGGACCGTCAAATTTTTTAAACATTGTTAAGTTAAAAATAACTTCAATATTTATTAACGCATCTCGAGATACCTGTGTTTTGTTTCATCATTTGTTGCACTGCATCAAGCTTTTTCAGCGCTGGTGTCACAAATCGACATTCTGATGAAATTCAGGTTGCAAAGAGGACTTAATATGACTCTTACACATGATTCCAGATTGTTTTTCACCAGGCAAAGTTTCAGTGCTTGATAAATGGTGAGCCAATGTACTTGGTGGTATTTGCACATAAGGATGACATTTATGTGGATTTATAATAAATGTCCCATCACATGAGGCGTTTTAATGCAGAGATCACAGAATAGGCTAGTGTATCCATTAAAACTTGCTTTGGCCAATCAGAAACACATTATCTCTGTCAGTGGTCCATATCCATCAGAGGTTGTCCATTATGATTTCAGGTTAATTTGCAACTCAGCTTTAAATACAGCTAGAATAGATCTCCACACAGTAAAATATATACACACACAACCCAGGAGAGTAACTCCAGCTCTTCTCACACTCTAATCAACAACAAAGTACTTGATCTAAGTCCTCTTTGGCTTTTAATGGGTAGTCTATCTTAACAGTACCCTATTGTCTTTAATTCTATTTTGATCATATTAAAGAGAGGAAAGAGTCTTAAATAAGCTCTTTCAAGCCTAAATGGCTCTGTGGTCCCTCTGTCTAGTGGACAATTAGAAGGGCATAGCACAACAGCCCACTTTACTGACAGATAGGAAACGAGTGAGTGGTTTTATAGAATTATATCTCATGACACTAAATGAAGCTAAACTCTCAGAAGGATTCAGTGGGGAGACAGTGGATGTCCTAATTAAACTGATACCCCATCTAAAATACCAATGTAAACATGGAGTGATTCAACAGTAACACCGCACACAAACTAGCACATCTCAGCAGGTGCTGAGGGACTGCACGAGCAGGTGTTGTCGCTACAGGCCGAACATACAGCGAAAATGAAGTCAGAACTCCAATGTGGATTAGTTTTATGTCTCAGGTGTTTAGATGATTACATCCATATTAGACATCAACTTAAGAAAGATGGAGAGAGATCTAATGGTGTCGGATGAATAGAAATCAGAACTCCTACAATCTAAACCACGAAAACAGATTTTAACATAATTAGGGAGATTTTTATTTTATTTTATATATATTTTTTTATTTTTTTATTTTATAAATTTTTTTGAGAGAGAAAATCAAACAAATTCAAGGAAGGAAACACAATGAGAACAAATTGGATATCATACAGATATTCAGCCAACACACTATTTTTTTTTATTTTTTTTATTTTTTTTTTTAGAACACTTACCACAGCAAACAAGCACTTTCAAACAAGCGTGTGAGACACAAAGACAAGCACTGTTTAACCTGCGGTCTGAACCAAGCGCTTTAGGCCACTGCTCTGTTGCTTTAGTCTGGGTAAATGTTCGGAATGGAATACTAACATTCTGTATACTGCACAGTATACACTGTGTGCTGCTTATTAGTTTTTGAAAATATCATGTGAATCAGTATGTATTATGCAATGATAAACATTTCAAATATTAACGCGCCACATTGTTGCCACATGACCTCATTACATGTATGTTAATTCAGAAAAATATTGTCCAATTATCATATAGCAAATAAATTAATAGTTGTGCATTTTTTATCAAATATTGTGTAAATATGTCTAAACTCTTTGTAGTCTGATCAAATAATGAATAAATTGTGGCTGGTAATACTTCAAGTTCATTCATCACACTAGAAATGGAAGGCCAAGTTGAGTGCATTGGGCTTGGAACAACATGTTGGCTTAAATAATGATAACAGAATCTGCATTTTTAGGAGAACTTTTGCTTTAATTGAACTACTTACCATCTGACTCTGAAACAGGAAGTGTTATCTTTCTGGTCATTTGAAACAAGTCACCATTTCCACTAACGCTAGCGGTAGAACCTTTTCCAAAGATTCTCTCACACTCTTTCTCTGTTTATAGCATCTATAGATGAAGTACTGCTGAGTGTGAGCGGCACAGAGAGGACTGTTATTAAGACCTGTCTGCTTTCATTACAGTGGCTCCAGAGGCACACGTGGGACAGGTTAGAGTTATCCTGAATGGCTGTGATAAATTTGGCCTGAGCACTGGAGACAGATTAAATTCAGTCAGGGCCCAGTCGATGGCTCTGTATTAAATGCCAGTGGAAGAGAAGGATAAAACAGAATGTCACCAGTATGGTTATTAACAGAAATCAGTCTCTGTGAACAACGTATATAATTAATATACAAAATATATCTATGTATTAATATACAATTAATGTTAATATTTAAAAATATAAAAAAGCTAACAACTAAAACAGTAATAATGGGTATTTTTTACATATAAGCTATTTTCTTTAGAATCTTTTGGTTAAAACAGTTATATAATTAATATACACTATACTGTATATTAATATAAAATTAATCTTAATATTTTATAATATTTTAAAAAGCTAAAAAGAAAAGTAATAACACATATTTTTACATATTAGTTATTATTATCATTCTGTGGTTGGAAAAAGAAAAAGTATATAATTAATA
This sequence comes from Myxocyprinus asiaticus, assembly GCF_019703515.2. Lineage (NCBI taxonomy): Eukaryota > Metazoa > Chordata > Actinopteri > Cypriniformes > Catostomidae > Myxocyprinus > Myxocyprinus asiaticus. The sequence goes on along the minus strand of NC_059350.1, from coordinate 42,682,882 downwards.
TACAATATATATTAATATGCAAATTCATATTATATATATATATATATATATATATATATATATATATATATATATATATATATATAATTATTTAAAATCCTGTTAACAAAACAGTAACAATAGGTATTTTCACATTTATACATAAAATATATCATTACTGTATACTGTATTTTACAGAAAATAAGTCACACCTGGTCATAATTTTGTATTTGAGAGAGAGAGAGGAGAGAGAGAGAGAGAGAGAGAGAGAGAGAGAGAGAGAGAGAGAGAAACAGATTAAGTCGCATCCGCTTGTGTGTAAGCATATGTGTTTGCTGTGCAGTGTGTTTGACCAACTGACATCAGTTACGTTATAAAAGTCGCGTTGGACAATAAGTCGCAAGACCTTTCGGATGACAAAAAAAATTGTAAAATAAGGTACATACTTTATATTGTCAACATGAATTGAACCTATTTACTTTCTTAAAACACATTTCTGGTCTAATTGCACACAGTTCATCAGTGCATATTATTATTCCAAAGAAAACATCTTGGCAATCTTTAATCAAAATGTAATAACTTGCTCCACCTCTGAAACAACTTTACTTTTCTGCTTACATCACCAAGCCCTCTTATTTTTCAACCCCTCCCTTCCAACTACCAGTCATATAGAGACCATTCACTTTTCACTATCTGATCAATTCTCAGGGGATAAAATCAAGTCCCGCCCTAAGAAATATGTTGCATTATGGAAGCAAAAACCCTTTTCATGTCCGCTGTGTGTTGTGACCGCATTATCACCTTGAGGTGTGCATTATTTTTCAATAATTCAATGGTCCATTTTCAATTATTCTGCTTATTTCTCGAGAGGGTGCTTTCCACAGATATTAAAAGCTGTTTCGGACTATATATAAACTGTTCTATTGATCAAGTTGTGGACGTGGGGTGCACTGACATCAAAGCTCTGTTTGTTGGTCACGACATGAGTGTCTATGTGTGTGTGTTTGTGTGTAAGTGTGTATTGGTGTGGGTGCGAGCGAAAGAGAGAGGGAGCGCAAGAGCGCCTTTCAACTGAAACTGAAATAAATTTAGGATATTATAGAAATTGTTTGTTGTTCTTATCCAATTTACTTAGCTGATGTTTTTGTTTTATATGGTTATTTTGCTGTGGTAGCCTGTACGTTCTTTGAAATAACTGAAATAATCTGGCGAAGTGATATAGAACCGTTTCTCGGTCAAGACCTGGAACTACTTCTTTGCCGTGTGTTTACTGGAAAATAACTGCACACCTTAGAATGTCAGTCAACCAATCAGAATCAAGCATTCAACTGACCTGTGCTATAACTTATATATTCATATATTACAGATATATCAATATCAATATTTATAGTTATATATAGTATTATTTTTATCATTAATTAAAGTTATTCATTTAATTTCATTGTGCAATTATTTGTATTGTAATGTCCTATTAATGTGAACTGTGTTGCTTTCACTTTGTTCCATGATTCAATATTTAGACTCTGTTAAACATAATTATTGTTTTGTGGATTTGGTAACAATGCAACAATGCAACTGGAGCTTTAATAAAATAATAGCAGTGCAAGGAATCTTCACTCACTGGTGGAGCGCTGTGAGAGACGCTGCAGGCAGCGAGAGAGAGAGAGAGAGATTGGAGGAGAGAGAGAGAGAGAGAGAGAGAGAGAGAGAGAGAGAATGATGGAGACTGATGAATTGAGTCCAAATGATTGCCAGTTGTCACCTAGAAACAGACTCTCATGGTCTAATCACACATAGCCTGTGACACGTGGCATGAACACACTTATATATACACACAAACACTTCACACCTTCTATGATGTCTATGATAAACACACTGACAGATATCAGATAGATGGTTATTATCCGTCACTCTCACAGTCTACAGCCATTCCCTGTGTATACCTGGACAAAAAGCTGAAGGATTCGGCTAATGACCACGACACACAGAGGAGAAAGAACAGGAATACACAGCTCAACATAACACATCTGATCCAGTCTTAAACCTTACTTGACCTTTTGTGTTCAACTTGCAGTTCAACTTAAAGGAACAGTTCACCCCAAAATGAAATCATCATTATCATTCAATCACCCTCGTGTCATTCCAAACCTGTATGAATTTCTTACTTCATAAAGGAGGTGTTTGGCAGAATGTTAGCCTCACTCACCAATAACATTCACTGCACCTTTTTCAACATGAGAGTGAGTAAATAATGACAGAATTTCAGTTGACAAGGTAGAATTGGTCAATAAGGTTATAAGTTAGACTTAGAAAAGGGTCAATTCCAGATCACTGGACTCCATTCCTTTCTAGATAGTAAAAAACTCCATAATTAGAATGCAAAACGGACTAGCTGCCCTGGCTGCCTGGATATGCAAAACTGGCCTACTGTGAACATTTAGAGTGATTTAGTTATCTAGATTGTATGTTAATTTACAGTGTTTCCTTACATTTGCTGACAGTGTGGTTTCCTAATGGTTCAGCATTTGTTGTAGGAAATATAAAGCATAATATCACGCAGGTTATCGCTGCAGGTTATTGCTTGGGCCAGCTCTACTTGTTTATGAAATTTCTATATTTGCTGTTGGCTCATACATTCTAATATTGCCTAAGCAATTACAACTTTCTATTCTCATGCTATGAACAGCATGAACCTCTAAACTGACAGCAAATAGCCATATAAAGAAGAGGCTGGAATAATTCTAGGCTGTAGATTCTATATAATGTAAATTTAATGGAAGAAGAATACACAAATTCAAAAATTATTAAATTTTAAAAATATGTTAATTTGATAACTCTAAGTTACCTTACCATATACAGTAAAAGATTTAACAAGATATGCAGTGTATAATACATAAATTTAACAATACATGTACATTTACTGTAAAATAGAAGTAAAAAGTATGAATTACCTTATAATTTACAATTGAAAAACAATAAAATGGCATTTGCAACATGCCCCTGTGACCCATCATATTTGATAATATTTTCATAAAAAAAGTTACGTCTTCTTATTTTTGCTGTATAATGTAAAATGTATATATATATATATATATATATATATATATATATATATATATATATATATATATATATACACACACACACACACACACTGGCAGCCAAAGTTTGGAATAATGTACAGATTTTGCTCTTATGAAAAGAAATTGATACTTTTATTCACCAATGTGGCATTCAACCGATCACAATGTATAGTCAGGACATTAATAATGTGAAAAATTACTATTACAATTTGGAAAAACTTCCTAAACGACTTCAAAGAGTTCTCATCAAAAAATCCTCCACATACAGCAATGACAGCCTTGCAGATTCTTGGCATTCTAGCTGTCAGTTTGTCCAGAAACTCAGGTGACATTTCACCCCACGCTTTCTGTAGCACTTGCCATAGATGTGGCTGTTGTAGGGCTTTACTGGTTGTTTAGATCAAAGTTACTATCAGAAACAATTAATAATTATTTCTGTAGTTATTAATTAATATTTAAATTAATAAATTGGATCTAACTCATTAAAACCTCATATGGGGCTCCAGTAAATGTAGTGTGCTACGTTTAGGAGCAAGTTTGGTTATTAGCAATAATTAATAATTATCAAAGATAATTACTAATTATTAAAATCAGTAGAACATTGATGAGAATCAATGTTAGCTTTTTTAATCCTTTAAAATCAACAAATTATCAAAGATAATCGTTCATTGTTAACATCGATGAAACATTAATTAAAATTAACACCAGCTTATTGATCATTCAAATTCAACAATCATCGAAGATAATTATCAATTATCATAAATCAATAGAATATTAATAAGGATTAACATTGACGGGGCACCACCCTGGAATCAGGGACTAATAACCAAATATTAAAACAGTCTCAATATTAGATTGTTTTCTTAGGAAAATCGACATCCGAAGAATATACGATTTTCGGGAAAAAAAACAATGAATGAAGGTTTGAATCCGAGCACTGACATCCCGTCAGCATGACACAGGCGTATGAAAAACAAACCAAAACGCTTCTCTTTGTAATATAAACAAAGTTTATTTATGCAGTAATATCAATTAATAATTAATACAATGCAGTCAATAAACTTCCGACTTACAACTACAAACTAAACAGTGATATGATTAGATATGGAAATAAAATAATCCTATAACACATAAGGTGTGTGTGTGTGAGAGTGTGTGTGTGTGACAGTGTGTGTGTAATTAGTACGAGAGAGAGAGAGAGAAGTGACAGCCCTAAAGCTGATTTCGCGATCATGGGAGAGAAAGCAGCTGTTTAGTTCATCGCTCAGAGACGCGGTGGACGGCTCGTAAACAGTCCCGCGTTATTTGACTCTTTAATGGATGTACTCAGTTGCTGTCTCACCCGCGATGGCAAAATTGCACAACAATCCAATTTGGTTGGACCACAATACAGCAAAACAAAATCATGATAATTAATACCCTGAGTATTAATAATGAGCGGACATGGCAGTCCGTAAACTGTACAAGCAAAAACTTTGAAACACAAGAATAACACACTGTAATATTCTATCTCTGCCCAGACGTAAACCTCTTACTTGAATCGCATGAGGACACAGGTAGAATGTGTTTTCCTCCGTCCTTTAACTCTGACCCGGTTCCTTGAGGCTCGGGTGATGAAGGGAGGCCGTTTCCTCGCTCTGTCGGCAGGCGGTACGGCTGTTGATTGTCGGCGGGCGGTACGGCTGTTGATTCTCGACGGGCCGGCGGAGAACTCAGAAATGTCGACTTGATTGAAGATGGAAGAGAAATCTTTAATCTCTTCACTTCTGTAGGCAAACAGATGAAGATGCAGATTGCTCGGCGGTCTCCTTCGGATCCGTTAGAGTGTTTGGTTGAACACAGAGTAATCTCAACTCGTCCAGCGAGATGGAGATTGTATGGCTACAGTTTCAAGTCGGACATTACTTCCTTTTTGCCACGAGGTTGCACCTGAGAGCAGCAAAAAGCTACGTCTATATTCGGTGAACAAAGTCGCTGGAAGTGAATTCTGGAAGCATTTCAGAATTATTTCAACTCCTGATGATGTCATGTTTGAGGGACATTCTGTTGTGTGCCTCATCCAATAGGAGTTGAGAGTTCGATCCTTTAGTGAGCAAGGCTTCATGGATTTGTAGTCTGTTTTGGACTCCCTTTGTTTGATTTTGACACGATTTTTATCAGTAAGATTTACGAGCTTAGAAGGTGGGGGCTTGAGTTATGTTTTTATGACTGTGTTAGGCCTGCCTTTGTCTTCTATCTGAATACATGAGGCCCAACACTGTCTTGTCGGGCACTTCTCACGCACCTTACAGTCTAGCTGATCCCACAAAAGCTCAATGGGGTTAAGATCCATAACACCCTTTTCCAATTATCTGTTGTCCAGTGTCTGTGTTTCTTTGCCCACTCTAACCTTTTCTTTTCATTTTTCTGTTTCAAAAGTGGCTTTTTCTTTGCAATTCTTCCCATAAGGCCTGCACCCCTGAGTCTTTTCTTTACTGTTGTACATGAAACTGGTGTTGAGCGGGTAGAATTCAATAAAGCTGTCAGCTGAGGACATGTGAGGTGTCTATTTCTCAAACTAGAGACTCTGATGTACTTATCCTCTTGTTTAGTTGTACATCTGGTCTTCCACATCTGTCCTTAGAGTTAGAGCCAGTTGTCCTTTGACTTTGAAGACAGTAGTGTACACATTTGTATGAAATTTGACTGACTGTCAAGAAACTGACGAGTTTCTAGAGAAAGCTGTTTCTTTTTCTTTTGCCATTTTTGACCTAATATTGACCTTAAGACATGCCAGTCTATTGGATACTGTGGCAACTTAAAAACAAACACAAAGACAATGTTAAGCTTCATTTAATGAACCAAATAGCTTTCAGCTGTGTTTGATATAATTACAAGTGATTTTCATTGAATAAAAGAGATTTTCTTGTGTTGGAATCACCGTCTCCCGCTTCCTCATTCCCTGGAACTCAGGATCTTGCTACAAATACATTAACATTTCAGTCACTACTAATAACAAATATGGAAACACAACTAATCAGTAAGTAATATCGAACTGATGACTGTGGTAGTTAGTTAATCTGGTCTGTTAGTTCCTCTGATAAATTATCCTCCCTACCCGGTAGGTGGTGATATATACGAATAATGTGAATCACCAAAAACAACAGAAGAAGAATGTGGACTTAAATATTGACCTGTTTCTCAACCACACCTATCATATCACTTCTGAAGACAATTATTTAACCATTGGAGTTATATGGATTACTTTATGCTGCCTTTATGTGCTTTTTGGACTTTCAAAGTTCTGGCCACCATTCACTTTCATTGTCTGGACCTACCAAGCTGATATTCTTATTAAAATCTTAATTTGTGTTCAGCAGAAGAAAGAAAGTCATGCATATCTGGGATGGCATGAGGGTGAGTAAATGATGAGATAATTTAAATTTTTTAGTGAGCTTTCCCTTTAAATGTGAAGAAGAACATGGTTCTTCTCTGTTTATCTGAGTGTGGGTCGCAGTGAGCACATACACACATTTAAGATCTGTTTTAGTTCTGTTCAGATCAAAATAGGCAAAGGGAAAATGTATTTTATAAGCTTTTTTATTCATAATTTGATCAGTATTTGAAAGTATTTATGAAACACTGCATTGAGTGGACTGTCTAGGGCAAAAGTAAACAGACAGGGGAATCAGCTTGGGACCAGAAAAGCATTTATTATGTTGTATATGTTTAATGAATTTAATGTCACAGAAAGAGGTTTTGAATATGTATAAATGTTTATGCAACTGATATATGTATTTAATTAAATTAAAATGTAGCAGCAAAGTATTCAATACTGACTGACATGTAACAGCTCAGTTATTATGAATGATTTATAATGTGTTTTCACTTTATAATACTGTTCAAGGTAACCATTAATTCATAAGGAAGAACACAATAAGATAATATACATTAGTTATATATTACCATGACCATCACTTTAGAATACTGTTACTTAATTTTCTGTTGCTACTTTCTTTATCTGCATTGCACTAACTATCACTTTCCTGTCAATAAACCACTATGGTTTCAACTGCAACAGATTATGTCACTGAATTTTTCCCACTACTTAGCCTCTCAGTGTAATGAGTTGAATTGAAGAACCCAAGTGCAATTTATTAATAAATATGAAAATCCTTACTACAAACATGAATGAAAAAGAAACATAAACATGAACCTGACTTAACATAAACTTGGCATAGCATGACCTGTCATGACATGAACAACGTAACAAACACATACAATACTTGACAAAGTACAATGGAAAACATGAGGGTTTAAATACATGGACATGGGAGAACACATGACAAAGATATCCAATAAACAGACAGAACTGATAACAAGATAATCAACCAATAAACCAATGAAAACAAGACACATGAACATGGAGGGAAAACAGTACATCACATGACCAGGAAACAGGAACAACATTTTTCAAAATAAAAGACACGAAAAACATGAAACAACAAAATACACATGACATATCACCCCCACTAAACGGTGGATCCCGACGCCCCAATACATGAACAAAACACATAAAACATGAACACATAATATTCCAAAGTTCTGTAGGGAGCTGGGGGAGGGGGGTGGTGGGGGTCTTGAGGCATGGCTTGAAATGGCATATCGTGGGGCATGGGACCAGGGCAGAGTCAATGGAAGGTGGGGCTCTGAGAGGCTCGAGGGTTGGAGCTGTGGAAGTTGGGGTTGTGAGAGACTTGAGGGGCAGAGCCATGGAAAGCAGAACCGTGAGAGACTTGATGGGTGACACCATGGAACTTGGTGCCTGGAGAGTAGCCGAAGACTCGAAGGGCCAGGGTGGAGCCGATGGCAGGGAGGACCAAGGCGGTGCTGGAGGCTCAGAGGAGCAAGGCGGAGCTGGGGGATCGGAAGACTGAGGCAGAGCCAGTGGGACTTAGGACCAAGGTGGAGCCTTAAGGAAGGAGGTCCCCGGTGGAGCTGATGGATCGAAGGGACGAGGCGCAGCCAGAGAATTGGAGAGCCAAGGCGGAGCAAGGTGACCGACAGACCAAGGAGGAGCCGGAGGGATGAGGGACCCCGGCAAAGCCGACAGGCTGAAGGACCGCAGTGGAGCCGAGGGAACGCAGAGCTGAGGCAATGTTGAGGGACCGACAGGCCAAGGCGAAGTGCAGGGCTTGGAGTGTCCAGGCAGGATCGGAGGGTTGAAAGTTCCCCTTGCCTGCTCAGGAGAACTAAGAGTGGGTACAATGGTGGGAACCATCTCCAGGTCCAACTGCTCAGATGTGGCCACGACATGATGTGGAACAGACTCAGGCATGGCTGTGACGTGGCATGGAGCGGGCTCAGGTGTGGCTGTGACGTGGCATGGAGCAGGCTGAGGCATTGCTGTGACATGGCATGGAGCAGGCTGAGGTGTTGCTGTGACATGGCATGGAGCAGGCTGAGGATCCGGGGCAAAAGATGGCGTTAGCTCAGTGACCATGACGAGGAACTCTGGCTTGGCGGCCGTGACGTGAAACTCTGGCTCGGCGGCCATGACGTGAAACTCTGGCTCGGCGCGGCAATGACATGAAACTCTGGCTCGGCGCCTCCCCCACAGTGAATGGTGAACCACTCATTAGAAGAGCAAGGTCAATATACAGAGTCAGGCTGTAGGTGCTCCGACCATGAGGCATCAGGGAGGAAGCTGGCTCACTCAGACCTGCCTATAAAATATCCTTGAGGGCTACCTCATTAAAGTCCACCAGGAAGGCCAGAGCGCAGAAGTCCTCCACACAGTCCTCAGGGGACGACTCCCATGATGTAGGCAGAGGAGCTGGATTGCTGGGTTCATTGTAGGTCAAGTAATCTGTAACGAGTAGCTGCTGGTGCTGACAATGATGAAGACGATGATGATTAATTGAAGAACCCAAGTGCAATTTATTAATAAACGTGAAAACCCTAACTACAAACGTGAATGAAAAATAAACATAAACATGAACTTGACTTAACATAAACTTGGCATAGCATGACATGACATGACATGACATGAATAATGTACCAAACACATACAATACTTGACAAAGGACAATGGAAGATATGAGGGTATAAAATACATGGACATGGGAGAACACATGACAAAGATAACCAATAAACAGACAGAACTGATAACAAGATAATCAACCAATAAACCAATGAAAACAAGACACATGAACATGGAGGGAAAACAGTACATCACATGACCAGGAAACAGGAACTAAACTTTTCAAACTGAAAGACATGAAAAATATGAATCAACAAAATACACATGACACTCAGCGGCTACTGGCTGCCACTATATTTAGTCAACAGAAAAGGTGACTACTGGATTATCGATCATTTGTGGATCATTGAAGAGGATTTTACTCTGAACATCGCATGTGGATCGCGGTCACGTACACCATGAAGTGGAATAACGAACACATAACACACACAGAGAGATGGCAGAAGAGGTACGGTATGTCAGCGGTTTTGAACTATTTTGCTATTGTTCATTGATTGAAGATGCTGATATTTCTGTGTGATGTTTGTGTGCTGCTTCATTGGATTGTTGTTGGATTGATTGTGGTTCATGAAATGACGTGCAAGTTTTCCACATGCTTGTTATTGTGCTGCAGCTCTGCTTCCATCATAATTTCAGTGCTTTGGTCCGTACGCACTGAATACTATGCTGTTTGGAGTTGTTGGGCTCAAGTGTTGTGTTTGATAATGAACTCTGAGGAAATCATGCTGCTGATAGCAGTGAAAGAGAGCTTAAGCCCATAGCAAAGGCCCTGGCAGCTAAAATTGAAGCATTGAAAAGAGATTGCAAGAGTAAAGTCATTAAGATGAAGAACATAATTGTATCGATGAAGGATCTCATGAAAAGTGATGAAAACGCTTCTAAAATTTGTTCAATGCTGAGGATGTTGAAATTGTTGAAGGATGATGCACCTACAGTATATTGCATAAAAAGTACTTCCTTTTCTCCCTTCTGAGGAACAGGATAAACAAAGTGAATGGTTTAATTCAATTTCTAAACACAATAAAGGGTTTGTGAAAGATGTTGGACAATGTTTGACTGAAACTGAGAAAACATGTAATGGGACACAAAATGCTCAATCTACAGCAGCAAATTCTGCTCAAATCAATGAAAATCCTTGCTCTGCACTCTCTGTTACTCATGAAACAAGAACTATGGACATAGCTGCAACATTACAACAGACTTGTGTCTCATATGTCCCGTTATCTGCTGAAGCAGTTTCTACAACACAGAATACTAATTTCCCAAGTGTAAATCCTCAACATGTTGTCATGGGTTCTGGGAATATGGGAAATGAAATACAACCAATGGACAGTCAATGTAAGCAGTAAAAGAGCAAGCAGAATGACAACTTCATCTCATGGATCTCAATCCAGTTGATCATCTGTTGCGTCTGCTCGCCTTATGGTTGAGGCTGAAATGGCTGCATTATTAGCTTGTCAACAAATGTTACAATGGAAGCATGCATTAGAGGAAGAAATGAGAGCTTGACACTCAAATAGCTGTGTCAGTGGCAAAAGTGAAAGTATACAGGAATGTGAGCACATCAACGCATATCAGTAAATCCATCAGAAGTAAAGGGATCCAGGAAACAGAATATGGGAGCCAAATCTCTTGATCTCGATGTTGAATCATTTGTGCCATCAGCAAGTGCACAAGCTGTGTCACAACCACTACTTGCATCTTACACAATACAGACTGAGAGAACACAAAGAGAGATTTCAAACCATCCTCAAACTCAGTCAGTTCAACAACAAAGACAAGGCCATTAAAATCTACATTACCAAACCTACAACCATTGGATAGCCATGATGTTGGAAATGCACATGGATCAAGTTTGCAGGATAGCTTCGAACAAGGAAACATACTTTGGCTCATTGACAAGTAAAATGAGTTTGCTGCTTTATTAGTGCAACAACATAACTTGTCTTAACTTCCACCCAGGGAAATTCCATACTTTGATGGAGATCCACTGTGCTATCATGATTTTATGCACTTATTTGAGGAGTTGGTGGAGAAGAGAGCATGCAGCTATGGAGATTGTTTGTATTTCCTGGAGCAATATATAAGAATAGCTTCATCTTACATGGATAAGGCTCTCTCGTGGAATGTCATAAAATCTGAAGGTGATAAAGCTCTGCTGGATTATTGTCTCTTTCTCAGAAGTTGCTGCAATGCAGTGCAGGGCATGTGCTACATAAATGAACTGAATCTTGCAACCAAAATGCAAGCCATTCTTTCGAAGCTTCCTTATAAGCTCAGGGATAAATGGAGAATAGTGACATATGATTTACAGGAAAGATGCAACTCCAGGTTACTTTTCAGGATATTGTGGACTTCACTGAAAGACAGGTGAAAATTGTCTTGGATCTGGTGTTTGGAAACATTCAGGACATTTCACCTGCTGGAGGTAGAAACATGAACATCAAATTATCTCGTTCAAAATCCAAGAGCAGTTTTGCTACCACCATCACTGCTACACCTGGAACAGATGAACACTGTAAGGCTTCAGTAAGCAAAACCTGTCTGTTCTGTGATGCAGAACACACCTTGGATTTCTGTAATAAACTGTCCAGAAAAACTTACAGGGAAAAGATGAACTTCATGAAGAACAAGGGAATTTGCTTTGGTTGTTTGTGTGCAGGACACATAAGCAGTAATTGTAAGAAGCGAAGTACTTGTAAGATATGCGGTCTCAAACACCAAAGTCTTCTTCACATTTCTTCTTAAGAGAAAAGAGACATTCAGGATAGAATGGAATTGGAATCAAAGCCAGCAGTGGGCAGTGGTCAGTGGTCTTACTGAGGCTGGTAAAGATAATTGTTCTCTGTCTTTTGTTTTTAGTTATGTTCTTAAGGATTTGGAGGTTTCTGGATTGAATCAGGAACTGTGCATTGCCAGAGGTGTACATGCAGAAAACCATGCTAGTAGCTAAAGCTAACTTCGCTACACATAATGATATTGATTGTTGGCCTCATCTGAGTCACATTTGCTTACCCTCTGCTGATGCTGGAGCCATGACAGATCATTTGTAGTCAGGACAATGGTCTGCATGCTATAAAGACCATGTTTAGGTGGGCAGTTAATGGACCACTTAAAGAAGTGGATAAGGATTTAAATGCTGTTGATGACCAATCTCGCATGACTGTAAACAGGAACGCAGTGATAAAATTGAATACGTTTGGAAACAGCAGTTCAAAGGCGATTTTCTTGAATGTGTATAAGAAGAACAGGTTGGAATGTCAAAGGAAGACCATTAGTTTGTGTATTTTGTGTCACAGTCAGCAAGTCAGATTGATGGGCATTATTTTATTTGCCTTCCACTCAGAAATGAAGAAGTAGTCATGCAAAGGAATAGAGGGATTACGGAACAGCAGGCTTTGAATCTTTAAATTTCTTTTAAATCTTTAAAGAAGATTTAAAAGAAATTGCATGCATATTATACCACCTTGATGGAAGATGTCATCTCTAGGGGTTATGCAGAAAAGGTACCCACAGCAGAACTAGAGAGATGTGATGGACATCTGTGGTATACACCACACCATGGGTTATATCATCCCAAAAAAACAAAAGATCAGAGTTGTGTTTGATTGTAGAGCTTCGTATCAGTGTACATCATTGAACGAACAGCTTCTGCAAGGTCCAAATTTAACTAGTCCTCTGATGAGTGTTTGTGGAGGTGAGGGCATGGTCGAGCATTCATCTGGAAAGAGAGTAAGCGGTAAGTGTTCTCACCTGAGATGAATTGCTGGTAATTGCTTGTTTCTGTGTTCACAGTGCGAGATGGGGGAAATAAAAGGGGCCAGTCCTCAGAGTGTGCAGAGAGAGCCCAGCTGAGAAGCTGTTTGTGTGTTGGCCGCTGACATTAAATTGAAGCTTCACTGTTACGCTCTAAGCAAATGTGTTTTATTTTGTATCAGTAAAAAGTGACATTCCTGAGTTGGAATCGCCGTCTCCCACTTCCTCATTTCACTGAACCCCAGACAACTTCCGGTCACCAACCTCCTGGACTACGCGATGTTGAAGAAGTCCATCCTGCAATGGGTTGGCAGCATCCCAGAAGAACACCGCCAGTGCTTCCACTCCTTGACACTGAGCGAGGTCGGCCACCCGTTTGCCTTTGCTCAGCAGCACCACGACACCTGTGGTGGGTGCTGGCCAAGGAGGACAGCGATGCTGATGACATCATCAACTTGGTGGTGCTGAAGCAGTTCCTCTCACGTCTGCCAAAGTGGATGGCCAAGTGGGTCCAGTGCCAAAGGCCGGCATCGCTGGACGAATCGGTCCAGCTGGTGGAAGACCATCTGGTGGCATATCCGGGGGCCGGCGCGGCCCACGCTTCTCTCCCCATTGCCTCTTTCCCAGCTCTCTCTCTCGCCCTTCTTTCCACCCTGTTCCATTCCCCCAAAACCAGCTCCCCGGTCTTGGGGGTTCCCTGTGCCAACAAACCCAGTGTCTCACCTGTCTTCAACCCAGGTGAGGGAACCCACTGCCACAGGTGTGGATGGGAAGCTTGGGTCAGTCTGCTGGAGTTGTGGGGTGCTGGGTCAGGTCCGAGATCAGTACCTAGTAATGGAGGTGGGGGCCTTGATCTGGGTCCCCGACACTCCACAGACTGCCTCTGATCAAGCAGGGATGGTCCAGATACTGGTGAGTGTCGAGGGCAGTACATACCAAGCTTTGGTGGATTCAGGTTGTAATCAAACCTCCATTCATCAATGCTTGGTTCAAAACAGGGTATTGGATACAAATAATTGGATGAAGTTCATGATTATACTGTAGTGACTGTCACAATAATGTTCCGGGCCAAAAGCATAATAGCGAGGCGGTGGTTATTCCTTGCCTCACCCATCCACTAATTTTGGGAACTAATTGGCTGGCTGATTATTATTGAAGGGGTTGTGTGTGGATGAGTCCTGTGACAAAGTGAGTCTGTGTGGGATGTGCGAAGCACTGGCTGGGGAGGTGTGATCTGAGCATCTGCATCTGCTCTGCATCAGGCTGGCACCAGGGAAGGGGAGGTGTTATCTTTCCCCACCCTTAGGGAATTCCCTTTGCGTTAGTCCTGGTGGATTACACAACGCGATATCCAGAAGCAGTGCCTCTGCGCAACATCTCAGCATGTAGATTTTGTGGAGGCACTCTTCAGAATTATCTCCCGAGTGGGGATTCTGAAAGAAATCCTCACTGATCACTCTCTACGCGAGCTGTACAAATTACTGGGGTTAAATTGGTTCAGATAAGTGTGTACCTTCCACAAACAGATGGCTTGGTCAAATGATTTAATCAGACCTTAAAAAAATATGATTCGTTAATTCATGCACGAAGATGCTCAGAACTGGGATAAGTGGCTCAAACCCCTGTTATTTGCAGTGTGAGAGGTCCCACAAGCCTCCACAGGGGTTCCCCCGTTTTAACTGTTATATTGGCGTAAGCCCCGTGGTGTGATAGACATCATGAAGGAAAATTGGGAGGAGGGAACTTCACCGAGCAAAAATGAAATTCAATATGTTCTTGACCTGAGAGCAAAACTCCACACACTGGGGCGACTATCACAGGAGAATTTGCTATAGGCACAAGAACATCAGTCCTGGCAGTATAACAGGAGAGCTCGGCTATGGAAGTTTGCACAGGGAGATAAGGTACTTGTATTGCTGCCTACATCGAGCTCGAAATTACTCGCAAAGTGGCAAGGGCCTTTTGAGGTCAAACGGCGATTTAGGGAAGTCAGCTATGAGGTGGTGCATACAGATAGGGGTGGGGCACGTCAGATTTACCATCTCAACCTACTTAAACCATGGAGAGAAGCGGTCCCCGTATCCTTGTCGACGGTAGTTCTGGAGAGGGAGGAGCTCAGACCAGAGGTGAATCTAAAAGCCAATCAGTTCACCCGACTGTCACCCTTGTGGAGACCACCTTTCGCCATTGCAACATACAGAGATTTCAAGATTGCAAAAGGATTTTTTGGACATGTTCTCGCCTCTCCCCCGCTGCACTAATCTAATAGAACACCACATTGAGACAACCCCTGGGGTAGTGGTACGTAGTCGTCCCTACCACCTACTCGAATACAAGAAACAGGTAGAACAGTATTAAAGGCCATGCTTGATATATGGGTAATAGTAGAACCCCACAATGATTGGGCCAGCCTGGTGGTTCTGGTGCCTAAGAGCGATGGCTGGATGTGCTTCTGTGTGGATTATAGGAAAGTCAATGCAGTGTCAAAATTTGATGCATATCCAATGCCTCGTATTGACGAACTGCTCGACCGGTTGGGCGCGGCTCGCTTTTATTCGACACTGGATTTGTTAAAGGGATATTGGCAGATCCCCTTAATGCCAATGTCCCACTGCATATGCTGCTGCCTAATTTGATGACATCATTATTTACAGTAATGATTGGCAGCTGCACATGCAGCATCTGGGAGCCATTCTGAGGTTGCTGCGACAAGCGGGGCTCACGGCAAACCAGAAGAAGTGTGTAATTGGACAGGTGGAAGTATGGTATCTGGGCTTCCACTTGGGAAATGGGCAGGTGTGTCCCCAAATTGATAAGACCACAGCGATTGCAACTTGTCCAAGACCAAAAAGGAGGTGAGACATTTCCTAGGGCTACCTGGCTATCACTGTAGGTTTGTGTCTAACTATTCGACTGTCAACAGCCCAATGACTTATTTTACTAAAAAGGGAGTGCCAGATCCGGTTCAGTGGACGGAGCTGTGCCAACAGGCTTTTAATCAACTGAAAGCTGCGCTTTGTGGCGGACCACTTCCACACGTTCCTGATTTCTCTCTCCTTTTTGTTTTACAGACCGACATGTCGGACAGGGGGTTGGGAGCAGTGTTGTCCCAGGTGGTCGAGGTGGAGGAGCGTCCGGTGCTGTACATCAGCAGGAAACTCTCAGTAAGAGAGTCGGGGTACAGCAGCATTGACAAGGAATGTCTGGCCATCAAGTGGGCGGTCCTCACCCTTCTGTATTACCTCCTGGGATGGGCAATGGGGGTATGTGGAGGTGGGGGCATGGTCGAGCACCGAATTGTGAATGGAGAGCAAGACCAGGAGATGAGAGCGGTATGGAGTTACATCTGTGGGCAATTTTACTAACAGATGTTCTGTGTTGCAGTGAGAGGTGACAGATATAAAAAGGAGCTGAGAGCCACATAGGGGAAAGGAGTGACACACGCCATTCTGTGTGTGTGTGTGTGTGTGTGTGTGTGTGTGTGAGAGTGTGTGTGTAGCTTATTGAGAGCACTGAAAAGTGTATAAAGTGAAGAGACTGAATTACGGAGAACGGAGAATTCACCTGGCTCGCCACTTCCTCATTTAAGTTAAAGCAGGAACGTGTTACACCTTAAATTGTTGATTTAATTATTTCTTATTCATTTGTTTGTCTTGGAAATTAAAGATATTTATTAATTTGTGCATGTGATTAGTTTGTTTAGTTAGTTAAAACATTTTATTATTTTATTCTTGTACTTCTGGAGCAGTTATACCTGTTTAATAATTTACAGTTGATAGTTTTGTATTTTTAAGCTTTATATTTTTGAATAACAAAAGTTATAGCTTGCTTGATGTTGGGTGTGTTTGGTTAGGTGTACCTGTATGTAGGGGGGCCCCATTTTGAAAATCTGCTAAGGGCCCCCAAAATGCTAAGGTCCTGTGCTCCTGTGCATGCCCATGCATGCACAGGACAGTGGGTCACCCAGTTATTCTAAAGTGCACACAGACCAGTTTATCTGTTTTTAATCACAGCCTTTTGCAGTTTAACAATCGCAAGACCATATTTTCATGTTATTTTGATTAATGGGGCAGCCCTGAAGAATTGTGAAATTAGTTTACTGGTGCGCTCTTAAGGAAACTCAATGACCAAATCAAAAGTATATTAAAATCATTGTAATATTCACAGTATTGCTTAATTTGATATCAACAGCAAAATCATCACGAATCACGATTGTATTGTGAATATTCTATATATCACCCAGCCCTCCTTGGAATGTCTCCCTTGCTTTAATGGCAGCTTGCATTTGATTTGAGCTGGCATGAACTCCACAAGATCATGAGTTGATTCATTGATTCATTTTATCCCAGCATGAATTTAAAAATGTTTAAAAGAGCATCCGTTTTCATTTTTGCTTATTCTGCTTAAGTTTAAATAAAAAAAATAAAAAATAAAACAAAATAAAAAATAAATCAATGTGGTCTCAGATTTTGGGCCCCATTAAAATGTATATGGTTATGAAATATAAAATATACAATTACCAAAATGACATCCTGTAACACCTGAAACTTTCTCACAATTTTTTTTATTTTTTTACAGTGAATTTCTGCCAACCACAATTTACAGTTTTTTACCATAAATTTTAGATATTTCTTTCTAGTGTACAAAGCCTCCACCTTCCCTAATCTGGTTCTCTTCCTTATTTTCTATCACTCTCTTCGTCTCTGTCTTTCACTCTCTCACTCTGTTAGTATCAGGTCCACAAGGTTATTATCTGTTTCAAGCTCTTGCCAGACAGGAGTCACCAGGAGGATATCCCTCTCGTTACACACACACACACACACACACAAAGCAGATGCAGACACACAATACTCAACATCACTATTACTCCCCCAAGGGAACAAAAAAAAAAAAAAAAACAACTCCTATACTAAGACGACTGAGGGAAGGATAGCAAGGACAACAGAAATGGTAAGTGAACAAAAAAGCATGAAATACAGAGATTAACAGACAGAAAAATTATGGATGGAGGAGGGACCCAGAGTGAGTGACATGAACAGATGAAGAGAAAGAGAGAGAGGGGGAGAGAGAAAACATGATTGTCCTTATTCAGTTCTTGGCAGCACATGCCCTCAGGATATAGTTCTGTGGAACCAGGCCAAAGAGGGAGACAAACATTAAAAGACAATGAAGGTAATATACTTGTAAGGAGTCATTGCTGAGATGGAAGACGTAGGATCTAATTGCAAGCTTTAATAAAGATGATAAAAGTGACACAAACAAACAGGAACTCAAATAACAACAAACAAGAACTGACAAAGTAATGCAAAAACTAAAAGGGTATTTATACAAACAAAAGCTAATGAGGGAATGGAAAACAGGTGAGAACAATCAGGAACAGATGGCAGTGATTAGGGCAGTGCATGCTGGGTAACGTAGTCCGGGGGAAACACTTCAAAATAAGAGTCCTAGGAAACACGAGGGAGACGGACTGTGACAACACTGTTTTACTTCATTTGCTTTCCCTTTTTATCCTTATCTGAACAGGAGCTGCACCTTTGACAGTCATTGATTTTCGGGAGAATGGACAGATGAAACCAAAAAGAGAGGAAAGTGATACGGGAGATGAGAGAGGGAAATATACTGTTTTAGTTTGGTGAAAGCAAGACAAATCATCCAAAAGTGAAAGATTGTCAATGTTACTGTACGAACCAGTATAGAAACACATGGAAAGGGAATAGGTCCACAGAGTCAACAAAGTCAAACAAGGTCACCTCTATTAATTCTTAAAGGGATTGTTTACCCATAACTGAACATTCTGTCACCATATACTCACCCAAAAAGATGCAATGGTAGTGAATGGTGACTGAGGTAACATTCTGCCTAAAATCTCTTTTTGTAAGCTGTATGGTTTGAAACAACATTAGGACGACAAAATGACAATAAAGGGCATTTAGGGTTTTTTAGGCATCGAAATTGACGCATCAGCTAGAATGTGTACACTAAAAGAGAAGCAAAGAAAATATGACAGATTTGATAAGATAAATGACTAATTTCAGACATGAAACTCTGAATGGCACAAGCTGATAGGTTCTTTGATATGTCAAGTCAATTGGCTCACATGGTGTAATCGGGTTGCCAGTCAACTTGCGTACTCTCTCTTTGCTTAACATTTAAATTTGCTCAGTTTGCAAGCTGGTTTCACTGCAGTGTGCTGCATGAGTGTTTTTCTGAAACCATCCACCTCCCCAGTTCCACATGTCTAGCAGATTGTACTTACATCTAATTGTGCAGCAGCATGTCATCTATGCTGTTGCAACATGTCTTGTGTTTTTCTAATTGTGCAGCAACAGCATGCCCACAAGCTTTACTCAGTATGTCTTTATATGTTATAGCAGTAGCAAGTCTCTGAACTTGCTTTACAGCAGCAGAAGCGTAGCAAATCTACTCCGCCAAGACCAATATCCTATCAATATTTCTTACATTAACATGCTAAATCTTTAAAAAAGTTGTCAACTTTTAGGTGTGGTACTTACTGGCCCAAGTAAAAATTGCCCAAAACCAAGTCTATATAATGTTCTGGTCCCTGGATATGGCTGGGATACCTCCTTCAATGCAAGTCTGTTTTATCATCTTTCAAGAAAAGATCACAAGTCTGATCGCTTAGAAAAGTATCTTAAGTAAATATCTTAACTCTAAGTATGAGCAATAATAAAAGAGATTAATCGATGGATTTTCACTAATGAAAATCAATGGCTGATTCCTTCAATCTGGTAAAAACACTTGTTTGTTAAAGTAATAATATATCATAACCATATCTGATTTATAAAAGTGAGCCAAAAAAAGTCAAACACACATACACCTTGTTGAGGCAAGGGCATGGTCAAGCGTTCGTCTGGAAGAAAGTAAGTGGTAAGTGTTCTCACCTAAGATGAATTGCTGGTAATTGCTTGTTTCTGTGTTCACAGTGAGAGATGGGGGAAATAAAAGGGTGAGACCTCAGAGTGTGAGGGAGAGAGAGAGCCCAGCTGACAAGCTGTTTGTGTGTTGGCCATTACCGTTAAACTGAACGCTGCCTTGATGTTATTTGCATTGGTTTACTTTTTTGCTGTTAAGTGAGCATGGCTTCTGATTAAAAGACAATGCTTTCTCATTCCTGTGAACTTGTTACACTGGTCCCGAAACCCGGGAAAACGAGGAAGAGGATATGCTGCCATGGCGTTGTCGCCGCTGGAGAGTGTCTGGCCCTCGTGGACCTATGCATGGAGCAGCAGCAGGGTTTTGAGGCGCTCCTTCGGGCCCAGGAGGATGACCAGCAGGTGCTGCGGAGCCTAGTACCCCAGGAGGAGGTGGCCACCACCCTTTCCCCAGCAGCAGCGAGCCCTCACGTGTTGCTCACAAAGACGGGACCTCAAGATAATCCGGAAGCCTACCTCAAGCCCTTTGAGCACACGGCCAAAGCCCTGAAATGGCCGGGGAAGCCCAGATCACGGCACAACAACTTCCGGTTGATGACCTCCTGGACAACGTGCTGTTGAAGAAGTCCAACCTGCAAAGGTAGTGCGTATGGATAGGGGCAGGGCACGTCAGATTTACCACCTCAACCTACTAAAACCATGGAGAGAGGCAGTCCCCATATCCTTGGCGATGGTAGTTCTGGAGAGGGAGGAGCTCGGATCGGAGGTGAATCTAAAAGCCAATCAGTTCACCCTGGTCCCTTGTGGAGATCACCTCTCGCTGTCACAATGTACGGAGGTTGCCAGGTTGCAAAAGAATCTTTCGGACATGTTCTCGCCTCTCCCCGGCCGCACTAATCTCATAGAACACCACATCGAGACAACCCCTGGGGTAGTGGCACGTAGTCATCCCTACCGCCTTCCTGAACACAAGAAACAGGTAGAACTGGAAGAATTAAAGGGCATGCTTGATATGGGGATAATAGAAGAATTCCACGGTGATTGGGCCAGCCCGCTGGTTCTGGTACCTAAGAGCAATGGCTCATCTGGTTCTGTGTGGATTATAGGAAAGTCAACGCGGTGTCGAAATTTGATGCGTATCCAGTGCCTTGTAATGATGAACTACTCGATTGGTTGGCCACAGCTCACTTTTATCCGACACTGGATTTAACAAAGAGATATTTGTAGATCCCCTTAACGCCAATGTCCTGTGACATCACAATGTTCTCAACACCGTTTGGTTTACACCAATTTGTGACCTTTCCATTCGGTTTATTTGGGGCACTGGCTACATTTTAGTGTCTTATGGACAGGGTCCTCAGACCGCATGCTGCGTATGCCGCTGCCTATTTGGATGACATCATTATTTACAGTAATGATTGGTAGCGACACATGCAGCATCTGGGGGCCGTTCTGAGTTCACTACGACAAGCGGAGCTCATGGCAAACCCGAAGAAGTGCGTAATTGGGCGGGTGGAGGTACGGTATCTGGGGTTCCACTTGGGTCATGGGCAGGTATGGCCCCAAATTGATAGAACCGCGGCAGTTGCGACCTGCCTGAGACCCAAGACCAAAAAGGAGGTGAGACAGTTCCTGGCACTGGCTTACTATAATCGAAGGTTTGTGCCTAATTATTCGGACGTCACAAGCCTGCTGACTGATCTCACTAGGAAGGGAGCTCCAGACCCAGTCCAGTGGATGGAGCCGTGCCAACAAGCAATCATTCAGGTAGAAGCTGCACTTTGTGGCTGGCCACTTCTGCTTTCCCCTGACTTCTCTCTCCCTTTTGTTTTGCAGACGGACGCATCGGACAGGGGGCTGGGTGCTGTACTGTCCCAGGTGGTGGAGGGGGAGGAGCACGTAGTGCTGTACAATCCCAAGTGGTGGAGGGGGAGGAGCGCCCGGTGCTGCACATTAGTAGGAAGCTCTCAATGAGAGAGACTAAGTACAGCACCATAGAGAAGGAGTGCTTTTCCACTTTGGTGATATCTGGCCACGGCTCAAATTCTCCAGCAGTCCCTTACTCTCTGATCTCCATATGCCTGGCCTAACACACAAAGAGCACAAATTTACTGTTTCCATTTACTCTCTATATTTTTTCACCCAAAAGTAGAGCAAGCACCTTACAGCTGTGGTGGAATTCTATTAATGAGTCCATCTGGATAACAGGCACAGGGCTTCGGGGTGAACAAGGACTCTCTCTCTCTCTCTCTCTGTGTGTGTGTGTGTGTGTGTTACATATAAATGCGTGTGTTACTTACATATACATTTTTAAACTCACACTATAGAGCTACAGTAGGTCTGCTAAAGAGCACACACACTCCGTTATCAATCACACACACACACACACCGCAAACAAATCTAAAATAGCCCAGACAAACAAATGTCATATCTGATGGTGGTCTGTTCAGGTTACTCATCCATCAGACACATAATGCACTGCATATCAGATCAGATCCTTGAATGAGCACCATTAAATGCAGGCGGAAACTCTAAACTATTCCATTTGAGGTTGTTGAACTGACATTAAAAGAGGGTTGATTGACATTGTGCTCCATGAAACAAAGCTCTGTAAATACATATCTGTCTTCTATAAAAAGCTCTTGTTTATACATAATGGTTCAGTCTCTCTCTCTCTCTCTCTCTCTCTCTCTCTATCTATCTATCTATCTATCTTATCTATACTGCGTGCCCAATTATAAGGCAAACTGTATTCTTCAGGATTAATTTTATTGTTGAACAAACACAATGCTCTCAGTCAGTCCAAAATGTTATTGAACCTCAAACCTGAATGTTTAAAAAAGAAAACGTGAGTTTTGTCTTTCTCAAGAGTGGGAATATATAAGTGTGCACAATTATTAGGCAACTATTAGTGTGCACAATTATTAGGCAACTAAATTACAAAAAGAATTTCTCTCAACTCAGTTGTTTATTCTCAATTTTTAGAGTTGGTGCAACAAATACGTAACACAAAATGACAATTAAATAACATTTTTGACCTTTCAAAAATATTCAGTGACCAATATAGCCACCCTTCTTTTCAATAACTGCCATGAGCCTTCCATCCATGGAGTCTGTCAGTTTCTTGATCTGTTCACGATCAGCTTTCACTGAAGCAGCAATCACAGCCTCCCAAATGCTGTTCAAAGAGGTGTATTGTCTTCCATCACTGTAAATCTCACGTTTGAGAAGGGCCCACAAGTTCTCAGTAGGATTTAAGTCAGGTAAGGAAGGGGGCCAAGTCATTATTTGGGCATCGTTAAGGCCCTTGCTAGCTAGCCAAGCAGTGGATTACTTGGATGCATGTGATGGAGCATTGTCCTGCATAAAGATCATGGCCTTCTTGAATGCTGAGGACTTCTTCCTGTACCACTGCTTGAAGAAAGTACTTTCCAGAAACTTGCAGTAGGTTTGAGAGTTGAGTTTCAGTCCATCTTCAACTCGAAAAGTCCAACTACCTCATTATTAATGATAGCAGCCCATACCAGTACCCCTCCTCCACCTTGCTGGCACCTGACTCGAAGTGGAGCCCTGTGTCCATTAGTGATCCAGCCACGGGCCCCTACATCTGGTCCATCAAGAGTCATTTCATCTGTCCATAAAACCTTTGAAAAATCTGTCTTCATGTATTTCTTTGCCCAATCTTGACGCTTCAACTTGTGAATATATTCAGTGGTGGTTGTGTTTAAGCCTTCTTAACCTTGGCCATGTCTCTGAGCACTTGGCACCTTGTATTTCTGGACACTCCAGGTAGGTTGCAGTTCTGGAATATGGTAGCATTGGAGGATAATGGGTTCCTGGTAGCTTCACGTTTAATTCTTCTCAAGTCTTTTGCAGGCAATTTGTGCCTTTTCTTCTCCATGCATTTTTTTGTGCCCCAGTTGACTATTCGCAACAAAACATTTGATTGTCCGGTGGTCACGCCGCAATAGTTTAGCTATTTCAAGAGTGTTGCATCCGTCTGAAAGGCATTTTACAATATTGGACTTTTCAGTGTCAGTTAAATCTCTTTTTTGGCCCATTTTACCTGAGGTAATGAAGCTGCCTAATAATTATGCACACCTTGATATAAGGTGTTAGTCACTTTCGCCACACCATCCCTCACTACACAAATACATACCACCTGAAAATGATTGAATCTAATAAGCATTCAAGTTTATATGGTTTGGAGTTGGAAAATGTGCATGGAAATAATGATAAGATCAGAATACTCACTTGCCTAATAATTGGGCACACAATCTATCTCTCTCTCTCTCTCTATCTATCTATCTATCTATCTATCATCTAAATCTAGTTTGAAAAATGGCATACTATAGAAAATAAACAACCACCTCCACCACATACGTATATGTATTTACAGTCCATAGTTTATCTTATGGCTTCTCTGTAATATTTAATTTTAGCAATAAGTTAAGCAATTATGATACATAGTATTCATGAAACAGGAAAAATGTATCCTACAAAAATAAAATACCATAGTTATAGCAAAGTGATATTGTAATAAATGAATTGCACAAAATTACAACATCTAAAACACATGACAACTTGCCCCAATAACTGGATATTTATGAAAAATACCCTTGTCCTGAGAACAAAGTTACACG
Organism: Myxocyprinus asiaticus; assembly: GCF_019703515.2. NCBI lineage: Eukaryota > Metazoa > Chordata > Actinopteri > Cypriniformes > Catostomidae > Myxocyprinus > Myxocyprinus asiaticus. Next base: position 42,658,503 of record NC_059350.1, on the reverse strand, counting down.
TTTCAGTTAAAATCTACCTTCATAATATAGCTAGTTGAGCCTTGCCCTGTGTGGATTTATTGTGTTAGCTTGTTTAGCCAACAGCTATATATATATATATATATATATATATATATATATATATATATATATATATATATATATATGCTGTAAAAAAAATTACAGTTTTGGGATTTTAGTAGGGAACATAAAAGTCACAAAAATGTCCTAACATTAAAATTATCTCATCATTCATTCACCCTCATGCCATCCCAAATGTGTATGACTTTTTTTCTTCTGCTGAACACAAATTAAGGTTTTTAGAAGAATATCTCAGTTCTGTAGGCCCTCACAATGCATGTGAATGGTACCAAAATTTTGAAGTTTCAAAGAGCACATAAAGGCAGTGTAAAAGTAATCTATAAGACTCCAGGGGTTAAATCTATGTCTTCAGAAGTGATATGAGAGGTGTGGGTGAGTATAATTAAGTACTTTTTTTACAATAAATTATCCCCCCAGCCCAGTAGGTGGCAATATGCATGAAGAATGTGAATTACCAAAAACAAAAGAAGAATATGAAAGTAAAAGTGGAGAGTTATAGTAAAAAGGAATTAAATGTTTATCTGTTTCTCACCCACACCTATCATATTGCTTCTGAGGACATGGATAACCACTGGAGTCTGCCTTTACATGCTTCTTGGACCTTCAAAGTTCTGGCCACCATTCACTTGCATAGTATGGACCTGCAGAGATATTGTTCTAAAACTCTTTGTTTGTGTTCTGCAGAAAAAAGAAAGTCATACACATCTGGGATGGCATGAGGGTGAGTAAATGATGAATTTTCATTTTTGGGTTACTATACCTTTAAGGGAGTTGAAGCGTTTTTATAGCCTCTACTATGGAAAACAACTGGGGTTCACCTTTGACTCAAAACCTTTTAGATAAAGCTCTCAAGCCTTGGTCTCCCCAGTATTATGTTGTTTAACATGTGTTACCTGATTTGAGGCATGTTAAGGTTTCTTTTTTCTTTTTCTTTTTTTTAACTCGCTAAAAATGACTGACAGATTGCAGCCTTGACAGAGACAGCAGGAGACATCGACATTATATTATTTCTATGAGCTTAACTTTGGGAGAAATAAGCATTTGATGTATAGTTTTATGCCCTTTAGGTCTTTACAAAACAGTTCTGTAAAACTCCGGAGAGTGAAAATTAATCCATAAATCACAACAATATGTCTGGTTTACTGTAATAGCAGATTGTCCTTAAATTTGCAAGAGAGGAAAACTCAATGTGAAAAGAATAAAACCTGACATGCATATAAAATAAGAGCACTGGTACCAAAAATCCACCAACCTTCACTTAAAATTATATCCGAGTCTGTTTGAGTTCTGTACAAAATAAGTAAAAGACACAAGTGGCCCAGAGATGGCTGAGAAAGTGTTTGCATTGTAGAGCAAGGCCACACTTCCAATCCCATGTGGCGTTGATAGAGCGCCATCTGCTGGCGACAGTAAACAAGTCATGACCTCATCTGTTACACTGCAGCCTACTACCACTAATTGATCAAATAAATAGATGCTGAACATGGAAATATCAGTTTTTCTACTTTAAAATTAGAATTAATAGAACATAATTAATCATACTCTTTTAATTAGTATAAATTATCAACTGGATCCACAGCTAACTGAAATTCTGTATTTACAGTGTGGCCTGAGAGAGAGGGTCACATACTGCACTAAAAGTCTCCTAAAGGATTCCTATTGGAATCAATAATAATTGGAAAACCAATCCTAAAGGATCAAATAAAAATTGTCTAAGAATAAAAAAAGATCTAATTGGATAAAGTGAGATTCCTGTGTATTCTTTATTAGAACCCCACTTGAATAGTTTTGGAATAAGTTTCTGCTATTGGACATTTAAAGGAAATCAAATACAGAGCTACAGGAGTTTTAAAATCCTGAAATATATACCAAGTCTTGTAACTTTGTATACTTTAAATCTCTTTAATGAGTATTCCAGTCATATGCAAAAGTCTGTTTCCCTAATTCAGTTAGAGCCGATGGAACAGAAATAATATTTACATTTACATTACATGTGACATGTATTCATTTATCAGACACTTTTTCCAAAGCATCAAGACAGTGAAATATTTTTTTATATATTAAATATAAAAATTCTGAGAGCGGAGGAAATACATCCCAGCACTTTAACCCCCGAGTGCTCTAGGGGTGCTGCCAGGTGACTGAATCCACACTTAAATACCATACACTGTCTTCTCCGTCTCTAATCCTCTAATTGTCCCTGTCTATATGCCTCCATCATTTCACTGTCCCTCTATCTGCCTCCATCATAACACTGTCTTTTTCCATCCTTTCACTGTCCCTGTTCCTCAGGTAATCCAATCACAAGCGAACCATTTTAAATTCTACTCTCTTAACTGTATTTTACTCTCTTTTACTCTATTTTTTTTATTTATTTTTTTTTATTCTGTAAATGTTTACTCTGTATTTTATTCTATGTATGTGGAAATCTGTGTAGCACTTTGTAAACACTTTTTTAAAAGGTGTTACACACTTATTTGCCTTCATGCATGTTGTGGATGTAGCCTTCTGTGACATGCTGAAGATCTTTTAGATAACTATATATAATGTCTATGTATATACTGGCAGCCAAAAGTTTGGAATAATGTACAGATTTTGCCATTTCAGAAGGAAATTGGTACTTCAATTCACCAAAGTGGCATTCAGCTGATCAAAAAGTATAGTCAGGACATTACTGATGTAAAAAAAACAGCACCATCACTATTTGAAGAAAGTAATTTTTGATCAAATCTAGACAGGCCCCATTTCCAGCAGCCATCACTCCAACACCTTATCCTTGAGTAATCATGCTAAATTGCTAATTTGGTACTAGAAAATCACTTGCCATTATATCAAACATAGCTGAAAGCTATTTGGTTCATTAAATGAAGCTTAACATTGTCTTTGTGTTTGTTTGTTTGAGTTGCCACAGTATGCAATAGTCTGGCATGTCTTAAGGTCAATATTACGTCAAAAATGGCAAAAAGAAACAGCTTTCTCTAGAAACTCGTCAGTCAATCATTGTTTTGAGGAATGAAGGCTATACAATGCTTGAAATTGGCAAACAAATGAAGATTTCATACAAAAGTGTGCACTACAGTCTTCAAAAACAAAGGACAACCTGTGCCAAGTAAAATATGCGGATCATGGATGGTCTGCTGTGGCGACCCCTAACGGAAGCAGCCGAAAGAAGAAGAAGAAGATTTAATATTAAGAATACATTTATTAAAATGATGTTATTTTATATAGGCTACTGTATACTTTTCTTGTTATGATTTGAATTCTGGTGTCGAAAATTTAATTATTATTATCTTATTAGCTTATTATCACTTATTATTATTTATTACATGTATTTTCACTTATATTGGTTGAGGCAAGTCAATCATTTTGAGTGTGTTTTTCCAGACCAGGTCCCTTTTTTTTTTTCTTGAGAGATCTGGTAACACCATCTGGTTAATATATATATTTACCATTTAATTTCATTCTAACTAGTTGCCAATTGGAAAGGAGGCAGCAGAATGCTGGAACCGAAATGAAAAAAATACAGTTTCTGCTCAGAGCGTACCGAAATGAAAAACATTTAGTTTTTAGTCTCTGTTCAAGATGGATGTTAATGGAGTGCTCCAGGTTCAAGTTAATTGACAAGCCCAGTCAACAACATTTGTTGTATTGTTTATTACCAATAAATAATTTCTACTCATCCTTAGTTGTTTTTATTTTTTTAAAGAAAGTTAGAGGAAGGCATTTACAATGAAAGTAATCAGGGCAAGGCAATAAGTGTTACAATACACACTGTTTATAGCCACAAGTATATTATATATATATCCTTAAATACCAGGTGTTAACAGGGCCTCTGTCTGCCTCACACTGCCCCTTTTTCTGCCTCCATCCTCTCACTGTCCCTCTGCCTGCTTTTATTCTCACACACTCTCTAGGGAGTCTCTGTGTGTGTAGAGTGTTTTGGAATGAGAACTAATTTCCCTGGTTCCAGTCAGCACTGGGAGACATATATCCTCCCTAATACACACTGTGTATTATCCTGCACAGGCTCCCCATAGGCCTCCATGGTCATTTCCATAGTAAATTCATCAAAAATGACAGGGAAAGGAAAAGGATAAAGTCAATTCATTAGCCAGATATGATGACAAATACCTCTTCTCTGAAAGAGAAGGAAAATCATATTAAAAGCTCAGTTGTGTGTGACTAGGCTGAATGAGCTGTTGAGAATGAAATGTGTACCTGACTCCATAGGTAATAACAGATTTTTCACATATTGTTGTTCCTCATTACTCTGACAGTGTGGGTGGGAGGCTGGTGGTCACTGTGTCTTTTGTTTTAGCCTTTCTTTTTTCAAAGCTTGGATAGGTATGTAAAAATACACAGAGGCTGTCAATGATCTGTCAATGAATATTCAATGTTGCAATTACAGATATTGATAATTCTGAAGAAAATGGAGTGGTCACGATGCTTGTGTGTTATGGGTGGTTTCCATGGAGTTGCTATGTGGTTGCTAGGGTGTTCTGGGTTGCTAAGGCATTATAGGTGGTCACTAGGTGGTTGCTTAGACAAAAGAACCCACCCCCAGCTTTCTGTGATATTCTGGTCCCTAGATACAGCCCAGGTCCCTCTTTCAATTTGTTACTGTCCAACAGGACAACAGTCACTTTATCTATGTAACACCCCTGTAATTGGGTGTACTGAATTTCTACAATGGCATTGGTAAATTAAAACGAATGTGTTTGCATGAAGTTCCATCCATACTACTAGGTGTCAGTATAACTCCATATTGGCCATTGCAACATAAACAAAAGTTTGCACCTTTAGAGTAAATGTGTTTGCAACCCTTTGCCCGACCATGAGCAATAGTGTTTTCAGTTGAAAATATTGTTACAGACATGTATATATATATATATATATATATATATATATATATATATATATATATATATATATATATATAATTTTTTTTATTTTTATTTTTTATTATGATTCATATCTAAATACTGTAATCAAATTGATCAAATCAATATTTCAGATTTCACATTGCATCACATAATTTAGTAAAGAATAAAATTGAATTATCATAGCAAACATTTACACCACCATAGGATACAGAAGACTTGGAATGAACACATATTACCTCTCCCTGTGCATGAGTACAACAACATCTGACTATAAACTCATGCTGAAAGAAAAGCACGAATACTTACCGTTTATGAAGTTTATGAAATGATAGTGCAAGTAAAAATTCCATTACATGCTCCATTATGCAAATAGTGCTTCAGTAAATATGATTCGCTAATGTGGCGTTAATCTCTTTTATGCAAGCCCATGAAGCACATTACTAATCATTAATAGCACCAATTCAAGATTCACAACATGTGACCTTGCTCTCCTGCTCTGTCTCTCTTTTTCTGTCTTTTTTTTGTCTTTTATTTATTTATTTATTTATTTATTTATTTATTTTTTGTCTCTGTCTTTCTCATTGAATTGTTGAAATGTCTCAGGTTATGAATACTGATTCTTGTGGAGAGGGCAATGTTTCCCATAGACCAATGTAATTTTAGCTAACAACATATTTTCCTGCAGTAATAGGCACAGACAATGCACAGACTACCTGTGTAAGTTAGTTGTGAGGCCACACTAATGTGTGCAAATGACATTTATAGAGTTGCTGCATCTATGACTTTGATTGTTATGCTTGGAAGGGCAAGTACACTTTGATATTAATTAAAAATAATACTGTTTCATTTGAATAAAAGATTAAATAAAAGATTATCATGTGGCCTTATTTAACAGCTTACACCACTGATAGTACAAACATACTGCAACAATTCAGCTTGGACACCAAAGCAATTCAGTAACTGAGCAACAGATGAGACTTCGGCTATCACTTTTGAAACAAACTATGTCATACAGTATGTAGATATCATGACCATCCAATATTAAATGGACTTAAAGTGATGTGTGAACGCCAAAGTCTTTTTAGCAAGTCAGTCCACTTGGCGGCCATCTTTGGAATGCTCTCGGGCAGGCTGGGCAGCTATTTTTTCTATGTAAACAAGTGCCATACAAGGGCAGCTTCTATCTCTTTGAAATGGAAAAGACCAACATCTCCAAAACAGTTGGTCAAGATTACAATCTAAGAACATTAAAACATATTTCAAATCAGCAGTAAAATCTAACAACACTGCTATCATAAATTGTGCTTCTTTACCTCAGATTACACTAAAAAACACAATTAAGTTCTCTTATTTCAGATTTAAGTCTGAAAAACTCCCTGATGTTGTGCATTTAGCGGATGGTGATACTGCGTCCTTTGAAAATGTCAACAAGCATGCCAAGTTGCAAATCCAACCGGGCCATTTTGACATCCTTAACAGAGTTCATCGTGTCTGTTGATTAAAGGGCAAAGGCCACCACTACACTCTGTGTGTTTTCGACACATTTAAATGTTTCACTTGTGAATCTTTGACATGCACAAGCTGCACAGTTGTCCAGCACATCAAAATACAAGTTCTGGAATTAATCCTTTGCCTCAGAGAATGTATGAGCCTCAGTTGACCCATCATGAAATCTGTTTTAGGGTATACATCGCAGTGCCCTGGGCAGTTTGGGGTCACCTACAATGGAGAAATCACCTTCACTACTCTTCTGAAGAACGAAAGTGAAAGCATGTGTCACTGTGCTAAGAAATCAGTTGGCTTGACTGAACTTTAATGTTCTTTTTAGCATCAGAGAGTGACAGTTTTGGGCTCTGGATGGCTGCATTAACTTCTTCCATTGGTCCTATTAAATCCACTAGCAGGCGTGATGTGAAATAAAAGGAAAACATTTGTTAAAAGGAAAACTTGACCCAATGCCCCCATGCCCCCATAGATGCCGACTATGCGTGCCCATACGCTTTACAGCAATTCCAGATTCATCCAGGAGGAATTGTTCAAATTTCTGTAAGAACAGACCAATTTCAGCTGGAAAACTTCTGACCTACTGTCACCGAATTCACAGTGAGCTAAGTCTGTTTGAAAAAAATAAATAAATAAATAAATAAAATAATTCAAATATTTGCACAATAGCCTCTGCAAACGGTCGTACAGAAAAGACAAAGAAAATAGCAGAAAATGTGTTTAGACTGTAATCAAAACATCTGTCCAAAAGAAATAAGTACTGATTATTTCACAGACATTTCACAGTGGAATATTACTTATAAATCTTGACAGATCAACCGTGAGCTCAGAGGCTGTTAATATTATGTACAATACTGTACAGTATATGTTTCTTCTGAAGCCATCAGTCCGTGTTATTTCATCTAGTTTTTTTTAGAAGTTGTGTTTAATAGCACACTGTTAAAAAATTTTTTGTATAAGTTTGCAGTAAATTCCTGACTACTAGTTGCATGACTTTCACAGTATATTTTACAGTAGTATTTCTACAATGTATTAAAATTAAAACTAAAGACAACTGTATACAGTGACTTCACTTGAACAGGACCAATAAATTACTGTAATGTAGCAGTGCTGTGTTGTAGAATCACAAGGATCATCTGTATTTTTATTTTTATCTACAGTGTTTGTTAATTGTCACCATCGTTGAGTTTTGTACTATGCTGAGTGTTGATATCTTGTGTGCTTGACTGACAACTCACGATAACATTTTAATGATTGATAAACCACCCATATTATAACCTAGCTTTGCAAACATCCCTTCCTCATTGTTCATTTTAAATTATAAAATTTTTATATTATTTTTTTACTTTCAGATGCATCATATGGTGTAGTTTATACATCTTCGGCCGACATAAAGGCAACCACTCAACTGTACAATAAATAGTGTTCTTAAACATAATTATACCAACTGGGAGAAATTTGATTAGAAATCAATAAGAGAAAGTCTCATACAAAGGAAACACTAAACACCATAATGGTGATGTCAAACAAAATACTAATTTCCCATAATGCAGTGCGATATTTAAATTTCTTTTTTCACAGTAATTTGTTGTGTTGTGACAGAAAATTATCTAGCCTGCATTAATTTTACATTTGCCCTAGCAGACAATAGAAGTCTCTAGGTCAAGTTTAAGACTTTTAGTTTGAAGTTCTGTGTATTCCTTGTCTTGTCATGTGATATCCTGTTTCCCTCATGTTCATGAGTCTTGTTCTCATTGGTTTATTGTCTTGTTAACTTGTTAACAGTACTGTTTTATTATTAGTTCCTGTTTAGTAGTCTTGTTATCTCGTTATTAGTTAAGTCTTGTCATTGGTTGTCTTTGTCAGGTGTTTCCCTTGTCAGAGTATTTAAGCCCTCTTGTTTGCATTAGTCCCTTATCAAGTATTGTTGGTTGTTACTTTGTTTCCTTGTCCAGTCTATCCGGTTCTTAGTCAAGTCTAGTCATTTATGTTTGATTTGTTCCGTTTCCAGCACTATAAATAAACTGCACTTGGGTTCACTCTTCAGCTACTTCGTCTCCGTCTGTTCCTGTCTTCAGCCTGCCAGAATGTTACAGAATACTCGATCAAAGATGAACCCAGCGGGGCACTTATTCACCTATGGCAAGGGGATCGTAACATAGAGGAATTTGTGGTGGAATTCTGTGGACTCTGCCACCGTGTGAATTTCATTGAGGTCTCCCTGAAGCTGTTTTTCTATGCAGGACTAAATGAGCCCATCTATTCCTTAATGCCACCAGGGAGAATAGATTGGACTCAGAAAAAATATTGACTATATTGACTTTGCCCTGTTCCTGAGTGGTTTGACCTTAACTTTGGGAGTGGCTGATAAAGAAATCAGCATTCCTCCTACAGTAACCACCAAGCCTGAGTTCCCCGTCATGGCCGGCAAGCCTGAGTTCCCCGTCATGGCCGGCAAGCCTGAGTTCCCCGTCATGGCCGTCATGGTCAGCGAGCCAGCGCCTGAAGCCTCGCCCATCCCAGTCCCAGCATCCTAGGCCACTGAGGCCATTCCCACAGCAGTGCCCCCTGCCGTCCAGAGGAGGAGGAGAAGGGCTCCGGCTCCCCTGTCACTGCCAGTGCCCACGACCACAGAGGCCGTTCCCCTGTCACTGCCAGTGCCCATGACCATGGAGGCTGTTCCCCCGTCACTGCCAGTGCCCTCGGCCACGGAGGTCATTCCCCCCGTCACTGCCAGTGCCCTCGGCCACGGAGGTCATTCCCCCGTCACTGCCAGTGCCCTCGGCCACGGAGGTCGTTCCCCCGTCACTGCCAGTGCCCTCGGCCACGGAGGTCGTTCCCCCATCACTGCCAGTGCCCTCGGCCACGGAGGTCGTTCCCCCGTCACTGCCAGTGCCCTCGGCCACGGAGGTCGTTCCCCCGTCACTGCCAGTGCCCTCGGCCACGGAGGTCGTTCCCCGTCACTGCCAGTGCCCTCGGCCACGGAGGTCGTTCCCCCGTCACTGCCAGTGCCCTCGGCCACGGAGGTCGTTCCCCCGTCACTGCCAGTGCCCTCGGCCACGGAGGTCGTTCCCCCGTCACTGCCAGTGCCCTCGGCCACGGAGGTCGTTCCACCATCACTGCCAGTGCCCTCGGCCACGGAGGTTGTTTCCCAGTCACTGCCAGCGCTCCTGAACATGGAGGTCGTTTCCCAGTCACTGCCAGCGCTCCTGAACACGGTGGTCATCGACGAGCCTGTCCAGTTCCCCGGGGATGTCGACGAGTCTGTCCAGTCCCCCGAGCCTGTCCAGCTCCTTAAGTCCATTCAGTTCCACGGCTCTGACCCTCGAGTCTTCCACAGCTCTGCCCCTTGAATCCTCAGCTTCCCTGGCCTCTGAGCTAAACTAATTCATCTCCGTCTGATCCTCTCTTCAGCCTGCCAGAATGTTACAATTTTATTGTAAGTAATTACTGTTAAATCTTAAAATCCTGGCAATTTTTTACAGAGCAGAATTCCTAGTGAAGAACTACACTATACATGATACTGATGAGAAACGCTCCACCAATCAGAGATCTGTGACCAACAAAGTGCGCCAAACAAGCACTGCAGCAACCGCCCACATTCATGATGTACTGTGAAGGACCCAATTTAGTTAGTCCATTTAGTTAACTTCTTACACTTCTTACACAAAATATGTGCATATTTTGCAATAAAATTAAAATATCTTTTTTCTATACTTATCTACTTTAAACCGATAGTTTTATATTTGTTAATGTTTTTTTTATTATTTTATTTGATTACGTCATTCACAATGCTCCATGGGATTGTAGTTCATGCCCTCACAAAAGTACACAGTCCTGTACCTTTGTCTTTTTGTCTGATTTTCAAATACTTTTTTACTTCAAATCAAAGTTTATAATAGCGTGATTCACCTCAGAGCTAGTTGGTATGATTCATGGCTTAGACTTTTTTTGGAAGACGTGAATGGGAAAAATACTTCCGGAAGATGGCTGAAAAAGTGGCCAGTCACTACATGTATCAAACAGTCAGAGTCAAAGAGAAATAAAATGTAAAAAAAATATTCAGTCTTCCATTTAGTCTTTGCTTTAGTGCTACAGTTGCTGAGATCATTGATGAACTGTAATGCACAGTCTCTCTCTACCATGATCTTTACCCAGAGTCCCTCAGTAGGAAAACAGGAACTTCACAAGAGCAGGAAAACAGGAACTTCACACAACAGGTGACACTCAACAGAGAGGAAGAAAGTTAGACTGACTGGTGAATTAACACCCGCTGCACAGAGAAACCCAAGGTAGCCTAAATTAATATGATGGTGCTCATTGGCTCCAGTATCTAGGAATGGGCGATACCATCTATTTTCTTTCCAATCCGATAACAATAATTTCAAATCCAACATTGCAGATACTGCTACCAAAACTGCTACTTCTATTTTTATTTTTATTTTATTTTTTTGTGATTTATTGGGATAAAATGTGTAATTTAAAATATTATTTTTACAGTAGTCATAATTCGTCATTTTTTTATTTATTTATTTTTTTTACATTTGTGAGCCTAAACAGAAAATTATTAGACTTCTGTTTTGTTTATCATTACAAAAAGTAACCATGGTTTCACTACAGTATCTATAGTTTAACCAAGGTATTTAGTTAAACCATAGTTACCACACATTTAACCATGGTTACTACTACAATATTACTGTAGTAAAACCATGGTTTCATTAGACTCTATATTTTTGTGTGAGGATCGATATTTTTTTATACAACATCAGTATCGGAAGTATTGATACTTTAGGATCGATTTGCCCATCCCTACCAGTGTTGCCAACTCTCACAAGACAATGAGCAACCGCAGCTTCAAAAACAAGTGCAAAACAAGCCCAATATTATTATAGCCTGTTACACAGTGTTGGAAAGAGTGCTGATTTTTTTTTACTTAAGTAAAAGTACTGCTACTGAAGAAATAATTCACTTGAGTACAAGTAGAAGTACTCAGAAATATTATGACTCAAGTAAGAGTAAATAAGTAGTTTGCCGAAAAACTACTCAAGTAATTACGTTACAAGTTATATATTATTATATATATATATAGTTATATATATATATTATATATAGTTTATACGCTTCCATTTTTAGAACACAAAGACATTTTTGTTCTTGAAAGAAACTGATGCTTCCTTTCACAAAGTATGCATTAAATGTATCAAAAATACTGCCAAAATCATTGATTTCAAATTGTTATTATGGTTTGAAATAATTCTTTTGTGGTATTTATTCAAATTTTTCTTTACCTGTGATGGCAAACATATACTTTGTCACCTATTCTTTAAAAAGCATTCTAAAATGCTAATTTGGTACAGAAGAAAATTGTCTTATTATTTGAACAATTGAAAATGGTTGCGCTACCATGCGGAAATCACAATACAGTGGGTTTTTTTCCCCATTTGCTGAGGAATTGAGTTCTTACAAGTTGCTTTACAATTGCAAGTCAAATTCAGTTTTAAAAATAGGCAAAAAGAAACATATTTCTCCTGAAATTCTATTTCTCATAAAGTCTATTGTTTTAGAGAGATAAAGGCTATTCCATGCATTACTGTTTTGAAAAAAAAAAAATCTCTAACCAGGATAGAGAGGGAAGTGGATGGCCAGGTGCACAACAAAAAGACAAGTAAATCACAGCCTTACTCCTCACAGATCTTAAACTAGCAGCTTCTGCATTACTGCAAGAGGATTCTTGGACAAACAGAAAGTTTTAAGAATAAAACATTTATTTAAATAGAAACAGTCATTTGTAACATTTTAAATGTCTCTTAATCGTCTCTAAACTACATAATGTGCATTGTGACTGAAACACATTCCTATTTCAGGTTTAATCTCATTCACGTATGTCCAAGTATTTTGGCTATCAAGTTAACATACTGTACAAAACTAATATAATGCAATACCACAGAGGTCTCATATCATAGAATATCATATCTATGATATTGCAGCAATTATCCAGATTTTGAATGAGATTATCAAGTAAACTGTTATCAACTCCTACATGCCAACTGCATAAAATAAGGCAAAAATAAACATTTCACACAGTGTTTAGTGAGAGATATGATTGATTCAAACACTAAAACTGGTTGTTCTGCATATGTATTATTGTATTACAGTTGTAATAATAAAGTCTTAATTAACATTATGGTTATTTAACATGTTGAAAAATTATTATTAAGTAAATTGTAGCATTTGGTTACATTATGTTTTGTGATTTCTCATCCTTCTTTATATAACATCCATCCCGTGTGCACTTTTGGCCTCTAGCAGGTGAGACTTTTCAGGCAGATAAACAGCAGAACAGGGCTGGAAAGTACAGTTCAGCACCATGAGCGAGAGTGTTACCCGCTAGGACAGTTTGTTTTTTTTTAACAAGAGGGGCGAAAGGTTATGGAATTTAATGTGGGAGTACAATACCGAACTGATGCAGATTGATAGAAGCAACATTTGTGTGTGCGATGGTGCGAGGAACCAGAAAAAAATTATGTACGATGAAAAGTCTGAATGAACCTGAATGAATGGCTCCTTTCCAGAATAAAACAAATATGCAGAAAAATCACAGAATTACAGTTCTTGTATAGTGACAGGGTAGAAAGTCTTGGAAAAGCTAGAGAAGAGATGATACCAGTGGCAGTTTATGCATGCTGCTTGGATACAACGAGATTTTTCTCCAATGAGGGGGAGGAGGGGGTGGGATAGGTCCACGTGGGGATTTGTGGGAGGGCGAATTACACTACAGCACTGATATTATTGTGAGGCTGTGAGCAGACAGTGTCAATCAATGCACTGGAGAAAACAGTGACCATAATTGTAAAAAAACAGATTTTCCTAACAAGCAACAAAAAACTGCAACCTGTAACCCGTGATTTTTTTCAAGTGACTTAAAAAAAGAAGAAGCACAAAGTTGTGTATTATAAGCGGACTTGGCAACTCTGATCCCCTCCAGTATCCTTTTATGATGATATTTATCTTCAGTGCAGCCGACACTTTTATGCAAAGCAATTTATTAATTGTACAGAGCATGTTTTGGGTTAACTGCTTTGCACTTACAATCGTTATGTTTAGACTTGGTTTATTGTCAATGTATCAGGGAGGAGAACCGAGGATCAAGGTTATCCAAGTCAAAGCAGCTTCCACCAAGATCTGAAGTCAGATTTCAATATTCAGTGCCCAGACCATACAATGATAGACCATACAATTACAGTAACAAAAGTCATTTTTATTTGTATGGCACTTTTCACAACACATCGTTTCAAAGCAGATTTACAGAAAATCATGTATAAAAAAAAAAAAAAATTAAAAAAAAAACAAAAAACTGTAATATCTATAAAGTCTTAGAGTGAACATTGTGTAGTTTGATTAAATATGATTGTAAATTGTGTATAAAAATTAAATAATTAAATAATAATTGTATTTAGGACCCCTGTGAGCAAGCTGAAGGCAGCTGTGGCAAGGAACACAAAACTCCATAAGATGTTGGTTAATGGAGAAAAATAACCTTGGGAGAAACCAGTATCACTGTGGGGGCCACTTCCCCTCTGGCTAACCAGCATGAATATAATGCCAATATTAGTTATTTATATGCAGTGCCGGTCATGGATTAAGATCAGTAAACTAAGTAAATGTTTAGGTCCAGTGTTAAAAAATATATATATATATTTTTTTTTATGAACTGTAAGAATAATGACCAGTGTCTTTGAAGTCAATCCTGGATTAACTGCAGAAGTTCACATATATGCATTGTCCTTTGTTAGTTGGTGGATGAAGGCTTTTGTTGGCAGTTAAATTATAGTCTATGTATTCCATTTCAAGAGTGTAGTTCATCAATAGACAAAGGTGATGCAGGCAGAGATCAATGAGGTGCATCACAGTTTAACAGGCAGGTCATTTTGGTGAGGTTCGGTGGGGTCCATCCTAAATCCAAGGTTCAGGAAGTGGCATATGAAGTATCCGATGTCTTACAGTTGGAGTTGGCATCAGTTCATCCTCTGAAGTCCATTGTAGAGTTGGGGTACTTGAGTTTGGACTCGGACTCGAGTCTGAGTTACGAGTCCAATTTTAATGGACTTGGACTTGTCACGGACTCGGATGCATTTATACTCAGACTTGACTTGGACTCGAGCCTTTCGGACTTGGGATTTTTTTCCAAGTCCATGACATTTGTGATGCAATGAAAATAGATAAATAGCAAAACAGAAATTAATAAACACATTTCTGTCTGCATGCAGCTGTATTAGCCCCTGAAGTCGTAGACATAGCCAGAGTTGTTTCACTCTGTTTAAGCAAGCACACACAAACATACGCACGTGCACAGGCACACTCATCAGTCAACCAATACGCTTGAATGTTACTACAGAGACTACTGCATAACTTTGAGTACCAAGGTGGCTGGCATGACAAAAACATAAAGACGAGAGTGTATCCAATGTAATAGAAACTAAACAAGGCAGTTTGAAATGACATGAGACCTGACAAATGGTAAAATTGTGTGAGCTGTTTTTGCAGCCAAGATGGTGCTCACATTGCGGTTTCATCGTGGTTAAAAACTTAAAATGAAGAACTTTATTGAGTCAAGTCACCCACATCATGTCTCTCACAGTTTACTAAAAACAGCGTATCAAAATAAAAATACATACAAATAGTATTAATATTGGATATTAAGTCTTTTTAGGCGTAATGTATCTACACGAGATGAATTTAGTTGGTTATGGCGTTTTTATTTAAAAATTTTATTTTATTTTATTTTTATTGTAAACCACCGGGTAACTTATGCACATCTTTTTTAGCCTATACCTCTGACACTTTTAAAGGACAATTCTGTTAAATTTATGACTCAAGTATTATTATTCATGTTTTTGCAGTTAAAGAATTTTAAATTCAATGAAATTTTCTTTGGTTGCTATTTAAAGATTTCAGACTGATTTCAGGCCAACACGGCTGCCACTCAAGCAAATATAAATTATTATTATTATTATTTTTTTTTTATCTTCTGCGGCAGCTGCTGCGAGACGCACACGGACGCATCAGGGATTCAGGTACATGAGCAGCACGCAGAACTGCCCTGCATTGTGCGGTTTCCTGCAAATTAACTAGAAAATCATGTCCGTGACGACATGGCCCTAATATTATCAGTGGGCTTTTCCAGTGTTTTTTGGATGTTGCATTTGCAGTCAAATCGTGAGACGTAACTTCTCAGTGAGTGCTAATTACTACTGTGTTGACTCATTTGTATGTACTGTATTTTCCCAAATCAGTCAGCAGATAGAGAAAACAAATTCAGAAATAAATCTCAGTATAGACTATTATTTCTTTAGATAGGGATAATTTTATATAAAACTGAATTAAATTGAAATGACAAATTGAAAATGAAGTAGAAATAAAAACTAAACTAAAATTCGAAACATTATAACCTTGGTTGTAATGACTAACGCAGCTTTCTTTAGTCTGTTTGAGTGGAGGGGAAAAAGCAACAAATTATTGAAATGTCAGCAGAACTCAATAATAAGTGTGTTGAAGGACATTTTTGTCTTTATACACCTAAAGCATATGCTTTCATTCTGAAACCACTTTGAAGTTTGTTCAGCAGGATACTAATCATAATGATATAGATATATATATATATATATATATATATATATATATATATATACACAGTATCTCACAGAAGTGAGTACACCCCTCACATTTTAGTAAATATTTTATTATATCTTTTCATGTGACAACACTGAAGAAATGATACTTTGCTACAATGTAAAGTAGTGAGTGTACAGCTTGTATAACAGTGTAAATTTGCTGTCCCCTCAAAATAACTCAACACACAGCTATTAAGGTCTAAACCGCTGGCAACAAAAGTGAGTACACCCCTAAGTGAAAATGTCCAAATTGGGCCCAAAGTGTCAATATTTTGTGTGGCCACCATTATTTTCCAGCACTGCCTTAATCGTCTTGGGCATGGAGTTCACCAGAGCTTCACAGGTTGCCACTGGAGTACTCTTCCACTCCTCCATGACGACATCACGGAGCTGGTGGATGTTAGAGACCTTGCGCTCCTCCACCTTCCGTTTGAGGATGCCCCACAGATGCTCAATAGGGTTTAGGTCTGGAGACATGCTTGGCCAGTCCATCACCTTTACCCTCAGCTTCTTTAACAAGGTAGTTGTCGTCTTGGAGGTGTGTTTGGGGTCATTATCATGTTGGAATACTGCCCTGCGGCCCAGTCTCCGAAGGGAGGGGATCATGCTCTGCTTCAGTATGTCACAGTACATGTTAGTATTCATGGTTCCCTTAATGAACTGTAGCTCCCCAGTGGCGGCAGAACTCATGCAGCCCCAGACCATGACACTCCCACCACTATGCTTGACTGTAGGCAAGACACACTTGTCTTTGTGCTCCTCAACTGGTTGCCGCCACACACGCTTGACACCATCTGAACCAAATAAGTTTATCTTGGTCTCATCAGACCATAGGACATGGTTCCAGTAATCCATGTCCTTAGTCTGCTTGTCTTCAGCAAACTGTTTGCGGGCTTTCTTGTGCATCATCTTTAGAAGAGGCTTCCTTCTGGGATGACAGCCATGCAAACCAATTTGATGCAGTGTGTGGCGTATGGTCTGAGCACTGACAGGCTGACCCCCCACCCCTTCAACCTCTGCAGCAATGCTGGCAGCACTCATACGTCTATTTCCCAAAGACAACCTCTGGATATGACGTTGAGCACGTGCACTCAACTTCTTTGGTCGACCATGGCGAGGCCTGTTCTGAGTGGAACCTGTCCTGTTAAACCGCTGTATGGTCTTGGCCACCGTGCTGCAGCTCAGTTTCAGGGTCTTGGCAATCTTCTTATAGCCAAGGCCATCTTTATGTAGAGCAACAATTCTTTTTCAGATCCTCAGAGAGTTCTTTGCCATGAGGTGCCATGTTGAACTTCCAGTGACCAGTATGAGAGAGTGAGAGCGATAACACCAAATTTAACACACCTGCTCCCCATTCACACCTGAGATCTTTTAACACTAACGAATCACATGACACTGGGGAGGGAAAATGGCTAATTGTGCCCAATTTGGACATTTTTACTTAGGGGTGTACTCACTTTTGTTGCCAGCGGTTTAGACATTAATGGCTGTGTGTTAAGTTATTTTGAGGGGACAGCAAATTTACACTGTTATACAAGCTGTACACTCACTACTTTACATTGTAGCAAAGTGTCATTTCTTCAGTGTTGTCACATGAAAAGATATAATAAAATATTTACTAAAATGTGAGGGGTGTACTCACTTCTGTGAGATACTGTATATATATATGAAAGGCAACAGAGGTGTTTTTGCTACATTTATATTGACAAACTACTTTTCTTAGTTGTGAAGTTTAAAATAAGCTTAAAATATTGATGTTGAGTTTACGGTTACAATTTTAATTCATTCAGATTCATTCAGACATGACTCGGACTCTGCCCGTTATGGACTTGGTCTTGAGTCCGACTCGGACTCAACTCAGACTCAATTGTTTAAAGACTCGGACTTGACTCAGACTCTACTGAGTTGGACTCGAAACTAACACTAGTCCATTGTAGCACTGGCTGAATTTAGTCGTCATCACTCAGAGACACATAGCAGTGGAATCTGACACCAAGCAGGAATGGAGCTGGATCTGGCCAGCTTTGGTAACCTCGGGATATGAATCCCGAGGTTGAGACATGGAAATAAATAGAGTAATATTAGCGTAGATGTCATTAAATTGTATGCAGAGTTATAGATTACAAAGCTCTTGGACTCAAGATGGTGCCGAGTATGGCTGCTGCGTTGCGAGCTCCGACACAACATTGCAGTTTTTTGTTTGTTTTGTTTACAATTTTTATGTTTTTTGTCTTGGATGTTGTCTGCCTTATTGTCTACATTAGACAAACACTTTTGGACATTGGTTCTGCAATTGCACACTGTAAACTGGACTTCAAATTCCTCAATGCCAACCCACTGTTTACAAATACGGCAGCGGAGCCCTTTGTCTGGGCAGCACAGCCGCGGAAACGCAGATGAAAAGGGGAAGGAGAGCCGGCGTTCTCATCAGAGTAAGACGTCGCGCAAATCGACCCCCGCTACCCAATATTCTACTGGCAAATGTTCAGTCTCTGGACAACAAGCTCTTCGAGCTGAGAGCGTGGATCTCTTTCCAACGAGAGATGAGGGACTGCTGCATTATCTGCCTTATTGGGAACTTGGATGTCTGCTGAGATTCCAGATTCAGCCATCGAACCCGCGGGGTTCTCCGTGCACCGAGCGAAAGACCTCTCAGATAAAAGCAGAGGTGGTGTTGTATGTTTTATGATCAAAAAATCCTGGTGTGTTCAGAGGAACGTACATTCTATCAAGTCTTTCAGCTCTCCTGATCTGGAATTTCTCATGCTTCTGTGTCGACCATTCTGGCTACCGAGGGAATTCACAGCGGTCATTATCACTGCTGTGTACATCCTGCCACAAGCCGACACAGACCGGGCACTCAAGGAACTGTATGGGAGTATAAGTGAGCAGGAAACCGCGCACCCTGAGGCCGCGTTCATTGTGACCGTGTACTTTAACAAAGCCAATTTCAAATCAATTGCCCCAAAATACCACCAACACATCAGTTTCAACACACAAGGGGACCAGGTTTTGGACCATTGCTACTGTCCCTTCCAGAATGGCTACAAATCCCTCCCCTGCCCACCATTTGGCAAATCGGACCACTCTTCCATTCTGCTTCTGCCTGTTTACAGGCAGAAACTGAAACAGGAAGCACCCACCCTCAGAACGATCCAGTGCTGGTCGGACCAATCAGATTCTACGCTACAAGACTGTTTTGATCACGTGGACTGGGAGATGTTCCGGTCTGCCTCTGATGACGACATCGAGGTTTACGCTGATAGCGTAACATGTTTCATCAGAAAGTGCATAGAGGATGTTGTTCCGACCAAAACAATACGGATCAACCAGAAGCCATGGATAAATAGCGATGTTCACACGGCACTTGATGTGCGGACCTCCGCTTTTAATTTCGGGAACGCGGAGGAGCATAAACAAGCCAATTATGCACTCCGCAAAACTATCAGAGCAGCCAAATGCCAGTAGAGGGACAAGATTGAAGGACAGTTTAACACCATCAACTCTAGAAGCAAGTGGCAGGGAATTAATATCATCACGGACTACAAAGGGAATAAAAACTCCACCATGAACACCACTGCTTCTCTCCTGGATGAGCTAAATACTTTTTATGCTCATTTCGAGGGAAATAACACCGCCCTCGCGGAGAGAGCTCTCGCAGCCGAAGCTACAGATGTTAGTTCACTCTCCATCTCTGTAGCGGATGTAACCCGATCCTTCTGATGGGTGAATATCCATAAAGCCGCGGGTCCAGACAGCATTCCGGGCTGCGTCATCAGAGCATGCGCGAACCAACTGGCTGGTGTTTTTACGGACATTTTCAACCTTTCCCTCTCCTTGTCTGTGGTCCCCACATGCTGTGAAATGTCCACCATTGTGCCTGTACCAAAGAAATCCAAAATTACTTGCTTAAATGACTGGCGTCCTGTTGCTCTGACTCCCATCATCAGCAAATGCTTTGAGAGACTAATCAGAGATTACATCTGCTCTGTGCTGCCTCCCTCACTGGACCCATTGCAGTTTGCTTACCACAACAACCGCTCCACTGATGATGTCATTGCATCTACACTACACACTGCTCTCTCCCACCTGGAAAAAAGGAACACTTATGTGAGAATGCTGTTTGTAGACTACAGCTCAGCATTCAACACCATAGTGCCCTCCAAGCTAGATGTGAAACTCTAGGCTCTGGGCTTAAACAGCTCGCTGTGCAGCTGGATCCTGGACTTCCTGTCAAGCAGACGCCAGATGGTTAGAATGGGCAGCAACATCTCCTCATCACTGACCCTCAACACTGGAGCCCCACAGGGCTGTGCTCTCAGCCCACTCCTGTATTCCCTGTACACACATGACTGTGTGGCAACACATAGCTCCAATGCCATCATTAAGTTTGCTGATGATACGACGGTGGTAGGTCTGATCACTGACAATGATGAAACAGAGAGGCCTACAGAGAGGAGGTGCACACTCTGACACACTGGTGTCAGGAGCACAACCTCTCCCTCAACATCAGCAAGACAAAGGAGCTTGTGGTGGACTTCAGGAGAAAAGACAGAGAACACAGTCCCATCACCATCAATGGAGCACTGGTGGAGAGAGTCAGCAGCTTCAAGTTCCTCAGTGTCAACATCACTGAGGAACTCACATGGTCCGTCCACACTGAGGCCACTGTGAAGAAGGCTCATCAGTGCCTCTTCTTCCTGAGACGGCTGAGGAAATTTGGAATGAACCGCCACATCCTCACAAGGTTCTACACCAGCACTGTAGAGAACATCCTGACTGGCTGCATCACTGCCTGGTATGGCAATAGCACCACCCACAACCGCAAAGCCCTGCAAAGGGTGGTGCGAACTGCCAGACACATCATCGGAGGTGAGCTTCCCCCCTCCAGGACATATATACCAGGCGGTGTGTGAAAAAAGCTCGGAGGATCATCAGAGACTTCAGCCACCCGAGCCATGGGCAGCTCTCACTGCTACCATCAGACAGGCGGTATCGCAGCATCAGGACCTGCACCAGCCGACTTCATGACAGCTTTTTCCCGCAAGCAATCAGACTTTTGAACTCTTGATCTCTCATGATCAATATACATCAGCACTGAACTTTATTAATCTTATTATCTCACACTGGACTGTCATAAATTATATTCTCTCTTAACAACACACTAGCAACTGACAATCAACCAACAGCCTGAATGCCAATACAGTACAGTACAACCTACTGTATATTTTATATATACTATATATACTATTTTTATTGTATAATGTGTATTCTATATTGTGTGTATTGTATACTTTACATTGTATATTATTATTTATATATTGTGTTGTGTGTAATTATGTGTATATTAGATATGTAAATTGTGTTGTGTAAATCTGATGTTTATTGTAAACTGGTATATGTCTCATCACTGTCATGACTGCTATGTTGCTCGGAACTGCACCCAAGATTTTCACCCACTATGGCACTTGTGTATATGGTTGTGTGACAATAATAGTGATTTTGATTTATTTTGATTTTTTTTTTTTTTGATCATGATAGATGTTTCTGGTTCCGGCACACCTAACTAAAGCAGCCTAATTGTGAGCTGATGGATAAATTAAGTGTGTGCCTGGCAAAATAGATGAGTCTTTAGTCTAGATATAAACTGAGAGAATGTGTCTGTGTTCCGAACAGTGTTAGGGAGACTATTAGTTTAGGAGCCAAATAGGAAAAGGATCTACCTCCTTTTGTGGATTATGATATTCTAGGAACTATTAACAAGCTAGAATTTTGTGATTGTAATGAAAGTGATGGAATATAGCATGTCAGAAGGTCACTTAAGTACTGTGGAGCTAGACCGTTCAAAGCATTGTATGTAGTTAACAGAATTTAAAAATTAATACGAAATTTAACAGGTAGCCAATGTAATGATGATAAAATGGGGCTAATATGATCATATTTCTTGGTTCTAGTCAACACTCTGGCAGCTGCATTTTGAACCAATTAAAGTTTATTTATTGAACTCGTTGGACATCCTCCCAGTAATGCATTACAATAATCTAGTTTTGAGGTCATGAATGCATGAATTAGTTTTTCGGCATCAGCAACAGAGAGGATGTGTCATAACTTAGCAATATTTCTGAGGTGGAAGAATGCTGTTCTACAAACACTGGAAATATATTTTCAAAGGACAGATTGGTATCAAGTATTACACCCAAGTTCTTCGCTGTAGAAGACGACGTAACAGTACATTCATCGAGAGACAAATTATATTTTAGCGACCATAGGTTTTTGGTCCAATAATTAGTACCTCTATTTTGTTGGAATTGAGTAGAAGGAAATTTCTGGCTATCCAATCTTTGATTTAATTGATACACTCTACTAATTTGGAGAATTGTGAATTTTCGTTGGGTTTAGAAGAAATATAAAGTTGGGTATCGTCAGCATAACAGTGGAAAGTTATTCCATGATACCTGATAATATCTTGCAGGGGAAGCATGTATAATGAGAAAAGCAAAGGCCCTAAAACTGATCCCTGTGGCACTCTATACTTAACTTTTGTTTGATTTCAATTCCTCGCTTACACATACAAAGTGGTAGTGGTCTGATAAATAGGACCTAAACCATGCTAATGCAAGTCCACTAATGCCAACATATTTCTCCAGCCTATTCAAGAGAATGTCGTGATATATCATGTCGAAGGCAGCACTAAGATCTAAAAGCACTAGAAGAGAAATGCAGCTGCGATCAGATGATAAGAGCAAGTCATTTGTAACTCTGATAAGTGCAGTCTTTGTACTGTGATGGGGCCTAAATCCTGACTGAAATTGTTCATATATACAATTTCTCTTTATAAATAAACATAGTTGGGAGGCCACTACCTTTTCTAGTATTTTCAACATAAATTGTAGATTTGAAATCGGTCAGTAATCAGCCAGTTCTCCAGGATCAAGCTGTGGCTTCTTAACAAGCGGTTTGATAACTGCCCTTTTAAAGTTTCTTAGGACATGTCCTAAGGATAGTGAGGAGTTAATAATATTAAGAAGAGGTTCTGAGATAACAGGGAATACCTCTTTTAAGAGCTTAGTTGGTATTGAATCTAAGATACATGTAGTGGCTTTTGAATTTTTGATAAGTTTTGTTAGCTCTTCATGACCTATGGGCGATATTCCTCCTCCCCCCTCCTTGACCAACCTTATGGTGGGCGTCAGGAGCCAGGTAAGTGCTTCGATGTCCTTGGACTCAGCACGGCCATGGGGTTCGAGCCCCCTCGATGTGGTGCCTCAGGCTCTGCCCTGCCGCAAGGTCCCACCCGCCGGTACGTCCGACGTGATTGTCCCTTGGTCCCCCTCGCCCGGAGTTTGGACGTGTGGCTCGCGCTTTCCAACCCATCGCGATGGCTGACCCAGACTGTCCGACTCGACTACGTGATTCAGTTCACCAGGCGCCCGCCCAGGTTCAGCGGCGTCTGCTTCACCTCAGTGAAGGGCAAGAACGCCGCTACCTTGTGTGCGGAGATCGCTACCCTTCTACGGAAGGGTGCGATAGGGCCTGTCCCTCCAGCCGAGTTGAAGAAGGGATTTTACAGCCCCTAATTCATTATACCGAAGAAAGGCGGTGGGTTGCGGCCAATCTTGGACCTGCGAGTACTGAACCGGGCATTTCACAGACTCTCCTTCAAGATGCTGACGCAAAAACGCATTTTAGCAAGCGTCCGGCAACAAGATTGGTTCGCGGCGGTAGACCTGAAGGACGCGTACTTCCATGTCTCGGTCTTACCTCGACACAGACCCTTCCTGTGGTTTGCTTTCGAGGACCGGGCATACCAGTACAAGGTCCTCCCCTTCAGCCTGTCCTTGTCCCCTCACGTCTTCATGAAGGTCACAGAGGCAGCCCTTGCCCCGCTAAGGGAAGTGGGTGTCCGCATCCTCAACTATCTCAAAGACTGGCTAATCCTAGCTCACTCTCGGGATGTGTTGTGTGCACACAGGGACCTGGTGCTCACACACCTCAGCCGACTGGGGCTTCGGGTCAACCGGAAAAAGAGCAAGCTCTCCCGGTTCAGAGCATCTCTTTTCTCGGCTTGGAGTTGGACTCAGTCTCGATGACGGCGCACCTCATGAACGAGCGCACACAGTCGGTGCTGAACTGTCTGAAGGTGTTCAGACAGAAGACAGCGGTTCCACTGAAACTTTTTCAGAGGCTCCTGGGGCATATGGCATCCTCAGCGGTGGCCACACCACTCAGGTTGATGCATATGAGACTGCTTCAGCACTGGCTTCAGACTCGAGTCCCAAGATGGGCATGGCACCGCGGGACACATCGTGTGGTTTTCACGCCGATCTGTCGCCGCCTCTTCAGCCCTTGGACCGACCTTGCATTTCTAAGGGCATGGGTTCCCCTAGAGCAGGTCTCCAGGCACGTCGTGGTTACGACGGATGCCTCCAAGACTGGCTGGGGGGCCATATGCAATGGGTACACAGCCGCCGGCTCCTGGACTGGCCCGCGGCTGCGTTGGCACATCAACTGCCTCGAGTTGTTGGCAGTACTGCTCGCCCTGCGGAGGTTCCGGCCATTGATCCAGGGCAAGCACGTGTTGGTCCGGATGGACAACACAGCGACAGTAGCGTACATCAACCGTCAAGGCGGTCTACGCTATCGTTGCATGTCAAAACTCGCCCGCCGTCTCCTCCTCAGGAGTCAGCAGCGCCTAAAGTCGCTTGAGCCACTTACATCCCGGGTGACCTCAACACCGCAGTGGACGCACTGCCACAACAGATTATGTTCGGGAGAGTGGAGACACCACCCCCAGGTGGTCCAGCTGATTTGGTGTCGATTCAGTCGAGCACAGGTAGACCTGTTTGCTTCCCAGGAATCCTCCCACTGCCCGCTTTGGTATGCCCTGACCGAGGCATCCCTCGGTATAGACGCACTGGCACACAGCTGGCCCTCAGCTTTGGCGTTGCTGTGTCCGGTGCGTGCTTTACGCATCTATTTGTATCGCACGCAGAGCCTTAGAAGCTCCGAGCAGCTCTTTGTCTGCTTTGGTGGACAGCAGAAAGGAAGCGCTGTCTCCAATCAGAGGATCGTCCACTGGGTCGTTGACGCCATCATGATGGCATATCATGCTCAGGACGTGCCGCCCCCCGTGGGGTTACGAGCCCAGTCTACTAGGAGTGTAGCGGCCTCCTGGGCCCTGGCCAGTGGCGCCTCTTTGGCAGACATCTGCAGAGCAGCGGGCTGGGCAACACCCAACACCTTTGCCAGGTTCTGCAATCTCTGGGTTGATCTGGTTTCGTCCCGTGTATTGTCAGGTACGAGCAGGTAAGTTTCGGGACAGCTGGCCGGGTGTACCGCTTGCGCATAGCACCTTTCCCCTCCCTTGAGGTGAAGATGTGCGCTTTTGACTCCCAGTCGTGTTCACAAGCTGTGATCCCTGGATGACTTTCCTCCTTAGCCCTGTGGCAGACAAGTTTGCGGAGAAACTCGCTGCCGGCCCAGTACGTGTGCTAATTAGGCCCTGTACTGAGGTAGGTGGTCCACATGTGCTGGTTCCCCGTAGGTGACCCCATGTGATATCTTCTGCTAAATTGTTTCCCTGTCGATAAACTGCGTCTTCCTTTGGCAGAGGCCCCTCTGCCCCCGGTCACCATGTTTGTAGAAACTTCTACCCCTCGGGTAGGACCTACCAAGGGACTTCTCCACATGACATACTTCCGACAAGACTCGGTAAGACCATGTGACGTATTTCCACTCAAAATACCCCCCTTCTCTGGGCGGGGTGTGGTCTCCGCGGTGTCTTCCCCTTGGGAGTGACACCCACCCTGACGTAGACATTTATGGCCCCCAGTCGGTAAACAAATTCCAGTCTTTTTGGGGAGAAAAAAGAGGAAAAGAGGCCATGGCTGGGCTAGCCTGTCCCTATTTTTTGGGCAGTCGACTTGTTCCTGAAGGACCATTCAACGCTCATAAGAATGTTGGGGAGGTTACATGACGGCCTGGTGCGCTGGCTACGAGGCACACAGTGGTCTGCCCGTCTCGCACCGCCAGTCCATCTAACACAGTTCAGCTAGTTGTGCCATTTTGGATAGGGATCCCTAGTGTCACTACATCGACACAACGTCGAGTAAGTGACAGATAGGGAACATCCTGGTTACTTTCGTAACTTCCGTTCCCTGATGGAGGGAACGAGACGTCTTGCCACATCACTGAACTACCCGCTGAAATGACCGGGACCTTGTCTCGGCTCCTCAGCACAAAACCTGAATGAGTGGTTGCATACCAGCTCCTTTTGTACCCATATGTCCGGGGGAGTGGCATGCAAATTCCACTCACCAATTCCCATTGGCCTTTTTCAAAAAGCAGAGGTGTTTGGGGCTCCCAAGAGTGACCCCTAGTGTCACTACATCAACACGTCTCATTCTCTCCATCAGGGAACGGAGGTTACGCAAGTAACCAGGACATTTTCTGAGGTGCTGTTACATGGTTCCAATTTCATTTCTGATTATTTCAATTTTATCAGCAAAGAAATTCATGAAGTCATTGCTATTGTGCTGCAACGGAATATTTGGTTCAGCCGATGCTTTATTCCTAACCAATTTAGCCACAGTACTGAATAAACAGCTAGGATTGTTGTGGTTATTTTCTATGAGTTTGCTAAAATATGCTGACCTGGCAGGTTTTAGTGCCTGTCTGACACTATCCTTCCATGCACCGCGAAATACCTCTAATTTTGTATTCTTCCACTTGCGCTACATTTTCCGAGCTGCTCTCTTGAAAGTATTGTAAATGACCATTAATTAATTTTAATGGAATGTACATATATATTGTTCATATTTCACTTTTTACAGTCTATATTTTTTGTATTTGAGTAATCAAACCTATTTCATTTATGTCTATTGAGATTGGAGTTTGAGGACTTTTATTTTGAAAGTCATGTTACATCTTGTGTCAGTCTTTATGGTGCAGAGAGCTACAAGCATGAGTGTGATCATTGTACCATGGTGCGGGGCTTTTTTCTTGAATTTTCTTTAATCGAAGGGGGCAACACTATCAAGAGTGCTAGAGAAGAGTGTATTTATATTTTCTGTTATTACATCAAGTTCGTCTAGACTTTTTGGCTTACTGAGTATGTGATACAATTCTGGATGATTATTAGTGAAGCTATCTTTAGTGGTCGAAAGAAAAGTTCTTCCTGAATGATAGCATGGTGTAGATTGAGTGACATTAGCTGATCGCAGCAAACAAGAGAGGAGATGATCTGAGATATCAGTGCTCTGCAGTAGAATTTCTATAGTATCAACATCAAGTCCATATGACAATTAAATCTAGCCTATGATTATGGTGATGAGTTGGTCCTGTCACATTTTGTCTGACTCTAAGAGAGTTGAGAATATTGATAAAAGCTAATCCCAATGTGTCATTTTCATTATCTATGTGAATGTTGAAGTCAACAATTAAAACTCTATCTACATCAACTACAAGATCTGATAGAAAATTTGCAAATTCACCAAGGAAATCTGAGAACGGCCCAGATGATCTATATACTGTAGCAAGGGCAAAAAATGACAGAAGTTTTTTTTTTATTATTTATATCTGACGGTGTCACATTAAGCATTATTAATTCAAAAGACTTAAACTTATATCCTGTACTCTGAGTAACACCAAAAACTTCACTGTAAATTGTAGCAACACCTCCTCAGCACTTCAGGCAAGTCTCATGTTTATAACAATGTAACAGGGGGGTAATGTGGGCAAGGAGGAGGTGGGAACCAGATGAACCATCAAAGTAATATTTAATGAAAACTTAAACAAAAAGACACAAACATAAACATGTGGCTCTCTCTCCCGAACTGCCACATCTGGCTCATCTTTATCCCTCTCCTCAGCTGATTAGCCCGATTGGGGGCAGGGCATGTGCACTCACGGCCCGGCCCCACCCTCCTCCTCATCATAAACAATAACCTGAGTGAGTAGATTCATTTAAACTAAAATATTCATCTGGTTTAAGCCAGGTTTCAGTCAAACAGAGTGTATCCAAACTATGATCTGTAATAATTTCATTTACAATTAGTGTTTTGGTAGAAAGAGATCTAATGTTTAGTAGCCCTACCTTTATATGATGTTTATTTTTTATTTATTTATTTTTTCCTCTTCTCAAGTTTGACCATAATAATTTTTTTTCTAAATGATTTAGTGAGGGGCTTGTGTTTGGTAGTTTGGGGAACAGACACAGTCTCTATATGATATCTAGGTGATACAGTCTCTATGTGTTGTAGTTTATGTGACCTGTGTGACATCTCAAGGCAGCTAGCAGACGTTCGGTTCAGCCAGTTTGTCTGCTTCCTGACCTGGGCCCCAATTATTTAAATACTATCACTATTAAGACTATAGGCCAAATTCCTTATCAGAGCCAGGATTTGAACTTGGGTCTCTGGCACAAGAGCCTTAATTTCCACCACTGAGCCACAGAAGGGAGTTAAACCCAATAGTCAGATGCGTTCTTAAATGAACTCAGAAGAGTTTATTAACAACAATAGCAAAAAGGGTACAAAAAGCAATTTCTTACTGACAACCACAAAACAGAAAAATCTTTAGTCCAAAAAGGTTCCAAAAGGAGGAAAAAAAATAATCTCCAAAGAACTCAGGAAAAAGACACCAAAAACAGCAAAAATAAACAGGGAAAAAAACAATCCAAAAGGCTTTCAAAGTTTAGTACTTAGAACTAGAGCAGACTTACGGCAGCAACTGGCTAGGAACATCAATAACCAATCAAAGACACAAAAGGAAGTGATCAGCTTAAATACACAGCCCAGAACGAGGCACATGTGAAAACAATGGCACTGATTACAAGAGGCACAAGATAGACATGAGTACCATAGGGACCTCTAGTGGCCAAAATATAACATTAAAGCAAAAACTCTGACATTACTAGTGAGGAGAGCGGCATCTTCCTTGGAGGGAACTCTTCCAATTGTTTATAAATCCTATGCTATTCTCCGGACACCACTCAGACATCCAGGCGTTCAGTGACACTAATCTACTATAAACCTTGTCACCACGATGAGCAGGGAGGGGGCCAGAACATATTACAGTGTCTGACATTGTTTTTGCAAGTTCACACACATCTTTAACATTATCTTTAGTGATCTCCGACTGGCAAAGCCAGACATCGTTAGTGCCGACATGAATAATAATTTTAGAAAATCTACGTTTAGCATTAGCCAGCACTTGTAAATTTGATCTGATATCAGACACCAAGCCCCAAAATGCATTTAACAATGGTGGCTGGAGTCTCTATTTCCATGTTCCTTACAGTAGAATCACCAATTATTAAGGCTCTTTCAACATGATTCTCAGTGGGTGCATCACTGTGTGCGGAGAATTGATTGGAATCCCTAACAGGAACGGGAGATTGGTGTCACTTTGCTGAGCGAGTATGCTGCCGAGATGTCACCCAAACTACCTGATGCGGGGGCTCTTCAGCCGGAACCAAAGTGTGTGTTGCTTGCTGTACTACCCTCATCCGAAACAGTTTCTACCGGCTTCTCTTTCTCACTGACCTGCACTAAACTTCTCCATCAGCTTGACGTATTCCTTAAATTTATCACATGTGAATCCCTCACTGCTGATGGAAGAAGCTATAGTAAACATGTGGCATGCAATGCAGGAAGAGATAACATGAGCAGATGCCATGACTTACTGCAAGACTTGTTTGTTGTTGTTGTTGTAATGGTTGTTCTTGACCGGCGAGGGTTTGAGATCGATGTGGTTCCTTATCAAGAGATGATTGAGACTGATGCAGTAATCAGTGTAAAACACAGTGGAGAAAACGAATGCACACAGTTGAGACACGAGATGTAGACAAGTGTGGGCGTGGGGAGGGGAGAGAAAACAGGTGCGCGCAGTAAAATACATGCAGTTGAAACAGTAGAAAAGCGGAAAAACCTGAAGCACACAGCAAAATGGCAAAGGATAAAACGATGAACGTATAAGAATAAGCAATACTAAGCAGGCTAGCAATCTACAAACACTTGTGCAGCGTGCCGGCAACCGGAACAGGAATTGACAGAAGGAAAATCCAAATACTGAAAGAGGTGAATGTATGAGAATGGATCATGCTTACCACTTTGCAGTTGTTTGCAGATGGAGCACAGAGTCAAATACAAAGAATAATAAAAGTAAAATCAATGACGTGTCTGTGTGTGTGCATTTGTGTGTGGGTGCGCTTGTGTAGATAATGCCTGCCCTGTGTTGTGCTCAGGCAAGTGTAGATCATTCACACTGTGTCACATCGACTGGCTGCACTCCAGATTACTAATCCCAAACAGATGCCTGCTGTTAAATTATACATGCAGACAAGTGTTAACCACACACTTATAAACACAGAACACAAGCAAACACATATAAACACACATACAGGATCAGACAGATACAAAAATATAATGTACCCCCTCACACAAACATCATCTGAGATATTGCTCATTGTTCATTTTTGTCTGAAAGATCAAGTGGCCCATGTCATATATTATGTGTGTCCTTGCTAATCAGGGGTGGCTTGGTATAACATTTGGGGGGCATGGCATGGTTTTATGTAAACCCTCATAGCTAATAACATTGAGTTATAGCTGTGTAATCAGAGCAAAATGACACCCTTCTGGGTTTGTGAAGACAGCAAAGTGAAGAAGGTTGCCTGATCAGACATATTATGGAAATGTTTATTTCAAGATCAAATGTGTATTTAAATAAACTAGCGAATTAGATTTTTATAAGCAGGGGGGATTTGATGATTAGCACTCCTACTGAACATGTCATTATTTTATTTTTTAACTGCAATACCTACTCTGCTCAAGAGGGGGAGCTCCTAGTGAAAGCTGTGGTGAAGTTACAGAACATGAAGAAGATGCTGGTTTTTGGGACTTAAAAGTGAGTGAGATGCAGTTTGATTCATCAACAGGTTCCAAGGCTAACAATATAATGAAAGCTTGTGAATACTGGTTTCCCAAAGGGGAAAAAAATAATAATAATTACATCTAAGGTCGCTAGATAGATTTGTTGCAGGATAAATAATACAATAAAAACAGACAGCATTGAGGAGATATTTCCAAATGTGTTTTATTTAATTTAACATCATTGAAAAATCATTACTGTTGAAAAAGAGAAAAATTCTTATAAGGTCCCAAGAGACATTTCACAGTCACTCATGGAGAAACCACGGAAAGAGAACAGATATTAGCACTGGTGGGAATATATTGTTGTTCACATTAATAGCAGAGAATTGGACCACCAACAATAGTTCATATTCATTGTGAAATATGTATTGATTAGAAACATCCTCTCTCACACACACACGCATATTAAACATTTTCAAGTATACAAACAAATCTTGGTTAAATTGTCCGTATGTGCAGTGAAATACTGTATAAAAATAGACATTTGTATTGCTTTCTGTACAAACATATATATATATATATATATATATATATATATATATATATATATATATATATATATATATATAGATATGGTAAAAAACAGAGAAATAAAAAGGAAGTTACAATCACATTGTGTTCACTTTTGTACAAAAAGACCAAAAAGTCAGTACCAATTCTGAAATAAACAATATTAACCAAAACATTTTCACATGCGACTCGATCAAGGCTACAGCGCTGAACTCACTCTCTCCCTCCCTCATTCTTTAAACGATTAAGTCACTGTATGAAAATAGAGTGAAAGCAAAAGAATGAGATAGGGAGACATTCTTTAACAGGTTGTTGTTTAGCTCTGTTGAAGTAATTTGTTCATTTCAGCAACCAGTTCGCTAGCGTCGACAACTTCATATCTCGTGTCGTTGCGTTTTCCCTGTCGCTGACTGAACACGCTCTCCAAGTCATCCTCTTCATAGTTCTCTGGAATTTCCTCCATAGCCGGCAGCCATTTTAAATGCACCTGCGATGCTGTGTGATTGGTCGAGCCATGTCCGCTCATCACAGAACTGCCAGGGTTCTGAAAGTGAGTATTGGCTGCCCACAAGGCCACTCCATGTGGGTAGGCGGAGTTTGACGCTGACGCCTTACCCGGCAGGAAGCCCTTCCTGATCTCCATTGCGATGGAAGAAGGGGACAGCGCAGCACATTCGTCGATCTCTCTGACCTCAGTATAAGAAGTTGGCAGGAGACGTTGGAAGACGTTGTTCATTTCTGACAGCAGCGAGCTGCCACATTCCTCCTCGTTCTCCTTTCCAAAGGTGGAAAAGCTCTTCTTAGCTGAGTCGACTGACTGCTGGTCCTCCTCTAGGACCTGAGGCCTGCTTTCCTCGCCGGGGATGTACATGTTAGCGCGGTAATCTGAGGACGCCTGGGATGGCATCCAGCACTGGTCAGAGTGACCCAACACACGGCACTCCTCCGTACACAACCTCATGACTGCTGCGTGAGAGAGAGAGAGAGAGAGAGAGAGAGAGAGAGAGAGAGTTTTAAGAATACTTCATCTAACTTTTTTTAAACATCAAAACTGTCCTCTCTTGAGTAGCTAAACCCATAGGAAAGAAAAACCACAACTGAGATTTCTTTAAAATATCAGTTGTTTCTCCCAGACAGAATTGCAACCTTGTCTCATAGAATCACATTCCTATGCTAACATTTTTGCAAAATGATTTTTATGTGCCTTGTTGTACATATCACGGAAGTTTCCTGGTGATTTGAATACTAGAGGCACTACAACAAAAAATACTTTAATTTCTTTCACACAAATCACAAGAGCACACATTATCAGTTGATAAAAACTTAGGCCTACTACACAGCAAAAAATTATTTTCAAGACAAGTATTTTTGTCTTGTTTTCCTGTCAAATTATCTAAACATTCTTAAAATGTGATTTATTTACTTGTCAAGCAAAATGGGATAAGATATTAAATCTTGTTTTAGGTAGTTGGTTAGATTTAAGGTTTAGCATAGGGAGGTAGGTAGGTTTTGTTGATTTAAAACCTTAAAGAAATAATTGACCCAAAAAATATCATTCTCTCATCATTTACTCACCCTTATGTTGTCTCAAACTCATATGACTTTTTTTTCTTCCATGGAACACAAACTGAGATAATTTAATGGAGATATAATGTCTGTTTGTCCATACAATGCAAGTAAATGGTGACCAAACTTTCAAGCTCCAAAAATAACATAAAGGGATAAAGGTAAAGTGGTTTTATCCATGTCTTCTGCAACAATCCAATATATTTTGTGTAATAAAAGACCAAAATGTAACTCCTTTTTTCGCAGTAAAACTTGACATCAGCAGTCTCCATAACGATCATGATTTCAAGCTCGATTACACTTCCTAGTACCAGTTAGCGCTCTGTACATGTGTCAAGCACTAGGGAGTCTAATTGAGCTAGAAATGCAATGGCAAGGTGTAGAATTAAAAGGGAGTAATATGTTGGTCTGTTCTCAACCAAATCCTATGAGATCTAGGGATGTAAGGATCCATTGATCTGGATCGATGCATCGATCAAATCACCAATGATACGATGCATTGATTCAAGGCATAAACATACTGTAGATATATATTTGTTTTAAGATGCACCTTTATTTTGAAATTGTCTTGCCAGCTACGTCCGTACTCATTTCCATCAGGTGATGCAGCAACCTTATGATATTCATCTTGCTTTATAAGCGCTAAATATGATTCTCATGTGGGACACGGATGTGTGCGGATTATACGTCAATTAAACATATAAGTACTCCATTTAGTCTCCTGAGCTATGAAATATCAACCTTTGAGCACTAAAAATGTTCTGGGCTTGTGAAAAATAGAGAGGGAAAGTAAGGAGAACAAAGGGGACATGATAGAAAGCATGGAGGGATGAGCAAAATGGGAAAATGAAGAGGGATGATAAGGTTAGGAATTTAGAGAAATTATTTCAGAGGTGGGTGAGTTAGGGAGGGTTTGAGAAGCTTTGAGAAGAGAAAGAGTTTGTCAGTCTTTCATTTCTAGTTTCTTTTGAGCAGCTTGACATCATTTGTTGAGCTGGATTATCATTCATTACTTTGGCAATGTCGCCTCACATGAATCAGATTTGACTGAATTTGAATTTTAAAGACAAAGCAGCAAAAAAGGAACAAAAGGAGAGGACAAACTGGAATAGGCTGA
Source organism: Myxocyprinus asiaticus (assembly GCF_019703515.2). Taxonomy (NCBI): domain Eukaryota; kingdom Metazoa; phylum Chordata; class Actinopteri; order Cypriniformes; family Catostomidae; genus Myxocyprinus; species Myxocyprinus asiaticus. The sequence goes on along the minus strand of NC_059350.1, from coordinate 42,624,239 downwards.
AACATTGGGGTGGGGACAAAACACCTTAACGAAAATTACTATAAACTACTTTGATGAGGAAAGGGTGAATCTCTCTAATCGATGCTCACGGTTTGGTTTCTTTTTCTCTATAAAAGAGGAAGAGTAGGGCTGAAAAAGCAGCCCTCTGGGGAGAGAAAGAGAGGGAGAGAGAGAGAGGAAGGGGGGTTTAAACTGCATTGTGAAATCAATTACTGTGAATTTTCTTCAGTTCAGATTTTGAAAACATGGTACCGTCACTCAGAATGAATACAGGGAAATATCATCCCAATCCCCACATCCACACACATATGTTTTGGGTATGGGTAATGAAACAGATTGACTTTGCAAAAGATGGTGGTCACAAAAATAACATGATTTCAGCCAAATACCTAATTCAAAAGCTTTTTGGCAGTGTTGGGTAACGTTACTTTTAAAAGTAACTCATTAGAATATTTAACTATTAATTAACTTAATTAAAAAGTAGTTTTTTTTTTTTTATGGAAGGTAAAGCTTACGTTACTTTTGCGTTACTTTTTTCTCACAGCCACTTTCTCTTCTGCATGATTTGTTTTTCCATCATCATGGCAGCCAATATGAATAATGAAGAATAACCACTGTCTTACCTAAAGCAACAAAGTCCAACACTTGAACCTGCATCATATCTGTCATCATATGCTGTGCCCATTGACAATATCAGAGTCAACTTAAGATGTTTATCGAAAGTCAGGATAAAATTCAGTGGGGAATGCCAGCCTAAATTGTTCAAGGAATAAGTCTGATGAATAAATGAATATTTTTCTCTCTAAGTCATCTCAGTACACAGCGCGTACAGACACCACAACTTCAAAGGCGCATGTTGATACAACTTTAACGGAATAGTTTTTAATGCTACCAAATTTTCATAAAAATGTCATGAATCAAACTACTTGTTTATTATAAAACAAAAATGTTGAATATTTTTAGAAACTAAGACATTTCCTCTGCATACACAATCGATGTAGAACATTGCTTGGAGCCACTGATCCAGAGTCTTTTATCATCCCATTGTCCCAGTTACAGGGAGCTCTAACAAGGAGAAGTCCGGCTGCATAAGTCCATGAATTGAGTGAGTATTTCACCCTGTGTATCATATCATGGCCGGTGGAAGACTAATCTTATAATCCCTCTGCCTAAACACGTTTACTGATTTTTTTTATGCAGTGTGTATTAACACGAATCAGTCGCGTTTCACTCAACCAAATGTTGACCTCATATTACGCTAAAACACTAAATGCACATGCGCGTTAGCAAGTTGATTGACAAGCGATGTCTGTATCTAAAAGGTGATTGGCTCTTTTATCTGCAAGGTGGAACTTCCTTTCTACATCTATTGACTGTTGGGTGCTAGAGCTTCTTGACTGGGTGTTCCAGTTTCTCCCATTCATTTAAATAGAAGTGACTTGTCTCTGTTAAATAGTCTCTGGCCACACACACTATAGAACTACAATGCCAATCATGCACTACGTCTCCTCCCTGAAGTTTGCGCAATTTTACTCCTGATTTCTCTCAATACTGGAACAGTAGAGGTGTACAAAAGCAACACGTTACTTTATTTAAAAATATCTCCGATATTATGGTTAAAATAAAAAAAAAAATATTGCGTTCCTTTACTCGTTACTCGAAAAAAGTAATCTGATTACGTAACATATTTTTATCGTGTTACCCACAACACTGCTTTTTGGGTTACCAAAAATGAAAATTCTGTCATCATTTACATCATCATTCCAAACCCATATGTCTTTCTTTCATCCATGAGGAGACATTTTGAACAATGTTGACACTGCTTTTTTTTTTTTTTTTTTAATACAATGAAAGTAAATGGTGAATGAAGTTGTTAAACCTTTACAGTACATTGAGCTTAACATCTCCTTTTGTGTTTCATGAAATAAAGAAAGTCATATAGGTTTGGAACAACATTAGGGTGAGTAAATAATTACATAATTTTCATTTTTGAGTTAACCATCCCTTTTTATGTGCACATTGAGTATAAAAGCACAGCCAGTCTGCACTAATATGAACTTCAGCTCAAGAATCAAGAAACATAGTAAAAGGTTATTTAATTTATACCTTGACTGCACCTGTTCACAATGTAATAAATGTAACTCACCTTAGACACTACTGCATGTTAGAAACCACATCGGTAAATGAGCTATGAACTCATTGCAATCAAGCTGATGAATGTCATAATTCAGGGTGATAAAAAGGTGCTCTTCATGGGCACAAGAGGAACTGTTAAGACCAATCTGAGAACTTTTCTTACCTTGGTGGAGACGGTGGTGTCCATCGCTGTGGAAGAGGTCTCCGAAGCCGTCGCCTAGCAACCGGTCAATGGGCGAATCACGGCCCATCTCGCAGTCGCTGTCGCCCGCATCACTGTCGCCACGCCCACTATCTTTTAGACTAAACTTATCCATGTCCTGGAGGGCGTACCTGTACACATTCACACAAACAACACACAGTTACATGTTGAAAGCAATTCTGAATTGTTTGCAAGAGATATATCTATAGTAAGGTCACTATATGTCAACAATGTAAAAATATACATTTAAAATAAATCACTAAATTTCAAAATCTACAGAAAACCTCTATTTAACTTTGAGAAATTTAAAAAATAACGAATACGTCCTGAATGATACACATAAATGTTTTCTTAGATCTACATAGTCATCTACTGTAACTTACTTAATACAAAGTTTACCATAATCATGTCAATGCATTACATACAGTCTATGAACATGAATATTGTATGCAGAGCAGACAAGAACACGCCCCACCTATCATATGCACCAGTAAAAAATCCTTCCAACTTAAATAGACAGTAATCTTCATGTACTATGATATAAACAGTGACCTATCCCATGCTGATTCTTTGGTACTATACATTTATTATACACACCAAAATGGCCCTTAAATATGATTTGAATCATATGAGCAGAGGCATGCAGGACAAAAAGGTAAAAACATACACTAATGCCACTATGTTTCTAAATCATCAACATGATATTGAAATGTATCATTGTATGAAACAATGGTCACAACAATGTGCACAGGATAAAGTGACATGATCCAAGAACAAAACGCAGATGAGAGGAACAGAAAAAAGCACAGAAGCAAGCTATGACCTCATGTGAGAAGCAGTCCAATCAGGATCTGCGAACGTGGGTGACCACGGCAACAGGGAAGTTCTGTCCTATTCTACCCCAAACATTTTAGAATACCTTTCATCCAATCCGATCGAACCAGCACCCCACAACAGGTTGAGTATCACTACCCATCTACTCTAGCGTACTATTTAGAGCACATCATGCCCATATAAATAGTTGGAGCTTGGAGCATAGTATTTGTTGGTTGTATGTTTACCTGTAGCTGCGAGAGTATTTGTTTCCTCTGAAGCTGGGCCTCGGCTGATACTGACCCTGATGGAGTATTGAGAGGAGCTGTGAGACTTGCTACAGCAAAAACAGATGACATAAATAAAAAATAAATACTGATGGATGACAACTCTCATTCACACACGCACACACAGAAATGAACATGAAAATCGTGTTAGCACACAAACACCAAACCATGACATGAATGTTAACAGATGAAAATGAATGAAAATATGATGACACTGAGTATAAACAGAGAATTCACAAGCACTTTACGAAGGTTAATATCAATTATATTGTTGCAGTTACAAGCATGCATTTTTACCTCCATGGGCTGTGTGGCATGTGTAAGTTCCAGGACAAAGTTCTCAGGGATGTGATTGGAGGAAATGGTGACCAAGCTGTTCAGTGATTGGTGGCTGTGCTGGCTCTGCCGGCTGCCCATGAGAGCCCGTTCAGGCCCGGGCGAGGAGGTGGGCGAGCGATGGTGTGCCCGGATTGGGAGGGTCCCATTGACAGTGGGCACCAAGGTGATGTCGCCTTTGTGGATCTGCCGTGATGGTTTTTTAGGGTGCTGTTGGTAGGTGGACTCTGCCACCCTGCAGTTGTAAGAGCGAGTGTCCTTCTTCTCACGGGAGCAGCGAAGTGCAAAGGCCACCATAATAATCAGCAGAATGGCACAGATTGCCCCAAGGGAGATGATGATGATCATGGAGACATCTAGAGGGTTCTCTCTGGTTCCTCCACCCGTCAGGTGGGGGTTCATGTGGTTCTCAATGTTTTCATAGAGTGAAAGCCTCAGTAGAGCTCTGGTGCTTTGTGGTTGTGTTCCAAGATCCTGTACTAGAACGTCCAGTTCCACATGGTCCAGAGGAACTTCTTGCATGCTGACATTGGTGCGAATTTCACACGTTTTAGCGTCCATATCGAAGTAACCTGCTTCATTGCCCCCTATGATAGAACATGAAATGTCACCATTGGCACCAGCGTCACGATCTATTGCCCTGACAACAGTGACCATGTCGCCCACCTCTGCATATTTGGACAGTGGAACATCAGCTGTGTGGTTCCATAGCTGTGGCATCATGATGACCGGCCTGTTATCATTCTCATCCAAGACAGTCAACCCAACAGTCACATTGCTGCGAAGCGGAGGACTTCCGGAATCCCGAGCCTGGACCAGGAATGAGATCTGACTTACGTCTTCACGATCAAAAGTACGCAAGGCATAAATGTCTCCATTAGAAGGGTCAATGGTGACATACGTGGAGATGGAGCTTCCATGGATCATACTTTCAAGTATAGAGTAGCTCACTTGTCCATTTTGGCCTAGGTCTGGATCTGAGGCCCGCACAGAGGACAGGTATGCTCCAGGTGAGTTATTTTCCACCTTGGAAATCTCATACCTGCTCTTCTCAAACCTTGGTGCATTGTCATTCTCATCCTGGACTTGAACAGTAAAGTGTTTGATGGTAGATAGACCTGGAGAGCCTTTGTCTTCAGCTATAACAGTCAAGCTGAACTCTGACCTCTTCTCTCTGTCCAGAGTGATATTAGTAAGGATCATGTAGTTCTTCTCATATGTCTTCTGTAGTCTGAAATGACCCTGGCCGTGGAGTCGACATTCCACCTCTCCATTCAATCCAGAATCCAAGTCATCTACCCTCACCAGAGCTACAAATGTATCTAATGGAGCTGCCTCTGATATATAAGCAATCTCTTCATTCCCTGTGGACATCAGGTTAATACTGATGTCTGGTTTGTTGTCATTCACATCCACCACTTTGATTATGACTTTACAGTGTGCAGGCATAGAGTTGGGGCCCATATCTTGAGCTTGAACATCTATGTCATAAGAATTTGCGGTTTCAAAGTCCACTTTTCTCATCAGCGTTAGCTGACCATTATCGGAATTAATCTTAAATGTCTCTAATATTTTGGGGGATACATGACTGCTAAAAGAATATTGGATTTTTCCATTGGTGCCTTCATCTGGGTCAGTGGCATTCAGATCAATAAGCAGACTGCCTAAAGGTGAATTTTCAAGCAAATTTATCACATAAGATGGCTTTGCAAAGACAGGATTGTTGTCGTTCGAGTCAGCTATGCTGATTTTAAGGAGCGTCGTTCCAAATTTGAGGGGAACGCCCCTGTCTGAGGCTGTGAGCTGGAGTTCAAAGCTTGCTCGCACCTCTCTATCCAGTTCTTTGAGCACAACGAGCTCCGCGTACTTCGCGCCATCGGTTCTGGTTAGAATATCAATCTTAAAAAAGTCAGACGGGGTCAGAGAGTACGTGCTCAAAGAGTTCTCTCCGACGTCTGGATCGGTGGCGCTGTCAAGGGGAATGCGCGTCCCCACAGCAGCGGTTTCGGAAATCTCAATGGGAATGACGGAGCGGGCAAATTGTGGCGCGTTGTCGTTAATGTCCAAAATCTCCACTTCAATGTGGAACAGCTGTAGGTGTTCCGTAGGGAGGGTCAGAACGTCAAATTCGATAGTGCAGTTGAGATTCTTCTCACACAGTTTCTCGCGGTCTATTTTGGTCCTGATGCTGATCTCTCCGTCCTGGTCGCGCACGGCGAGGAGAGATGCGCTGCCGCGCTGCATGGCTCTAAAGCGCAACGGAATGGAGCTCGGAAGTTTCGCTAAAACATCAGCAACATCTTCTCTAAGTCTGGCGATCACTGTACCGACCTTCTGCTCTTCGTAAACTTGGTATTTCAGCGTTTTAGCTGAGGCATGCCAAGCTGATGTCACAAGCAAAGCAAGTTTGAGTAAAAAGACACAGAAGAATTTGCCCTTGTTGGTATCCATGTTGGGTTTAAAAAATAAATAAATAAATAAATAAAAAAATCTTGCAGGCACAGAAATAAACTCCCAGGATGATTGTCGCTTCCTTTGTTGAGCTGCCTCAATGCTTTGCGTGCGTTGTTATTGTTTCAAATGCATCTCCAAAACCATAAAAAATGTCTTCAGAAATGTTCCAATGTATACAAAAAAATAAGTCTTTGAAAATTAAGAGAGCACAGCAACATAAAGTAGGCAATGTAATTCAACCCAAAAGCACATATCCCTCTGTCTCTAAGGAGAAATCTGTTGCGCGTTTCAAGAGACTGTGAGCACAACCTCCGTCTGGAGAGTTTGTGCGCGCGTATCGGTCTCCGGCTGTCTGAAGATACTCTTTGACAGACCAACCCAAAATAGCAAAGCCTCCCTTTAGAGCCACGGCTTCAGACAAACGCTTCTCCCAAATCTAGGGCTTCCCCTTCTCTCTGCGACTGACCATTCAACACAGAACCACTACAGATCCCAATTAAATGAAGGGGAGAAAGGAAGTGGATGACTCCGCCTTTTAAGGTCTCTCTCTCTCTCTCTCTCTCTCTCTCTCTCTCTCTCTCTCTCTCTCTCTCTCTCTCTCTCTCTCTCCTAAGCGCGCATTAACAAAGGATGAGAGAGAATCATTTAAGACTAGCTCGAACTGAACTTTCACTCTCCATGGCTGTCCGTGTTTTAAACAATTAATTCACTTATTATCCACCACTATTTTATCTCAAGCCTCTAAAATGACTGTTTGTCATATCTGTGTAGACGCAGGAAAGATTCATTTATTAGTTGGCCTCATTTACAAATAAAATTAGCCTAGATCTTACTGTGAGGTAGGCTATATAACATTCATTCATTTTCGGAGGACTAATCTTTGGATCAGCTGTCCACTGTGGGCCACACAACTGCATAAGTGCATTTCTTGTCACTCGCTTTCCCTGTTTATGGTGCGATATTTTCTCACGCGCTACTGACTGGTCATATGCCATCTTCATTTGAACTTAAGCCGTGTGTCGAATCGCTTGTTCAGATGAATGAGTGAAAAACTTGCTCACGCGCACCAACAGCTATATGCGCACGTGAATAATTATGTTTTACATCGCGCGCGTAAAGTCTGCGTTTTTGTGATCCCAGCCAGAAATGTATCAACCTAATATCCAATATCCATATGCGCTTTTCCAGCAAACACAGAACTTTCCCCTAACATTAGTGTAATTCCCATTTGGTATTATTATTATTATTATTATTATTATTATTTGCCAACCCATAACGTTGTAGCAACGTTCTTTTTTTTTTTTTAAACCATAAACTAACCTTCTCAGAACGTTGCAAGGAGATTTTTGTGTGACAAGCCAGCAAACACAACTACGCTGTAATTTTTTTTTTTTTCCCTCGTCGTGAGAAAGTCGTCATAAAGTTTTTATCCGACGTACTGTATTTAATGCGACAGATGTCCGGTTTTTAACGTTGTATATATATATATATATATATATAATATATATATAATATATATATAATAATAATAATAATAATAATAATAATAATAATAATATATGTGTGTGTTTTATATATATATATATATATATATATATATATATATATATATATATATATATATATATATATATATATACATATAAAACACACACATATATTATTATTATTATTATTATTATTATTATTATTATTATTTTACAGAATCATATTTTAAATTATTTTTCATCATTTCATTATATAACTATCAGCCATAACATTAAAACCACCTGCCTAATATTGTGTAGGTCCTCGTGCCGGCAAAACTGCGCCAACCTACATCACAGTTGCGCTTCTCACCACAATTGTACAGAGCGGTTATCTGAGTTATGGTAGACTTTGTCAGTTCGAACCAGTCTGTCCTCTCTCATCAGCAAGTAATTTCTGTCCACAGAACTGCCGCTCACTGGATTAATTTGTTCTTTTATTTTATTTTTTATTTTTTTGGGAACCATTCGGAGTAAATTCTAGAGACTGTTTTGCGTGAAAATCCCAGGAGATCAGCAGTTACTCAAACCAGCCCATCTGGCACCAACAATCATACCATGGTCCAAATCACTGATATCACATTTTTATCCCCATTCTGATTGTTGATGTGAACATTAACTGAAGCTACTGACTCATATCTGTATGATTTATGCACTGCACTGCTGATACATGATTGGTTGATTAGATAATCGCATGGATGATTGTTGGTGCCAGATGGGCTGGTTTGAGAATTTCTGTAACTGCTGATCTTGTCACACACAACAGTCTCTAGAATTTACTCCGAATGGTGCCAAAAACAAAAAACTTACAGTGAGTGGCAGTTCTGTGGACGGAAATGCCTTGTTGATGAGAGAGGTCAACAGAGAATGGCCAGACTGGTTCGAACTGACAAAGTCTTTTAACACAGATAACCGCTATGTACAACTGTGGTGAAAAGAATAGCATCTCAGAATGCTATTCTGAGATGCGAGTTTGCGCTCTTATGGCGGTAAGAGGGGGACCTACACAATATTAGGCAGGTGGGTTTAATGTTGTGGATGATCAGTGTATATATTAGGGCTGAGTATGGCCTGATGTCTGATGAAGAGCACATAGCTCAAAACATCACGTTTTTGACACTAGACATTTCTAGTGTCCCCATAATTCAAATTGCTTAAAAAAAACATACTAAACTTTGTTTTTTGAAATGTAAAAATGCAAGTTTTTTGTGAGGGTTAGGTTTAGGGGTAGGGTTAGGGGATATAATCTATAGTTTGTACAGTATAAAAATCATTTTATCTATGGTCCTCATGAGGATAGCCACAACAACATGTGTGTGTGTGTGTGTGTGTGTGTGTGTGTGTGTGTGTGTGTGTGTGTGTGTGTGTGTGATTTTTATCATTATTATTTTCATAATTTTTTCATAATTTTTCATAGAAGTTGCAGAGAGGTATTTTTATAGACAACAATGACTGAAGAATATGTGCAATTAAGAGCATCATCTAGACCAGGTCCATTACATTTGTGCATGGGCCATGGTTCCTATTTGAGAAGGCACAGCTCTCTCTTAGTCTAAACTATGGGGGAAATTTGTTCAGTTTGAAAGTGTATAAATGGGGGCAATTCAATTGCTCTATCACACTCATTGGTAAACGGATGGATAAAATACATTAAATGGCCTATTTCCCAATTCTGACTCAAATTCCCATGGTGACATGTTAACCCGTAGAAATATAGCCAACCATATCAAACCCACAGAAGTTGGGCTTAGATTAATAAAATGCCCTATGGCAAACAGATTTAACACAAACTTATTGAGGCGCTGGGGTGTTCTATAAACCCACTGACTGTTTGGGAAAGTGATTACCCAAAATTTCTGTGTTACCAGAAGGCACACATTTGACCCAACCGCGTTCTTTTATTTAGTTTATTCTTTTCATAAAACAACATGTTTGCAAATCGTCTGCATTTCGCCTGGCCAATTTTGGTAGGACGGTTTTAACCATGTTTGATACGGCCAAGCGCTCTCTTTGGCTCCGAAGCCTTAATGCAATTACCTCTGCTCTAATCACATTTGCTGAACAAAGACGTCAAAGTCTTTGCAAAACTTCTGGGGTTCTGGAATGCCCGCGGTGTTGCATGAAAAATCACACACTCTAAAAGAAGTGTGATAAGTAAAAACAGATGCACGGCCTAATGCACTTAGGCACGGTTTGGCTTAAAAAAAAAATCCCTCATCTGACTTAACCTATTTAAACATGTGAACAATGCAATAATGAATCAAATAAATTTATGCGGAAAACCAGCTCATTAGGCAGGTGCAACTTTGAGCACGTTTGACACAGCTTAACTGTTTTTATTTTCTTCTTTATATACCTCTAAAAAATAAATATGTACCATTGATTAGGCTAAGATGGAATAATGAACACGAGAACGAGCAAACAGCATACACATTCTGAAAGCAACATCTGCATTTTGGTGCCAGTACAACTTTACAACACCATACAGCGCAACTGCATCTCAATCTTCTTGACAGATGCGCATCCCTCGCATGTGCCATAAAATCAAGCATGGATTCAACTTTGTCATTGATATTCTGTCCTCTCCCCGCCACACAATAGCCGCAGCAGGTGGAGCGCAGCCCCAATGAGGTTGGCTTCCAAACTCTGCCAGCTAACTTTCCTTTTAATTTCACTGGAATGCGCGTGAACGAACGCGCGCAGCCGTTGTAAAGGCACGTGAGCATCTGTCGCCTCGTCTGTCTTATTATCCCTCATTCGATTAGCGTGTTCTCTTTCAATGCTGGCTGCGTCTCGTTTTCTCTATAGACCCCGGTAACAAAGGTCAATGCACATTGTTATTCATACCGGGCCAAAGAGCAAACTTTGTCGTCTCCCCCTGCTTGGGACGACTTTACTGCTTTATAAGTCGTTGAGGTGGAAAAAAGAGCGGGATAACAAGACTCAAGAGCCCGTTTGCCCGCGTGATACATGTAGTGCGCAATTTTAAGAGCACCGTACTGAGCTTGGTGTTGTAGAGGGCGACACATTTATTGCACCGGGACCAAAGACGCGGTGTTCTTTATTAGTAGCCCACTGTGGTAATACAACCCCGTTATAAACTCACAACTTAGTGTATGTGTACAGCTGCACTCGAGGGCAAAACGACTATATTGCTGACACTGACATGAGAATGCAGTAGCCTACAGAAAGAAAATGTCCATTAATACTTCACTGAAGCAAAATTTGCATAGATTAAGAGACAATATTTAATTTGTCTATTCATAAAAAAAAAAGAAAAGTGTAGTATAGATAGATAGATAGACGGACAGACGGATGGATGGATGGATGTTCCTTGGATCGAAACCAAACCAGTGCAGAAAGATTCTAGGGTCCCAATATCAATAATTGTCAAAAAAAAAAAAAAAAAAAAAAAAAAAAAAACATTTGCACTTTCGATTTAACGCACTGAATGGACTTTATATATATATATATATATATATATATATATATATATATATATATATATATATATATATATACAACGCCAGCCCAAGCCTTTATGGGGCCCCAAGCAGAATTTGTTTTGGGGCCCCTCAGTGCCGCCAATACAATTGAATATTGTCAATGCTTGTCACACTATAAATCTAACACACCCATCATCAATTGTATTATTGCTTACATCATACCAGTGTCTGCCTGGCATGTTTTTACCCTTCTACGGCTTTTAATTGTAATAGTAGCAAACCCACAAGAGTGGTCAGGTGTTAATTTGCACTTTAATATTCAAAGTCTTACAGTACTAAGTGGCATATTAATGTGGTGTACTGAAAAGTAGCAAAATAAACCAGCAGACAATGCATTTACTGTAAACATGTTAACCAGTTTAATTGCTTTTGGTTAAAAAAAAATAAAAAATAACAATGTGCAAAAGTGCAGAACAATTAACTACAAAGAAAATGACTTAAGATAAACAGTATCTTCTTATAAAAAATAAATAAATGTAAATGTACAAAACTGACAATATTAAATTAAATACTTAAATAATGACATAAAATGAACAGATTAGATGGACCAAGATAACAATAATGGTTCAAGAATAAAATATAAAGCTGAATAACAGTGAACTACAAATGAAATCAAATATAAACAGTATCTTCTTATATAAAAACAAATAAATGCAAATGTAAAAAACAGACAATATTAAACAAATTAAACAGATACTTAAATAATGACATAAAATGAACATAGGAAACTAAAATGTTAACTAACTAGCCAGGTAACGTTAGCTCACAATATAGCCTAGCGACTTAACATACCTTTATCTTGCTGTTTTTTCTCTTCCTTTGTTTTCTTCTTTTTCCTTTTCTCTGCACCAGAGGGATATGTCATTTTTTTGTGACATTGCTATTTTGCTGCAATGCTGCCTGACTGACTGACTGTGCTTGCATCCTGCAGCCCGTTAACATAATATTGCGTTTAATATTGCGTTTTTGTATAATTACCATTGTCCATATATATATATATATATATATATATATATATATATATATATATATATATATATATATAAAGAAAAAAATCAAGCTGTCATTTCATGTGCTCTTGGGGGCCCCCTGGTGGCCACGGGGGCCCTAAGCGGCCACTTTGTTCGCTTATGCCTTGGGCTGGCTCTGTATATATATATATATATATATATATATATATATATATATATATATATATATATATATATAATTATTATTATTATTATTATTATTATTATTATTTGTTTTTCTTTTCTTTGTGCCAAATGTTGAACACTAATATAGGGGGTCAATCTGATGACACATGAAAAAATTGCGCACCTCTGCCACTTGGCGCTATACCAGTGACAAATCTAAAAATAGCTCTAACTATGGAACCCTAGTTCCTCGAATTAAATTTTGTCTTTGTCCATGATGCCATCAAGGTCTATGAGGACAGTCACATATCTTGAAAACATGGCCGCCATCGACCAATCAACTTTCAGTAGCCATTAGACAAGGTTTACAAAAGCTGGTCAGTGCGAAAAATGGTGGGCCTGTATGATGCTTGGCCCAAGAGGTCTGTGCCAAATGTAAAAAAAAAAAAAAATAAATAAATAAATGGTGTCAATCAGTTTGTTCGTTAAATATTTTAGATTATTTAAAAAACCTACTTTTGTGAACTAGTCCTAGGTTTTCCATTCAGCGTCATCAAAAACTGGTCCTGAAGAAGTGTGCATCTATCTATCTGTCTGTCTGTCCGTCCGTCCGTCCGTCTGTCTATCAATCTACTGTATCTTGGAATCCTGTCAGGAAATTCCCTTTAGGATCATTTAGGTTTTGTTCTAAATTGTTAAATAAATTCCACAAGAATTATTTTTTATTTGTATTTATTTATTTATATATTTGACCAGGGTTAAGTTATCTTTATTATTATTATTTTATTTTTACATTTGCCATATTATGTTTTAAAGTATTTTTATCTTTTCATTTTCTTCTTAACTTTATCTACTCCATTGCACTCCTCTATAGTGCAGTCCAAGCTTCATTTCGAACGTATTCCCCCTCTCTGTTCTTGTAGAAATAGGTTTTTCTTAATCGTGCATTTTTTTATTTATTTTTTTCAACTGAGAGTCAGAGTCAGTGTCATGTGCTTCCCTGAAGCCATGCATACACACATGCATGCACAGAACCACAGTGGCAATGAGTAACACAAACCTCTCAGCCTCAGTTCAAGCACCATCACCCAGGACAAATCATTCTGACACTGATGTCTGCTGAGGTGGCTCCTTCTGAAGAGTAAGCGAATAAGAAGGAGAGAGGGAAAGAGAAATGAAGGTCAGACAAAAGGAACAAGAAATAGATGTTGCTCACTTTTTATTCAATGTTGTTAAAGTTTACAGAGCTTGTGCCCATCCTGGATCCAACACTGTGTCCTCTTAAGTTTCTATTAACAGAATTTCAAAAATAATGCTTGTTTTCGAAAAGGTTTTCTTAACACTCCCCTACATATTTAATTAGTCGGACAACGATCTACTGTAACTCACTGCTTAACCACCATATTACAATGAATTACTGGCTTTTCCTGAAACAATAGTAAATATGTCGCACACCTGTCGTACGAAACACCTTACTTCAACAATATAAAGCTGTTGTTAATGACTTGACACAGGGGGTGGAGTAATAACTTATGCGAAAATCGAATGGATGTCAGATTATATTAGATTATATACATGGACACCAGAGAAACCTTTTATTATGAGAAAGCTGCTTAAGACATGAAAACAGCTGTTGTGTTTACATGCACTGTGTAAGTAGAAGCTGCACTGTAATAGTGGGGTTTTCCTCTTATGTCATACCCACACTTGAGCATATGCGAACTGTTCCAAAACCTACAAGAGCGCCGCTTATGCATGGACACATAAGCCGCATTCTCTGGCAGAAACCTAGGTGTGTTAAACCTCTTTCTCTTAATCCCTTAAACGCCATAAGGAAAATGGTGTTTGCATAAAAAAAATATATAAAAAAAAATAGAATTTTCCATTTTCTTAAGTGCATGTAAACGGGGTCAAATGTTTTGACAGAATGAAATATATGGAATGAAAGATATAAAAGCCTCAGCGAATTCAAATGACATTATCATCACAAACTAACAAGAAACTATGCTTCTAACCAAGTGGAGAGCTTTAGTTACAACTACACAACTTTATGTGAATGTTCATTAGAACTATGGTTTGAGAAACCTCTGGTCACCCCTGGTCAGAATGCTCAAACAATGATGTTTATATGCAGCACAGAGCCAAATTGTTTACAATATACAAATGGCTTACTTCTAGTTGTCTCTGCATATTATGCTGGGATAAAATAAAATGTTTTTACATTCCAAAAATATACACTTCAGCTTTATACAATAGCAACAGATAAACACATACTGTGATTGAATAATGTTGAACACAGTGCTCAGTTTCTGGCTTACAGTTGCTCACTCATCTGACTGGACACTCTTAATGATTGACAGCTCATTTTCTGGACCTGTAATCACCATGGAAACAAATCAGACAACCATAAATGGGATAGATGTTGATGGAGATGTTGCAGTAATGAAGGTATCAGAATGCAGCTGGTATTAGTGCCTACATGTTCAACATCAGTTGTAAATGGTTCAGTGCCAGAGCTTGGCAGGAATACAAGCTAAGTACAAAAAAAACAGTGTTTTATTTTGAAAACCCATTCTAAATTGCTTCAAGCTTTTTAGACTCACATTTCAGCGGGCAATCCCCTAGTTAGAGTGTATGAAACACCTCCAAATAAAGATACAATTTCTCAGGACTGTATCGATGTATAAAGTAATACATCTTTTACAGCTGTGTTAATGGCAATGGAGGCCCTTATAAGGGTTTATGTCTCAGGGTTTGTGTCTCAATTGACTGTCATGTTACATGATTGGAAAAATGTTCTGCTTTTAACAGACCTTTAAACAAATGAAGCACAGTTCTCTTTAGTTTGTAATTTTGTGTGACTGTCTGCTTTTCATTACTTCCTTTATTCAACCAGGGAGACATGAGGGGCCAAAAACGTGAGTATTAAAACAACAACATATGCTAGCCGAAAGCGTTGCAGCAGAGGTAGTTAAACAGCAGGGGCCCACACTCTTCTATGTTGCCCATGAGAGTAAGGGGGTTCCTGGGTTGCAAGTTTCAGGCAGTCTACGTATTCTGAAGTTTGTTAGAGCCAGATTTACAGCTGTGAGTAAAGGAATGGAGAGCAGCTCGGCAGCGGAGAAGTAAAACTCTAACGGATAAACTTGGTTTAGGGTCCATAGGTGGCTTGGACATGAGACAGAGACTTCATAATTCAGCTGCTGCACACCTAACATGTTTCAGGCATAGATCATGTCCATGTGTGGGCTGTGGAGTGTGTGTGTGTGTCTTTTTGTGAGCGTATTGCAGTACAAAAAGGACAACAGACCTTAACCTGGGTTGACACTGTATTTATATTAATGCTAATGACAACAAGGGTATAAAGGTATAAGTAGAGCCCATTCAATAAACCTTTTTCTGTGTAAATTGACATAAACCATTCTTATGTAAATAGTTTAATTCAATTCAATAAGACAATTTGTGTACAAATGGATTTATGAAAGATTTGGACAGATTGTGTCATAAATAAGGCCCGGTATGTGGTACTGTCTAAGACCCCATTTTCACCTGGTATTAAGATGCGTTTCGGATGATCCGATCACATGTGGTCAGCCCTACAGGTCTAAACGGGGTCTAAATCGGATCACAAAAAACACATATGAATGTGGTTAAAAATGCATGTGACATCATCACATTTGAGGTGCAAATGTTAATCTGTCCTGGATGCATCCTGGCAGCAGTGAAGCGCCACCCCTCACCTGTCAATGAACAGTTGTGCTAAAACAAGAGTTTAAACTTTGCCAGTTATTAGCAGCTTTAAAAGGAAATAACCGTCTGATTGGAAAATTTTAAAAAGCAGATACATAAACAAAAATGAGACCTTCACGAATCTTGTTTAGCGTGTCTGATATCAACACAGATGACAAGCACGAACACCTGAAGCTCCTTTAATACAGGTAATACAGTAAAATAATGGATAATTCTGCTTGAAATATTGCGTTTGTGCTTAGATTTAATTTCAACCACATTTGGGAGAAACAGCGTGCCGTTTTTCTGCGCTTTCTTTGTCTTTTATGACTTTGTTGCAGTTTAATATCATGCAGTAACACCTTGGCATAGTGATTGATGCATGTTGTCATGAAACAGAGACCCTCCTCTCCAAATCCAAACATAAGTACTCACAGGAGACGCATTTAAGTGACTTTAAAGGGCTCATGGCGTTTTATTTGAATGTCCTGTGGCCTTTAGTTTAGCAGAACTGAAGACACACAGTACGTTTACATGCACTGTTATAATCGAGCTACAGCATGTTTTTGCATGGTCAAGGTATATCTGATACTGTGTAGCAAATTGTTTTCTTTCTTCTGTCGTGCAAAGAACTGATGTAGATTTTGCTCAAGGTTAAACTGTTTACTGAAAACTTTTATTTCTTACAGAATTACAAAACAAAATAAAAACAGCTATTAGCTTTGAACCTGTTGAAGCTCATGCTCACTACCCTCGGGCCTGACATCACTTTGCTTACATTTGTTCACATTTTCTAAATAGTCTACTGTCCAAAAATTTTAATAATATTGACAAATTATAATCACACTTCTTTCTTTCTGGCTCAAAGAACACCTTTTTCTATTCATTATGATGTAATTCGTAATTGAAAAACAAAGGAATCAAATACAGAATAGGAGGGAGATTCTTTAACAAATATACAGAAATGATGTATCTAACATTTATCTTACATTAAGTAAAAAAAAAATTTATCTAAAAAACCTTAACAAAAAACAGTTTCTAAATTCTAATATCATTTTTAAGATATTTTCAGTTATTTATTCTTATAATGTTTTTATTGTTATAATAATTCAAATTATGGCTCTAACAGACACAATATGCAATCAAATATTTGAAGGACGGACAAGAAAGTGTTAAATACCTGCTGCAATCTGATCATGAACAGACCACGTGTAAATTCTTTCCAAAACGGATTCGAAACAGATATAAATTCGATCACCCAAACCACCTCTGGAGCTGAGGAGATGTCACGTTCAAATGCTGGATTTAAACAAATGGTGGTGAACCGCAAGTTGGACGGCTCTTTTCAACTGTGCACTCAGTAGTTTTTTCCTCATTAAAAAAGTTTAAAGTTAATCCTAAAGACATGAATTGTAATGACATTGTAATTTTGCAATATATGTAGGAAATCATGACCACTCACACTAAAATGAAGACTTCAGTCATATCAGAATATACAATTTCTAAAATGGCATATGAAACTGAAACCTATTGATTTTTAATGATGCTGCATCCAATTCGCTAGGTGTAAGTTTAAGTCCAAGATGACACAAAGACAAATGTTACAAAAGCCAGAGTAGATTATTTTCGTGGTTGTTATTATTACGTCATATATTCGGGTAACAGGTCAATACCCACGTCCCCGGATGAAATATGTCCAGAATCTATTCATACTTCTTGCATGCATACCTAAAGAACGTACTGTTTTACCAGCCAAGAAGTGTGCCCTTTACCAGATAAAGTACATTCTCTGACAGTACGAGATTTCGAACGCAGGGTATATCTGCTTGAAAAAAAAAGTCAACTTTTAGAAGTAGCCTAGTGTAGTAGGAACACTTATCTCCTGGGATCCTGAATGTTTTGCCCGCCCCTTCTTGTTGTTATCCAATCTGAACGTACTGTGGGGTATATAAGGGTGTTTACGTGCCACCTGGTCATGCGTCACTGTCCGTGGACCACCACTTCACGGTATCGTGTTCTTCCACTTTCTGGTATCTCATTCTTCCATGTGAAAGGTGTGTGGCATTAGATCGTCTAGTTTTTCTTTTGTGTTAGTGCTCGTTCATGCATGTGTTGCTTGTTGCCTGAGCGCCGTTGGTTATACACTGCCTTTCTCCAGGTACGTTTGTAGCATCCGTTACAAACCCTCGATGGGGCATCAGTTCACATGCCGTTTCATATTTTACCATGTGTATGCTGCTTGCTGTGGGTGTTTGCTGACGAACTAATGACTGCGTCTCGCCTTCTCAGTATGTAAACAACAGTAGTCATACTGCAGTACCTTAAAAGGTAAGTGGTTTCTGTCTTTCTTTGAGTTTTTTGTAATTTTTTCAGTTTTATTTTTGGTAAATAAAATAAGGGCTTCAGGGTGGAGTTCACAACGTTGCTGTTTTGTTTCTCGTTGGCTTTGTTTCACTTTGTTGGTTTAAAATCTCCGCTGCTGGGATTGTTAAGCAGCAAACTAACTTTTTTTTTTTTTTTTTTTGGTTTGAATGCTGTCTGCCCTGTTCTTTTTGATTATTTTTGTTTCTATGCTACTGTTGGTCCCGGGCGAGCTGTATACAACATACAACAAACATTTAGTATAATTGTATATGACTGGGCCAACTATACTGTTTTGTTTTCATTTGGATGTTTTGATTTTAAAGTGATTAATTTAAAATTGATATTTTGTTTTGATGCCAATTATTTTTGGTAACAATTATTTTATTTTTTATTATTTGAAATGGATTATTCTGTTTTGATTTAAAGTTATTTCCTTGTATATTTTGCTTCTGATTTGTTTTTGTTTTTTTGGTGTATGTGTGGTGGCAGAATATTGTCTATGTAAGCGCAGCGTAGTTCTAGCAGGAAGACTAGCAGCTGTACATCATCGCACCATTAGCTAGGTAACTCCTAGCCAATCACATGTAAGCCATTGCTTTATAAGTTTGCTCACAATCTATCACATTGCTGTTTCAGTGTGCTAACACGGCAACCTCCACCACCCCACCACCACCAGTTGAGTCCCGTCCTGCACGGGGGTAGGCTCCTCGCCCCTGCCACCTATCTCCGGCAGGATATGACGGTTCGGAATACAACTTCTTCGGACCGCCAGACAGGGCTTTACGCCAAAGAGAGACATTACATTTCTGTTTTATATTCATCAAATAAATGTCATCTTAATTTTCACTCAAGTCTGCGAGACTTCCTGATAGAAATATTCTTCTGCCATTTCATACTTTTACCACTGGTTTTGTGTAATTAATACTAACGTCTGAGCTTTTAGTTTTTTGTTTTATGTCTTCCATTTTCTTTCTATAATCTGGTGTTCTGGCCTTTTTGTCCTGGCCAGAACTTTAACTATTGGGTTGTTTGTTTATTATGGTTATTGGCCTTTAATATTTTTTGTTTGTTTTTCTTTAGGAGCTGAGGGCCCAGAGTAGGGAGGCTAGCTGCCCCCATTTGTAGTAGTGATCTCTCCTGTCACTGAGTGCTGTACGGCAACGCCTCACCATTGATTTCACGTGTGTGTGTGTGTCACAGTCCTGTCACTTTGTCAGGATGGGTTTCTGCCTGGCAGGACCGTGGCATTATCGTCCCCTGTCTGTCTCGTGTTTCATGTTCATTCTTTGTGTGAGCATGCGGGTCCAGTTGTTAGTGACCGCCGTGCATGAGTTACCGCCGTGCACTCTCCAGTGATGTCATGGTCCTGTCACCTTGTCAGTTTTTGTCTGATGAGGACCATGGCATCATCGTCCCCTGTCTGTCTCGTGTTTTGTGTACATTCTTTGTGTGAGAGCATGGGTCCGGTTGCACTCTCTGGTGACTGTCACGGTCCTGTCAACTTGTCAGGTTGGGTTTTTGTCTGACGAGGACCGTGGCATCATTGTGCTCTGTTAGTTTTATTCCAAGTGTATTGACATTTCCTTCATGTATTTCAGATGCCGCTGGCACGTGGAATCAGCATTTCCATGGGAAATCTGACTGTTTCCATGGGAATGCCGATCATGCCAACTTTCAGCTGGCGAGTGGCACCTGTTTCTTGTTTGTTCATGCCTATTTTAATCCCCTCATGTGTCATGCCCTGAGCTGGATTGTTAAATGTTGAATGTTTAATGTTGCTCAGTGTTGACTGAGTGTTCAGGAGTAACATTGCCCTACCTTGCCGGATGTTGTTCTGCACTTCGCTAAGCTTCTACGGAGGATTCCACAAATCTGAAATTATTTTGTCAGTAAATCCTTTGAACTGTTCCGCTGCTATTGGGTCTGTTTGTCTTGCTATCTCTTGTTACAGAACAATCCAGCCAAGTATGGACCCAGTGGAGGAATCCACTCTTCGCTCTGTCCTCTCTCAGCAGGGAGCTTTGCTGGGACGTCTGCAGGATTAAATCTCCGCATGTAAGCGGGCTCTGGAGATGATGGCTTCGCAGCTCACCGAGCTCTCCTCTGTCGTGCAGCAGCTCCGCCTACCTCCCGGTGCTGGCCCCTCTCAGAGATCATCTTCACCAGCTCCAGCGGTTCCCCATGTTTCTGGATGCTCAGAAGCCCGTATTCCCCTTCCAGCCCTGTATTCAGAGAGGATGAAGGTGGCTTACGTCATCCTGCTCCTCACCCGAAGGGCAACTGATTGGGGAACCGCCATGTGGGACAATGGACATCCTTGTTGCATGTCGTTCTTAGCATTAGCCAAGGAGCTCTGCCAAGTGTTCGATCCGACCCTGTTGCAGTGTGATGAACCTATCACAGCCTGGAGGTGGTGGAGGAGGAGCCAGGTGCCTGCTCCTCTGTTGCTGACAGCATCCATTGTCACTGAGGCCATTCCCTTGCCATTGCCAGTGCCCACTGTCACTAAGGCCATTTTCCTGCCGCTGCCAGTGCCCACAGTCACTGAGGCCGAGCTGCTGCCAGTGCTCACAGACACTAAGGCAGTTCCCCTGCCAGCGTCCACGGACACGGAGACCGTTCTCCTGCCGCTGCTAGCACCCACGGCCACAGAGGCCATTCTCCTGCTGCTGTCAGCACTCACAGCCACGGAGGTCATTTGCCCTTCCCTGCCTGTGCTCATGACCACAGAGGTCATTTCCCTGTTGCTGCCAGCGCCTATGGCCACGGAGGCAGTTTCCTTGCCACTGCCAGCATCCACGGCCACGGAGGCCATTTCCCTGCTGCTGCCAAGGTCACTGAGGCCGATCCGCTGCCAGCACCCATGGCCACAGAGGCCATTCCCCTGTCATTGTCAGCGCTCACGGCCAAGGAGTTTGTACCCCTGCTGCTGCCAGTGCCCACACCTGCTATGGTCAATGAGCCAGCATCCTCTGTCACAAAGGTGGTTCCCACAGCAGTGCTCCCGGCACAGGAGGAGGAGAAGGGGTCCTACTCCCTAGTTGCTGCCAGCGCTCCCGGCCACGTAGGCCGTTCCCTAGTTGCTGCCAGCGCTCCCGGCCACGGAGGACGTTCCCCGGTCTCTGTCTGTTCTCACAGTCACAGAGGCTGCTTCCCTGTCACTGCCTGTCCTCAAAGCCACAGAGGCTCTTCCCCAGTCCATGTCAGTCTTCACAGCCATGGAAGCTGTTTCCCTGTCACTGCCAGTGCTCATGGCCACAAAGGACGTTCCCCAGTCCCAGTCTGCTGCTCAGTTCATTGTCCCCTCTGCCCTGAGGCTGCCTCCTAGGGGAACGGACTCTGCCAGACCCTGCCTCTGCCCTGAGGCCTCTGGACCATGCCCCCTTTCTTAAACTCCTTCTATGGTTTCCTTCCCTTTCTGTTGTGTTTCTGTTCATTAAGTGTTCGTTTAGTTTGTCTCTTGATGTTCACATTGGGATGCCAGACGGTTCTATCACCTTGTCAGGTTGGGTTTCTGTCTGGCAGGACTGTGAAATTATCTTGCCTAGTCTGTCTCGTGTTTCGTGCATGTTCTTTGTGTGAGCATACGGGTCCGGTTGTTAGTGACTGACGTGCGCTATCTGATGATGTCATAGTTCTGTCACCTTGTCAGGTTTTGTCTGACGAGGACCGTGGCATCATCCAACCCTGTCTGTCTCATATTTCGTGAACGTTCTTTGTGTGAGCGCACGGGTCCAGTTGTTGGATACCGCCGTGCGCTCTCTGGTGATGTCAAGGTTCTGTCACCTTTTCAGGTTGGATTTTTGTCTGACGAGGACCGTGGCATCATCGTGCTCTGTATGTTTTGTTCCAGGCATGTTGACGTTTTCTTCCTCATGTTTTTCAGGTGCCGCTGGCAAGTGGAATCAGCATTTCCATGGGAACACTGATCATGCAATCTTTCAGCTGGTAAGTGGCACTTGTTCCTTGTTTGTTCATTCCTATTTAAATCCCCTCGTGTGTCTTGTGCTGTGCTGGATTGTTAAATGATGAATGTTTAATGTTGCTCAGTGTTGGCTGATTGTTTGAGGATTGTTGTTTGATGTTGAGTACTAACCTCACTCTCTCTGTCTAGTTGGTCCTGTCTCGTGTATCTGTTGGTTGCCTGTGTGTCTGGTGTATGGTTGCCTTCCAGTTTTGCTGCATGTCAGCTGGTCTTCCATGGAAAATAACTCGTCTCTGCCCATTTGTCGGGAGTAACATTGCCCTACCCTGATTCTACGAATCTGAACTTATTATTTTGTCATTTAAATCCTTTGAAACTGTTCCTCTGCTATTGGGTCTGTTTGTCTCGCTATCGCTCGTTACAGTGTGTGTGAATGATATGGTGCACGTGTGGTGATTTGTGTCTTTTCAGGGGGAACATTTAGCTTGTAGCTAGCCTGCCTGCTTCTGGTAAGCCTTGGCCCTCTTTAAATAATTTGATCTATATTTTGTATAAATTTATAGAGACCAATTTAGCTGCTCCTGGCCTGCAGTTCCAGCTTTACTTTGTGTGTTGACTTTGTCTTTTATGGGCTAAACTACTACTGCGAATTTTACCCAATCTATTTATTAATCAAAGTAACTAATAAAGAGAAATATTTTGTATCCATGCCTATTTCCTTTTTTTGTTGGAAACATAGACCTGTGCGCCATCGAGTAGGGTTAATAGTTTTCCCTGGATATATTTACCAGGGTGGCATAGTCTTTTTGAATTTAATAACTAAATTAATATCACTACGGTAACTCCTGCCTTCATTAGTCTTGGTCAGGCTACATTAGCATTAGACGGCCTCAAATTGATCAGATATAGAAGGAAAACAAAATTCAAAACCCCAATTTTGATTTCATGAGAACTTTCAGGTCCTAAGTCACATCTAAATTTCACAACCCATGTCTTCTGGAGTTTGTCCACTGGAATTTTTTGTTTAGATGTGTTGACTGAACGATTAACACCCAGGTACAAAACAGTACGACATACTGACTGCATCTCTATCCTTCTCAACCTCATTTTCATTGGCATTAAATTAAATATGATGTCTACCCTGATACCTTGGCTAAAGTCTATTAAAATAATTAAGCATATGTAACCAAATATTGACCAAATGTAAAAGTTAAGATCATTGAAAAACCATAATGATTGCATCTGAATATTAGAGAGATATGTACCCCTCAAACTCTGTGGTGGTTACACAGCCCAAGAAAACATATTATACTGCTCATATTCTTTCATTGTCTGAATCAGTTTAAACCACTTTTGTTTGTTGCAGTGTGTAAAATTGAGCGTGTTGTAGATTTGAGCAAAACAGAGAAATGGTGCTTTTAAACACTGATTGTACAGACCATTAGAATATATTTCCCACCAAATGCTCCCATTTACTAAATACATGATCCACTAATAACCTACTTCCACCAGAGGAAGATAAATGTGTAGATGTAAGTAAAGGGAAAGCAAAATAAATGAAAAAAATAAAAGGCTGGAGGAACCATACCGTAGATTAGCATGCTATTCCATTCTTTTGCTTTACGTGTTATTTGTAGAAATCTAAGTTTGAAAACTTTGCATCAGCCATTTGATTAGTTGATACGATAGGCTTGGCACAGCACTCCTATTCATTAGCAATATGCTCTTTTCAGTATCATCTAACTACACAAATAAGTACCTAAGGCATTGCTGCATTAAAACATAATGAGAAGCATAATGAGTTTCTTTTTAAATATGTATCATACAGTAAACATGACCTACAGGTCAAATAATCTTTGCTGAAACACTGTCTAGCCTACCGGGCATTACAATACATTATGCAAAAAACATCACCAAACTAATATTGCTGTGCCTGTGACTCAGAAAATGTAGCAAAATAAGCAATTGCCATCTTGCATGACCTAATTAATGTGAATATCAAAAATGCTTTCAATGTGTAACTATAAAATTCTTTAGAAGCTAAAATAGGGCTTAAGAAACACACACACACACACACACACACACACACACACACACACACACACACACACACACACACACAATATGCATAATCCATAAAAATATTCATAATTTTCATGTTTAGTTGATACATGGCATTCTATGTTCCCTGTTTATACTTCCCTTGGAAATACTGCATTGCAATTTCAGCATACCTAATGCAGACAAGGCTAAAAATGTAAGCACTGAATTGTGAATAATTTACATTAAAATATTTGGCAGGGGAACATAAACAAATCCTAAGCAGCCAGAACAGCACAGAAATAACATGCATGTGAGCCTGTGTCGTCTACAATGACTGAGGGAGAGTCAGTTGAATCACACATAGCGGCACTTATATCAGGTCCAACTACCAGGCATTGGAGTGGTGGTGGTGTAGTGGACTAAAGCACTGAACTGGTAAGTGGAAGGTTGTTGGTTCAATCCCCACAGCCACCACCATTGTGTCCTTGAGCAAGGCACTTAACTCCAGGTTGCTCCAGGGGGATAGTCCCTGTAATCAGAGCACTGTAAGTTGCTTTGGATAAAAGTGTCTGCCAAATGCATAAAATGTAAATGAAGTTCACAACATCTTGCTAGTAGTTGGACCTGATATAAGCGCTACTATGTGTGACTGTGCCTCTCTTTTGCTCTATATCCAAATGTAAATGTAACTAAACACTTTATTCTGAATCTCTATGAGCCAAAGCTGATCCAATGGCAAATTCTGATCTATTAAAATGAACTTTCTCTTCCTGTCTCTCTGTCTCTGTTTCTTCTTCAGGGGTGGTATGGATCTCTCCTCATCTCATTAACCGTGTTGAAAGGAGAACAGTGATCAGAGCCCCCTTCTGCTCTATTGAGATTGACATGCGAGATGTCAAATAACAAAGGGAATGAAAACAAAACACAGCTAGGAAGAAAACAAGAATTTTCAAACAAATGTTCCACACCGAATTGAGGACCAGTAGACCTGAAAGATGCTTACATATAGAGCAAAAGAGAGGCACAGTCTGTCTGAGCAACTCCAAGTTAATCAAAAACTCACTGTGTATAGTACAATATTGCATGTACAAATATTACCAAGATAGAATACATACGTTCATCTCAATTCATGCCTATAGGACATTACAATTCATGTACATTACATTTCATGTCTATAGGAGTTAAACTTTTTTAACGAGGAAAAAAAAAAAAAAATACTGAGTGCACCTTTAAGGAATCCTTAAGCAAAAAATGTCATCCATCCATCCATCTATCCATCATAGTGTCAATACTGTGTGTAA
Organism: Myxocyprinus asiaticus; assembly: GCF_019703515.2. Classification (NCBI taxonomy): domain Eukaryota; kingdom Metazoa; phylum Chordata; class Actinopteri; order Cypriniformes; family Catostomidae; genus Myxocyprinus; species Myxocyprinus asiaticus. Next base: position 42,598,481 of record NC_059350.1, on the reverse strand, counting down.
CTTTTCAGCTTGATGTGTTCACTTGTCGTCAAATTGTTATCTGTCCATCACCAAATATAAATATGTGTAAAAACCAAAGATTATGATTCTGAGGGCCTCAATAGTGTTATTTTTTTCCTTTTCCAGCATCACATTTTCTCAACTGTACATTTCCAATCAGTCTGGAACACACAGGGCTGAAGCTGATAAGATAGAACAGATAAAACTCCATTTTGTTATCTACATCCCCCTTCCCACATTCTCCTGCCCTATTCACCCACATTGTCTCAGTGATTGAGGAATGGCAGCTAGCATGGCCAGATGCTAGTGGCTGATAGCGCTTCCATCACAGGCATGGCTGAACTCTCTTCACCTGAATAGCATAAGGAGATGCTGGTCTAAGATAAAGCTTGTAGCCTCGATCATAGTTTCACTGAAACACACATGCTAACAGATGTTAGCAGTCTGATAGTATTAGCATCAAGTCTAAAAGCCACTGATGCATTTGGGCAGAACTGGGCTACTGTTAGCATCTGCATGGACATACTTTGGCCTTCTCCTTACTAGATTTTATGATAATGCTTCACTGATTGTTAATAGATGTATATGAAAAATGAACAGTGACTCTTCTCACTCCTGTTATTGTTTATAACAATTTGCCTACCCTTAAACTGACCATTAGTGATGCGTCGTTCATGAACGATTCGTTAATTTTGAATGAATCTTTTATGTGACTCAGAAGAACGAGTAGTCTCAGAGAGTGATTCGTTCATTTTGTGTCGGCCGCGCATGTGCATTGCGCAACCTCCGTTCGTTTTTTAAGGGTAATCATATTGCAAAAGTTGAATAGGTTAACTAATACTTTGTTAATATGTGTTATGTTATCTTACAGGTTTTTAAATTAGACAGTGTATAATAAAATGCTGAAAAAAAATAAAATAAAATAAAATAAAATATATATATTTCAGTCTTGACATGAAAGTTTTTATTGCTATGATTTCACTCAGCTTAAATAGTAATTTGTAGTGTTTTTAAACATTGCAAGGCATTAGGGGCTGTTCAGACCAAACGCATTCTTACAGTGCAACAAATGTGGCATGACTTAATGGTCAAAAGACATCCATCTAGCACATATTTACATAGAAAAACAAATATAAACTCAGACCCAGTCAAAAATCTATCTATTATCTGTGATAAGATATTGGACATGATTGTACAGTATGTGTCTAATGCTAGGGTCACATCTCACTTTCTTTTTTCTTTTTTTTTCATGGAGTTTCGGGGAGCTTTTGAACCCTGAACACATACAAACCCTTTTCACAGGCTTGAGTGAAGACAGGAGAGCAAAGAGACAAAGACAGATAATAGCAGATTTTCCCCTCTATTTTTCTTTTTTTTTTTTTCTCTTCCTCTGTGGGGGATAAAGATTCTTTTGGTCTAGCTCGTTGAAGTTCTGAGAGAGAGAAATATTAGAGGAACCCACTGTTAATTAAAGTGAAATAGAAAAGAAAGAGTGAAATTAAGCCTGCTGTGATGAATATCCCATTAACTATGAAAGGTGTGGGGGGGGGGGGGGGGGGGTGAAGATGCAGAGAAAGAGACAGTCAATTTTCACATCTAGAAGGGCACAGTGACCCAATATTTTTTCACACAAATTTGGAAAATCAATGTTGCAAATTAGTCCTTAAGAACAGAAATAAGCTGTTCTCTGTGGAGGAGTGTTAACGTGGTGTCAGGGTTGGCTTGGTTTGCTGTTAATTCTTTTTACCCCTAATCAAATAATTTGATTGTATTCTCTGAAAGGAAAATAATAAACTCTCTTTATTCAGCGTAGATCATGAGCTGTATTTAAACAGCCTATGTATTCAAATGTGTACACAGTCTGGTGGTGGTGGCATAGTGGACTAAAGCACTAAACTGGTAAGTGGAAGGTTGTTGGTTTAATACCCACAGCTGCCACCACTGTGTCCTTGAGCAAGGCACTTAACTCCAGGTTGCTCCAGGGGGATTGTCCCTGTAATAAGGGCACTGTAAGTTGCTTTGGATAAAAGTGTCTGTCAAATGCATAAAATGTAAATGAAGTTCACAACATCTTGCTGGTTAAGCTAGTGAAGAAGCCTAGTGAGGACACCAGCATCCTATCCCTGTGTAATGTAATCCTGTCCCTTAAACTAAGGTAGTTTTCTGGCCTTAACTGCTTTAGCTGGCCAAGATCATGCTTATAGCTGTTTTAACTGTTCAGGCAGCTGGTCTCCGAGCCTTACCAGCTGACAAGTACCCCAAATCCCTCTAAAACTAACTAACTGTCTATATCCACCCACCCATACATTCATCCATTCTCCTGTCTGTCTGTCCATCCGTCCTTTCATCCATCCATCCATCCAGCCAGCCAGCCAGCCAGCCTATTTGTTCATGCTAGATTGCAGAATGTTTAAGTGTCAGTTGCTTTTCCACAAAAAAATCTGGAATTTTTTTAATTGGATTGAATTGTTCAGTGGTTGTCAGCTCCCTAATAACTTCTATTCTATGACTGAGACACATTGCTTAGTATAATGGGCATCATCTATTTGAAAACCAAACAAAGGTTTTAACAAATATGCTTGCAGGTCAGGTAAACACTCACATTAGTAAGATGATTTCAATGTTTCATTGGCTTAGGGCTCACGATGAAAACCTTGACTATTTTATCCATAATAATTAAAGTTTTAAAATACATTAATGTATGACCATGTAATTGGAATTGCTGAAATAAGTTGAATGGAAGTGTTGCTTTTCCTAAATATGTACACTCACTGAGCACTTTATTAGGAACACTAGAGTATGATCCTAATAAAGTCCCCAACATGGTCTTCTGCTGTTGTAGCCCATCCGCCTTAAGGTTTGACATGTTGTGCGTTCTGAGATGCCATTCTGCTCACTACAATTGTACAGAGTGGTTATCTGAGTTACCGTAGCTTTTCTGTCAGCTCGAACCAGTCTGGCCATTGTCCGGTGACCTCTCACATCAACAAGATGTTTCCGTCCACAGAACTGCAGCTCACTGGATGTTTTATTTTTTTTTTTTTTTTGGCACCATTCTGAGTAAATTCTAGAGACTGTTGTGCGTGAAAATCCCAGGAGATAAGCAGAAATGAAAATACTCAAACCAGCCTGTCTGGCACCAACAATCACACCACAGTTGAAAACACCGAGATCAATTTTTCTTCCCCATTCTGATGGTTGATGTGAACATTAACTGAAGTTCCTGACCCGTATCTGCTTGATTTTATGCATTGCACGGCTGCCACACGATTGGCTGATGAGATAATCACATGAATAAGTAGATGTACAAGTGTTCCTATTAAAGTGCTCAGTGTAGTTCCACCTAAATAAGTTGCAATGTGTTTTTTGTTTTTTTTTAGACATCACACGGATCTCATCAGCAGGGTTTGAACTCTGCATAATGTTATTTTCCATCTCTCTCTCACTTTCTCTCTTCACTGTCTCTCAGCTACTTCCTCTCACTTTTATCTGTGGTGCTGTCAGGAGACTGCTGCAATAGCTTCATGTGTGTTGCATTTAGCACCCTCATTAACCAGGCTTTTGTTTTGCAGCACTGAATTCCAATTTTACGCTGTGGAGAGAAACACAAAAGAACAAGAAATAGAACATAAAAAAGCACAACACTCTTTTGAGCGATTAAACCTTTTCTCACCTCTCAATTCTCTGCCAAAGGCTGAGCTGGAAATAAGGGATCATACTGACACACGCAGATAGAGGGTGAAAGGGAAGAATATATGGAGAGTTGTAGCATGGTGCTGTTTGATCTGATGAGAGTTGATGGAAATGGGTCAGGGTGGGGAGTCATGTAGGGCTCTGTGTCTTTTAGCCCTCCAGTGTGTGAATGACCTGTTGGAGCTGGGTGCACAGGTTTCACACCTTTAGGGTGTTCGTACGCTCTTACTGTCTGTCAGATGCCAAGCCATGCAAGAAAGAACACATGCATGTTTGTATATAGCAACATTGCTGTCACCTCATCTTGAGAATGTAAACTTTATAGCAGATAATTGGGGTTTATAAGATTCTTACTAATCTTCTTCAGAGCATGCACTTACACTACTGGTCAAACGTTTTGAAACACTTATTCTTTATTATACTTTTTTCTTCACATTTTAGAATAATAGTAAAGTCATCAAAACTATAGAATAACATAAATGGAACAATGGGAATTATGTTGTGACTAAACAAAATCCAAAATAAATCAAAACTGTGTTATATTTTAGCATCTTCAAAGTAGTTACCCTTCGCCTAGAATTTGCAGACATGTACTCTTGACATTTTCTCAACCAACTTCTTGAGGTATCACCCTGGGATGCTTTTTAAACAGTATTGAAGGAGTTCCCATCTATGTTGGGCACTTATTGGCTGCTTTTCTTTATTATTTGGTCCAAGTCATCAATTTAAAAAAACTTTTTTGTTTTTAAATAAAATTTTTGTTTTATAATGAAATAAATTAATATGTTGGCACAATTATATTTTTGTCTACAAAACTAATTTCAAACATTTAAGCATACACCTTCAGATCAAAAGATTTTTAAGATCATGAGAAACATTTCAGTCAAGTGTTTCAAAACTTGAAACACTACTTGACAGGTAGTGTATATGAGCTCATATATGAGCTTGATTTTTGAATGAAAATCATGACATTCATTACAGGTTCATGAGTGCTACAAGAGATGCTCATTTTCAGTGGCTCGCATGTTCACGAGAAACTTTGCATTGTTTAGCACTAAAAACCACACAGGTTTCTGCGTGAATATGCATGCCACTGTGAATGAGCTTCTGTAATGTACTCATGAACACGCAACGGTCAAGATTTTCACTGAAATATAATTTAAATTTAAGGTTGCTTCTCATCATATGTCTTCAGAAGACTGCACGAGCCACATAGACTACATTTATGATACTTTAGGGTCCTTTTGTAATCTTTAAAGTGTGTAACTGTCAACTACCATTATATTGAGACAACGGACTGGGAAATATATATATATATAAAAAAGTTTCGATTAAGAGAGAAAGTCATACAGGTTTGGAACAATATGATCGATATGACAGAATTTACATTTTTAACGGAACTATTTAAAAAAAAAGATATATATTTAATGCATTAGTACTGCTAAATTGTATAAAGGCCACTGTTCAACAATTCAGAATGATCTTAAAATCATGTTCATGATGAATAATGTGAAACAGAAATCAGCATCTTTATCTTTTAAACCCTACAGAAAGTTACTAATACTGAATAAAATAATAATAAAATAATGTTATTAGCAAGAATAAAGTCAAAAGAATGATGATAGGCATACCTTACTATGGGCAGATGTGTGAATGGCTTTCACTTTAGAAGACACATGAGTGAAGCAGCATATAAATCAAGAGTGAATGGGAACTTAAGAGTATTTGAGTGGATTTGATTCCTTTTATAGACTAATTAAACAAAACAAAAAATGCATGAAAAAGTTTCTACGCAAACGATCGTACAGATGTAGGTATATTTGCATCAGCTAGCTAATAACTGTATGCTGGTGTGTTCATGTTGACTGATCTGAACTGACTGAACACCATTAACGGGAATTAGCTGCTGGCCTCAAGGTAGATGGAGCTCCAGGTCACACCTAACGATGACATGGACCAATGGTAGTAAGAAGGTGTTTAGCAGCCGGTAAAAAGTTTTGCTAAAAGTTCACCCAGACGAGCTGTTATGAGCCACCAAAACAAACTCAAAAACACCTTATTTTTGGCCAGATTTTGATCTAAATGGCATCATACCCGTTGTTTCTTCGATTTTGTATGAAGTATATCAAGTACCTAAAGAGTTTTAGGAGAAACACCTTAGACAAAGCTGATACTTAAATGACACATAATTGAGAACTCCTTTAAGTCTGGCGACACATGTAAGAGCAACTTCTAAGCAATAAAATATTCCTCTGGGATAGATGGGTCGCAATGCTTGACATTAATACATTTACCCCAAATTCATAAAAAAGAAATATACATACTTTACATACACACAGATGTGATTACATGGTGCAATTATTTGCCCTCTGGTCTTTGGATCCAGTGATTTGAGGCAGCTTTTGGTGTAACTTGCTTTGCCTGCAGTCAAGGACATGGTTCTTCCTTTTGATGCCTCTGATCATTTAGCCATATGTTCAACCTGAATTGACACTGGAGTGCTGGGATTACTCATAACGTTCTGTCTGATCTCAAACCAAGTGCTGAGTCGCTTAATGGTGAAGGGTCAGAGCTGTTAACGCAAAAGCTCAGTTTATGCTTACTGTAATTTCGCTGGTCACCATTGAATCTTCGAGCAAGGCAATTGGAATGGTGCATGAAATCATGAGCTATACATCTTTTTGGATGAAGAGCATCAAATGCAGTGTATAATGCCTGAAATGGAGCAAATTATTTAATGTGCATTTATTAATAAACGGTAACATTAATTATTATTTATTTATTTATTATGTCTGAGAAGCTCATTCAGGAGTTTGTTCAGTGTGTGATGATAAAGCTGAGAAACTTTAGCAACGATTCTTTCTTGCTTTGCCTTTCTCTTCATAAAGCTTTCTATCTTTAACTCACTGTCAGACTCTCTTTCTCTTTAAGCCCAAACACTCCATCTTTCTCTTATTTTGTGGCTTGCAAGAGCCAAAACTAAATTAATTGCATGTGCTGTTGAGGCTTTAGATCTTTTTTCATTACTCTTCGTTCTCTCTTTGACCCATTTTCTTGCCCTCGGTCTTTGTGGGGGTCAGTCAGTGGAGGCATATGGTGAGTGCGAGATGATCAGTGTAGTTGTTGGGTGTTTCACCCCAACACAAAAGCAGGGGGCCTGCTGAATGATGCCCATGAATGCATGAGGACAAGCAGGGTGAAAAGGGACCTGTGGCTTTGTCATAAAGGAGTGCCGGGGGAGGGGTCCCATATAACATCACAAAACAGGGACCATAGAGTTTAGCAGGTCTTTCTCCTTGGTGCTCTCCACCCCATGCCCAAAAGCATCAGCTAATTATCCACCAACCTGACAGGAAAGTTTGTGTGTGTGCGTGTATGAAGACTGAGTATGAGCAGCCAGTTTCACATGCAAAACTTTGCCTGACAACTTTCCCAGTATCGTTGCTAGGGTGTATTACTATGTTGCTTACTCCTCTGACTCAAAACAGCATAACCTCTTTGTGGCACTTTTTCAATTTAAGTCTACAATTTTTTTGTCCTGTTTTATCATCCACGGCGCGAAACTATAGTTCTGATCACTTCAAAGTAATGGTACACACAATTTAATCATAAAAAGCCATGTGTATCATATTTGAGTATTACATGTATAACAAGTATAACATAATCAATAGTTTGCTGAAAAATCTGTTATACTTATGCAATGTACTAGATGTCTACTGTCTCCTTGTGAAAGTTTCTGTTATCTTCAGGAAGTAGAACACCTTGTATTATCATTTCCAAAATGGCCGTCTTTGTATTGTGATGCACGTCTTTTTTTGTGAAATCTTTGCTGATTTTGATTATGTAAAAGTAACAATAATGTTTATATTGTTACTGATATTTCAAAATGAGTTTTTAATTAATTGAAGAAACTTGTGCTTGCTTAAAAGTTTGAACATTAATTTATAGAAAAATCACGTTGAAATGCATGTATCAAATATGATACGACAGGCTTTGAAAATAGTAAAATATAATTTTTAAAATATATGTTTAGAATGGTTTACTGATTTACATGTATATGTATTTTTATATGCAGCCTGCTCTGTCATCATAAAGATCTCATTGTTTTACATTATAAGCTATTATGTTATCTTACTATAACCTCCTGAGACCCAGAAAAAAAGTAAAAAATAAAAAACAAATCAGCTTTTTTAAAACGTCAAAACATGAGTTTAATTGTTTTTTGAGAAAAGCAAAAAAAATAAAAAATAAAAAACAAATAAAAAACAAACTAAAATGTATGTATGTATGTGTGTGTGTGTGTGTGTGTGTATATATATATATATATATATATATACACACACACACACACTACCGGTCAAAAGTTTTGAAACACTTATTCTTTATTATAATTTTTTTTCTTCACATTTCAGAATAATAGTAAAGTCATCAAAACTATGGAATAACATAAATGGAACTATGGGAATTATGTTGTGACTAAACAAAATCCAAAATAAATCAAAACTGTGTTATATTTCAGCATCTTCAAAGTAGTCACCCTTTGCCTAGAATTTGCAGACATGTACTCTTGACATTTTCTCAACCAACTTCTTGAGGTATCACCCTGGGATGCATTTTAAACAGTATTGAAGGAGTTCCCATCTATGTTGAGCACTTATTGGCTGCTTTTCTTTATTATTTGGTCCAAGTCATCAATTTAAAAAAAAAACTTTTTTTATTATTATTATTACATTTTAGTTTTGTAATGAAATAAATTAATATGGTGGCACAATTCTATTTTTGTCTACAAAACTAATTTAAAACATTTAAGCATACACCTTCAGATCAAAAGATTTTTAAGATCATGAGAAACATTTCAATCAAGTGTTTCAAAACTTTTGACTGATAGTGTATATATAGGCCTATATATTTAAGCAAGATCACACGAGCAAGAGTGTGATATGGCCCTATATCAGCACTGCTGTGATTCAGCCATAGTTAATCACAGCAGTGCTGATTTAGGGCTATATAGCATGATTGCGAGTGTGATATTGCTTATATACAACAGTTCAATGAACAAGTAAATAAAAAAATTAAAAAAGGAAAAACTGAGTACAGTCGCCAAAAACGCATTTGTGCATGGAACTACTTTCTTACACGACGGATCAGAATCTGCCATTGCTGGTTCAAACCAAATGATGCATCCAAGCCTCTCAAAAACATCACTTCAAAACTACTAGTATCACAGCTTGGGCTGTTTCTAACATGTTACTGGAGAAACAATGATGTGTGTGTGTGTGTGTGTGTGTGTGTGTGTGTGAGAGAGAGAGAGAGAGAGAGAGAGAGAGACAGAGAGAGAGAGAGAAAGAAGGAGCGTGTTTGATCACCTGTTGATGATGCTGTAGTCAGCTTTCTGAAGATAATGTCATTTTGGTGAAATGCATCCTATTTGTTCAGTGGAAAAATGGTGGGAGTATTCCCTATTTTGCAGTAGCCAGTGCGCAAAAGTCTTTCACTATAGAAAACGCAATATCCTCCGCCATTTTGAACAGTACATCTTCTCCCATGTGGAAAGTCTGGTAAGAGGTAAGCACCTTGAGTTTGTGTAATTAATCAGTCTGTTGTGTCTCTCAGCTGTGATGAGCTGAAGTTGAAGTTGTTAGTTTAAAGCCGTTTAAAGCTATTTACTAGCTTTAGAAGTGTAGTAGTAATATGAGCGATCACAGAGTGCTGTTGAATATAAACACTGATTGACGCTGACTCACTTCACATCACCAACTAACTCACATTACATACAAAAATGGTCTTTTGCCTCCACCTGCTGGCTAAAACAAGTAACATCACAAAATTAAATGTAAAGAGACAGATGGCTTTTAACACATCTGCACTGCTCTTACACTTTAGTTTAGAACGGCATGAACACAAGTGGAGTGATACACACAGTGAAGCGTCCAAGTGCTGATGGTGTGAGACCATCAGTACTCATGGAACGTCTCTCCTCCAATCAGATTCGAGGACAGGAACTAACTGTTGTATATCTATCTATCTATCTATCTAATATATATATATATATATATATACACCGATCAGCCACAACATGAAAACCACCTGCCTAATAATGTGTTGGTCTCCCTCATGCTGCCAAAACAGCGCCAACCCGCAGTAGCATTCTGAGATGCTATTCTTCTCACCACAATTGTACAGAGCGGTTATCTGAGTTACCATAGACTTATCTGAGTTACATAGACTTCTCTGTTGACCTCTCTCATCAACAAAGCGTTACTGTCTACAGAACTGCCGCTCACTGGGTGTTTATTGATTTTGGCACCGTTCGAAGTAAATTCTAGAGACTGTTGTGTGTGAAAATCCCAGGAGATCAGCAGTTACAGAAATACTCAGACCAGCCTGTCTGACACAAATAATCATCCATGCGATTATCTAATCAGCCAATCATGTGGCAGCAGTGCAGTGCATAAAATCATGCATATGATCAGGGTCAGGAGCTTCAGTTAATGTTCACACCAACCATCAGAATGGGGAAAAAATTTGATCTCAGTGATTTGGACCGTGGCATGATTTTTGGTGCCAGACGGGTTGGTTTGAGTATTTCTGTAACTGCCAATGCAAGCACCACTAATACGTTGATGAGAATATTGTGTGTTTACATGTAATAATCTCTTTTGTCTAGAACTGCAGTGATTGCAGCCTAAGCAGTCTTCTATGAGAGCGAGAACAAATAATGATTGTATTCACTGGTCACAACAGCCCCCCCCCCCCCCCCTTCCCCCTTTTTTTCCCTCTGTCCAGCTCTAAAACACGTTTTCATGGTCCTTGACTGACACACTATTGCCAACACCCTTTCAGTTGTATCCCTCCCACTCTCTTTCGAATGATGATGGGTGGGTATGAATGTGCTACAGCACTAGAGGGAGAGGAACATTTGGTGAAGGGTTTGGGTAAAGGATCTCACTATTCATACACACATCATTACCCCTGCAAACATTCACTCCACAGATGGACTTGCTGAAAACACATGCACTCACTCTATTGTCCAATCATATACATCCTTTCAGCATTTCCTTTGTAAAGTTTTCTTTTGCATCTCCAATGAATTTATATTTCATTTTAAAGTCAGATGGTTTGTGAGCTGAGGAGTTAGTCTGCACTATAAAACAAAGTTGTTCTATGGACAGAACTCTTATTCTTAGAGTTTTTTTGGCTTTTGCCTAATATTTATTGAATGATATGGAAAGCTGGAATCGAACCCACATCCCCCAACATAAGCACTACAGCTCAACATTTCAGGATTGTACAGTATAACTACTAGACCACAACTCCCACGCCCTTAGGGCATTTTTAAAAGCACCTTGGTCTACTCAATGCCCAATAAAGTAGTATCATTTTCTTGACACTTTCATATTCTGAGAAATAAAATGTGTTGTGTTTGACCATGCCAAACTTTCCACGACTATGCTAGGGTTCAAGGTGGTTGCCAGGGCATTAAGTTGTTTTGAGATGTTTTTGAAGCATTGATATGTGGTTGCCCGAGTGTTTGGGTTGGGAACCGAGATGACTTTTATGATATTCGGTTCTGTTAACGGTTCCCGAACCTGCAATTTTTTGCCAATGTGGGCGGAACAGTCAGTGGAGAAAAATGTAATTTTAGAGGGAAAATGCAACCACCAATTTTGCTCATCATTGATTATGTGAACACAATTGCTTACTGGTTTTTGGGACCAGGAAACGTGTCTCTGAAGCTTTTCGCACAACACAGGACAAGGTAAACAAACTTGAACTAAAGCAAAGATGTCTGATGGGAGATGGCAGTTGTCAGTAACTCGATACACTGGGGTCAGTATCATGGTACATGAACTTTCGGTAGTAATGTGTAGAGTTCCCGTGTGATCAGGTTGCAACAAACACCATTAATACAATCTCTCTTACATGCACATTTTCACTGTGGACCAATATTTTATACTTTCTAATGGCTGACACAAAACTTTATCTTCAGCTGTTGAAACATTTGGAGTTTGGATTTTGCAGGCCAAGACGTACCTAAACACCCTCAAGTACCTCTCTGCGTCAAAACTTTTCAGGTTCTTTTCTGAATGCATATCAAAATAATGACCATGCATGGCAGTGAGAAGAGGCCTGGGCCATTGTTGAGGTTGTCAGGGAGGTCTCATTAAAAGGGGCAAATGGAAAAATGGGAAACGTTGGAGGCTTTTGTCTGAATGGAATACCCACACTAAACTTCCACTCCATCATTCTGGGGCCCTTATGGCTCCCTAATCCCCTCCCAATGGACTCAGTCTAAATCTGCTATGGCAGAAAGCACCAGTCCAGGCATAACATATTGGTTCCCCCTCTCAACCTCTTTTGTTTGGATGGGATTGTGGGATAGTGAGGTCCAGAATGCTAAGCCGGATGTTCTTTATTAGGTTCACTGATGGGTCATACCAACTTTCAAGGGGTGATTTACATATGGTGGTCTGTTCACTTCTATTAATGATGGCTTGGATTTGTTTGTGTGATTTGGGGCCATGGCCAAAATTAGATTTGAAAATGGAGATGATATATTTTACATCATTTGCTGTGCTAAAATAAGTTGGGGTGTGCAAATGAACTGTCAGGGGTTTTGAGACAGAACTGTTTCAGCTACAGCAATAGTGGTATGCAGTGTTAAACTTACTTCCTGTCCTTGGTTGACATTAAGAGATAAAACACAAAATACACATAAAAATAGATGTTAAAAAGCTAAACTTTTCTCAAATTCAGCAGTTTGAAGTACTTAAACTGCTTTTGCCCTCAAACAAGTAATGCCTTTCACTAGTTATTTTTAATTCACCCATCTTCGCCCTCCCCCATTCCTGAGAATGCTGGGAAATTCTAGCTTGACTAAATATAGCCGCTACAACTGTGATCAGAGTAACAAAAAACATGTGTGCATTTTCACTTTTTGGGTGTTTTATTTTTCTTTTTCTTTTTTTTTTTCTTGTTTCCATGGCGAACAAGAGTATGTGATGGGATGGATCCTATTCAGGAAGTCTCATGGCCTTTGTGTGTCAATTTACACAAACTGTAAAATGGAAGCGTGTCTGTTATGCTGATGTGTTCTACCGGTGACCTGTTTGTGTCGTGTACTCTTCATCGTTAACATAATCATCAGGCTTTGGTCCACATACTGTACAGAATATAGTGATGTAAATTCATTACTTTAGTACAGTACTTGTGTGTTTACACAGATGAGTATGTGTGGGTGGCTGTGTGTGATTCAGGAGAAATATTTGTATAATCTCAGATGTTCATCCATGTCCAGCCTCGGTTTGGGGGGAAAATGTCACATTAACTTTCCTTGCATTGCCTAAAGATATTATTGAATACAGGCATGCATCACAATGAGAACTTGAAAGCATGGTTCCTGTATGGGTCCCTGTATATATATATATAAACATTGGCCTCAATGGGGTCATGATGGGGCCATTAATTTTGTGGACATAAATGTCAGCAGTAATAAAAGCTGTTAGAGCATGTTATCAATCTTCGACGTGTTTTGATATTTTGGTGCAATATCTGAATTTACTTAGTAACGAGAATGCATCTCTGTAATGTAAAACTAATTTAATTTGTGGTTGTCCAGTTTTGCCAGAAACGTGAGGGGAGTTTTATGAGATGTGTCAGATTGACATAATGCATTCTGCTGGAAAGGAGTGAATGCCTAGTGAAGACATTACATGGAACAGATGAAAATTTAAACTGAAAAAATGTAATATCATGGGAGAAACTGAGCAGCAGAGAAAATGGAAAGGTAAAAGAATACAGTATACTGTATGTACTGACAGAAAGGTGGCCCAAAAATAACTGTATTTCTACAAAATTTTGCTTTGTGTTCAAACTCGACAGTGCATCCCACAGAGATGTTATATTTCTCCAAACCTTAAGTAATAATCCTTGCACATTAGCTGAAAAAAAAACATCTCCTCCCCTTTAAAGGAATGCAAAATACGAGGAAAAGAGTAATATGTCCTCAGCCAGAGTGAGCGACCTGACAAAACAGAACAGCAAATTTATAAATTAGTTATTCAGCCAAGTCAAATAGAAGTCTACATTCAAACTGAGAGCATAAGTTATGTTAGAGAAAAACTGCGGTATATGAGATACTCAAGGGATTTTAACACGTTCTGTATTTTCATATTCCCTCCAGCAATGAGTTCTACAAGTATAACTGCAGTTTGTGTTCGAGACGTCAAGGAATGTAGTTGTACAAATACACAAAGGAGTTTAAGTGAAAGAACATGTATTGTAGCTCACTTCATGCTGAACTCAATTTTACCACCTCTGTACTATCTGGCTAATCTAATCTATATACAGACATGTGTCTCCTGTGAGATTTTGTGATTGGATTTAATCAAGGGAGGTTTCTGATTTTGTGACTATTTCACTCACCGCAGTGTGCATGTTGATAAAAGTGATTTCCACAAACTGCTTTTTTTGAACACTTCATTTCGGTGAACTGGTTCCAAAAAATGATTCAGCAGTTATTTTACATAATTACGTAATAAAGTCACTAGTACATCATTTTAACATCACGGTGTCGCAGTATACATGCTCAAACACATTCAAATAAAGTCATACTGTATGTAAGTGCATATTGTGGATTATTACATTTAAGTTATAACAATAAGGATGTTTATTGTCATCAGTGTTCCCTATCTGTCACTCACTCGATGTTGTGTCGATGTAGTGACACTAGGAGTCACTCTTGGGAGCCCGAGACACCTCTGGTCTTTGATAAAAGGCCAATGAAAATTGGCGAGTGGTATTTGCGTGCCACTCCCCCGGATATACGGGTATAAAAGTAGCTGGTATGCAACCACTCTTTCAGATTTTCTCTTCGGAGCCGAACGGTCACGCACACTGAGCTGAATTCCCATGACTGTTCATTCACCTCTGCTGGATCTGATGGCGCATTTCAGCGACTTCTCCCTCCTCTGCACAGGTGCAATGCAGAGAATGCCCCTGGGCGCTTCGGCAGAAATAAGAGTATATTTCTCTAAAAAAGTATATTTCTCTAAAAGAGCGGCACACACGGAACGTCTTTTTAAAGACACCTTTCCAGTTGTGTGTTATTCCTGGTTGCGCTCATTATCTCTCACCTTCTGATGGTCACGATCGCTGTCTTTCGTGTCTGGGCACTGCTCATGCGGAGACAGCGTTCGTGGATAGTCATGTTCTCATTGCGAGGAAATGTCCATGGCAACGATGCGGTCGCGGCTCACCTTCGTAAGAAAGCAAGCCATCCCAGAGGCTCCCCGCCTCGGTCCTTTTACCCATGGGTATGAGGACAGCGCGACTAGCACTGGGGGCGATTTGGGGACCCCAATGGGACCGCCTCCGCCGGGTATCCCCCCGCGGACGTCCCATTCCCCAGCACGCTCGTCTGCCCCGATTGGGCTTCCGGATGAGTCCGCCAGCTCGTCTCACGGCGACTTCGACCTCTTATTCGGAACCCGCAAAAGTAATAAGCTCTCGCGTGCAGCATCGGAGAGCGGGCTCATCCAGTCGGACACGGAAGCCTCAGCTGGGCTCCTTCCTTCGGGGACGATTGCCCAGTCACAGGCTTACGTGGAGATGATGACATGCTTTCCTGGGCAGCCGCGAGTGTCGGCTAGAGTCCCTGAACCCTCGTGGCTCGATGATTGGTTACTGGGCTCGTGGCGCCGCAAGGCCCCACCTGCCGGTACATCTGACGACGTTGTCCCTTTTGGTCCCCCTTGCATGGAACTTGGACGCGTGGCTTGCGCTTTCTAATCCGTCGCGATGGCTGGTCCGGACCGTCCGACTTGGCTACGCGATTCAGTTCGCCGGGCATCCTCCCAGGTTCAGCGGTGTCCACTTCACCTTGGTGAAGATGAAAACGCTGCTACCTTGCGCGGAGATCGCTACCCTCCTACGGAAGGGCGCGATAGAACCTGTCCCTTCAGCCGAGATGAAGAAGGGGTTTTACAGCCCCTACTTCATCGTACTGAAAAAAGGCGGTGGGTTGCGGCCAATCTTGGACCTGTGAGTACTGAAGTGGGCTTTACACAGACTCCCATTCAAGATACGGATGCAAAAACGCATTCTGGCGAGTGTCCGGCATCAAGATTGGTTCACGACGGTACACCTGAAGGACACGTACTTCCACATCTCGATCCTTCCTCGACACAGACCCTTCCTGCGGTTTGCATTCGAGGGTCAGGCATATCAGTACAAGGTCCTCCCTTTTGGCCTGTCCCTGTCTCCTCGCATCTTCACGAAGGTCGCAGAGGCAGCCCTTGCCCCGCTAAGGGAGGTGGGCATTCGCATTCTCAGCTATCTCGACGACTGGCTAATCTTAGCTCACTCTCGGGACATGTTGTGCGCACACAGGGACTTGGTGCTCTCTCACCTCAGCTGACTAGGGCTTCGGGTCAACCGGGAAAAGAGCAAGCTCCTCCCGGTTCAGAGCATCTTTTTTCTCAGTTCGGAGTTGGACTCAGTCTCTTTGACAGCACGCCTCACGAACGAGCACGCCCAGTCGGTGTTGGTCTGTTTGAAGACAAAGTTCAAACAGAAAACAGCGGTTCCACTGAAACTTTTTCATAGGCTCCTGGGGCATATGGCATCCTCAGCGGTGGCCACCCCGCTCGGGTTGATGCATATGAGACCACTTCAGCACTAGCTTCAGACTCGAGTCCCGAGATGGGCATGGCACCACGGTACACATCTCGTGGTCATCACGCCGGTCTGTCACCGTCTTTTCAGCCCTTGGACCGACCTCTCGTTTCTACGGGCAGGTGTTCCCCTAGAACTGGTCTCCAGGCGCGTTGTGGTCACGACGGACTCCTCCAAAATGGGCTGAGGCACTGTCTGCAATGGGCACGCAGCCGCTGGCTTGTGGACGGACACGCGACTGCATTGGCACATCAACTGCCTCGAGTTGTTGGCAATTCTGCTCACCCTGCAGAGGTTTCCGCCGTTGATCCAGGGCAAGCACGTGTTAGTTCAGACAGAAAACACTGCAATGGTAGCAAATGTCAACCGCCAAGGCGGTCTGTGCTCTCGTTGTATGTCACAACTCGCCCGCCGTCTCCTCCTCTGGAGTCAGCAGCACTTCAAGTCGCTGCGAGCCTTTCACATCCAGGTTACCCTCAGGGGAGAGTGGAGACTCCACCCTCAGGTGGTCCAGCTGATTTGGAGTCGATTTGGACAGGCACAGGTGCACCTGTTCGCCTCCCAAGAATCCTCCCCACTCCCCGCTCTGGTACGCCATGACCGAGGCCCCCCTCGGCATAAACGCGCTGGCACGCAGCTGTCCCCCTGGCATGTGCAAATATGCATTTTTCCCCCAGTGAGCCTACTTGCACAGACCCTGGACGAGGAGGAGGTCATCCTGGCAGCACCCTACTGGCCCACCCAGGTGTGGTTCTCGGACCACACGCTCCTCGCAACAGCCCCCCTGGTGAATTCCCCTGAGGAAGGATCTTCTTTCTCAGGGACGGGGAACCATCTGGCACCCACGACCAGACCTCTGGAATCTCCATGCCTGGCCCTTGGATGGGACGCGGAAGATAGACACGATCACTCAGGCTAGGGCCCCCTCTATGAGGCGCCTGTATGCCTTTAAGTGGCGTCTGCTCACTAAGTGGTGTTCTTCACGACAGGAAGACCCCCAGAGATGTGCAGTCGGATCAGTGCTTCCTTCCTGCAGGAGAGGTTGGAAGGGAGGCTGTCCCCTTCCACCTTGAAGGTGTACGTTGCCGCCATAGCAGCACACCACGACGCAGTCGATGGTAAGTCCTTAGGGAAGCACGACCTGATCATCAGGTTCCTAAGAGGCGCCAGGAGGCTGAATCCCTCCAGACCGCACCACGTTCCCTCATCGGACCTCTCTGTAGTTCTTCAGGGTCTACAGAGAGCCCCCTTTGAGCCTTTGCAGTCAGCCGAGCTTAAGGCACTCTCCTTGAAGACTGCACTCCTGACTCCGCTTACTTCCATCAAGAGGGTAGGTGACCTGCAAACATTCTCTGTCAGCGAAACGTGCCTAGATTTCGGCCCGGGTTACTCTCACGTGATCCTGAGACCCCGATCGGGCGATGTGCCCAAGGTTCCCACCACCCCTTTTAGGGACCAGGTGGTGAACCTGCAAGCGCTGCTCCAGGAGGAGGCAGACCCAGCCCTGTCGTTGCTGTGTCCGGTGCGCGCTTTACGCATCTATTTGGATCGCATGCAGAGCTTTAGAATCTCTGAGCAGCTCTTTGTCTGCTTTGGTGCACAGCGGAAAGGAAGCGTTGTCTTTAAGCAGAGGATCGCTCACTGGCTCATTGACACCATAACTATGGCATATGTCGTCCAGGACATGCCGCCCCTGGTAGGGTCACGAGCCCATTCTACCAGGGGTGTAGCGGCTCCCTGGGCCCTGGCCTGGGGTGCCTCTTTAACAGACATTTGCAGAGAAGCGGGCTGGGCAACGCCCAACACCTTTGCAAGGTTCTACAACCTCCGGGTGGAACCGGTTTCATCCCAGGTAGTGGCACGCAATACAAACGGATAAGCCCGGGATAGCCTGCCGGGTGTATCGCTGGCACATAGCGCCTTCCACCTCCTTTTGAGCTGAAGACGTGCGCCATTAATTCCCAGTAGTGTTCACAAGTTTGTTCCCTGGTTGACTTCCTCCGAGCCCTGTGGCAGTCGAGTTTTCGGAGAGATTCGCTGCCGGCCCAGTACACGTGCTAACTAAGAGTCCTGTTCTGGGGTAGGTGCTCCGCATGTGGCGGTTCCCTGTAAGGCTAACCCCATGCAATATATATCTTCCACTAGTTCATTTCCCTGTTGGCAAACTGCATCTTCCTTGGGCAGAGCCCCTCTGCCCCAGTCTCCATGTTTGTAGTAACTCCTCCCCCACTGGGCAGGATCTACCTTGAAGACTCTCCACATGGTTGGAAAGACCATGTGACGTATCCTTCCACTTAAATATCCCCCCCTCTTTGGGCGAGGTGTGGTCTCCGCTGTGTCTTCCCCTTGGGAGGTACACCCCCCAACTAGACCTGGCGGCCCAGTCGGATAATCCCCCTTCTTTTTTAGGGAGTGGAAAAAGAGAAGGGGAAAAGAGGCCACGACTGGGTTAAGCCTGTCTCTATCTTTTGGGTAGTCGACTTGTCCCCAAAGGGCCATTCGACACTCATAACTATGTTGGGGGAGGTTACGTGTTGACCTGGTGTGCTGGCTATGAGGCACACAGTAGTCTGCCCACCACACACCGCCAGTTCACGTAACACAGTTCAGCCAGTTGTGGCGTTTCATATAGGGACCCCTAGTGTCACTACATCGACACAACGTCGAATGAGTGACAGATAGGGAACATCATGGTTTCTTGTGTAACCTCCGTTCCCTGATGGAGGGAACAAGACGTTGTGTCCCTCCTGCCCCAACGCTGAACTACCCGCTGAAATGGCCGGACCTTATATCAGCTCCTCAGCATAAAACCTGAATGAGTGGTTGCATACCAGCTCCTTTTATACACGTATGTCCGGGGGAGTGGCATGCAAATACCACTCACCAATTTTCATTGGCCTTTTATCAAAGACCAGATGTGTCTCGGGCTCCCAAGAGTGACCCCTAGTGTCACTACATTGACACAACGTCTCGTTCCCTCCATCAGGGAACGGAGGTTACACAAGTAACCATGACGTTTCCTTCAGTGATCCTACATGTTAAATACGACTGACAATTACTGGATTTAACTTATCTATGATAAGTTTCATACATTAAAGTTTTGCACCTAAAGCACCCAATATACTATAAACACTGATGTAGAAACACAGATGTTGTATGTGTCTAAAGGATATAAAGTTAATAAACTAGTCCTAATCTACCTTTTCACACACACACACACACACACACACACACACACAAAACATGATATAGCTCTTAACAACTTAAAATACAATCTGCATGCACAATACTCAATAGTAAAAAATATTTACATATCTCGACTGTAAGGTTTTTGCATGTTTTTATATAAAAACTGTTATTTAATAAAACTAGTTGTATGCATATTTCCAGTACATTTTATTTGTTATTAAAGAAATGTACGTTTCATCACCTCATTGAAGTCCTCTGTAGACTCATGTTCATAGTATCAGCAGCTCACTAATCGGTTCTCAGCATGTCGGACATGTCTGAAAGAGACATTTCTCAGTTCAGTGTACTGTTGACTCAAGAACTGCTGCGAGCGACTAATTTTACTGTTGACTCGAAAACTGCCACCGGAGAGTTCGGTGAGATTTGAGAGCTATTCGGAGCAGTTAATTGCAAAGAAGAGTTGACAAAATCAGAAATCACTAGATCTAGGATCATATTTCTTCTGGTTATTGGCGCATTTTAAGTAGGAGTGTCAGGCACGTCCGAGAGCGAGTAATGTTTGAGTAACTTGTGGATCTTTGTTGATTTGAGACATGAACTGTTCCAAACGATTCAGTCCGATTTGGTAAAAGAACTGGTTCAAAAGAAAGATTCGTTCACAAACCGGACATCACTAGTTGATAAAGCAGAAAACCCTGTACACTCTTGCTCCCAAATATACTTAATACTTATACTTTTAATCTCAAAGTAAATGTGACGTTTCCAGCGGAATGTTCATTGAGCACATTTACATGCACATTCTTACATCAATTTTGATTAATAATTGAATGTGTTACATAATCTAAATGCCTTAAACTGTGTTCTTTTATCAAGGTAAAGTCATAAACCATTTAAGCAAAAAACAAATGACACAGGAAGATTTTTGCCCATTACATGCAAATACCTTTACCTGCGTTCTTACTGGCTTATCAAATGTGCACAAGTGTTGTGTGCATGCCTGTTTATGTTTGATGTTAAACGCAGCGAATAATCTAACAATTGTAAATGCGGTTTTCTTACATTGTCAGCAGGGTTTGAAATGAACGTTTTGGCTCACTGGCCACTGTGGCTAGTAGTTTTCCAAGGTCACTAATCACTCAGTATTTTCACTAGTCAAAATCGCCCGCCTTGCAAAAAGTGATGAAGGTAACTGGAGACTGTTGCTGCATGCATTTATTTGGACATTTTATTTGAACAAGAATGATATTAGTTTAACAGGACACAAGCCTAATTTCTTGAATGAGCTGAGTTTTGCTCTTCTTTCATTCATGTTTGACAGCGCAAAACAAAGCTTGAAAATTCTGAAGAAGTTGCAACATATCCAAATGCACAGCAGCTATTGTATCATCCCCATAGTAACAGTGTAAGTATCTCCGCCTCTTCTTCACATTGTGCGTTCAATATCAAAACTTTCGCGAGACTGCAGACAGCACACATACATCCCAGCTAGCGTTTAATCGTCAGACTGAGTGCTGCGAATGAGACACAAAACCCCGCGTTTATACAAAGAATCCCTAACATTCACTTAAAATCCCCATTAGTTGTGTAATAAAATATGAATAGAATTTGAAGTGCTATTAATACAGTAAGCTACGAATCTGAAAATGGCAATATATGCTGAACACTTGTATGCGGAAAGTAAATGTTCATAAATGTTTTTACTATATAAAAAGGTCACATATTGTATATACATCTATGCAACATATTTTAAAACATGACAATAATGGTAATTTTCATATATGTAACATACGTATTTTAAACACTTGTGGAATTTAAATTTTTACATAAATGCTCCAATATATGAACTAATTGTATTTGTTCATATATGGCCATGTATCATATTTCAATATCAGACAATGTAATAATGGCAACAGGCATAATTATAAATCCTCAGTTGTGTTTTTAGTTTACAGATTTATTGCACATCTATTTTAACCTGAGAGAAGTTTTCTTGCATTGTCTGAGGCAGAAAATTTTAATACAAAAATAATTAAGGGTCTTCCAACACCCAGACATTTCACCTAAATGTATTGTATTTTTGCGTGTATTTTTTATTTTTATTTTTTTGGTTGCTAACTGCATATTCAGTTATGCACTAAATATTTACATGTAATTGCATTTACAATGTAATTAACACAATAACAGAGATATATAATGATGATTTGTGAGTTCTCACTGCAAAACAACCAAAAAAAAAAAAAAATTTTAGAAAAACTGCAGCAAATTCAGTCATTTTGGGCCGCAAATATCAGGAAAAAGTACTGCGAAATCCTGGTGGGACTGTCTCTTTCAGACATATAAATAAAACAGACAAGCTTCAGATCAAAAGAACAAGTAAAACACAGAGACAAACATATTTGTTTTGCTGCATATGAACTTGAAGAGTGAGAAAAGAGAGAGATAGAAAGTGTGAGAAAGAGAAGCAAATGTTTTAGCACACAGCAGAGAAAAGAACTGTCTGCAAATGTGTGATAGTGAGAGACTGACTGACAGGCCAACTGAGAAAAATGGGACAACTACATTGAAAAGTCAAAGGCAAAATAAGACACCTCTGGTAAAAGATGCTAGAGGTGTTAGCTGTGATAGAGGCAAGGCTGAACTGTCAGATAGACTTCAGCCTCTTTTGGACAAAAACCAAAAGACAACCTGTGCTGGCAACACACCACCATCAAAAAATATACGTAAACACTGACTGAGAGTGAAAGAGAGAGAAATTAAAAAGAAAGAGACCAGTAGAAATGCCTCCTTACTGCCATAGGCAGCTTTATCTCTGTCTCTCTCTCTCTCTCTCTCTCTCACTCAATGTGTCTTGTAAGTTCAGCAAACACGCCTCCTTTGATGTCTCACACAGATGGCAGAAATCCTCTTCCTCACAGCCTTTCTGTCTGTCTGGGCAATCCTTCTCAAATCCTGCCAAACTGAGGTGTGCTAGTCTTGGTTAAAAAAAAAAAAAAAAAAAAAAAACTGTAAGGAAGGGTAGCCTTTTCACAACTGTTTTTGCTCAAAAAATAAATAAATAAATAAAAATTGTTCCATGATTCTTTATATCATGTCAAACTGAAAGTTCTTGAAGCCTTCGTCTGAAATGTGGGTAACACTTTCCAAAAAGTTTCTATATGTTAACATTAGATAATTCATTAGGAATTATTAGGTGTAATAATTTGTCAAAATACTGTTTGTTCATGTTGCATCAAACTAAAATTAACAAATACAAATTTTAATAAAAATAAAAAAAAAATAAAAAAAATAATAGTATTATGTAGAAACAAATATTAACCAAGATTAATAAATAGTTCATGTTAACTATTGCGCTAACTAATGGTAATAAATACAACCTTATTGTAAAGTGCAACATAAATATTTGACTCCAGGGGTGATTCTACAATTTCAGTCTTGGGGTCTCAGCCCCATACCTGACCATGAGATGATAAGACTGTTCCCTAATATTCTTTACTTTAAGGCCTGGTGTTACTGTGATGGTAACAAACCTAAGGTAAGTTGCAATGTTGACTTCACCTTACTTTCTCTGCTGTATCCTTTTTAAACATTCTCTCTGCCATTTCAATTGGTTTGAAAGGGAAAACTCAACGTAGAAGCGAACAATTCACACGATTGTCCACTGTAGCGCCCCTGTACATCTTGCCATTGCAGTCTCTAGGCACAATCATGTTTTCAAGCTTGATTACACTTCCTAGTGCTTGACACATGTGCAGAGTGCTAGATGACACTAAAATGTGTATTCAAGCTTGAAATCACGATCGCCAAGATGACTGCTTTATAGTGAAAAAGGACTTATATATTGGTCTGTTCTCACCTAAAAAAATTGGATTGCTTTAGAAGACATGCATTGAACCAATGGAGTCTTATGAATTACCTTTAAATGTGAATGTGGTCACCATTCACTTACATTGTTTGGACAAACAAACATCATTTCCTCATTAAAATATATTTGTTTGTGTTCCGCGGAAGAAAGAAAGTCATACAAGTTTGACACGAATTAATAGTGATTAAATGATGAGAAAACTATAATTGTATAGGTGAACTATTCCTATACTATACCTTTAAGAGAAAGAGGTTGCGAGTTTGAATCTTGCTTGATTGACATTTTTTTCAATGAATCGATCAAAATTAGATGTACCAATAAAGGTTGAATATTTGGTTGTAATTTATTTTGTAATTTAATTGAAACAGACAGCGATAGAGAAGTGAAGCACACATCTAAGAATTGTTATTGATGTGCTCCATGCCGAACTTTAGCGCTCTCGCCTATGTGGTCAACGTGATCCGCCACTGACTAGAAAGAAGAATAATACATAGTGTGAAGAACTTTAAAGTTTTTAATGGTAACGGGATTTAAGAAAGTAAGGTGGGCTGAAGCCTAAATAGGGTCTAGCAGCACCTAGGTGTGCCTCCATATATGCATATGTGTGATGCATTATAAGATTTAGGGGGTGTGAAGACTCAAATCTGAATGACAGAGGGAGAGAGAGAGAGAGCAAGAGAGAGAAGGAGGTTGAGGTTTGAAAGCATCAGACAAGAATATCTCGTGTTTATTATTAATGGCCTCTCTCTTAAAAAATGACACCTCCCCAATTTCATCAAGTCACCATCCCCAGGGCTTTGTATCACGTGTGTGTGTATCTTTGTGCCTGTATTTCACTGTGTGGGCTACAGTGTAAAAATGTGTGTGTGTGTGTGTGTGTGTGTGTGTGTGTGTGTGTGTGTGTGTGCGCACTCTCCATCATTCTGTGCCAGAGGCCAGATTAATCCAATCTATCACCACCAAAACCTGTGCGACCTTCATATGTGTCCCCACAGAATCCTCAACTCATTGGACCCCCTATGGACCCAAAAATAAAACAATAGAATAAAAAGTTTTTCTTAATAGACTTCCCATATTATGATGAATTGAGGTTGTGTTAAACAATTTGTGTGAACTACAGATTGCATAAAGAAACAGTGAGATGTACTTTTAATATTGTTGTTATTCCAAGGAAGGAAGAAGAAAGGAATAAAGAGGGCAGGAAGGAAGGAAAGAAAAAAGAAAGAAAGAAAGAAAGAAAGGAAAGAAAAAGAAGGAAAATAAGGGAGAAAGAAAGAAAGAGAGGGAGGAAGGAAGGAAGGAAGAAGAAAGGATGAAAGAAGGCAGGAAGGAAAGAAAAAAGAATGAAGAAAAATTAAGGAAGGAATATAGCAGCTATTCCCCAGCAGTATCTTCCCGTGTGAGTTAGTAGTATATTCAAGCTATGGGTCCCTCTCTGGAAGACCTTCACAGGTCAAGTGTGGACATAAAGCATCTGAACGGCAAGAGCGAGTGCATGGGTTAGACATGTGAACACATCAGATTGTGCTTTATGTTTTTTCAGTCCAGGCAGGATAAAAATAAGAGGATATATTCAATCTTAAAAGAAAAAAACATGTACCAGACCTTGGGGGATATATGGAAAGTACAATTTTCAATTCCCATGGATGTTCTTCTGTATGGCTTATATTCTTTTCAAAATAATATTAGTCTGTTTTTCTCATAGCAATCAATCAATAATTTCCATCTCTGTCGTAAATCGTTTTGATCCCTCATTGGCTTTGAGGAGCTTTCGGTGAAAAATGTGCAATAGGTGCTTCGTTCTGCGCCTGAAATGTGCTGCAACAGCATTAAGTGGACATAGCGATTAGGTAAGGAAATGCTATTCTTCATTTTCTCTCCCTCCCTTTCTCCCAGACACCATTTGAGACAGGAAGTGAGGCATTAGTGTTGTTTATTTATCCCCCACTTCACTCATTCATTCTCCAAAATGGTTTCCCACATCTGGTGGCCATTACTCTGCCCAGATACCAGCACTCTGGTCCAGAATCCATGGCAGCTCTTCATAGTGGAACATTAAGCCAACATGGACTGATAACATCTCAGCACTCCAGGATTATGTTAATTTGATTTGTGCTATGCTAGGCTGCTTTGCCCATCAGATAGCATTAGAAACTACATGTCTTTGGTGAAGGCAAACTGATCTTGAGGGTACTCCTGAGGTTTTGAGACAAGTCACTGGTACAGGGATGGTATGAACTGGGAGAGGACACTGGTTGTTGGTTAAACTGGTTTCAAAGTGTGGTATAGGGTGCCTCGATTTTTTATATAGCTGATGGGTAAACAAGTGAACACAATACTGGTTTTACAACACTGGGATAAATATTCAAAAGTGATAGATTGACCTATGTGGGGTTCAAACCTACTGTACAACCTTTTGTTTACCAGCCTAGACCTTGAACCACTAAGACACACCACCCACAGTACTAATATGATGGACATCTAAACCATTGTGAGGGGGTCTGTTAAATGGATGGGAAAGCAGGGGGAAGAATGGTTCATTTTCTGGGAACGTTGGATCAGTCACACTCAAACAGGATGTTTGTGTTCTTTAAGGACATTCCAAGAATGGCAGGAGGACTTCCATCTAAATGTACTGAACACTACTTCATATACACCATATATGAGTAAAATGTAGCCTATTCAAATGCATGAATATGTAATAGAATGTGTGAATAAATTAGTTTATGACTGAATGAGGTTAAAGAATGAGTCTGACAAATTGTTAGAAAATTCAATCACATACACGAATGGTTTATTAGTTAGGAAATTAAAAAAGAACAATGCAGCCCGGGTAAAGTTTTGACTGGAAAAAAGATGCACATGGAAATCGCCTCTAATACAGTATATGGTGTATATCCATCCTACTTCATTCCTTCTACGAGGGTGAAATAGTCAAATCAGCACACTGAGTTTGCTCATTAATACCATGATGGATTTCTACAAGTTAAATATAATTGAAGCTTTAAATTGCTTCAGTCGACTCCAGGGGCAAGAATGACTTATCTTTTATACTCAGAGGCAGCCCCTCTCTCTCTCTCTCTCTCTCTCTCTCTCTCCCTCTCCCTCTCTTCATGTACATTAAATCACTGGCTGTGTTTCCAATTCATGTAAATGGCCATATGAATATGTAATGGTGAATATGAATGATAGATTATCTTAAGAAATAGTAACATGGGCTATTGAAGAGTTTAGAAATAAAATAAAAAGCAGGGACACTGGATCACAAACCTGGCTTCCCACACTCACCTTAATGCCTTGCCCTTGTTCAAAGAGAGCTCTTTATTGAGTATGATACAAATCAGAGGTTTTATGTGTTATTGAAATTAAACATTTATACTTAGTGCTGTTTGCATTATGGTGTGCAGATAACTGCTCATGCTAAATTCCAAGTCTTTTGAACCCAGTTGATAGCTTTGTGTGCGGAACAGACTAAAATGTAAGTAGTTATTCTTTTAATCTTTCTCTATGATGCAGCTCAAAAAAATTTATTTGTGTTTTCATATATTCAAATACAGTATGTCGCACAAAGACACATCACGCTGATGTTGACCTCAATGACACCAAACACCTTTGGTTCCAAACATGACATGCCAGTTTCAATATGCAAAAGTACAATTAACATTTGAGAGCTGAGGCAGAAGGGACTAAATTAATAACTTAAAGTTGGTCTGTTCCTCAAACAAAATGACAGTATGGCTAAATGACTTGGAAAATGGCACATTTTTACGGTACTTTTATGCTGTTGTTTTGTCATTTTTTGGAGCTCGACAGCACAGCAAGAAAAGAGGTCATACAGGTTTGGAATGACATGAGGCTTAGCAAATATTTACATAATTTTCATTTTTGGGTGAAGTATTCTTTTAACAGTGCAGTGTATACTATGTATCCATTTTGACAAGCTAGTCCACAGTTTGTTGGCATCTGATGTGAACTGGAGACTTGTGATTTGCACACAAATCAGACTTCAGTCGCAATTTTGTAAACATGGCTCTTGGGTTGGCAAAGATCAAAAATATATTTTAACACAATCAAGTGTATCTTGCCTCCAGCTGATAAATCTTCACAGACTGACAGTTGGGCTAGCACTTATTGATAGATTTAGTGTATACAGTGGCAAGAAAAAGTATGTGAACCCCTTGGGATGTGTTTTCATCTTTTTCAAAGTCACAAGTACAGACAAACACAATGTTCTTAAGCTAACAACACACAAACAATTATAATCTTTCATGTCTTTATTGAACACATCCCATTAAACATTCATAGTGCTGTGAGAAAAAAAAGTGAACTGTTTGATATACAGTAATAACTGGTCGATCATCCTTTTGCAGTAGTAACCTCAACCAAGCATTTCCGGTAGCTGCGGATAAGACCTGCACAATGTTCTGAAGGAATATTGGACCATTCCTCCTTACAGAACTGCTTCAGCTCATCCATATTCTTAGGATGTCTGGTGTGAACTGCTCACTTGAGGTCAGTCCACAGCATCTCTATTGTGTTAAGGTCTGGGCTCTGACCGGGCCACTCCAAAAAAATGGATTTTATTTTTTTGAAGCCATTCTGCAGTGGATTTGCTTTGATGTTTAGGGTCATTGTCCTGCTGCTGAGCTTCATTTGGTGCACAGCCACCCTGGCATTATCCAGTAGGATGGAAATTAATTTTCCCCTCGATGCTCCTTCCACCATACTTCACCGTTGGGATGATGTTTTTATGTTGATATGCAGCCTTTTTATGCCATATGTAGTGCTGCGTGTTCTTCCCAAACAATACAGCCTTAGTTTCATCAGTAAACAAAGCATTTTACTAGTAGCATTGTGAAGTGTCAAGGTGGTCTTTGGCAACCTTCAGGCATGCAGCAATGTTTTGTTGGAAAGCAGCGGCCTGGTTCTTGGTGTCCTGCCATGGACACTATGCCTGTTTAACCCTTGTGTAGCTTTGGGGTCAAAAAGTACCCCTTTTGAAATTTTCTTCCTTTTTTTGGGGGGGGGGGGGGGATTTTTCCCCTTTTTCACCCAATTTGGAATGCCCAATTCCCAGTATGCTTTTAAGTCCTTGTGGTGGCATAGTGATTCGCCTCAATCTGGATGGCGGAGGATGAATCCCAGTTGCCTCCGCGTCTAAGACCATCTTATCACGTGGCTTGTTGAGCACGTTGCCACAGAGACATAGCACGTGTGGAGGCTTCACGCCATCCACCGCGGCATCCGCGCTCAACTCACCATGCGTCCCACCGAGAACTAACCACATTATAGCGACAACGAGGAGGTTACCCCATGTGACTCTACCCACCCTAGCAACCGGGCCAATTTGGTTGCTTAGGAGACCTGGCTGGAGTCACTCAGCACACCCTGGGATTCGAACTAGCAAACTCCAGGGGTGTTAGCCAGCGTCTTTTACCACTGAGCTACCCAGGCCCCCCTGAACTTTTCTTCCTTAAAAAAACATGGATTCCTTCATCTCAGTGGCATGAGATTTGGTGACTTTTCCTACATTTGCCACACACACACACATACACACAAAATGGGCTGGATTGAGGTTGTTTGGTGGTGTGAAAAAAATGATGTTCGGGGTGAAATTTGACATATAGGAAAGGAATGGGTGAGAGGATAAAATGTGCATTTTATTATTATTATTATTATTATTATTATTTATCAAATAAAATCAAGAAATCAGCCACAAAGCAGTACACACACACACAATTAAGGGGTGATACTATAACATATTCACAATGTGTAACGCACATTCCCTCTCTCTCTCTCTCTCTCTCTCTCTCTCACACACACACACACACAGGTGAGACTATAAAAGAGAGAATTTCTTATATAATTTGTCAAATTAAATGCACAATGCAGAACACACACAGAAATGAAGGGGTGAGACCATAACACATCCATAACAGAGAACACACACACACACACACACACACAAACACACACACAAATGAAGGGGTGAGGCAATAATACTTAGCACACACCATGTTGGCGCGGCTATCCTTATGAGGACTCTCCATAGACATACTGATATTTATACTGAACGAACTATAGATTATATCCCCTAACCCTACCCCTAAACTGAACCTTTACAAAAAACTTTTTGCATTTTTAAATAAAAATAATAATAATAATTAAATAAAATAAAAACAGCGTTTTGTATGTTTTTTTAAGCGATTTGAATTATGGGGATGCTAGAAATGTCATCATAAACCACATTTGTAGCATAATACCCTTGTAATTACCAGTTTGTAACCTTTCCTCGTAAACTCACCTGGCTTCTGTCAAAAAGCAAAACAAAGGATTGATTACTGTACTTCTATATTTCCATCAACCCTGTCTTGTGGTTTTGGCCACAGGTTCTCATCCACATCACAATGGATGTTTTCATTAGCCAAATATCTTGGGAAGAATCTTCGGGCATGGCGAATCCAGGCCTGACACTGGTCTGCCATGATGTCATTGCATGCGTCATCCATGGCCTGGAGAAGGGTGACTTGTTCGTGAAGGCACCTATCATATACCTTCCACCTCCATGTGGAGAAAAATTATTCTATCAAGTTAAGGAAAGGAGAGTATGGGGGTAAGTACAGGGTGGTAAATTGTGGATGGGCCTGAAACCATGCTTGCACCATTTGAGCATGGTGGAACCTGACATTATCCCACACAATGACATAGGTCATGCCATCAGCTCTACAGACCTGATTTAGCTCACCAAGGAAGGTTACAAGGAGATCTGCATTATATGATCCAATACGAGGTCTGCGTACTTGGATGGTTGCCCGCTGGCCAATGAAAGTCCAACCTCTCCTCCTTGTCTTAGACAGGTTGAAGCCTGCCTCATCCAAAAAGAGGAATTTGTGATGGTTTTCATCAGCATCGCTCCATCACCCTCTAAAAAGACATTTTGGAAAGAGAATAACTGATTAAAATGATGTAGAATTTTTGGGGAATGTTTCAAACAGGTATCTTGAAACTGAACATACAGTACCTGAACATACTCAGTGCTCAGTTGCTTCACTCTGTCTGCATTTCTTTCAAAAGGCACATGGTATAACTGTTTTAGAGACACCTGGTGCCTTTTCAGCATGTGTGCAATAGTCAGCAAACTTACCACATTGCTGAACATGTCATCATTGTCCAAGATGTGCTGCCAAATGTCTGTAAGGCGAATATAATTTCTGGCCCGAACCAAACTGACCACAGCCCGCTCTTGTTAGTCAGTCAGAATTTTGCCTCTGCCTCCCCTATTTGGCCTAGTCTCTATTCTGAAGGGAAAATTACAGTAAGTATTGATTTAGTCACTTCACCTAGTATGTGGTACACATTGGCATTTAGTATACAGTCATTTGACAATCGAGAGTAGCCTAATGTTTAGTGCATGCTGAAAACTTAGCGGTTCTCATTGCAGAAAGTTCTGATGATTGAGGCCATGGTTGATCTTCTGACATGGTCTACAACTATTGCTCGGATTTCATTGGACACTCTTTGCTGTTGCTGCCACTGTCTTGGTCCGTGGCCTTGTCCTCTACCACGTTCCCCCACGCCTCTCAAACGAGGCCCATGGCCGCCTCTCTGGTTAGGCCTAAGCCCTCCTCTGTGATGAGGCCCAGGACAACCTCTCAGAAGTTGTGCTTGTCCCCTGCCTTTCCTTTGTCCACCACATCTTCCTTGTCTTCCTCCTCCCACTGCTTGACCGTTATTGTGACCTGGATCACCTGCTGGCTCCGTGTTATTGCTATGTTGTTGTAGGTGAATACAACTCATTTCACTATATACTCGTAACACAATGTGAAATCAATCATCAGTAACTAGTTGGCAGTACTGGAAAAGCAATTACAAGGGCCTGCATACATACAGTAAAGTCAAATCTGAAAACATGGTCTGGAAAAGTGGTACATGGGACCATAGAAACAATGTCTGATAAAGAGTAAATTATTAAATATTAAATCCATAGATAATGTAGTCCAATCGATTCATGTTCCACGGTAATTGGTGTCAATGGATCTCGTTATCCTGAAACTATCATGATCTAAACATGGAATATTGTTCATCAGTTTCCATAAAACTATGCATTAAGAGTAATGCAACAGTTACTTATCATTATGAGCAATTGTATGAATTGATAGTTAGATCATTGTAATGAAATGAATAGACAGTCATCTCAGATGTGATGTGTGAATTGCATTTTGAATGGTAATACTTTGATGTTAAGTTTTGTCATTTTGAACAGGCGATTTTAGTTCAGTGAACAAATGATCTTAGGTTTATGTGTATTGTATCCAAACAATAAAAAAAAGTGTTAGCGTTTTGACAAATGTGTATTTTGACAATCGGTTGTGAGTTTTGTGTCTAGAGTTTTGAAAAATTACATATTTATTTTTATTTTTTCCAGAAGATGGAAGCAATCTGCCCCTAATGCATGATACCTTTTTCATATTTTCTCCCTGAATTAAACTGAGAAATGTAGATCTTCACTGAAGAGAATGTGACATAAAAAATGTCTTATTTTATATGAAAATTAATAGTGTAGTTTAGTAATTTAGAGGTAAATAAGGTAAAAAAAAAATACCACAACCCCCCAAAAAACTGCACAACTTTAGAGTTTTTAAATTAGTGTTATATATATATATATATATATATATTCAAATCCATGATTACTGTACAGAATTACACGGTTATTGTTTGGGGTCAAGAATACACTCATAACAAAGGGTGCTCAAGTTTTAATGTTCCCTGTCTGTCACTCACTCGCCGTTGTGTCAATGTAGTGACACTAGGGGTTCGATCATGATAGCACCAATCACCTTTGCTTAAAATAGAAAAGGCCAATGAGAATTGGAGAGTGGAATTTGCATGCCACTCTCTGCCCCGGACATATGGGTATAAAAGATGGCATGCACCACTCATTCAGATTTTTTCTTCGGAGCCGAATGCATGTGTGTGTGTGTTCGTCCTCTTACATTTGTTTATGCTGCTGGATTTTACGGCGCATATCAGCAGTCACCCTCGCACGGTCGGGTGTTGTGCTTCCCCTGGGCGCTTCGGGGGCTGAGTCTATGGGTGCTAAAAGAGTATATTCAAAAGAGTATATTTCCTTCTAAAAGAGCTTGCGCAAACGCTTGGCATCTTTTTAAAGATATCCTTCCGCGTTTGCGCTACTGGATGTGACCATTATCTCTCCCCTCCGGACAGCCATGAAATCTGTCTCGAGTGCTTGGGGCACCAGCACGCCGAGGCAGCTTTCGTGGAAGGGTCATGTTCTCATTGCGAGAACATGCCCATCAAAACTTTGCGGTTGTGGCTCACTTCCTTCTTCATGAAGCTAGGAGCCCCCACGGCTGCTCCCCAACCTGGTCTGTCCTGGGCTCATGCTCAGCCAGCCGGGTCGGCAAGCACCACGGGCGATCTTGATGTGGACATGGGAGTGTTTCCGCCGGCTCATCCCCCGTGAACCATGCTCATTCTATCTGGAAGAGCTGTGGAGCAATGCAGGCGGCCCGCATCAGGCCGGGTTTAATGTGTCGTTCGCGGCTCACAACAAGGATGAGCTTTCGGTCGCAGCATCGGAGGGTGGGCTTCTACTATCGGAAGCGGACGAATCTTCTGAGCTCCCGCCCACGGGCGGTAGAGCACAGGGTGAGGTGGACGCTGACATGGCAGCCGTGCTTGCCCGGGCGGCTGTGAACATCAGGCTGAAGTGGAACCCTCCACCCTGCCCTGAGCGTTCGTGGCTGGATGATTGGTTTCTGGGCTTGGAGCGCAACTCATGGCCACACCCCGCCCGGGTGCCTTTCTTCCCGGAAGTGCACAAGGAGTTAACGAAGTCATGGAAGGCATCTTTTTCTGCCCGAACACGCTTCGCGGGCTCGTCTACTCTGACAATCCTCGACGGTGGAGCGGCTAAGGGATATTCCCAGGGACACCGTAGTGGTGCATTTATGCCCGCAAGGCACAGCCACCTGGTGCGACCAACCAAGGCTCCCTTCCAAGGCCTGTAAGTACTCTTCCTCTTTAATGACAAAGGCTTACAAGGCCGCGGGTCAGGTCACTTCCGCCCTGTACGCTATGGCCATCCTGCAGGTCCACCAGGCCAAGGCGCTGAAAGATCTGCACGAGGAGAGGACCGACCTGGGGCTGATGCAGAAACTGCATACTGCGACCGCTCTCGCCTTACGTGTGACACCCTGGGCTGGACGATGTCCACTATTGTGTTCCAAGAGTGGCACCTGTGGCTCAACCTTGCAGAGATGCCATCTCCCATGGGGGGCTTTTTGGCGACACCATCGAGGATTTTGCCCATCAGTTCTCAATGGTGAGGAAGCTGACCGAGGCGATTAAGCACATCCTACCATGGCACAACTCGGCCGCCTTCAGGCCTCCGATGTCCCGTGCCCCATCTTCTTCTCGCCAGAGCCGTTCCGCTGCTGTGCCGGCCCCGGCTCCTGTACCATCAGAGCCCGTACACCCGCCTCAGAGAAAGAGATCCTCCAGCGGGAAGTCGGCTCCACCTGCCTGTCAGCCGACCCCCCAGACGGGCTTCGAGGCAGTCCTGATATAGGCAGCCCAGGGATGAGGCAACTACTTTTGACTGGTCTGGCATGGGTGATCTCTCCAGCCCCACAATCGCTTGGGCGCCATGTGCAACGGGCAGGCAGTGTCGGGGCTCTGGACAGGGCAAGCATGTGATTCAGGGCAAACATGTGTTGATCTGGACCAACATCACAGTGACCATAGCGTACATAAACCGCCAAGGCGGCATACGCTCGCGTCACATGTCGCAACTCACCCGCCACCTCCTCCTTTGGAGTCAGCAGACGTTGAAGTCTCTGATAGTAAATACGATCGCACAGGCCTCTACGAGGCGGCTGTATGCCTTGAAGTGGCATTTCTTCGCGAACTGGTGTTCTTCCTGTGGGGAAGACCCACAGAGATGCGCCGTTGGGTCTGTGCTGTCTTTCCTTCAGGAAGGGCTGGAGAGACGGCTGTCTCCCTCTACCCTGAAAGTGTACGTGGCTGCCATAGCAGCATACCACGATACACTGGATGGGAGACACTCACGAGAGCATGACCTGATCAACAGGTTCCTCAAGGGTGAGAGGAGGATGTTCCCGTAAGTGCCACTCTTTTAGGAGAAAAAAATACACTCTTCTAGAGAATATACTCTTTAATTTGCCGAAGCGCACAGGGGCGTTCTCTGCACTCCACGGGTGCAGAGGGGGAGAAGCTGCTGAAATGCGCCGTACAATCCAGCAGATTGAAGTGAGTACAGGCAGTGGAGGAATTCAGCTCACTGAGCACAACCACTTGGCTCCGAAGGGAAAATCTGAATGAGTGGTTGCGAGCCAGCTCCTTTTATACCCGTATGTCCGGGGGAGAGGCATGCAAATTCCACTCGCCAATTCCCATTGGCCTTTTTTCAAAGATCAGAGGTGTTTGGGGCTCCCAAGAGTGACCCCTAGTGTCACTACATCGACACAACATCAAATGAGTGAGTGACAGATAGGAAACAAGACTATAACCAATGGGAACAGGACACATGAACATGAGGGAAACAGGATAATAACATGACTTAACATGGAAACAGGCAGGGTTGGGAGGGTTACTTTTGAAATGTATTCCACTACAGATTACAGAATACATGCTGTAAAATGTCATTTGTAACATATTCTGTTAGATTACTCAAGGTCAGAAACGTATTCTAAATACTTTGGATTACTTCTTCAGCACTGGTAGATTTTTTCACTTGTTTTGACTATAAAAATTCTGCCAGTACAGTAAGACAAAATACACATTAAAAATACATTCTCTGACAAACCTAAATATCTTATGCAGTGTTGTTTCTAAAAAAAAGATAAATCAAACAGATCTTGTTTGAAGGATTTTTAAATATTTTTACAGGAAAACAATAATAAAAAAGATTTTTAATAGATAAAAATTTTTGCCATAATATCAAAGGTTTTACTAGAAAAAATAAATTGTTATCCAACGTGAATTTTCTTGATAAAAAAATATGATCATGCCTGGTAAAGTGTATGTAAAATGGCTAGAAATAGCATTTTAGCTTAGCGTAAAGTTGACAATTTACACAAGGTTTATTTCTATTTATTTTGCTCCAAACTTACTTCAAATGTACTTCTCTGTCTGCTCATATGAATGTAAGACATCATAAGAAAGTGTTTCACCGCTGTTCAAATGCACTTTGGATCGCATCATTTATATGTACAAATGTTTTCCATCTGAAAGGACTAAATATTAAATGAAACAAATGACAATAAAATGCAAAGTAATCTCTTCAGTAATCAAAATACTTTTTGAATGTAACTGTATTCTAATTACCAATGATTTAAACTGTAACTGTAATGGAATACAGTTACTTATATTTTGTATTTTAAATACGTATTCCTGTTACATGTATTCCGTTACTCCCCAACACTTGAAACAGGGAATCACATGACATGGCAGGGAAACAGGAAATAACATGATATTGAACTACTTTTCAAAATAAA
The DNA here is from genome assembly GCF_019703515.2 of Myxocyprinus asiaticus. NCBI lineage: Eukaryota > Metazoa > Chordata > Actinopteri > Cypriniformes > Catostomidae > Myxocyprinus > Myxocyprinus asiaticus. The sequence continues at coordinate 42,562,523 of NC_059350.1, read as the reverse complement.
AGACATTAACACAAAATATGAACAAAAACACATCTAGACATGACATTAAGCAGGTTACCACTTTTTACAGTGTTATGTAAAAAATCATATTGATTTCATTATGATTTGAAAAATAAGTTGAGACTCAAAGGCTAAGATTTGAGACTTGACTCTTACTTGCAAAACAATGACATGCACAAATGTCTGATTTGTGTGGTGGTTTACTGAAATGCATGTATTTGGCCATATCTCAAGATGCCACACTGAACTGAAATGAATGCAACTGAAATGATCTTCTGACTACTCCAATTCACCATTCTTCAAATTAAACCATACCAAAAAGATTGTCTAATATTACTTGGAAAAAACTATTAGTAAAATGTCAGCAGGCATGTCATAAATATGCTTTAATGGAGTTGAATAAACAGGTCAAAGTAGCTTTGAAACAAAAAGGCAGAAAATAAACAAGACTGTGGGAAAATTCAAGTCTGTTTCCGGATTGTTTGAGAACTGCTTCAGTTAATGTTAGATTGTTTTCTGCACATCCTCTGAATTAATGGGAGTGAATGGAATGTTTGCAAATGACAAATGAAATTTTGCAGCTGAGCAGCTGTGCTTATATATGCATGGCATATATATGGAAGTATCCCTGCAAAGTTTTCTATACACTTAAACACATCAAGCTGCACAAATGAAGTCAAGTCATTTTTATTTGTATAGTGCCTTTCACAACACACATCGTTTCAAAGCAGCTTTACAGGAGATCAGCCATTAACAGAAGATAAAACTGTAATATCTATGTCTTAGAGTCATCATTGTGTAGTTTGATAAAATACTATTTTAAATTGTTTAAAAATAAGTAATTAAATAATAATTGTATTTATAACCCCAGTGAGTAAGCTGAAGGCGACTGTGGCAAGGAACACAAAACTCCATAAGATGTTGGTTAATGGAGAAAAATAACCTTGGGAGAAACCAGACTCACTGTGGGGGCCAGTTCCCCTCTGGCTAACATCATGAATATAATATCAATATTACTTATGTATAGTGCAAGTCATGGTTTAAAATTATTAAACTAAGTAAGTGTTAAGGGTCAGTGTTTAAAACAAATATTTTGTATGAACTGTAAGATTAATGACTAATGTCTTTGAAGTTCATCCTGGATTAACTGCAGAAGTTCACATAGATGCAATTGTCCTTGTTAGTTTGCTGATGAAGGGTTTTGTTGGCAATTAAATGATAGTCTATGTATTCCATTTCAAGAGTGTAGTCCATCATTAGACCAAGGTGATGTAGACAGAGATCAGTTAGGTGCATCGCAGTTCAACCTAGCCGGTAATTTCAGTGAGGTCTATCCTAAGTCCAAGGTTCAGGCTATGGCACATGAAGTATCCCATGTCTTATGGTTGGTGTTGGCATCAGTTCATCCTCTGAAGTCCATCGTAATAGACTGAAGTGATGTTTGGCTGGCACCAGCTACTATTAGTCATCATCACACAGCAACACATAGCAGTGGAGTCCAATACCAAGCAGGAACAGAGCTGGATCTGGCCGGTTCTGGTGACCTCAGGATAGGAGTCCCGAGGTTGAGACAGGGAAACAAATAAAATAATATTAGCATAGATGCCATTCAATTTATTGCAGAGTTATAGAGCATGATCACTGTTTCTGGTTCCAGCAGACCTAACTAAAGCAGCCTAATTGTGAGTTGAAGGATAAATTAGGTGTATGCCTGGCTAAATAAATAACTCTTTAGTCTAGACTTAAACTGAGTGAGTGTGTCTGCATCTTGAACAGTGTTAGGGAGACTATTCCATAGTTTAGGAGCCAAATATGAAAAGGATCTACCTCCTTTTGTGGATTTTGATATTCTAGGAACTATTAACAGGCCAGAATTTTGTGATCGTAATGAACGTGTTGAATATAGCATGGTAGAAGGTCACTTAAGTACTGCGGAGCTAGACCATTCAAAGCTTTGTAAGTAGTTAACAGAATTTTAAAATTAATACGAAATTTAACAGGTAGCCAATGTAACGATGGTAAAATGGGGCTAATATGATAAAATTTCTTGGTTCTCTTCAGCACTCTGGCAGCTGCAATTTTATTTATTGATCTTGCTGGACATCCTCCCAGTAATGCATTACAATAATCTAATCTTGAGATCATGAACGCATGAATTAGTTTTTTGGCATCAGCAACAGAGAGCATGTGTCGTAATTTAGCAATATTTCTCAGGTGGAAGAATGCTGTTCTACAAACATTGGTAATTTGATTTTCAAAGGACAGATTGGTATCAAATATAACACCTAAGTTCTTCGCTGTTGAAGATGATGTAACAGTACATCCATCGAGAGTCAAATTGTATTTTAGTGGCTTATTTTTAGAGGTTTTTGGTCCAATAATTAGTACCTCTGTTTTGTTGGAATTGAGTAGAAGGAAATTCTGGCCATCCAATCTTTTATTTCATTGATACACTCTGCTAATTTGGAGAACTGTGAAATCTCATCAGGTTTTGAAGAAATATGAAGTTGGGTGTCGTCAGCATAACAGTGGAAACTTATTCCACGATTCCTGATAATATCTCTTAGGGGAAGCATATACAAGGAGAAAAGCAAAGGCCCTAAAACTGATCCCTGTGGCACTCCATACTTTACTTTTGTTTGGTTTGACAATTCCTCATTTACATAGACAAAGTGGTAGCGGTCTGCTAAATAGGACCTAAACCATGCTAATGCAACTCCACAAATGCCAACATAATTCTCCAGCCTATTCAAGAGAATGTTGTGATCTATCATGTCGAATGCAGCAGTAAGATCTAAAAGCACTAGAAGTGAAATGCAGCCGCGATCAGATGATAAGAGCAAGTCATTTGTAACCCTGATAAATGCAGTTTCTGTACTGTGATGAGGCCAAAATCCTGACTGAAATTGTTCATATATACTATTTCTCTGTAGAAATGAACATATTTGTGAGGATACTACCTTTTCTAGTATTTTTGACATAAATGGGAGATTTGAAATCGGTCTATAATTAGCCAGTTCTCCAGGATCAAGTTGTGGCTTCTTAATAAGCGGCACAAGACATGCATCATATGCTTCACTAAATCAATACACCTATTCTAGCACAGGCATACACTTCTAAACACTAAAACCAATACCTGGAAGTCTCAATTTGCAATAAACACCATAGCGGAGGATTTAGGATATACAGAGTGTGACTTTATTTATTGACTTCTTTATTTGCATAGTTATGGTATTTTATTAAATGTGCTTTTCTTTATTTTGATTTAATATATTTATCTGTTTGATTCGATCTTGATTTATTTAGTGTTATGTGTTAAATGTAAAGTTTTGTTTTCCCCTCTTGTGTTGTAATGGGCCCATCCTTTCCTTTATAAGCTGTCGCTTTGTTCATTTGTGAAGGTCAGTTTTAGTTTGTTAGTTGTTTTCTGTTTCAATGTTGTTTGACCTTATTTTCTTTTTGTTTGTTGATTTTGTTATGCTGTAAGAAATTTAGGAGTTTGTAAGTTGTTCTTTTTTGACTTGGATTCAAATAAAGACCCATTTTTTTCAGTTAAGAGCTTGTGTTCCTTGTTTCTGACCCCTCGGTCCCTCACACAGAGTTACTAAAAATACATTTTAAATTATTTATTTTTTTCAGTCTGTCTTGCTACTTTAATTGACAGTCAATAGAAGAGAGGAAATGACACAAGCCAAACTCAAAATTTTGTTTCCCACATAAGCACCACAATTCAATGTTTAGCATGTGTGATAACAACTAGGCCATGGCTTCAACTTTATTTCAACATTGTGTTCCACAGTTTAACATATATATATACAGAAAATAAGAAAATACAGGCTTATTAATTTTAAAAGCGCTCACACACACACAAGCATGCACGCACCCATGCACGCACGCGCGCGTACACACATAAAATATGCAAAGCTTTTATATTCATTTAAATTAAAAGCCTAATATTATTTGATGAAGTGCAACCCATGCCACTTTGTGTGGTAGTCTACAATATAATGTTAACCAGTATATTTGTTCAAGTTGAAAGATTCATCACATAATAAGTGCGTCTTTGAAGTGTGAGAATCACCTTACAAACACTTCTACAAACAGTATTCTTCTCAACAGTTTCTTAGCATCACACACTGCATACAGGTACATAATGTAAAGAAATGCAAAGAAACTCAGTAATACATTTTTACTGTGCTGCTCAAAAGATACAAGGTTCCTCGGTCTATCAAATAAACCTTTCTTATAATATGTTAATACTGTATATCAGTCTAATATATTAAATATTTATATACAAATCTAAAATTACTTAAATATAAACATTCCCCTGTGAAGCACGCTTTCACTTTACTCACAGGTGATTGGTTCAGTATATGTTTGTAACCCAGAATAAAACCATCTCTTGAGCAGGTTAGCCGTGTAGTGTAAGTTGCAATGGCGATGAACACCTGTAAAACCTGACCAGCCTTCTTGAGACCCTTCTTGCTCAGACTAAACTCAATCTTATGACGCAGTCACATTTACCTTCACACGGCGAAATTCCACGGGCGAAATACAGTCATCTCAATTGGAATTTGCGCAATGGACTCCCATCGGCAAAGAATTTCCCATCGCGGATTTCGCATGAAGCTCAAGTTTAGTGAACTTTGACAGGCGAATTTGCCACATTGACCAATAGAAAGTTACTTGGTTTGGCAGTGACACAGCTACATTGAATGTTCACAATGGACAAGAATATATTTTTAGAGGTAAGTTTCTTTTTAACTTAACTCTCCCAGAGTATAATGTGCAGCATTAAAAAGAGGCTGCTTAGCAATTATTTTTTTGCTGATTACACATGCACTCAACGTCCGTCCACACTTTCTTCACCCGCAGAATTTCGCTGTGCAAAAGTAAATGTGACCGTGCCTTTACCTAGGTAGCCACTGAAACCAGCTTCATGAGACAGGCCTCAGCATCCAAAATACTTAACATATGCTGGGGACCAGTACTGTTGGAAAATTTCTGTTTAACTTCAATACTACCCTGCTGATAGGACCAGTTAAGACAAGCATGCATTTCCATGCTGTTCCAGGCTGGACTATGATGGTAAGTGCTGCTTTAATGCTGGTCTACCTGGTTCAAACCACAACGATTTCAATGAAATCACAGCTGAAAAGACCAGCTTACACAAGTATTTCTAGGCAGGCTTGGTGCTGGTCTTACTGGTAAATGCCATTTACCAGCTAAAATTCTTGAACTGGTGAAACTGGTTAACCAAGGAGGTTTTTCTGGTTAATCTAGTTAGTTAGAAGCCTGATGGGAAAACCGACATTCCATGCTTGGGACCAGCATCCAAAACACAAGATATCTTAATGAACAGCTATACTGGTCTTTTCAGCAGGGATAAGCCTTAAAATGTGAATGAGAGCAAGAGATATGACCAGTTGTGCTCTGCTTTGTCTTATTAGTAATTATGAACAGCTGTTTGTTCATTCTGTGTGTTTGGGCCTGAGCCAGGGTTACATATTAACTCGTCACACATACATGATCACTGAGACAGAGAGAGCAAGAGAGAGAGAGAGAGAGAGAGAGAAAGAGAGAGAAAGAAAGAGACAGTAAAAGAAACAAAGTAAAAAGGGTTTTATCTTTGTGTGTGTGTGTGTGTGTGTGTGTGTGTGTGTGTGTGTGTGTGTGTGTGTGTCTGTGTGGAAAATGCATTTAAATTTTGCTTTAGAACAAAGAAAGAAAAAAAGAAAATATGCTAAAGAGAAATTCTAAAATTAAGCATTGAACTATCCTAAAAAAAAAAAAAGAAGAAAAATAGTCGGCCAACGGGAAATAAAGCAGGACTGTGAAATGCAGAGTGACATTAAATGTTCAAAATGTGCACAAACATTACCCTACCTCTCCCTCTGTCTCCATGCTTTAAATATGACTGACTCCATCTCCTCCACCCCTGGCAACTTTGACAACTGAGGGTTCAGCTGCTCAGCTGGTACTGCACACACACACACACACACACACACACACACAAACACATGCATACACACATATGCACACAGAACTGGGAAAGGAAAAACACCACTGGCAAGACATCGGTTTCTAACACAATGAACTCTCAGTCTCGCATTTGATCAGAGAAATACTGCAACAGCTGGCAATATCAAACTTAGTCTTACATACACACACACACACACACACACACACACACAGTTGGTGCAGCTATCATTATGAGGACTCTCCATAGACATAATGATTTTTATACTATACGAACAATAGATTCTATCCCCTAACTCTAACCCTAACCCTACCCCTAAACCTAACCCTCACAGAAAACGTTCTGCATTTTTACATTAAAAAAATTAAAAATTGATGATTTTGAATTATGGGGACACTAGAAATTTCCTCATAAAGCACATTTATAGCATAATACCCTTGTAATTACCAGTTTGCAACCCCCAACACACAAACACACACATAAAGAGAATTCTGCTTTTGTTCTTTCCTTAAAATGTTGAAGGCTGTTGTTGAAGACTAGATTTAAAGAGGTTTTTTTTTTTTTTTTTTTTTTTAGCCATGATTGGATTAAGGGTTTTTATGTAGGAAGCCAGCATAAGCATCAAGCTTTTTAAGGAGCTTTTAGACAAAATGAGTTTCAATTTTTCAATGAGATGACTGACCGTGTGTAATTAAACAAAAGCCAAAAGCTCCATCACTAGTGTAATCATGCATGAAATGAGAGAGAGAGAGAGAGAGAGAGAGAGAGAGAGAGAGAGAGAGAGAGAGAGAGAGACTGAGAGGGGGGTCACTAGTAAAAGAGCATTTTTGTGCATTAAAATAACTATCACACAATATGGCACTGTTTAGAATGATGGTTGATAATGCAATTTTTTTTAATTACATGCATTGTAAACAATAAAAAAAATAAAATAACAATAATAAAAAAAAAAAGCTCATCTTATGATATAAATAACATAAAAAAATATATTTTTACATTTCATAAGAAAATGTACATGCAAAATACACTGCCATGATAGTAGGGTGTCCTTAGTGGTTTTTAAGCGCATGCAGTCGTTATGGTGTTCAGGGTGGTTGCTAAGACATGTCTAAGTATCTACTACACTGTAGGTGGTTTCGTCCAGCTCAAAGTCAAAAAAGCCCATCCCAAGTATATGATATTCTGTCCCTATGGCACATGTCCCTCCTTCTTTGTAAGTCTATAGGATTTTCAAATGTTTTATAGTCCACCAGTTTATGTGAGCTACAGTATAATAATACAGATACTTGCTTTAGCAAGCACCACTAATAATTTTTTGAAATTCACAACCATCTGTGATTTAAGAATGAATACACATGGGGCCTGGGTAGCTCAGCGAGTATTGACGCTGACTACCATTCCTGGAGTTGCGAGTTTGAATCCAGGGTGTGCTGAGTGACTCCAGCCAGGTCTCCTAAGCAACCAAATTGGCCCAGTTGCTAGGGAGGGTAGAGTCACATGGGGTAAACTCCTCGTGGTCGTGATTAGGGGTTCTCGCTCTCAATGGAGCGCATGGTAAGTTGTGCGTGGATCGCGGAGAGTAGCCTGATCCTCCACATGCTGGGAGTCTCTGCGGTGTCATGCACAATGAGCTACATGATAAGATGCGCGGATTGACTGTCTCAGAATCAGAGGCAACTGACACTTGTCCTCTGTCACCCGGATTGAGGTGAGTAACCGCGCCACCACGAGGATCTACTAAGTAGTGGGAATTAGGCATTCCAAATTGGGGAGAAATGGGGATAAAAAAAAAGGACTGAATACATAAACCCTGTTAATGTATTGCCAGCAGCAGTGTTAACAAAAATAATTGTTGTGTTATTAGCTCAGAACTGATTGTAACTGCACATTTGGCCAGTCACCCCATTAGCAAAACTGGGTGCAGTTGCTACCAAAATAATTTGTCCGTAAAATTTCTAAAGATTTGTTAATTGTAATAGTCTTCTAAATTAGAAACAAATTGTGACAGTATTGTAATTAAGTGTTTTAGAATTATGTTCAATAATTTATTAGTTTCTTTCATAGTTTGCTTGTTTTTGTTGAAGGCTGTTTTTTGCATTGAGATATGCTTAAATGTTATTTGAGGCAGTTTCTAATTAGCACACAAGACATCCTGATATGCATTGCCCCTTAGCTTACAGTCTATGCACTAAATGTGTGGCTTGAGGCAATTTAATGAAAGCAAAACAACTAATGCATATCTCCAGATGAACACAATTTGGACCAAATGTTTACTTAAGATGAACATTCTCTGATAAAAAAAAAAAAAAAAAAAAGACTATAAGAAAAAGCAAAATGGATTTAGCCTACAGAGGACGGAAAGAGATAGATAGATAGATAGATAGAGAGAGAGAGTAGAGAGAGAGAGAGAGAGAGAGAGAGAGAGAGAGAGAGTTTAGGTCAATGGAAGAACAGACAAAACAGGGTTTCCCATGAACTTTTGTCCCAAGTGACACTCCACAGGTCAGCCCTTCTTCCTCACTATTTATAAATAACTTTACTCTAAACATCTTGTAATAGTACACTCTCTCACACACACTTGGACCAAAGGCCAGTGGAATTTTCCAACAAATGTATGTTTAATTTATGGGTTTACTTTTACTCTAGTTTGGAGCATGAAGATCCCTCAATACAGGAAGTTATAGTGTGGCATGATCTGTTGTGGGATTGCATTCTTGAGACCAAAGCATTAACCCTTGGTACTCTACAGCCAAACCTGATTTAATAACATATCACAACTTTTTCTTTTTTTTTTTTTTTTTACAATTATATACTAAACATCAGATAAAGCAATTGTTAATTTTTTTAGTAGTTTTAAAATTACACAACTGTAACCAGTGTTTTGCTAAATGAACGGCAGTTCTGAGTTGAAATGTCTACTGTGTGCCGCTAGAAGCTAGATTTTACCCACAGATGAGATTTTTAGGGTTAATAGCTCTATCGAGTTTTAAACCAACAAAACTTACCTCCCTACGCTAAACCTAACCAGTAGAGTCATAAAAAGCAAATGTGAGATAAAAAACATGAGATTTATCGAGTCATTTTGTGGTGCTTCTATGACACTTTCGGCTCACGTGTCGTCTCGCAAGCTCTTCAGGCAATGACATCTGCGTCACTTGCACTCTGCATGAGATGTAGCAGCACGTGGAAAACCGAAGTATACCTTGGCCTTAAGAGTTCCTGAGTCTGTATATGAGGCAGTAAGGCTCTTTTCTGCTACAGTCAGTATGCTGAAGAATAGGATTCACTGGTGAAGGTGATAAACGTGAACCTGGTGAGATTAGGAATCAGTTTCTGCCCAAGTGTGCCACTGTCCATATATTGGCTCAAATGCATTTACGCATTTATAAGTCTTAATCTGCATACAGGGCTGCATGTAATTGCATTAAGCTTTTTGTTTTTGTTCATCTGTAATGATTAATATGTATTTCCTTTATCTGTGTAAGCATTTGTGTGTATTATTGTATGTAGATAACTAAAAGAAATAGAGCTCAAAAGTAGGACCTGAGGCATTGGGATGCACCAGACCAGAGGGGCACAGAGCCTGAGGATTCCATCTGTCATGTACACACACACACACACACACACACACACACACACACACACACATACATGTTGGTGCAGCTATCATTATGAGGACTCTCCATAGACATAATGATTTTTATACTGTACGATCTATAGATTATATCCCCTAACCCTACCCCTAAACCTAACCCTCACAGAAAACTTTCTGCATTTTTACATTTTCAATAAAACATCGTTTAGTATGTTTTTTAAGCGATTTGAATTATGGGGACACTAGAAATGTCCTCATAAACCACATTTATAGCATAATACCCTTGTAATTACCAGTTTGTAACCTAAAAAAAAAGTCCTCGTAAACCACTTAAACCTGCCCACACACACACACATACACAGATCTCAAAAACAGGTGTGTCCTGTTAGCGTTAATGAGTAAAACAACTCCCACCTTTTGCCAACACATACAAAGCACAAAACACTATGACCTATAAGGGCTCATAATGGCATAAATGCTCTGTACCAATTTTTATTCATTTTGTGGCCAAACACGTGAATATGTTTTGGTGATGGCAATGTACCTTCATTAAAATCTCTCAGTAAATACACTTTAACTATTAAAATCCTTATGACTATGTAAGAGTACAGCAGTGATTACCCAGTTAGGAAAATGTGTGTGTTTGTGTGTGTGCGTGGGCGGGTTTATGTGGTTTACGAGGACTTTTTTTAGGTTACAAACTGGTAATTACAAGGGTATTATGCTATAAATGTGGTTTATGAGGATATTTCTAGTGTCCCCATAATTCAAATTGCTTAAAAAAACATACTAATTGATGTTTTATTGAAAATGTAAAAATGTTTTTTGTGAGGGTTAGGTTTAGGGGTAGGGTAAGGGTAAGGGTTAGAATCTATAGTTTGTACAGTATAAAAACCATTATGTCTATGGAGAGTCCTCATTAACCATAAATACCAACATGTGTGTGTGTGTGTGTGTGTGTGTGTGTGTGTGTGTGTGTGTGTGTGTGTGTGGCATTTAAGCAGCTCTCCAAAGCTTTGTTCTCTCATTGCCATGGCAGATTGTTTGGTTTTGCTTGGAATTTATGTTAAATTCCTTTATTCTTAATTAAATTACTTTTGTGAGCATTTATCAGATGTGCGGTCTCATTATTTTTCACAAGTACAAAATTACTACAAATTGTAGTGTTTAGAAAATAGTTATTTTCGAACTTGCTGATTTGCCTAACTGTTTTCAGTCTATGTAAGCAGCTACATTCTTAGGCAGCATCCTAACCAAAATGACTGATTTGAAACATTCTTCATGGTCAGCAATTCTGTTAACATACATTCACACAAGCCGTAGAAATAGCGTCCTCATGTGAAGTGCACAAGAGACTCGACTGATGCTCACAATTTATTTCCAGTAAAGCCTTCAAGTGGAGTTGGAAATGTCATACCAAAAATGATCAAAAAACATCATATTTACCACTCTGAATTATAGGGTGCATCTCAGTCCGCTCCCTAGTTCAGTAGTCAGGGCACTGATCAGGGAGTCGGCCATTTTAAGGGCTGTCTCAATTTCAACATTGTTCCAGGGCACTGAAACGTTCGTTCCCTAAAAAGTTCCACAATGCACCATAAAAACCTGGGAGCATCGTTGTTCCCTCACCGGAAACATCATCATGTCTTCTAAAGTCTCTCAAGCCATTAGAAGACGAACACAAGTGTAAATATATGATTTCAAAGCCTTATTTTCTCTTTAAAAGAGATGTTGTTTGTAATGTTTTTAATCCATAGTTACAATGAAAGGGAAACAATATTTTAAACAGAGTTGTTAAAAGTAGGTTTAAAATACACTCCTTTATATTTATTTATTTAATGTCATTTAGGCTATATTTCATAATAACACTAAATATCTTCAACAGAAATGAACTATAGAGTAATTTAAACAGCAGTGGTGCTAATAACAGCTGCGCTTGAATGTGCAAGCTCCTTATCGTATCTTATGTAAGTGTCCCAATGTTCAGTGAATGAACACCCATGACAGTACCTGAATTCGTGTTCATGATATACTGATTCAGGACATATGGAGCTGGGAAACTGAGTGAGATGCTCCCATAGATGAACCTGAGTTGTGAAGCTGGAAGAGGCGTGTCCACATAAAAGACAGAAAGCAACTTTGCAGATGATAATTGTGCAAAATTATTTCAATTTCAGAGCCTTTATTTAAAAAGATATACATTTGTTAAATATGCCAGATCTTGTAGTTAAGTAATATAAAGCTAATGACTTTGCGGTTTGTTTTATACAAATTAATAATATGTAAGATATCATGCATTAATACGTCATACAGTACAGGCTGTGTAACTGTGATTTAGAGGTATTTACTTATGGTTATCCACTGGTCCAACAGAAAGAAAAAAAAAGAAAAGAAAAAGGCTTTTGCTTTAGTTTGGCTTTTTGCTATGTTTTTTTTCCAACTTGAATGTGTGACGTCATAATAACGAATGCTCAGATATAGGAATTTCCCAGGTGCACTTGAAGGCAGCATGAGTAGTATGTTGCTAACCTAATGTCTAGATACACTGCATAAGCACAAAACTTCACACAAATATTGGTTGAAACAGTGCATTTTTTTTATTAGATTTGTGTTTTATCGCTAAATTTCAGCACTAGTATTCAGTCAGGGTGTGTTTCTTATCTGCAAAGGATACATGCAATGTTACCTTAGACTTTGGTCAAAACAAGGTACTTCATAAGGCAGAAGAATTTTGCCTTCGGATTTGAAGTGTACCTACAGTATTTTGATTAAAATATGTTGCCAATGAATAGCTCAATATATTTGGGGAAAAAAGCTAACAAGTACTAAACAAGTTGAGTATTATAATGACATCAAGTCCCATAACAGAAGCAGTACATATTCAATTTGCAGATATAAAGACCAGCTGTAAATGTATTTTTCATGTTTCATTTCATGTTAATAGAGTATTAATCAGACTTGTAAGATCTGGTAGCAGAATCTAAAATAATTTCAATGCGATGGAATCTACTATGAATATATGAATATATGAAAAGAATAATAATGTACTGTATAATCGAATATTACACCCCCCCCCCCCCCCACACACACACACACACTTTGAATTTGAATGTTACTTTACTCTGAAAAAAGAAATAAAAAAGATATGCTGATTATTAAATCTTAATGTATGCATTAAATATGCAGCATATAATGACACAATGCACCAGACTTGTGATGAGATTTGACCCGGATTTAGCCCTATTATATCAATATGCTCAATTTACAGCAGGGTCAAGGGATGAAGGTGCAACATTTTAACCAATCTCAGTGTGTAGGAGAAAATCCAGAATCACTTCCAACTTCATGTAAGACCAAAAGAAACTATAAAGCAAGTTGGCTTTAGGAGATCAGGCAGAGATGAGCGTATGCTATTTCAACACAGCTGATGCCGTTATGGTGTAACCTTGCTGAGGGAGAAATCACTCCTCTTTCTCTCTCTCTTCGTCTTTCTCCCTCTCTCTCACTCTTTCTCAGAGTTGCATCAGAGTTTCATTATTCCAAGTGTGAGCATGCCTGTACAAATACAATACCTGATCCGAGTGCTGCCCTTACATTTAAGCTTCACAATAAGACTTTCTCATCTCTTTCGTTTCATCAGTGCACACACCCTGCAGAGGCGGCTCATTAACTAACACTTTCATCTCGCGCAACTGCACAACTACAAAGACGAGATGGCGAAAATGACAGACAAGGTTAAGAGCAAAATGTCAGCCATGTCTGATGGCAAAATGGTGTGCAACCACATTTCATTCAGTGTTTTAAAGGATCCATGTTCCTGCCTTTGTGGTGTTATCATAATGTTGTAGAAGCCATTCAGAAGCATGGGAGAGAATGAGTGGAAAATGGAGAGGATGTGTAATAAAAAAATGCAAACACAATGAAAAAAAAAAATAGACAGTCCATGTTTAACAGTTTTTAAATTGTATTTTTTCCCCCACATGGGGTCCATACAACCACATTAGTATTAAACAACATGTTTTAATTGAATTTGACATGGCCAGTTTCTACCCGTAGAGCCTTAGAATTAAATAGGCTTGCAACTGTACCTTTAAGATGTCTATATATAAATGACATCTATAATGATCAGCCGATCTCCACTTAAACCAGTGTGAACATGTAGTTCACACTGTTGTTCATCAGTGCGAGCCAAGTTGCCAAGTTAAATATGTGACCCTATTGAGTTATGATGTCATAACCATGACAATGTCTGAATGGCCCATTTATGCGCTTTAGTAATAAATGGCCTTGGTGGAGGAAGTATTTTTATGTTATGAATGTTTGAGTATGTCTACCTTTTTTAATTTTTGTTTTTTATTTTTTTTATTATGCAAACAAAGAGTGTAACAGTATTTACATGTAACAAATACAAAATAACCAAAGGAAACAAACATACATACCAACGGCCAACATGACAATTCTATCTCCTGTATGTATATATATTTGTGTGTATGTGTGTGTGTGTGTGTGTGTGTGTGTGTGTGTGTGTGAGTGTATCTGGGTGTTGGGATGGAAGCATATAAACAAAAGAACATCTAGAAATGTATAACATATATAACAATTGTAAAAAGAACAAATAATAATGACAATAATAATAATAATAATAATAATAATAATAATAATAAACTCAATTCATTGGGGGGGGGGTGGAGGATGAGGAAGAGGGCAAATAATAATAATAGTTGTAGTAGTAGTAGTAATAATAATAATAATAATAATAATAATAATAATAATATTAAATTATTATAAGGCTGCCTCTTATCCCTCCGTTGCCATGTCATAAGTTAATCTCCCGCCCATGTCACGCCACAACGGGCCATCAGGGAGAGATGCCGCGGGGCACAGGGCCCAAGGCCCACACCCCCATCCCCAGAACACTCCCTTGTTTTTTTTGTTTTTTTCCTTCCTTGATGCATTCATTGTTAAACTCTAAATAGGTGTGTATGTGTGTCAACTAGTGTGTGATGCATTAAAAAGCAAGGCATGCAGCATAGAACCACCCAGGGCAAAGCCCAGGCCTCCACACACATGCCACGCTTACCCTGTGTTGTTGTGTTCTCTTTTTCTTTTCCTTTTTCTCTTTTTCTTCCTTCCTTTTTCTCCCTTTTCTGATGCATTCCTTGTTAAGCTCTTAATAGATGTGTATGTATCTCAGCTAATATGTGATGCAAAAAAAAAAAAAAAAATGAGGCATGCAATGCAGCACCAGCCCAAGGCAAGAAATCCAGGGTGAACAAGTGCAGGGAGATGTTGGGAAGTTACAAGCCCCAGGCCCCACACCACACCCACCCACAACTAATTTCCACTGCACCGGACATGGACTGGGATGCCACGGCCTACTGGGATCCCGAAGCAGAGGAAAAAATAAATAATAATAATAATAAATTAATTTCATATGTGGATGTAGATGGAGGTGTATCATTGTAGTTGGTTTCAGACAAAGAAGGTCAGCAGATACATGTCTACTTATTTTAAGGCTGTCTGGAATACTTGATTCTGATCGGTCAATCTGCAGGTAAAGGAACAGTTCACCCCAAAATGAAAATTCCCTCATAATTTACTTACCCTCATGCCATCCCAGAAGACTTTTTTTCTTCTGCAGAAAACAAACATTGATTAAAAAAAAGAATAATAACATCTCAGCTTTGTACGTCCATACAATGCAAGTAAATGGTGACCAGACCTTTAAAGCTCCAAAAATCACATAATCATATAACACCATTCACTGGCATTAAGAACCAACAGAGCTTAGATATTCTTCTAAAAATCTTTATTTTTGTTCTGCAGAAGAAAGAGATGGCATGAGGGTGAGTAATGATGGGAAAATTTTTGGCTGAACTATTCCTTTAAATATTCTTGGATAATGATCACTACGCTGTATACATAACTGACCATTGTCCCAAGAAACTAATTTCCTACATACCAAGGAAATAGCGCAACAGTGCCGCCCACTTTTTGAGTCGTCTTGGTCTAGGAAGTATTTTTTCCATATTTTTTTTCCATAAGGATTTCATAAAATCCTTCATAAAAGAGTTCTAAGCCATGAACCAAATCAACCACTCTGAGATGAATCACAAAGTTACAAACGTACAAAAAAAAAAAAAAAAAAGTATTTGAAAATCAGACTAAAAGACAAAGGTACAAGTCTGTGTACTTAACATATTTTGTGAAGGAATGAACTACAAAACCACATAAGTTTAAAACTATGGAAAAATATAAAATGATTGGGTTAAAGTTGTTGATTATGTATATATAAACTATATTTTAGTTTTATTGGGAAAAATACAGATATGTACAAATATATAAGTAGTTTTAGAGTGTAAGGAAACTTTATAGATTGCATCATTCATGGGAGTGGGCAGTTGTTGCAGGGCTCATTTGGCATGCTTTGTTCGCAGCGATTCCCTGATTGGTCGATCGTTTCCCTTCAGGATAATGGGTAGTGTAGTTCTTCACCAAAAAGTCCGCTACTGAATGTGATTTTAAAAACAAAAAAAAAACAAAGCTGAAATAATGCAGACTGACCTTGGAGCTCACGGTGGGTCTGTTTTTTAAAGGTTTATAACTTAAAAATGTATTCGCCTATAGAAAACAAATATTCAGATTTTTACTTCCGAAACCAGACTGTTGAGGTCTATAGAATAATTTAGCATTATTTATGTAATTTATGAGCTATACAATAACTCACATCACTATTTCATGCCCATTTATATCTATTTTTTTATATATTTGGTAAGTAGTTGACGGTAAGTAGCAATGTGGGATAAAGTACAGTCAGCCAGTCATTATTGCATTATTGGTGTTATTTGGTGTGGGTTTATTTGATACATTATATAAAATACATTATACATCACCCCTTATATAGTACATTAAACTCTTTTTATTTGATTTTTCTGTTTATCATGATATGACATCTTTAAAGCATATTTGTGTTTTAGAACACTACCGTATGTGGAATTCACAAATATCATGGTTCTGATGCCTATGGAAGTGTTTATTTGAATGATTGTCATAAATTAGCCTACAACTATATTTCTCATTGCCTTCACTGCTCGACACAATCCATGTGTCTATAGCCTCATCCAAAACTCTTATCTCTCAAACAGAGCAGTAAATAATGACCTCTGGCTGACCCTGGAGAGTCAACCAACCCACCATGTCTTTTTGTTGCAACCTTGAAAACCATCACCCAAACAGGGGAAGCCTGTTTTAATAGCAGAGAGCCAGCGAGAAAAACTGATGAGAGGGGGGATCTACGGCCTTCTCTCCAGCGGTCCACTTTGTGATGGTAATGTAGCCAGTACTCAATGCAGGCCTGCCTGTCTGAGTGATTTTATGGTTGTTATAAAGTGTGTTGATATGAATGAGTGTGTTTAGTCCATATTATAGTGAGGGACTGAGTATATGTGTATGTGTATGTGTATGGGCGGCTTGATAATGTTAAGAGTATTTGGTTGCCTCTGTGTACTTGTGTGAAGAGCTATGTAACAGCCGTACAGATGGATTTAACAGGGCGTTTATTGTGTGCTAGTGAAGCTAAAGGAATTAAATAGAGCGAGGTGAACTCATGTGAAGCTTTCATAGACTAAAATGCAGTGTGTGTTGGAATATCATACGCAAATTCAAGTGGCTCTCAACTGTTACTGCTTTACAAAACAACAACAGCTTCCTTCATATAGCTTCCATGTAAAAAAAAAAAAAAAAAAAAAAAAGGTAACTTATTGCCAAAAATAGAAAGCTGAAGCATGCTCCTAGTTTTTTTATTTTTATTTAATGTGATACAGATATGTGCAGATCCACTGGTAGAGGTTCACCACGGTAGAAAGCAAATATGAATTTGTGTACTCCATTCAAAAGAGTCTAATGTTTATGTATGGAGACCTGCAGGTATGAGTGACCTGCTCTTAAGGGAGTGTTTGTGAGTGTGTTTGATGTAGGAATCTCCAAGGGATATGGGTACATTTAGTAAGAGCATTTTGTCACAGTTTGTTTCTAAGTATAATTTTGCAGGCTGCATTTTGCATAAGTTGGAATGGCATTGCTCCTGGGAGGGAGGGAGAGAGAGAGAGAGAGAGAGAGAGAGAGAGAGAGAGAGAGAGAGAGAGAGAGAGAGAGAGAGAGAGAGAGAGAGAGAGAGAGAGAGAGAGAGAGAGAGAGAGAGAGAGAGAGAGAAGAAGCTTTAGGTTCTACAATGGCATTTACACATGCACAATCAAATGCAGGTGTTTGAGAACAAAGTATTAATGCAACTTGTTTATTTTCATGTCGTCAGAGCAATACATTTCTGTCTGTCTTTCTCTGTCTCACACTCACATCATTTCAACATGTTTTATGCCATTTATGTGAAGTTCAGCTTTGATTGGTGGTGTGCTAGTTTTTTGTGAGACTTGTATTTTCTGGATTTTATGTGGCATTCAAACAAAAACCATACAAATTAGAGCAAATCTGTCAGAACAGAGTGAATTAAAATACGATCAGGTAAACAAAATAACAATGATCAATTTTAACTAAGGCATGAAAACACATCAAAATTATCTGTTGTACTTCTCATATCTTTTGTTATACAAAGACATTTTAAATTAATACTTTACATAAAGCAAAACATAAAAATACTTCACCCCAAGAGCGATTTTGTCATCATTTACTCATTTATTTTTTCCAAACCTTAATGACTTTCTTTTGTGAAACACAAAATAAATTGTTTTGAAGAATATTCACACTGCTCTCTTCCATACAATGACAGTGAATAGGAACTGGGGCTTTATAGCTTCAAAAATGACAAAAGCATTGTAAACAAATATCATACATATTAGTCGCAAAAAATCTTCCCCCTCCATAAATCTCAGTCATGTCTGTGTACATTTAGGCCACCTTCCCCTCTAATTCAAATTTGTTTGAAAACGCATACATTTCACTATGTTTTCGCCTCTTATCCAAACTAGAAGGGCTTAGAAAACGCTATCTTTGGAAAATGATGACGTTAGAAAACGTTTCCAAATGAAAACAGATCAGTGTGGATGTGGCCTTAAATATGGCACTTGCGAATGTTTTGTCTTGATGAGCAATATTTTAATGTATGCATGAACTCAACTCTGTTGCTCATGCAAAGCTATTGAATGGCTTCATAAAACGTAAAATATATAGACTAGTGTAACATGGAGGAGGGCGGGCCAATCGGGCTAATCAGCCGAGGAGAGGGATAAGTGCAACGAGATGCGGCAGTTCAGGAGAGAGAGAGCTACAGGCAGCTGCCCTGTATGCGTTTACGTTTGTTTGTCTTTGTGTTTAAGTTTATTAAAGACATTACTTTGATGCTTCATCCGGTTCCCGCCTCCTCCTTTCCACTGAACCCTGTTACAACTACTTTTATGATTCTCATGCGTATGTGCGTGCATGCAAGGAGAAGGCTCACGACTCGTAATTGCAGCTATGTGTGAATGGTCAAAATGCCTGTCTTGGTGAGATATTGGACACTGTGTTGAGTAAGTCCATCCAGATGCAGTAACTACCAAATATTTAGATATAAATCCCTGAAAACAGAAAGTATACAGATGTGCTGGAGGAATCTGCACACATTAAGTCACAAGCCAGGACATTTGTAAAACTCTTTTATTAAGAAAAGATGCCATGAACCTTGGAAACCTTTTCTCATAATCACCTATTTTGGCATATTTACAGCCTGCTATATTCTAAACTAAATTAAAACTCTCGATGAACCAATAATAGGCTATTAAACTGTCAATTTTACACAATGTGCATCCAACTATGGAAAGCAAAAAGGGACAAAAATAGTGTTTTTAAATCACGTTTTAAAGTACATGGTGTTAAAATCACACAACTTATTTAAGCATATCTGAGGCAAAGACAAAAGTTGGTAGGACATTTTAGTTTTAGTTTCAGTCATATTTAAAGGTTTACTATATAAATGACACTCCACAGATGTAACATTTAAACTTTGTTTATTGTATTCCGAATTAAAGGGTATCCCAATGCATATCCACAGAAGTCTGAACTAAGCCCTGAATATCCACTGACCCTAGAACTGCCCCTGTTGTGGGGCCTGGGTAGCTCAGCGAGTAAAGACGCTGACTACCACCCCTGGAGTCGCGAGTTAGAATCCAAGGCGTGCTGAGTGACTCCAGCCAGCCAGGGAAGGTAGAATCACATAGGGTAACCTCCTCGTGGTCGTTATAATGTGGTTTGCTCTCGGTGGGGCGCATGTGCGTAGATGCCGCGGAGAATAGCATGAAGCCTCCACACATGCTGTCTCTGCGGTAAGGCACTCAACAAGCCACGTGATAAGATGCGTGAATTGACGGTCTCAGATGTGGAGACAACTGAGATTTGTCCTCCGCCACCCAGATTGAGGCGAGTCACTACGCCACCATGAGGACTTGGGAATTGGGCATTCCAAATTGGGGAGAAAAAAGGGGAGAGAAAAAAAAAAGGAACTGCTCCGTCTGTCGGCATTCATTGTTATTGTACGGAAAAGAGTGGCTAGGACATTCTGCAAAACATCTTGTTTTACATATTCCAAGGAAGAAAGAAAGTCATACAGGTTTGAAATGTCATGAAATTGAGTAAATAATGACATAATTGTCATTTTTGAGTGAACTATTCACTTAAATATGAAAGGTTTTTATCATTCTTGCACTATGTAAATTCAAATTAGTAAGCAGTACTATGCCTTCATTAGCTACTGTATTTAAGAAATGTGAAACTTTATTATATTGAATTCAACAGGGGGGAAATTCTGTTTTAAACACAAATAAAGGACAAAAAATATTTGCTTCAGAGAGACATTTTGTTTTCCTTTATATGGCCTCTCTCTTTCGTTCTCTCAGGGAGGCAAGGTGAGGTTGAGATTTCCCAACATGCATTATTCATCGTCTGCGACCGACACAAATTGAGCGGCGGCAACTGCTCAGGGCCTGCCAGTGAATGTGTGTCCCTGCCTAAAACCAAAACAGAGCCTGTTGACAGTCACACTCACAAACACACTCACACACATACACACACACAAACTCAAAAGAGAGGTGACAAACGAGAGAATCCATGCTCATCCTCTTTGTCCACAATCTTATATCAACTTTTCTATCCCTGGAGAACCCACAGAGAGAGAGAGAGAGAGAGAGAGAGGGAGAGACTCTGTGGAGGTTCTTACAAACACATGCAGACACACACACACAAACAAACACACACACACACACACACACACACACACTTATGCACAAACATCTATGAATCGATGCATCTTGTGCACTTAATATAAAACTTATGAAAGTTTAAAAGCAGAAAATAGATATAACGTAGATGAATTAAACTCTCTTAAGCAAAGTATCGATCTTCTTAGCTCAGCTGGTTTCATCTTGATTAGAACCCACAATCAGAAGAATACTGATTACATATCGAGCGCACACACACACACTGACTTAACAAACTCTCTCTATTGCTCACTTGGTAAAGTGTCACTTTAAATAGTGGCATAAAGCAGTCCCTTTCATGAATTTAAAATGGTAACCATAGTTTCTGTTGTAATTGCAATTCTGTTGTAATTTATTGTAATGGTTTTATTTGGTATTAGCCACCACTATCATCAAAATAAGAAATCCAACATTTCTGTTTATTTGTATTTCTCCAAAATAATTTAAAGAGAAACATCTCAGACAAAATTACTTAAATGAGACAACTGTGAACTCATTTAAGTCGCCCAAGCAATTAAAAAAAGATACTCACTCTCATGTTGTTCCAAACCTGGATGACTTTGTCTCTTCGATGGAACACAAAAGGAGAAATTTGCAGTATGTTAGTCTCAGTCACCATTCACTTTCATTGCATCTTTTTTTTTTTTTTTTTCATGCAATGAAAGTGAATAGTGACTGAGGCTGTCATTCTGCATAAGATTAAGCCTAACATCTCCACAGTGTTCCACAGAAGACAGAAAGTACGGGTTTGAAACAACATAAGGGTGAGTAAATGATGACATAACTTTCCTTTCTGCATGAACTATTCCAGAAACACTTTACAATAAGGCTCCATTTGTTAATATTAGTTCATGCATTAGATATCATGAACTAACAATGAACAATATATTTTGTACATCATTTATTAATCTTTTTATGTTAGTTAATACAAATACAATTGTTCATTGTTAGTTCATGTTAGTTCATATATCATTAACTAACATTAATTTACAACTTTTGATTTGAAAAATGTAGTATTATATGTTGAAATTAACATTTACCATGTTAAATGCATTTCATGTTAACTAATGTTGTTAACTAATATTAACAAATGGAAACGTATTGTAAAGTGTTACCACTATTCCTCTAAAAAGCAAACTCTAAGTAATAAGATTTTCCTTTGGGTAGTAACTATAGTATTTTGACAGAAACTATGGTTACAAGGGTGAATGTTTGTAAAGGAATGACTCGGTTATTTCAATCTTTAGTTTTTTTTGGTTACAAACAGGAAATGAAAGTTACTCATTCTACACACCATCACAAATATGTAGTTATTTCTCAAATATTTTGTGTTGATTGTGTGAACTGTAAGAGTTTCACGGGTGTGTTTAGCACAGATCCTAAGTGAATGGGTAGTGTTTGATTCTGTTGAAATAGAAGGAGATTAAAAGAATAAACACCAAGCAGCTCACACAGGAGGCTGCCTGCACGCTGCTTATTAGCATATTACCCATAATTGAGCGTTTCTACGGAAACAAAGTCAGCGTAATTGGCAGTCTAGCTTAAAAGGCGGAACGCTGAACTTCTTAAAATGCAGCCACCCCTGTTTTCAAAGAAACATGCGCACATACACAGCATCAGTGCCAGATGGGAAATATATAATTTCACACATTAGAACCACAGAGTTATTGCATTTTAACTCAAATTATTGCCTGTGATCGAAAATAAAAGGCACTTTAATGTGCGTTCATGCTTCAAACAGTGTCATTTTGTAACTTTTTTCTCAATACAAATAAACTAGCTTACTCAATTTGACGTTTTTGAACATTTGACACATCACTTAACAGGCAATGTCAAATAAAACATGTTAAAATGTAGAGAATAAATTATATGACTTACATATAAAAAATAGGCAGTGTTCCAGTGTTCATAATTTGTACATTGCTGAAGGATTTATCTCAGAGCAGCAGGCGGCATTAACGTCTGCCACCTTCATGACTTGTGGCACATCGGAGACTGTGATTGGCTGAAAAAATAGGTAAGCCTATTTAAAGGACTGAATGCAATGATTGAATGCCTCACATTTCAGGCTGTAAATCAATTCCTACCAACCTAAAATGACTCTTATAGCTTAAGTAAGACATATTAAACTGATTCTGAATCAGCTGGAAGACTGAGTTACTTGGGATCTCCAACTAGATCTCCGACTAGGGTCGACCAAGCTATTGGAAATGACCCATTTGCACTAAACTTTTACAGAAAGCCTAATTTTCTCTAATACTCCATGTGAACTTTCCGAGATAACCTTGAAGGAGCTTTAGATATTCTAGAGTGCCATAATTCCCAATTCTCTGGACAGAATTCCCCAGGCTGGGTATGGCATGGTCCTTTCTCCAAGCACTTGAAATGGCTGCAGGTCTCAGATTTATAGTTTCTGCCTGTCCACATGCCAGGATCCCTTCACACGTGCATTCACACACACTTTACCTAAGAGAGAAAGAGAGACAGAAGGACAGACTTAGAAACAGAGAGAGCGATGCTTCCCAAACAGATCCCCTGGGGACCATAAGGCTGTCCTTACCATCTGTGTGTGTGTGTGTGTGTGTGTGTGTGTGTGTGTGTGTGTGTGTGCGCGCGCGCGCATAACTAGGCTATAATTATCAGCCAAGCGGGGAGTGCCCATACCATTGCGCAGTGCACCCAGGCGATGCCACCCTCATACCCAGCTCACAAACTCACACACAAAGCATTCAGCTCAGTGACTCGATTTGGCCCAGTGCTATATTGCCTCCAACCAATACACAATTGTACACACATGCACAGGGTGATAGCCCTATACACTCTTGCCAAGGCCAACACCCTATATATTTCTTTCACTGTTGTAAGAACAAAATCCTCATTCAAATACAACAACACTAGGGTTGGGATCGATGCCTTTTTCACACATCGATAATCTGAAAATTTTCCCAATGATTATCTATCTATCTATCTATATATATATACATATACATATATATATATATATATATATATATATATATATATATATATATATATATTGGGATTTTTTCATATATATAAGTCACCATTTCTAATCGTTCAGTTTGCGCTGTTTCATAAACTAACCTGCTCATCAACGTCACTTTGTTCATTCTTGAACAAAAACCTTCGTTACTTTGGACTGCTATCTCCTGCACCTCATCAGCTTGTCCTGTGTGTGTGTGTGAGAGAGAGAGAGATACATGTTATATCGCCCTCTTGTGGTCTCCCAACTCTATTATGCCAGACTGTTAATTTTAAACAGAGGCCAACTGAAAGTATTGGAAAGCATTAAATGTCAGCTAATTTTAAAGGTGCAATATTTATTTATTTTTTTTATTTTTTTTGCCAATGTGTGAACAGCTTGTAATGCAACTTAAAAAATGAGCCCTTCCCGGATGTCCTAGGTTGCCTATTAAAGCCTGTAGACTGATTTTCATGCGACGGAGCGGGTCACTTTTGCCGGGAAAATCCAAAAGATGTGACATTTATGCGCACTCCTGAGATCCTTCCTCAGACAGTAATAGCTTCTCTTCCACTATTCAACAGTGACAACAAACTGCAAAACTAGGTAACGTTATCTTAGAGATGGAATCCAGCAAACGTCCAGCTCCCAGCACAACACCGACTCCTACACAAACTCCGAGTAAGCCCAAAAAAAAAAAAAAAAAATATATATATATATATATCTACTGAATCCAGTCTGGCTAAGCGGGAACATGATCGTGGTCGAGCAAAAACTAGAGTTAACATCGGCAGGGCATTTGATTACTTGAGGGACCTTCGTTCGGTTTTGGGGATCAAAACCGACCCTGAATTGGCGTTCTTCTTATTGGACAGGTAAGGTTACATAACTGCAAAGCATGTGAAATATAGTGCCATAAGGATTGATTTGTGTAATTTTAGCTAACTTGATCTTGCCTGCTAACACTAACAAATTGCAAGCTGCCTTGCTTCGTAACTTTCAAATAATTTCAACGATCTTCTCTTTATACTAAAAGTCAGGTATACATTTAAGCAAATATGCTGGTTTCTTATTCATAGTACAACATCTGACATTCAAAACATACAATAGTGCCACATAACAGTGCAGTGCAACAGTAAACTGCCTGGTATAGTTCGGTAGTATGCAGCTGTATGTGTGTATCAGTATGCTATGTTAGCTGATAAGTAGTTTTAGTTCAGTCTCAAAGTTTGTAGTAATACAATCATAACTGTAATTTTAATTATGCTACCTCATCTGTCAGCATGATGCCGGTGGATCACGTCTAGTCTCTTTGTACATCAAGTCATTGTTTTGGCTGATGCTCGCTCGCACACATCCCTATGGGGTGTGTGCACGAGCGCGAGCATGAGCAACAGGGAGCTGGCTGCAGTTCACTTAATGCCCACAGGTGTAATTAATAACAAGGGTTTCTGAATCTTACATACTGCACCTTTAAAATGTCAATGCCTCAACAATATATCACTAAAATAATGTGGCAATCAATAATTGATATATCAATATTTTATGACATCCCTAAACAACACTTAGGATATTAAATACATCATTCAGTACTCACATGTAAATATTTATGGTGGTACTATGATATTACACATTGTGGGTGCGTCTCAATCAGCTCCCTATTTCAGTAGTCAGGGCACTGATCAGGGAGTCGGCTGTAGGTTCTACTGGTTGTTTAGATCAGTGTTACTATCAGAAATAATTAATAATTATTTATTTCGATATTAATTCATATTTAAATGAAATAATAGAATCTAACTCATTAAAGCCTCATACGGGGCACCAGTAAATGTAGTGTGCTACGTTCAGGAGCGGGTTTGGTTATTAGCAATAATTAATAATTATCAAAGATAATTATCAGTTATTAAAATCAATAGAACATTGATTTGAATCAATGTTAGCTCTTTTAACCCTTCACATCAACAATCAAAGATAACCATCAAATTCAATAGAATATTAATTATTATCAAAGATAATCATTAATTATTAAAATCAATGGAACATTGATTAGAATTAACACTAGCTTATTGATCCTTCAAATTCAACACTCATCAAAGATAATTATCAATTATCAAAATCAATAGAATATTAATAAGGATTAATATCGCCGGGGCATCACCCTGGAATCAGGGACTAATAACCAAACAGTATAACATTCTCAATATTAGATTGTTCTCTTAAGAAAATCGACATTCAAAAGGAAACAATGAAGGCTTGAATCCGAGCACTGACATCCCCCTGCCAGCATTTGACACAGGTGTATGCTAAACAAACCAAAACACTTCTCTTTGAAATATAACAAATTTATTTATGAAGTAATATCAATTAATAATTGCAGTCAATAAACTTCCAACTTCCAACTACAAACTAAACAGTAACATGATTAGATATGGTAACCAAAATAATCCTATAACACATGAGAGGAAGGTGGGTGTGTGTGTGTGTGTGTGTGTGTGAATGGGTGTGTGTGTGTGTGTGTGTGTGTAAGGAGTGACGCGCACACAATGGCGGACGTGACTCTCGTGGAGAGTACGTCACGCGAGATTTCCGGCCAGAGAATATGGCCGCAAATCTGGGCGGATATAAGCCGGGTAACTGTGTTTTCCCGTTTACCGCGTGTCTCCGCTTGTATGATAACATAGGGACAAAGCTGAGCTTTATCACAAAGTTATCTACTAGCCAAAAGTGTGTGTGAGAATGTTTGTGAGGGGTCGCATGTGTGTGTGTGGTTAGTACGAGAGAGAGAGAATAAAGTGGCGGCACCAAAGCCGGTTTCACGATCGTGAGAGAGAAAGCAGCTGTTAGTTTATCACTCAGAGATGCGGTGGACGGCTCGTAAACCGTCCCACGGTCTTTGGTTCTTTAATGGATAAACTCTTCCGCGATTGCGGAAATACACAACAGTCCAATGTGGTTGGACTACAACACAGCAGATCTCATTTGTGATAACAGTACATTACAGTAATACCTTGAGTATTATTAGCAGCAATGAGCGGACTCGGCGGTCCATAAACTGTACAAGCAATAACCTTGATACACAAGAATAACACACTATAATATTCTATCTCTGCCCAGACGTAAACCTCTTACTTGAATCGTATGAGGACGCAGGAAGAATGTGTGTTCATCCGTCCTTCTACTCCGACTCAGTTCCTCGAGGCTCGGGTGATGACGGGAGGCCGTTTCCTCGCTATGTTGGCGGGTGGTATGGCTGCTGATCCTCGGCGGGCTGGCGGAGAAATCAACGACATCAACTTGATTGAAGAGGGAAGAGAAATCTTTTTCTCTTCACTTCTGCAGGCAAACGGATGAAGATGCGGATTACTTGGCGGTCTCCTTTGGATCCGTTAGAGTATTCGGTGTGTTGGGCCTCATGTATTCAGATAGAAGACAAAGGCAGGCCTAACAGTCGTAAAACCTAACTCAAGCCCCCACATTCCAAGTCGTAAATCTTACTGATAAAAATCGCGCCAAAATCAAACAAAGGGAGTCAAATCCCATGAAGCCTTGCTCACTAAAGGATCGAACTCTCAACTCCTATTGGATGAGGCACACAACAGAACGTCCCTCAAACCATGACATCATCAGGAATAGAAATACCTCTGAAATGCTTCCGGGATTTGCTTCCAGCAACTTTGTTCGCAGTGTATAGACGCAGCTCATCGCTGCTCTCAGGTGCAACTTCGTGGCACAAGGAAGTAACGCCCAACTTGAAACTGTGGCCATACAATCTCCATCTCGCTGGATGAGTTGAGATTACTCTGTGTTCAACCGAACACTAACGGACCCGAAGGAGACCGATGAGCAATCTGCATCTTCATCCGTTTGCCAGCAGAAGTGAAGAGATTAAAGATTTCTCTTCCATCTTCAAGAAAGTCGACATTTCTGATTTCTCCGCCAGCCCGCCGAGAAGCAGTCAGCCGTACGCCCGCTGACAGAGCGAGGAAACGGCCTCCCGTCATCACCCGAGCCTCAAGGAACCGGGTCGGAGTTAAAGGACAGATGAACACACATTCTGCATCCTCATGTGTTTCAAGTAAGAGGTTTACGTCTGGGCAGAGATAGAATATTATAATGTGTTATTCTTGTGTTTCAAGGTTTTTGCTTGTACAGTTTACGGACTGCCATGTCCGCTCATTATTAATACTCAGGGTATTAATTATCACAAATTTGATTTGCTGTATTGTGGTCCAACCAAATTGGACTGTTGTGCATTTTCACCATCGTGGGTGAGACCGGCAAACTGAGTTTATCCATTAAAGAGTCAAAGAACACGGGACTTTTATGAGCCTTCCACCACGTCTCTGATAAACTAACAGCTGCTTTCTCTCCCACGATCGCGAAATCGGCTTTTGGGCTGTCACTTTATTATCTTTCTCTCTCTCTCTCTCTCTCTCTCTCTCTCTCGTACTAACCACACACACACACACACACACACACACACACACACACACACTCGCTCTCACACACACCCTCATGTGTTATAGAATTATTTTGATTTCCATATCTGATCATATCACTGTTTAGTTTGTAGCTGTAAGTCGGAAGTTTATTGACTGCATTGTATTAATTATTAATTGATATTACTGCATAAATAAACTTTGTTATATTACAAAGAGAAGTGTTTTGGTTTGTTTTGCATACGCCTGTGTCATGCTTACGGGATGTCAGTGCTCGGATTCAAGCCTTCATTCATTGTTCTTTCTCCCGAAAATCGATATTCCTCGGATGTCGATTTTCCTAAGAAAACAATCTAATATTGAGACTGTTTTACTATCTGGTTGTTAGTCCCTGATTCCAGGGTGGTGCCCCGTCAATGTTAATTATTAATATTCTATTGATTTTTGATAATTGATAATTATCTTTGATGATTGTTGAATTTGAATGATCAATAAGCTAGTGGTAATTTTAATTAATGT
Source organism: Myxocyprinus asiaticus (assembly GCF_019703515.2). NCBI lineage: Eukaryota > Metazoa > Chordata > Actinopteri > Cypriniformes > Catostomidae > Myxocyprinus > Myxocyprinus asiaticus. Next base: position 42,533,764 of record NC_059350.1, on the reverse strand, counting down.
TTCATCGATGTTAATGATTGGTGATTATCTTTGATAATTATTGATTTAAAGGATTAAAAAAGCTAACATTGATTCTCTTCAATGTTTTATTGATTTTAATAATTAGTAATTATCTTTGATAATTATTAATTATTGCTAATAACCAAACCCGCTCCTAAACGTAGCGCACTACATTTACTGGAGCACTATATGAGGTTTTAATGAGTTAGATTCAATTAATTAATTTTAATTAATAACTAAAGAAATAATTATTAATTATTTCTGACAGTAACACTGGTCTAAACAACCAGTAAAGCCCTACTGGTGGAACACAGAGTAATCTCAGCTCGTCCAGCGAGATGGAGATTGTATGGCCACAGTTTCAAGTCGGATGATACTTCCATGTGCCACGAGGCTACACCTGAGAGCAGCGATGAGCTGCGTCTACACACGGCAAGCAAAGTTGCTGGAAGCAATGCCCGGAAGGGTCTCAGAGTTACTTCTACTCCCGATGACGTCATGGTTGAAGGCCGTTCTGTTGTGTGCCTCATACAATAGGAGTTGAGAGTTTGATCCTTTAGTGAGCAAGGCTTCATGGGATTTGTAGTCTGTTTTGGACTCCCTTTGTTTGATTTTGGCACGGTTTTTATCAGTATGATTTATGACTTTGTGTGTGGACCTCAGTCAGGTTATACGACTGTGTTAGGCCTGCCTTTGTCTTCTGTCTGAATACATGAGGCCCAACACGGCCATCTCTAGGGCTGCCTCAATCACAAAATCATTCCAGTACACTGAAACCTTTGCTCCTTAAAAAATCCCACAATGCACCATAAAAACCAGGGATCACTGTTGCTCACTACACTTTAATGAAATAGCAATCCGTCTTTTTAATACAATGGCAGTGGATAGTGCCTCATTTTAAAGCACTCATGAACGTACAATACATTTCAAGATTTTCACTGAAAAATGGCTTAAATTTCATGTTGTTTCTCACCGAAACCTTTTGTATGCCTTTAGAAGACATGAAACGTGACGTACGAGTCGCATGGACAAATTTTATGATACTCATGGGACCTTTTTTAAGCTTTAAAGTAAAGCTTTATCCACTGCGATTGTATTGAAAAGATTTATGAATTGTCATTTTTGGGTGAACTAACCAAATGTTACACAGCTAATGAGAAAGAAAAAAACAGAAGGTAAGCAAGAAAGAAATAATCATGGAGGAAACACACACACACACTCAGCATGATTCTGTTCTGCTGATACATCAGTAAATTTCTTCTTGCCTCCTGGCAGTGACACACTGAGAAATAACATACAGGGTCATTGCTACACACTCATTCAGTTCTCACTTGCACTATCATACACACAGTTCTTACAAGACAAGCACATACACAGTGTTGTTTTGATTCAGATCAGCACAATGGTAGCAAAATCCATGAGCAATGGTATATCTGTAAGCAAAGTAGATCTAACACACATACACACATGTATACACACACACATACTGTAGATAGTAAATTACCTACTGCAGGTAACAGCAGCAGCCACCCACTGGGGGGGCAGGTTTAAGTGGTTTACGAGGACTTTTTTTTTTAGGTTACAAACTGGTAATTACAAGGATATTGTGCTATAAATGTGGTTTATGAGGACATTTCTAGTGTCCCCATTATTCAAATCACTTAAAAAGCATACTAAACGATGTTTTATTGAAAATGTAAAAATGCAGAACGTTTTTTGTGAGGGTTAGGTTTAGGGGTGGGGTTAGGGGATAGAATCTATAGTTCGTACAGTATAAACATCATTATGTCTATGGAGAGTCCTCATAATGATAACTGCACCTACATGTGTGTCTGTGTGTGTGTGTGTGTGTGTGTGTGTGTGTGTGTGTGTGTGTGTGTGTGTGTGTGTGTGTGTTTTCAAAGCTCTGTATCAATTTATTAAGTCGATGAGACATTTATATAAGCAGATATTCTCTTTAATTGGTTAATACTCTAGTTAGGAATAGTAAACTGAAAAAAAAAATTCTGTAATTCTTTTAATGAATCTTCCTTTTGTCGTTTTAAACTCATGCTGAAAACAGTGACCAGGATATTATATATAAAAAAAAAATCTCCTTTTATGTTCAATGAAAGAAATAACCAACCTAGTTCCGTTTGTAAACAGAGTTTTACGTGCCGCTTTCTATTTTTTGCTGCAGTTTCCTGTTGAAATGAACACTAGAGGCATTACAACAATGTTTTATTCACTTTCACAAAAATCATGGGTAATGCATTATTTGAAAAACAATACATTTTAATGCTTGTATTACAGATCCACCTACAGTACATTTACTCACTTATTCCAGAGAGATTTTCTTGTGCTGTGGCTCACCTTATAGAGTGCTGGACTTTGGACTCAGAAACCGAGCCTCAAGCCCAGCCAAGGATGCTTGAAATGAAAGTTAAAGTGAAGCAAAAGTGCCATAGAAGTGAAAAGAAATGACGTGGTTGCTTCAGTAAATGTGCTTTTTATGTTGAATTTGCTTTTAAAACACTTTCGGTTAGGTTTAGGCATTGGTTAAGGGTAAGGATGTCTGTTTTGTTCACATCTCATTTAACTTTTAGGACACTATTGATTAGGTTTAGGCTAAAGTTTTATGTCCGGGAGGGATGTTTTACTCATTAAACCGGTGTGTAATGAAGTACGTAATTTTGGTTTGCAAAAATGTCGCCACTGTCACCTAAATTTCATGAGATCAGGCTGGAAATAACAAATGCTTCAATGTAACATCAAATGTATTGTGGTCACAAAAAATACAAATAAAAATAAAAAATAAACCTGAATCAGATTGAGCATAAAATTGAAACCACATAAAAAAATTTAAAAAACATGAAAATTGGAAGCAATATATTCAGAATCAGAAACAAAATATTGTTTTAAATATTGTGCTTAGATTTTTGCTTTCTCTGCCATTTTTATACTCACTTATTTTTTTTTCCCCGCTCACGTTTTGTTTTTCTTTGCTCATTTCCAACTTCTTTGCTTATAATTAGAAATAATACAGTTAGAATTTCGTTGGTCCATTAGTTCTGGATTGACAGCTCTTCTCAAGCAAACCAATCAATAGTATTCAAAAATCACAAAACAGCAAAAATCTAAGTACCTTATCCAAGGAAACATTATTTTGTTTGTATTTCTGAATATTTTTTTTTTCCATTTTTCTTGTTTTTTCAATATTTTTAGTACATAAATAAATTTTTTTTTTTTTTTTTTTTTTTTTTTAAAGGCTCACGCTTATTATTTTGTTTGCTGTGACTGTAATACATTTGGCATAAGATTTACACCATATGTTTGATGCCACATCAAAGGTGAATTTTTCAAGAATATCCTGGTCGCTCTTTTCCATATGGGTTTTGAATTATATTGATTAAAAAAGGTAAATGTTTCAGTTAACTACTGCTAACTAATTAAAGAGAACATAGCCCATTTATGAATAAAAAAATCTAAGAATCTGATAACTATGGAGGTTTCTAAATGAACAAACAGGTTTTAATCCACCCTAAACTGTGCAATGTACCCACAGCTCCAGACTAGTCTATACAGCCAATCAAAAAAGAGAACATCTTTTTTTTGTTTTGTTTTTTTGTCACAGTAGGAGCCAACAAGGTCACGTATTTGAAGGGAATTCTTGGAGGAGCAGAAAGTTTTCACAGGGATCTGTTTCCATGTGACATGTTTGATGGTGGCAGGAACAGCCATAGGGAGCAGGTGGTTAAGACTAGCTGCTCATTTCACACACACACAACAATACACATGCACATACGCTTCACGGAAATCAGTCGTAAATGAGGTTGACAGCGCTTAGCCTGCGAGGCGCATTGGTCAGAATAGAACTGTCTATTCACATCCACAAACGTAACTTCAACGGGTTTCCCCCTCCCTTCTTTCTTTACCGTACCTCTCTCTCATCACTCTTTTTATGTGTATTTTCCACATGGGCTTTGCCTCTCTCTCTTTCTTTCTCTATTTCTCTCTGTCTTAGTCTGTATTTTCCTTATGCTGACATAAAAAGGTAGTAAAAAATGTCATGCAAATCAAATAGCAACAAAGAACAATTTTGTTTTTAAGCAAAAGAGAGCCAATCAGCTTGTAAAAAGCTGTTTTATAGCTACTTATCTCTCACACTCTCTTTTTCTTTCTCTTTGAATGATTTCCTGTGGGGTTGATTCTCTTCAAAGCCACCATGTTGTTCTCCATTCAATAATTCATTACCAAGCAATTCTTCACTTCCTTTCACATGGTATCTTTCAAGCACTTGATTGGTTCACACACATCAGGTTCATTTTTTTCCCATAGAAGCATGTATATTACCAATCAAATGGCTTTAAAGAAAAATAAAGGAGAATGATTTGTATAAAATGTATATCATCATTTGATCTTTCGTATTAAAGCATATGTTTCTCTAAATTGAATTTCAGAGGATACCGCAATGTAGTTATTGTGAACAAGTATTGTGAATTTACGAGAAAAGTGTGATTTAGATCAGTGTAATATTACATACAAATCAGCAAAAAGTAATTTAGGATTCAGCTGCAACAGTAAGTGGATGAGTTTTGAGTCTCTAATTGTAACCTCTGAACAGGCTCCCGTCCACCAGAGGGAGCCCTCACCTGAATATTGAACTCTGTCACTTCCTGTTCCTGCCACATCAGTTCCTGTTTGGTCATTCACCACGTATATAAGCCATGTACGCACAGTATCACATTGTGAAGTATTGCCAGTTATCTGCCTTACCAAGTGTTTATTCTCTGCCATTGTTTTTGACTACTGTTATGACCATTGCTTACGTTTGCTGGATTTACATCTCTGGATTACTATTTTGGATTTGTTTGCCTGTGGACCAATTTATCTGTGTTTTGACCCAAGCCTGTGACCTGACTACGTTTAAGGAATACTATTTGAATTGTTTGTTCAGTCCCTCTAATAAATATCTGCAAATGGAATCCTCTCAGCCTACCTCATCCTTACATTAATGTCAAGTCAAGTCCATGTTTATGTTTCTGTTCATGGTTTTTGGATTTCACGTTTATGAATAAACTGCATTTGGGTTCTTCATATCACCATCGTCTTCATCTGCCTGTCATTGCCAGCATTCATTACAATCCCATCACAATTTACTTTATTTCAAAATACTGGGACTAACAGATAGGCTATTGTATTGGAATTTTACCAGTGCTGATAGAAAAATAAATAAATAAATAAAACATACTGGAATTAAACAAATGAAATTTAGAATGTAAAATGTACAGTATAGTAATCTGTATAGCTTAAAGAGAAATTGCTATTTATTGTGTGGAACAATTTGTACACCCCTACATTTATCACTACCTCAAAAATTGGACACAAATTTTAATTAGATGCAACCATTAATTGAATGTAGTCATAATTAGTAGAACAGGAAGGCAACCTCAGTCAACTGGTCTGGTATGGTCTTAAGCATTGAAGTATCATGCCAAGATCATAAGTGCAACCAGAGTTAGAAACTTTTTTCAGAGTTGACTTTTCTTTAGCTAAAATTGGTCTGTGCTTACTGAAATTCTAAACACTGCCCCCAGTGGCCAAACCGGTAAGTGTTGTTGGACGTATGGGCATGTGTGAGCTCTATATTCCTTATGAAATGCCCATGGAGTGGTGCCAAAAGTGAGTTGTAAAGTGAGTTGTTTTCAGCAGTACATGATGTAATACAGTGAAAAGGAATGCATATTTTAGAAATTGAATGCCCCAACCCAAACCCCTAACCTACACCTAACAATCAGTGGAGTAAAACATTTAATGTTACAGAGAAAAAAGCAACTTCTTTATTGCGCACGTTACTGATTATGTAACTGCGATTACTTCTTGGTTTCGACAGGGATGTGAACCCAGGTCTCCCACGCTGCTGACACAATGTGCTTCTGTTCGTGCCATAAGGGAAGGTAAACACAGTTGAGCCAAGGCAGAAATGTCTGATTGAAGATGCCACTTGTCAGTGAGTTGGCATAATGTGGTCGATCCTAGGGTACTGGAACTTTCGCAAACAACATGGAGACTTCCCGTGTGATCATGTTGGAGGCTTATGAGTCTGGAAAGGGATTTAAAGCCAAAAGTTATGTATGCCAAATGGGGCAATACTAGCTACTAAATGTAGCTGAATGTTTATTTTTACCTCAACACAGCTACATTTCTCAGCCTGATCTCATGAAAACTATTCGCACGTGGCTGCATTGTTTTCAAAATGTTATTACGTGGTTCATTACACATACTGCAGCAGTTCTGAGGTGAAATGTCCACTGTGTGACGCTAGAAGTGTTAAATGTTCTCAGATAAGGTTAAGTTTAAAGGTAAAATTCTCTTATCATTTACTCACCCTCTTGCCATCCCAGATGTGTATGACTTCCTTTCACCTTCTGCAGAAGATGAATAAAGATTTTTAGAAGAATATCTCAGATCTGTAGGTCCATACAATGCAAGTGAATGGTGGCCAGAAATTTGAAGGTCCAACAACCATATAAAGGCAGCATAGAAGTAATCCCTACAACACCAGTGGTTAAATATATGACTTCAGAAACTATTTAAGTAGGTATGAAACTTTTTTTTTAATACTATAAATCTCCATTTCACTTTCACTTCCACATTCTTCTTTTGTTTTTGGCGATTCACATTCTTTGTGCATATCGCCACCTACTGGGCAGGGAGGAAATTTCTCACCTACACCTATCATTAAATTATCAGAGAATTTTCATGTTTGGGTGAAGTATCCCTTTAATGACCTATCAAGTTCAAAATTAACAAAACTTACCTCCCTACCCTAAACCTTAAACCTAACCGAGAGTGTCATAAATTTGTTTCATTGTTATTTGTCAAATTACATCTCCTTCACCCATCAATACTGTATGAGTTCTAGTATTGATATGCCCACATATGTTGAAAAAGGTTGACACTTTTGTTGGGCCTCATTTACTCAGATAGGAGACAAAGGCAGGCCTACATACAGTCATAAAGCCTGACTGCGGCCTGTAGGAACACTAGAAGCCTGATAGCTACAACAACAGCGCCAAAATCAAACAAAGGGTGTCTAAAACAGACTACAGATCCCATCAAGCTTTGCGCACTTTACACCTAAGTGTGAAATTCGGAAGGATCGAACTTTCAACTCCTATTGGATGAAACGCATGACAGAATACGTCCCTCAACCATGACATCATCGAGAGTATAAAAACCTCGGAGATCTTTCTAAGCTTTGCTTCCAGTGACAGTATGTGCCTTGTCTATATGCATCCCTGCTGCTCCCAGGTGTAGCCTCATTGCCCAAGGAAGTACTGTATGTACCTGAACTTTGGCCATACAATCTCAATATCGCTGGATGAGCCGAGATTTCTCTGTGTTCCACCGAGCACTCAACGGATCTGAAAGAGACTGCCGAGCAATCTGCGTCTTCACCCATTTGCCTGCAGAAGTGAAGAAAGAAGATTTCTCTTCCTTCTTCAACCGAGTCGACTTCGCTGATAACTCTGCCAACCCGCCGAGAATCAGCTGCCATACCGCCTGCCGACAGAGCGAGGAAATGGTCTCCCATCATCACCTGTACTTCAAGGAACCGAGTCGGAGACAAACGACGGATGAACACACATTCTACCCACGTCCTCACGCGACTCATGTTAGAGGTTTACGTCTGGGCAGAGATAGATTATTATACAGTACTGTGCAAAAGTTTTAGGCACTTGAGTAAAATGTTGCTTAGTGAGGATGTCTTCAGAAATAATGCCATAAATACTTTTCATTTATCAATTAATCATACAAAGTCCAGAAACTTAAAAAAAAAAAAAAAGCTAAATCAATATTTTGAGTGACCACCTTTGCCTTCAAAACAGCACCAATTATCCTAGGTACACCTGGACACAGTTTTACTTGGTTGTTGGCAGATAGGATGTTCCAAGCTTCTTGGAGAATTCACCACAGTTCTTCTATCTATTTAGGCTGTCTCAGTTGCTTCTGTTTCTTCACGTAATCCCAGACTGACTCAATGATGTCGAGATATGGGCTCTGTGGGGGTCATACCATCTGTTGTAGGGCTCCATGTTCTTCTTCTATTGAATTCTATTTGCAAAGGGAATGTTGAAATATAAAATGTATATTTCTTACTCATACACTAAAAGCAGAATATATCAAATTACCATTTGAAGACAGATGTTTTTGTGAAAAATATACAGTGCTTAAGACTTTTGCACAGTACTGTAGTGTGTTATTCTTGTATATGAAGACCATTGCTTTTACAGTTTACAGACCGCTGAGTCTGCTCATTGCTGCTAATAATACTCAAGTTGTAAAAAAACTATAAACTGTAACTTACTGTTACCACAAATTAGATTTGCTATGTTATCGTCCAACCACGCTGGACTGTTAGTGCATTTCCGCCATCGCGGGTGAGACCGGCACACTGAGTTTATCCATTAAAAACTAACGACCGCGGTGAACGGCTCATAATCCATCCGCCGCGGTCATTGGTTCTTTAATGGATTGTAACAATTCATGGAAAGGAGGAAGCTGGGGCTGGCTTGACAAAACATGTAGACATTTATTGTTGCACTTTTCAGTCGCACACAGTAACTCACTTCACACTACGCTATGATTTTCAGCTTCACTGCACATAAACACTGTTGGCTTTTCAGCTCAACACGCTACACATAGACAGCTTCACGCATCTCTCTCTCCCGTCTGCCGTTATCTCTTCACCTTAAGTACTTCCACCACCCCTTGCTGGAACACGAGACCGGTGTGGCGTGCAGGTGAAAGTCATTCGCCACTTATCTTCCCGGCCTTGCTCTGCCCAGACAATGCTCGGCTCCGCCCTGCTCACCACATGGATAAACTCAGTGTGCTAGTCTCACCCACAATGGTGAAAATGCACAAACAGTCCAACATGATTGGATGACAACACAGCAAATCTCATTTGTCTCTGAGTGATAGAACTAACAGTTGCCTTCTCTCTCTCACGATCGCTAAAACCGACTTCGGTGCTGTCACTCTGTTCTCTCTCTCTCGTACTAACCACACACAAAACCCCTCACAAACATACCCGCACACACATTTGTCGAGCAGATAACTTGGCGATAGAGCCCAACTTTGTCCTTAAGTTATCGTACCAGCGGAGACACGCATTCAATGGGCAGATGGCATTAACCAGTCTCTCTGCCCACATTCGCGACCACATTCTCTGGCCAGAAACCTTGCGTGATGTACGCCATTTTGTGCCCTCCTTCTCTCCTTACACACACACACACACACACACACACACACACACACACACATACATACCCTCCTCTCATGTATTATAGGCTTATTTGTTACCATATCTAATCATGTTACTGTTTAGTTTGTATATGGAAGTCAAAAGTTTATCGACTGCATTGTATTGATTATTAATTGATATTACTGCATCAATAAACTTTGTTATACTTTAAAGATATGTTTTGGTATTGTTCTGCATGCACCTGTGTCAAGGGCTGGCAGGGGATGTCAGTGCTCAGATTCAAGCCTTCATTGTTTTCCTTTTGAATGTCGATGTTCTCCGGATGTCAACTTTCCTAAGAGAACAATCCTATATTGAGACTGCTATACTGGTTATTAGTCCCTGATTCCAGGGTGGTGCCCTGGCGATATTAATCCGTATTAATATTCTATTGATTTTGATAATTGATAGTTATCTTTGATGATTTTTGATTTGAAAGATTAATGAGCTAATGTTGATTCTAATCAATGTGCTATTGATTTTAATAATTAATAATTATCTTTGATGACTGTTGATTTGAAGGATTAATAAGCTAATGTTAATTCTAATCAGTGTGCTATTTTTTTTTCTCCCCTTTTTCTCCCCAGTTTGAAATGCCCATTTCCCAATGCGCTCTAAGTCCTTGGGTGACATAGTGACTCGCCTCAACCCGGGTGGCGGAGGACGAATCTCAGTTGCCCCCGCGTCTGAGACCGTCAATCTGCGCATCTTATCATGTGGCTTGTTGAGCGTGTTACCATGGAGACATAGCGCGTGTGGAGGCTTCACACTACTCTCCGTGGCATCTGCGCACAACTCACCACCGCGAGCGAACCACATTATAGCGACCATGAGAAGGTTACCCCAAGTGACTCTACCCTCTCTAGCAACCAGGCCAATTTGGTTGCTTAGGAGATCTGGCTGGAGCCACTCAGCACGCTCTGGATTCGAGCTCGCAACTCCAGGTGTGGTAGTCAGCGTCTTTACTCGCTGAGCTACCCAGGCCCCCCTAATCAGTGTTCTATTGATTGTAATAATTAATAATTATCTTTGATAATAATTCATATTCTATTGAATTTGATAATTGATAGTCATCTTTGATGACTGTTTTTTTAAAGGATTAAAAAGCTAATATTGATTCTAATCAATGTTCTATTGATTTTAATAATTAATAATTATATTTGATAATTATTAATTATTGCTAATAACCAAACCCACTCCTGAACGAAGCGCCCAACACTTTTCATAGGGTTACTTTTTCCATAATGCTGAAAATAGGCAAGAGTTTGGAATATATGGTGATATTATGAAGTGACATTATAAAAAAAAAAAAAAAAAAAAAAAAAATCAAATATTTGAGGGCCGTTTTTTATTGATTTCCTCTTTGCAGCTATTTGATACAAACTCCAATCTCTGAAATTTGCACCTAATCCAGGCTGTCTTACTTGGATCCACATACCAAAAAGTCAAGCTCCACCCATGGCTGTACTATAAAATTTTCTCCAACCAATTATCCTCCATGATTGCCTTTAGTCCACCCCTGGTGTATAAATGACCTCTGACAAGACATATCTGTATTGATCAGGGCAGTTCTGATCTATGAGTGTGGTAGTTCTGGATTGTGAGATGTGGATGTGCTGCATCAACTTTTCTGCAGATTTCATTATATAGGAACTGTGCATGCTATAGGCTGACAATCAGACTAGACCTCCCACCATACTTGGGAATGAATGATGTCACTTCCTTCCCACAGGATGAGAGAAACGCCATAATATCACTAACAGACCTGTGATACAAAGGCAGTATGCACACACATAAACACATATAACATTGTGTTTTTGCAAGAATGGAAGACAAATAACATCTCTTTAGTATTTCAGTTTTCTCCTAAGATCCCATAACCTCAAGTATATCCTCTAGAGATCTCAACAATGTCTCATACTGTGCTCAGAATTGCCAAGATACCAATGACTACAATTAAAATTAACAATTGTCTCATTTGAGTCCTCCACTATGTCTCTTGAGCAATGAAAGAACAACCTCTGAGCAATAAAATTTATTTTTGTGGTGTTTGCGTGTTTAGGTGTTATTATCCTAGTTGTTTCGCAGGTGAAAAAAAATGGCTTTTCTAAAATAACTATGAGCACTGTACACCTGTGGGTTCACTGTTGTTTAGCATCCACCAGAGCTCTAAATTGGGGCACAGTTTGGGGTCAGGCTTCTCTCCTGTGTTCCAGTTTCCTCAGAGAGACTGTGATTTGCTGTAATCAGGGCCATTCCAGCTAAAACAGGCTCAACCAGGAGGCAGACATCACAGTAACACACAGCTCTGATGATACCTAAAGCCTTTCATCAGTAGCATGGCAACTGGCTGGCTGCAACCACCCCTAAAATGATAACTTACTGTCAGAGATTTGGGACGCGTGGTGAATGTGTATATGAATGTGAGAGAGTGTGCCTTTTTGAGGAAATGCTGAGGATATGTATATGTAATGTTCATATTTCATGCATATGTGTAGTGTGTGTGTGGTATTGGGAACACTGCCATCATCAGACACTGGCATGATATCTTTGCTTTGTTCGCCCCCTCTCTTTTCATTCCTTTCAACTTGCCTCTATTTCACAGAGATGTCTGTCACATCTTCTAAACACACACACACACACACACACACACACACACACACACACAGTCTCCTGAGGTGAAATGTCTCTTATATGATACTCATTAGAAATGGGTGGCACACTCAAAAATTTGCTAGACATTTTTATAAAAGTAAAACAAGTTCATCTTTTGGGCTCCTGCACAGGCCCAGATTTGTTTCTCTCTTTGCAATTCACACAGATCCACATTATCCAACATTAGTGAATTAATGTTGAAAAATAAAGTGAAAACCAGCTTATGGTGGTAGTTGGTTCTAAATGGTTTCTACCTGGTCCAACCTGGTGTTGAGGGGTCTTGTTTCACCATGAAGGGTTTATTTTGCGATAATGACTGATTGTAGAGTTTCCCACTTATTACATGGCTGCTTACCAAATAAATAATTAAATGGAGTTGCAATAATGATTTGAGTTGAAATTATGTTATTAATGAAGTTCTAAACGAAAGTTCGGGAAGAACCCGATCATTCAGACCTATGCTAATCATGCCACTAGCATATCTAAGCAGCCATGTACTATAGTCCTGGGACAAATCTCCCAGCATCCCACCTCCTCCCCAACTCCACCTAATTCGCCAATATTCTAAACTTCCTTACTCCATTCAAGACAGCAAACCAAAACTATTTTATTAGCTTACTTGTGCAGTGTTTGGGGTACTCCAGGACCAGGGTTGGGGACCATTGGTTCACATTGGTGGCCAACTGGATTATCGGATGGTGGAGCTCGTTTCGAAGTAGTATAACATCATGGACCGGTTGGTTAGAGCTGATAATTAACCCTTGACCAGCAGAACAGCTCCCAAAACCACCTTAAAATGGCGTGCCCTGGACTTTTCAGCAGCGATTAAATGTTATGGATTTTGATTCTGGACATCAATATAAATATTATGAAATGGATCGTTTTGGTCTTGGATGCTGATTGGTCAATGGGATTAACTCAAATACAGGGGTTTCAGTATAGCGACGCAAATGGGGTGTTTTTGTGGGTGTGGCTAAAATATTTCATTCACAGGAAAAGAAAAAAACTACAGGTGCAGTGTAGTATCATTTCACCGCTGGCTTTCTAAAGTCTTCTTGCCTGGTTCAGCGATGGACGACAAGGGACAAAACAGGCATATCGGTAACTATATAAGTAAATATATAAGTATTTTTGTGCCTATGAGAAAGAAAAAAAGAAAAGATTTCTTTATTTTTTATTTAGCCTGTTATTTCCATATAACACAGCTAATCTCTCCACTTACACTTTATCATAATTGAAACCCTTTGCATACAAAAACTGAGCAATTACTGTAATATCGAGGAAATGTGCAATGATAAATGTTTAATGCCTGCATTATGCAATGCAGTGTTTGTACTATAATTTTCTCTTATTTGGTATTTCCTAGTGACAGGTTTGATGACAATAATAAAACAAAAAATTTACAATAAACTATTTTTTTTTTCTGGAAAACGATGGCATACTATGTAAAACATCAGTGATTGATTTTTAATTGTCAACCCATTCTTCTTACTGATGACTCCAAGGCTATCACAAATTATCTTCACAGTTTTGATTGAAACTATCTAGCCAGCTAGATTAAACACAGACACACACACACACACACACACGACACACACACACACACACACACACACACACACACACACACAGTAATACGAATCAACGGATGCAACATTTAGCGAAAATTCTCACACTGGCCCCAAACCAGCGGTCCATCCTTATTGTTGAGCCCTGTGAAAAATTACATACTGTAGGCTAAATTGCTCTTTTTGAGTGCAATTTCTTAAAAAAAAAAAAAAAAAAAAAAACAATTTAAAAAAGTTTAAGACTCTTTATCCAGCAACCACAAACGACTGGAAAATGTAATGGGAATTAATTTGTCAAAAGGACCAAGTTAAATGTGTCCACATTTTTTTTTTATTTATAGTAAAAATAATGCCAGAATTTACTTGATCTAATATAAATGGCCTCATTTGCTATGAAGTTGAAAGAATAAATAAAAGAATGAGATGAAAATTCTCTATAGTCTACATGCCATACAGTATGTTTCTTCAGTCACAAATTCATTTTTGTGGCCCTAATTAGTGCCTGGCACTAGAAATAAAATGTAGTTTGAAGATTTATTGTCTTTCAATCTGCAGCATAATCCAAAGCAAGAAAGTTGATTGCCCAGCAAAACTTAATGTCTGATACATAATATGGTAAATATGACAAAGTGTCACAACTTGTGGTAGAGATGAAGGAGAGGCGATGTATCTATTTGCAGGCTTTAATGAAGATGAAGATATAAGACAACGTTGCATGCAATAAACGAAAACAAACTATCACAAGCTTTACACGGACAAGAACTGACAATGAACAAAACTGGAAGGTATTTATACACAAAGGAACTAATGAGGGGATGAAAGATAGGTGAGGATGGTGAGGAACAGCTGGTAGTGATGAGGGTAGTGCACTGTGGGAGATGTAGTCCGGGAGGGCTACATAAAGTTAATAAGCCTATTTATTTTGTAAAATACAGTGGCGGGCCATGCATTTACAGTCTAGGCCTTCAGTGTGATTCATGCCATTAAGAAAACACAGTTTCACAATGAATAAGACACCCTATGCCTTTGGGCATCATACATTATGTCACAGCTAACTAGTAATACCAATTGACATTTTAAAAACAAGTCCACACATGAAAGCCAAAACTTGAAACGACACTTAATGTTCAAGCAAGCCTAATTTTAACTGCAGCATGACTGTTTTGTGAAATGAACGTCTCCTGAACAGACATTCAGAAATCATAATTTTCATATGAATCTACCAAGGAGGTCTATAACCCCTGGAAAAATCTATCTAATAATATTTGTGATTTAAATGTTGCTTGCAATAAATTTCATATCGTCAGGGTACATGGTTATGCTGCGTTCCATTCAAGTTGGATGAGGGATATTCCTACTTGATATATCTGACCATAAATGTATTCCATTCCCGATATTCAGAACTGCAATGCTCCCATTAGCTTAGCAGGTGTTTGACTCTCATTAGAGATGTCTCCTAGCAACCCAACTGATAAACAATGCTGCAGGGTTAGCATTTGTGCTTCAGGTGTACAATCAGGATTGGGGAGTAACAGAATACATGTAATGGGATTACGTATTTAAAATACAAAATATAAGTAACTTTATTCCACTTTAGTTACAATTTAAATTATTGGTAATTATAATACAGTTACATTCAAAAAGTATTTTGATTACTGAAGAGATTACTTTGCATTTTATTGTCATTTGTTCCATTTAAAATGTAGACCTTTCAGATGGAAAACATTTATACATATAAATTATGTGATCCAAAGAGCATTTGAACAGCGGTGAAACACTTTCTTAGGAAGTGTTACATTCATACGAGCAGACAGAGAATTAAGTTTGAAGTTTGGAGCAGAAGAAATAGAAATAAACCTTGTGTAAATTGTCAGCTTTACGCTAAGCTATTTCTATCCATTTTACACGCACATGTTACCAGGCATGATCATATTTTTTTATCAAGAAATTTCACGTTGGATCATAATTTCTTTTTTGCAAGTAAGACCTTTGATATTAGAGCAAAAATCGTATTCTTGATAATAATTTTTGTGTTGTTTTCCTGTAAAAATATCTAAAAATCCTTAAAACAAGATCAATTTGATTTATCTTGTTTTAGAAACAACACTTCATATGATATTTAGGTTTATCAGAAAATGTATTTTTAACATGTATTTTGTCTTACTGGCAGAGTTTTTATAGTCAAAACAGTGAAAAAATCTACCAGTGCTGAAGAAGAAATCCAAAGTATGTAGAATACGTTACTGACCTTGAGTAATCTAACAGAATACGTTACAAATGACATTTTACAGCATGTATTCTGTAATCTGTAGTAGAATACATTTAAAAAGTAACCCTCCCAACCCTGTGTACGATTATCAAAAGAGATTATAATTTACCATGTTTTATACACCTGTTTCTGCAGGTGTTTGTTAAACAAGCTTTAATATCATGTAATGTGGAAACGAACTAATTTATTGATATTACTTAATAAAGTGAATGTTTATCACTTACTTTGTATATCTCCCTGAGTGTTGACATGTTTGTGTGACATCATGCCCTTGCATCTCAGCAAAATCTGAGTTTCTGCATGAGCCTACAAGTTGTAATTCTGACTTCAAGATGCATTCCATTGCACTTTTCCTATTAGGAAGCTGGAAAATCTGATTTTCCGAGTTGAATGGAACATAGCACTACTTTTCAAAACTTGATCCGACACTGAATGCTCCAGCAGCCTAATTTACACTTAGAAACCTCCTGATGTTGCTACAACAATGCAAAAAGCACTTACCAATTTACTTGAAGTGAAAATCAGTCCTCCTTTCCTGTTTAATATATTAAGCAATAACACGGTCATGCAGAACATCTCGTGTTTTTAAATCCATAAAGATCTCTTTCTCAACGGCAATACCAGCAGTGATGATAGCCGACTCGTCAGACAGTTTGATCTTACGCTTTTCGCTCTTGAATTACATACATTACTTAAAGCATGATTGCGTCACTGAAGGCCAGCTAGAAGGCCTCGACCAGGACATATCCTAAAGATCACACCCATCAAGAACAAATAAATAAATCTGATTGGCTGATGAATCTGACAATCTGACTTTAGTTGCTCATTCACTTGCACTGTTGAGGGATTCTGAAAAAATTCTGAAGGCCTGACGGGGTGGAGCTCAGACTCACGCGCTGCTTCGTGCATAAGATTTGTGAAACAGTTGTCACGCTTTGCTTGTAAGCATCAAGGAATAAATTCTGACTGGATAAACTTTTAGTTTTTCTCTATTTGTTTGTAGATTAATTAAGAGTGGAAAGCGATTAAAAATACATAGGCAAAAAGGTGATTGAGAATGAAAGGATGAAAAATATTTATTTATTTGGCATGTTAGGCCAGCAGAAAAGGCTTTGCTGGCCCTGAGAATTCGGCACTGGTAAAATATATCCTAACTATGTATCCTAACTGCTCAATTATATGGTTAGTTTTATTTTCATTGTTTTTTCCCCCTGATGTCCAAAACCCTATTAGAGCAGACCAGCAACCCACCAGTTGAGAACCACTGCTGTAAACTGATTAACATCATTACCATTATTAAAGAAATGGTGAAGAAGTGCACTTTTTAGTTCTGTCTCATGTAAGAGTGCTGCAACATATTAGATACTAGGCTTTGCCTGTAAATCATTTATGAATTAGGATGCCTTTGAAACACATTCTGTTTCTAGTGATGGACATTTTATAGTAATTTTGTAGTCAAGTACTCTAACCCACAAAAGACGAGTACCCGATTACTCGTAAATAAAATGCATGTTAAAAATTACATGTACGTGAATTGTATAATTTGTTATATTCACAAACGTTACCAAGAAAGGTTTCAAAACAAGAACTTCGACAAACTATGCTTTTCTTTTGGGAAAAAATTAAATGAACAAAATTGCTTTAATAAAAATGGAGAACAAAAAAGATTTAAAAATAACATCAAAAATATTTGCTCTCAACAGGAGCTTACATTGAAACCAACACTAACGGCATTGCAGTAATGCTTCTGTGCCACCTTAGCAGTGAAAAGATGGCTTAAGTGTCCTTTTAAGATAAATGTTCTGCTAGTAATTGTGTATGTCTAGCAATTCCCAGACAGAAGAATAGCAATGCCTCTGGTGTTTTTGCTTGCAAATATGCAAACTACATTTCACAAGGAAAGTGACTCACATTCAGACAGTTTTCAGACATGATTGAGCTAGTTTTCTTTCAAATCTTTGATTCTCAACATATTTGTTATTTTTGCTGTTAAAATTAATTGGAGTACCTCCGTGTGGAGCCCTGTTTCTTGCCTTTTGAGCATTTTAACACCGTTAAATCATGATGATTCTTCCTCTCGCTCTCTTTCATTGTAGTGTGCTATTCCATTCATTGGAAAGGTGATGGTGTGTGAGTAAGAATATTGGAAGGTTCTCTAAAACTGAAGTCCTCAGAATCAGGATCTCCTGTCAAGTCCTGCCTCCATGTGTTTCTTAGAATGGGGCAACAGCAGTGGAAACAATACTGAGGTTGGTAACAACCAGGGTTTCATTACAGATTTTAGTCTTTGTTTTTAATTAATTAAGAATTGATGTAGAGTTGGTGAGACTGTGAGCTAATAAAAGTAAAACAGGTATTTCATTGCTGTATAGTATTATTTTAATATGAGACCCCTGTGAACACAGACAGGTATTTCAGGTTATATAGTGTTATTCTATTGCAGCTGTGAGCGACATTTGTGAAAGTAACTCACTACTTGAGTACTCTTTTAAATGGATACTTTCTTACTCTTACTCAAGTACTTATTTATGTTAGTACTTTTACTTCTACTTGAGTAATTATTTTTAAATAGTAATTATACTTTTAATTGAGTACAGATTTTGGCTACTCTACCCACCTCTGTCTGTTTGATTTTCTATCAAATTCAGCACACAACGGAAAGCGCAAAGTGTCCGGCTTGATGACTCTTTTATAAACTCCTCCACCGACTGTGACACCTGTAAATTTCGCCGATCGGAAAAGCGAAACTGTGCTTTGGTTTTGTTGACCTATTCAAATGATCAGATAGGCCACGGCCACTTGATGAAGCCACATCTCTTATACTGTACTGAAACCCTTGGAAATAAGTGACTGCCACTGGTCAATACAGCATTCTAGCCATTTTAAAAATACAGAATATAGTAACACCTACAGTATTCAGCTAACTACTGTGTATATCACAGTGCAACAATAGTATTATAGTATGTTATTTTTGTTGTATACCATACTATTTTTAGTCCATAGCAACATAATGTCTGAGATTATATCTTCTAGCAAAAGGAATAGTTCACCCAAAAATGAAAATTCTCTCATCATTTACTCACCCTCATGCCATTCCAAATGGGTATGACTTTCTTTCTCCTGCGGAACACAAACAAATATTTTAAGAACAATATCTCAGCTATGTAAGTTCATGCAATGCAAGTGAATGGGTCCCAAAATTCTGAAGCTCCAAAGAGCTTATAAAGGCAACGTAAAAATAATCCATAAGACTCCAGTAGTTAAATACCTATCTTCAGAAGAGATAAGATGTTGCCGGTGAGAAAACAGATCAATATTTAAGTCCTTATTTACAATCAATTACCACTTTCACTTTTGTTTTTGCCGATTCACATTCTTCATGCATATCACCACCTACTGGCAGGGAGGAGAATTTATAGTAAAAAAAAAAAAGAGACTTAAATACTGATCTGTTTCTCATCCACACCTATCATGTCACTTCTGAAGACATGTATTTAACCACTTGAGTCATATGGATTACATTTATGCTGCCTTTATGTTATTTTTGGAGCTTCAAAGTTCTAGCCACCATTCACTTGCATTATTTGGACCAAAAGTCCAAAGAGATATTGTTCTAAAAATCTTTGTTTGTGTTCAGCAGAAGAAAGTCATACACATCTGGAATGGCATGAGGGTGAGTAAATGATGAGAGAATTTTAATTTTTGGGTGAACTATCCCATAATGAATTTGCTTTCAAAAGAATGTTTTAATTAAAGATGGTGTCCTTAATGTAATAAGACACTCAATGCTGTGTTATATTTTGAATATGGTCATGGCTAAATGTCTAATGTAGTCACATCTATCTCTGCTGCATGTTGTGCCTAACAATGTGCTTTCATATTATTATACTATTTTGTAACTTATTCCTTGTGTGCATTATTGAAACTGCCTCAAAATTTCTTCTGTTTGTCATCTGTATCCCCTAAATTATATTTTACAAAAACTAAATCTTCACGTAGCACATTGTCTAGTTGTCTCTTCAAAGAAGCTGCTCTGACTGATCAAAAGAGGAACAGATTATGTTTGTTTGTGGCCAATTTTCCTGGAATATAGAAATGGGTCCTTTGCATTTGCTTAGTGATTTGGAATTCCACATCCTTCACTTCTGCAACCCACATCACAGAAAGTGGAACAAGGAGATGAACAGCCCTTTTAACTAATCCACTAAAGAGCTTTCTCTGTTGGTCTGCAGGTCTCTTTCTCATAAGTTAAAGTTATTTTTTTTGCTGGGTCAGGGACGACTTTAACACACCAAAGGGGAAATCGGTCTAACAGGCTTTAAATTGATATTTCATTTGATTCTTGAAGCCTCTGATGACTGCATATTTCCTTATTCATCAGCTGTAGGCGGGGTGCGGGCAAGCCATGCTCTTTTCATTTTTATCTTCGTCTGTCTCTCTCCTTTGCTTTTAATGAACATTACTCTCCTAGACTGTGCGTAACTCTCTCTCTCTCTCTCTCTCTCTCTCTCACTGAGTGTATCACGTCTCTCATTAATCTCCTGGCAAAGGCAGTGCAAAATGAAAACACACATAAAAAAAAAAACAAAAACACATTCTCTAAAGAAGAGGATGATTTAAGAGTGTTTAAATTTGCATTAAACACTCCATCACACTGGGTTGGCTACAAACACAGAGAATGATAGAAATGTTTGCTAATTGGGTAACAATGAAGCAATAAGCCATGAGAGGCCCTGCATTACAGTGATTTTACCATGGGTAAGGGGTGTTCTTAGGCAAAACATGAAACGGACATCAAGATTTTCACTGAAAAGTTACTTACATTTTGGGTTGTTTCTCACACATCGCTTTCCTTCAGAGGACTTGGATTATGATACAAGAGACTCATTGACTACTTTTATGATAGCTTTTGAAAACTGGGAACTGAGATTTCAAACTTGTGGACTTGGCCTAAGATAAACTACCCCCATAATGTATAAGGATGTTTCATGGACAAAGGGATGAAACTATAAATCCTGAAAATGACTGAAGCATATGGTGGAGATCTCTGAATTTTCTGGGCCAGAATATGAGAATGGGGTGTGGCCTGGATAAAAACTTTTATGGATCACATTTTACAAGCACACTGGAGCTTTGTGGATTTCTGATTTCACTTACATAGATCCGTAAGGGAACTCACATGAGATTGAAGCAGATGGCTACGGTTTTCTCTCATGCAAACACCAGCACATCCTCCGAGACGAGCCACAATGCAGTGCCAGTATAGATTTATGACCAAAAGCATCCATTACAAACGGAATATTGTTCCTCCAGGCATCTCAGATCCAGAATTACTGATAAAGCCACTTACTCTAGTAGTATGTTTAATCAGTAATTTGGCCACATGAGACCTAAACATGAGAAGGCCTGTGATTTCAGTACATTATAATGTCTATTTACTGTCCCACTCTAGCACAGTGGTTCTCGACAGGTGGGCCACAACCCAACAAAAAGGTCACAGGTCTGTTATGATAGGGTTGTGGATAGCAGAAAAAAAAATAAAAAATAAATAAATAAATAAATAAACTGGCTTTTCAAAAAAGAAACATCCAGCTGACCCTATATAATTTATTGTTGATGTCAGTGGCTGTGTGTTCAATCAATGCTACAGTATTTTGGCGTATATTCAGTCACTTTAAATGCTAACATCAACAAGCTGCAATCGAAAAAAACATGAATAAAACTAATCAAGTTAAAAGAAAATACAACCAAGACCACATTAAAGGGATAGTTCATGTACCCACCCTTACGTAGTTTCACACCTGTATGATTTTCTCTCTTCGGTGGAACACAAAAGAAGAACACAGAAAGAATAACTCAGTCACCATTCACTTTCCTTGCATAATTTTTCCTTTCACTGAAAGGAGAGCCTGCCATTCTGCCTAACATCTACTTTTGTGTTCCACTGAAGAAAGTAAGTATTATGGTTTTTTGAACAACAATAGGGTGAGTCAGTGATGACAGAATTTTCATTTTGGGTCAGCCCTTTGAAGGGATAGTTCACCCAAAAATGTACATTCTTTCATCATTAACTCACACTCATGACATCCCAGATGTGTATGCCTTTCTTTCTTCTGCAGAACACAAACAAAGATTTTTAGGAGAAGGTCTCTGCTCTGTTGGTCCATTCAATGCAAGTGAATGGTGGCCAGAACTTCCAAAAAGCATATAAAGGCAGCATAAAAGTAAACCATATGACTCCAGTGGTTAAATCCATATCTTCAGAAGTGATGTGATAGGTGTGAGAGAGAAACAAATAAATATTTAAGTCCTTTTTTACTATAAATCTATACTTTCACAAGCCCTTTCTATGCACATTCACAAGAAGACCAAGTTCAAGAGAGTTCTTCTTCATCTGTTGGCCGATTTGCATTCTTCTTGCATAGCACCACTTACTGGGCAGGGAGGAGAAATAAAAAGGGAGGGATAAAGCAAAGGAAAATAATAAATAAATCATATTTGCACAACAATAGGTGGCGATATGCATGAATAATGCAAATCAGCAAAAAACAGAAGAAGAAGATCTCTTGAACATGCAGGGCTGTGTGAAAGTAGATTTAAGTAAAAATGACTGAAATATTTATCTGTTTCTCACACACACCTACCATTTTGCTCCTGAAGATTTAACCTTTCAACCACTGGAGTCATATTTATTACTTTAATGATGCTTTTACATGCTTTCTGGACCTTCACAGTTCTGGCCACCTTTCACTTGCATTCTATGGACCTAAAGAGCTGAGACATTCTTCTAAAAATATTTTTTTTGTGTGTCCAGCAGAAGAAAGAAAGTCATACACATCTGGGTGGTAAGTAAATTATTTTTTTTTACTTTTTGGAGAACTATCCCTTTACGAGTTACGTGCTTTGGTTCTGTGTTGAGTTACCACTTTATGTCAAATGTAAAATTTCAGCCCTGAAGTAAAACCTGTTGAGAACCACTGCACACACAAACATTTATGCATGCACAAACACGCACATGGCCTCTCAGTGAATGTGCACAATAGTCTCCTCTGCAGTGTGACCTGTGAGTCAGCTGTATGTGTGTGTGACACATCAGACTGCTCAGAGACAGGACAAATGAAGGACTGGGACGCAAGCATTGGTCAGCATGGACTATGTGTGTGTCACATAAAGTCTTCATCATTCATTAACATCAATCTAAGTGGCTCTAATGGCAGTGACATCAAATCATCCATTCACTGGTCTCTCCCCGAGAAATATATAATTGTACAGATTACACTCTTTAATAACTAAGGAATCATAATTATTTTCTCAATTATGTTTCATTTAAGCATCTTAACTTTGTCTTAGATGTCTTAGGAAAAACAGAAACAAATGAGACAACTGTTGACATACAGTAAGAGTAAAGAATGGAGATAGCATAGCTCAGATAATTTTGTCTTGGAAGAATTTGATGAAAAATATGGAAATCTTTATCAAAACGCATCCTACCCATCGAATGCTCTGTCTGAGCTATCTCTATATGTTGGTGTCCTCATTCAAAAGCTTATATTGAGTATATTTCATCATACTTCCCATATTATTATTATTATTATTATTATTATTATTGTTTGTTTGTTTGTTTTTTGCTTTGGATATTATGCATTGGTATGTGTTCATTGTGTGTGTGTGTGTGTGTGTGTGTTGTTGTTGTTGTTGTTGTTTTCTAACAGATGACTGTACTCATTTATATCAGTAAGAGCTTGATTTATTTCTTTGTCTTCTTGTGGGGTGTGCTGGATCCTGTTCCTGACCTCTTTCTGATCGCTGCAATCACCACCCACATTACACTCTTATCACGACCTGCCTGCTCCACAAAAACCCAACACGCTTCTCTCTGACACAAGCCAATCAGAGTCCTGAGATAGAACATGTCAGATTAGTGAGAGAAAAGCAAGATTGAAGACAGTAACTTTGTTCCAAAATCAACTAAGTTGCCTTGCTGCCTACTACCCACATACACAGCTGCCTTCTAAGGCAGTATGCTATCTGAAAAGGAATATCATAAGTGACTGATTTGGAACACACTACATAGACAGCATCAAAACAGTGCTCATCAAGTGAAATGCACAGAAGATGAAACAAACAAAAGATTCCTATAGAGTTTGACATTAGCATGTGTATAAGCTAATGAGATACCTGAATAAGCATAAAAATAAGCCACCATAAATATAGGGTAAAATAGTCCCCTTTTAATTAAATAGCTTAATGTTTTATCAGTACTTTTTTAACATTGGAAGAAATGTAAGTAGGCTACATTTATGGGTCAGAAATCAAATCTTTGTGTTCATATTTGTTTCATTATTATTATTTTTTAATCTCTATAGCATTTTCTAAAAAAAGAAAATAAATTGATTTAATAACTTTAAAAATGTCAAGTGGTGTAAAAGTAAAATAATTTAAAATGCTTTTCTTGCACTTTGGATACACATGAGTGTACAAATCAAAATAATTAATTTCAAAACAGTTTTCAAAAATATTTGTTAAAGCAACATTTTTGAGCCTCGAATATCAAGTTTTCTTAGGGTTACTTCATTTGACCTGACAAAATTTCATAAAAATGTAAAAAAAAATGTAATAACAAAAAAACATACGAGGGTCTAAAGGGGTCTTCTATTGTATGTTTTATTTTGGTTATGTTTTTAGTTACACCACCTGTTTGTTACTGTTTTTAAAACATTAGTAAAATTTTAAAACAAAATTGTTTCACTGTTTTTTTTTGTTTGTTTTTTTTTTTTTTTTATGCTAAAAAATTATTCCAAATTAATAATGCCAGTATTTTTATTTATTTTTTCAAGAATTTATTATTATTTTTATATATTATTATTATTATTATTATTATTATTTTTTTTTTCAATGTCTGACACAATGTTCAACACTTAGCAATTTTTGACTGTAGGCCCAAGAAAAAATACCAAAATTACTTTGAACTCAGAAATGTGACACAAAGTGTTTTCAAATTTTACTTTGGAAAGTATTTTTGAATAACTTATTATATCTTGACAAAACAAAATGAGCCTCACATCACTGACCCTCATAATCAAAAGTTTTTTGCATTGTCAACAATATATATTTTCTCAAAGCTTGCATCTTGGAATTGCTTTTATCCCCAATGATACTTGCAATGCTGCCTTAAAATTTATCCAAAAGAATGTATCTTAGTAGGAAGCATAATTACACTGCATACCTTTTGGAACAGCCTTCGAGACAGCAGCACGGCTATGATGCTTTAAAATGCTGCCTAGGTAGACAGCTCACTAAGTTTTGGAACCAAGTTCACTGTATCCTGGACCTGCCAGTAACTCCAAGCCCACAATTATTTGAACTCACAAATACCACTCAGAAATAGTTAAAATCACTCTCTCTAGGGTTCACAGTTGTCAAGCACTGGTGTGTACGAAGTGTTCGATTGGTTTTACAGTCGGTAATTCTGTGTTAAAGTTGACATGGAACTTAATGTACCAAATCTCCTCTTACATTCAGTGGGTTATGTTCTGACAGTGTCTCTGATGGGTTCACAGTTGTTAAATGGGAAATAAGGGCAAAGGGGTGGCTGCCTGCAGCATATGTGGGAAAGTACACAGGGCGGTGTTAAATGGTGAAGTATAGAGCCACGGTTCTCTCTCCCAGCACAGGCAGGGGTCTTCTTTCCTGCTGGCCTCAGTTCAATCTAATCACACACTGAAAGGACTATTTCTCCTAGTTACTTGTCAAGGTTAGCGTTTTGCACTTGGCATTTTCTCTCTATAGGGTTTGTGTGTCATTTAAGAAAGTTTGAGTGAGTTTAAGTCATTATTTCCCAGAATGCACTGCACAGATGCCTCTGAGTCACTTCTTGTATTTCTCTGAGTTTTATTGGAGACTATAACAGAACGATTAGAGAATGAGGGCAGACACAGCATGCTCCCGTGGCAGACAGAGGTTAAGTGCCTCGCTCGAGAGCTTAAAGGCAGTGACTAGAGGAAGTGCCCACAGTGTGAATTAAATCTTTCCAATCATGCTATGGCACTCCCACAGACTGGGAGGACAGTCTCCCCTGTGGTATGAAGAGCAGAGAAAATGTGACATAACACATCAACTTCAAATACAGTATATAGATCAAATGTGGTACAGAATCAGACGAGAATGGTTAGTTCCCTGTCTGTCACTCACTCATTGTTGTGTTGATGTAGTGACACTAGGGATTCGCTCTTGAGAGCCCCAATCACCTTTTCTTTATTCAGAAAAGGCCAATGAAAATTGGCGGGTGGAATTTGCATGCCACTCTCCACCCCGGACATACAGGTATAAAAGGAGATGGCGTGCACCACACATTCAGACTTGTTCTTCAGAGCCGAGCGCATGTGTGTGTTCGTCCCGTCACCTTGCTATCACTGCTGGATTTTACGGTGCATATCAGCGTACCCTCACACGGTCGAGTGTTGTGCTTCCCCTGGGTTAACAGGTGTAAAAAAAAAGAGTATATTTAAAAAAGTATATTTTCTCTAAAAGAGCTCGCATGAACGACTGCCGTCTTTTTAAAGATGTCCTTTTTCCTTTGTGCTACTGGGTGTGGCTGTTATCTCTCCCCACTGGATGGTCACGAAATCTGTCTCGAGTGCTTGGGTCACCAGCACACCAAGGCAGCTTTTGTGGATGGGTCATGTTTTCACTGTGAGATCTTGCCCATGAGAACGTTGCGGTTGCGACTCTCTGTCTTCTCCGTGAAGCAGAGAGCCACCATGGCTGCTTCGTGACCTGGTCCATCCTGCGTTGAAACTCAGGCGGCTGGGTCGGCGAGTGCCGTTGGCGATGTGGATATGGGAGCTTCTCCACCGGCTCAGTTCCCGCGGACCTCCCATCCCCCAGCACGCTCGTTCTGCCCAGTAGAGTTCACGAGTGAGGCAGGCGCTCCACCTCAGGGCGGATTTAATGTCTCATTTGCGGCTCGTGACGAGAATGAGTTATCGGTCACAGCATCAGAGGGTGGGCTCCTGCTTTTGAAAGCAGACGAGTCTACTGTGCTCCCGCTTTCGGGCGGTAGAGCTCAGAACGAAGCGGACGCTCGTTGGCAGCCATGCTGCGAACATCGGGCTTGAGTGGAACCCTCTGCCCCGCCCTGAGCGTTCGCGGCTGGAAGCTTGGTTTCTGGGCTTGGAGCGTGGTGCCTTTCTTCCCAGAAATGCACGAGGAGCTGGCAAGGTCATGGAAGGCGCCTTTCTCCGCCCCTACACGCTTCGCAAGCTCGTCCACCTTAACTACCCTTGATGGCGGGGCAGCCAAGGGATATGTCGAGCTTCCCCAGGTTGAGCATGCCATGGTGGTGCACCTGTGCCCGCAGGGCGCAGCCTCCTGGAGGAACTGACCAAGGCTCCCTTCCCAGGTGTGTAAGTTTTCTTCGTCGTTAGTGGAAAAGGCTTACAATGCCATGGGTCAGGCCGCCTCCACCCTGCACGCCATGGCCATCCTGCAGCTTCACCAGGCCAAGGCACTTAAAGATCTGCACAAGGGTAGAACCGACCCAGGGCTCATGCAGGAACTGCTCTACGAGTGATGAAAGTCACGGCACGCGACCTGGGTCAGATGATGTCCACTTTGGTGGTCCAAGAGCGACACCTGTGGCTCAACCTTGCGAATATGCGTGGTGCCGAGAAGGTCCGCTTTCTCGATGCACCCGTCTCCCAAGGGGGGCTCTTTGGCGACACTGTCGAGGACTTCGCCAAAATAAAAGAGAAAAAAGAAAATAACATCAGTTCTCGATGGTGAAGAAGCAGACGGAGGCCATTAAACACATCCTGCCACGTCCAGGCGGCATGACTCGGCCGCCTACTGGCCTTCGAAGTCCCGTGCCCTGTCTGCTTCTCACCAAGGCCGTTCTCCTGTGGTGTCGGCCCCAGCTCCCCCACCATCAAGCCCACGCACCGGCCTCTGAGAGCATGATCCTCCCACAGGATCCGCCCAATCCTGGATCTGCATGCCTTGAACGGAGCCTTACACAGGCTTCAGTTCAAGATGTTGACGTAGAAGTGCATCCTAACGTCTGTACGACATCGGGATTGGTTCGTGGTCATTGACCTGAAGGATGCGTACTTTCACGTATCGATCCTTCCTCGACACAGACCCTTTCTTCGGTTTGCCTTCGAGGGACGAGCATACCAGTACAAGGTCCTCCCCTTCGGTCTGTCCCCTCGCGTCTTTACCAAAGTCGCGGGGGAAAAGGGCATTTGCCCCGCTAAGGGAAAAGGGCATTTGCATCTTCAGTTATCTTGATGACTGGCTGATCCTAGCTCACTCGCAAGATCTATTGTGTGTGCACAGGGACCTTGTGCTTTGGCACCCTGACTGACTGGGGCTTAAGATTAATTGGGAAAAGAGCAAGCTCTCCCCTGCACAGAGCATCTCTTTTCTCGGTATGGAGTTGTTCTTGGTTTCCCCTCAGGTGAACCCTGTGTTTCCCCTCATCAGAGCTCTGCTCTGCCTCGGCCACTGTTGCTGTGTACCCTCTCCGTTGATAGGGTCCTCCCCAGTGGCATCATTCCATATGTGAACTTCCCCGTCGGTAAGTCCATGTGAGGTATTCTCCACTTGTTAACCTCCCTCCAGTAGGATGTGCTCTCCATAGTGTTCTCCCTCCTGGAGAGGAAAGAGCACTGCCCCAGCGCTATTCTAGCAGGTGCTCGGCGGGAAATTGCTTAATACAAAAATCAGGAAAGGCCACTGCCTGTAGCCTCCTCGGGTAAGTGCCTCCTCCCACCTTTATCGGGACCAGGGAGATGCCTACCTAACTCTCTGGAAGGTCACGACATGGTCGAGCACTCGCTGCAAGGCATGCAGCAGCCTGCCCGTTTCCACTCCTCCGTACCTCGTGACATGTGACATGGCCTTCCTATAGGAATCCCTAGTGACAGACAGGGAACGTCTTGGTTACTGATGTAACCTCTGTTCCCTGATGGAGGGAACGAGACGTTGTGTCCCTCCTGCCGTGGCGCTGAACCGACCGCTGACATGGCTGGGACTCCCTCTCGGCTCCTCAGCACAACTCTGAATGAGTGGTGCATGCCATCTCCTTTTATACCTATGTCCAGGGCAGAGATTGGCATGCAAATTCCACTCGCCAATTTTCATTGGCCTTTTCTGAATAAAGCAAAGGTGATTGGGGCTCTCAAGAGCGAACCCCTAGTGTCACTACATCGACACAACGTCTTGTTCCCTCCATCAGGGAACAGAGGTTATATCAGTAACCAAGACGTTTTAATCCACCGATTCAAAAAAGGGCATATCATGCAAAACATATGAATTTTCATTTCCTTTTTTTCTATAAAAGAGTTGGATGTATTATATAATCTGATGTTCACAACACAAAACATCCTCCCCAGCCCAGACCATTTATTTGAAGATAATTTATTTTATCTACCTATAAAAAATAGGAAATTGTTCAGGAATTGCTAAATGACTAACATATGAATGCCTCTAATAAATGCCTATTCAGCATACTATGCCAGTATGTCGAGGCTAGCCATATAAGCTATATGTGTATATATATATATATATATATATATATATATATATATATATATATATATATATATATTTATTTTATTTTTTTTAAGACTAAAACAATGAGTTGAAATGATTTGTAAAGCCACATAGATTTTACATAACTATTTTAGTTGAAGTAGGTGAATTTTTTTTAGTAAAAACAGCCCGAATATAAAATATTTATAAATATATACAATTAAAATACAAAAATAACATTTAAAAAATATGAAGGAAAAAAAATTAAATATGAAAAAAATAAAGTATAAATAAATTTGGCAATATAAAATGAAGCAACATCATGAATATTATAATGGCTTATAATACCAATACCATAGGAGTTTTCTATAGAACATGTCATTAAAATTGTTTTACAATCCGTGACTCACGAGTATGAGAGTGTTACAACAGAGATGTTTCTATTCCAAATTCAACCATTTTTGAATATCGTCAAAAGGCTAAAAAAATATTGAGACTATTTAATTTTTTTTAGCCCCGATTCTAAAGTTAAGAACCTTGACTAACATTAAAAGTGGAACTGAGGTATGAAATCAAATGCTACACAAGTGTGACTGGGAGCACCCCACAAGCCTTGCCGTTTCAGAGATGCTCTGACTCAGTTGTCTAGCCATAACAATTTGGCCCTTGTCAAAGTCACTCAGGTCTTTACTCTTGCCCATTTCTCCAGCATTCACCACGCTGACTACAAGAACTGATTGTTTGCTTACCATCTAATCTACCCAGACCTTGACATGAGGCCTTGTTAGGAGATGATCAGTGTTATTCGCTTCCGCCTGTGAGTGGTCATAATGTTTTGGCTCATTGGTGTATAATAGCCAGAACATATTCATTACAAGATGTTACAAGAAAGTTAAAAAGGTTTTACACCCAGGAACTGATATTAGAACAAGTAAGCTGTATCTTAAGTTTATGTAGAGTGAAGACAGCTCGTTATTGCACAGCTTGGTGGAAGGTGTGCTTCCATCAAAAGCTCTCATAATAGCTTTCATCCTCTTGAAACCTGGAAACAAGCAAAAAGCATCCCTCATTCAAATATGCTTTATTATTGAAATGAGCTCAAAGGAAGCAATATTGCTTAAGTGGCATTGGGCCAACAGTTGATGGCTGCGTGTTTGTTGGCTCATTACCCAGTCTATAATTTGAAATGTTTTTATGATGAAAAAGCCACTTGGTGAAAATCAAAGTGCATCTGAAAGCTTCAGCACATCTAATGCCTTTTCCACTGATTGAACTACAGTACAACAAGGAAACATGGAGATCGATAGCATAGCAAAGACAGAGAGAAAAGAGGGAAAGCGAGAGAGATGAATCGAGTGCAGCACTGCCAAATCCATAGACATTAAATGTTTTGTTGAATATAATAGAATTATTTTTGTGCGTAATAGCCTGTTTGGTGAAACTGCTAGGTATTCGCTGAGCCAAAGAAGGATATTGTCTGCTAAATAAAAAAAAAAACAACAAAAAAAAAAACAGCAGGAATGCTAAAAGGAAAGTGTCATAAATTAATGACAAATGATAAACAATCATGTAAAATGGATATTACCACTCGTGAATGCTGATTGGTCAATACAGTGTTCCAAGTTGTATATCAAACATACTGTTACTGCCAGCTGCTTTACTCAGTTACTGCATATGAAATAATGTGTGCGTGCATCTCACATGACACATACATGATATATCACAGCAAACAAAGACTCATCTGGTGAATTGTAGCATGTTGGACGAGAGAGAGAGAGAGAGAGAGAGAGAGAGAGAGAGAGAGAGAGAGAGAGAGAGAGAGAGAGAGAGAGAGAGAGAGAGAGTTCAGCTTCTGCACACCTCATCTCACAGGTCATTTACTTGAACACCACCTTAGAAATTAATATGAGGAATGTTAATCTTTATTACTGACACCAGAAAAATTAGATATTTCTTAGCTGGTTCATTAACCTGCCAGTTTAAGCCAAACTAATGATGATGTATGATGAAAGGAGAGAGTAAAATGTTGCCTGCTATGAGCAACAGATCTTCATGTTCTCAACTGCATTTGAGGGAACTGTCAATTAAGGCTGGGCGATCCTGTATATTAAGTATTAACAATATATTTGCAGTGATTTTGCTGGGAATATATAATTAAGCAACATCATGAATATTGCGATGATTTTAATGAGATTATCATTTGGCCATTACATTTTCTGTAACATCTGGACAGACCAAGGACATATGCAAGGATCCTTTTTGTGGACTTCAGTTCGGCTTTCAACACCATCATCCCAGCTATACTCCAGAATAAATTACACCAACCCTCTGTTCCCATGTCTATCTGTCAGTGGATTACCAGCTTTCTAACGGACAGGCAGCAGCTTGTGAGACAGGAGAAACTCATTTCCAGCACCTGTACAAGCGGCACTGGTGCCCACCAGGGATGTGTGCTCTCCCCACTACTCTTCTCCCTCTACACCAATGACTGCATCGCCAAGGACCCCTCTGTCAAGCTCCTGAAGTTTGCAGACAACACCACTGTCATCGGCCTCATCCGAGATGACAATGAGTCTGTATATAGAAGGGAGGTTGAACAGCTGGCTGTCTGGTGCAGTCAAAACAACTTTGAGCTGAACACACTAAATACGGTGGAGATGATTGTGGACTTTAGGAGGAACACCCCAACACTGACCCCCCTCACCATTCTAAACAGCACTGTGGCAGCAGTGGAGTCATTCAGGTACCTGGGCATCACCATCTCACAGGACCTGAAGTGGGAGACACACATTGACTCCACTGTGAAAAGGCCCAGCAGAGGTTGTACTTCCTTCGCCAGCTGAGGAAGTTCAACCTGCCACAGGTGCTGCTGATACAGTTCTACTCAGCAGTCATTGAGTCTGTCCTCTGCACTTCAATAACTGTCTGGTTTTGTTCAGCTATGAAATCAGACATCAGAAGACTACAAAGGACAATTCAGACTGCTGAGAGGATTATTGGTTGCCCCCTGACCCCCCTTCAAGAACTATTCACTTCCAGAGTGAGGAAAAAGGCTGGAAATATCACTCTGGACCCCACTCACCCTGCCCACTACCTTTTTGAACTGTTGCCTTCTGGCCGACGCTTCAGAACTCCGAGCACAAGAACCGTCAGGCACAGGAACAGTTTTTTTCCTCAGGCTATCCATCTCATGAACAGTTGAATTGCCCCATTGAGCAATAACTATGTGCAATACACAGTTTAGTCTTTTTTATATTTATCCAACACATCCAACCTCTTCTGCCATTTCATTCCTCTGGGAAAAAAAAACAAAACAAACATTTGCACTGTACATAACAGAAAACAGATTTGTATTAGATTGCACTACGTATGTGTACATGTGTATGTATATATGTGTGTGTCTGTGTGTGTGTGTGTGTATGTACGTATGTGTATAACAATTTTTTTTTTTTTTTTTTTTTTTTGTATTGTTGTACTCTGGAAGCTCCTGTCACCAAGACAAATTCCTTGTATGTGTAAGCATACTTGGCAATAAAGCTGATTCTGATTAGTTTTACGATCTTTGTGTCGTGACTCATGAGTATGAGAGTGTTAAGACAAAGATGCTTAAAAAGAATCTGTAATTTAAACTTAAGTTACAAACATGTTGTTACAGTTTGTCTTTTCGATTCAGTACATTTTTCAGTTAAAAATGTCCATTTCAATGAATCTATTAAAATTCAACTATTTTGAATATCACCAAAAGGCTGACAAATTTTGAGACTATAAAGTGCAACTGTGCCCGCCCACTTTTTCAGGCATCTTGGTTTCGGAAGTGTTTTTCCCACTAATTTTTTTGAGGGCTTTCATAAAAGTCTTCATAAAAGTGTTCTAAGCCATGAACCAACCCAACTAGCTCCAAGGTAAATCACAATTTGATTTGAACCAAAAATGTTTTTGAAAATCGGACAAAAAGGCATCTCTTAACATCGTTAATGATAAAATGCACAACATTTTCATGAATCATTGTGAATAGCGTAATGGAATTATAAATGATGGGAAATATTTTAAACTGTTGATTTTAAATTGTTGATTTTAAGTATAGAAACAATATACTTTAAGTTTATAGCAAAATATTCAGATATACTGTATATAAAATATATAAGTAGTTTGAGAGTGTAGGGAGACGGACTCGATTGCATCATTAACAGTGCGTCATTAAAGTGGGTGTTCGCTGTAGAGTTCGTTTGCCTCATTTCACTGATTGGTGGATTTTTCTCTTCAGGATTCAAAGGTAGTGTAGTTCTTCATCAGGAATTATGCTGTTAAACATGATTAAAAAAAAAAAAAATGAAATAATGCAGACTGGTGGCTTCAGCAGAAGCATATACCACCAATTAACTCAATTGAAAAATCTATTCCCCTATGAAAAATAAATAAATAAATGGTATCTTTAACCAGAAGTTTGGATTCTATTGATATATTCTTTTTTTTTTTTTTTTTTTTTGCTATATCGTGCAGCACTACAGTCAGTTTCTCTAGTGACTACCTGCACATAATCCAATACAACATTTTTGACCAAATCCTTAAAAGATGATAGCAAGAATTTATTGATTAAGGAAGCACTGTAAAGAGTCAAATAGAGTCGTCGACCCACACACATCTATGTAAACACACACACAGTGTGAAACAACCCACTGACCTATGACCCAATCTCCAGGTCAACAGATTCCAGACCATAGTATTTTGGCTAAAAATGTGCAAACAGTTTAACTTTGATTACAGCCAATGAGTTCCCCATTAAAACCATTAAACTAATTACTGACTGACTCCTTCAGGACAGGGGAACCACAGTCCACATACACACACACACACACACACACACACACACACACACACAGTGATTCAATGAAGCATGGAATGCTTGTAAGGAGGAGAGGGAGGCGTGGGGGCCGGGGTAGGTAACACTATGTGTCTTTGTGCAGGACAAGGGTTTAAGTTCACAGTGTGTTCATTCAAGCATGGCTTTTGGAAATTATTATATTAAAGCCATTTTTGAATCAGTGGACTGTGTTCTGAATGGTATGTCAGTAATAGTTTAAGTAGTTACATGTGTCTGTATCCACTGCAATAATCTTTCAAAATTGAGGTGATACATGATACAAATGTACAGTACATTCACAATCAACGCTGTAGAGTTAATTTCTATTTCCATTTTGTTTGAATAGTCACATTTAATGTAATTGTTCATGTGTCATACATTTTTTAAAGTGAGATCATGTCCTCATTATTTTTCAGTTTAAGTAAGTTCTGTACATTGTGTTAATCTGCTGTCCTACTGCAACATGGTCACATGGAAAATTGCTGTGTTCTGAAAATTTTGCCATCCATATTCAGACCCAATGTGCCAAATTTCAAAGATTTTTCTCCAAAACTTCTCTATGCATTTGACATAATATCCCAGATACTACATTTGCAAATAAGTGAGGTAAAAAAATGTTTTGGTCTCAGTACTGTTAAGGTTAGGTTTAGTGTTAGGAGCATATTTATGTAATTACTACTCAAATGTTTCAATAAACAAATGTAATATAGAAGTGCAAATATTCTTAAATCCAAAATCCAAACTATATGCAATCCATACTAAAACTGACTGAACTATTTCTTGTATATTTAGTATAAAAACTACATTTCTACATTTTCTGTAGTGGTGAGTGGTATTTGTCTGTGCAAAAGTTGTCAGTGCGATAGTAAGGTGTTTCTATGCAGTTGCTAAGGTGTTTTTGTGCATTGCTAGGAAGTTGCTAGGGTGATCTGGGTGGTTGCTAGATGGCTGCTTACTGGCCTGTCAAAAGAACCAGTCTAAGTCTCTATTATACTATGGTCCCTATATATATGGCTAAGGTCCCTGCTTCAGTGTAAGACTATGTGATTTTTTCTAAAGTTTAAAATTGTCTGATCTCTTAAAAAGTAATAGAACACAT
The DNA here is from genome assembly GCF_019703515.2 of Myxocyprinus asiaticus. Classification (NCBI taxonomy): domain Eukaryota; kingdom Metazoa; phylum Chordata; class Actinopteri; order Cypriniformes; family Catostomidae; genus Myxocyprinus; species Myxocyprinus asiaticus. The sequence goes on along the minus strand of NC_059350.1, from coordinate 42,498,490 downwards.
AATTTGAAGTATCATTCATGTCTGTAGCACAAACAGTGAAGGACAAGTTATGAACCAAAGTTTAGAAAACATCTAACCCTAAGTATAATCAATAATAATATTGATGCTTGCCTTAGCATGCACCACTAATAATTCTCTATAATAATTACTGTAACATTAGTTTATAGCCACAAATTGTGTTGTAGCTGCTTTACTGGACATAAGTATCCTTGAGTAAATTCCATTAGCTTTTACATTAGTTTTCCCACATGAAACATCAAGAAATGTAAAAGAAAATGCCAAACAATAACACAAATTAGATTGAGACCAAACTTAATGGTGGTGTGATAGTGTATGAATTCATAGAATGAGAAGTCCTGGCTAGACCAAGCAATGCACCCTCATAATGAAACATGACGGAAATTCCCATGTGATCTGTGATCCTTCTCCATTCTCAGCATGTTAGCCTGTCCTTGTGATCATGAATTAATATAATGTTATCTATGATATTTTCTGACAGAGGCTGATTAACAGCACCTGACAGTGTAGGGTGAGTCTTGGCTTGATCTTAAACCAGTATCAATGTCTCTGTGATTATCCTTATACTGAGAATTATCAAAGAAACATGGACTTAAACTGTATGTCATTTCTGACCTAATCTAAGCAGACATGCCATGCCTTGTTAGTGTCTCATTTATGCCTTTAAAATGTTTTTGTAGCAACGCAAACCACTGTGACTCCACAGGCTCTCCGTGATGTATAGCATATGGCTATAAGTACGTCAAACAGAATTACTACCAGCATGTTTGTGCGGGTGTGAGAAAGAGAGAAAAAAGAGAGAGAAAAAAGATTGATTTTTGTAAGCACAATGTCAGAAGAGGTAATATAACACTTTAGCCTCTATGAATGGGCTTCTTGTCTGTATTTTCTTCAGGGCAGCAATTAGTCCAGCCATATCATCACCTCATCACTTTAACATGGTTGTATGAATAGGCTTTTCAAACCAATGGTCATTCACCAAAGACAACAAGTATATTGACCTTTGCTTCAAACTGAAACCCTTTACATTTCTAAAGTTGTCTAGAGCATATACACACACATGCACACACCACACAAAAGCCTATTGTTTTTTTGAAGCTAAACATTTACAAACACTAATGGACATTTCCATACTGAATATACTCAATCTACAACCTAGAATACAAAGAGCCATTGTAGCAGATGTTGGTGAGCGGGCAGTCGACCAAACTACACACATTTGCAAGTCACCATAGCAAACACAATGGACTGAAATCCTTTTCACAATGCTGAAATCCATATTAGTAATATCTAATCAAGATAGAAAATATCGGTTTTATGTGATATGGACTTGTTAACAACCACCTTAAGGCCTGTTCACACCAAGTTCGACATGGCTAAAAACCACACAAAAATCAGAGCTATTCACTCAAAGTCAGAATCAGAATCAGAATGAGCTTTATTGCCAAGTATGCTCCACATAAATATAGTGAATAAAAAGCTAATAAAAATGTGTGTATATTATATATATATATATATATATATATATATATATATATATATATATATATATATTATGGCATGCCATTCAGGAAATTATTGTACTTATAATATGAAGTTTGTGTATATGGAATGAAACTTGAAAATATTTAAAAGGAAATAATTATACTTATAATATGATGTTTGAGTATATGGAATGAAATCTGAATATATGGGATACAATTTGGAATATATGGAATGAAACCTGAGATTATTTAAAAGGAAAGTCTGAATATATAGAATGAAACTTATAAACGTGATGAAATCTGACGTCATCAAAGCGTTTTTCATGTGTGATTGTTCCGTATAGATATTGAACTCACAGATGTTGAACTATGAGTGAGTCTGCACGAAATCTAGTAGCAGCAATCCTAAGTAATGACGAGCTAATTAACACCCTGGTGAATGCATGTCCGGGCCAAATACTGGTAACCGTATTCAATACCGTTCTACCGATGAAGAAATTCATTCACTATTTCATCGCGGAAGACTGAATGCGGTGAACCTCACAGGCCAGGAAGTTCCTGCTTATCAGGCAAACATTACAGAAAGAAACATGCCTTCCACCTCACAGGGACCACCCACAGCAGCCCCTATCTACAATCTTTCATTCCATATATTCACACTCTCATTCCATATATTCACACTCTCATTCTTTATATTCAAGTTTCATTCCATATATTCACACTCTCATTCCATATATTCAGAGTTTCATTCCATATATTCAGACTTTCATTACATGCCATATATTCAGAGTTTCATTCCATATACTCAAACTTCATATTATATATACAATATTTTCCTGAACGGCATGCCATAATATATATATATATATATATATATATATATATATATATATATATTATATATATATATATATATATATATATACACAACAGTTCAAAAAGGTAATGGGCTGGGTGAGTGGGGTCCAGAGTGATTTTACCAGCCCTTTTCCTCACTGTAAGTGTACAGTTCTGGCAGATAGACGTGGGAACAGAGAGCTGGGTTAATTTATTCCATAGGAGAGCTGGGATGATGGTGTTGAAAGCCGAACTGAAGTCCACAAAAAGGAAAGGGGTTGCAGAAGGTGTTGGTGTTTGTGTGAAGTGAAGATCAGAGCGGGTGCGGGGTGTGAGACTGGGCTTTTCAATTTTACAATTCTCATCAGCCAGTTGTTGGTTCCCTACAGTGTTGGGGGATGGTGTCTTGAAGTTAGTAATGTCTTTCAGGCCTCTCCAAACTGATGCAGGGTCATTAGCTGAAAACTTGTTTTTTAGCCTCTCAGAGTAACTTTTTTAGCGACTTTAATTTCCTTAGTGTGTTTTTGGCCTGATTATACAAGATTGAATCCCCGCTTCTATAAGCATCCTTTTTTGACATGACAAAGCTGTTTGAGTTTTCCTGTAAACCATGGTTTGTCGTTGTTAAACGTTAAATAAGTCCTAATAGGAATGCACATATCCTCACAGAAACTGATATATGATGTTACAGTATCTGTGAGCTCGTCCAGATTGGTGTCTGCAGCTTCAAAAACACTCCAATCAGTACAAAGCAGGCGTGTAGTTCCAGCTCTTCTTCATTGGTCCAATCTCTTCAAAGTCTTTACTACAGGCTTAGCTGATTTTATTTTCTGCCTGTAGGTTGAAAGAAGATGAACCAGACAGTAATCAGAGAGTCCCAAAGCTGCTCTAGGGACAGAGCAATATGCATCCTTTAATGTTGTGTAGCAGTGGTCCAGTATATTTCTGTCCCTGGTGGGGCTTGTAATGTGCTGTCTGTATTTTGGCAGTTCACGAGTTAGGTTGTCTTTGTTAAAATTGCCGAGAATAATAGTAAATGAGTCCGGGTGTTGTTGCTCCATGTCTGTGATCTGATCAGCCAGCTGTTGCTATTCTGCGTTCATGCACGCGTGTGGAGGAATATAAACACTCACCAGAATAAACGAGAAAAACTCCCTCGGTGATTAGAAAAGCTTACAGTTGATAAAGAGTGCTTCCAAATTAGGACAGTACATCTTCTTTAACATTGTTACATCTGTACACCAACTTTCATTGATGTAAAAGCATGTTCCACCACCTATTGTTTTCCTCGTTAACTCCGCAATGCGATCCACTCTGAACAGCTGAAAGCCCAGCAGATATAATGCGCTGTCCGGAATGGCTTCACAGGTTTCTGTGAAGCACAAGGCAGCAAAGTTTGAAAAGTCCTTGTTTGTACGGGAGAGGAGATGTAGTTTGTCCATTTCGTTAGGGAGAGAGCAGAGATTTGCTAGATGAATACTCTGCAGCGCTGTTTGAAAGCCACGCTGTCAGAGCTTGACCAGCATGCTGGCTCGCTTCCCTTGCCTGCGTATCATAGCGTGCTTAAACAACACAGTTGTGCCTCTGACTAAAATGTCCAGAAAAACATCTGAATAGTCAAAAACCAGGAAAAGATTGTCTGGTATGTGCTGCCGAATCTTCAGTAGTTCATCCCTGGTAAAACTGATTGGAAAAAAAATACTAAACGCATGATAAACAAAAACAACAAAAGAATGGGAGAGCTCCACACCAAGGCGGCCACCTGTGGCACCATCTTCAACCAGTAGCCAAATAGCCAATAGCCAGTTTGAAAACAGTTAATATACCAACATAGTCTCAAGACAACTCATAATAATTTTTCAATAACCTGTTATACACTTCCCTTGTCCCATTTCAAACCCCAGTGTTTTATTTATTCCATGGTATACAAAAGTTATTTTCCTATTAAATCATGGTGAGATTTAGGGTTTAGGTAAACTTAATGATAACCTTTATGATTACGTTTAGATGTGTGTTAAATTTAGGAAAAATGGAAATTGAACTGGTCTTCATTCACTAATAATTGTATGGATTTTGCGTACTTATAGGCTCAGGAAAATTTTTCACAAAAAATGTCCGCCTGATTCACATCGCGTGCGTATGCACATGATTTTGTTCTTACCCTCATTCCAATGTTAATGAATCAGGAGTAATCTAAATGAAGGTGCTCATGCACAAAGATAATAATTTGCATAAAACACAGCCAAAATATCTCCATACAAGGCCTTTCAGCATGACTGCACCTGTACAGCTGTAAATGTGAGAAAGATACCGCTGAAGCAAAAGGCCAAAAAATATCACATTTTAAAACAGCGCAGCATTACAATTTTGACTGATTTAAAAATATGTACCACTGTAGATGTTGGATGAACTGAATGTGCGTGTGGTCCATAAGGCAGTGCTCGAAGAAATCTGTGGCGGTCCTGCCCCTTCACCTGATTGCATACAGGATACCGAACCAGAACCTAATAAGAGTTAGAAATTGCTGCCTGTAATGTGACACTAATTGTGCACTTTAAACACTTGTGCATTTGTCCTTTCGCAGCTTTACATCTGAAAACAGAACATATCTTGCAAAATTCCAATACATAGATACACCTGGCTTATCCTGATACCCCTTGCTTCGCTGTAGTGTATGCTATTGATATGGAAAGCCCCACCCCGCAAGTTGATGAGATTGGTTCCTTAGGTTTGTGACGTATGAAACCCTGGCTGTCTGAATCTGTGTTTTTGAGACGGTCTTTGGTACATTGCAGTTACAAAGCGAAAATGCTCAGCCATGGGTTTGACTGCTGATTTCACTCATGGTATGTCTTCTAGCATATAAAAAACACCATATGGACATGGGTAAAACAAGGTTAAAAACTTTTCACTGGAGGGGGTGTAACGAATGAGGCTGGTATCCTTTCAGCCAACCGCCAGAGGGAGCCCTTTCCCGAATACTGACACTGAACCATTTCTTCTATGGTGACTTCCTGTTTGTATCATATAAATAGCCATGCCTTGCCATTGTGACCTTGTGAAGTATTGCCAGTTTTACTGCCTTACCAAGCGTTATTCTCATTGTCTGTTACATTGCCTACTTGTTATGACCATTGTGCCTGCTTTACTGTATTACCGATTTTGGATTACTGTTTTCCTCTGTTTGCCTGGTTGGACTGATTACCTGTTAACAACTACTTTGCCTGCTTCACGACTACATCTCTGTTTTGTATTTGTTTGCTGATTGTAAATGAACTTCCTACATTTGGATTCTACCTTCGCCTCCATGTCGAGTCCCTCACAGAATACTTGAACCAATGAATCCAGCGGAAGTTTCTCAGCTCCAGGCTGCATTTGCTCACCAGAGCGAACTGCTCAAAAGTTTCCAGGAACAGTTGGATCACCTAAGAGCTGCACATGAGAACCTCACCCGCTATATCCGCTCTCTTCCATCTCCACAAGCTACACCGGTAAGTTTCGCTCTTCCTGATAAATTTGATGGCTCGCCAGACAAATATAAGGGATTTTTACATCAATGTAAAGTCTATTTCTCCAATCAACAAGAGTCTTTCAGTCAGGAGTCCAAGAAATGTGCATTTATGATGATGTTACTTACCGGTAAAGCGCTAGACTGGGCCTCAGCTGTTTGCGAGAGTGAAAATCGGCTTCAAATGTCATTTGATTACTTAGCTTCCCAGATCCATGAAGTGTTTGAATACCCAGAGGGAGGTAAAAATTTCTCTGTTCAGCTGCTTCATGTATGCCAGGGTTCACATTCTGCAGCTGACTTTGCCATACACTTCAGGACATTAGCAGCCCAAAGTGGATGGAATGAAATTACACTCAAGACTGTGTTCAGAGAGGGACTGAACTACAATCTGCAGGCCCAACTCGCATGTAAGGGTGAGGATTCAACTCTCACTGAATTCATTTCATTGGCAGTAAGGATTGATAATTTACTGCACAATTCACCACACTCAAAGATTAGTTCCAAGTCACGGCCATCGGTCCATAGTCAAGTCTAGGCATGCCCCGAAGCTTCTGAACTAATGCAGATCACCTATACCAGAGTTTCTGATGAAGAACGCGATCATCGTCATCGGGAGCAACTGTGTTAACTGTGAAGGGAATCATCGAAACTCCACATGCCCTCACAAAGGCAAGAAATATCAAGACTCCAGAACTATTGTGAGTACCATGAACATTTCATCTCCCACAAACCACAGTTTCTCTTTTCCCACTGAGCTCTCCTTTGCTGATAAACTGAAATCTGTTTCTGCACTCATTGACTCAGGGGCTGCTGTGAATTTAATTCACCAAGGTCTAGTACGAGAGCTCCATATCCCTACAGTACCTTGTATACCCACCATTAACATTACTGCTGTAAATTATGCACCTATAGGCACAGGTATCACTCACGAAACTGCTCCAGTGACACTACGGGTTGGATTGTTCCACACAGAGATCATATCTTTCTATATCATCGACTCACCCAAGTATCTTCTCATCCTGGGTCACCCATGGCTGGCTATCCATGATCTCATCATCTCCTGGAACCAGGGTGAGTTAAAATAATGGTCAGATTATTGTCAGTCAAACTTGTCTTCATGTCACAGTCACCATGCCATGTTTAACTACTAGCATTTAAAGTCCTGAGAACCAAGCTCAAATCCAGGTCACCAGGGAATATTCTGAATTCGCTGAGGTATTCAGCAAAATCAAGGCAACCCAACTACCCCCTCATCGTCCATGGGACTGCACTGTTGAGTTACTTCCCAACATGGCACCCCCTAGGAGCAAAGCCTATCCATTGTCAAGACCTGAAACCATGGCCATGGAGACTTATGTTGAGGAGGCTTTAGCTTCAGGGTTCATTTGTCCTTCCACCTCACCAGCTGCAGCAGGCTTCTTTGTCGAGAAGAAAGATGGAGGGCTCCGTCCATGCATTGACTACTGGGGATTGAACACGGTGACAATCAAGTACAGATACCCACTCCCTCTTGTGCCATCTGCCCTATAACAACTACGTGAAGTACGCATCTACACAAAACTGGATTTGAGGAGTGCTTACAACCTGATTCGTATTGGAGAGGGAGACGAGTGGAAAACTGCATTTATAACCACTAGGGGGCACTATGAATACCAGGTGATGCCTTATGGCCTGGCCAATGCACCAGCTGTGTTCCAGTCGTTCATCAAAGATATCTTCAGAGACCTCCTCAACAGATGTGTCATCGCCTACATTGACGACATCCTTATATACTCCCAAGATAAAGATGTTAAAATGGTCCTCTCCTGCCTTCTGAAGCACCAACTCTACGTGAAAGCATAAAAGTGTGAGTTCCACGCTACCCATAAAACATTCTTGGGGTATATCATCAGTCATAGAGGTGTTGAGATGGATGACTCCAAGATCAAGGCAGTCACGGAGTGGCCAAGACCCAACACTGTTAAGGAGCTACAACGTTTCCTTGGTTTTGCGAACTTCTACAGGAGATTTATCCGCAATTACAGTCTCATCTCTGCCCCTTTAACATCATTGCTCAAAGGAAAACCATCCAAGCTACCATGGATTGACTCTGCTCAAAAAGCCTTCGACACCCTCAAGACAAGTTTCACGACCGCCCTCATTCTCAAGCACCCAGATCCTAACCAACCATTCATTGTGCAAGTGGATGCCTCAGACTGCGGCATAGGGGCAGTTCTCTCTCAATGCCACGATAATCCTGGAAAATTGTATCCTTGTGCTTTTCCCATAAAATGAACTCGGCTGAAAGGAACTATGATGTTGGAAATAAGAGCTACTCTCCATGAAGGCTGCGCTAGAAGAGTGGCGCCACTGGCTTGAAGGTTCTGTCCATCCATTCCAAGTAATCATCTCGAATACATCAAGGGAGCAAAACATCTCAATCCATGACAAGCCTGATGGTCACTCTTCTTCACAAGGTTCCAATTCACAGTCACTTACCGCCCTGGCAGCAAGAACTGCAAAGCTGATGCTCTTTCCCGTCATCACGATCCCCTTCACAACATACTTCAAAACGAATCCATATTACCACCTTCTGTTGTCATCGCACCCATAAGCTGGGACATCATGGAAGAAATCCAAAGAGCCCAACAAACAGACCCTGCACCACCTGAATGCCCTCCTACAAAACAGTACGTACCACGCACTCTACGCCAAAGAACAATCCAATGGATTCATACCTCCCTCAGCACTGGACACACTGGCATCCAGAGGACTATAAGTCTGGTATGTAACTCAATTTGGTGGCCCTCAATCATTAATGACGTCACTGCTTATGTTAAGGCATGTCAAGTGTGTGCACAGTCTAAAACCCCTAGAGAACTGCCAGCTGGCCTGCTACAGTCACTGCCTATCCCTCAGAAACCCTGGTCCTACCTGTCCGTTGACTTCATCACCGATCTGCCACACTCCAATGGGTATACCACCATCTTTGTTATCACTGATCGTTTCTCTAAGTCATGCAGACTAATCCCCTTGAAAGGTGTACCCACTGCCATGGAAACCGCTAACGTTCTTTTCCACCAAGTTTCCAGGATCTATGGTCTACCAGAAGACGTAGTGTCAGACCGGGGACCACAGTTCACTTCCAGAGTCTGGCAGTCTTTCTGTAAACAGCTAGACCTCAACGTCAGCCTCATGTCTGGTTATCATCCTCAGGCTAACGGACAGGTGGAAAGGCTAAACCAGGAAATTGGCAGGTATCTCAGGTCTTACTGCAGTCGAGAACAACAGAGGTGGAGCGACTTCCTCCCATGGGATGAATACGCCCAGAATTCACTCACGCACTCATCTACTGGACTCACTCCCTTCCAATGTGTGCTGGGCTACCAACCTCCTATGTTCCATTGGTCAGGTGAACCCTCTACGGTGCCAGCGGTGGATGATTGGATCAGGCGGAGTGAGCAGGTGTGGGACAGTATGCACGTCAGATTGCAGCAGGCCATCCAGGCCCAACAGATACAAGCTGATAGACGGAGGCATCCCCACCCCGACTATCAACCTGGCCAGAGAGTCTGACTATCTACACGGGACCTCAAGTTGTGGCTACCCTGCAAGAAGCTCAGCCCCAGGAATGTTGGTCCATTCAGAATTGTCAGACAAATCAATCCTGTAACTTACCGACTGGAGCTACCTTCTAACTACCACATCTCTCCTTCCTTTCATGTGTCATTGTTGAAACATGTCCACCCGACATCTGGCCCCGGAACCACGGATCCTGAGCATCCTCCTCCATTGGAGATCGACGGATCACCTGCTTACATGGTCAGAGAGATCATAGAGTCACGTCAGATGCAGTACCTGGTGGACTGGGAAGGTTATGGACCAGAGGAGAGATCATGGGTAGCCACCAAGAACATACTGAATCCATCCCTGATCCAAGACTTCCAAGCGCACCTGAATTGTCCTGCACCACGACCAAGGGGACGACCAAGAAGAACAACACCGGAAGTTGTTCGTGGGGGGGGTGCTACTACATAACTTGTAGGATCTGACTAGCCAGGCAGAAGGAAACTGAGAAGAATTAAGACAGAATATATATATATATATATATATATATATATATATATATATATATATATATATATATATATATATATATATATATATATATATTCTAAATAAAGGACACCGGGAGCATGATTTCTTTATGAAAACATTTATATGCAGATTTCACACACAAAGACGTGCATACATACGATTAGTGAATGAGGCCCATTGTTCGTTGGTTCACTTTTCTCTATGGAAGTAAAAGTTGTAGTTTTTGTATGAGCCAACTCGTATGATTTCACCATCTCGTACTATTACTTGTCAAGAGACTGGGTTGTGAGACACCTAATTGAAATGATCGGCATCTGAACACTAAAAATTTACCTTGCCTATAAAATAATAGGGTGTAATTTTTCTTCATGTTAAAATACTTTCTCCTACCCCAGTTTAATATGAAGAAACAACTTTAAATATGGCATTCATAGCCTGGCTTCCCCAAAAAGTTAATACTGTGGCTCTGTGGCACTACCAAAACTTTTCTCTCTTTGTTTGATTGTTAATGACATAGCAACATTAACTCAACCAATGGCATGGGTTTTTGGCAAAACTATAATAATCAGTAGCAGACAAGCGGAATATTTGAGAAACCTTTATTTTTACTATTCTGTTTGAAGCTGCTAGTGGTGCTGAAATTGAACACTTCACCTTTAAAAAATGACAGATCATCACAAAACTATCGTACAATATTTCAGAATGGTGTTGAAGGAGTTTCATAGAGATTCATTGCTTCATTTTAACAATTGTGGATGTTTGTCAAGCTAAAAATTCAGACTTGGCTTGAATCTGCTTTCAAGCTGTAGTGAATGAACCCATAGCACAGCCACTAGAGGAGTGGAATATATGTTTGCCATTAAAGTCACAGAGACATGTGAGCTATAATTTGAATGCACAGTCTGTCCTGGCGTAGCTGATTAAAGTCATTTTCTGGTGTGTGATTACCCCAGTCACTATGCCATGCTTACTGTAGACTGGATAGACCCATGTATATATGGCGAGCACACAGTATTAGCCATATAAGAATAATTTGTACAGCAGTGATAATTGTTTACTACAGGCATCATAGCTTTTCTATACTTTAATACCTAAAGTCTGTTTCATTTTGCACACTGCTTTTGTACGTTTGTCTCTCTTTAGGCTGACAAAAAAGTATATCACTTTTATTATAATAGATAATCTGTGCCTAATGAATGTCGCTACATGCAGGCCTGAAAAATCTGAGCAGTTCTGCTGCATCAGTGTTGCTATTCAACATCTCAGGTCCTGCGTCAGATTGTGGCCTTCATCTGTCAACATTAAGATTTGTGTGAATCATGGCTCATGTGCTAAGTGCCAAGCTAAATGCTTTAAATGTAAATATGCAACCTCTGACACACTGTCTCATTTCCAGCCCATCCTTCAATTCACTCCACGGTTCCACAGCTTTATGCTAATCTCTCTCTCTCTCTCTCTCTCTCTCTCTCTCTCTCTCTCTCTCTCTCTCTCTTTAGTGCTGTCTCTCCTCTTATTTTCAAAGAAATTGATGATTAGTATGTATAGAGGGGAATGTGTTTCATGGTGTTCGAACATGATGTCCCTAGTGTGTGTGTGAAGGATGTGTATGTAGATGACTATGTGTTTTGATTTAGTTTGAACATTCCCTCCCTCGTGTGCATTCTGGTCACCATTTTTGTCCCATTGCTGTGATTCTGGTAAATCCAAGGACATCAAGAATTCCGTTTGTGTCCTATTTTGCAAATCCTGCTTAAAAAAAAACATGTTGATTCTGGAGTTTTAGTTGCCTCAATTTTTCTCTCTATTTTTTCTACCTCTCTAGTATCCAACAGTATTTTTTTTGTCTTTCTCTCTCTCTCTTTTCTTTTGTTCTTTATAGTCACCGTGTCTGTTTCTGAAGTATTTATCTAGCTTTCACCATTCACTATTTATTTTATTTTTTTTTATTTTTTTTGACAGAATATCTTTCTGCTTCTCATGTGGCTTTATGGTTCTTTGGGAGGAGTTTATATGAGGACTCATTCAGGGACAAGAAGCAGCCTATTGTCTGTTAAACAGAAACAGTGAGATTCTGACACTAGACCTTTATGTAGTTTGAGGTGGTCAATTAAACAGTTTAAAGTGTGCCCATTTTTGTTAATTTTTTAAAAGTATTTGGACACTTGGGCCCTGATTTACTAAGATCCTAAATAACGGGTTCTAATTTGCATGTGCAATCTATCAAACTAGGTGTGTGTGTCATGGCCGTTTTGCATGTGAATTACTAAGAAAAACTGTGCAAATAACAAATAAGTGTAAATGTTTTGAACACACCTTCCAGAAGAGGCTTTTGAGTGCGGTAAGTACACCAAATGCACGCTCACATACAGTACAATTCTCACTTAATACCATTTTATGTTTATTCAGTGTGGCATTTATTAATAAATATGTTAATGTATAGGATTATATGATATTATGATAAAATCCCTGCTATTTAACAAGTGTAGAAAAGTTGATGTTAATACCAGTGTATGACATTCTTCTCTTAAATTGTTAAGAACGAAGCGGAGGCCGAAATCACCTGAATTCAAAATTCACAAAGAAGAAAATTACAGTACACCTTGTAAGTCATTGCACCAGAGTTTTTTTTTTACTAAAACAAAATCTGAATTTCAAACCGCAATGATCTTGACAATGGTAAAGTTAGCTGCACTTGGGAGAAACACAGAGGCTGCATGAGAGAGAACCAGCACTCCCTGCTCGTTTCGTGGGAGAAAGACACACCTGCTCGCCATACTAGTGTGTACTGGTCAGCCCACATTGAGCACTGGATAGAACCACCATTTAAAGTAATTCACCAGTTTAAAACAATGAAATACGACATAATTTGGACATTAGTTGCTAGAAGGCTATTTTTATCTAGAATTATAAGAGCTGTATGATCATCCCTCATCAGTTATGTTATCACTTTTGAGTTATGTAATTAAATAACCAAATATAACAGTTTTTCATGAGAAATAATTTAATATCACATTAATGCGTGTCACATTAATCAGTGGGTATTATGTATACTTCATTCTCTATGTCTCTGTTTTGCCACAATTACAGCATGATGCACATCACAAATTAGATTAATACCCTTTCATTCGTATTTATTTGTTCTCGCAGTGTCCGTATCTGAAATGATGTCTGGCATGATAAATCACTTTTCGGGTGTAATATAATCCATTTGCATCAACACCGCCCTTCATTTTGCACATTTAGAGGCATGCCTCGAAATTGCATATTAATTTCAAGGAAACACACAAAAATTGCCAAGACGTGTCATTTTGTGCATCTGAAAGACAAAGTCCTCAGACGACTATGCTAGTAGATCAGCACTGACCATTTTTCTGTGTGCTATTACGTTTGCATGTGTTTTTATACATGCAAACCTTTAGTAAATCAGGGCCTAATAAAATTAAATGGTAACACTTTATTTTGATGCTCCCAAATAGATATTTAACTGACCATAAGTGACTTATCAACTGGCTTGCTATAGCTAGTAAACAGTGTTTCAACAAACATTCAGTAGACTTTCAGTAGCCTGTATATAGATCTTTATTAATGATCTTTTAATGAACTGATGTTCTCAACAATAATGTAAGTAGGTCATTAATAAAGATCTATATACTGGCTACTGAAAGTCTACTGAATGTTTGTTGAAACACTGTTTACTAGCTATAGCAAGCCAGTTGATAAGTCACTTATAGTCAGTTAAATATCTATTTGGGACCATCATCATAAAGTGTTACCAATAAAATATCAAACCATTTGTAGTTCATTTTGAAGAATGCTATAACAATTTCTTAAAAAAAAAAATACAATTAAAAAAAAAATGCTATTGAAGGACTTGGAACTGTGTTCTGAGTTTTTGTAGTGTCATTAACCAATCAACATTGTAATAGTGTAATTTTCCTGCAGCTCCATAATGATTAGTCATGTGAAATTTATGGCTCAGGTGGTTGACTCAAAAAGTCCTGCGGTCCCATGAGCCAAGATGGTAAATTTGAAATTTCAGTCAAACAGCTGCCATTCAGATAAATAGGAATGCTACTGGATGATAAAAAAATAAGTATTTGTGTCTTGTAAATATATCTTAACATTCTTAAAACAAGATAAATTTACTTCAGAGGCAAAATGATACAAGATATTTTGTCTTGTTTTCTGAGAAATCTAACCAAATTTTGTTACGTTTATGTTTATAACAAGAAAAAGCAGTGGTGAGTAACTACCGACAGTGGTCTGAGGAGGGACAAACCACAAACCGGCGACAGGGTGTTGGAAGCCCAAGGCTCATCGATGCGCAAGGGCAACAAAAGCTGTCCCGTCTGGTCCGAATCGACAGAATGTCTACTGTGGCACAAGTCACAGAAAATTTTAATCATTGTTATTGCAGGAATGTGTCAACACACAGTGCATCGCACCCTGCTGTGTAGCCGCAGACTGGTCAGAGTGCCTATGATGACCCCTGTCCACCGTCGAAAGTGCCTACAATGGGCACGCAAGCATCGAAACTGGACCTTGGAGCAGTGGAAGAAGGTCTCCTGGTCCGATGAGTCCTGTTTTCTTTTACATCAGATGATGTACGTGTGTGCCATTTACCTGGGGAAGTGATGGCACCAGGAAGCACTGTGGGAAGACAACAAGTCTTTATCACATAAGGAGGGAGTGTGATGCTCTGGGCAATGTTCTGCTAGGAAACCCTGGGTCCGGCCATTCATGTGGACATCAATTTGGCATGTGCTACCTACCTAAACATCGTTGCAGACCAGGCACACCCCTTCTAGGCAATGGTATTCCCTGATGGCAGTGACCTCTTTCAGTAGGATAGTGTGCCTTGCCACACTGCACACATTGTTTGGGAATGGTTTGAGGAATATGATGAACAGTTCAAGGTGTTGCCCTGGCCTCCAAATTCCCCAGATCTCAATCCGACTGAGCATCTGTGGAATGTGCTGAACCAACAAGTCCGATCCACGGCGGCTACCTCTCGCAACTTACAGGACTTGAAGGATCTGCTGCTAATGTCTTGGTGCCAAATACCACAGGACACTTTCAGGGGTCTTGTAGAGTCCATGCATTGGTGGGTCGGAGCTGTTTTGGTGGCACGCTGAGGACCAACGGTACATTAGGTAGGTGGTCATAATGTTTTTTCTCATCAGTGTATTATGTAAATCTCAACAAAAAAAAAAATCTTGTTTTAAGAATTTTAAATATTTTTAAAGTAAAATAAGACCAAAAAAAGTGCAGTGTAACTTTCTCTAGGTATTACAGACCTCCTTGCTTTATACATTCATGAAAAATTTTACATAGGACCAGTTTGTTAAACATAATTACAAAAATAAAGTGATAGTCATCACTTCTATTAAAATAATATTTTGTTTGCATTTAATAGAATGCCACAAAGTGTGATATTTTGTTGTCTAATGCAATGATATTGATCATACATTTTCAATTGTTGCTTAAGTGTTAAAAATACTTTTGGGGCTACAGTAGATGTGTAAATACTTACCAAGTAGGATTACTAGGTTCTGATATGGGGTTATTTTAAAATGTGATTTCAGTTCAGGTGTGCTGTATCAGAGCATGTTCTGTTCTAGAAAGTTAAAGAGAGAGAGAGAGAGAGGAGGAACAATCTCCAAGTGATAGGAGGGTAAAGAGATTGAGTCTCAATCATCTTAGACTCGAAGGCTTTATCGTGGCATAGTCCCAAAGTGTGCATGTGTGTGTATTACAGAGAGCTCCTATAATTTCCCATGCACCTTAACTGTATTGATCCAGGCAGTTCCTTAAACTAGCTAGTTAGCTACCTAAAAGTGTGTGTGAGTACATTTTGTGTGTGGGTGTTAGTTACAGTCTGGGCTCTGAGTGCTGACCAGACAGAACTGCCAGTCAAAATCAGGGTATGCCCAAAGCAACTACTGATTAATTCAAACATCACACAGAGAAGAGAGACACAGACAGGAAGAGAGAAAAAAAGACTATGAACGTGAGTGATGGCTCTTCATAGAATAAGAAGAAATATGACAGTAAAAGTGATACCTGCAGAGATAAATAAGTGACGCTGAGGCGCACTGCTCAATAGAGAAGACTGAAAAATAGCTAAAAGAGAGTGAAAGAGAGCAAGATAGAGAGCGAGAGAGGCAGAGGGAACAAAGGGAGAAGAAAGAAAGAGGTCCAAGATAGTAGGGGGCTGTTACCTGATAGAACAGTTAAAGTGTAGCCAGAAGCGAAGATTACCTCTGATCACAAGTCTCACTGTCCCTTAGAATTATCGAACCAACAGACACCTGAATACACACACACAAACACACACACTCACACACACTCAGTGACATACAGTATTTTAGGTATTAAGCACACACTATACACAGTAGTGCATAGGCTAGTAGACTAGTACATACCAGACAAGTAGGAAACAGCATATCATAACCACCTATAATAATCCCACACTACCTTAGATGATCATAAATTGCATCAAACCAGCATTATTTATGTACCAATTAAAGCAGACTCACACTAAATCTATATAACTATTAGTGCTGTCAGTTGATTAAAATATTGTGATTCATTTCATGATTTTTCATGGTTAATAGCATATTTTGAAAGTGTTTACATTTGACTCTATATATACAGTACAATTGTACTACTTTTCCTGTCAAAATGCATTCAATTCCTTCTTAGAAAAGAAAACATGTAACAGAAATGTTTTTTTTTTAACATTTTCTAAACAAAGTGTTTCACCGTATAAAGATAAAAATGCACTAAAATAGCACCAATTCAAGTAACATTAAGCATTTCCAAAGTCTAAGTAGGAGGTTGACTTAATGAAAAAACTAGTTCCAATAGGTTGAGGATTAATTGCAATGGGCATTAAATCTCTTAAACCCTCATTCTCCACAAGATGAATCATGGCTGTTCACTTTGCTACTGCAATCGTGAAGTCGTATTCACATGATTTTGAAAAGCACTGCAGAGAACATCATGTAAATTATACTTTTTCCGAATTGTCTGGTAAGATGGAAGCACAACACGGCGCTGGGGAAATGCTGATACAATGGGTCGTGTGAACGCAGCTTTTCACAGGTCCCATTTGGGTTTGTTTTGTTAAAAAAAAAAAAAAATACGGTTAAGAGGTCCTTTTTCCATCACTTGATCATTGACCTGGAATCACTGTTGTGTATGTGTTTGTGATGTATGCGACAATGTAACGACCACAATCGCAAAGGTTCCGCCAAATTGCAACCAGTGTTCAGATCTCACACAGAGCTGAATAAATATCAGAACCGAATGTGAAAATGCGTTAATTGCGCTAAAGAAAAATTAATGCGTTAAACATTTTCAATTATTTGCAAGCATTAACATGTTAACTTCAACAGCTCTCATCATTATATAACAGCTAGTTCGGGTCCTCAAATCTGATTTGACGAGCAACATTCCAAGATTGCTATATACAGACACTTCACTATTTGTATAAGTCCGCTTCTCTGTATTCATGACTTTCCAAATAGTGCCGGGATTTTGATTAAACTTTCGTTTTGGTTTCATTCACTGATTCGTTTACTGACAATTTCTGGAGATTGCATATTTATGCCAGTAAGTGGCGAAAAATTTGCATCTGTTATGAGTCGTTTAGCACAAAAACAATGGAAGTGAACAAGAACAAATTGTACACACAGAAAATTTGCTTAAAAACAGTGATTAATTTACAAATTAATCCACACCAGTTCAAATCAGAGTACTGAGGGCAGTGCAGAGAATGACGTTTGCTTGATGCTTTGGCTTATTTTCGAACTATTTTAGCTAGCGGATAAGAAATCCATGAACAAACTGGTTAAAATGCAGAGACAACTGTAAATAAGATATTTGTTAGTTAATTTTCTCAAACTGTAAACACCCTGTCTGTGTCACACTATAAAAAATTGTGGCCCATTGTGAAGCGAGACGTGGTCATGTGTCTGTCACTGGGGAGAAAGGGTAAGGGCTATCACCTGGTGATTAATGATCCGTAACACCTGTGTCTCGTTACAGTGATGACAGTGTTGGGCATCATGTAGTCAGATAGAAGACAAAGGCAGGCCTAACACAGTCGTAAAACCTAACTCAGGCCCCCACATAAGTCATAAATTATACTGATAAAAATCACGCCAAAATCAAACAAAGGGAGTCCAAAACAGACTACAGATCCCATGAAGCCTTGCTCACTAAAGGATTGAACTCTCAACTCCTATTGGATGAGGAACACAACAGAACGCACCTCAACCATGACATCATCAGGAGTAGAAATACCTCTGAAATGCTTCCGGGATTTGCTTCCAGCAACTTTTCTCGCCGTGTGTAGACGCAGCTCATCGCTGATCTCAGGTGCAGCCTCGTGGCACAAGGAAGTAACGTCCGACTTGAAACTGTGGCCATACAATCTCCATCTCGCTGGACGAGTTGAGATTACTCTGTGTTCCACCGAACACTCTAACGGATTCGAAGGAGACCGCCGAGCAATCCGCATCTTCATCCGTTTGCCTGCAGAAGTGAAGAGATAAAAGATTTCTCTTCCATCATCAATCAAGTTGACCTTGCTAATTTCTCCACCAGCCCGCAGAGAATCAGCAGCCATACCGCCCGCCGACAGAGCGAGGAAACAGCCTCCCGTCATCACCCGAGCCTCGAGGAACCGAGTCTGAGTTAAAGGACGGATGAACACACATTCTGCATCCTCATGCGATTCAAGTAAGAGGTTTACGTCTGGGCAGAGATAGAATATTATATTGTGTTATTCCTGTGTACCAAGGTTTTTGCTTGTACAGTTTACGGACTGCCAGCACCGAAGCTCATCCACCTGGAAAAGACTGATCTCACTTTGAGTTTGGTGACAGTAGGTCAAAAGTTCTGTGCTTACCAAAATTCAAACCACTGCCCTGTTGCTGAATTTGGAAAGGTACACAGAGTGGCGCCAAATAGGAGTTGTGAATAGAGTTGTTTTTAGTTGTAAATGCTGTAATACAGTCAACAGGGTGACATGCAAGATGACGCTGCAGATGGCCATCTAGGTGTGTAGCTCTTCAGTTCTTTTGTTATTTTTGTTTGTTTGTCCTGTGTTTAGTAATATTTTTCCAGTCAGTTTTTTCAGGGATGAACTGCTGAACATTCGGCAGCATATACCAGACAACCTTTTCCTGGTTTTTGAATATTCAGACATTTTGCTGGACATTTTAATCGGTGGTGCAGCTGTGTTGTTTAAACGCACTATGAGATGCAGGCAAGGGAGACGCAGGCGCACTGGTCAGGCTCTGTCGGCGCGGCTTTCGAACAGCGCTGCCGAGCATTCATCTAGCGAATCTCCGCTCTCTTCCTAACAAAACGGATGAACTACAAACCCATACAAACAAGGACTTTTACAAACTCTGCTGCCTTGTGCTTCATAGAAACCTGGCTGAGTGAAGCCATTCCGGACAGCGTGTTACATCTGCCGGGCTTTCAGCTGTTCAGAGCAGATCGCATCGCGGAGTTAACAGGGAAAACGAGAGGCGGTGGAACATGCTTTTACATCAATGAAATTTGGTGTACAGATGCAACAACGTTAAAGAGGATGTGCTGTCCTAATTTGGAAGCACTCTTTATTAACTGTAAGCCATTCTACTCGCCGCAGAAGTTTTCCTTGTTTATTCTGGTGAGTGTGTATGTTGCGCCAAACGAATGTGTGAACAGTGCTGCAAAAGTTGACTGATCAAATCACAGACAAAGAACAATGATACCCAGACTCAGTTGTTATTATTCTTGGGGATTTAAACAAAGCAAATCTCACACGTGAACTGCCCAAATACAAACAGCACATTACATGCTCCACCAGAGACAGGAACATATTGGATCATTGCTACACAACAATAAAGGATGCATATCACTCTGTCCCTAGAGCAGCTTTGGGACTCTCTGATCACTGTCTGGTTCATCTTCTTCCAACCTACAGGCAGAAATTAAAATCAACCAAGCCAGTAGTAAGGACTGTAAAGAGATGGACCAATGAAGCAGAGCAGGAACTACAAGACTGCTTCGATTGCACGGATTGGAGTGTTTTTGAGGCTGCAGCCAAAGACCTGGATGAGCTCACAGATACTGTTACATCATATATAAGTTTCTGTGAGGATATGTGCATTCCTACTAGGACTTATTTCAAGTTCAACAACAACAAACCGTGCTTTACAGAAGAGATCAGGCAGCTTCGTCAGGCCGAAGAGGATGCTTACAGGGGTGGGGATAAAGTCTTGTACAATCAGGCCAGGAACACACTGAACAAGGAAATCAGAGTAGCTAAAAGAAGATACTCTGAGAAGCTGAAAAACAAGTTTTCAGCTAACGACCCTGCATCAGTGAGGAGTGGCATGAAACAACACACAAATTACAGGACTCCTACCCCCAACCCTGTGGCGGACCAACAACTGGCTGATGACCTGAATGTGTTCTACTGCAGATTTGAAAGGCCCAATCTCATACCCCACACCCACTCTGACCTTCACTTCACACAAACACCAACACCTCCTTCAACCCCCCTCCTCCCCCCTCCTGCTACTCAAACTGCACTTAAGATCTGTGAAGATGATGTGAACCAGGTTTTTCGGAAACAAAAGACGAGGAAAGCTTCAGGCCCAGATGGCGTCTCACCAGCGTGTCTTTGATCCTGTGCTAACCAGCTGGCCCCCATCTTCACACAGATCTTCAATAGATCACTGGAGCAGTGTGAAGTCCCACGCTGCTTCAAACGCTCAATCATTATTCCTGTCCCAAAGAAACCAAAAATCACAGGACTTAATGACTACAGTCATTATAACTGTCTGGCTTGGTTCAGCTTTGAAATCAGACATCAGAAGACTACAAAGGACAGTTCGGACTGCTGAGAGGATTATTGGTTGCCCCCTGTGTCTGGTTAGGATGAAGTGTGAGGCAGCTTGCGCAAAAAGCTATCTGTAGCACCACACAGGGGTGGTTCTAGAGGCCACCCCTGGTCCCACCCCCAGACAGAAGCCTGGCCCCCCATTGGCCCCCCCCACCCCGTCGGATGATATAACACTCGCTGCCCCCCCGTCGGACGATATAACAAATGAAATGCCACAGATGCTGTCGATAGAGCTTAAGTTGTATTCTTCCCTTAACTCATTTAAAGCGTAGAGTCAAAATTTGTATTGGCCTGGTGAGTGGATGTGACAGAGCCCAAGAGAGATTTAAACAGAAGAGGTTTAGTTCTTCCCTGGTGGATGGCTCCATCTTGGCTATGATGGCTCTGTGTTAATGGAATTAAAGTGAAACTCCAGGAATCCTATATTCAACCTCACCTATGCAGCTCTAAAAGCTCAGCTGTGCTAAGACCATCTTTATGCCCTCAAATCAGCTCTCCGCCACCTTTCCCATTCAAACAACCACCTCATCCCTGTTCCCTCTCCCCCTCTTCCTCCCTCCACCTCTCACTCATAGTTACTTAGTCCCACTTAATACCCTCTTTCTTCCCTCTGTTTCTGCCTCTACTGCGCTTTTCACCTAACACTCTGTGATCCTCAGCTAAAACTGTCTTCTTTTGGCCTTTTTTCTTTTTTTTTTTTACTCTCTCCCCTGCTGAAAATACCAGCATGAATTCCCATGCTGGTCCATCTCAATGTTTCCCAGTTTTGCTCCTGAAACATCCCCAACAAGACACATTTTTAATGCTTTCCTAATCTAACACCTGTTTCAACTCGTCAGCTCGTTAGTAGAGGCTCCATGACCTAAATTTGGTTGTCAAATAAGGTAGATTGGCAAACACTGGTCTAACTTGTGGACCAGCATATTTGTCAGTTACTGAATGTTGTTTGCAACTTTTAAAGTATACACAGGTCTTGTTTGTCCTGCTGAAAAGACCAACTAACCAACCTAGACCAGCACGAGTTTCCATGTGTGTAGGACCTGGTTTGGTGCTGGTCTAGTTGGTGGACCAGCATAAATGGGTGTTTCTTCATTTTGAAGTGTGTGTACATGCATAACAGGAGATATATATATATATATATATATATATATATAATTTATAAAGGTCATGTCAATTCCAACTACAGTGTCATTTCAACTACATGTCAAATGCTGTATTGCATTTAAAAGAAGTCCATGTTGGAAATGGAAATGACATTTTTAATGTTTTTGAAAAAAATGGCAGACTCCTATGTCTTGCTAAAGCTAATTTCCTTGCTAACATTTAATGTATCCTAAATACACACAATTAAAAAATATTTTCCCACATTTTGCATAATTTGGCAAAATTATAGCTTGACTTTAATTGGCACCCAAAGAATATATTCTGCTCATAGGTGGTATTTAACTAAATTTTTTCAAAAGCTTGTTGGAAATTATTTTATTTTATTTTATATTGTTTTTAAATTGTTTTGGTTTGTGAACAGCGCTTGGTCTGTGGTCTGTGCAAGTTTCTATTGTAAACAATGTCGCGCTTCCTGCCTCCTCCTCCACGTGATGTGTGACCTTACCAACGAGCTTACATCATCCCTCTCATGAGCGCACGTCACAGAGATGTACGGAAGCGAACATTTGTAGTTAAAAAGTATATAAGTATTGTTTTGTTTCTCAAAATAATCAATCGTTTGCATTCAGAAGAACTTTATTTGTCGACTGTGGATTATTTTGATGCACCCTAAATATGCATTTTGGACCGTCAAAAAATGGAGTACATTCACTTGCATTGTTTAGAGGAGGAGGCCTGAAATGAAATCCTAAAAGTCTTAAATTATGTTTTGATGAAGAAAGAAACTCATATATATCTTGGATGGCCTGAGGTTGAGTAAATTATCAGTAAATTTTCATTTTTGGGTGAACTATTCCTTTAACCCTTTCCAGCCGGAACATTCAAATTTGGGAACAATTATTCCCATGGTTCCTGTCTCAATATCTTCGCCGTCCAATCACCGATATTTTTTCTGAAAACTGCCAGATACTCATGACAATATAAGCTAATTGACATATGATTGGTTAAAGGGTTACTGGGTGTGAATAATAAATGTATCGTCATCAGCGTCATCCTCCATTTGCCTGAGCTGTGCCAGAGAGGATACGCCGGGAGATTACCTCCAGTGTTGGACTTACTGTTTCAAATTGAAAACTGAGGCGATCTTTCGAGGTAAGACAAGTTATTTAACATGTGTTGTCAATATTGTCTATTGAAAGTCAAAATATTTTAGTTACAAAGAATTTATTTGTAGGAGTAACACTAGTTATTTCTGTAAAAAATGACATGACCGTTGGTGTTCATCGGACAGGCAGCTAGCCTCTATTTTTAAGCAAATTTCTGTAAACTTGCTAAATAAACATTAGATAGCACTACTATGTACATTTTTAGCTAAATATCTATAACTTTTTTGGCCAGTTTTGTTGCTTGTGGAAGATAGTCAAACCTTTTTAGTTACAAGCATTTATTTGCTTTTTTTTTTTTTTTTGGAAAATAAAACGTGACTGTCATCGGCGAGCCTCTTCTTTGTATATAAACGTTTTTTTTGGCAGTTTCTGTGAAACTTGCATTAACATTAACTAGCAATACTATGTACATTTTTAACTAAATATCAATAACTTTTTTTTGCCAATTTTGTCACTTGTGAAAAATCCGCGTGAAGTAATGTGAGGAAGAGAGCAGACACTGTTCAGACCTTTTTTTTTTTTTTTTTTTTATTTTTTTTACGCTGTTCAGACCTGCCTGGAAACTGGCCTGCTAGTTGGATAAGTTCCCTATCTGTCACTCACTCGACGTTGGTGTCGATGTAGTGACACTAGGGGTCACTCTTGGGAGCCCGAGACACCTCTGGTCTTTGATAAAAGGCCAATGAAAATTGGCGAGTGGTATTTGCATGCCACTCCCCCGAACATACGGGTATAAAAGGAGCTGGTATGCAACCACTCATTCAGATTTTCTCTTCGGAGCCGAACGGTCATGCTCATTGAGCTGAATACTACTGTTCATTCACCTGCTGGATCTGACGGCGCATTTCAGCGGCTTCTCCCCCCTCTGCACTGGTGCACTGCAGAGAACGCCCCTGGGCGCTTCGGCAGAAAAACTAGAGAGTATATTTTCTGAGAGCATTTTTCCCCTCTAAAAGAGTATATATTTCTCTAAAAGAGCGCACACACGGAACGTCTTTTTAAAGACGCGTCTTTTTAAAGATGCTTTTCCGATTGTGTGTTATTCCTGGTTGTGCTCGTTATCTCTCGCCTTCTAACGGTCACGATCACTGTCTTTCGTGTCTGGGCACTGCTCATGCGGAGACAGCGTTCGTGGATGGTCACATTCTCATTGCGAGAATGTGTCCATGGCAACGTTGCGGTCGCGGCTCGCCTTCGTAAGGAAGCGAGCCACCCCAGAGGCTCCCGCCTTGGTCCTTTTACCCACGGGTTTGAGGCCAGCGCGGCTAGCACTGGGGGCGATTTGGGGACCCCAATGGGACCGCCTCCGCCGGGTATCCCCCCGCGGACCTCCCATTCCCCAGCATGCTCGTCTGCCCCGATCAGGCTTCCGGGTGAGTCCGCCGGCTCGTCTCATGGCGAGTTCGACCTCTTATTCGGAGCCCGCGAAAGTGATGAGCTCTCGAGCGCAGCATCGGAGAGCGGGCTCGTCCAGTCGGAAGCCTCGGCTGGGCTCCTCCCTTCGGGGTCGATCGCCCAGTCACAGGCTGACGCGGAGATGACGATATGCTTTCCCGGACAGCCGCGAGCGTCGGTTAGAGTGGATTTCACCGCTCTTCCCTGAACCCTCGCGGCTCTGTGATTGGTTCCTGGGCTCGCGGCGCCGCTCAAAGCCACGCCCCGCCCCGTTCCTTTCTTCCCGGAAGTGCATGAAGAGCTGACAAGATCGCGGGAGGCACCTTTTACTGCCCGGTCCCGATCTTTTCAGCTTCCCCGCTCTCACTACCCTCGATGGTGGGGCGGCCAAGGGTTATTCGGCAATCCCCCCGGTGGATAAAGGCGCTCGCGGTGCACCTATGCCCGCAGAGCGCCGCCACCTGGCGTGGGTGCCCAAAGCCCCCGTCCAAGGCCTGTAGGTTTACGTTGTCTCTGACGGTCAAAGCCTACGGCGCTGCTGGACAAGCCGCCTCCGCCCTGCACGCCATGGCTCTCCTGCAAGTCCGCCAAGGCGTTAAAGGAACTGCACATGGGTAGTTCCGCCCCGGGATTGATGCAGGAACTGCGCTCGGCGACCGACCTCGCTCTCCGAGCGACGGAGGTCACGGCGCGGTCTCCCGGGCGGACGATGGCCACACTAGTGGTCCAGGAGCGCCACCTTTGGCTCAACCTGGTCGAGATGGGTGAGGCCGAGAGGACACGATTCCTTGCTGCCCCCATTTACCAGGCGGGCCTATTCGGCGACACTGTCGAGGACTTTGCCCAGCAGTTCTCGATGGTAGAGCAGTAGATGGATGCTAGCCGGCTTGTCCTGCCCCGGCGTGGCTCAAGATCCCCCCATCTACTCATCGCCGAGGGCGTCCCCCTGCGGTGACTGCACCGGCTCCGCCGCAGCCCGCCCCTCTGGCCCGGCCCCGGCGTGGAGCCCACCGCAGGAAGCCGACGCCACCTGTCTCACAGCCGGCATCGAAGAACCCACGGAGGTCTTCGAAGCGCCCCTGAGACGGGCGACCCAGGGACAACGAAACCCGCTGCTCTGGAGCTGGTAAGCAGATCTTCTTTTTGTTACCTTTTGCATTTAATTGCGCTGCATGCCCAAGTGGCTGCAGTACTCAAGAGCTCCGCAAGAGTGGTTTCCTTGTTCCCTGGGTCACATATTCGGTGTGTACGGCTGGCATCACGACCACCGTCCACCACTCCATTTGGCAGGTTGGCGCTCCAGCGGCGGTCTCCCGCCCTGAGCGCCCAGCTGTGGCACAAATCTGCCCCAGATGTGACAGTCTCCAAGGGTCATGAGGACAGGCCTCTTCCTCCCCCGTCCCAGGCTGTTCCGGGGGTGGTCACAAGGAGCCAGGTAAGTGCTTCGATGTCCTCGGACTCAGCACGGCCACAATGTGGTGTGGCACCTCAAGCTCCGCCCCGCCGCGAGGCCCCACCCGCCGGTACATCCGATGACGTTGTCCCTTTGGTCCCCCTTGCGCGGAACTCGGGTGCATGGCTTGCGCTTTCCAGTCCGTCGCGAGGGCTGGTCCAGACCGTCCGACTCGGCTGCACGATTCACATCGCTGGGCATCCGCCCAGGTCCAGCGGTGTCCACTTCACCTTGGTGAAAGATGGAAACGCTGCTACCTTGCGCGGAGATCGCTACCCTCCTACGGAAGGACGCGATAGAACCTGTCCCTCCAGCCGAGATGAAGAGGGGGTTTTACAGCCCCTACTTCATTGTACCGAAAAAAGGTGGTGGGTTGCGGCCAATCTTGGACCTGCGAGTACTGAACCGGGCCTTACACAGACTCCCGTTCAAGATGCTGACGCAAAGACGCATTCTAGCGAGCGTCCGGCATCAAGATTGGTTCGCGGCGGTAGACCCGAAGGATGCGTACTTTCACGTCTCGATCCTTCCTCGACACAGACCCTTCCTGCGGTTTGCGTTCGAGGGTCAGGCGTATCGGTACAAGTCCTCCCTTTCGGCCTGTCCCTGTCTCCTCGCGTCTTTACGAAGATCGCAGAGGCTGCTCTTGCCCCGTTAAGGGAGGTGGGCATTCGCATTCTCAACTATCTCGACGACTGGCTAATCCTAGCTCACTCTCGAGACGGGTTATGCGCACACAGGGACCTGGTGCTCTCACACCTCAGCCGACTAGGGCTTCGGGTCAGCTGGGTAAAGAGCAAGCTCCTCCCGGTTCAGAGCATCTCTTTTCTCGGTTTGGAGTTGGACTCAGTCTCCTTGACGGCGCACCTTACGAACGAGCGCGCCCAGTCGGTGCTGGCCTGTTTGAAGGCGTTCAAACAGAAAACAGCGGTTCCAATGAAACATTTTCAGAGGCTCCTGGGGCATATGGCGTCCTCGGCGGTGGCCACCCCGCTCGGGTTGATGCATATGAGGCCGCTTCAGCACTGGCTCCAGACTCGAGTCCCGAGACGGGCATGGCGCCACGGGACACACCGCGTGGCCATTACGTCGGTCTGTCACCGTCTTTTCAGCCCTTGGACCGACCTCTCGTTTCCACGAGCAGGTGTTCCGCTAGAACTGGTCTCCAGGCGCGTCGTGGTCACGACAGACGCCTCCAAAATGGGCTGGGGCGCTGTTGGCAACGGGCACGCAGCCGCCGGCCTCTAGACGGGTCCGCAGCTGCGTTGGCACATCAACTGCCTCGAGTTACTGGCAATTCTGCTCGCCCTGCGGAGGTTCCGGCCGTTGATCCAGGGCAAGCACGTGCTAGTTCGGACAGACAGCACGGCAGCAGTAGCATATGTCAACCGCCAAGGTGGTCTGCGCTCCCGCTGTATGTCATAACTCGCCCGCCGTCTCCTCCAACGGAGTTAGCAGCACCAAGTCGCTGCAAGCCACTCACATCCCGGGCAACCTCAACACTTCGGCGGACGCGCCGTAACAACAGGTTACCCTCAAGGGAGAGTGGAGACTCCACCTTCAGGTGGTCCAGCTGATTTGGAGTCGATTCAGTCAGGCACAGGTGCACCTGTTCGCCTCCCAAGAATCCTCCCACTGCCCGCTCTGGTACGCCCTCACCGAGGCCTTCCTCGGCATAGACGCGCTGGCACACAGCTGGTCCCCTGGCATTCGCAAATATGCGTTTTCCCCAGTGAGCCTGCTCGCACAGACCCTGTGCAAGGTCAGGGAGGACGAGGAGAAGGTCGTCCTGGTAAGCACCCTACTGGCCCGCCCAGACGTGGTGCTCGGACCTCACGCTCCTCGTGACAGCTCCCCCGGGCAAATTCCCCTGAGAAAGGCCCTTCTTTCTCAGGGAAGGGGCACCATCCGGCACCCGCGCCCAGACCTCTGGAATCTCCATGTCTGGCCCTTGGACGGGACGTGGAAGACCTAAGCTGTCTCCCACCTGCGGTGGTAGACACATTCACTCAGGCTAGGGCTCCCTCTACGAGGCGCCTGTATGCCTTTAAGTGGTGTCTGTTCGCTAAGTGGTGTTCTTCCCATCAGGAAGACCCCCAGAGGTGCGCAGTCAGATCAGTGCTTTCCTTCCTGCAAGAGAGGTTGGAAGGGAGGCTGTCCCCTTCCACCTTGAAGGTGTACGTTGCTGCCATAGCAGCACACCATGACGCAGTCGACGGTGAGTCCTTAGGGAAGCATGATCTGATCATCAGGTTCCTAAGAGGCGCCAGGAGGCTGAATCCCTCCAGGCCACGCCTTGTTCCCTCATCGGACCTCTGTAGTTTTTCAGGGTCTACAGAGAGCCCCCTTTGAGTTTTGCAGTCAGCCGGGCTTAAGGCACTCTCCTTGAAGACTGCCCTCCTGACTGCGCTCACTTCCATCAAGAGGGTAGGTGACCTGCAAGCGTTCTCTGTCAGCGAAACGTGCCTGGAGTTCGGTCCGGGCTATTCTCACGTGATCCTGAGACCCCCGACCGGGCTATGTGCCCAAGGTTCCCACCACTCCTTTTAGAGACCAGGTGGTGAACCTGCAAGCGCTGCCCCAGGAGGAGGCAGACCCAGCCCTGGCGTTGCTGTGTCCGGTGCGCGCTTTGCGCATCTATTTGGATCGCACGCAGAGCTTTAGACTCTCTGAGCAGCTCTTTGTCTGCTTCGGTGCACAGCGGAAAGGAAGCGCTGTCTCCAAGCAGAGGATCGCCCACTGGCTCATTGACGCCATAACTATGGCATGTCTCGCCCAAAACATGCCGCCCCCGGTAGGGCTACGAGCCCATTCTACTCGTGGTGTAGCGGCTTCTTGGGCCCTGGCCAGAGGTGCCTCTCTAACAGACATTGCAGAGCAGCGGGCTGGGCAACACCCAACACCTTTGCAAGGTTCTACAACCTCCGGGTGGAACCGGTTTCATCCCAGGTAGTGGCACGCAACACAAGCGGATAAGCCCGGGATAGCCGGCCGGGTGTATCGCTTGCACATAGCGCCTTCCACCTCCTTTTGAGCTGAAGACGTGCGCTGTTAATTCCCAGTAGTGTTCACAAAGGTTGTTCCCTGGTTGACTTCCTCCGAGCCCTGTGGCAGTCGAGTTTTCGGAGAGACTCGCTGCCGGCCCAGTACACGCGCTAACTAAGAGCCCGGTTCTGGGGTAGGTGCTCCGCATGTGGCGGTTCCCTGTAAGGCTAACCCCATGCGATCTATATCTTCCGCTAGTTCGTTTCCCTACTGGCAAACTGCGTCTTCCTTGGGCAGAGCCCCTCAGTCTCCATGTTGTAGTAACTCCTCCCCCATTGGGCAGGATCTACCTTGAAGGCTCTCCACATGGTTGGAAAGACCATGTGATGTATTCTTCCACTTAAATATCCCCCCTCTCTTGGGGCGAGGTGTGGTCTCCGCGGTGTCCTCCCCTTGGGAGGGACACCCCCCGACTAGACCTGGCGGCCCAGTCGGATAATCCCCCTTCTTTTTTAGGGAGTGGAAAAAGAGAAGGGGAAAGAGGCCATGACTGGGTTAAGCCTGTCTCTATCTCTGGGTAGTCGACTTGTCCCCAGAAAGGGCCGTTCGACACTCATAACTGTGTTGGGGGAGGTTACGTGTCGACCTGGTGTGCTGGCTATGAGGCACACAGCAAGTCTGCCCACCACACACCGCCAGTTCACGTAACACAGTTCAGCCTTGTGGCGTTTTGTATAGGGACCCCTAGTGTCACTACATCGACACCAACGTCGAGTGAGTGACAGATAGGGAACGTCATGGTTACTGGTGTAACCTCCGTTCCCTGATGGAGGGAACGAGACGTTGGTCCCTCCTGCCACAACGCTGAACTACCCGCTGAAATGGCCGGACCTTATATCGGCTCCTCAGCGTAAAACCTGAATGAGTGGTTGCATACCAGCTCCTTTTATACCCGTATGTTCGGGGAAGTGGCATGCAAATACCACTCGCCAATTTTCATTGGCCTTTTATCAAAGACCAGAGGTGTCTCGGGCTCCCAAGAGTGACCCCTAGTGTCACTACTTCGACACCAACGTCTCGTTCCCTCCATCAGGGAACGGAGGTTACACCAGTAACCATGACGTTATCTAGCTTGTTGATTTTCCCTTGTAATAAAATAATGGTAGATATCTTTCTATAATTTAGCAGATAGCCTTACCAATCCATCACACAGACATGATTTTAGATTGTGTGTAGCTTCCTGTTCACAAGGAAAGTGTGAGGGGGCTGTCTGCAGTTGGATATTCTGGTTAGTCTGCAAGCCTTTGGTGACTATTCAGTGTATGGATTTGTGAAGAACACATTGCTGGCTACCAATTGTGTACTTTTTTCTGTTATAGAGATTATGGCTCCCTGCTTTTGAGGGCATGAGCACACAGGAGGAAGATCTGCTGGACTAGGAACTACTGCAGGAAGACCCGGACCACGAGGAGATAGAGGATGAGATGGAACCTGATCCCTAGCCAAGACCATCAACTGGGTATATAGGAATGTGTATGTATTGTTTGTTTCCATTTCTCATATGACTGATACTCACAGTAACACTAACACTGTTACTCTTATTATTTTGGGTATGGCTAGCCATTCTCGCACAGGTCCCAAGTCAGCTAGAAAGCGTAAACGCTTCTTATCCCTCGTACTCTGACATCGATTCACAGGCACCAAAACCGCTCACATTTAAGTCTAGCCGTCCATTAGGTATTGACTTAGGTAGCGCGCATCAGGCTGTGCGGTCAACCTCCAATATGATGTTGCGAGAAATTGACTTTTTCATGCTGTTTGTTACTCAGGCTGTAGTTGCTGAGATATGCAGCTTTACAAACCGTCAGGGGTGGGAGCTTGTCTTAAACTGTCCATCATATTCCAGCTACCAAGGAGCTTGGATGGAGGTGACCCCCGATGAATTGAACACATTTCTTGGGTTGCTCATTTACATGGGCAGCCCACTGTCATCAGTGATTATAACAAAAACATGGGCGGTGTTGATAGGTCAGACCAAATGATAAAATCTTACAATGTCCTACAAAAAACTCAGAAGTGGTGGAAGACTCTTTTTTTTTTTTTTCCACTTCATAGACATTGCCGTCGTCAATATTTTCATATTGCTTAAGGAATGGCAACACATTCATGCGGCACCAAGAGGGGATGAGCGTAGACCGGTGAACTTAACCCAGATAGATTTCAGAGAAAACCTGGCTCGTCTGCTGGGAGGTATCAATATTCACGCAAATTTCCCTTTGCATACACTAAAGCCTGTAGTCCCTCCTTTGTCATCACTCCACACAGCCCATGTCCCTAAATTTGAAGAGTCCTCTAAGAGATGTTGGCTGTGCTATCGGAAAAGTAGGACTGAAAATAAAACTAAAGTAGCTTGTTGCATGCCGGAATTAAATGGCAAAAGACTTTGCTTGGTTCGTGATAGGAACTGTTTTCAGTCTTGGCACTTAGCTGACTGTGACCAGTTTTGTGAAGAGGCCTAGGTTGGGCTGTGTTTACTGGTGTTGTTGTCCTCCCTCTCCCCTCTTTTCTCCCTCTCTTCTCTCCACAGGTATTGAAGTTGTTGAGTATTTATGGATTTATATAAATTCTGTTCCTGCACTCTTTATTAAAAATGTATTTACTGTAGATTGTTCGAAAGTTTGATTTTATGTTTTGCTGTGTAATTCTAATGTTCAAATTAAATAAAGTGTGTGTTTTATTGAACACATAAAATGTATATTTCAGTGTTTGTGTCCTTCAATTTCAGATGCAATCTCAATTTATTATTTCAGGTGCTCAAAAGGAGTATTTGAGGAGTGGTCATGTGAAATGTATCTTAACATTCTAAATGTTTGTTTTATTCTGTTTTCCCACTAATCACTAGAATGGTCATAATTTTTAAACAATAGATTATATTTCTAATCTGTCTGCTATTCTATATTGCCCACAAAATTATGTATATTTCATACACTCTAAATTTCCCTCTAGCTTGTAATTAAAATGGTTGAAAATGCAGTTGTCTGATGAAGTATGGTGGCCAGAGAAGATTTTTGTAAAAATTGCTGTGTGAAATCTTATTGATAAAGGATGATTAGCCTAAAATAATCATACATATATTTATATCATTTGAAAGCCCTTGTTCTTCTCTTCAATATGGTATATACAGTTCAGGTGTGTGATGTTATATGAATATGAATGTAATATGAAAATGGATATGAATATCATATTCTGGCACAGAATGGAATTTACAGGGCTGTTAAGGGACAAATACTGTAGTTTGCCTCGTTTGACAATGCACTCAATAAGTTATATACTAGTTATACATACCTTAAGCAGCTGCATCTTGCCGTTGAAGTGCTAATGCTGGGTGAGGATGTTTTATTCTTTTTCAAATGTCTATTTCAATATTCTAATAAATCTCCTCACCAAGACAAGTGCACCTATGAACCGTCTGTCTCTAAAGCAATTGAGGTAATTACATCCACAAATTCTAATCTCATTGGATGGATCATATGTAACTTCTTATCGACAATTGGGCAGTTTACATGTCAGTCAGTACTTGTTGTTGAATGGGCAGTTCTTGTCAGGAGTGAATGAACGTAAACAGAGACAGTTTT
Source organism: Myxocyprinus asiaticus (assembly GCF_019703515.2). Classification (NCBI taxonomy): domain Eukaryota; kingdom Metazoa; phylum Chordata; class Actinopteri; order Cypriniformes; family Catostomidae; genus Myxocyprinus; species Myxocyprinus asiaticus. The sequence continues at coordinate 42,465,916 of NC_059350.1, read as the reverse complement.
ATATGCAGCGAGCAGAATAGCAATTCTAAAAGATTTTATTGCGCGCATGAAAACTCTGTTATTAGTACAAGGTTATTGTCACGGATCCTTCTGACCCACCTACCAATTTCACTCAAACCTCTCACTCTCCTTAGTACTAATCACCCACACCTGCCTCCAAACATTGCATCAATCAACCCCTCTATATAAACCTCACTCCCCTTCCATTCTGTGTCTGGTCACAACTTCGTGTACAGACTCACTTACCTGTATCTCCAGCGTTAAATGCCATCACGATTCCTCTCCTCTCCAGCGACTCTTCTACTCCAAACATTTCCTCTCCAGCAACTCCAGTGTCCATCTCCTTAATGCAAGCTTCGTGGCTGCAAACCCTCCACCTCAAGGAAAGTCATCATCTCTATCAGCATTAGTCTTCATCACGTAAACTAAAACCACTGCAACCCAGTACTGTCACGTCATCACGTACCTGCTAATCCCTCTGCTTCACCCGCTCCCATCACTTCCGCAATTTCTTCACCGGTCTACTCCGCCAGTCCTGTGGTCAGTCCAGCGCCCTTCTCAGGATCGGAGGAAGACTGCAGTGGTTTCCTACTCCAATGTTTGCTCGCCCTTGAGATGCAGCCGCATCGATTCCCCACTGAGCAGTCGAAGGTGGCCTACATCACCTCTTTGCTGTCTGGAAGAGCACTTCAATGGGCCAATTCACTCTGGGAACAGAAAAGTCCAGTAATACAGTCTGTTGATAGCTTTGTTCATCACTTTAAGAAGGTGTTTGGAAGTTCTGAGGGTGACACATCAGCTGCTGAACAGCTTCTCAAACTTCATCAAGGTCAGTCCTCTATTAATGACTATGCTCTAAAGTTCCATATTCTGGCAGCATCTAGTGGCTGAAATGAGTCTGCTCTACTGACCACTTATCGCCATGGACTCGATCCCAAGCTGCAGCTGCATCTCTCATCATACGACAACACCATGGGGCTGGAGCGCTTCATTCAGTTCTCCATCAGAGTAGCCAACCGGATGAAGAGCTGCCTCAGTGAATTACCCACCTTGCAGTCCCTGCCTTTCCCTTCACTGAGGTCCCCTCTCCACTCTCCAGAACCTAGCAGCGAGCCCATGCAGGTGGATGCTTTTTGTCTTTCCACTGTAGAGCGCCAGCACCGGCTGAGCCAGGATCTGTGCCTGTACTGTGGTGGTAACGGACACGTAATCTCTGCGTGTCCCACTCGACCTCCCCGTCCTCAGGTGAGCCACCTGACCACAACTATGGTCAGTACTTCTCCTTTAGTAACCTGTGTAATGCTTACAACCCCTGATATCTCTCTTTCGGTATCCGCACTACTCAACTCAGGTTCAGCCGGAAATTTCATCTCGGATGCGCTCTGTCACCAACTCCAGCTTCAAAAACGACCCTGCGAACACAAGCTTCAAATCCACTCCATAATTGGCAAGCCCTTAGGAAGAGGTTTTATTCGTCACTGCATGGGTCCTGTAAAACTCCAAGTGGGATGGCTGCATAACGAAGACTTCACCCTACTGTTTCTGGAGAATTCCACCACTGACATCATATTAGGGCGTTCCTGGCTTATACAAAATTCTCCAGTCATCTCCTGGGTTTCTTGGGACATCCTGAAATGGGGGCATCAGTGTTTCCCTGCCTGCTTCCCAAACCGACTCACTCACAGACCCTGCATGCCCATCAGAAACTCTTCCCCTCCCAATGTGAATGCCACCACCATTGGGAGGCCTGCCAGTACAACCCCTCTGGAGATCCATTCCTGTTATTCACACTTCCAGGACGTCTTCTGCCCTTTACGTGCCTCACAACTACCACCTCATCGACCATGGGACTGTGCGATAGACCTCCTCCCTGGTGAGCCAGTGCCCCATGGCAAAGTCCACCAACTTTCCATTCATGAGCAGAAGGCCATGGAGGATTATATCAAGGAGGCTCTCAGCCAAGGTTACATCTGACCTTCCACTTCCCCTGCTGCTTCGAGTTTCTTCTTCGTGGCAAAGAAGGATGGAGGCCTGTGCCCTTGTATTGATTACCACTCCCTCAACAGAATTACGGTTAAGGTCCGGTATCCACTTCCCCTCGTCCCAGCTGCCTTGGAACTGTTGAGAGGAGCCACTGTTTTCACCAAGCTGGACCTTCGCTGCGCTTACAACCTCATTTGAATATGGAGGGGAGACGAGTGGAAGACAGACTTCGTGACTCCTACAGGCAACTATGAGTACCGAGTGATGCCGTATGGCCTGGTCAATGCCCCCTCCGTGTTTCAAGGCTTCATGAATGAGGGGTTCTGTGAGTATCTCCAAAAATTCATCCTTGTCTACATTGATGACATATTGGTGTACTCTCGGAACATGACCGTCCATCGTCATCATGTAGCGCTCGTGTTGGAAAAGCTGAGGGAATACCACCTGTACCTCAAGGCTGAGAAGTGTTCTTTCCACCAGACATCCCTCCAGTTCCTTGGCTACATCATCAGCCCAGAAGGCATTCAGATGGACGAGGGGAAGGTAACAGTGGTGCAATCCCGGCCCACTCCAACCACCATCAAGGAGCTCCAGCAATTCCTAGGATTTGCCAACTTCTACTGCCACTTCATCATGAACTACAGTACCCTCACATCCCTGCTGACCTCTCTTCTCCAATCCAAACCAAAATCTCTCTCCTGGACCTCCGAAGCTTTACACGCCTTCCAACTCCTGAAGGATGCCTTCACCTCCGCTCCACTCCTTGTACACTCTGATCCGAATAAACCATTTCTCGTAAACCAAGACTGCTCCACCAGCGGCGTAGGAGTAGTCTTGTCTCAGCAGCAGGAGAAACCACTGCTACTTCATCCATATGCCTTCTTCTCCAGGAAACTCTCCCCGACGGAGCAGAATTATGACATCGGAAACCGAGAGCTGTTGGCAATTAAACTGGCCTTAGAGGAGTGGCGGCATTGGCTGGAGGGAGCGCAACATCCATTCCTGGTGCTCACAGACCACAAGAACCTTGAGTATCTCAGAGAGGCTCATCGCTTAAACCCCTGCCAGGCGAGATGGGCCCTCTTCTTCACTCGCTTTAACTTTACCATCTCCTGCCCTTTCCTGCCTTTGCGCTCCAGAGGAAGGCTCAGAGGAACCGCATACCATTTTACCCCCACATGTCATAGTAAGTCCCATTCAATGGTCCCTGGACGAAGCCTCCGCCACTGAACCAGCTCAGTCGTGATGCCCTACCAACAAGATCTATGTATCCTCCTCTCTACATCTCACACTCATCGACTCCTTACACTCCTCTTTGGGCACTGGCCACCCTGGGACCAATAGGACCCTCTCGCTTATCCAGGACCGGTTCTGGTGGCCCCACATGGTTCGAGATGTCAGAAGGTTCGTCCAAGGATGCCCAGAATGTGCTATATCCAGAACACCACGACAACTACCGCCTGGCAAACTCCTTCCATTGCTCGTTCCTCACCGACCCTGGTCACATCTAGGGGTCAACTATATCACTGAACTTCCTCCCTCTGTGGGTTAAACCTGTGTGCTGGTAGCTATAGACAGTTTCTCCAAAGCCTGCAAACTGATCCCCCTCAAAGGTCTTCCCACCACTCTGGAGACCGCAGAGTACCTCTTCAACCACATGTTTTGGAATTATGGGATCCCTGAAGACATTGTTTCCGACTGTGGTCCCCAATTCATCTCCAGAGTCTGGAGAGCCACCTCTCTCATGGGAGTGTCCATCAGCCTCTCATCTAGTTACCACCCACAGAGTAATGGGCAGACAGAGAGGAAGATTCAGGATGTAAGCCGTTTCCTTAGAACCTTCTGTCATCACCGCCAGAACTGCTGGAGTCGCTTCCTGTCCTGGGCAGAGTATGCACAGAACTCCCTTCGTCAACCCTCCACCAACCTCACACCCTTCCAGTGCATACTCGGTTACCAACCGCCTCTCTTCCCCTGGTCCGGCAAACCATCTGACGTCCTAGCAGTCAACCATTGGTTCAGAGAAAGTGAGAGGGTCTGGGACTTAGCTCACCACCACCTGCAATGGGCGGTGCGCCGCAAGAGATTCCACGCCGATGCCCGAAAACCAACCTGGGCAGAAGGTGTGGCTGTCCTCAAGGGACATCAGGCTGCATCTCCCTTGCAAAAAGCTAAGTCCCCATTACATTGGTCCCTTCACAATCACCAGACAGATCAACCCAGTCATTTACCAGCTCTAACTCCCTCCCCAATATCGCATACATCCCACCTTCCACGTCTCACTGTTAAAATCTTACCACCCCTCACTCTCTCCTCACTCCTCAGAACCTGATCCTGTTGACGACACCCCCCCCCCCCCAGCCGCTTGTCTTGGAGGACAGACCGATCTACGCAGTCCAAGACATTCTGGACTCCTGACACCACAGGGGTCATTTCGGATACTTCAGGTTATGGTCCAGAAGAGAGATCTTGGATTCCTTGAGATGACATCCTTGACCCGACCCTACTCTCCAACTTCCACGACACACATCCTGATCGTCCAGCTCCGCTTGGAAGGGGTCAGCCACGGCGTCGGGAAGCACATCCCTCTGGAGCGGTCCGTGGAGGGGGGGTAATGTCACGGATCCTTCTGACCCACCTACCAATTTCACTCAACCCTCTCACTCTCCTGAGTACTGATCACCCACACCTGCCTCCAATCATTGCATCAATAAACCCCTCTATATAAACCTCACTCCCCTTCCATTCTGTGTCTGGTCACAACTTCGTGTACAGACTCACTTACCTGTATCTCCAGCGTTAAATGCCATCACGATTCCTCTCCTCTCAAGCGACTCTTCATCTCCAAACGTTTCCTCTCCAGCTACTGTAGTGTCCATCTCCTCAACGCAAGCTTCGTTGTTGCAAACCCTCCACCTCAGGAAAGTCACCATTTCTATCAGCATTAGTCTTCATCACGTAAACTATCACCACTGCAACCCAGTACTGTCACGTCATCACTTACCTGCTGTCTTTGTTTGTGTGTCAATAAATACCTGCTTGGGTTCAAACATCATCCTCGAGTCTGAGTATACGTTACAGTTATAAAAGTATTTGGGGCTTTTCCTGAAACATCCGGGGCTTAAGCCCGGTAAGCCCACCCCTAGTGCTGTGCCTGCTTTTGAAAACCTTTATTAAGGCCAAAATTGTTTAGTGTTATGGAAATGAAGCCACAACTGTGGGACAATTGTAATTTTTGAAGAACTGCTTGAACTTATTTTCACTCAATAAATATTGAAACAGTTTGTTTATTTCAGTCTTCATTTAGATTATCATAGTTTTAAATGTAATTTTTTTTTAATTTTTTTTTTTAATTTTTTTTATTATTATTACTGATTTTCATAGTTTAATATTGAAAGTGTGGGACTGGGACAAGGCAAAAAAAATATAAATATATATAAATATGGAGTATTAAATTGCAGGCTAGTTTTAGCAGAAAACATGTTTTTGCAGCCAGCTTGATTTTCATTTTGAATCAAACAAGAAATCATGATCATTTCTAGGACATGCAACCTGAACATGAGCTCATGAGCAACTACAAGTGTTTTCTTGCTTTCCCTTTTGCACTATCTATCTATCTCTCTCTTTTAATTTTTATTTTATTTTGCTTTTTTCTGGTTGTATATCTGTACAGCTGAGAGACATGCCCTGGTTCCTCTAAGCCAAATTTTATTCAGCAAACACACTAATTTAATGAGCATTGGGGCGGCATTCATGTGTGTATGTGTGTGTTGGCCTTGTATAATGATGTAACTGTTAGTAATATGTAGCACTTCCTCAGTGAGCTGCTGATGGCAGAGTTCATCCTCTTGCACCTCTGTGTTCTTTAGTTCATATCTGCTTCCAAATTCCAGTACTTCCAGGGTTTGTACTGAATTTGATAAAGAGCTTGAGTTTCTGTGCCACTGTGTAACTAAATGGAAGTGCAAAACAAACCACCATTTTCTAACAAATTCCAGAAAACTCTTATCTTCTATTAGGTGTACATGCAGAGTGTTCTACAAAAACTCACACCACTGGTCGAGCCAATGTTGTTGTGTAGGGCTGGACAGCCTGCTCAAACAGTGTTACAATTTTTAGTGAAATTAACCTACAAATGGCTTACTTATAGTTGTTTCTGCATATTAAGCTGGGATACGAGAACTAATTTTAAAGCTGAAAAAAATTACACACACCAGCTTAAATGAATGGTGTATAAATGCAACTATGGACATACATAATCAGGGAATGGGGAATTTATCCTTTGACCTGTATGTTTTTGGACCTATGACATACTAAAAACAACCACAAAAGTACAGTAATTTACTCAGGTGTTCTTACACAAGTGCAATTTAACCATGTGGAACAACTTTCTTGGTACCTACAGCACTTAGACTTGAAAAGAGCCACCCGACTCATGTTCTCCAATGAGTCGGGCCACATGGGATAGTCAAATGTCTACTGGTTGCACAATTCAGAATTTCAGCTGATTGGGAATTGTTTGCCTACAGTTTTATGAATATTGCATATTCATACATCTTTCTCATTTGACCAGAGGCAAACTTTTAAAACCAGCAGAGCCTTCTCTGCTGGGCTAACAGATCTTGTAATAAAAAGATAAAAATTAATTCTAATTTATCTTTATTCAGCTATTTATTTATTTTTATCACTTTCCATGCATGATTGTTAATTTGTAGACTTCAGTAGTGCCTAAACGAATAGAGACAGAAAGTTTATCCAATTATATTTCATACATTTTTGGTGTCTACAAGCAAAGCGTGCAACTGAGTTTCACACCTTAGAGTGAATCCTTTAACAGCACAAATAAAGAGGAATCTAGTGTCAGATTGACACATTCATTAGCCAATCAAATTGTTTTATTTGTACCTGGTGGGCATAGTCTTTAATATATGTCCCTAACAAGACCTTCTTGCATGCCTTGAGTTATGCATTCACGCACAAAGTAATTTTAATAAAGTAAATAAAGAATAAAGAGCTTTTGACGAATTTATTATACGGAAAACGAGGGCTGATTTTCACTTCAAATAATAAAGTATAAATTAGGCTGGTGATTTCTTGTTAAATCTGGTGCACCAATATTATATTAAAACATACATTTTTACATGCATTCTCTTTTCTAGGAACATCAGTCACGGAGTCAATGAGAGAAAAATCAACATGTTATCAACATTTATTGATAGCAATAACAATGGTATAAATAAATTGTTTCAGTAGTAGTCATTTTGTAGTTTTGTTTATAATACTGCGCATTCATCAATATAAATTATTTTTAGCCCATGCTCAGTGACAGTGAGATTTAGCTCTGTTATAGTGTCCTTTTCATTGTGAAACAGTGTTTTCTTAATGGCATGAATCACACTGGAGGCCTAGACTTAAATTGCACCAGTCCACCACTACATTCATCAAAGAGAAGTATGGATATTTAGAAGCAGGACATGTCTCTTCTCTGCTGAATGTAAAGGGATTGGCGGCTGTCCCAGCATGCTCTGGGACTAAAGCTAAACAGCACTGCTCTGTGTGTCAGTTCCACATGATAGGGGTGAAAGCACTGATGAGTGTCCTTTACAGGCAATTGTAGATGAGAGGAGCCGTGGTCAGTGCTGAGGAATGAGCTCTTTGATGTACTGTGGTGGGACACTGTGATAATGGACCATTCCTCAGATGACTTTCAGGCACTTCTGCAATTCAGTTTTATATGCCGTGGAATGGGGACTTTAAGATGGTCGTCAAGCTTCATGCCCCACAGTGATCTTACTTTCTCTCTTTCTATAGTAGTGAATGCTGGGCTGGTTTAATCTTTTCTGTTGAAGACTTAAAAATGATTTCCTCTGGTGATATAAACCTAACCAGTCTTTTCAATTCCTTTCCTCTTTTCTCCTTTATTCTCATCTTGTCTTCTCTCCCTTCTTATAACTCTGTCTTCTCACTTTGATGTCAATGGTATGGTTCCTATGATCCCAAAATTGTCTTGTCAAAGCATTAGTTCACCCCCCAAACAATCTCTATATTTATCGCAATAAAAATCCATAATATTGATGATAAGCTTTGAGTCATTTTCATTATTTAGCCTGTGATCTACATCTAGACGATCTGGTGCATGTCGCTAAAAAAACAAGCAGTCCGGCTGTAATGACACACCAACACGGGAGCTGAGATGAACCCTGATGCAGGAGTTCAATGCACTGAACACAGGAAAAGCAGGTAAGCAATGTGAGGTGAGTATTCAGGTAAGGTACAAAGTCTTTGAACACAGTCTTTGGTCATACAGTGAACAAAGGCAGTAGGCACAGATCCACCAATGGTTAATTCCAAATCAACATGTGCCCAAACAGGTAACTTAAACTTTGGACAGGGTCAAAGGTGAGTCACTTTCATAAACTGAGGAACAGGTTTGTATATCAAGATATAAAAGTACATTCAGAGTTCTCAAAGTCACGTTTCCAGCACATTCAGAGAGGTTCGTTGTATAACAGACAAGTTTCAAACAGGTGAGTAGATATGCAATAAACTCAGGTTTCACAAAGGCACTAATCTTGCAGGTCTGGAGCAGATCGTTGACAAACAGGTGAGGTTAACACAGGTGAGTAGGTATGCCGTATTCTCAGAAATCTCAGAGTCACTTATCTTGTATATCCAGAACAGAACGTTGACAGTCATGTAAGTAATAAACAGAAAAGCAGTATTCCACTGCGGCAGAGCGAAAGGGAAGTCTGAGATACCTACAACAAGGCCAGGCACTGACTGAGTGTGAGTGTGGGGTATAAGTGCAGGTCCAAACGAGATGATAATGTGAATATTATTCAAATTTAACCCCCCAATCAAACTGTGGCTGAAAATATTTGACAGTGTCATCAAACCCTTCCTTCAGTATGGCAGTGAAATCTGGGGACCCAAATGTAAACTAAATTATGAATCTTGGGACAAAAGTTCAATTGAAACTTTCCACCTCGAATTTTGTAAAAATATCCTGGGAGTTCAAAGAAGTGCTTCTAACCTGGGCTGTCAGGCAGAACTGGGCAGATTCCCTCTCTTGACTGACATCCAAATGAGAGCCAGTAAATTCAGGTTCCACCAATCAGACTCCTCCCTAGAAAATCACCATCACTGTGCTTTTATACACAGAGCAGCACACCCAGAGAGCAACCCTTTACAGTATTTAGTGGACAAGCACCAGCTAAATGTATCAATTCAATTCAGGCAGACAAAATTAAAACAAATACAAAACACGACTCAAGAAGAATATATTCATCATCGGCAAAGAAAACTCAAAGAAATAAATTATCCTATTTCCCAAAAATCATGACAGAATATAAATTGATATAATATCTGACCAAAATTAAAGACTACCATCACAGGAAGCTTCTGACGTGAGTGAGCATAGTCTGGCTATAGCGATGGGTCGGCACAGACAGAGCTGGAGACCCAGAAAGGACAGACTGTGTTCACACTGCACTCAAGGAGTCATAGAGGATGAACTTCACTTCCTCACTTAGTGCAGTAAATATGAGACCTTCAGACACATATTTTAAACTCATAGGACAGATACTGCCTGAATTCAGCAGATTGAGTAATGTGGAGAAACTTTCATATGTTCTAGGAGAGAAAGCTGAATGTATAGATTTAGTGTAACAGGGTTAAAAATGTTACTGTAAATGTTGTGACGTTCACCAAAATTGCTGTGTTGTTGTTCAGTTAATTATTGTTGTGGGGACATCTGGTGGCGACATTAAGTAATTAGTGGGTTGTTCGCCTTTTACCTGTGAAACCACTCCCCTTCCGTAGGCAGAGAAGTGCTGGGTAAAATGAGATTATTTTTGTAACAATACATGATTATCTCACAAATAATGTTACATTGAAAGTTCAGTGATGTTGTGTAATGATATGTTAGTCAATTGACCAACTTTGTGAATTTCAGACGTAATTTGCTCATCATGTGCGTAGCATGGCTGACAACATCTTTTTCAAATGTGGGTGAATCTCTTATTTCTCTTTGTTCTTTTAGATACGCGTGTATATGTCTAAATTCCCACTGTGTTGCCAGAGGAAATATTTTTCTCCTTGTGTAACAGGTATGTTTATATGTTGACTGTGTACAGGTATGTTTATATGTTGACTGTTAAAATGATTCTATTAAGATTGATTTGTGTTGCATCGCAATCTGGTGTTTGTTGAAGCAAGGGCAGAGAAGTGTATCTCATGCTGAGAGGGGATACATGTGTATACAGTTGTGCTCAAAAGTTTGCATACCCTTAGAGAATTGGTAATATATGTACCATTTTTAAAGAAAACATGAGTGAGCAGGTAAAGCACATTTCTGTTATTTATTTTGGGATTCATATTCAACTGTAGGTTATAACAAAATGGCACAATCATAAAACAAAACATGGCAACACAGAAGCTGTGAGGCGTGTCAAGGTGTTGTCGGGCATATTGTAACCAGGCTTTTTTGTGGCATTGGCGCAGTAAAGGCTTATTTCTGACAACTCGACCATGCAGCTTATTTTTGTTCAAGTATCGTCGTATTGTGCTCCTTGAAACAACCACACTGTCTTTTTCCAGAGCAGCCTGTATTTCTCCTGAGGTTACCTGTGGGTTTTTTTTTTTTTTTTTTTTTTTTTGTATCCCGAACAATTCTTCTGGCAGTTGTGGCTGAAATCTTTCTTGGTCTACTTGACCTTGGCTTGGTATCAAGAGATCCCCGAATTTTCCACTTGAACAGTACTGACTGACATTTTCAAGGCTTTGGATACCTTTTTATATCATTTTCTATCTTTATAAAGTTCCAGTACTTTTCTGCTGCCCGTGGCTCAGTATCTAGCCTGCTCAGTGCATCCATGTGAGAGCTAACAAACTCATTGACTATTTATACACAGACACTAATTGCAATTTTAAAAGCCACAGGTGTGGGCAATTAAACTTTAATTGCCATTTAAACCTGTGTGTGTCACCTTGTGTGTCTGTAACAAGGCCAAACATTCAAGGGTATGTAAACTTTTGATCAGGGCCACTTGGGTGATTTCTGTTATCATTATAATTTAAAAAGGTGCCTAACAACTATGTGATAATAAATGGCTTCATGTGATCACTATCCTTAAATAAAAGACAGTTTTTTTTTGCATGATCAGTCATATTTTCAAAATCAATGCCAAAATTTCACAATTTCTGCCAGGGTATGCAAACTTTTGAGCACAACTGTATGTCTAAATGTCCACTGTGCCGCCAGAGGAAATATTTTTCTCCTTGTGTTACAGGTATGTTTATATGTTGACTGTTAAAATGATTCTGTTAAGATGGATTCGCGATGCATCGCGATCTGGTGTTTGTTGAAGCAAGGGCAGAGAAGTGTATCTCATGCTGAGAGGGGTTACTGTTACTCATTGTTCTCTGTAGTTACTTTTCTTTACATTTTGTGCACTTACCTGTATGCTTATTATATTGTTATTATTATTGTTATTATTATTATTATTTATTATATTTTATTATTTGACTTTTTTTTAAGGATGTAATACATGTATTTTTTCTGTTTGTTTGTTTTGTTTTTTTGTTAATGAATGCTTTGGCAACATTGCATATTGTATACGGTCATGCCAATAAAATGAATTTGAATTTAATGTAATTGAGAGAGAGAGAGAGAGAGAGAGAGAGAGAGAGAGAGAGAGCTCTTGTAGTCCCATAGAAAAGAGGATAAAATGCTGAATGCACACATATGAAGGTCACACTCAAGGTGATGCCAAAGAAAAATAACAAATAGAGAAATGAACAGCAGCTAATGACAGCAGGGTAGGAGGTAATCAATTAAATCCCAATATAATCAGCAACTGCTGGGTAATCACAGATAAAGAGGATGATTCTGGGTTTGAAATTATCAGAGGAGGAACAAAGCTCTTGGGAGAAACTGGAAAGTGTGTCAACAAGCTCATGTGTTTCAAACCATATCAATTGTAACAGACTTAATTTTGAATTTAGTTTAATTGTTGTAACATTGAGTGCCTTTACACTGTACTGTGTATATGTGTGTGTGCAGTACATTTTCCCCTTGGGGCATGCCGTAGATGGTGAGTGTGCATGTGCACTGGGGCTTCAGTGCTTCTGTTCCGGGTTCCCCCACATGTGTTACAGTTAATAAAATGGAGAAAGAAGTGCGGATCAAAACTCTGACAGCAGTCGTTTGTTATTTTCTTATTTATAAGTATTTAGGCAAACACTACACTAACGCTCGGTTACATTGGTGGAAGCGGTTTTGTTCTGGTTTATTTGCGTTTGCGTGGTACAGTGTTGCGGCGGGTGTTTAGCTAGTTAGCCTATTATCAAAAGTTCTTAGATAATTAGCGTGCGCAAGTTCAACTGTAAGGAACTTCACAGCAGAAGGGAAGGAGAACACAGGGAAGCGGGTATTTCAGGCTCAGGAAAGACTTTTAATCAGCCACTTCAGTGCTTTACAACTTCACAAACTCATCAGCTTCACAGGCACATAGTCACTTCAACACATCAGCTTCACAGGCATGTAGATACTTAAACACATCAGTTTCACAAGCACAATAGGTTAAACGCAACAGCTTCAGAAGCACCGTGGCCTTCCTTGTGTCAGACTCTCTCTCCTCTCTGCTGGTGGTGTGGCTGCTTATATTACGCTATCCCCATGCTCACTGGAATTAGAAACAGGTGTTAAACATAATCTAGCTCAGGTGCAAGCACCCTTACCACTTTCTCTCTCCAGATACCGTACCTCCACCCACCCAATCGCACACTTCTTGGGGTTTGCTGTGAGTCCCGCTCATCTCAGAGATTTCAGAACCGCCCTCAGATGCTGCATGTGCCGAATGCGGTCTGAGGATTCAGTCCATGAGACGCTGAAACGTGGCCGGGGCTCCAAACAAACCAAACGGAAGCATCACAAATTGGTGTAATCCAAATTGGTGTCAAGGGGATCTGCCAATAACCCTTTGTCAAATCCAGTGTCGAATAAAATCGAGCAGTGCCCAACCGATCGAGCAACTCATCAACACGAGGCACTGAGTATGCATCAAATTTAGACACCGCGTTGACTTTTCTATAATCCACACAGAACCGTACAAACCCGTCGCTCTTAGGAACTAGAACAACCGGGCTGGACCAATCGCTGTGGGATTCCTCTATTACCCCCATATCGAGCATTGCATCCAATTATTCCTGGACAATTTTCTTTTTGTGCTCTGGCAATCAGTAGGGACGGCTACGTACCACCACCCCTGGCTCAGTCTCGATGTGGTGCTGGATGAGGCTCGTACAACCCGGTAGAGGGTAAAACACATCTGCGAACTCCTCTTGTAACTTGGCAACCTCTGCGAGTTGATATGGTGAGAGGTGGATATATTTGACATGCATCAGTTCGCTTTACCTCATAATCGAGATCCCCCACTCGTCGTGTGAACTCAAAGGGTCCTTGCCACTTGGTGAGTAATTTGGAGCTTGATGTGGGGAGTAATACGAGTACCTTATCTCCCGGTGCAAATTCCCGCAGCCGAGTTCCCCTGTCATACAGTCGGCTTCTTCCAGTCTAGTGGTGGCTCACACGGTAACCACTGTTCACAATGGATTGACAGAAGCTACCGGACAGGACATTTCACTGAAAGAAGGTATGCACCTGGGCGAGTTTTACTCAGTTGATGACTCTGACGTTCAGTTTCTTCATGATACGGTTAACATAGCTGCAGCAACTTCTTCCAGAGTAGCACCTCCTGTATTGCTGGATGAGTCAGTTATTTCAGAGTCAGAGAGAGCTGCGCTCTTAGCATTGCTGTTGGAATACAATGACATCTTCAGTTCCTCCAAGCAGAACGCTGGTAAATGTAAACTAGTGAAACATTACATCAGAACCGGTGAACAGACGCCTATCAAACAGTGTGCATATCGTGTGTCTCCAATAAATGTGCTGAAATAGAGAGACAAGTAGCCGGTCTGTTAGTGGATGGTGTCATTGAGGAGAGCTGCAGCCCCTGGGCATCACCAGTCATTTTGGTGAAAAAGAAATGTGGTGCCTGGCATTTCTGTATCAACTACAGATGCTTGAACAGTGTGACTGTAAAAGATTCTCACGCTCTGCCCCATGTGGATGATATACTGGATGTGTTGGCAGGCACTGCGTTCAACTTTCTGAAAGGTGTGTTGTCATCTGATCCTATAGTGATATTGCCTGATTCAACGTGCCTTTCAAAATCTACATTGATGCCTCCAACTTGACGTCAGTGCGGTGCTTGCCCAGGATAGAGATGGACTTGAGCATGTGATTGCTTAATGCAGCCGGGCATTGAATTCCACACAGAGGCGTTGGTCCACCTTTGATTGTGAGCTGTGGGCCTTTGTGTGGGCAGTAAGAGAGTTCAGACATTACATTGGACTTGCTTCATTTATCATTATCACCGACCATCAACCACTCTTGGCACTTCGGTGTATGTCTACTGAGGGCAACCCAATAGGAAGGAGAGGAAGGTGGATATGGAGCTTGATCCGCTGATTTGAATCATTGTGCATATAATGGACATCACCACATGAACGCGGATGCACTGTCTCATCGCTCTGTATCACCTGACCTGAGTGAGGTGGAGTCTGGTGTTAAAGAGGTATTGGAAGTGAATATGGTGAGTTCAAATCAACCAAGTATTGACATTCCATGTTCCTCTGAGGTTGCTGATTCTGCAGGGGAAGTGACTGCTGCAAACTTAGTAATTCAGATAACATGTTTTCTCTGAATGCTTTATTGCACAATACATCTGACATTAGGGCTATGCAGCAGGCTGACCCTGATATTAAAACTGTTTTTAGCTGGGTTGAGCAATCACAAAGGCCATCCAGGAGACAGTTAAGAGGAGCCTCTCAGTGCTTAAGAAAGTTTTGGACTGAGTTTAATCGTCTCTCAATCATTGATGGACTGTTGTGCCACTCTGTCTTCTGTTCTCTCACAGGTCATAGGGTCATAGTCCAAATGGTTGTTCCCTCTGTTATGATTTTGGACATTCTTTTGCAGCTGCATGGGGACTCAGCCTCTGCCCATTTCTCCTCTGAGCGTGTGTGGGAAAGGGCAAGACAATTCTGTTACTGGCCTTCCATGTACAGAGACATCAAAGCATGGTGTCAGCAGTGCAGGGCATGTCAGACTTGTTGAGGTCCTGTTCCAGCCTACCGAGCACCTATGGGTGGGTCCCAGATGGTTCGGCCATTTTAGAGAGTAGCTATGGATATCTTGGAGCTGCCTACGACCACAAAAGGAAATCGGTATGTGCTAGTCGTTGAGGACTACTTTACCAAATTTGTCAATGTGTATGTTTTGCCTAATCAATCAGCACAGACAGTGGCACATTGCCTGTTTGAGGACTACATATTGATTCATGCCATTCCTGAGACTTTACATTCGGACAAGGGTCGTCAGTTTGAAGCGGAGCTGATTCAGAGCCTCTGCCTTCTACTGAACATTAAAAAGACACGTACCACTCCCTACCACCCAAAGTCAGATGGTATGGTCGAGCGCTTTAAATAGGACTCTGATTGATCAAGACACTTCTAACCTATGGAGGGGAATGGGATGATTATGTGAAGCATGTGGCTTTTGCTTACAACACATCGCCCCACTCCAGCACTCATTTCACACCATACTTCTTGACCCACGGACAGGAAGCATGGGTCCCCATTGATGTACCGCCTGTGCTCTTGACTCATGAATGTCAGGATCCCAAGCTGAATTTGTTTCCATACTTCTGATAAAACTGGACTCTGCCTTTAGCAGTGCACGCATGCACAGTGAGGCAGCTCATAACCGTTATAAAATTTACCATGGTGTAGGAGTGCTTCGCCAGCCTTATGCCATTGGTGCCATGGTGTGGCTCAACAACCCAGTGGAGAGCCGCATGAAACTGGCACCCCATTGGAAGGGACATTATAAAATTGTACAAGTCATGGATTCATGTGGAGAACAGGGACTGACTTATTGGATTGTCAGTCCTTTGGACTCTGATGAGAGAGCACAGGTACTGCATTATAATAGGGTGCAGCCTTATACATTGCCTGTTTCTCCCCATCACAGAAGTGTTTCACCTGAAAACTGTGTTCATTGAAGGGGTCAGTACCAAACATGAGCAGGACTGGGAGGATTTTAAATCCTCCTGGCCATTTACATGACTTTGTTGTGTATTAATGTAGCTGTTACTCCTGTTTATGAGTGTTGAAATACTCATAGGTTGTACTCATACTCGAGGTTTGTTCTATTCACAGGGCTGTTTGAAGTTTGTTTATACAAAAAAAAAGTAATGGTGCCTTGTACTAAGCTTGCGGTTTCACTTTACACAGCTGTGTATTGTTTATGTATGTTTACAAGGTTTATTGTTCTTGAATGTAAAACAAGGTTGTTTATTCTGGAAGGGGGGACATATGTAACAGACTTAATTTTGAATTTAGTTTAATTGTTGTAACATTGAGTGCCTTTACACTGTACTGTGTATATGTGTGTGTGCAGTACATTTTCCCCTCGGGGCTTGCCGTAGATGGTGAGTGTGCATGTGCACTGGGGCTTCAGTGCTTCTGTTTCGGGTTCCCCCACATGTGTTACAGTTAATAAAAAGGAGAAAGAAGTGCGGATCAAAACTCTGACAGCAGTCGTTTGTTATTTTCTTATTTATAAGCGTGGTGAACATCAGTTAAGATGGCATTCCAGGGACCAGTTTATGGCAGGGCCCCTCTCTAACTGCCGGTGTAGAAGAAGATTTACCTCACTGTTATTGGATCCTTGGTGAATGAACATAAACAAATGTTCAGCAACATCAGATAAGATGCTAAGACAACTGCCAGACACCTCTTACAGGGCAGGAAGGAGGACCTTCTGCACACACCAAAATTGTTCCTCAGGTTTAAGAAAGAATTGCGACCTTTAAGTCATAAATGCCTTCAGGACCTCCTGGATGCAGCAGCAGTGGAGGGCCACAGAAATCTATTCTATAGATCTATAGGTTTGGAGGCCTTTAATATAAACTGCAACACATCCACTCCATCTTCATGCAAAGCACAGTTTATGTTAATGGTTATTGACAGTTCACGGGACAGACCTATTAACAGATAAACTAATGCCTGGACGATGACTTAACTGTTTCTTATCGTGTTTGGTCTCTGTCTGTTCCATACGATGCCTTTAATAATTTGAAAGAGGTTTGGTAAAGAAATAATGCATGGGTAAAATGTTAAAGACACTGTTTTAACACTGTACTTTATGCTATGAAAATGAGTTCCATACTAGGGTGGGCAACACTGTGGCTATTTCAGACACCAGTGGCCAATCACACTCCAGGATCGGAAAGGCGCCAGATTTCAGTCTCCTCCTCATCAGAAAGGCATAAATATGTCCCCCGGGTAGACACACCCTTGTCCTGCATTTCCAACTCGACGGGGAAGGAGACATTAGCAGACACACCACGTCCTGAGTTTCTGACCTGACGAGGAAAGAGGCTACAAGATAGATGAGATTAAGCTTTTGTGTGCAAAACCTTTTATATTGCTTTATTGCTATATTGCTGCACTCTAGCTGAAAAAGGGCCCCAGCATTGAGGGACCTTATCTGACCCTTACAGCCCCTCCAGCAGTCAGCCCAGTCCACAAAGGACCTCTGCATCGGCAGACATTGCCTGTCCCACACGGCTCCGCAGTGATGCAGCCAGCCTGCAAAGGACCCTGTGAAGATTCAACTGACCCAGCTGCCCAGTCCATTCTTTAAGGACCCCCTTGGTGCAACCGAAGTTCAGCATCCTACAGCCCAGCGTGGCAACGACTACTGGATCGCAACTCTGTGCCCTTCCCACTGCACGCCACCTGCATCGCCAGTGGAAGACGTCTCTATTGCCGGACTGATCACCCGACTGTGTGGAACGTAAATATATACTTACCAATCCTCTTTCTAGAGACCTTGGCATTAGTTTATACCTGCAGCATATGTTTTTCTAACTTGCTTAGATAACAGTTAACTGGGGTCAGCTTGTTACAAATAATAGGTATATTATTTGTTTAATGATAAATAAGCAGTATTTATCACCATTTTGCCAGAGCCATTAGGTGGTTTCCCATAAGGAGCATTCCCATACAATTCTCTCCCATTGCTACATTCAGTTCAACAGCATTGCATTTATCCATTCTGTGTTCAAATCATTTATTTGTTTTATTGTTTAATTCAGTACTTTCCTTTTTGGTTATTAGTTTATTATCCTTTAGCAGTGCATATTCATTATTAGCATTATTAATTGTTGTGGTATTTACTCTTGCATATCTATTGTTAATAAATGTGATACATTTTATTACAAATGTGTCTTCATTGTGTTGATGATCAAAGACTCTACTAGTTGTCCAGACTCTTACAAATCCTTCAGATCAATCAGCTGACCAACTCCCTCTAGTTTATATTAATTCTAAATTATCGAACAGCTCTTTTGGGAGTGTTCTTAAATTGTTAAGATAGTATTCTTAACCGGTGCCCTGTATTGAAAAAGGGGAGGGGTCTTCTGATACACTTATAACCACACCTTAAGTGACACGTGATCAAAAATCACTACGTCATCTGTGAATTGAGTAGAAATCAATACATATGTATTCAGGTGAACTCTACACTAACGCTTGGTTACACAATAATTGCAGGATGCAATGGTTCCTGGAAGCAGATAGGTATCGCAAGTTAGTGTGTTTGAGAGTGTTTATGAGAGTGTATGAGATTTAAACATGACTGCAGGAAATGCATTGATTCATTTTTTAGCTAATCTTAAAAGATTAGCATAACCAGTCACCAGCATATGTTGTGTTTTAGATCATGGTTCCCTGCATGGTATTGTGCTAGTTTCCCTATAACCCTTACAAAAATCGAGAGTTCATAGCAAATTTGTCGCAAACTTGCTGCAAATTCACCAGTCACAGTGAGACCCTGTGACTAGAGACTTTTATTATGAAAGAAATATTATCCTTATTATGACACCAGACTGTGAACATACATCAACATACATACACTGTAACATCAAACATACATCATCTGTTTTGCGCAAAATAACACCAGTTAATGCAGATATGTTTGTACCTGTCATGATTCACTGTTGTTTGATTTGTGTTTCTCCCGTCATCTGTTCCTCCCGGACTACATTTCCCATAATTCTCTGCCCTCATCACTGCCAGCTGTCCTTGATTTTCCTCACTTGTGTTTCATTAACTCATTAGTCTTTGTGTATATAATGCCCTGTTGTTTGCTTGTACTTTGTCAATTGTTATGTGTTTTGTCCTGTTTATTGACCCGTTCCCTTCGTAGATGTTTTGCTCTGTTCCTGTGTTTTCCCCTCGTGGATGTTTCTTATGTTCCTGTGTTTATCCCGTTATCCTGTACTTTGTTTATTTTATTAAAGACTGTTTCGCTGCACCTAGATCCATCTCTCGTGACTTCCTTCCATGCGTTACAGAACAATGACCACAAAATGGATCTAGCGGCGTACTTCGTACAGCTAACCCAGGTGGACCTATCAAAAAGAGATTTCTCCCATTTCTTCTCCACCGTTGCCGTCCACACCGGTTTTGATGATGACACCCTGAAATCCATCTACCGAATCGGACTAACAACATGCCGATAGAGGGAATTGCCGGAGACCGGAGATTGCGCGTGGGAGGAATATGTGAGGCTAATCTTAGAGACACTCGCTGCAGAGGATCCTCCTCTCTCAATCCCGATTCCGGCTTCCAAGTCTTCCACACCTGAGTCCGCTCTGCTCCACACCATGACACAGCCACGACTCAGCCAGCTCCATGCAATGTCACAGCCATGCCTCAGCCTGCTCCATGCCATGTCACAGCCACACCCCAGCCTGCTCCATGCCATGTCACAGCCACACCTCAGCCTGCTCCATGCATGTCACAGCCGAACCTCAGCCTGCTCCATGCCATGTCACAGCAATGCCTCAGCCTGCTCCATGCATGTCACAGCCGAACCTCAGCCTGCTCCATGCCATGTCACAGCAATGCCTCAGTCTGCTCCATACCCTGTCACAGTCAAACCTCATTGTCAGTTCCCTTGCCTGCCATGGCCAACGAGCCGACGCCCACGCCTGCCACGGCCAACGAGCTGATGCCCACGCCTGCCATGGCCAACGAGCCGATGCCCATGCCTGCCACGGCCAACGAGTCAACGCCCACACCTGCCATGATCAATGAGCTGGAAGCCTCTTCTATCCCAGAGCCAGCGTTGCCAGCCTTGTCCATCCCAGAGCCTGCATTGCCAACTTCGGCTCTCCAGAGGAGGAGGAGGAGAGGGAAGGCTTTAGTTTCCAAGTCTGTGCTCATATACACGACCACAGAGACTGTTCCTGAGTCTCAGTCCATGCCCACGACCACAGAGGTCATACCCGAGTCTCTGTCAATGCCCACGACCACAGAGGTCACTCCCGAGACTCTGCTCATGTTCAAGACCACTGAGGTCATTTCCCAGTCATCCTGGACTCTTAGCCTCGAGCCTGCCACGGCTCCACATTCTACGGCTTCGCCCCTCGAGCCTGCCATGGCTCCGCCTAATACGGCTTCGCCCCTCGAGCCTGCCATGGCTCCACCTTCAACGGCTTTGCGTCTCGAGCCTCCTATGGCTCCGCCTTCCACAGCTTCGCCCCTCGAGCCTGCCACGGCTTCACCCCTCGAGCCTCCCATGGCTCCGCCTTCTACGGCTCCGCCCCACGAGCCTGCCACGGCTCCTCCTTCTATGGCTTCGCCCCTCGAGCCTGCCACGGCTCCGCCTAATACGGCTTCACCCCTCGAGCCTGCCACGGCTCCGCCTTCTACGGCTTGGCCCCTCGAGCCTCCTATGGCTCCGCCTTCCACAGCTTCGCCCCTCGAGCCTGCCACGGCTTCGCCCCTCGAGCCTCCCATGGCTCCGCCTTCTACGGCTCCGCCCCTCGAGCCTGCCACAACTCCGCCTTCTATGGCTTCGCCCCTCGAGCCTGCCACGGCTCCGCCTAATACGGCTTCGCCCCTCGAGCCTGCCATGGCTTCACCTTCAACGGCTTTGCGTCTCGAGCCTCCTATGGCTCCGCCTTCCACAGCTTCGCCCCTCACGCCTGCCACGGCTCTGCCTTCTATGGCTTCCCCCTCGAGCCTGCCACGGCTCCGCCTAATACGGCTTCACCCCTTGAGCCTGCCACGGCTCCGCCTTCTATGGCTTGGCCCCTCGAGCCTCCTATGGCTCCGCCTTCCACAGCTTCGCCCCACGAGCCTGCCACGGCTTCGCCCCTCGAGCCTCCCATGGCTCCGCCTTCTACGGCTCCGCCCCTCGAGCCTGCCACGGCTCCGCCTAATATGGCTTCACCCCTCGAGCCTGCCATGGCTCTGCCTTCCACAGCTTCGCCCCTCGAGCCTGCCACAGCTTCGCCCCTCGAGCCTGCCACGGCTCCGCCTAATATGGCTTCACCCCTCGAGCCTGCCATGGCTCTGCCTTCCACAGCTTCGCCCCTCGAGCCTGCCACGGCTTCACCCCTCTAGCCTCCCATGTCTCTGCCTGCCACGGCTTCGCCCCCCGAGTCTTCCACGGCTCCAGTCTTTAGTCTGTGGCCGCCTCCCAGTTCCAGGGGGTTCTGTCATGATTCACTGTTGTTTGCCTTGTGTTTCTCCCATCATCTATTCCTCCCGGACTACATGTCCCATAATTCCCTGTCCTCATCACTGCAAGCTGTCCTTGATTGTCCTCACCTGTGTTTCATTAACTCATTAGTCATTGTGTATATAATGCCATGTTGTTTGCTTGTTCTTTGTCAGTTGTTATGTGTTTTGACCTCCTGTTTATTGACCTGTTCCCTTCGTAGATGTTTTGCTCTGTTCCTGTGTTTATCCCGTTATCCTGTACTTTGTTTATTTTATTAAAGACTGTTTCGCTGCACCTAGATCCATCTCTCGTGACTTCCTTCCATACGTTACAGTACTGCTCTTGTGTATTGTTTAATACTGTTCCTCTCCCCATCGTGTCAGTATTTGTTCATTGGTTTAATGTTTAATGATTTATATATTTCATTATGGTTGATTCATGTATTTCAGTGTGTATTATATTAAGGAAATGAACAAGAAAAGTATTCATGTTAATTGTTTATTTCTTTATTTCCATATATCCACTTACATATATAAACAGTTATACTTACGTACTGGAACATCTTCTCCATTCCAAACAGTCAAAGCCCGATAACAGTGAATGCCACCATTTTAAGTTCTCATTCCCACCGATAATGTATGAGGGGGGAAATCGGTGTACTGTGCATTTCATGTGTTTAATCCTTAACATAATGTTTATGATTTATTGATTATTTTCATTTAAAATACTTATGTTGTATTATGATAACAGTTTACCTTTTTGTTACGGTTATATTGCATTTATTTGTTTTTATTTTTTTATTTCCTTTATTACATTTAATTTCTAAAGGGGTTTGGCCTTTTTAAGGGCGCTCCTCAGAGCTGTTTGTGGCTCCTTGAGTGAGTTGGAGTTAAGTTTGTAGAGTGTTATTCTTGTGTTTTGGGTAAATTTTCTGGCATAGCCAAAACAACCTCATTGTAAATATTGTACTCTATTTTGTACAGTTTACTTTTGCTAATATATATATATATATATATATATATATATATATATATATATATATATATATATATTATTATTATTATTATTATTATTATTATTATTATATATATATATATATATATATATATATATATATATATATATATATAAATTCTAGGATTATTCCTCTCTCACCGTAGATATCTTTGCACATTACTGGGACACCACCATTTTTGCACTCTTGTGGAATAAACATTCTGGAATTATATACCATCATCCCGTCATTTTTTTTACGCCTCCAACCACCGGTACATTTGTAACGACCACTAATAATTTGCACATGCAAATGAGCTTTGCGGCAAACTTGCAGCAAATACTCCATTGTTGCCAAAGGTTTGCCGGAGATTCACCACACTGGCAAAGAGCTGCACACTTCTGCCGAACATTTGCGAAAAAACAAAATCTAATTTGCATGTGAAAATAATGAGCGGCACATTTGCGGCAAGTTTGTGGCTAGTTTAGATTTTTTGCAAGGGAAGGCCTCTTAACTAGCTTAATCACCAAGATGTCCTTGGTCAACCACCTTCACCAGCTAAGATTTGCTGGTGAACAGCATGACTATGTTAGCACTAGTCTCGTCACATTCACGGACCACCCACAATCCAGTCAATGACCAACAGTTGCTTATTGCACACAAATGGAAAGAGCTTGCTGAAAATCGGCAGTTCCAGTCTGATTGGCGGGTTTTATGATACTTTCAGCAGTTGGGGTGCTTCCTGAAAACAAATTTGTATTTGTAAGATATGCGTTGATACACAGTGTTGGGGAGTAACGGAATACATGTAACGGGAATACGTATTTAAAATACAAAGTATAAGTAACAGTATTCCACTACAGTTACAATTTAAATTATTGGTAATTAGAATACAGTTACATTCAAAAAGTATTTTGATTACAGAAGAGCAGGGACATGCACAGATATTTTGGGGGGCAGGGGCTCAAGTGGAATAAAGGGCACTTCTCATAATTATTTATTTAAAAAAATAAATAAAATAAAAATAAATAGAATGGATAGTTATTAAATGAGGAGACTACGATCAAAATTATGAAGTTACTGTTTAAGGCAGGACACTTTTTTCATTTAGTGGTAAATTTTGAGATTTTGGTCTATTTTGCTTCCATGTCTTCTTTTACTCTAATGGAAAGAAAACTTCCAAAATACACATTTAGATGGTGTTTGTTTTAAGCCTACTACCCTCTGTCTGTTTGCATCTGTAGATTTCTTCTAAATTAACCAAAACAAGCTAATCTGCATATTTAAACATAACATTTCAGGGGAAAAGATTCTTGATGTAAGTCATTAACTGGGGAAGTTCTGTGTTGATATGCTTTAGTTATTTTGTTTATCTTATTCACCTGCAGTGCCTTGTCAAATGTATGCAAATTAGCACATTTTAATTAGTTAACGCCTAATTTGCATATCAATGTGGCAATTGTGATGATGTTATTAGAAACAAATTTTACTGTATTCACCTGTAGTGTCTCCATTAAGTACAGTACATTAGCCTGTATGGCCATGATATATTGCCTTAGCTAAACTTTAGCTAACATATTACATTAGCTAGTAGCTCATGAGTCATGCATGTAAGTAAGACACAAGTTAACTATATTTGTCTTTTGGCTTTTGGCTAATTAGCTGTAAAGTCGAGGCACTGGTAGCTTAGTCTTTGTACATCACCACTCACCTCCACAAGCCAAGAAAAACACAACTGGGATAGGAGCTAGGAGGGGCTCCTGTCTGCCTGTCTGTGTGTCTAATGTGCCGATGTGTGCTGCACTGCTGCTCGGAGACACGGAGGGGGGGGGAGAGAGAGAGAGAGAGAGAGAGGGAGGAGAGGGAGAGAGGGCGGGCATCGGAAATCGATGAAGTCTCTTCTCCCGACCTGATATTTAGATTTTTTATTTAATAAATATATTTGTTTGACAGGGAAGCTGTGCGCAAACAGGAATATATATATATATATATATATATATATATATATATATATATATATATATATATATATATATATATTCATTTATATAAAAAAAATAAAAAAAAACACCCCAGAAAAAAGGGTACTTTCTCTCGAGGAAGAAAAAGGGCAGGTGCTCAAGCCCCCTTTGATGTCTATGTGTGCATGTGCCTGCTGAAGAGATTACTTTGCATTTTATTGTCATTTGTTTCATTTAATATTTAGTCCTTTCAGATGGAAAACATTTATACATATAAATGATGCGATCCAAAGTGCATTTGAACAGCGGTGAAACACTTTCTTATGATGTGTTACATTCATATGAAGAGACAGAGAAGTATGTTTGAAGTAAGTTTGGAGCAAAAGAAATAGAAATAAACCTTGTGTAAATTGTCAGTTTTACGCTAAGCTAAAATGCTATTTCTAGCCATTTTACATACACGTTACCAGGCACGATCATATTTTTTATCAAGAAAATTCACATTGGATAATAATTTCTTTTTTTCTAGTAAGACCTTAGATATTAGGGCAAAAATTGTATTCTTGATAATTTTTGTATTGTTTTCCTGTAAAAATATCTAAAAATCAGTTTGATTTATCTTGTTTTAGAAACAACACTGCATAAGATATTTAGGTTGTTCAGAGAATGTATTTTTAACATGGTGTATTTTGTCTTTCTGTACTGGCAGAATTTTTATAGTCAAAACAAGTGAAAAAAATCTACCAGTGCTGAAGAGGTAATCCAAAGAATTTAGAATACATTACTGACCTTGAGTAATCTAACAGAATACGTTACAAATTACATTTTACAGCATGTATTCTGTAATCTATAGTGGAATACATTTCAAAAGTAACCCTCCCAACCTTGCTGATACATTAAGCACTTATGAGGAAAATCAAATATCTGGTTTTGCCAGTTTTCCATGTTAGTGACATCAAATCATTGAAGAATATTAAGAGTTTTCTTTGAAGCACTTGGCATCACATTAACGACATTTCCAATAACATTCTGCTTCGTTTTCTAAGGCTACGTCCACACTATTATTTGTTTTTATTATTATTATTATTTGAAACGCATTGATTTTGCTCTGTTTATTCCTTGCATGCAAGCTAAAGACTTTTGAAAATGCTATATCAAAATATCTATTAAACCATACTGTGGAAAACGTCCTGGTTACTTTCGTAACCTCCGTTCTCTGATGGAGGGAACGAGATATTGTGTTGATGTAGTGACACTAGGGGTCACTCTTGGGAGCCCCAAACACCTCTGATTTTTGGAAAAAAGGCCAATAAGAATTGGCGAGTGGAATTTGCATGCCACTCCCCCGGACATACGGGAATAAAAGGAGCTGGTATGCAACCACTCATTCAGGTTTTGTGCTGAGGAGCCGAGACCAGGTCCCAGCCATTTCAGCAGGTAGTTCAGCGTTGTGGCAAGAGGGACACAATGTCTCGTTCCCTCCATCGGGGAACGGAGGTTATGAAAGTAACCAGGACGTTCCCTATCTGTCACTCACTCAACGTTATGTCAATGTAGTGACACTAGAGGTCCCTATACAAAACGCCACAACTAGCTGAACTGTGTTGCGTGAACTGGCGGTGTGTGATGGGCAGACTGCTGTGTGCCTCATAGCCAGCGCACCAGGCCGTCACGTAACCTCCCCCAACGCTCTTATGAGTGTCAAATGGTCCATTAGGAACAAGTCGACTGCCAACTATAGGGACAGGCTAGCCCAGCTGAGGCCTCTTTTCCCTCTCTTTCCTCCCCAAAATGAGTGGAATTTGTTAACTGACTGGGAGCCATAAGTGTCTGCATTGGGGGGTGTCCCTCCCAAGGGGAAGACACTACGGAGACCACACCCCTGCCCAAGGAAGATGCAGTTTTCCGTCAGGGAAACAATTCTTGAGGAAGATATCACATGGGGTCACCTTCAGGGAACCAGCACATGTGGAGCACCTACCTCAGTACAGGGGCTCATTAGCACACGTACTGGGCCGGTCAGAGATTTTCTCTGCAAACTCAGCTGCCAGAGGGCTAAGGAGGAAAGTCATCCATGTGAACAAGACTGGGAGTCAAGAGCACACGTCTTCACCTCAAGGGAGGGGAAAGGCGCTATGCGCAAGCAGTACACTTGGCCAGTTGTCTCGGAACTTACCTGCTCGTGCCTGCCAATACACGGGATGAGACTGGCTCAACCCAGAGATTGTAGAACCTCAGAAAGGTGTTGGGTGTTGTCCAGCCCGCTGCTCTGCAGATGTCTGCCAAAGATGCGCCACTGGCCAGGGCCCAGGAGGCTGCCATACTCCTGGTGGAGTGGGCTCGTTACCCCACAGGGGGTGGCACGTCCTGAGCCTGATATGCCATCATGATAGCGTCGATGGCCCAGTGGGTGGTCCTCTGTTTGGAGACAGCGCTTCCTTTCCGCTGTCCACCAAAGCAAACAAAGAGCTGCTCAGAGCTCCTAAGGCTCTGCCTGCGATCCAAATAGATGCGTAAAGCTCGCACCGGACACATCAACGCCAAGGCTGGGTCTGCCTCCTCTTGGGGCAGTGCTTGCAGGTTCACCACCTGATCCCTAAAACGAGTCATGGAACCTTGGGCACATAGCCCAGTAGGGTTCTCAGGATCACATGAGAGTAACCCAGACCGAACTCCAGGCGCGATTCACTTACAGAGAACACATGCAGGTCCCCTACCCTTTTGATGGAAGTGAGCGCAGTCAGGAGGGCAGTCTTCAAAGAGAGTGCCTTAAGCTCAGCTGACTCCAACGGCTCAAAGGGAGCTCACTGTAGACCCCGAAGGACTAAAGAGAGGTCCCATGAGGGGACAAGGTGCGGTCTGGTAGGATTTAACCTCCTAGCGCCTCTCGTGAACCTGATGATCAAGTCGTGCTTCCCCAAGTACTTACCATCTACTGCATCATGATGCGCCGAAATAGCGGCTACATACACCTTCAGGGTGGAGGGGGACAGCCGCCCCTCAAGCCTCTCCTGCAGGGAGGAAAGCACTGATCCTATTGCGCATCTCTAGGGGTCTTCGCTTCGGGAAGAACACCACTTAGCGAACAGACGCCACTTCAAGGCATACAGGTGCCTCGTAGAGGGAGCCCTAGCCTGAGTGATCATGTCTACCAAGGTGGGTGGTAGGCCACTTAGGTCTTCCGTGTCCCATCCAGGGGCCAGACGTGGATGTTCCAGAGGTCTGGTCATGGGTGCCAGATGGTTCCCCATCCCTGAGATAGAAGGTCCTTCCTCAGGGGAATTTGCCGGGGGGGAGCTGTCACGAGGAGCATAAGATCCGAGAACCACATCTTGGTGGGCCAGTAGGGTGCTACTAGGATGATCTGCTCCTTGTCCTCCCTGACCTTGCACAGGGTCTGTGCAAGTAGGCTCACTGCGGGAAATGCGTATTTGTGTAATCCAGGGGGCCAGCTGTGTGCCAGCGCATCTATACCGAGGGGTGCCTCGGTCAGGGCATACCAAAGCGGGCAGTGGGAAGATTCCTGGGAAGCAAACAGGTCTACCTGTGCTCGACCGAATCAACACCAAATCAGCTGGACCACCTGAGGGTGGAGTCTCCACTCTCCCTTGAGGGTAACCTGATATGACAGCACGTCCACTGCGATGTTGAGGTCGCCCGGGATGTGAGTGGCTAGTAGCGACTTGAGGCGCTGCTGACTCCAGAGGAGGAGATGTCGGGCGAGTTGTTGTATGCTATCGATGCTGTGTTGTCCATCCAGACCAACACGTGCTTGCCCTGGATCAATGGCCGAAACCTCCGCAGGGTGAGCAATACTGCCAACAACTCTATGCAGTTGATGTGCCAATGCAGCCATGGGCCTGTCTTGGAGGCGTCTGTTGTAACCACGACATGCCTGGCGACCTGCTCTACGGGAACCCCTGCCCATAGAAATGCAAGGTCGTCCGAGGGCTGAAGAGGTGGCGACAGATCGGCGTGATCGCCACACGATGTGTCCCGCAGCACCATGCCCATCTCGGGACTCGAGTCTGAAGCCAGTGCTGAAGCGATCACACATGCATCAACCCGAGCGGTGTGGCCGCCGCTGAGGATGCCATATGCCCCAGGAGCCTCTGAAAAAGTTTCAGTGGAACTGCTGTTCTCCGTCTGAATGCCTTCAGACAGTTCAGCACCGACAGTGCACGCTCGATCGTGAGGCATGCTGTCATCGAGACTGAGTCCAACTCCAAACCGAGAAAAGAGATATCCTGAACCGGGGAGAGCTTGCTCTTTTCCCAGTTGACCTGAAGCCCCAGTCGGCTGAGGTGCCGGAGCACGAGGTCCCTGTGTGTGAACAGCAACTCTCGAGAGTGAGCTAGGATTAGCCAGTTGTCGAGATAGTTGAGGATGCAGAGGCCCACTTCCCTTAGCGGGGCAAGGGCAGCCTCTGCGACCTTCGTGAAGACACGAGGGGACAGGGACAGGCCGAAGGGGAGGACCTTGTACTGGTATGCCTGGCCTTCAAAGGCAAACTGCAGGAAGGGTCTGTGTTGAGGTAAAACCGAGACGTGAAAGTATGCATCCTTCAGGTCTACTGCCGTGAGCCAATCTTAATGCCGGATGCTCGCTAGAATGTGTTTTTGCATAATCATCTTGAATGAGAGTCTGTGCAATGCCCAGTTCAGTACTCGCAGGTCCAGGATTGGTCGCAACCCACCACCTTTCTTTGGTACAATGAAGGGCTGTAGAACCCTTTCTTCATCTCAGCTGGAGGGACAGGCTCTATCGCACCCTTGCGCAGAAGGGTAGCGATCTCCGCATGCAAGGTAGTGCCGTTCTTCACGGAGGTGAAGCGGACAAACTCCGGCGAGGGGGACCAAGGGAATGATCACGTCGGATGTACTGGCGGGTGGGGCCTTATGGGTGGTGCCCCGTGCCCAGGAAACGATCGTCGAGCCGCAAGGGTTCAGGGGAGAGTGGAGGGTTCCACTCTAGCCCAACGCCCGCGGCCGCCCGGGAAAGCATGTCCATCATTTCCGTGTTGGCGTGAGACTGGGCGACCGTTCCTGAAGGAGGAAGCCGGACTGAAGTCTCTGCATCAGACTGGACGAGCCCGCTCTCCAATGCTGCGCTCGATAACTCATCGTCTTCCGGAGCTCTGAACGAGATGTCGAACTCACGCTGAGACGAGCCGCCAGTCTCGTGCGAGAGCCCGATTGGGGCAAGCAGGCATGCTGGGTAATGGGAGGTCCGTGGGGGGATACCCGGCGTAGGTGGTCCCATTGATGTCCCCAAATCGCCCCCAGTGCTAACCGATGCGGGGAGCCGCTGGGGTGGCTTGTTTTCTTATGAAAGCAAGCCGCGACCACAACGTTGCCGTGGTCATGTTCTCGCAATGAGGACATGACTCATCAACGAACGATGTCTTCACGTTGGCAGTGCCCAGACACGTAAGACAGCGATCGTGGCCATCAGAAGCAGAGAGATATCAACTGCAACTCTTTTAGTTGTTTCTGCCGAAGCGCCCAGGGGTGTTCTCTGCACTCCACGGGTGCAGAGGGGGAGAAGCTGCTGAAATGTGCCATAGATTCCAGCAGATGAGGTGAATGAACTTTGCAGATTAATTCAGCTTCAATGAATAGAACCGTTCAGCTCCGAAGAGAAAATCTGAATGAGTGGTTGCATACCAGCTCCTTTTATACCCGTATGTCAGGGGGAGTGGCATGCAAATTCCACTCGCCAATTCTCACTGGCCTTTTTTCAAAAAAAGTAGAGGTGTTTGGGGCTCCCAAGAGTGACCCCTAGTGTCACTACATCGACACAACATCGAGTGAGTGACAGATAGGGAACAACAATGCAAGGAAAATGGAAATGGAATTTGTGTGGCCTAAATTACAGAAAATATGTACTTATTACTTTTGGAAGTACATACATTTCTGATTACAAAGTCTAGATACATTTACACTAAATTATTCTTTAAATTGACTTCTGTACAACCAGTCTTTGACTAACATTGCTTTTTATCTGCTGTAAATCATTCAGTTATTTCAATTAGTTTTTCCACACCAATCTTTTATTGTGGAGTCAACTATTTCAGATTAAACATCTTCTAAAATGTTCTGCAGGGAGTGCTGTGCACATTCAATTTACTCACTGGCTGCTTTCACTCAAGATATATACAACGTTTGCTCCCAAATCCATCTCAGTATGACACCATGTCGCAGAAGGAGAATGTGTGTGTAGTGTGTATTCACTGTTTTCTGGCTTCTTGATATGTGTGAGGTAGTCTTTCTATTTGCATGTGTGTGTGTGTGTGATAGAGACAATTCGAGTGAGCATGTGTGTTTGTGTCGCTAGAGCCTGACTGTAATAACATATTTCCAAAGATGACATTTAATCCATGCAAACAAATCACCACAGAGACCATCAGCATTCCGCCAGGCTTATCCAATGTGCAGGAGCACATCAACCTAGGCAGGAGTAATCAAAGCTAATAGATGACCTCGACAGCAGAGCAGGGATGGGCGGGCACAGGCCAGTCTACCCAATCTCATATTCCAGGTTTGAGGAGCGTTTTCAGAGACAACAACAATCTATATCCTCATTTTCAACACTCATATAAGAATTCAATTGAAAACAACAGCAAGCCTCATTTCTATAAATCCATTTCAATCATGTTTGCTACAACAGAGGTGAGAGCCCAATCAAAGCTGGATCCATTAAAGGACTGATGTGTTTTGGTGATGAATGATTTGATCTTTAAGCACAAAATATACTTTGCATTGTGAATGCATTGCACTCTCAGCTTGTCCACAGGATGCTACAACAGGTATTATCGTAAATTATCGTATTATCATCTTGTATGGTTGGTTTTCTCTTTCACCTACTGTCATGGTGAAGTTAACATGGTGGAGCCAACTACTGTCATGGTGGAGCAACAGTTTGAAGTGAATCTTGTTGTGCATGTTAGTTAAAGTCGACATGTTTATTGCAAGCTACCTGAATAATAACACATTCTGAAACAGACATTTAAAAGAAACAACTCTGGGTAAAAATATAGATTTTCCAATTAATCGCAATCTCTATTTGAAAAATCCTGATATTGATTTTTAAAATCCTTAGATTCATCTTTTACTTCAAAGGATACTTCAGTTTTGGTTGTGTTGATTATTATATGTGTTTAATAAATAGCTATTTTACTGCATAGTTTGGGACCTGTTGTTAATTGTTTCAAATTAATATTTTTTTTTCGTAATGTACCAAGTTAGAATTTGTTTCATATGTAGGAAAAATGGGCATTATAAATTAAATATACCCAAATGAATCAGAACTGAATCAAATCGTATTAAAATAACAACTGAAATGAAAGCATGCGGCTCAGAATTTAATACATTAGGGAAATCGGTATCGATATCCAGCCTTAAACAACTCTATCGCCCCCTTGGGTACTGACCTCCTTCACCAGCACCAAACTAGCATAAACCAGCCTGGGTATTCCAACATGTTCTCACTCCCAAGGCATCAAATACTAACGCTTGAGCAAATGCCCTGCATGACAATCTACAGACGGCAAAAGCAGCCTTCAGCATCTGTTTCCAGACATCTGATGGTGTCCAAATCTTTGGTGTCAATAGACTGAGGCAAAGGGCATTATAATTTTATCATTGTGAATTATACAGTATGTTAGAGCACAATTTTGTCATTGTGACATGATATGTTGTAGTATGATTTTTATTTAATTTGAAATCAGCAACATTTATTCACAGTCGTTAATGTTTAATCAGCAATATTTATTAGTTTGCAATGGTTAATGTTTATTCCATTGTTTTCTGTACATATTCTGCTCTGCTGAAAAGATTGTGTTCATTACTGTGTATTCCAACTATTCTGATCACTTTGTGTAAAGAATCGTCTGAATGAGGTGTGATTTTAGAGTTTCTTGGATGTGACTGCCTTCATGGAGGGGGAATATTTTCAGCAATTAAAACTTTCACTTTCACTCTGTTCCTCACACAAAGCTATTGTCACATCAGTCAGCCAGGCTAGTTCCATCAAGTGCCACCAGAGGGCCCCCTCGCCCGAATATTGACTGCAGTGTTGCCAACTTAGCGACTTTGTCACAAAATTTAGCGACTTTTCAGACCTCTTTAGCGACTTTCATTCAAAAAAGTGCCTAGCGACAAATCTAGCGACTTTTTGAACAAACCTTAGCTACCTTCCGTAGAAGAAAGTCGCCAGTACTGCCTCGCGAGTGCGTGGTCTTGCTTTCTTGCCCAGACTCAGAGGCGCACCTCTCTCTGCGTCTTCTCTGTTCAGTGAGAGTGACAGAGAGAGAGGTGAGCAGGCGAGAAGACGGAGCAGCACAATGAGTTGACCGCACGGCAGCTGACATAGACGTGAATGAGCTGCGCATGTGCAAACAGCGTTGTCAAGGACCAATCACGAATCTGTATTGTTTTTTTGTAAACATGCACATAGGTTTTTTTTTTTTTTTTTTTTTTTTTGTAAATATGTACATAGTGGTTTGTTATGGCTGAGTGCTGTGTGAGAGAAAAGATACATTTCTGTCGCTTCTAACTTTCTCTCTGAGTGATTGACAGATATAGGGAATTAATAGGGTATTACAGTATGTACGGTAAGCACAGAGAAGCAAACACATGTAAAGGGCGGACACTATGCAAAATTCAAATGAGACGCGATGATGTCACAAATATGCTAATTAGCGTATGACGTCATCTAGTGACATTAAGCGACTTTTCGAGCAGACTTTAGCTACTTTCCATTGAAACTAGTTGGCAACACTGATTGACTGTGGACACACCTGTAGTTAGTTATCAGGCTAGCTATATAAGCAATGAGCACACAGTGCTCAACGCAAAGTATTGTTCTGCCCCGCCTTACAATTCTGAGCATTCTATTACTCTTCCTGTTTATCTGTGTATCGACTCCCTGCCTGTTCTTTCAATTCAGATTATAGCCTGGACTGCTCGCATGTGTAAGATCTTTGCTCGTTTCGCTAACTGTTTGGATTTTTGTATTGGATTTCTGTGAGGATCACTATGACTTACTGATGGTGTTCCTATCAGTGTACGTTTGCTGGATTATGCCACTGTGTATTGCCCATTCATATTGCTCCACATTGTCATCACTGCAAAACCTTTTATCTAATAAACATGCACATGGATCCTGAATCCGTCAACCTCATCATTACATAATACTTTGCCCACAATGGATCCAGCGGAACTTCACAAATTACAAGCTCAAGTTGAATCTCAAGCCATTACATTGTCCAGTCACCACAATCAGCTGCGCAAGTTAACATTACTTACTGAGGAATTGGTACAGTTTTTTCACCCCACTCAAACTGATCCACCGCCCACGTCTTCCAAGCTGCCCAGTTCCGCTGTCATGACTGCTAGCTCTTCCAGGGTGAGTTCACGATTACTTTTCCCAGAAAACACGATGGTTATCTGGATAAATGCTGAGGATTTCTGATGCAATGTAATTTTTTCTTTTACAACAACCACATCTGTACCCTACTGATGAAGCCAAAGTTGCATTTCTCACCACATTGCTCTCGGGACGTGCACTTGAGCGGGCAACATCTATCTGGGAGAGTGAAAGGGGTTTGCAATGATCATTGGAACAATTTCAAACCCGCTTTTGAGAAGTCTTCGAACACCCGGCAGACGGTCAGTATACTGGAGAACTACTGTTAAATTCTCAAACAACGTAGAAACAATGCTGCCGGCTATGCCTTAAATTTTCATACTCTGGCGATTCAAACCAATTGGACTGATGATTCACTTAAGTTATTGTTTCGCAAAGGATTAAACGCTGAACTGCAAAATGAGCTTGCCTGTCGCAATGAAAACCTGTCTCTTGATCAGTAGTATATTAATCTCGCTATCAGATTGGACAACTTCATTCTCGCAAACTTCATCACCCTAAACCTGATCTATTGGCTCTCACATCTGAAACTTGCACCACTGAGGCCATGCAAATTGGATGTACCAAGTTTTCCATAGAGGAACAATCACGTCGCTTTAAAGTCCAATTTTGTCTCTACAGTGAAGGTGCTGGTCATCGTCTCTCATCTTGCCCAATCCGTTCGTTGTCCTCTAGCAAGATGGTGATGAGTGTGCATACTTATCAGTTACTACCAACCAGTCAAATGCTCATCCCCATTTCCTTAAGATATGATCCACTTAAAATTAGAGCTTAAGCCACTACTTGATTCTGGAGCTGCAGGCAAATTTATCGACATGAGTTCGGTTGAAAAGTAACATTTTCCTGTGTCTAATTGTAACTCTCTGCATGTCACAGCCCTAGATGGTCACCCGCTGGGCATGGGATCCGTTCACCAAGTTACCCAAGTTGTGCATTTACAAGTGAACATTTAACATCATGAAGACATTCAGTTTCTAGTTATCCCAACGCCTAAAAATCCCATCATCCTTGCCATGGCTACGGAGACATAATCACACTGTATCTTGGAGAGAAGGTCAAATCACAAGCTGGAGCTCACCCTGTTTTGAAATATGTTTAATTTCTGTTGTCCCGTCACCAGTTTCTGACCTTGATTCTCTTTGTGTCGAGCAAGTCCCAGGTCTTCCTCCAGAATATTCCGACCTTGCAGAGGCTTTCAGTAAATCAAAAGCAATGCAATTGCCACCACACCGTGACTGTGACTACACTATTGACCTGCTACTGGACCCATCTCCACCAGAGGATGCATATATCCACTCTCAGAACCTGAATCCAAAGCCATGGAGGAGTACGTCGAGGAGGCTTTGATTAAGGGTTTTATTCGACCCTCGACATCGCCTGCGGCAGCTGGATTTTTCTTCGTGGGAAAGAAAGATGGAGGTCTGTTGGAAAGAAAGATGGAGGTCTTCATCCTTGTATTGATTACCGTGGCCTCAGTGACATCACAGTCATATTCCGGTTCCAATTACCCCCCGTACCAGCTGCGTTGGAGCAGCTTTGGTCAGCCAAAATATTCACTAAGCTGGATTTATGAAATGCCTATAACCTGATCCGCATTCAGGAGGGTGATGAGTGGAAGACAGCCTCTCTACGTCCACAGGGCACTACGAATATCTTGTTATGCCATTCGGTTTGTCCAACTGTCCTTCTGTATTCCAATCCTTAGTAAATGAAGTGTTCAGAAACATGCTAAACAAAGAGGTTATTGTCTAAATTGATTATATTTTAATTTATTTGTCTACTCTCGAAGAACACATTCGACAGGTGTGCCAAGTTCTCCAAAGCCTTATTCATCACCAGCTCTACGCCAAAGTTGAAAAGTGTGAATTCCACAAGACCCACATCTCCTTCCTTGGATACATCGTTGGCCCCAAGGAAGTGGTCATGGACAATGCAAAGGTCAAGGATGTGCTCGAATGGCCCCAACCAGAAACTGTTAAAGACTTACAATGGTTCTTGGGCTTTGCTAACTAATACAGGAGATTTATTCGCAATTTCAGAACTATTGCCACATCTTTAATGTCTCTTCTCCGAAGTGCAACCAAAAAGCTACAGTGGAATGCAGCAACCTACAATGGGTTTGATGATTTAAAGAGATTTTTCATGAGTGTGCCTATCCTCCGCCATCCCGACTCATCTCTTTCCTTCATTCTGGAAGTAGACACTTCAGATATGGGTGTTGGTGCTGTACTCTCACAAAGACATGACAATCCTGCTAAGCTGTTCCCCTGTGCATTCTTCTCAAGAAAACTGTCTTCTACTGAAAGGAATTATGATGTGGTTAACAGGGAACTGCTGGCCATGAAGGCCGCCATGGAGCAGTGGCGGCATTGGCTAGAAGGAGCTCGCCATCCTTTCTTAGTGATCACCGGCCATCATGATTTTGAGTATATTCACTCTGCCAAGAGACTTAATCCTCGTCAAGCCAGGTGGGCCTTATTCTTCACCCGTTTCAACTTCTCCATAACATATCGTCCAGGCTCCAAAAACACGAAAGCCAATGCACTGTCTTGTATGCATGGTCAGCCAAAAAATATGTGATATCTGATGAAGTCATCTTACCTCCCTCTCTGTTAGTAGCACCTGTACAGTGGAACACCAAGGAAGAACTTAAGCAACACAACATTGAACACCCTCTGCCCAGTAAATGCCCAATTAATAAAACGTACGTTCTTGTTGCCAAGCGTCCTCAAGTTCTTGACTGGTCATCATTAAGTTCTGATCACCCAGGTATTCAAACTACAATCAACCTCCTAGAGAACCAGTTTTGGTGGGAAACTCTTGTGTCTGATGCCACAAAATATGTAAGCAACTGTCCCATCTGTGCTACCTCTAAATCTTCTAAACAAGAACCTGCCGGTCTGCTTCAACCTCTCCCTCTGCCTCAACAGCCTTGGTCACACATCACACTAGATTTCATTCCCAATCTGCTGGAATCACAGGGAAACACAGTTGTACTGACCATCATGGACCATCAAGGCCTGTCATTTGATATCACTGCCCAAACTGCCTTCTGCATTAGAGACTGTGGAGACCCTATTTCATTACGTGTTCCGCCTGTATGGACTACCTGAGGATATATTGTCCGACTGAGGCCCACAGTTTACCTCCCGAGTTTGGTCCGCATTTCTCAAACACCTCAACATCAATGTCAGTCTAACATTGGGTTATCACCCCCAGTCCAATGGTAAAACTGAAACGGAAGAGGAGATCTGTCACATCAATCAGCCAGGCTAGTTCCCTCGAGTGCTACCAGAGGGCCCCCTCAACCGAATATTGACTGTGTACACACCAGTAGCTAGTTAGTTATCAGGCTAGCTATATAAGTTCTTTCGATTTGGATTACAGTTTGGATTGTTGTATTGGATTTCTGTGAGGATCACTAGGACTGACTAAAGGTGTTCCTGTCAGTGTACATTTGCTGGATTACACCACTATGTATTGCCCATTCATATTGTTCCACATTGTCATCACTGCAAAGCCTTTTATCTAATAAACACACACATGGATCCAGACTCCACTCAGTCAACCTTATCATTACAGCTACTGTATGGTTTACTATTATAGTGCTTTTGTATCACATCTTTTTTTTTAAATATAAATTATTGTAATGTACATTTATCTGCTTGTTTCAACTTATATATTATTTATTTAGTTAGGTTTAGGCTTAGGGGTGATGTAAATGTATGTCTGCTACAGTGCCTACAGAAAATCATCATACCCCTTTGGAATAGTCACTTTTTTGTCTTACAGCCTGAAATCAAACTCATGTACAAATTTCAACATTCAAGTACCGAAAAAATAAAAAGGCAACAGCTCCAAAAATTTACAAAATATGAAAACACTAGAATAACAGGGTTTGAAAAGTGATCATACCCCTGGATTTGATACTTTGTTAAGATACCTTTTTCGAAAATGACAGCCATCAGACTGTTTGGATATGTCTCTACCAGCTTCGCGCACCTAGATTGCAGAATATTCGCAGATTCTTCCTTGCAGAATTGTTGGAGTTCAGTCAAATTGCAGGGTGAGTGGCGATAGACTGCTCTGTACATAGACACTGGTCCGGTTCCCTGACGCTCCGCAGGCCACCCCTGATCGGGCAGGGGCGTATTGTGTACCGGTAAGTCTAAAAGGGGGTACATACTACGCATTGGTGGATTCAGGCTGTTCTCAAACCTCCATTCACCAACGCTTGGTGCAAGATGGGGCATTGGGCACGGATGAATGGCTAAGGGTGTGGAGTGTGCATGGGGATAGTCACAGGTATCCAGTATTTACCATTGAGATACTATTCAGGGGAAAAAAATATAGAGTAGAGGCCCACTCCAATGGCTCCACCGCATGAAAGATACCAACGTGCGGATCACCCATTGGTTGAGGTGATCCACAGACCAAGTGCGCAGATGGCTGTGGCTGACTTCCTCTCCAGAAACGGGGGTGTGTAAAATGTTACACACATTTTCCGCTAGTCCCTTTGGGGGTGTCTGTATAACTTGTATTATTTCCATTGGAGCCTATAATCGCATCATTGATTTCATATTTACCCATTCCTAATTGTCAAGTTTGGAACCACTAGAGTAACACAAGAATGCAAGTTCAGCACAAGGATAATTAAGAATGTTTAATCGATCAGCACACTTGCCTTGGCCAAGCAATTGTACTTGTTTAGAGTATGTTTCCAGCCTAAAGATATATTTGTTATGGTTCTACACTCATTCACTGTGTTTAGAAGATTAGGAGAAATGTCTATGAACTGAACTGAACACTGAAGTCTTCATTACAGTAAGACACGCGCTGTCTCACCAAATTAAGCTCCACTATAAGAGACGCGAAGATTGCACATGATCAATCAGTGCAAAACATGACAGCACTGGAATAAGAAAGGAAATGAAAGGAATATTTTATAAAAAGGAAGTCCTGCTTTATTTTTGTGCCATGTCTTTACTAAAGCAAGTTTAATGGTGTTTACGAGGCCTTTACTTTCTTGTTTCTAAGCATGCAGGATATGCTTTGTTGTCTGTCAATAAGAGGAAAGGTACAAAAGCCTCAACTTTAAGTCAGTTGAACAAGACCTCAGGAAATTCTCCAAGAGAAAGATAAAGAGAGAGACAAAAGGAGATGCTTGCTGTTATTTTGTTGTAATACCTTTAAAAGAACCACAGCACATCAAAAAGGACTCTGAAGAGACAGATGAAGGCACAAGAGAGAGATGGAGGTAAAGTCATGTTAATATAAGCCAAAAAAGAAAAAAAGATGATGAAAAGCAGGAGAAAAAGACAGAGAGTATTGATAAAAACAACTCCCATGCTTTGAGTGGTGCTTTACCAAGATGGGGAGAGAGGTTTCTGGCATATGAGAAATCTTTGTGTCATATGTGTAAAGGAGTGAAACCGAGGGGTTTTGGTTAATCCAGAGCCAGCTGTTCGCTTCCAGCAGCACAGGCAGAAGCAGAAACAAGCTGCATGACATTTGTGTCTGATTGAAACAAGCAGCCAGAGACTGAAAGCTGACATTTGAGTTTGAATGAAACTAACATATTACAAAGACCTTTCTGCATGACTGAAATATGAGGAATCACGTTCAACATGAGTAAAGATGAAACGACACTTAAACACATATGCATACTAAACTATCTAAATCAGGGGTGTCAAACTCAGTTCCTGGAAGGCCGCAGCCCTGCAGAGTTTAGTTCCAGCCCTGCTCCAAAATGCCTCCTTGTAATCTTCAAGCACTTCTGAAGACCTTGATTAGCTGCTTCCGATGTGTTTAATTAGGGTTGGAGCTAAACTCTGCTGGACTGTGGCCCTCCAGGAACCGAGTTTGACACCCCTGATCTAAGTGGAAACATCCTGGTTACTTTCGTAACCTCCTCTTTCGAAATGTTGTGTCAATGTAGTGACACTAGGGGTCCTTATCTGTCACTCATTCGACGTTGTGTCAATGTAGTGACAATAGGGGTCACTCTTGGGAGCCCCAAACACCTCTGGTATGCAACCACTCATTCAGGTTTTGTGCTGAGGAGCCGAGACCAGGTCCCGGCCATTTCAGCGGGTAGTTCAGCATTGTGGCAAGAGGGACACAACGTCTCATTCCCTCCATCAGGGAACGGAGGTTACAAAAGTAACCAGGACGTTCCCTATCTGTCACTCACTCGACGTTGTGTCAATGTATTGACATTAGGAGTCCCTATACAAAACGGCACAACTAGCTGAACTGCATTGCGTGAACTGGCTGTGTGTGACAGGCAGACTGCTGTATGCCTCGTAGCCAGTGCACCAGGCCGTCACGTAACCTCCCCCAGTGCTCTTATGAGCATCGAACGGTCCATCAGGAGCAAGTCGACTGCCCAACTATAGGGACAGAGGCCTCTTTTCCCTCTCTTTTCTCCCCAAAATGAGTGTAATTTGTTAACTGACTGGGAGCCATAAGTGTCTGTGTCGGGGGATGTCCCTCCCAAGGGGAAGACACTGTGGATGACTTACACTGTTTACAGTATATATGTAGCTAATTATAATTACTGTAGACTAACCATAACTCTTCCCCGAAAAAAATAAAATAATAATAATAATAATATATATATATATATATATATATATATATATAAAATATATTAAACATTTTTTAATTTTGATCCCCAAATGTCTCCTGTGGCAGGATGGAGGGTGGGGCCGGGCCTTGATGCTGCACACCCGGACCCTAATCAGGCTGATCAAGCCCGAGAGGGATAAAGGCGACCGGAGGCGGCAGCTCATGAGAGAATTACAGGCAGCTTTCCTGTATGTGTTTGACTTTTTGTTTAGTTAATCATTAAACTATTATTTATATTGTCAAGCCGGTTCTCGCCTCCTCCTTTCCCCTTTACTTTGTTACATCTCCAAATGGAGGTTTTGTCAGATTTAGCTCTCTTTTGGGGACAATTTTATCTCCAAACTATAACTAAGTGCGTACACATACTGTACACTCATGCAGACACATTCCCCACACACTCAAACACACACAATGTAATTTTTAAAAAATGAAGCGAGAGACGGAAATAGGATGTTAGCCCATTGCGAGATTAAGCTAAATGGTCATGACAGCTTTGAGCCTTTTATGCCCCTCTGAATCATGCCTCAGGCTTCAGAGCCGTTTAGGTGTGTCTGTGTTTGTGTGTGTGTGCGTGCGCATCCACTGAAGTGACCACCAGACTCTGGCCACTGACAAGTGATCATTTCTGACAGCTTGCTCATTAAGACATTGAAAGTGTGTGTCTATCCCAGAAAAAAAGCAAGGCCATGCCTCAAAATGGGTGAAAAGAGATGAAGGTGACTTAAGATATCAGCATTTGGTAAAAATAACTTAAAATCACAAGTTCACTTGTTCATATACTCTTTTAGAGTGATGAAGGTAAAAAAGGTTTAGCTTCAAGTCAGTCCATTTTGTGATTGCGGTTCCAGAACATTTCCTTAGCACTCAGAGCATAGTCCAATAATAACAACTTCTGACCCCTATAAAGGAATTATTAACCTAAACATGAAAATGCTGTGATCATATACTCACCCTTGTGTCATTTTACTAAAAATCTCCACTTTCAATTAAAAAATAAATAAATAAAAAAATCACATTGTGAAAGTGAAAGTTGAGATTTATGGTAAAAAATGACTTAAATATTGATCTGTTTCTCACCCACACCTATCATATCACTTCTTATAGATTACTTTTATGTGGTGTTTATGTGATTTCTGGAGCTTCAAAGGTCTGGTTACCATTCACTTGCATTGTATGGACTTACAGATTTGAGATATTTTTCTAAAAAAATATTTCAGCAGAAGAAAGAATGTCATACACATCTGGGATGGCATGAGGGTGAGTAAATGATGAGAGAATTTAAATTTTTGGGTGAACTGTCCCTTTTAGTGCATGTAAAACCTGTAAAAACTTCTTGTCAAGCAGCCTCTTTTTTATGCTGCACTTCATACTCTGGGAAAGTTAAGTTATAAAGAAGGACCCCACTAAAATTATTTTCTCAGGGTTGGTTTTCCTCAAAAGATCGTTACAAATCATGATGCACCATGTTTGAATGACATCTGAAAGCTACAGAGTGGATTTTTAGTAAATAACACATATGACTATAAATGATTTTGTCTGTTGCCAGCACAAAGCTGTCGTATGGATGCTGAAGCTTTGGAATATAGCATGTTGTTTGTACTGCTCATGGTAAATGGTAATTTTATTAGACTGATATTGGATTTTGCAGATCATTTTTTTTTATTTATTTTTTTATCTATTTAATTAATGTGTTTTCTAAGAAAATGTCCTTAGTCTTGCTTACTGTAACGGGCACAGACATAGAGGCTACAAGAGTCAAAATTGAATGAAATCCCAGATGCAGTTTAGTGTGCAACCAAAATCCCAATAATAAACAGAAAAAAAAAAAAAAAAAAAAAAAAGGATTTGGTGCATGACATGGAACTTTAAGACCAAGGTCAAGGATATCTTTATTGTCCCCATGGG
This sequence comes from Myxocyprinus asiaticus, assembly GCF_019703515.2. Lineage (NCBI taxonomy): Eukaryota > Metazoa > Chordata > Actinopteri > Cypriniformes > Catostomidae > Myxocyprinus > Myxocyprinus asiaticus. The sequence continues at coordinate 42,423,369 of NC_059350.1, read as the reverse complement.
GCAATTTGTTGTACAGTCAGCAGTAAACACACAACCATCAGACAAACATTAATAAATGGACAAAAGATAAAAAAAAAAAAAAAAAAAAAAAAAAATCACATTGAATTATTTAAAAGACCAAAATACACAAGAGACTATTATTTTGAAATGTCTGTGCTTCCAGCTACTTATTCAAACAGATAATAGAAATAAAATATGAACTCTTACAATCATATACAAGGTATTACAATATAAACATTATAATGTAAAAATTGTCATATAAAAAAAACATGAGCAGTAATTCATCAACATTGACCACTTGTCATAAATGTCTGGTATTCCGTTAATTAAAATAGACTTTTTCCTTTTCTCTAGGGATGCCTTATATCAAAATCAACATGAACTCATAATCAATAATGGTTTTATAAATAAACCTTAAATTATGTCCATACTTCATATGTGTCTTTATGTGACATCCTTCTGTATTAATATGCATGCATTAATCCATAAACTGAAACAAAGACTTAACTCCATTACAATGCACTACATGTAAGCATTCACCAGATTAAGTTATATATTCATCAGATGAAGGGTCAAGCCTGGTCCCATATTTCAGATATTAAAGTGGTAGTCTGACTACACCATCCAAAATATTCAAATCATGACGCCCAGAACACTATGATATGCATGCCTGCGCCACAACACAAAGCACTTGACACTAGCAGTGTTGGCGGTAAGTTCAATATGATGGCATACATATATTATGGCAGCAGTCCTATTCTGTTTAACCCATCTGAATGTTTTGCTTTTGTCTGCTCAGCCTGAGAGAGAGCGAAAAAATGAGAAACCAAAATCAAAGTGACCTGGGAGGACTCTTAAACAAACTATCATTAACATAGAGAGAAGGGAAAAAAGGAGAATAAAAAAGGGAAAGAGGGATGAAACGCTGTTGGTCTGTCTGTGATATAAAATGTCCCCAAAGGGTCCATGGAGGTGAGGTGGCTGCTAGTCCTTATAATCTCTCTGTCTCTATGTGTCAATTTTTCATTTGGTCCCTCTCTCTGTTTCATTCTCTTTCTCTCCCGCTGTACCATCTGTAATTATATCTCTATGGCCTGGGGTTGGTTGGAGATATGACATCGCTGATGGTCTGCTGTATTTCTTTTCTGGACATTCATGGTCCTTAACAACTGATTCTGAGTCAGATCATTTTGCCTGACTCAAACTCTCATTATAAAGAATAAACTTATAAGTTACACATCAAGAAAAGCAGTATTTTTCTCGCTCTCTTTGAGATAAAGGGTTAAATATACCATTGTATAAAATGTACATTGTACAGTATATATGCTTTAACGTTCAAAATGTAAAACTGCCTGGAAACCGGCTACAAAGACATTTCACAACCATAAGCAAATTAACATATGACCACCTATGTTGCACACATGGACAACTTAAGCAATCAGTACCTTGGTGTGACCATTGTTACCAAATCATCCCAATCTTATGAAATTTATGTGACTGTGGCGACATATTTGCAAAATTATGTTTCATGGTTCATGACACTTATCGCGGCAGTTTTGGGGTAAAAGTATTTAGATGTCATAAGATAGCATTATGTGAGGGACAGAGCGAAAAGTGTTTATAAACTGATAATATGGGCTTTTAATCGTGATTCGTGTGAAATTGAATAAAAAGGTAATACTCTAGTATTTATTTTCACAAGACAAATGGTGCGATACATACAACGAGCCATGTAAAAATAATTTAGCAAAGATTTTGATATAGTAAGGGTATAGTTACTAATATCACATGTGAAGATGTTAACCAATCATAACTGACATAATTTACATATAGAACTCAGAAGACCAAACAGTATCAAAACAGCCCATTTAATTCTAAGGGTCAGAGAGAGGATGGGTCTCTAAGGGTCTTTCACTCTCCAATAATCGGGTTCCAAAGACCGTAGGCTGTATGAAAGAAAATCTCTGGGTTTAGCGAATATGACCTGACGCACACTTATTTCAGATAATGTTGAATATGACAGACCTGTGTGTGAAGACTCTTATTCCAGAAGCATTGAAGTTAACCTCTACATTGCAACACTTTTCATGACTGTAACAGTCTTTCACTAGCTTTCAACTTTAGTGCAAAAATCAATCCTACAATCAAATATGAAAGATGAAAGACCATGGAGAAATTGAGCGCGTGTTCTCTTGACAGTTGCTGGCTGATCTTTCCTAACTCATTTGCGCTCTGTTTGGAAGGGCATTGAAAAACTGAAAACATTCCTGCTGAAATCCATCAATAAATCCAGCCAGTGAGTGATTGCATCAACCAACTGGCTACATACTTCTTTGCTAGCATGATCCACTTTGTCTGTGCGCATTTGTGTTCTGTGTGTGCATGTTTTACTTTTAAGCCCAACAGTAATTACAGCTAATGTGAAAATGCCACATTCACTTCACTTGGCCCTCATCCTCTCAAACATCTAACTTAAAAATGTCCCTGTATTTGAAGTCCACAGTCTCTCAGTGGCTCCACTGAGGCATGGCCACACTGCATGTGTATAGACAGGAGGGAACTGATCTGAGGTGGTTTGCTGGAAAAGGATTAATATGAGTTGAGGAGGAAGAAGAGAGGTGAGTCAGAGTATTTTCAGTCTATAGAGGCTGTAAAGAAGCCATGAATGTAGCTTTAGCGCTCTCTGTTGACCAAATGAAATATGACATCTTACACTCAGCTTCCAATCAACATGGGAGAGTATATACTATTAGCTAAGAAAGTAGAACTCTCTCTCTCTCTCTCTCTCTCTCTCTCTCTCTCTCTCTCTCTCTCTCTCTCTCTCTCTCTCTCTCTCTCTCTCTCTCTCAGGGTTGGAAGATATATTAGAGTAGGTATTAGAGAAGGTGTAGAAAGATTCTGACTGTAAGTAGTCTTTCTTGTTCAAGATGTAAACTGTTTGTTTTAAAGATGTAAGGACGGCAATGCTAAGGACACTAAAATATGCAGATTTCCCCTATTCCTGTCTCTCTGGTCTCCTCTCCTGTGAGCTTTGTGATTGGTGGAAAACAAAATGAAAGGTTTGCCAAACCACTGTGGCCAGAGAGAGGGAGGGAGGGAGGGAGAGAGAGAGAGAGAGAGAGAGAGAGAGAGAGAGAGAGAGACTGATAGCAGCTTGATTCTCCAGAGCACATATTCTGGACCAATCCTTTGCGATTTCAGTCATAAGCAACTGCCATGTCAGTAACTTAGAAACATCACTCTCTCCTCACTGTGCTCCTTTACTGCTGTTCAGTCTTGCTTCCTCCAGTGTTTATTTACCATGCTGAAAAAAATATGGTGCTTAGCTGGTTTATCGAGTTAGCCAGCTGGTCTATCTAGCTGACAAGTACAAAAACAACAATAACAAAAAAAACCTTTATAAAACCACTCTTAGCTGGTTTTAGCTAGTCTCCCAGCCTGGCCAAGCTGGTTTCCCAGCCTGACCATCTCACAAGTGCCCAAATGCATCTAAAACCAGTTGGCTATTGGCAGTAAGCTGGGTTCAGTTGGTCTAGCTGGTCTCTCAGTCTAGTCAATCTGGTGCTCAGCCTTACTAGCTGACAAGTTCCAAAACCACAAGTTGGCCTCCCAGCCTGGCCAATCTGGTGCTCAGCTTGTTCAGCTGGTTGGCCAACTAGTCTACCAGCCTAACCAGCTGACAAGTGTCCAAAGCCCCTGGAAAATCAGTCTAAGCTGATTTTAGCTGGTCTCCCAGCCTGGCCTAGGTGGCCTCCCAACTTGGCCAATCTGGTGCTTAGCTGGTTTAGCTGGATAGCCAGCTTTATTAGCTGACAAGTACCCAAAACCCCTCTAAACAAGCAAACAGACTGACCAGGCTAGGATGCCAGCCAAGACCAGCATACCAGCATAGGGTGTTCAGCCGGGTATAGGCACCAAAATTCCAATGTTGCGACAACAAGAACGTAGGTATGTCACATAACGACAAATGAACACTCCCTGTGTGCAGCCACCATGAGCCAAACATGATATTCAGGGTGAAACCGACTGGTTCTGTTACTGTGTGGGAAATTAATGTTGAGATTTAGTAATCACTGGGCAGAGAGAATGCACCGTCTGCTATTATGGGATGTCTGCTATCACACAGAGAGGAGGAGGAGAAGGATGCTAATGATGAAGTAGATGACAAAGAATAGGAGGGGACAGGAAGGGAGGGGGTGAGACAACCATTAACATAGTGACCAACAGATAGATACATGTTGTCCTCTCATTATCAGGGAGGATTCATTCTTTCTCCCTCTATCTCTGCTTAAGTGTACAGTGGTTCCCTAAACTGGAAGATCATTAGTATTGTGTACTGGTGTGTGTATATATTTGGGGGGGAAATGCATGCATTATGGTAGTGTGGCATGGTGTGTGTGTGTGTTCAGTTGTGACTGACTCATAGTGAGTATACTGGTTGATTTTTCTGTCTCTCCCTCTCTGTTCCTAATGAGTCTGTGCCTGTACCAAACAATTAGGAGACACACATAACACCTGTTCCCTATTTTATTTCAGCACTATTCTAGACTGAGAAATTTCACAAAACCTGAGAAACAACATGAGAAAAAAAAAAAAAAAAAAATCTTTGAAATTTACAATGAATGGATGGATGGTTGGATGAAAAGATCATTTAGAGAATTTACATGTAAATCATTTACAGTCAGCCGTCTTACTGTGTCTCAACAGAAAACAAAAGCAGAGCAGAAAATCCTGTCTCTTAAAGAGAAGATAGCCTTCTATTGTGTAAAGCTTGTATAATAGTGACTAATAGAAGAACTGTGTTTTATCCAACATACTCACAGATCACTTAGAGGACAGAAAGCATGACTTTAATGTGGAAAACAAAGAAATATAAATGGTATTTGCAGTGCAGAGAGACAGACAGAGAGAGAGAGAGAGAGAGAGAATGCATGCTATGGATTTCTCTTTTTTTTTTTCTTTTAACTATGAAGCCCATTCTGCTCACAACACAAAAATTAAGCAAATGTTTTAATACGCAACACGGATATGAATGCATTTAGCCTAACTGAGGCTATAATGATGAGTGGCATGGACACACATATGGAGGTGAAGAGTTCAGACTGATGGAAATATGGATCAACTTGGAAACACTCCACTAATTGTGCACTTGAGGTAACGTTGGAAGAGGCTGAATAAGGTGTGTGTGTGTTTTTGCATGACTGGTAAAGTGCCAGGGTTTCTAATGGTGGTCTTTTCTCTCAAATATTATAGGTGGTTGTTGAAAATAGTAGAGGGCTATGACCCTGGCAACCTGCACCGACACAGGCATGATGTGGGCTCAGCGTGAGCCAGTGTGGGCAGAGCTACGGTGCTATGTGATTTCAGTGCAGGCACAACCCAGCATGGCACAGAGTTGCATGTGTCTCTGCAGTTCACCCGACAACAGAGTGCCCAACAACAGATGGCCCCTACACATACTCATACACACAGTGCAGTGTTTGTGCGTGTATTTGAGCCCTAAGTACACATGCAAACTCTTCTCAAATACTTGTACATTCTTTGGGCGCAGAAGTTCAAGGAACTCACAAAAACAAACACGAGTAGAACAGAGCAAACACAACATGTTTTGCTGCTTTTTGTACTCTGACTCAGTCACTTAAACTGCGTTTACACACCATGGATCTTCCCTCATCATTTAGTGCTTAAATGAGAGAGACAGAAAGAGCGAGAGACACATGGAACTGAAAGGCTGCTCCAGACAAGTGAAGGAAAGAATAAAGAATGACAGAAAGAGAGAGAGAGAGGGGAACCTGAAGAAGTGTGGAATACTAAACACCTCCTCCTTTTCACCTAAGATTAGTCATTCTCAGATGAAGATTAATATATACAGTTCTCCTTCACTCCATTTTTCCCCTTCTCTCCACTACTTTAGTCCTGATCAGACCTTTAATATAATCTTCCTTTCCATCCTCTCTACTCATTTTCTGAATCTGTCCATCCATCATTTGTCTTCACCTTTTATTTAGTGTATTACCCCATGACCCATTCAGTCATTAAAGGTTCCAACATCAAGGCCACTGTCAATAAACAAACAACTCTGCCAGTACTGAGATCAGGTTCATAACACTCCACCTGCACTCAGGCTCTCCGGGGAATAACTGGCAACTGATTCAGGATCAGTTTCGGTAGCATTTGGTCCCTCTCATGGGAATGCTTTTGGAGCCGGATCAATCCACTATGGTCCCACCACATATCTGAACACACACTTGCACAAGTTTGGGAAGTTGTGAGTCTGTCTGGACTGCAGTAAAGCAGGGCCTCTTTCTTTGGACATGGCTAACTTGGTTACACTGCAAAAAATAATTTTCTTTCCCAGTATTTTAGTTACTTATAAAAAGCACTCAAACATTTTCAGTTTGCTATTCACAAGAAGCATCTGCTGACATGGACCATGCCTCACAAAAAGAGATCTCAGAAGACCTACAATCAAGAATTGTTGCTTTGCATGAAGCCGGAAAGGGTTACAAAGTTATCTCGAAAAACGTAGATATTCATCTGTCCACAGTAAGACAAATTGTCTATAAATGGAGATGATTTAGTACTGTGGCTACTCTCACTAGAAGTGGCTGTCCAGCCAAGATGACTCAAAGGGCACACCGCAGAATGCTCAGTGAGGTAAAAAAAAAAAAAGAACCCTAGAGTGACATCTAAAGACTTGAAGGAATCACTGGAACTGGTTAACATCTCTGTTCATGAGTCTACTATATGGAAAACATTAAACAGGCATGGTGTCCATGACAGGACACCAAGAAGGAAGCCGTTGCTTTACAACAGAAACATTGCTGCATGCCTGAAGTTTGCCAAAGACCACCTTGACACTCAACGCTACTGGGAATTTTTTTTTTTTTTTTTTTTTTTTTTGTGGACTAATGAAACTAAGGTTGAATTGTTTGGGAAGAACATGCAACACTATGTATAGTGTAAAAAGGGCACCACATACCAACATGAAAACATCATCCCAACGGTGCAGTTTTAAGTGTGAACCCACCCTGTTTTAAGTGTGAACCTCCCTAAGTTTTGTTAAATGTCTCTAAAATGTATTGAATATTTATAATATTTACTGTCTGGCATTTTCAAGGCTTTGGATATCTTTTTATATCCTTTTCCATCTTTATAAAGTTCAATTACCTTGTTACACAGGTCTTTTGACAGTTCTTTCCTGCTCCCCATGGCTCAGAATCTAGCCTGCTCAGTGCATCCATGTGAGAGCTAACAAACTAATTGACTATTTATACACAGACACTAATTGCAATTTAAAAAGACACAGGTGTGGGAAATTAACCTTTAATTGCCATTTAAACCTGTGTGTGTCACTTTGTGTGTCTGTAACAAGGCCAAACATTCAAGGGTACGTAAACTTTTGATCAGGGCCATTTGGGTGATTTCTGTTATTATTATGATTTTAAAAGGAGCCAAACAACTATGTGATGATAAATGGCTTCATGTGATCACTATCCTTAAATAAAAGACAGTTTTTTGCATGCTCAGTCATATTTTCAAAATCAATGCCAAAAGTTCACAATTTCTGCCAGGGTATGCAAACTTTTGAGCACAACTGTAATAAAAATGATGTGTGGAAACAGAAACTGTCGGCAGTCTGAGTGACTTTAATTCATACATTGAAATATCGTTCATCCAGTTAATGATATGATGCAATATGTTCACATTAAAACAGTCTCCTCTGCAGAATGTTCATTTTTAGGGACAAGAAAACGTATTTGTCAAAATAGAAAGACGTTTTAAAAATAGTTGGCAGTCTGAATGAGTTTGATTTGTAGATTTCATACATTGATAGGTCATTCAGCATTGGGTTAATGACTTAATGCACTAAGCACTGCTGTAGTTTATATAACAACACTCTCCACTGCAGAATGTAAATTTTTAGTGACAAAAAAATTATTCCTTGTCACAACAGAGTGATATTTTAGTTTAACTGGCAATATGTCTCATCTGTGATCATATTTAAAAAATATATGGCAAAAAGTGAAGTCCACCAGTAACGTTAGAGTGACAGCAGTAGGATTGCCCACTGGTGACTTCACAGTACAGAGACTAGCATCATCAAGCGATAAAGTCGCTGCATGTGTGTACAGGGCTTTAGTGTTACATTTGATTCATGTTCATTGTGTTTAACAAGCAGACTGTAGGTGGCACCTGTTTTTGGGGCAATTAAAGAAAACCCCAGAACACTGCAGATCTTAATCTTTGTATTTTTTCATATTTTTCCTGCAGTTTTACAATCTCACCCTCCTCTGTTTGAGACTGGTAACACTGGCTAACCAAGGAAGCCATATTTGAAGCTTTGAGACTTTCATGCCCATCTGAATCATGCCTCATGCTTCGGAGCCCTTTAGGTGTGTGTGTGTGTGTGTGTGTGTGTGTGTGTGAGGGTTGGGAGGTCAACACATTCAAACAAATAGATACACAGAACTCTGGTCAATGTCTGAAGATAGATACCATTGTGATGAGGGTGTGGCCGGGCCGTGATGGAGCACGGCCAGCGCTGAATCAGCTGATCAGCGGGAGAGCGAGATAAAGGTCAGCCGGAGACGCCGGTTCAAAAGAGAGAGAGACACACGGCTGCATTGCATATGTGTCTGTGTTTGTTTATGTTTGTTTTCATTTTAGTTTCTCATGAAAACTTTTATGTTTACTGTTCAGCCGGTTCCCGCCTCCTCCTTGACCATCCATGAACTGTTACAACTATATATGGGGCAAGAGTCTCAAACGTGTTGATCCCTGTACACACACACACACACAGTAAAGCATCTCTGTGATATTAGGATGTTAGGGTTGATCTTCCATATTGACCAAGTACAGATAGATAATGAACAAATGTAAAGTGCATACAGAACATTGAACTACAGCCGACCCCCAACACACACACACGTACGCAGCTAGATCAAATACATGCATACACACACAGCAAAATCGCAAACACCGTCTATGAGGGTCCACACGACCTTTTTAATATAGCACCCTCTCTTTCTCATACACAAAAATACACACCATTACACACAATCTAACACCAAATCTTTACACAATCAATGCAGTAGACAGGCCTCTTCAGTGCAGCTGTTACCTAATGAAAGGAGATTTAACAGATATAAATAATTAGCTACCCTACAGAGGGTTATTGAACTTTGGGGAGACAGCCTGTTGTTTCAACTAGCATATATACAATAGACAAGTTCTTTTAACCATTACTATATAAATGTAAGTTTTCTAAAGTGTAAAGGCTTGATTTATGAGACTGTTTCAAGGAACCATATCATGGGAAACATGTTTTTTCTTCCTTTTATAAAATGTAAGTTTTCTTCAGTAGCGGAATTGATCATTAACGATAACTTATAAATGTTTAAGGCAAGACCTACCGTAAGCTCAGAGGTTGTTAATCAATGCTTCTGTTGAAGCCATCAGTTTGTGTTATTTCAACATCATTTTTTAACAATCGTGTTTAATAGCAGGATCCCTAGTTAAGAACTACACTTCCCATGATCCAGTAGAGTAAGTTCAACCAATCTGAGAATAGCTGCAAACAAATCATGCCAAAAGAGCTATGTAGCGACCGCCCACTCCCATGATGCACTGTGAATGATGCAATCAAGTCGCCCTCCCTCTTCTCTATTTTCTTGCAATAACATAAATATATATATATATATATATATATATATATATATTGATTCTATACTCATAATCAACAACTTTCAATAGTTTTATATTTTTCAGTAGTTTTTAATTTGATTACATTATTCACAATGTTTCATGGGATTGTAGTTCATTCCCTACTTTTTTGCTTCAAATCAAAGCTTGTAATGTTGTGATTCACCTCGAAGCTAGTTGGTTTGGTTCATGGCTGAGAACTCTTTAATGAAAGATTTATTAAATTCCAATGTTAAAAAAAAAATAAATAATGAGAAAAATACTTCCAGAACCAAGAAGGCTGAAAAAGTGGACAGGCACTGTTGCGCTCTGTTGCCTTCGGCGTTGTGCGCATGCGCATACTCATGCTATTTAATTATGTATTTGGACAGAAACATGAAGACCGTAGCTCGATTATAACTACCTATTTGTCTGAACAATAAAAGACAGGGGAGTGTTTGGGAAACTGATAAGAAACCATCATTCATTGGTCCAGCTAGTGTAGCAGAAATTTCACACTGCATTTTTAACCAGCACTCATCAGCAGTAACCCAAATGTTAAAAATTTATCTCATAAAGATTTTCCTAGCCCTTTCTCAGTAAACAATTGAAGAGCAAAGAAAACTGCACAGTGTGAAACAAACACTCACACAGTTTAAGCATGCTGTTATGATCAACCATGAAAAAGTTTTCGTTCAGTTTTCCATTAATGAACAGAATGAGAGAAATGCATTAGACAAAGAGCTTCCCCATCTACTGCTGGGTTTAAAGCAAAGGGCCTGTAGCTACAGCCATGAGGTAAACACATATGCACATATGCGCACACCAAAAAAAAAAAAAAAAAAAAAAACACAATAGAATACTATTGATTATCAAGGAAGTGTTGTAATATAACAAAACTGTGTTGCTTATAATAGGATCTTTTCATGTTCCACATCAAATGCATATCTAGAGGCCATTTTCTGTATTTTTTTTTCTTTCTATTATTAAATGAAACAACACAAGAATAGAGAGAGAGAGAGAGAGAGAGAGAGGGAGAGAGAGAGAGAGAGAGAGAGAGAGAGAGAGAGAGATGTAAGTAAAATGAATAAAACAGATGCAATTTCACACCTCTTAGGGACATTACCACAGCATATCCAAGCCTTCATTTCAGAAAGCAGAAAGCTTCCATACTTATGATAAACCACACAGAGAAAGTGGAGCTGTTATACTCAACAGTTATTAACTCACCTTGCCTATAAAATAATTCTGTGTTATGTTGTAAATGACCTAATGACCATGTGTAACCATGGTGATTAGAAAGTAATGCACCATGCATATTACTAGGGATGCCACGATGTAAGCTTTTGACGGTTAGATTATTTACGGCACCCAACTGTTTTTTTCTTCTGCAACAGTTTATTAAAGCAATATGTTGTCTGTCAGACATCCACCATAATGAATCGGCAACAGACTCCATAAAAATACAGTCCTTTAATTTGTCTACATCTTACAAATAAGCCTGTGGACTATGAGTAATAAAGGGAACATTGCTTACAGCAAGCGATTTTAAGTCCAATAATGACTCAAATTGAAATGCATTGTTGAATATGGTGAATTTGTACACACATGATGGTTTAAATAATGAGAATGATTTAAGATGCAACTTCTCAAAGTTTGCCATGCTGATAGTATCTACATGCAAATGCACTGTCAGCACACTTAAACATTCCAAATATTTACATCTCTCAATTCATCCCTTTGAAGGCATCACAGCTAAAACTATTAGACTCATTTGTTAGTGGACTTGTAGAACATCCTGTCCCATTTGTAGTAAGATGTGCACCTATATATGACTCCTGTCTGCATGTTTTACATCTGTCATCTTCAATAAACCAAAGTCATTAAAATGCTCCAAAAACAGCCAATTTAAGTAGCTTTTTTGGTGGATATGAATCTGGTAGAACTACCTGTTTACATATGTAACCCTGGTTCCCTGAGTGGGAACAAGATGCTGCCTCGCTTGACACCTTGGGAACATGTCAGTGGTCACGTGGTCTGAAGCCCTATACAATCACATAAATTTATTGGCTGATGGCACTTAACTTTTTCACATGTGAGTTTCTCCTGTTCATGAATGATGTTCATGAATTTCCTCAAACTAAATACAAATAAAACTGATTTAATGATAATTGGAACTAATGCTCAAGTAAAAAGTTTGTACCTGTGCATCAACATTGGTGGGGTTCATGTCAAGCCCTCCCACACTGTCCATAATCTTGGCATCCTATTTGACTCAACTCTTTCTTTTTATTCTCACATTTCCATTGTCGTTAAAAATATATATTTTTTTCCATCTACGGAATATTGTACCCCTCTGATCTTCTCTCACCTTGGCTGATGCTGAAAACCTAGTACTTGCATTGATCACATCATGCCTGGATTATAGCAATGCCCTGCTTTTTGGCTTAACCAAAAAAAAAAAACAAAAAAAAAAAACATTGCTAGGCTACAATATGTTCAAAATGCTGTAGCAAGAGTCCTCACCTTCACTAAGTGTTCTGATCACATTACACCTCTTATGCATGATCTCCACTGGAGGTCTGTTGCATCTCACATTATATGCAAAGTACTCCTAACATTTAAGGCTTTAAATGGTCTTGCCCCAACTTATTTGTCTGATTTGCTTCACCCATATCTCCCACCCCGGTCTCTCAGATCCTCTGAACTTGGTCTTTTGTCAGTTCCTACATTTAAACTGGGCACAGTTGGCGGTAGGTCATTCTGTGTTGTTGCTCCTAAACTGTGGATCTCACTACCTCTTAATCTTCACAGTATCTCCTCTTTAACTGCTTTCAAGTCTCAAATAAAAACATGTTTTCTACACATTTTGACTTACCATCTCAGATTTAACAGATACTTGATATTGATGTCTTAATATGTGTGTGTGTGTGTGTGTATCAGTCTAATTGTATCAATGAAATATGCAAACTGTAAAGCGACCTTGAGCTTGGGAAAGGTACTATTTAAAATAAAATTATTATTCTTCTTCCTGTACTGACAGATCCCCCAGCGTGAGTTCTTTAATGCACACTGTAATAAAAAAATACCTTGCACTTCACAGCAAATGCAGTGGAGGACAGATTACACAGCAGGTGCACTGTAAGTCAGAGTATGTAGTATCAAACAGATAATGTGGTTTTTAGATGTTTACAATAATAGATTATGATATATAAGATGTGATTGCCAGCTACGCACGCCACCCTGTTGTTTACACTGCAATACAGCATGGGATTCTGAGTTTGGGATAGAAGCATAGAAGGTTGTAAAAACCTAGCACTTCCACTTTCCCAGCACCGGAAATGGTTAGAATGAATGACAAATGGAATGGGAGAAGGATCGAGTGGACTGACTAGTTAGTATATTTTTTATTTGACGTCAGAAAACATGGCTGCATCAAAACAGTATCGGTAACGGCTTTAAACTTTTATTTAGTGATTGTTTGAAAGTTTATAACACAAAAATAAAGTTATTGTAATGTTGAAAAGACTATTTGAGCAGTTGGTTCATTATGACAGCCGCTTCAGTCCCTCTTTCACTGTTTAACAACAGCACGAATGCAGATCACACCAGATTAATCGTACGTATCTGAGCCCAGCCTAGTGTAATCACACTGGTTTGATCGCACGTGTGAAAGGGTTAAGAGACGCTCCTAAGGAGCTTTGACATGGGCTCCTTATATGCGCTCACTTTTGCGCCATCACTCCACATTTTCTGCAAAAGTTATTAGCCTATGAGCCTATAGGTTGTTATCAATCTGCCTGGAAACAAGGTTGTGTTTAAAAGGTACTGTAATACTGTAATAAGATGAAGAACAAATCACTGAATTTGATGGGTTTGTTTGAGGCACTTAGTAGCAAGTTAACTAGATATCCATGAGCAAAAATGCACATTCTCCTTTGTTTTTCTGATACGTCTTTGAAATAATTGGTATTTATTACATTCGGACAAAAATCTGATCAAGTCTGCATAAATTTTTTGCTAATTTCTTTGGTGTTTAATTTATAATAATTCACAGAGTCCTGTGGCAAGTGTTTTGTCATGCAAAGTGGACAGTGTTGGGAAGTAACCAATTAAAAGTAGCCGCAATCCTAACCTAAAAAATAAATAAATAAAAAAATCAGTAGTGAGAGCTATTTTACGATCGTCTTTTCCTGTAACAAGCTACTTTATATTTTTCAACGAGCAGCGGTGTAGCATCACAAAATGCTACATTTGTCACACTGTCTGGCAAAAAAAGTTATGGACCCAAGGGAATAATCAAAAGCACTCACCTAAACCGTCGTAGTACTGTAGCACTGGGAAATCCAAATCAGATGTTAAATCATTAATATTTACTTCAAATTATATTTTACAATCCAAATAAGGGAATTTTAAGTGAATGTAGAAATGCCATGAACGGCGTGTATATGTGTCTTATTTTACAGTGTTATTGGATTATGTGGGCACTTAAATGAACTCCAACTGTTGCACTGGCATGCACCGCGGATCTTCTACAGAGCAGCTACTGAAGAGCGTGAAGATTAACCGCTTCTGAAATGCTCTGATACACGCACAATCTGCAGAGGTTCACACCAAACTCCTGCAAAAATATAAGAGACGACTTTGAGTGAAAGCAAAGCGCTTCAGTTTCACCTTAATTTAACATCCATGTAATAGCAAATATTCTTGATCAAAGAGCATTTAAATAATGTGTAAAAGTGTAGAATTCAGGAAAATTCAGAAATATTTTACTATTGCATAATGCAATAAAACATAATGTAATGTAACAATAATATGATATAATATAATGTAAGGTTGGCTGGGTTCCAAAAACAACAGTGTAAATGTAAAATGGACCCAGACTAAAATTGACCAAAAAGAGAAACATATTTTGAGTATTTGGAAATATTTTATGTCATCCAATCCCTGTGCTATATTTTCCAAGTTTTTAAAGCCTTAAAGGAAATTCCATACCCCTATTTTATTGAATGTTTTTAAGTTAAATTTGAATAAAGGACTTTTTTTGTTCTTCATACACCTTAAGAAGTATGAAAATTAACCGTCATAAGCATGAAAGCCCAAAAACAGACAATTAATAATCATAATTGTGAAAGAAATATGGGGTTAAGTGGTTCACTTAAACAGAGGGCTGGCATTTCAGTAACCTTCATGCTTCAGAACAGAATCAAAGTATGATAAACATATTTTACTGAGAGTGTTATTGTTTACTTTACAATAAAATGCTGTTTGAAAATATTCTTCGGCTTCAGCTTCTGAATCCATATTACAAACCTCTACCACATGGGAAATGGCAGATTAGCATTAGCATGGTGAGGTTAGTGATGTCTGAAAAACAATTCTTAAAAAAAAAAAAAAAGTAAAAATTAACATTTGTATTGGATGCAATGAAGCAACAGATTGGTGTGGAGCTCGTCCTCAGACATGCCTGAGCAGGGAAAGTTTTTTGGAAATTAATTTAAAAACTGTAATTTTCTCTCTGCTCTCCCATTCATTCAAATGATCACATAATCAGAGAGGTGAACTTAGAACCCTCTGCAATGACACCTACAGTTTTGATATTAAAGTGTGTAAGTGTCTGTGTGTGTTGTTTACCCAGTAGTTGTATGGAGACATTTGACATGATGAGTTTATTCAGACACACTGATTTCCCCCGGTGCTGGATTTCACAGCGGAGTTAATTGAATCTTGGCTTAATCCTCCTAAAGCACACACACAAACGCACACACATATACATGCATGCAGTACACTCAGCGAAGAGTAGTAATTTTGAAGGGGAAAATAAATGTTTACAGAATAAGGCGATAATCTTTATTCCAAAGGCGTTAACGCAATCTTTCTTATTTGTCAGGGCTGCTACACTGATTCAGTGCAGTGAACTGGGCAAGACTGTACAGATCTCAGTTAAATAAACAATCATTGTTTTTTTAGCATTAGTTCGGACTGTTCTAAAAATAAAGGTTTTCCATTTTATGATAAAAAAATATAAGTAGTACTTGCCTGTGCAAAACTCGCCACCAATGGTAGTATGTTGTGGTTGGATGCACTTATCTACGAAATTTTATAGTGACAGTTGAGTGAGTAGTTTACACTGAAAATGTAACAAAACATTCCAAAAGTAGCGGTAAAACCGATATATCAGTCGACCTCTACACTATAAAGAAAACATTGTCAAATAACAAATATGAATAGTAATTCATCAGTAGATCTGCAAAGAACTGCCATTTATTTAGTGCAAAAGTTTAATACTTAAAAACCATGAACTCTAAGTATGAGCAAAAGTAACAGTGATACAAGCCCTGCAAACACCACCAATATGTAATTAGCTCATGCAGCACACTTGTTAGCTGGTAAATGTTTGTGTTTGATCCTTATGTTCCACATGACTCTGCATTAATAAATAATAAGCCTTTAAAGTATATGACAGCTGTTTTACATTCCTTACTCTACTGTATATCCTGAGTTCATAAAAATGCATTGAGTCTGTATATGTGTGTGTGTGCTGCTGTTATATCGCAACATGACTGATGTCTGGACCGACAACGACACCTAGAGTGTGAACTCAGAGAAAAAACTGGTCTCTCTTAATCATTTAAAGGGCACCCCACTCCACAGTTACTTCCATCTTACTTGTTCTCATTCCCACTTTCATTTTAACTCAGCTTTTTACACAGATTTCTCTCTCTTATATATTTTTTTTACACTTTCTTTCCCTCCAGGCACATCTAGATATCTTACTCTCTCTCTCCACCTCTCTCCATCTCTTCCTGTCCTCTAGGCTCTAGGTCCTGCCTGGGGCTACGTCGGCCTGGTCCATACTCCCCAAGTCCATCCACCCAGTGCCCAATGAAAAATACATCAGTCGCTAGAGGCGACACAGCTCGGTAAAATATTAAGACCATCCACAGTTCTTATATGTCAAGTTCCCATTGGGGGGTGGGGGCAGATATATTATGCACCACCATCTGTCAGATGTAGCTGCTTCCTCAGTACCACAAACATAAACTGAGAAGCATGTAAATTGGAAAATAAAGAGATGTGTGTATAGGCTACCTCAGCCAGAAAACTTTTGGATGGATTAAGGCTTCACACTGGAAGAGTCTGGGTTTGTGTGTTTGTAAATGTGTGAGGTGGACTCAGTCAAGCTGAAACACTGGGCTCTCAAGTAGAGTATTACAGTGTATGTGTGTTTATGTGAATTAGTGTGTGTAAAGCATGGATGCTAAAACCGTTAACCATTGGCAAAGCACCAGAACAGTCTCTGGTGTTGATGCCATATTTGTTCGCTTAGTTTTTGGCAAAGTTAAAACAAAAACTTTCCAGCAGTTGTTACAAGCTACGGAGCCCCTAAAGGGCCAAGGTGGTGGGAAAAAAAAATTATGGCATGGGAAAAAAAATAAACAAATGCTTTTGCGTTCCCCTGAGAAAATTTGCGTTCACTCGCAAAACTTTTGCGTTCCCCTGAGAAACTATGAATTCTCTCGCAAATTATTTTGCATTCTCTTGCAAAACTTGTGCTCTCGTATATGCATTCCTGCTCCTGAATGCTCTGCAGGCTATTGCATTTATGAGAGATAAGTCGAGATGACAGGTGCCAGTGCCTACTTTTTTGTGGAAAACCGTATCTTGTAAACATGTAAAGAGTGAGAAAATACAGTGACTGCTTTCTGTATTGCATTATTACATCATACATAAATCTGACTAATGGCATATGCAAAAAAAAATAAATAAATAAATAAAAAATAATAAAAAATAAAGATTTTCATGCAATTCAATATGCAGTATATTTAAAAATGCTACAAAATGACTGTTTTTATATATGTAGCATATTTCCCCAAACTACAGGCCTAATGGAATTTGAACATCGTATGCTCAAATATCAACTATTATTTTTAACGTACGATTATGTGGCCATTTATCATTAGCCAGCAGATGGCGACAATTGTTATGAGTGAGTCAATCATTCAACACTGACACGTACCAAACTGCAGAAATCATGCCTCCACAGGGCACTCCGAAGAGAGAGCAATCATGGTGGCTAAACTAAAGGGTTGTTCCAAACACAAATACGAATTATTTAAAAGTGAGTTCTGAATTGCAGTTATTTTAAAGCCAAAAACCTTCAGTCACCACACATAATGAAGCAAATGTAAAGCATTTGCTTAATTGTTCCCCCCACCCAACTAATTTTTTCCCCACTACCATGACCCTTTAGGGGCCGACCAACAGATGGTCCACAAACCATTAATGGAATAGTTCACCCAAAAATGTAAATTCTCTCATCATTTACTCACCTTCATGCCATACCAGATATGTATGACTTTCTTTCTTCTGCTGAACACAAAGATTTTTTTAGAAGAATATTTCAACTCTGAAGGTCCTTACAATGCAAGTGAATGGTGACCAGACCTTTGAAGCTCCAAAAATCATATAAAGGCACCATAAAAGTAATCCATAAGACTCCAGTGGTTAAATCCATATCTTCATAATCAATATGATAAGTGTTGGTGCATGAGAAACAGATCAATAGGTCCCTTTTTACAATATATTTCACTTTCAGAATGTGAAAGTGGATATTTACAGTAAAAAAAAAAAAAAAAAAGACAAATATTGATTATCTGATTAAACACAATTTATAATGCATTTAATTCAATATTTTCACATCAGTCTTTATTAATTGATCTAATTTTACCCCAAAAATCACATACCAGGATTGATCATGAGTATAAAGAACAGAAAACCCTCACCAGGAAAAAAAATCTCCTTCTAAAAATTGTTTCTTCCCACAAACTCCACTGAAAATAAACTGATTAACCACTCTTTTTCTATTCTATAATAGTTTGGTCTTTGCTTAAATTCCTCTCCATTGCAACTCTTTTTCTCCACACAAGATGGCAGACAGCTATATAGAATAGATGGCCTCTATAGGAAAACAATTAAAGGAATAGTTCAACCAAAAATGACAATTCTGTCAATTTACTCTCCCTCATGTCGTTTTAAACATAGACATTCTTTCTTTACCAAAAAAAAAAAAAAAAAATTTATGACTTTCTTGTGGAACACAAAAGTAGAAACTCTGAAGAATATCCCAGTCTTTTTTTTCAATACAATGGTAGTTTCAAGCTTCAAAAAGGACATAAGTATCATAAAAAAATAAATATAGTAAAGGCTATGCAATCCGTGCATTATATTTAGAGTTTTCTGAAGGCATTCAATATGTTTTGGTGAGAAGCAACCCAACATTTTTCAGAGAAAATTTGGATGTGCGTTCATGAGAAGTGCATCAGAGAAGCTCATTCACATGTGATTCGTATTTTTCCTGTAAATGGAAAAAGACGTGTTTTGCCAGCATAGTATTACTATTTTGTATTTGTATATGGCAGAAACTAAGAGTAATATGGTACTATGCTATTCCGAATTTAGCCACTGTGGTAGGCCAATTTACATGTCAGTCAGACTCTTCCTGTGTAAGTGGGTGGCTCTTGGCCAGAATAAGTAGACCAGACTTTAGGCTGTCAAACGTCTACATGAGCCTACTTTAAACTAAACAGTCCTCATATATGTGACAGAGAGAGAGAGCGAGAGAGAGCTTTAAGACAACACTATAAACTGCAAGGCCTTCCTCAATAAAGAGGGGATAAGAAGATCTGACACAGACATTAAGAGTCAGATATACATAAATCCTAGCAGATGGGGGATCAGAACTCATTAGGTGCTTTGCGTCTCATCAGCCTTGCTGCTCTTTTGGGTGTGGGGCACATTAGACCTGCCAAAATTAATTAAATCACTCTGCTGAGGAGGGGAGCACTTTGCAGTTAGTGTGATAGTTACTGGACATTACTGTACTGACACAGCAGATCTCTGCTATCTGTAAGGGATCAAAAACTTTTAGCCCTGTTGTTGCAGCATAGCTTCTATTCAGCAGTGTTGGGGACTTTGAAACTGCAGCTACCCAAGCAACAAGCTACTCATGTAAAAAAGTCTTTTTCCATAACTCTGCCATTTCCATAGGGGAATGTCATATAATTATGACATGTGAAGCCATAAGGTTTGCACCCTTCTGTGCTACTCTATGGCATTTTGAAGTAAAGCCCAAAGTATACTTCGATTTTGACGCAAATGCTTAGCGTCTGTGTACAGTCGAAAGCGGGCCTGTCAAACAATACTCCTTATCACTGTGCACGCATACACAGGCAGTTGGCCTGCTATGAGACACCAGAATATTTCTCTTCAGGACTCATAAAAATGTCTTTATAGCGCTTCAGACTCAAGTTATACAAATGCAGGTATCTCCTGACGTCCTCACACACGCACTCTTGACGTGCACATCTACTGTTGTTATTTTTTGTCACCTGATGTTTACTGGCAATTACATCATCTTCTAGTGTTTCTTTGTGACAGCAACGGCTCAAATGTGAGGGCTTCCACCTTGTGGACCCATTAATAAGTGCAAATAATTCCAGGCGTATTCGCATGCTGCACATTAAAAGATGCACGTTTAGAAAAATCGGGCTGCACACATTCAGTGCTCGAGCACTCTTCTGATGACGAGATTTTCATCACGCGTCCTGTATGCAAATGCTAGGCGTTCGCATCAGACCGAAGTATATTTTGGGCTTTAGTAGTGCAAGTAGTATGACTAAAAATCCTCAAAAATCAAAACAAAATTAGTCAAAATGCATATTTACAGGTGTAAATGGTGATGGCACCTCTTAATAAATATCTTAAAGTATTTTAACAGCAGGGAATAAACTGGGCACACTCACGCAGCGCAAGTGTGTGTGTGAGAAAGAGTGAAGCCAAAACTAATGTACTAGGTTAAGTTAAAATTATTTTCTTGTTTCTTTTTATCTGTAAAAATGATGGACAGCATGAAGATAATTTTTGGTTAATGCAACCCCTGACATGTAGGGATAAATGATTGTTTGTGCCTCACTAGAAAACATGAGCCTGAGGCGACACTGCTTCCATGACCATCCTCTTGTTCATGACTCCACATTTTCATTAAATAATAGTTAGAATGCTGTAATTAGATTCGGTGACAGTTGTATATTGATGTTTGAGGTAGGGTACGAGCTCTGACTCATTTGAACACCCTTACCAATCGTATCGAGAACAGACAAAAAAGGTTAACATTTTATTCTAAATGACAAGAAAATACAGCAATGGTAAGACAAAGTTCATAGTTTGATTGGTGCAGGAGCTTAAGGATTATGCGAAAATGCTTCTCATTTCAAATTCCAAATAATTTCCCAAGGTTAGCAGTTGCCAGTAAAATGAATAAATAGCTCTTCAATCTTCAGCGACTGGTGATATCAGACCTCATCTGAATATCCTGGAACTGTTACCAAGCAACACACTACCCCCTTTTTTGGCAGTGAAGGGCAGTGATGCCAGTCAGCTGTTGAGGAGCTCAGTTAGTGTTCCTGATGCCAACTTCGCACTCCCCAGCTATTGGTTCAGTGGGGACAGCCTGAAACAGAGCAGTCTGGTGCTTACACAGTACTTTGAATTTAGCTCAAACACAAAGACATACAAAAGAAATAGGCTACTTCGAAATGTACACATATTTGCACTGTGGCTGGGTTATCTAGGTGTCTTTATATAGTGACCCCAAATTATTTATTTTTTCTTTCCACATGCCATTGAAATTTCAAAGCGCTCAGTAAACGGTCAATTAAACTTGGAGCAGAGTGCATTTGGCTGCTTCCTCTTCCTGTCCTGGAGAGAAAGAGAGAAAATTACTGATCTCTTAACTGACCTGTCAGTATTATGCTTGTC
The DNA here is from genome assembly GCF_019703515.2 of Myxocyprinus asiaticus. Taxonomy (NCBI): domain Eukaryota; kingdom Metazoa; phylum Chordata; class Actinopteri; order Cypriniformes; family Catostomidae; genus Myxocyprinus; species Myxocyprinus asiaticus. The sequence continues at coordinate 42,401,865 of NC_059350.1, read as the reverse complement.
AGCCAACAAAGCAGACTTCTGAAGCGCTGATCAAAAATCTAGTGAGATGTATTGCTTTCTACTGCCTACACAGGCAGCTACTGTACCTTCTAAGCAGCATTATAACTGAAACTGAACCTCATGTATGAATAGAGTCTGATCTCATGAAAATATTGTGACTGTGGCAACATTTTTACATTAAATTACATTTTGTGGCTCCTTACATGCATCACAGCAGTTCCGAGGTGAAATGTCCTCAATGTCAAATTATTCCTCTAATTTATAATCTACCTGATAAAATAGAGCCCTATTGTTTTTTTTTTGTTTGTTTTTTTTTTTTTAATTACAGCTGATCTTATTGCAGAATCTATTGCTGCCATCTTTAACTTAAGTTTAACCTCTAATGTCATTCCACGTACTTGGAAATCGGCTATGGTTCTCCCTCTGTTAAAGGGTGGAGACCCCTCTGACGTGAATAACTATCGTCCCATTTCCAGACTGTCTGTTATGGCAAAAGTTTTTGAGTCTCTTGTTAGTGATTAATTAAAACAGTTTTTAAATGAACATAAAATTATTAGTGAATTTCAGTCAGGTTTTAGATCAGACCATGGCACTATAACAGCGGTTATGCTAGTTACTAATGATATTATCAAATCTTTAGATAGGAAACAGCATTGTGCAGCTTTATTTGTTGATTTGTCTAAAGCATATGATTCTGTAGATCATGAATTGCTGTTACAGAGATGTATAGGCCTTGGTGAAATGTCTCTGAATTGGTACTCGAGAGAACTCAATGTGTTTCAGTAGAGAATTATACCTCAGTACCACTAACTGTTAATAAGGTGTCCTGCAATGGTCTAATTTAGCTCCTATTTTATTTTCTATTTTTATAAATTATTTAAGTAAAGGAATAAATACAGCGAAGCTACATTTTTACGCTGATGACACAATTATTTATACAGTTGCACCTTCTTTGAATCAAGCCATAGAACTTCTGCGGGATTCCTTTCATTCATTGCAGCTAAAATTAAAACTGGTCTTGAATTCCAAAAAAAACTAAATATATGATTGTCACTCGCTGTCATACTAACACAGCTGATCCTTTTATTTCTACCATAGAGAGTATTTGTATAGAAAGAGTAACTTCTTACAAATACCTAGGCATTTGGTTTGATGAAAAGTTGGCTTTTATTGTGCTTTTTCGTTTAAAAAAAATGCTTCCCATTTGAAGCCAGAAAGAGGGTTGTGCAAGGTGCATTTCTATCTGTTTTAGATTATGGTGATGTGATTTACATGCAAGCAACCTCATCATTACTTAAAAAGTTGGATTCTGTTTATCATGCTGCATTACGCTTTGTAACAAATGCTGGTTCATGTACAAACCATTGTATTTTATATGAATCGGTAAGTTGGTCCTGCTTATATCAAAGAAGAAAAATGCACATGTTGCTATTTATTGCCAAGGCTTTGTTAGGTAAACTTACTACTTATATTTCCAGTCATTTATCATACCACACCAGCAATTATAGCACTAGATCAACAAATTGTATTGATTTAAATGTACCTAGGGTATACTCAGAGCTTGGTAAAACTGCTTTCTCTTTTTATGCTTCATGGGTATGGAATGATCTGCAAGTTACTGTTACTCTAGAATCACTTACCTCTTTAAATGTTTTTAAAAGTATTTTCAAATCTGCACTGAAGGAATCATGCTGCTGTTTTTCATAATCTTTGAATGGTATGGCTTGTATTACTTTTTTTTTTTATATATGTTGTTAAAATGTGTAATTGTGTTTTTTTATGTGAAATTGTTGGTGCAGAGAACTTGACCAGGACTCCCTGGAAGAAGAGATCTCATAACTCAATGGGACCTTCCTGGTTAAATAAAAGTTAAATAAAAAATAAAATAAAATAAAAAAAAAAACAGACACAAACACAGACCAGGGAGGGGCTATTAGCACAGACCAGGGTGGGGTAGGAGGCACAGACTAGGGCAGGAAAGGAGGCAACGGAAGTACCAACCAAGGGAGGGAGTGTGGGGAAAACCAGGGGGAGGGCGGGGTCTGGCAGCCAGGTGGGCGGCTCCAGGAATGGAGTGGGGTCCAGTGGCCAGAGTGGAGGCTTGAGGAAGGTGGTGGGGTATGGCGTCCTGGGTTGGAGGCTTCAGGAACAGAGTGGGGATGAGGTTAGACAGCCTCAGGACAGGGACGACGTCAGGCAGCCTTGGGACAGGGATGACATCAGGCAGCCTTTGGGACAGGGACGATGTCAGGTTCAGCATCGGCCATTAGGGATAGTACTGGGTAGACCTGGTGATGACTGCTGGGGACGGGACAGGGTTATACTTATGTTCAGCTGTGGGGATGGGACTGGGTTAGACTCGCCAGCGGCCACTGGGGATGGGGTTGGGCCAGACTTGGCAGCGGCCGCTAGACAGGCTCCTCCACCTCTTGGTGGTCCACAGCTGGATTATCCACCTGCTGGGGGTCCGCAGTGGGCTCCTCTGCCTCCTAGCGGTAGGCTGCAGGCTCAATTGAGTAAGGAGCCCTCCTTTTACTCCTCTTCCAAGTGTGAGCTGCAGCACATTTGGCTCCACACGGGGAGCTGCAGCGTACTCAGCCAACTCTGGAAAAGCTGCAGCAAGGCACGAGGTGGGACAGTTCTTCCTCATTATTTGTTTCCAGGTCATCAGAGGACTGGAGACACTACTGACTGAGGGTGGGACACTCAATGTTGGGGGACTACCCTTGAAGTTGGGGTTCAGGCTCCCTGCGATGGGAAAGGTAGCCCATGAACTTCCAGAAGGTCAGTATGCCCAGCCTTCCCATCTCCCAGTGGCTGAGAGGCTCATTGAGGCAGGTGTTGAAAGCCTCCTTGACATCAGAGTCACTGTAGTCCAGCTTGTCCACTGTGATGAGGAAGTTGCAGGCCAAGTCTCGGATGTCTGCCTCCCCTTGACGGATGGAGAGGCGCTGGACAAGTTGGATCATCTGATCTATAACAGAGCCCAGGAGGGTGGGAGATAGGAAGAGGAAAATGCCCATGATGCTTCTGTTGAGTCCAAAACTGGCCAGTTCATTCTGTCAGGATTCATAGAAAGAGATGTGAGGACTCAAGCGCAGAGTAGCAAAGTATTGGGTTTATTAACTCAAAAAACAGACAAAACAAACTACCCCAAAGGGAAAATAATCTTAGTCCAAGGCGACAGACTTAATGCCGGGCTGGCGAAGGAAGCCTCAAGGTTGTGGTTCCACACCAAAACAGGAACTGACAGGTTACAGGAATCCGACTAGACACAGGGTTCAACCGAATCAGGAACCAACAGACAGGCAGACAGACAGACAAAGAAATATCCAGAATGAACTGGCACAGGATAGAGAACACAGGAAGATTAAATAGGGAAGGAAATGAGGAGGGTAACTAGGTAAGGCAGGTGAGGCAATTTAACTAATAACAAGGTAACAAGGGTGCGGGGCCTAGAAAAAAGACCGATAGAAAAACACATGGCAAACTAACACCATCATAAGCCATGTGGTCAAACAAAAAACACAGAACATGGATGTCAGGAGCCTGTCACCACACAATAAACATGACTGACCAAAGTGACAGGGTCATAACAAATATGGGCTAAAACTATTTAATTACATTAATTACATAATTAAAAATACAAAAACTCACAGAATTCAAATGGACTCATCATTTTCCACAAACATAGCATAGCATCATCACTAAATCCACTCTACTCCGAAGAGTCCTTGTCGTCTTAACTACAACAAGTGATTGCCTCTTGCATCGTCTGCATATTAGATTAATTTTTTCACTGAGCTCATTGCAATGCATTCTTGGATTGCATTCTCATCGAAGGGTACATGCATCGCTGCCTTAGATTTTGGAAAATGTTATCTAAATATGCTGCTATTGCAAGCAATCTGCTCTGATCTGTATTTCTGAGCAACATAACACATAATAACAGTTATGGCTAGTCATACATACAGCAAGCCCCATCAATATTCTTCTATCTCCACAAAAAAAACAAAAAAAACACACATTGACAGTGATTACCGGTAATACAGACAGCAATCAAGCACCATCTATAGTCTTTTCTTTTCCATAAACACACACATACACATTGACAATGTTTACCAGTCAAACAGACAGCAATCAAGGCCCATCTTTTGTCTTCACAAAAAAATACATTGACATTGATTGTTGTCTGTATGACTGGTAATCTAATCCAACAATATTCTTTTGTCCGCACAACAGACATTGCACTGATTACCGGCCATACAGGAAGGAAACTGCCAGTAACAATATTATTACTATGTAATGTATTGTGCTATTCACTGTTGTGTATACCAAAAACATGGTAAAAGCAAATATACAAAAACTCACAGAATTAGAATGGACTCATAATATTCCACAAACATAGTATAGCATCATCACTAAATCCACTCTAATCCGAAGAGTCCTTGTTGTCTTAACTTCAACAAGTGATCACCTCTAAAACTTCCTCCAGAGTAAAAACCAAAAGACAAAAATAAAACTTATTTGGATGTTTAGGATCCATGTTGAAATATCGTGTGAGAAACAAATTTGCAGATGCGTATACATTCTTTAAAGAAGAAGCAGTGAAGTGAATCAGTGCAACAAAATACATATACTATGCTGAGGGAAAATGCAGTCCCTCACTGTAGTACAGTAGATAAGGTGACATGTGCATTACAAGATGCATCACAGGATTTATGGCTGGAGAGATCTTAAACTTTACCATCTATGGGCTAAATATACACATTCCACATACCCTTTGAATTGTCTTTTTATTGGCTACACATTACATTTTTCAAAAAAATTATGCAAAGGACATTGGTTGGCAGTGTAGCTGTAAACTAACTGGCTATGAATATCAAGATGTCAGAACAGCCTGCCACGCTGTTTGGCTATTTAGACTAAAATATTTGGAGGGGGGCTCATTTTGTTCCTGTCACGAATTTGAAGGAAGGACCCAAGATGCAGGACGGCAATGAAAGGTGTTTTATTAAAACAAGGAAGAGAAAAACAAACTGATGGGGCAAACTAGACAAGAACCATCAGGACTAGATGGAGACTGAACAAAAATAAAAAACGATCAGACAAGGAAGACAAGACAAAGGAGAGAACATAAGGGGAAGGAAGGACTGAAATCAGGTGCCCATAAACACAAGCTGCGCTAATCAGTGGAACATACAAAACAGACCAGGGTGGAGCAGGCGAGGCAAGCCAGGGTAGAGTGCCTAAACCGGGCTTGGTGAATTGGCTGGACTTAATGACTTGGCTGAGTGTGATGGCTTGGGTAGGTATGGTAGCTTTACTGGACACAGGGGCTTGAACAGGCTTGGTGATGGCCAAAGGGAACAGAAGAGTTTCGTCGACAGCCCCAGGGAACTGGACAGGGTTATCGGCCATCTCAGGGAACTGGGCAGGGTTATCGATAGTCTCAGGGAACTGGACAGGGTTATCAACAGTCTCAGGGAATTGGAGAGTCTCAGGGAACTGGACAAGCTTATTGACAGTCTCAGGGAACTGGACAGTCTTGGGGAACTGGACAGGATTATCGACAGTCTCAGGGAACTGGACAAGCTTATTGACAGTCTCAGGGAACTGGACAAGCTTATTGACAGTCTCAGGGAACTGGACAGACTTATCGACAGCTTCAGGGAATTGGACAGTCTCAGGGAACTGAACGGACTCATCGACAGCCACAGGGAACTGATCAGGCTCGTCGATGGCCACAGGGAACTGGACAGATGGCTCCAGGACGGGAGCAATGACAGACGGCTCCAGGATGTGAACGAGGTCAGGCAACAGTAAAATGGCCTTTGTGGCCATAGGCACTGGCATTGACAAGGGAGTGACCTCTGTGGCTATGAGCACAGGCAGTGACAGAGAAATGACCTCTGTGGCCGTGGGCACTGGCAGTGACAGGGGAACAACCTCCGTGGTCATAGGCACTGGCAGTGACAGGGGAACAATCTCTGTGGTCATGGGCACAGGCAGAGATGGGGAATGACCTTCTTGGTCATAAGCACAGGCAGTGAGAAGGGAATGGCCTCCGTGGCCGTGAACAAAGTCAGTGACAGAGGAACGACCTCCGTGGCCAAGGGTGCTGGCAGTGGCAGGGCAACAGTCTCTATGGCTGTGGGCACTGGCAACACCTAAAGAGTAGAGGCCATTCTCTCTCTCCACCTCTTCCAGGTGGTAAGAGGCACTGCAGTAGTTTTGGCCGCAGCCTCCAGGCGGTTGGTAGCAAGAATGGTCACTGCCTCCTGGCGGTGGGCAGCATGCCTCCTCGGGTGACAGCATCGAGAAGCCCGAGAGATGCCCGAAGTAGCTGCTGATGAATTGGCCACCTCATGGTGGACAATAACAGGCTCGGCGGGCCTCTCAAATGACACAGACAAAAGGGAATTTTGGGACTTTGTGTTCCACCCTCACAGCAGATGTTCCATCTCTGCCAACCGGCAGAAGTGGTCCACCAAATCCCAAAAGAAAAAATTTAACTGGTTTCCTCTGGATTCGTGGGCAGGTCCAGACCTGCCAAAAATTGTTTTACTTGAGGATGTTTTCATCAATACCCCGCCCTTAAACCACCCAGGCCAACTCCTCAGCAAAGACGTCAACAGGACTACTGTGCTGAAAGCAGGCCAAGGGATCGAGCAACCGGGCGAGGCATTGGGAGACCAACTCCCCAAAGGCCAGTGCTGGGCTCAATAAAACACCTTTCATGCCTCCGTTGGGTCCAAAGTTAGGTCAGATCATTCTGTCACAAATTTGAAGGATGGATACCAAGATGCAGGATGGCAATGAAAGGCATTCTATTAAAACAAAACAAAACCAATAAAATACAAACAAAACTCTCACGAAGGAGAAAAATGTATGACACAAGACAACAAAATAAACTAAGAACAAACCGACAAGAAAAAACTGGACAAAATAGGAACAAATCTCACAAGGGAGAAACCAAAATAACAGGAAGAGAAAAACAAACTTATCAAAAACCAACAGGAATAGTCTGGAGACACTGATTGTGCTGATGAGCAGCACCTGGGGAAACACAAGGGAGAGAAGAAAACACAAGCACATGGGACAACCTAAGAGCTGGGTGGAGGAAACTGTCATGACCCTGCCACAACAAGTATAAAACAAGATCAAAATGGCAGGATCATGACATTTCCTCAATGGGAATAGATCATATGCAGTTTTACAACAAAAACGCTGCTCAGGGTGCGTTGTGTGTTGAAGAATTTTATGCACGATAGTTCTCTCATACAAATTCTGGCTTTTTTTTTTTAATATTTTGCATGATTTTATTTTCACTCCTGACACAAATTACTAATTTACTGTTGCTGGAGAATTTTTGTTGTAAAACAAGAGACCAGATATCGATGCTGAACCCTTTCAAAAACATTATTATAGAACATTATTACATTTTTGGGCAGTAGACTATATAGTAAATGTAAACAAATGTAAAAGTGATGTCAAACCCGAGGGCGGGGATCATGCACTTTAACAGGCTGCCTGCTGACAAAGCAGCTTAAACCTCCTGAATGTGGTTAGCTGGCCTCCCAGCCTGATCAAGCTGGTTAGGCTTGTCTGTTTTTATGGCTTTAGAGGGATTTTAGGCCCTTGTTAGCTTATCACACTGGAGACTTACTGAACAGGTTGGGAGAACAGCTAAGACCATTAAACCACCTTTGGCTGGATTTTTTTTTTTTTTTTAGCAGGGAGTTAGGCACTCATCTATTGGAATTTGGAACATATCCACACACACACACACACACACACACACAGTAAACATTCTTCCAGCAACATTTAGTTTTGAGAAAGAACTACAAAGTCACTTATCTCATAGATTATAACCCTCCCATTGTCACTCCACTTCAGCCTTTAGGCCAAAGTATACTTTGGTTGTCTGCATTTCTGATCACAGTATGCGTCAGAGTTTCCATTAGCTAGTAATTACCATTTTTTTACTGTAAAAATGTACTAATGTCCGACAAATTCAAATATTGTTGGATACAATGTCTGGTAAAAATATGAACATGATGTATCAGCAACCCCTTTACTTGATGTCACAAGTGTGATAACAGCGCTTCGCTACTACGGATGTTTAAACTTTCCCGGAGCATGCAAACTTATAGTCCTTAAGTGCATTGTATCCCACACACTGGAAAAAGCAGCTGTTATACCCATCTCACATGCCCGCATTGAGAAGCTTCTCACTTCAGAATTAGCCTACATTAAAACAGCTTTGCAGTGGTGTATTTTGGAGGAGAAGAACACCAGGCCTATATTAATGTCATGTTGTATTGAAACACTGGACACATTTAACTTCACTTCGGCAGCAAAACACTTTTGTGCCACAAAAAATTATAAAAAGCATAAATCATAAAATAAAGAGCCAAGGAAATTAGCCAATGTGATAAACTGTATGACATAAACTAATGATTTGTTGTTTTTATACAGGAAACAAAAAGATGTGGCAAACTGCAGTTTAGTTTTTTGCTTTGCCCCCTTTGCCCCATGTTGGATATTTTTTTATTAAATTAGATGCGAATTCAATGGCGGCCATAAAAAAATAAAAATAAATAAAAATAAAATATATATATATATATATATATATATGAATGGAAAACAATAATGAATAAACGTTTATCATTCCCTTGACTTGATTGTGTCATTATTATATTGCATTATTATGCATAGTCCATTGCAGCACAAAATAAACACCAAAATTTGATGACCAGATTTTTCTCCAAATTGTCTGACAAACTTTATCATTCCCGGACACGCTGGTTGGCACCTAAATTTCTTAGCGGAAACTCTGGTATGCGTGACATTATATGATCAGCACAATCTGCACAGTGTGGCAGGGTGAGCAAGAGACAAACACAGTGGGTGTAGCATCAGGCAGTGGTGAGGTGTTTATTTTAAAGAAATAAATGGGGTGAAAGTGTCCAAAATAAAGGGGGAACTGATGTCCTCGCGGTGAAATGGGGACTCTGTGTAGGTTGCGGAGTGTCCAAGGGAATGGTCTAGGACAGGGGTCTTCAACCATTTTCAGGCCAAGGACCCCTTGGTGGGTAGAGAGATGGAGTCGGGACCCTCGTTACATATTGTATAAAATTGAGTGTTGCGTGTTATGCCTATAAAAACATGGATTGTAGGCTACCATTGGGGGCAGTGGTAGCTCAGCGTTTAAGACTCTGGGTTACTGATCAGAAGGTCAGGGGTTCAAGCCCCAGCACCGCCAAGATGCCACTGTTGGGCCCTTGAGCAAGGCCCTTGACCCTATCTGCTCCAGGGGCGCCGTATCATGGCTGACCCTGCACTCTGACCCCAGCCTAGCTGGGATATGTGATAAAAAGAAGAATTTCACTGTATATGTGCAAATGTATAATGTGATAAATAAAGAAAATTAATTAATAAAATTAAACCAAATTATTGTATGTATGCTTCATGATGTTTACATTGCAAAGCCATTGAAATAATCATTAAATGCTTCCCTGCTGAAAAGGCCAGCTAAATCCAGCATAAGATTGTTGGCTGGTTTTAGCTGGTCAGGCTGGTTTTAAAGGGGTTTTGCACCCCTTTTTTAGCTGGTCAGGCTGGTCTTAGTTGGTCAGGGTGGTCTTGGCTGGTCAGGATGGTCTTAGCTAGTCTCCCAGTCTGACCAGCTAAAAAGTGTTCAAACCCCCTCTGAAACCAGCTAACTGACCAGCCTGGCTAGGCTGGGTGACCAGCTAAAACCAGCCATCCAGCTTAAGCTGGTTTTAGCTGGTCTTTTCAGCAAGGATGTACAGGGTCTGCAACATTTTTGACATGAAGTGATATTTTTAAATTCCTCTATTATTCCCTGTGCCAAACCTCCAAAAATAAAGAAAAAGACAGACAGACAGAAAGAAAAACCAGACCCTGTCCATGCAGAATAAAACAACTTTTATAAGGTAAACTAAAATGGAGTGATGGATTGATCACATGTGAGTGATCAATTTATACAACCATTTTAAAATTAATATTGATTTCATTGAGTAAAAAATTTTAATGAGGAAAACAATGACTGAGTGCACCTTTAATTATGTTGATTTGAGAGTTACCATCTTGTGTGTGAGGAACGTCAAGGACAAATTCATTCTCCTGTCTCTCGCTGTCGCTCGCGTGCGAGTGAGTGATTATTACAAATGCCACCAATGGTGGATCAAACAATAATTTGCAGACCCCCTGCGGTACAACCATGGACTCCCTGGGGGTCACAGACCCCCTGTTGAAGACCCTTGGTCTAGGATGTAGAGGGGTCCAGTGGTAGGATGTGCTCCCCTCCTGTGTTCGAGGGCTCGAGGGGTGGCTTGTGACGTGAGGGGCTGTGACAACTCAGCTTCCCAGGGGTTGCGGTGTGTGAGGGGAAGGGCAGCCAGCGACGTGTGCTCCAATCCCCAGGCAACACATCTAACTTGTGCCGGGGGTCTGGGGTGCATGTCCGGCGATGCATCTGACTCGCACTGGTACCCTCCTCCATCTGCTCCTGGACCAGTGAGAATGCCAGTGTGTGGACACAAGGGACATAGAAGCCGGCTTCCCAAAGAGAGGCATGCTCTGCTTTTTAATGGCAGCGGTGATGAGGCTCCACTCACTTCATGTGTGCCTCATCATCCACTGCCCAAACGAGGCTCATTAAGCCGCACCTTTCCTCTCTCCAGCCCACTCCCGCTGTGAGCATGGCTGAAGGACGGCCCTAAAAGGTGGGGCGATGATGACAAGTGGGAGGGATGGGTCGTTCCACCACAGCAGACAGTCCATGTGTGGCCCAGATTTTTTCAGTCCTCGTCTGTATGCATCGCAAAAAAGTACACTCAAGACATACACACACCCACACACAGACACAGAACAGATCAGGAAAACAAATTTCCACTGTGGACTGTGTTAAGAAGCAGATGCTGCGGACATCCTGGGCTTTTCCCGCTGCTGTTGGGAGCTCCACACATTGTCTGACACTTCAGACAGCATAGCCTTCAATTAAGAAAAGAGGAGAAAGAGGAGAGAGGAATGAGGGAAAGACAACTGTAGACATGCTGGAAATGGCTGTCTGTCTGGAACAAAATGAAGAAAGTACTAGAGAAAGAAAGAGAGAGACGTTGTGTTACCTGTCAGCCTCACTAGACAATGTCACACTGTACATTCAAGTGCCATCTCTGAGAATAGAGGCATACTGATATAACACACACACACACACACACACACACACACACACACACACACACACACACACACATACACACACACACACTGCAGATTTAAAGGTACTCAGGCTCTAAAAAGCACATAGTATAACTGACGCCATGCCATTGAGAATAGGGGCTTCCATAGGCATTGTAGCCTGCAGAGATTGGGAGGAAGAACTGGATAACTCAATCCAGTGTGTACAAGGAAGTAATGTAACTTCACCTTGTGACTTTCCATTTAGAAGATTCAAGACTGCCAAAATTAAGAATAAATTGTAAGAAAGAACAATCACAGATGAGATCACTTCACTATACCACATTATGTCAATTGTTTCCCCTAGACAGAAATTACATTAAAATGAGAGCAAATGGAGAATTTTGCATACAGTAAGTATCTTGCTTAGATTATTCTCCTGGGAAAAAATATCTTTGTAATCACATGAGTCTCAGAAGAGATATCAACTATGTTCAGATTTGCCAAGATACCAACATCTGTAATAAAAAGTCAGAGATTATAATAGCAAACATTTCTCTTGAAGTCATTCCAAGTATGATCTACACTACATGGCCAAAAGTATATGGACAGCCCTTCTAATTAATGGGTTTGGCTAGGCCCTTTTATTCCAGTGAAGACAAATCTTAATGTTACGGCATACAATGGCATTGTAGAGAATTGTGCTCTTCCAACTTTATGGCAAAAGTTTGGTTAGGGCCCTTTCTGTGCATGAAGCGAGGTCCATAAAGCAATGATTAATTTAGTCTAGCCTGGAAGAACTTGATTGGTCTGCACAAAGCCCAGACCTGAACCCCATTGAACAATTTAAGTTAATTGAAATGCATACTGTGAGCCAATCCCCTTCATCCAACATCAGTGCCTAACCTCACTGATGCTCTTGTGTCAGAATGGAAGCAAATGCCTGCAGCCATGTCCAACATCTAGTGGAAAGCCTTCTTAAACTGTCAGGGAGGACCAAATAAAATGTAATGCTCAGCAAGCATACTGTATATGGGTGTTTGGGTGTTGACATACATTTGGCCACATAGTCGAAATCAAAACTGTATGCCAACAACTGTCCCATTTGTGTCTATTGTTATTTCTCTAATGTTGATACTTATATGACATACTGTAAAACTGAGAACTGCATTAAGCCTCCTGAGTTATTAAAAAAGAGCAACCTCTTGAGTCTGAGCAATACAATTTTTCACTGGGAAGGAACAACTTGTTCAATACATGCAGGTCATTTTAAGCTGATTCTATATATTTCAGGACAGCAATGCAGAAATCTATCTTGCATGCAATAAAAAAAATAAAAAAAACATAAATCTCTATGGCTGGATACCTCGATCATACTTGCTGTGTGACAGTTTAACACATAGTTATCATAGTCCAAAAGCCTTGCATGTTCACGTTGATAAATACAAATACAAGCAGTGGTGGTAAAAAAGCTCTGGCACAATGGCCAGCAGTTCTTTGTGAGCAAATGAAGGAATCCAATGCAGTGTTTGGGTGAGACAATAATATGTATAGGTGCGTGTATGTTCACGTCTACACTGGCTTTCTAACACACACAAACACATATAAACCACCACAACTCTCCAGAGAGTCTCTTTCGTTGGAGCATTGGCTCTCAGACTGCAGCGTGCTATCAGTATCCTCTGTACCCAGAAAGAGCTCATATTTAATTTAGGGGGGTTCATGTGGCTGGGTCTGGCAGAGACTAGCATTTAGACTGCTGGAAGGTAGAAGCATCTGGCCAGCAGAGATCCCTCGTCTGCTGCCCAAACCTGACTTTGTTTACTGGGTTGAAAAGAGTTACAGTACTGCCAACTGGCCGATAATGGGGGATAGGATGACTTTGTTAACAATGGCTAATAGTTAGCATATTTGCTGCCAAACTAGCAGGTGGGATACCCTGCTTAAAAGACCAGCTTAGACCAGTATGAATTTCCATGCTGGTCTAGACTAGTTTTTGCTGGTTAATGTTGGTTTGGTGCTTGTCTAGCAATGGCATATTGTTCACCAGCAAAACCTAGCAGGAGGAGATGAAGCTGGTTCACTTGCTTGTTAAGCTATTGTAGTTAAGTAGCCTGTTGTGGACACCAGCACTCCATGCTAATGACTAACTATGCTGTTGGCCAAAATGTGTGGCCAAAAAAAGCAAATTTTTCATGAAGAGTAGAGATTGATTGATTAATTAATTGGAATTGCTGGATGCTAATGAAGGCTCACAAAACAAAAGATGTCAGTTTTAGTGGGGACAGAAAATATTACGGTCTGTCTTCAGACAGTGCAAGAAGCTGTCATAGCTAAAGCTAACAGCTGTGACAATATGGCCGTTTCATGCTAGCTGTGCATGTCTCATGGGAGAAAGAGTTAAACTAGCCTGTCAAGTATGTCAGCGACATCAATCTCAAAGTGCCAACGAGCACTTTAAAACAGATGCCACAGACAAGACAGAACTATTGGCTATTGCAGACAACTCTGAAATTCTGACAGTGTTTGACGGCAAGCAATTATAAAGGGATTAGCATCTAAAAAGAACACAGAAAATCCAATATCAATGTTATTTTCCAGCTTACAGAAAAGATCAAATATGAATTTTGATTATTAGACATGTCTATTTATATCCAAACAGATCTATTTCGCTGTCACTTTCCAGGCTGATGATTGAGTGAAAAAGTGAAAGAGTACAGCACAAGGGATTTTGAGCATTAATTAGATTTGTATCTGTCTTTTCTTTACTCAAAGGTACTGCCAAATCACAGAAACGAGGAGACTGAAGTCAAATTTCACATTTAACTGTGGCTGTCACAATATTAACTGATGTCATTTAAAGAGCTTACACAGATCAATTCAGGTCTTGTTCTCATCAAAAGTTATCAAGAGAATATATTATATTATGTTATTGATAGTGTATGTTGCCCATTGCTGAAGTGTGTCTGGTGTGTTTGAGAGAAATTAAATGTGTGGTTCAGGGGCATAGCAATCATTTCAGAAGTGAGGGGGGCAGAAAGTTAAGCGTAAGAACAGAAAAATTTGACCAAATAAGCAAGTTTTTTGTTGTGTCTTGTCTTTGATGTAATTGTATTTATATCATACTTGTTTGCGCTAGTTTTAGTTCGATGACCAGATTGGACAAAATGTCACCTCGTGCACTTAAATTTTGTAATATATATATTACGGATGGATGGATGGCTGGATGGATGGATTGAGATAATTATACATAAAGTTCATAATCAATTTCATATTACCTTAATAACCAATATTGGGGTAAAACAAGAGGGAGCAAATGGAATTTACTAACTGCATGTACCATAAGGCTTTACATAAGGATTTCATATTGCCTAGCCAATGTAAAAAAGGTGATGTTTAATGTTTACATTGAGGATCTATTTCTATCTTAATAACCTTAAAAATACGTTGTTGGTTCATTTGTGTAACCTAATGTGATCAAGTTAATTCAGTGATAATAAATTATATTTTTGATTTAAAAATAAATAAATAAATAAATAATAATTTAGATGTAGCCACATGAAGCACATTTTATTATTACATAAGACAAAGTAATCAAACAACAATACTGTCCTTCAAAAGCAAACCACAGTAACTACATATTTTGTCAAAATTGAGCTATGACCAGAATTGTGTCTCTTAGTCTATACAGTATATGTATTCTGAAGGTGGATTACACTCAACTAAGATTCAGTGAATACGTACTGTGAAAATGTAATAATCCACATTTGGCTGGACAATCAAACTGTCACTGTTGGTGTAGGCCTAGTTCTGCATTTTGCCCTTGTGGAGCAGAATAGGCTACTGACAACAAAAAGAGCTCAGTACTAGCTGGATAACTTATATGCTATCTCAAAGAGTACATTTAAACCTAAACTATACAGCTAATTTCACAGAACTTCATCACATTCAAACTGTAACAGCAAAGAATCAGCATTAATATATGAACCTATATCCAGTAATTATTTAGTGGAGATATTTAGCGCTAAATAATAATAAAAAAAAGCTTCTATCTCTTTAAGATGCGAGCTATAATATCATAATATCAAGGATCATTATCAAAAAACATAAAAAGACACCAGAAGATAAATTACATTTCGTGATGTCGCAGTAAAAACATGAATGGAGTGTATTTTTCTTGCGTTGATTTCATGATCTAGTCCTAACCCTGTGGCTGACATGTAGCTTGGGTGTGTGACATGGTCATTATAGAAACAACGGTACACGAAGAGCTCATGTGCGCAGTTGAGCAGCTATTTTGTCTCTTAAGAGATAGACCAGTGTATTACCAGTGATAGACCATATGCATTTACACATATAAATCTATTATTGTGTGAACATATTTTCCTCTAGCACTACTGAAAGCACACTGTGCGAGCAACCTCTGAGACTTGAGTTCTGGCCCAGTGGGAACCAGGTAACCAAGTGTAACATACTGGAGGCTTGAGGAGGTTGAGAATCCATATGCAGAAGTTTAATAGGAGATTGAGTCACACAAACAGCAGCAGAAGTGATCAGTTGACAATAAGGTGGATCAATGTCACTATCAGGATGATAAGGAAAAAATATTCCACAGCATACAATATCAAAACGTTAACCTTGAATCAGAGTCAAAGTCCAGGCAAGGGTCAAACACAATAGGCAGGCAAATCCAAAAGCATATAAGTCCAAAACAGTAATCCATAAACATGAGTCGAAAACAACAGGCAAGAAAGTCAATACACTAGTATAAACAGACCATGAAAGAATGCTCAGTAAGGCAGGTGAAACTGGCAATACTTCGCAAGATGGTGCTGCATAAACATGGCATAAATATGGACGCCACAGTATGTCATGATCAGTACTCTGGTGATGGCTACCTCTGGTGGCTGGATGACTGATCCATGGACCGAGATGTTACACCAAGTAATCGCATTCACAGAATTAATGATGAGCATGATTAGAAGTTGCATTTTCGCTCTTAAAAAAGCGAACACATATAAATATATTTTTTACACATATTTTTTTTTTTTTTTATTTATTTTTTTTTTTTTTACTCCACTGATGGTTAAGTTTAGGGTTGGGGTAGGATAAGGGGGTACAGCTAATAAAATATGCATTCCTGTTATCTGTATTACATCATTTACAACTAAAAATAGCTACACTGTGGACATTTCGAGAGGTAAGTGGAGCTCACATGTGCTCATATACTTCTAAAAACATCTTCCAGCTTTGGCCACTTGGGGAAGCGATACAAATTTTTATAAGCACAGACAGATTTCAGCAGCAAAACTTCCAACCTACTCTTGCCGATTAGTCTGTTTGCTTGCTATCACTGGCCTGATTTTAACTACCCTAATTTTAAAAGACTCTAACTGAGACTTTGTGTAATAAATATGAAATGCACTTTTGGGTCTAAGTCAAAGCTGAGGTGTGCTATTTGTATTCATAGAAAGTGGGGAGTAAAGTAAGCTATACTGCTGTGTGTTGACTAAGGGACATTAGCAAAGAGAGAGTGTATTTGCCTGAAACCTCAGTTTCTTATATCTGACCCAAGTGCACACAGGGAAACCAAATAATAGGAACTGTTGAGTGTAAGCAGACTCTATAAAGAAATGTCAAAACCAAATTAAATATTACGTTATGAAAAATGTGATCTACTTTTTAATACTTTTGAATATGTTTCAAAATCAGTGTGAAATGTGAACATTGTTATTCATTTTAGACATTACATACATGGTCATACATTTTGGATTCCATTCATTAATCAGTGCTATGCAAACCTGTTTTTCTACAATATATTTGTATTTTTTTCACTTTATCTTACACCCAAAAAATCAGCAGAATTCAAACTGACCAGCGTCACCCTGCATTTGTCATTAAACCTAAATTGCTCATTCTGTTACTTTGGTTAAACAACTGGTTTGTCCCTACAAAGTTAATTAAACTAATTGAGCTATTTGTCTAAACCAACATCGAAAATGAACTGCACAATTTGTTCAACTGGATTCATTCTTCTCAAAAACAGTCGAATGCAGCCTGAATCCCAGCCAATATTCAATAAATGTAGGTTGATAATTTGGTGCTGATGTGTGTGTAGCAGGCAGTTGGATATTGGGGACAATTAGGTGAGGAGAAGGTCTTTGTGTGGGTGAGTTGTCTTGAGCGCCCCATCGTGCCCTTCCAAAGGAATAAATAATGGATAATCACGTCAGGCACCATCAAATAATAACAAACACACAAAACAGGTCGGCAAGGGAAAACTAGCCAAGCTCCAAAATGCCAAGGCTGAATAATTCAAACTGTGTTCCCTCACTGCACACCACGATTGCCTCATTCCAACCAGGCAGACGAGAGATGGGAGAAAGACATAGGGAGGGGTGGAGTTCCGAATGAAAAGAGTGCTGGGAGGAGAGAAGGGGGACAGAAAATGACAAAAAAAAAAAAAAAATTGAACAGTACAAAGAGAGTGGAGAAAAAGGGAAAAACAATCTGTTGCTGCACCCTTGTGAGGACCAACAGGAAGCAGGCCAATTCTCTTGTGCAATGTATGCATGCTGAATGTTTATGTAGCCCTAAACAAAGATTAAATTATGACAAATACAATTTGAGGTCAAATTTAAAGGTGTACTCAGTTAATGTTGTGTTCATAGTTCACTGACAAGGTGGGGTAGATGCAGCATCACACAAAAACAGAAGTTATCAGTAACTATGTTTCCATCCAAGGATTTTTTGCGAAAAATGTTTCAGCGCATCACAATAAAGCTGATTGAAATGCAAATTATCGCTAAAATTGCACAAATGTCGACATAATATTTTTCTGTTTAACTCTAGTGCATAAACTATGTTGATACTTCAAATGACGCGAAAAACTGGTTTGGAAACACTGTTGTGAAAATAGGCAATAACGCAAAAATATAGTGTCACATGACCTAATTTACCCCAATCCTTAGCCTGTGTTAATCATGATGACAAGGTATAGCCTACATCCTTGAAAGCCAATTTATTGTACATGATTATTGATTGATCTTAAAAGCATAGCACAGATTCGATGCTGCAAACATGACACTTCCAGGAGTGCCAACAAAAATCTCATATCATGCACATTGACAAGTGCATGGAGAACAAATGAATGGCCACTCTTTGTGATTAATTTAATCTCAGTAGCCACCCATTTATTTATTAAAGTTGCTTTTCCACACCGTTCAAAATAATAGACGGCAGTCATGGAATTAGCCTACAATACAATCAAACATAATTTCTGTGCACAAAGATAAATTAAATACACAATACTAGGAGAAAAGCTTCAGTATGCTTTTTTGGAACACTAACATAGCCCAATTCTATAAACTTATTGTTTAGCTTACTTTTGAAAAAAAGTAGTCGAAGAGACGATGATGATTGATGAACCCGTGCAGTTTTATTTACAAACGTGATATCCAACAAAACAACAACTCCAAACGTGAACAATACAAAAAACATGAACTTGACTTGACTTGACTTGTATGAACTTGGCATAAACAATAACACAACATTACTCAAACAATACCTGACAATGAACAATGGCAAACATGAGGCTTAAATACATGGACAAATGAGAAACATGACAATGATAACCAGTGACAAGACAGAACTGATAACAAGGTAACTAGACAATAAACCAATGAAAAAAAAACACATGAACAAACATGGCATGGAACAAACACATACAACCCTGACAGCTGGCAAAATTCACTGTATTAAATTAAATAAATTACCAAATGAATAAAGCATTAAATTAAATAATTATTTACCAAACGAAAAAAAAAAAAAAAAAAAATATATATATATATATATATATATATATATATATATATATATATATATATATATATATATAATTATTTTTATTTTTTTTTTATTTTTTTTATTTTTTTTTCATTTGGTAAATAATTTTGGACATTTCGAGAGGTAAGTGGAGCTCACATGTGCTCATATACTTCTAAAAACATCTTCCAGCTTTGGCCACTTGGTGAAGTGATACAAAGTTTTATATAAGATTTCAGCAGCAAAACTTCCATCCTACTCTTGCCGATTAGTCTGTTTGCTTGCTATCACTGGCCTGATTTTAACTACCCTAATTTTAAAAGACTCTAACTTAGACTTTGTGTAATAAATATGAAATGCACTTTTGGGTCTAAGTCAAAGCTGAGGTGTGCTATTTGTATTCATAGAAAGTAGGGAGTAAAGTAAGCCATACTGCTGTGTGTTGACTGTGGGACATTAGCAAAGAGAGAGTGTATTTGCCTGAAACCTCAGTTTCTTATATATTCTTATACTTGACCTATATAACTGCCTTTTCTTCACACAAATTTAAATTACCCTGTAATACCCTGTTCTATAGAAATAAAAAAGTTGGCTGAATGATGTTCTACACTTTTTTCAAGACTATAAACTATCAGAACTATTTGTCCAATGCTGAGTTCACTTTCAGAAAAATAGCTTTTGAATATTTTAAATCTAACCCTCTTTACCTCTGATCACATTTAGTGAGCTTCTTCAGAAAATGTAAATTGCATTATGATGCTAAAATTATTTTTAGATGACAATGGTTGTTAAAAGTTGCCGGACAAATATGCAGGACATAATGCAGTTGTGATGACAATGCTTTAGATTAAATGATTGTTCAAAATAGCCTATTGAATATCAGGAATGTATCATATGTAAACCCTGATATTACACCGCATAACTTTTTCTGTAATAGCTGTGCACACAGCATATACACATCGATTGATGATCCTTATACTAAGACCGAAAGTTTCCCCCACTACTTGGTGCAGGTTGCCAGCTTGAACAGGGCCATGATGATTCACTTTCGGGTCAGACCCGGTGTCAAACTGTGATAGGCGCAACATCAGGACCAATATTACAATCTTATTAGAAGGGCAACTGCTCCCTTTCGATTACAGTTCCTCGTCTTCTGATTGCATTTATTTATGAAATTAAAATGACAGTAAGCTGGCTAATTTAAATGAATTGTCTCGATTCTCTCCTCATTTTACCAAAACTTCAGAGGAAAAAAATTAGGGACATCTGGGAGGTGAAAAGTACATTTAGAGATAAACACACGTTTTTGTATGGAAACGGCTTAAGGGCAGATTTCTTTTGTGATAAACCAAAACTTATGCGCCAATGTGTTTTTTTTTTTATTTATTTATTTTTTTTAAGCATGACGTCATCACCATTTGTATCGATAAAAGGCCATTTGAATGGAAACAGGCAGAAGACAGCAAATTTCGCAAACATTTTTTTTTATTTTTTTTATGCATTTTCACCTTGTCGATAACAAAATACCACGAAAAATGGATGGAAACTAGGCTAGTGTCATTGTAAAAACACCTTTAAAACTTTGAATTTGGGATACATTTGTAACAATGTACGGTAAAACTACAGGTAGGAACTACGTTTGAAGTTAACATTACAGATTCTGAGGGGAAACTAATAGAAATAAGTTCCAAAATTCTAGATAAAAAAAAATAAATAAAAAAAAGAGTGCTATGAAAAAAGAATGGAGGACAGAAAAGACCAGAGAACAAATTTTAAAACCATACAAAGAGAGGTAAAAGAGGGAGAGGAAGAGGGAAACAATCTGTCGATTCAGCCTTGTGAGGACCAACATGATGAGCAAGCAGGCCAATCCTTCAGTGCTCTGTATTCATACTGCATTGTGTCCTGAACAGTATTGACTTGGCTGCCACACGTGCCCCAGAACAGGTGGACTCAGCTGTGGAAGAACATTGGGGAAGGAGGCACGAGCTCTGGATCGCTCTAGAGGTGTCTGTCCATTGATCTGACACCAATTAGCATAGCAACCATTTCCTGCTGACTCAAGAAGGGGTGTAGAGCCAACAAGCAAACCATCAAATGTGTCAAACTCTGATTATAATCACTAATTACAAATGAGTTATTAGTGATTATAGTCAGAATTTGTGACATATTGGTCAATGATGTGATGCTCATCCATTAAGTTATTCAAAAATACATTTAACATTAACACAAAATAATTACATGAATACACTTCTTCTATGATGAACATGTTTTCAATTTCTGAGTTCAAAGTCATTTTAATATATATTTTTTTTTTCATAAGGCTTAAATTAAAAAAAATTAAAAAAGTGGTGTAAACGACTAAGGCAGTAAAAATAAAAACAAACAAATAAATACATATTTTAAAATAAATAAATAGTTTCAAAAATCATGGCATAAGTGGTATGGAATAATCATTTATTATTATTTCTTTAAAAAAATATAAGCAGTGATTGTGCTTTTTTTTTTTTACACTAAAATTTGAAAAACAAAAAAAAACAAAATCACCAAATCATGTCATGTCATGTGACAATAAAACCATAACACAGAGAGGACCTCCTTAAGACCATAATGTTTGTGTGTGTTTAAAAAAAAATAATAAAAATCTGATATTTTGACATTTTATATATATATATATATATATATATATATATATATATATATATATATATATATATATATATAAAATTCACATTTTGTTCAGGTCAAATGGAGCAACCCTAAAAGAATCTAGACTACAAAATGCATGATATTTGTTTAAATATGTTTTACCCCCAAACATATGTTTGAAAACTTTTATGAAATTAATGATTACATTGTGTACACTCACATTACTAGTACTATATTTTACTTGATGGTTTCACCACTTAACATTTTTAAAGCTATTATATATTATATATATGACGTTCCACGTCATAGCCACGCCTGAGTCTGCTCCGGGCCATGTCACAGCACGCCTGAGTCTGCTCCATGCCATGTCACAGCCACACCTCAGCCTGCTCCGTGCCATGTCACAGCCACGCCTCAGCCTGCTCCGTGCCATGTCACAGCCATGCCTCAGCCTGCTCCATGCCATGTCACAACAACGCCTCAGCCTGCTCCGTGCCATGTCACGGCCACGCCAGAGTCTGCTCCGTACCATGTCACAGCCACGCCTGAGTCTGCTCCGTGCCATGTCACAGCAACGCCTCAGCCTGCTCCATGCCATGTCACAGCACGTCTCAGCCTGCTCCATGCCATGTCACAGCCACGCCTGAGCCTGTCACAATAACGCCTCAGTCTCCTTCACGCCATGTCACAGCCGAACCTCAGTCTGCTCCGTGACATGTCACAGCCAAGCTTCAGTCTGTTCCATACCATGTCTCAGCCAAGCCCCAGACTGCTCCATGCCATGTCACAAGCAAGCCTCTGCTCCACAGTCCAGGCCCACCTCTGCTCCAAGGTGCAGGCGGACCGCCTCTGCTCCACATCTCACAGTGAACTTTGTATTTATGTTTGGGGTGTCGGGAGCCGCCCCAAGTGGGGGGGATATGTCACGTTTATGTAATTTGTTCTTGTTTTCATGTCTTTTTTTAAATTTAGTTCCTGTTCAGGTCATGTGGTTCCATGTCATGTTATTTCCTGTTTCCCTGTCAAGTCATGTGATCATCCTGTTTCCCTCCATGTTCATGTGTCTTGTTTTCTTTGGTTTATTGTCTTGTTAACTCGTTATCAGTTCTAGTTTGTCATTGGTTTAAGTTTATTAGTCTTGTTATCTTGTTTATAGTTCTATCTGTTCATTGGTTGACTAGTTACCCTTGTCCATGTATTTATACCCTCATGTTTGCCATGGTCCTTGGTTAGGTATTGTGTGTTGTAACATTGTTTGTTAGTCAAGTCAGGTCAAGTTGCGTTGTGTTATGTTAAGTCATGTCAAGTCATGTTTCATCAAGTCTAGTCAAGTTTATGTTTTGTTCACGTTTGGATTTCACGTTTGTATTAAACTGCATTTGGGTTCTACACTTCATCATCATCGTCTGCCTGTCATTGCCAGCATCGTTACACTTATCTTTCAATGACCATGTGATGAGGAGGAGAACATGGCCGGGCTGTGAGGGTGCATGGCCAGCGCTGAATCAGATGATCAGCAGGAGAGCGAGATAAAGGGGAGCCGGAGACACCAGTTTGAGAGAGAGACACACACGGCCATGCTGCGTGTGTGTGTGTCCATGTTTGTTTTTTGTTGTTTTAAGTTGAGTTTTACATTAAACCTTTATGTTGACTGTTCAGCCGGTTCCCACCTCCTCCTTGCCCATCCTTTAACTGTTACATTGGTGCCGAAACCCGGGAGGGATGAGGGATGCGCTGTTGCAGAGTCCTCGCTGCTGCCGTCCACCAGAGGAGCAGCTGCGGCTGTCTGCCTGGGGACGGAAGGGTTGCTGCCGGCCACCAAGAGCCGGAGGGACCGCTGCTGTCCGCTGAGAAGGGGAGGAGCAGTTCCGTCTGCCAGGGGTTGGAGGGCTTGCTGCCATCTGCCGGGGGAGGAGCGAGCTGTCGTCCACCAGAGGGCGGAGGAGCGGTTGAGGACCGGGCGACAGCATGTCCGGGGACCGGCGAGCAAGTTTTCTCCTCTCTCTCTCTCTCTTCCCTTCGCCACACCTCCCCTCGTCTCAGGTTTCCAGGAGGCGGGGTGGACCACAGGCTGATAGAACGGCTGGAAGGGCAGCATCTCCCCTCTAGAGACGGGGTGGGGTGGGAGTAAGTCAGTCCAGTGGTGCACCGGACTGAATCGGGCGGGGGGAGGAGTTTGACTAGGAGGGGGGCGTGGCCGTGAGGGTGCATGGCCGGCACTGAATCAGATGATCAGCGGGAGAGCGAGATAAAAGTGTGCCAGAGACACCAGTTCGAGAGAGAGAGAGAGAACGCAGCCACACTGCATGTGTGTGTGTCCACACACAGTGTTTTACATTAAACCTTTATGTTGACTGTTAAACTGGTTCCCGCCTCCTCCTTGCCCATCCTTTAACTGTTACAGATCAATATAAAATTTAGCTAAAACTGGAATTAAAACAAAATTTTAGATGAAAGTTTAAAACCAATAAAATGTATCTGGTTAAAAAAAAAAAAAAAAAAAAAAAAAAAAAAAAAAGAAAGAAATGGAAATAAATGTATCTGGAATAAATGACAAAATTTGATAATTAAAAATTACAATAAAAAATTACAAGTGTAATTTTGAGGAATTCTGAAGTAGCTGAGATAGACTCCAGCACCCCTGCTTCCCTACATACAGTTGGATAAGCAGGTAAAAGTTTCAGGTAAAAATAGAGAAGATTGGATAAATGCTGGGATAAATGAGAAATTCTGAGGTAAAAGTTTATCTAGTTAAAAATTTAAAAGAGTAACTTTGAGTTAAAAAATTATAGATTCTGATGAAATATAACAGAAAAAATTAGATCAAAATTCTTAGGTGAAATGTAGAGATCGAAGTGCAGGCATTCTTGAAACAAGACAGCACTGTGGAAAAAAATGTGGACTCTTGCCCTCCTCATTTTTTAAACAATTGCTCAAATTCATTCATCCATTATGCAGGTCTTCAGCTGCACAATTGTAAGGGGTCTTCGTTGCCATATTGTGCGCTTCATAATGCACCACACATTCTTAGTTGGAGATGGTCAGGACTGCAGGCAGATCAATCTAGCACCTGCAGTCTCTGCTTATTCGGACAGTATGTGGTTTGAAGTTGTCCTGTTGAAAATTCTGGGACGTCCCTAGAAAAGACGGTGCTGGATGGCAGTATATGCTGCTCCAAAATTTTTACATATCTGTCTGCATTAACCCTTACGCATGTATGATCAAACCGGTGTGATTACACTAGGCTAGGCTCAGACATGTACGATCAAACCTGTGTGATCTGCATTCATGCTGCTGTTTACCAGCAAAATCGGTTATCATAATGACTGAAGCGGTTGTCATAATGAAACAGCTGCTCAAACTGTCTTTTCAACATCACAATATCTTTATTTTTATATGTTATAAACTTTAAAACAATCACTAAATAAAAGTATAAAGCTGTTACCGTCAGAGCGCCCTGTTTAGATGCAGCGCTGCGGCCATGTTTTCCGATGTCAAAGAATATACAAACTAGTCAGTCCACTCGAGCCTTCTCCCATTCCATCACAACCACTTCCAGGGCTGCGAGAGTGGAAGGGCTAGGTTTTTAGAACCTTCTATGCTCCTCCTTTTGTATGCTTCTATGTCGATACAAACTCAGAATCCCATCTTGCATTGCAATGAAAATATGGAAGCACATAGCCAGCAAGTGCATTCGCGATTGCATCTTATCTATCATAATCAAACGTTATAAACATCTAAAAACCAGATTATATGTTTGATAATATATAATCTGACCTTCAGTGCACCCGCTGTGATATAATCTGTCCTCCAGTGCATTACGCTGGGAGATCCGTTAGTACAGGAGAAACACATGTGCGAAAAGGTTAATGGTGCCCTCACAGATGTGCAAGTTACCCATACCATGGGCACTGACACACCCCTGGCACATACGGACACTGGCTTTTGGACCTGATGTTGATAACAGCTTGGATGGTCCTTTTCCTCTTTGGCCCGGAGAACACGACGGCTGTGTTTTTCAAAAACTATTTGAAATGTGGACTCATCGGACCAAAAACTGTCCACTGTTCTACTTTCCATCTATGATGAGACCAAGCCCAGAGAAGTCGGCAGTGCTTCTGGACAGTGTTGATGTAGGGCTTCTGCTTTGCATAGTAAAGTCTTAACTTGCATCTGTGGATGCAGCGGCGAATGGTGTTGACTAACAAAGGTTTACTAAAGTAATCCCAAACCCATATTCATGATAACCATTACAGATGAATGATGTTTTTTAAGACAGTGATGTCAGAGGGATCAGAGATCATGCACATTCAGAAGTGGTTTTAGTCTTGCCCTTTATGCACCAAGATTTGACCATATTCCTTGAATTTTTTAACTACTGTATATTGTGCACTGTAGAGGGTGAAATGGCCATTGTTCTCAAAGTGCTGGATTATTTGCTGAAGCATCTGTTGGCAAATTGACAAGTCTCGAATGAACTTTGCTTTTGAAGGACTAGGCTGTTTTTGGAGGCTCCTTATATACAGTGACACGATTGCCTCACCTGTTTAACATCTCCTGTTTCACATTGCCTTGTTATTTTAACTCGTCAAATTTTTATTAGTCTTTAATTGAAAAAATCAACTTTTTTTGTAGCGTGTTACAATCATCTGATTTGAAATAACTGTTCATAAAAAAAAAAAAAAAAGAAAAAGAAATTTACAAGATAAAACATCATATAATGTTTAGATGTAGTGCTTTCAATATAGCAAAGGGTGAATATAATTTACAGATCACAAATTTGTGTTTTTATTAGCATTTTTCATACTGTCACAACTTTCTCGAAATTGGGGTTGTACAGAAACAGAGAGAATAATTAAACTATATCTCTTGATGTCTCTAAATGTCCCTCTCCAAATCTCTTACCCCATTTATTTCCTTCTCTCATCTCTAACTCTCTCTGTCTCCATTTCCATTATTATTTTTATTTTCTCTGTGTACCTCTCTCCATATCCTGTCCCACAGCATAAACCCCCTCGCACCCTCACACTCACACAGGAGGTTTTGCACTGGTGGGATGCAGGGAGGCGTGAAATCAGCAGTGTGTATGCATTTCTGAACACAGCAGTGTGTCTCTGTGTCCCCACTGTTTTAAAGGTCATGCAGTGGACACACACACACACACACACGCAAACACACACATGCAAGCACGCACACACACACACATACACACACACACACACACACACACACACACACACACACACACACACAAACATGGCTATGAATACAACTTATCTAGCTAAAATAAACAGGACTGATATCCACATACTACTGATACACTGTTTTTGGTAGTCCATAATTCAGAGGATGTTGTATTTCTGGGGTTCACATTGAGAAGAGGAATACAGTGCATCCGGAAAGTATTCACAGCGCTTCACTTTTTCCACATTTTGTTATGTTATGGCCTTATTCCAAAACTGATTAAATTCATTATTTTCCTCAAAATTCTACGAACAATACCCCATAATGACAACATGAAAGAAGTTTGTTTGAAATCTTTGCAAATTTATTAAAAATAAAAAACGAAAAAATCACATGTACATAAATATTCACAGCCTTTGCCATGACACTCAAAATTGAGCTCAGGTGCATCCTGTTTCCACTGATCATCCTTGAGATGTTTCTGCAACTTGATTGGAGTCCACCTGTGGTAAATTCAGTTGACTGGACATGATTTGGAAAGGCACACACCTGTCTATATAAAGTCCAACAGTTAACAGTGCATGTCAGAGCACAAACCAAGCCATGAAGTCCAAGGAATTGTCTGTAGACCTCCGAGACAGGATTGTATCGAGGCTCAGATCTGGGGAAGGGTAAAGAAAAATTTCTGCAGCATTGAAGGTCCCAATGAGCACAGTGGCCTCCATCATCCATAAATGGAAGAAGTTTGGAACCACCAGGACTCTTCCTAGAGCTGGCCGCCTGGCCAAACTGAGCGATCGGGGGAGACGGGCCTTAGTCAGGGAGGTGACCAAGAACCCAATGGTCACTCTGACAGAGCACCAGCATTTCTCTGTGGAGAGAGGAAAACCTTCCAGAAGAACAACCATCTCTGCAGCACTCCACCAATCAGGCCTGTATGGTAGAGTGGCCAGACAGAAGCCACTCCTCAGTAAAAGGCACATGACAGCCCGCCTGGAGTTTGCCAAAAGGCACCTGAAGGACTCTCAGACCATGAGAAACAAAGATTGAACTCTTTGGCCTGAATGGCAAGTGTCATGTCTGGAGGAAACCAGGCCCCACTCATCACCTGGCCAATACCATCCCTACAGTGAAGCATGGTGGTGGCAGCATCATGCTGTGGGGATGTTTTTCAGCGGCAGGAACTGGGAGACTAGTCAGGATCGAGGGAAAGATGAATGCAGCAATGTACAGAGAGATCCTTGATGAAAACCTGCTCCAGAGCGCTCTGGACCTCAGACTGGGGCGAAGGTTCATCTTCCAACAGGACAACGACCCTAAGCACACAGCCAAGATAACAAAGGAGTGGCTACAGGACAACTCTGTGAATGTTCTTGAGTGGTCCAGCCAGAGCCCAGACTTGAACCCGATTGAACATCTCTGGAGAGATCTGAAAATGGCTGTGCACCGACGCTCCCCATCCAACCTGATGGAGTTTGAGAGGTCCTGCAAAGAAGAATGGGAGAAACTGCCCAAAAATAGGTGTGCCAAGCTTGTAGCATCATACTCAAAAAGACTTGAGGCTGTAATTGGTGCCAAAGGTGCTTCAACAAAGTATTGAGCAAAGGCTGTGAATACTTATGTACATGTGATATTTTTTTTTATTTTTTTATTTTTTATAAATTTGCAAAGATTTCAAACAAACTTCTTTCACGTTGACATTATGGGGTATTGTTTGTAGAATTTTGAGGAAAATAATGAATTTAATCCATTTTGGAATAAGGCTGTAACATAACAAAATGTGGAAAAAGTGAAGCGCTGTGAATACTTTCCGGATGCACTGTATGTTGTGTACTGTAGCTCTATTTCAAAGCTCTATTCATTAATCTACCTGTTTTCCAAAGCTACACCATGGATTCAACCAAACACCTCTGGTGTCACCAAACAGATTTGCAAAAATAACTGTTCACAACAGGTTTTTCAATCCATTATTAGTTGGAAAAACAAGCAGTCCCATGCCAAACTCACATCAAGCCAATGTCAAGTTCAAACCAATGTCAGGCCACTCAGACAAACTCATTGCAATTTTGTTTGGTTCCTCTGGAGCAGAAATAAGACATTGCACCTTAAAATAAGAGGTCAATTTTTTTTTTTTTAATTAAATATAAATACCAAAACAGATACCTATATCTTATGTAACATAATACATTTTTCATTTTTTCTGTTTTATTCTGAAGTCTGTTTTGTCAACAGCCATCTGTGTGTGTGTGGGGGGGGGGGGGGATGGGGGGGGCAGGTTTAAGTGGCTTACGAGGACTTTTTTTAGGTTACAAACTGGTAATTACAAGGGTATTATGCTATAAATGTGGTTTATAAGGACATTTCTAGTGTCCCCATAATTCAAATCGCTTAAAAAAAACAAACATACTAAACGATGTTTTATTGAAAATGTAAAAATGCAGAAAGTTTTTTTATGAGGGTTAGGTTTAGGGGTAGGGTTAGGGTTAGGGGATAGAATCTATAGTTCATACAGTATAAAAATCATTATCTCTATGGAGAATCATCATAATGATAGCTAAACCAACGTGTGTGTGTGTGTGTGTTTGTGTGTGTGAACCTATGAATGAAGAGAGCATGTTTGTGTATGTATGTACATGTGAAATTATCTATGATCATAAATGGAATGATCTAAAAGCATGTATGCAGTCCCAGATATCCACCGGGAGCCTCTCCTCCCCCTCACTTTGTAGAGAATATCAGAAGCAGACTTTTAATTGAGCAGATAACAAAATTAGCTGTGGGAGCCATATTTAATATTACCCAGAACTGTCAGCAAAAGATGTATGGATGGATGGATGGATGTGACTCCAGGTGGGATCCAGATATAAAAACAGAATATTTAATGAACAAAGCTAAACATACTTTGGTACCTAAATGAATTTGTGGCCAAATAAAAAATTATGTCATCATTTACTCACCCTGATAAACTTGTCTCAAACTGTGACAAAGAACAGTGAGACTTTTATAGTTTTAGCTTAAGTATATTTGAATAGTAACATTTACATTACATTTACATTTACATTTACATTACATTTACATTTATTCAACTGGCTTTTATCCAAAGCACCTTACAAAAGAGGAATAATACAACATAAGCGATTCATCATATTGAGACAGTAGTACGAAAAGTGCTGCATTACAAAGTTTCAATTTCATCAGAAAAATAATATCCAAGACAGATTAGAGTGCAACAAGAATAATTTAAAAGACCCTTAATATGCATTAACCCGAGACACATTTAAACACATGCTAACCACACTTTATGTTCTTTATAAACTATCGGGCCTTGTTAACCTCTCATACCCTTGCAAGGCAATTCACCTCAGAGAACTAATATAACAACCATAATAACAGTGAATACACACCAAACCACAGAACCTTAGTGTGAAACACATATACACAATAAACATTAATGTTTATTTGAAAAACAAAATTTAGGCCTAAACATTCAAGCCTAACGGTTGCCACTAAACAGTGCTTTTCAACTGTACATATCTGACCTTATTTGAAATGCCCATATACTCAAACCAGCTCATTCATAATTCAAACCTACAGTTATTCCTTTTGGCAGTTCTGTATTCATGGTCCTAATAAAATATGTGTTATGGCATATTAAAAAGCGCATTCGCGCTGGAAGCGTTGTCAGTCCTTGAGATTTAAAGGTCTTAAAAACAGAGGTGTCAACGGTGTATGAACACTACAAGTAATGTCAGGTGGGAAACATCGGCCAGAAAGACACATGAGACCTAAGCTCTTAAAAGTTTGTTATAAACATAAAAAAAAAAAAAAAAAAAAAAAAAAAACATTTAAGCAATCGATGTCTCTGCAGTGATGCTAGCATCTCCCTCGGCAACACTGAGAAAGCTTAATATTTCAGAAGAACGTTACCGGACATCAATTTGAAGGCGGTCTCTGGGCACTTTTCTGCTGCTGTAGAGAGAAGCTTTTTTTTTTTTTTTTACTGTTTTTTGTGATTCATGCTGAATATCAAATCAAATCAAATCAAATCACTGGTGAATATTTAAACACCAAACTCTGACACTGCCGCTTAGATTGTTTAAATAATTGTGTATGCAAGACTGAGTGAGTGTGCATGAGTGTTTAAGGGAGATGTTATCTGGAAACATCAGGGAAATGAAAAATGACAGGGCGTAAGATTTTAAACTAGACGATTTTGTTTAATTTATTGTATAATTTTAACATCAGAGGTCCGCAAAGATGCTGTCCCTGTCTATCTCTCTGTCTGAGTTTATGTGTGTTAT
This sequence comes from Myxocyprinus asiaticus, assembly GCF_019703515.2. Classification (NCBI taxonomy): domain Eukaryota; kingdom Metazoa; phylum Chordata; class Actinopteri; order Cypriniformes; family Catostomidae; genus Myxocyprinus; species Myxocyprinus asiaticus. Next base: position 42,370,699 of record NC_059350.1, on the reverse strand, counting down.
AAACACATGTAGTCAGGTAATGCATGCATCACTTGGTCTGTGGTCAAATGAAATAAACTTCTGTCAAAACCAATTAAAATCCATCTTTTCACTTCAGGGGACTGGCATTTAATTCATTTCTCCATATATCAAGAGAATGAGGAATCTCAGCACCGTGACCGAAAGCAGGCCTGGTGCAGGTGCTAACACGCACACACTGACCTACACACCTATGCAGTGAATGAATAAGGTCAGTGTGTTTCAGTAGATGATCTGGATTCTGATGAGAGTTCCCAATGCAGGACATGCTGTGTGTGTGCTGAGAGAGAGAGAGAGAGAGAGAAAGTGATAGAGAGAGCGGGAGAGACATAAAGGCTACAAATGAACACAAAATATTTAAGAACTGTGGAGTTAACTAACCAACTTGTACTAAAAAGTACCAAAAGCACCATAATATTACCTTATTTTTTTGGACATGGTGTCTGTTTCTTTTTTACACGAACCATGGTACTACCAATCAATATATTATTAATTATTAATTACATGTTTTTAATAAGGTGTGATACTTTTTTAGGGTATATTAACAAAACACACATTGTGTATCTGAAGCATTTCACTGAAATGGTCAATACAATCTGTAAACCGTTACTATGCCTTGAATAGAATATTATGAAATATATCAAATGTTAGATAACAGATCATTTTGTGGAACTCACACCATGTAGAGTATTAGAGCACTTTAATGCTTCAAAGCGCATAATTTAGTGGACAAAAGACATGAATTATAATTCTTTATAAAGTAAACATATGAGAATCCATTAATATTTCTCTAAATGAGCACACTTTTGGACCAAACAATCTATTGGATGTTGTTCACTGAAGCCTGCTAGAGATAAATCCACAGGAGTTTACACCATTTAATACTCTCGTTTTGATATGTTGATATAACTTGAGAAAATACTCTTGCAGTAACATTTATTTCATGAAACTAAATGAGCTATCATGAAGCTAAATATTGAAGGTAGAGTATTACACCTTTCTAATGATGTCAAGTATGTCATAATTAAGAAATGTGTGTTAATAACATGCAGTGAGTATTAACAATACCGATTGTAGAGGTGTTAATCACAAGTTTCATCACGATACGATTTTATAATGATTCCCTTAGCCAGCGATCCGATGTTTGCCGACACCTCAAAGTCTGCCAGGATGCAAATTAGTTTCGATTCAGGGGCCTACAGTCAATATTAAATGATATTCTGTGCCTATAAATACTAAAATTACTTCCATACCCACGACTTGTTTTTGACAGGTGAGTATACACTGGCAGCCAAAAGTTTGGAATAATGTACAGATTTTGCTCTTATGAAAAGAAATTGGTACTTTTATTCACCAAAATGGCATTCAACTGATCACAATGTATAGTCAGGACATTAATAATGTGAAAAAGTACTATTACAATTTGAAAAAAATGTTCAGAACTTAAACTACTTCAAAGAGTTCTCATAAAAAAATCCTCCACGTGCGGCAATGACAGCTTTGCAGATATTCTAGCTGTCAGTTTGTCCAGATACTCAGGTGACATTTCATCCCATGCTTCCTGTAGCACTTGTGGCTGTCTTGTCGGGCACTTCTCACACACCTTACAGTCTAGCTGATCCCACAAAAGCTCAATCGGGTTAATATCCATAACACTCTTTTCCAATTATCTGTTGTCCAATGTCTGTTACTTTGCCCACTCTAACCTTTTCTTTTTGTTTTTCTGTTTCCAAAGTGGCTATTTCTTTGCAATTCTTCCCATAAGGACTGCACCCCTGAGTCTTCTCTTTACTGTTGTACAGGAAACTGGTGGTGAGTGGGTAGAATTCAATGAAGCTGTCAGCTGAGGACATGTGAGGCGTCTATTTCTCAAACTAGTGACTCTGATGTACTTATCCTTTTGTTTAGTTGTACATCTGGGCCTTCCACATCTCTTTCTGTCCTTGTTAGAGCCAGTTGTCCTTTGTCTTTGAAGACTGTAGTGTACACCTTTCCTTTTTTTTTTATTTTATTTTATTTATTTTTTTTTTGTGGCAATTTCAAGCATTGTATAACCTTCATTCCTCAAAACAATGATTGACTAATGAGTTTTTAGAGAAAGATTTTTTCTTTGCCATTTTTTACCTAATATTGACCTTATGACATGCCAGTCTATTGCATACTGTAGCAACTCAAAAACAAACACAAAGACAATGTTAAGCTTCATTTAACAAACCAAATAGCTTTCAGCTGTGTTTGATATAATGTCAAGTGATTTTCTAGTACCAAATTAGAAATTTAGCATGATTACTCAAGGTGTTGGAGTGATTTGCTGCTGGAAATGAGGCCTGTCTAGATTTGATCAAAAATGACTTTTTTCAAAAGTGGTGGTGCTGTTTTTTACATCAGTAATGTCCTGACTATACTTTGTGATCAGTTGAATACCACTTTAGTGAATTAAAGTACCAATTTCCTTCCGAAACAGCAAAATCTGTACATTATTCTAAACTTTTGGCTGCCAGTGTATATTTATTGTGTTTTTTTCTTCGCTGCTAATGCTCAGAGTGCCAGGTTGCTGCATCGCAAGGCGAAAGAGTAGTACAGTCAACTGAACTGTATATGGTCATGGCTGGTATGAAAGTGTCAAAATAAAGGTGCATCGATGTTTACGTGTTACATCAATGGCATTGCATCATTGGTTCGTTGGTTATTTGATCGATACATTGATCTAACCGATCGTGAGGCTGCCAGTGAATTTTGCGGGATATACAGTAAGTCATAAGTCTTTGACTCTTTGAATCAAATGAATGTTGTAATGGAGAAAATATTAACTACCACACATACAACATTATTTACAGTTCTACTGTACTGCCAAAACTACCACTTAAAAGATACTGTGGCACTGCTGGTATTTTAAAGCTTAAGAAGTGTGATACTACCATAGTATCGATATACACTCACTGGCCACTTTATTAGATACACCTGTACATCTACTTATTCGTGTGATTATCTAATCAGCTAATCATGTGGCAGCAGTGCATTGTATAAAATCATGCAGATATGGTCAGGAGCTTCAGTTAATGTTCACATCATCCATCAGAATGGGGGAAAAAAAATTATCTCAGTGATTTAGACCATGGCATGACTGTTGGTGCCAGATGGGCTGGTTTGAGTATTTATGTGTCTGCTAATCTCCTGGGATTTTCACGTGCAACAGTCTCTAGAGTGCATTGAGAATGGTGCGAAAACCAAAAAAAAAAAAAAAAAAAAAAATTCTGTGGACGAAAACGCCTTGTTGATGAGAGAGGTCAACAGAGAATGGCCAGACTTGTTCGAGCTGACAGAAAGGCTACGGTAACTCAGATAACATTTATCAGTACAACTGTAGTGAGCAGAACAGCATCTCAGAATGCATAACATGTCGAACCTTGAGGCGGATGGGCTACAACAGCAGAAGACCATGTTGGGTTCCACTTCTGTCAGCCAAGAACAGAAAACTGAGGCTGCAGTGAGCCTACCATTTGTGTACCTCAGCAGAAATCTAGATTTGTCAAACAAGGCGATATTTTTCCAATCGTCTACTGTCCAGTTTTTGTGAGCCTGTGCCAACTGCAGCCTCAGTTTCCTGTTCTAAGCTGACAGTAGTGGTACCTGGAGGGGTTTTCTGCTGCTTTAGCCCATCCGCCTCAATGTTCAACATGTTGTACATTCAGAAATGCTTTTCTGCACAGCACTGTTGTAATGCGTGTTAATTTGGGTTACTGTCACCTTCCTGTCAGCTTGGACCGGTCTGGTCATTCTCCTCTGGCCTCTATCATTAACAAGCCATTTTAGCCCACAGAACTGCTGCTCGCTGGATGTTTTTTGTTTTTCACGCCATTCTCTTTACACTCTATATACTGTTGTGTGTGAAAATCCCAGGAGATCAGCAGTTACAGAAATACTCAAACCAGCCCGTCTGGCACCAACAATCATGCCACAGTCTAAATCACTGAGATAAAAATGTTTCCCCATTTTGATGGTTGATATAAACCTTAACTGAAGCTCCTGACCCATATCTGCATGGTGTTATACATTACACTTCTGCCACATGATTGGCTGATTAGATAATGAATAAGAAGATGTACAGGTGTACCTAATAAAGTGGCCGGTGAGTGTATCATGCAACCCTAATACAAAGTTGATAATTTAGCAGATAACTGTGGGAGTAACAGATTTACACTAAGTGTAAATAGCAACAAAAAGCATCTTCTTTGCACTAAGAAGATGCTTTTTGTTGCTATTTACACTTAGTATAAATAGCATATATAACTATATATATATATATATATATATATATATATATATATATATATATTTGTGCAAAATAGCTTTTGCCAAAAAATAAAAAAATAAAATGAAATAAATAACAAGGTAAGGACATCTATGTGGTTCGTGGACAAAGGCCCATTCAAATACATCGCCATTGGGTATATACATGGTGCGATGGACCATATCACAATTTGGGATCCCATTTGCCTAGTAGCTATATGACAAAATGGACGTTTTTGCCTTACCAGAGGTAGTATCGAGTCGGGCCCAAATTCTCTGTATGGACACCTGTAGAGGACTTCACGCTCTACCCCAGCCACTCTGGTGCCACACTTACCATGTATCATCCACAGGGGCATAGTTCCCATATTAAGCATCCACAGGGCTAGTATTTTGTCCCCTTACCCTATAGTCTCCCCAAACTCTTCCTCGTGTCCACGAATCCTATATAGTGTCCACTTACCCAGTAGTCATCCTCCATAGTCTTCCTCACATCCACAGACACAGTATTGTGTCCACTTACCTAGTAGTCTTCCTCAATGGTCTTCTTCTTGTCCATAGAGACAGTATTTGCCCTCTTACCCAGTAAATAGTGTTTTTACATGCCTTTATCCCCAGAGTGCCCCCTGATGCCATACATCACCACGTTTGGTACTGGGCAGCACCCGGGCATCCCACAAGGTCATCCTGAATGCTTTTACGGACCTTCGTGGCACTTGATTTTTTTTTTGCTTTTTTTAACTCGACTTTGCCTCGGAGCACAAGGTGGGTGCCCGCTGTGCCTGCCAAGTGCCCTTTAAATGCATTTTTTGACCATCGACCAAAAATTCACTGGAATCGTTTGCCCTCCTAGTATCTTATCAAGGGCCCCTTGGGGTATGATATGGGGGCACATCCCACGTGCAATGTATGCCATTAATTTTTATACTGGTTTGGTGGAGAGGGCTCAGAAAGCTCCAAATGTCCTGAAAACTACATGTGCGTCTTGTCGGGATGTCCTCAGACAGTGCTAAGAGTTTGCCCTCTTTTGATACAAAATTTGACCCTTTAGGGAAGGTGTCCAAAAACCCAGTATGAAAATTACACAGGTTTACATGGCAAGTGGGACATCCAGAAAAGAGGGGTCAAAAGGTCGTAGGACCTTGAAAATTGAGATCGTCGACCGTCAGGGGCTCCCAGATCACATCCTAGAATTTGATGGCCCTGGGTGATTGCTAACTGTTAAAGCCTCTGATGAATATACTGCTGCACACGGGCCTACAGGGCAGGCTGTCTTATTGATTCCTATGGCAGGCAGGGATATCTATTGAAAATAATGAAAAATACTTTTATGCATCCCAGGCCGTAGTCCCCTTAGTATGTTGTTGAGGGGCACTCGACGTGTCACAGTATGACATTTGGGGTCTGTCGGACCTACAGATGCGATGCCAGGCCTACGTCCACGTGCAATGTATATCATTTGTTTCTATACTCTGTTTATGGACACCACTCCTAAACCTCCAAATGACTCCAATTTGAAATCTATATCTTCTCAGGGAACCCCAAGACAGTGTGCAAAGTTTGAAGTGTGAATGAGTTGGTTAAGTGCTAAACTGGCCAACTTGTGAGTGCAAAGTGACAGTTACTTTTCTAGAATATTTTTCCAGATTTTTTTTTCAAGTACTTGCCCAGCACCGATTGAAATAAAATTTCAATATGCTGTTCACAGGGACTCAATGAGTGAGCATTTGAAGCCCCTAGTTGTTTGCACCAAATTTAAGGGTGTTTTCACTCTGTCATGCAGGAAGATCCCAACTGCAATGTATGTAATGGCCACCAAATATATGGTCTTTGGACACTCATTTTCTATGCAAATTGGACATATTAATTAGATGTAAGTTACACAAATGGGTTCTAATGAGTTTTATAAGTACCCTTAAAGTGGTTACATTCAAAAATATCAGTATAGATGTAACATTAAAGCCTCTGATGAATTTTATGCTGCACATGGGCCTACATGGGAGACTGTCTCATTGATTCCTATGGCAGGCAGGGAGATCTATTGAGAAAAATGAAAAAAAAAAAAAAAATACTTTTCTGTGTCCTATGCCTTAGTCCCCTTAGTATGTTGTTGAGGGGCACTCGACGTGTCACCGTGTGAAATGTGGGGTCTGTCGGACCTATGGATGTGATGACAGGCCTACATCCACATGCAATGTATACCATTCGTTTCTATACTCTGTTTATGGACACCACTCTGAAACCTCCAAATGACTCTAATTTGAAATCTATATCTTCTCAGGGGAGCCCTAGACAGTGTGCAAAGTTTGAAGTGTGAATGAGATGGTTAAGTGCCAAACTGGCCGACTTGTGAGTGCAAAGTGACAATTATTTTTCTAGAATATTTTTCCTGATTTTTTTCAAGTACTTGCCCAGCACCGACTGAAATAAAATTTTAATATGCTGTTCACAGGGGCTCAATGAGTGAACAATCAAAGCCCCTAGTTGTTTTCACCACATTTAAGGGTGTTTTCACTCTGTCATGCAGGAAGATCCCAACTGAAATGTATGTAATGGCCACCAAATATATGGTCTGTGGACACTCATTTTAATGCAAATTGGACATTGTTATGACTTAAAACTCATGTATATATGTTTATTTGTATGCCCTGAGTGCTAAACAGGTGGTTTAATCAATAATATTTATTACAAATATTCATTAAATACATTTAAACTGAATGTCCACGGACCATGTATTTGGCGGCCCTTATATACTATATTGCAGCTGGGATCTTCCTGTATGACTTAGCAAAAACACAGGAAGTCCCAACTGCAATTGTCATTGTCAATATTTTGAGTATGGACCATGTATTTTTGATAATGTAAATACACTGGAAATGGGAGAGTGCCTTGTACAATGTATTTGCATTTTCAAAAATACATGGTTCATGGACATCAATTTTAAAAGGTACAAGATCAAATTATTGACTAAAAAACATATTTAGGTTTTATGTGACTCCCTCCCCAGGTATTCAGAACCATTATATACATTGCACAAGGGACCATCTCACTTACAATGTATTTAATTAGTGTTAAAGACATGGTTGGTGGACATCAAGTCCTCAGGACATCAAGTCATACAGGAAGGTCCCAGCTGCAATGTATTCAATTGCCTCCAAATACATTCTTTGTGGACAGTCCTGTTTTATGCATGTTATACATAATTTCAAATAAAAAGTTATGTATATTTTTCATTTGAATGCCCTGACTGCAAAACAGGTGTTTCAAACAATAATATTTATTTTAATAATAATTCGATTCATTTAAATTAAATATCCATAAACCTAGTATTAGGTGGCCATTAACCCTCTGGGGTCTGAGGGTGTTTTGGGCCCTGCAGAAGTTTTGACATGCCTTGGCATTTGTGCTTTTTTCAGTTGCTTAAAAACATATTAATGGCTAAAGTCTGATAACACTGTATTCAGCACAAACTGGGCTACAATAATATGTGAACAACATGTATGTACATGTTTGCATTTTTTATAAAATAATGTTTATGCGTGGTTTTTGAAAAAACTAACATATTAAGTCACTGAAATAAGGCCACATAACACATACTAAACATTTGTTCACAAGACTTTTGAGAACTGGATCTTGTAGCCTAGAGTTTTTTGCTACAAAATGATGTGAAACCATCCTGATCACTCATTCATACAAAGCAATATAGTCATTTAACTTTTGTAAGACACTTTTAGTGTTAGAAAGGCCATATGCGAGGATGCGTGGATGATCATGAATATTGATGTGATTCACACCTGAGGAGAAAAGACCCCTCCCCTGTGAGAGAATTAATGTGAGGAGTCTTAATGATTGAATGTATTCTTTGTAGCTTATTCACAAAATCAAGTTTATGTTAAAAGAAGTAATCTGACTATACATTTTCTTTACATACTTTACTTAAAAAACTTTAGACCTACTCTGCCGTTTAAAAGTTTTAGATCTGTAATATTTTTTAAATGTTTTTAAAAGAAGTCTCTTCTGCCCACCAAGGCTGCATTTATTTGATCCAAAATACAGCAAAAACAGTGATATTGTGAAATATTTTTACAATTTAAAATAACTTTTCTATTTGAATATAGTGTAAAATGCAATTTATTCCTGTGATCAAAGCTGAATTTTCAGCATCATTACTGCAGTCTTCAGTGTCACATGATCCTTCAGAAATCATTCTAATATGCTGATTTGCTAATATGGGCATATTTACAGCACATTTTACACATTTACACCCAAGCTTGCAAGCACAAGTTTCATTGATGATAATGAGGCAGCATAAACAATAGTTCAAATCTAATTTAAACATTCATATTATTTTTATATCATATTACATATCATATTTATATCATACAGCATACAATTTAAATACCTGCTTTAGCAGAAACAACATTTAAATGTAACTAAACCTTTCCTATTAGGACATATTTCAAATTTCAATACTTTGAATACTGGCTGGCAAGTCTGGAAATAGACCAACTAGTAAAATATGTACATGTTTATATAAAATAGCATGCCAACTAATATGTAAGTAAAGACTTACTCATCTGAAATTGTATCCTCGGCTGGATCAAGTCGCTCTTCAAAATGCAAACGTTCCTTGTCGGATTCCCGCTCTTCTTCTGAGGAAAATGTGAACTCTTCATCACTATCCAGGACCATCTGAAGAGCTTCCTCACCTGTGTAGCATGCCATCTTCACGCAGAAAAGTCAATGAACTTGATGCTTTTTAAGGCAATGTTGGGAGTGTTTACCATTTACATTGATCGCCTCAGCACATTACCATATGAATAGCGCGCTCTGCTTGTGGGTGGGATCACATTAGCGATAATTAGCTGAGCCAGGAGAAACTGTACATCGCTTTGTTTCATACAGATTACATTGCAGGAGAATATTTGTTTTAAATTTGAATTGTTTTATTTAAAAGTAGACATTTTAAGCTTTCTTTAGACATATGTTTCAAGTTTGTGTGATAAGAATTCGCGGAGTTTCAGTTAATTTTTGTATAGTCTCTAATGATGTCTTACACTTATCTGTATCTGTAATAAAAATTATGGAGTATTTTAAGTTGTTTCCGCTGTTATGAGGAAAAAATCCAGCAGGACGCACCGGCACATCCATCAACCCCAAAGGGTTAAATATACTACCGGTCAAAAGTTTTGAAACACTTATTCTTTATTATAATTTTTATTTTTTTTATTTTTTACATTTTAGAATAATAGTAAAGTCATCAAAACTATGGAATAACATAAATGGAACTATGGGAATTATGTTGTGACTAAACAAAATCCAAAATGAATCAAAACTGTGTTATATTTTAGCATCTTCAAAGTAGTCACCCTTTGCCTAGAATTTGAAGTCATGTACTCTTGACATTTTCTCAACCAACTTCTTGAGGTATCACCCTGGGATGCTTTTTAAACAGTATTGAAGGAGTTCCCATCTATGTTGGGCACTTATTGGCTGATTTGCTTTATTATTTGGTCCAAGTAATCAATTTCAAACACTTTTTTAAATTAAATTTTAGTTTTATAATGAAATAAATCCGGGGCCCCACAGGGATGAAGTGGCATAATATACTTGGTAAGTGGACAAATACTATGTTTATGGAGAGCCCGCCCCCTACTGAACACACCCCAGGGGTCCGGGGCCCCACAGGGATGAAGTGGCATAATATACTTTTTAAGTGGACAAATACTCTGTTTATGGAGAGCCTGCCCCCTACTGGACACACCCCAGGGGTCCAGGGCCCCACAGGGATTAAGTGGCTTAATATACTTGGTAAGTGGAAAAATACTCTGATTATGGACAGCCCCGCACACTCCTGTACACACCCCCGGGGTCTGGGGCCCCTCAGGGATGAAGTGGCATAATATACTTGGTAAGTGGACAAATACTCTGTTTATGGACATCCCCGCCCCTCACATACACAGCCCCGGCATCAGCCAATCAGAGCCTGATACTGGGGGGTTCTTCCCCCAAATAGCAGGTAAGGGGACAAATACATGGTCTGTGGAACATTGGGGAGGGGGTTCCCTAACCCACCCGGGTATCCACCTGGAATGTATATGAATGGAGAAAGCACCCATTGCTATACACCTGCCGTGGGACCCTGTAGGTTTTCGATAGCTCCTAGCACGGCCACCGTGGGGCGCAGCCGCTCTGGGATGCCTCCCATCGCCTCTGGCGGACCCCCAGGCCGGCACGGAAACATGGAAGGCGTCTGCAAAAATCACCTAGGTGGTGCCACGCAGCATCCACAAACCTGGTACCACGGAGCTATAACATAGATTGCCCATTACATTTGGGTCTTACCCACTTCCCTAATGCAGGGTATTTTTGGTAAATTTTGATGCCATTTTTGAGTCCTGGTTCATTTTTTATCCTGCTGCCAAGGTGTTCTTTGCCATACCTTGGCTTAAACAATGTAAATACCATGGTATATGAATATGGTAATCATTCAGTACCATGGTATTTATCAAAGTACCATTTTATTACCATTTTTCTTTTTTTTTTTGGATCTAGTACTTTATTATTATAATATGTATGGTACTACCATTGTTGTATGGACATATACTATGGTACTACTATGATTTTCTTTGAAATACCTTTGAGTTATAAGTAAATACCATTATATGACAATTGGTACAAATCATTTAGTACCATGTGCAGTAAAAATCAAAATACCATTGTATTACCATTTTTTTTACATGTACCATAGCAAAGCCATGATATAAATTGAAGTACCTTGGAATACCATTTAAATATCATGGTATAGTGTATGAATATGGTAAATGTTTAGTACTATGCTATATATCAAAGTACCATGTTATACCATGGTACGGCTACAGTACTTTTTTGTAAGTGTTTGTACACCAAAAAATATTTTCACCTGTTCAGGGGTGTGAATGATTAGAGTACGAAATGACTCGCTCTGTGAGATGATACTGGCAGAAGGAAGAAGAGATGGAGAGACATGCGGCAGGTCGCTCACGTAGCATTGCCTACAGTTAGCACTGACCCAGCATGCACCTCTACTTCATTATACAGAGAGAGTGCATCTCCTTCGACCTCTAAAACAGCAATACACAAGCACCCACAGACACACACAGCACCCCTTGCATCCAAAACAGCAGCAGACCACTCCCTGCCCAGCACAAAAAACAAAAACAAAAAAAAAAGCCAGAAATATTGTTCGTCAGCATGATTAGAAAAGCAATATCCCTTGCTAAAGAAGAAAGAAGTGGAGGTAGAAAGAAAGGAGAGAAAGGGAAGGAGTGCGGCTTTTTAAATGCCACCGTGTGTGAAATTTCTAATAATGGCAAACAACTGAAGTTTTAGAATTGTTAAGGAAAAAAAATATTCTCCTTAATTTCTGGGGAAGGAGGAAGATGATAAAGGAGAAGTGAAGGAGATGTTTAACTCTTCATTAATAATATAACAACACCTGGATCCCAGAAAAGAGAGAGAGCCAGTGAGCTAAATAAATGGAAATTCATATTGTATGAGGCATGTGTATGCGAGTTTGTGTGTGTGCTTGTTTACTGTGACCTTTCTATTTTATTGCAAGTAATTTGTATTTGTGTCTGTCTGTTTGTGTATGTGTGTGTGCATGTGAGTTCGGCAGCCAGGGAAATATTGTCAGGATGCAGTTTGGAACCCTTTGCTCAATGAATAAACAAATAATGAAATAAAAGATAAAAATCAATCACGCAATGGGTGTTCAGTGTCTTAACTTCCTCATTATCACTGTGAAGGTTATTTTATGGTTATTTCATGCTGAATCCACCATCGACCGACAGGCACCATCTGGTTATGCCTGTTTTGTTGGACACTTCCTATTTAATAAACAGGATGTGTGATTATGATGAAGTGCATGATCGTCAGGCTGCGTTAGGGCTGTCTGCACAGGCTGCCAGACACAAGTGCTGGCTGTGAAAACTAACACAATTAACACACTCTTTAAATTATAAAGAGATGACATTTTATCTTGAGAGAAACAGAGGAAAATAACCTCTAGAAATAAACACTTTAATAATAACTTTCAATAATAAGAGTAACAAGCAAGGGAAATTTTATGGAAAATTCATTCATCATTTCCTCACCCACATGTCATTCCAAACTTTCTTCTTCAATCAGTCAATCAATCAATGTTTATTTATATTGCACATTTAAAAACAACTGAGGTTGACCAAAGTGCTGCACAATATATAAAAAGACAACAATCAAGACATGTAATAACAATAAACAAATAACTTACAAAGATAAAAAGAAAAATGGTCAACGAATGTTAAAAGCCAAGGAAAATAGATACGTTTTAAGTTTAGTTTTAAAAGCAGAGATAGTTGAGGCAGTTCTAATATGTGCCGGAAGACAGTTCCATAGCTTAGGTCCAACAACAGCAAAGGCACGATTTTAGACGGTTTAGACCTGGGAACACAAAGCAATTCAGATTCACCAGATCTAAGAGATCTCGATGAAGTGTACGGGTGCAGCAAGTCGGATAAGTACTGTGGCACCTGGTTATGGAGAGATTTAAATACAAACAATACAATATTAAAATCAATTCTAAATTTAACAGGAAGCTAGTGCAATGAAATCAAGAAGGAATTTTAAACGATGTGATTGCCGACTTCAATACAATTTCAGTTGACAGCAACTCACTTTTAAGTCGCAGTTCTGTTTGGTGTTTTGACGTATTTCCTACTGAAACAATAAGTAGGGGCAGGACATATTGTCTCTGTAACCAAGGTAGTTTGGGGAATGAAACAGGGCTTGGGGAGATAAATAGCCAAAAATACTCCTCTTAACCATCTCTCTTTGCTGCTTCGATCAATGCCAGGTCTGTGTGCATGACATGCTTTTAAAGGGACGGGGTTACAACTGACTAAAAACTTTTGGCTATTAGCTTAACTGTAAATTATCACATTTTAATTAAAGATTACGAGGTCAAATATTTATTATTAAAAAAAAAATAAAAATATGCATGGATGAATCATTTACAATAAGACCAGTGACATACATTAAGAAAATAAATAGGATACATTTTGATTTTATGCCGACTTTAAAGCTTAAAAAGGACCTAAAAATGTCATTACAATAAGCCATGCGACTCGTGTGTCATAATCCAAGTCTTGTGAAGGCATGCACAAGTAATTTTTGTGCGAAAGAAGCCAAATTAAAGGGATAGTTCACTCAAAAATGAAAATTCTCTTACCTTTTACTCACTCTCATGCCAAACCAAGTGTGTATGACTTTCTTTCTTCAGCAGAACACATTTAAAGAAAAATAGAAAAATATCTCAGCTCAGTAGATCCTTAAAATGCAAGTGGATGGTGATCAGATCTTTGAAGCTCCAAAAAGAACAGACAGTCAGCATAAACATCATCCATATGACTACAGTGGTTCAATTTGTGTCTTCTAAAGTGATACGATCAATTTTGGTGCAACCAAAGATCAATATTTAAGCACTTTTTAGCTATAACTCGTCACTTCAGATCAGCAGCCACATGTACAATCACGAGAGGGTGGATTTCACGCTGTTTCTAATGTGACGTAGTTGCGTTGGCATAATCTCACATTTTTCTCTTGGTTGAGACATCCAGGATAAGCACACAAATGCACCATTGTGAAAAACATGCAGATACAAAAGCTTCTGAACTGCATCCCTCCTTCTCAGTTGTAAACAGCGCTGCTCTTCCAGGTGTGTCGCACATGCATCAGTTATCGCGTGAACATCCCAACGTGATTACGTCACACATAAAGCAGACATGAGACATATTTATGAACCTGCCATGTGCCTTCTTAGACTACAAACTATAACCTATAACTATGCCAATTTGTGCATGGACACTCACTACTGTAGCTCTGTGCCAAATCCTAGGGATCCTAGGGAACTGCCTCACTGTCTACATTGGCAGCATTTTAACTGAAATGGAACCTCATAAGCAACTGATTTTAAATGCTCTAAATGGGCAGCAACTTAACGGCAACCCACAGCTGCCACACATGAATTGCATAAGAAAAGAACATTTTCAAAATGAACTAAAAGTAGGGTTGCCTGAATGACTGGTCAACTATCAGTCTTATTGAAGCCCTGTGTAATTAGGCTGGTTTCGGGTTCACCTGACACCTGGGATTTAATAAGATGTGCTTTTTTGCTTTCAAAACAGCTAGACGGTGGACAACAACATGTAAAAAAGTGCTGAGAAGAGTCTCGAGACAATTTTAACTTAACATGCCTTCTTAAAAAATGCAAAGTTCATGATGGGACCAAAGTGATCAAGAAAATTACGTGACTATGGTAACATTTCTGAAAAATGATATTCACATGGTTACTAAAATTTATATCGACAGTTCTGAGGTCACATCTCCACTGTGTGGCTCTAAAAGCAAGTTCCAAACAGATGATGTTTTTAAAGTTAATGCTATCGAGTTTTATATCAACAAAACCTAACTCCCTACCCTAAACCTTAAACCTAACCAGTAATGTCAAAAAAAGCAAATGTGAGATGAAAAACAGATGAGGCTTTGAGGATAATGCTCTATCGTGTTTTAAATCAACAAAAACCGACCTCCCTACCCTAAATGTTTCACATTATGTAATGCAACATTAAAATGCATCACTTTACAAGTCATGCACTAATAAAAGTGTTTAGATGTCATAAGATAGAATTGTGTGAGAAACAGGTCAAAAAGTGTTTATGAACTGATCGAGATTTGTGTGAAGGGGAATAAAAGTAATTGTTGTTGTAGCACCATGTTCATTTCATCAGGAAAGTGCCGCATAAAAACATGCCACATAAAAATCTTCTAGCAAAAATACAGTAAAAATAACCAAATTCTTTGAGACCAGGTTGGATGAGACAAAAAAACAGCAAAGATTTCTGCCTGAATGTGTACAGCTGTCACGGCAGTGCTGTTTAGGGTATGAAATTAAAGACACAAAGTGGTTCCCAAACTGCACACTTCTGCATGATTCTACACCATTTTTATAGTGCAAGTATATGTTTACACTGAAAATGCAGCAAAAAAAAAAAAAAAAAAAGAAAAAAGAAAAAAAGAGTACTTTAAGTACCGGGATGATGCACTTTTTCAACCGTCAAAACGGAGTTTGGAGTGTTGGACACTTTATGCACTTGGCGCACAAGGCTTACCATACATAGCGGAAGGGGCGGCGTTACCTGGCTGAGCTGCTGGTCTGACAAAACAGTTGTAAATTATGAAGAATGAAACTTCAGTGGATTCAGCATCTTACAAATGTAAGTTGAATGCTTTACCATCACCCCAATCTTGTTTAAGACACAAGTGTTGAACTGAGGTTGGCCAAAGTGCTAAAGCTAGCGGCAACACATCACGTGCGCTTGAACTGTCACTTCCATCAGCTGTTAAATGGTGAATGCTTCTGTGTTTTAAAAAAAACGTTAAGTGTTCCATTTGGGACGATACTACACTTTGAAAATTCATACAATACATGGCTGAGTGCATAGTGTATAGTTTGTCGTTTGGGACAAAGCTATAACTTTTCCAATACGGTTTTAGCATGCAAACTGTCAACTGCTCATTTAAGCATCACTAATAAAAATATCAAAACTCTAGATAGAAAAAAATCTAGATAAACAACTCAATCTCTCAAACTTTAAGCCTTTGTTATAGGGAAAGGTTGTGATGGTCGACTAGTCCAATGTGGTCCAACATTCAACTAGTCGACCATCAAGGTTTTGGAACAGAGCTCCTTTGTGTCTTCCCAGCAGCTCAATCTGTCCTCTCTGTACCTTCAAAAGTACTTTCATTTGTTGAGTTGTTGTAGAGTTGTTACATTTCTGCTCACTCTTATTGGATTACAATACGTGCAGATCTGCTTATGAATACACAAAGGGAGAGATAAATAAAACTACTGCAATTACTGTCAAATAAAATCCACTACAGCATTTCACTGTAAGGAAGTTACAGACTTGGGCAGAGAGCAGTATAAGAAGAAACCGAGGGGTCTTAGAGAGCCAGTTTGTCAGACTCTCATTTTTAAATGCACATTGTTTTCTGACCACAAAGGGCACGCTTCTTTTCGAGGTTTTCGGTACTTTTGGGGTACATAACATGCGTGAAAACTCTTGAAAGTTTGCACACACATCAGCGTCGCTGACAAAGTTGCGGGGGAGGTCATGCTGGGGGGGGGGGGGGCATGGGCCTGTTCGGGGGGCTCTGTAGCACATCCCTTTTGAGCTACAGTCACCAAACTTTGTACACATATAGATCTCATCAAGCCGGACAACTTTCTTTCTGACAGTCATAAGCTCTGCCCAAAAGGAAGTTGGCCATTTTGGATTGTTTGAAAAATGCATGCTCTGGAATTTGATATACTCCTGATATAAATCATGTTACAGATACCAAATGTGGGCGACATCATGCCAAGACATTGACGATGCTAAATTGCGAAAGGATTTTTGATATATCGAACGGTGTTGCCATGGCGAAGCAATAAAATAATGTCAAAAAAGGAAATGTCTCATATCTTCTGCGTGCAAGGTGAGATTTACATGAAAATTGAGCCAAATGTTTGTCCTTGCAGGCTGATCACATTGATGTGGCTATTGTGGGTCACGGCCATAGTGCTACCAACTGGCGGAAGGAAGTGTGTCACTTTTAACAGACTTTGAAATATCCATGTTATTTTTACCTGAATTGCTTCAATTATTTTTAGAATAATGTCAAAACAGTGCAGATTTTAAATTCTGAAGGGATTCTTGATATCTTAAATACTGTTGCCATGGCAACGCATTAAACATCATCATTCCTTTTTGTGAATATTCACATGTTTTGAGGTATTTGGCATAATTGAATTTTAAAGTTTATTGTTAATAAACATATTTCTTATTTTCTATATAAATAAAATATAATAAAAATATCATTTGAAATGTAAAATTAATAAAAAACTATGTCATAAATGTAACCCAGGTCTGAGTGGCAATTACAAGAAATGTCCAATAGAGGGCAGCCAAACTCCATGAATGATTCCCAAAATAACACTGAGAAGATTTTTTGTGTCTGTCTAGAAGAGATCCCTCTTTCGTACGTTATGTATATGAAGTATGTGTAACTACGTTCTTCAGTTAACTATATTTCTCATTTCATGTGTTAAACATCTCCAGTTCTTGAGTTGTAGTTTATGTTTCATCTGATCTGTGTATGTTTTGATTGCCGATCTGGCGCTGGAATGTGTTATTTTGAATTTATGATAAATGTTTGTTCTGGCTGTTATCAATGTCATTTAGTGTCAGCAGTATTTTTTGCAGCTCGCGCTCTTTTCCAGAAAATAGTAAAGCAAAATATGTCCCCCATTGTGATTGCCTTCTTGGCCGTATTGTTTGTGTGTATGTAGAGCATTTGTTTTGTCTTTATCTCTCTCTCTCTCTCTCTCTCTCTCTCTCTCTCTCTCTCTCTCTCTCTCATAATTGCTCTCAGTTGTGGGGTAATCAGGTGACTGTTACCGCACGCAGTGTGATTCCTTCCTATATAAACTGAGTGTTTCATGGCTGGGTTGTGCAATGGGTGTTCGTGAGCTGTGCCATCTTGGTCACCGGTGCTTTCGCGCAAATTCCCACTGCAGGAGCGGATTTTCCCGCAATTTTTTTTTTTTTATCTACACAGTGTTGATATGGCAACAAGTAAACAAATGAAGTTGCATCTTACCAGCGTGTGTGGAAACATTTAAACCACGTGTGTGACAACTAACCTCGTGCTATTTTGTGCCCCGCTCTCCTCTAGGCTACGAATCTGAAAATGGCAATATATGCTAAGTGTTCATAAATATATGTATAAATATAAAAATGTCAATTATATACAGTAGATATATGCAATATACAGAATATGACAAAAATGACAATTTTCATATGTATCATGTTTTTTTAAACACTTGTGGAATTGAAATGTGTACATAAATGCTCAAATATATGATTCTAATTGTATTTGTTCATATATGGCCAGTGGCGATTTCTCAGGGCCACCAAAGCCTTCTCTGCTGCATAACATGCCTAATAAATAAATATTTTTTCATCCTTTCATTCTGATTGACCTCTTTCCACTCATAATTAATCTACAAACGAATAGCAAAAAATAAAAAAATAAAAATGTATCCAACTCAGTCGGACTCTTTTTATCAGCGCTGATTTATGTACTTCTCCACTGATGTACAATATCTCATGACCGACAATAGCACACATAGAGATGAAGTTATCAAATGTATTATGTTATTATGGGAATCCCTTTCCTTTATGTTTGACAGAGGCAAAATAAATGCTTAAAGTCTGAAGCAGTCACAACATTTCCAAATATACAGCAGCTGTTTGTATAATCTACATATTAACGGTGTATCCTTCTAAACATTCGCGGCACCGCAGACAGGACACATACATCACAGCTTGCATTTAATCTTCACCCTGCATGCTGAGAATGAGACACAAAAACCTGCATTTATACAAAGAATCCCTAACATTCACTTAAAAGCCCCATTAGTTGTGTAATGAAATGTGATCTGAATTTTAAGTGTTATTAATACAGTAGGAGAGAGCGGGGCACAAACTAACACTTTTTGGTTTTCTTACATTTGTGTAAATGTACTTGGGGTTCGATGTATTTTTCTTTTTTCACATTAATTTCACACGTGTCTATTACACATATGTGGTCTTGTTTCATGAATACAGCGTGTACTTTTTTCGCAATCTACCTCGAAAAAAAGAACGTGAAATGACAGGGCACGTTGTAACAGGAGAGGGGCACATTGTAACAAGACCATATAACAGCTTAAAACCCCCCTCTAACAACTGTATCTGATCTAATTAAAAACCCTAGAAGATAAACAAAATTCCCATGTCAATAAAAGCCATTTATTAACTTTGTCATATATAATATAGCAATCATTTTGACACTTGACAATAAATACACAACAAAGCCACAGCATTGACCGAAATAATGCATGGATTGATGACAAAACAAACACACGCATTAAGGGGAATTATGTAAATTACATATATGACTGCATGGTATTGCATATAGTTTTTTTGGAATTGGGGCACATTGTAACGCATTGTTACAACAGTGCATCTGGGATTTAAACCTGGCTGGTAACTTCTGATGGCTATCTGAGAATTAAAAGACTATGCAAGATGCTATCTAAAAGATTGGAGATTAAAATTATACCAAGTTTGCCTCATTTTAAATAAACAGTAAAAACAGAGATGAAAATTTACTTTTGGCGATACTTTTTTATCTACACAGTGTAAACAAGTAAACAAATGAAGTTTCATCTCACCAGTGTGTGTGGAAACATTTAAACCATGTGTGTGACAACTAACCCCGCATTAGTTTGTGCCCCGTGCTCCCCTAGGCTACGAATCTGAAAATGGCAATATATGCTGAACTCTTGTATGCTGTAAGTAAGTGTTCATAAATGTTTTTACTGATACAAAAATTTCAATTATATACAGTAGATATGTGCAATATACAGAATATGACAATATGAAAAAAATGAAAATTTTCGTATATGTATCATGTTTTTTTAAACACTTGTGGAATTTAAATGAGTACATAAATGCTCAAATATATGAACTCTAATTGTACTTGTTCGCAGTGGCAATTTCTCAGGGCCAGCAAAGCCTTCTCTTCTGGCATAACATGCCTAATAAATACATATTTTTTTCATCCTTTCATTCTCATTGACCTTTTTGCCTGTGTATTTTCAATCGCTTTCCACTCCTAATTAATCTACAAACGAATAGCAAAAAACAAAAAACAAAATTATCCAATCAGAATTTATTTCTAGATGCTTTCTAGCAAAGTTTGACAACTGTTTCACAAATTGCTTGCCCAAAGCCATGCTCCTTAGCCGAAGCAGCGCGTGAGTCTGAGCTCCACCCCGTCAGACCTTCAGAATTTCCACAGAATCCCTCAACACTGCAGTGAATAGGCATCCAAAGACAGATTGTCAGATTCATCAGCCAATCAGATTGATATATTTGTTCTTGTGGGTGTGGTCTTTTGGATATGTCCCAGTCCAGGCCTTTTAGCTGGCCTTGAGTGATGCAATCCAATTAAGTGATGTACGTAATTTGAAAGCGAAGAGCGCGAGATCTTGCTGAGGAGTCGGCTGTCATCACTGCTGGTATTGTTGTTGAGGAGATGTTCTGCATGATCGTGTGATTGATTAATTAAACAGGAAAGGAGGGCTGATTTTCACCTCAAGCAAATCGGTAAGTGATTTTTGTATTGTTATAGCAACATCAGGAGTTTTCTAAGTGTAAATTAGGCTGCTTGAGCATTCAGTGTCGGATCAAGTTTTGAAAAGTAACCGTGTACCCTGAAGAAAAAAAATTTATTGCAAGCAAAATTTAAATCGCAAATATCATTAGAGAGCTTTTTCTTGGTATTAGACCTTGGTTCTGGCTTTCTTGCGTGGACGTGTTTTTAAAATGTCAATTGGTATTATTAGTTGACTGCCACATAATGTATGATGGGCATATGGTGTCTTATTCATTGTGAGACTGTGTTTTCTTAATGGCATTGAAGGCCTAGACTTAAAATGCACGGTCCGCGGCCATATACCAGATTTAAATATCAGACAGTGTAATAATGGCAACAGGCTTAATTATTGAATCCTCATTTGTGTTTTTAACTTACAGATTTATTGTACGTCTTTTTTAAACTTAGATACGTTTTATTGCATTCTCTGAGGCAGAAAATTATATTACAAAAATAATTAAGGATCTTTCAATGCCCACAGCTTTCACTTAAATGTATGCTATTTTTGAGTGCATTTATATATATATATTTTTTTTTTTTTTTTTTTTTTGGTTGCTAACTGCATATTTAGTTATTATGCACTAAAATATTTACATGTAATTGCATTTAAAATTTAATTAGCACAATTACAGATGTATATAATGATGATTTGTGAGTTTTCACTGCAAAACAACCCCCAAAAATGAAGCAAATTGCATTGCAAAATTTGAGAAAAGCAGCAGCAAATTCAGCCATTTTGTAATCCCAGCTAGCCAAATTACGTGGCCACTTCCTAACTACACTGTAATTTGATGACCAAACTTGTTGTGGCTCCGGACTCGAGTCCCTTGTTGTTGCGACAAACGGAAAAATTCCTGTATTCGTTGGCACAATGTAACTTTGGAACGGTGCCAGTCCATCATGACGACGTTGTGGCAAGGTTGTGGATCAGTAGTGTCACGGGGGCGACAAAGGACCCAAAAGCAGAGACAACGGTTCAATGGTTTTATTAACAAAGTTCTCGATGTCAAGATAAGGTGCACCTGGCACCGGCTGCAGAAGGCTGAAATCCAGCGAGCCACAATGGGCTAGTGAAGGGTGTGTTCATATGATAAGTGTGTGCTTTGTGGAAGTCAGGAACAATCTGAAGAGAGTCAGTTGAAGCTGGTGTGGTGCGAAGCAAAGCCCAGATGATATAGTCCCCGAGACGCAGGCACAGACCGAGGAATCCTCCTCCGCATGAACTGGGCACTGAACTGGCGAGGGCGATGGCAAACAGGAAGGTAACCGCACCTCTACAGAGGGGCAACCAACAGACACACGAGCATGCTCCAACTACACAAGAGAGCACAGTTATCATGACAGTTAACAATAAACGGGCAAATAACGAGGTGACACAAGGAATAAGTAGAGAGTGCAATCAGAGTGAAGCAGATGGTAATGGACGAGTAAATCATTGCTGTGATCAGCATCTCCCCATGATCGATCACTGTTCCCATGGAAACGCTGATCGCGTGCCGGCTCCACCTGTGAGACACGAGGGAGAGAGAAAAACAAACAACAGTATGAGCCGTCACAAATGCCGGAACCGTGACAAATAGTTTTGTTGGTAACCAGTTGGTATTTTATGGTTTGAATAATTATTCTATTGGCGAACATGCAGTATTCCAACCTAATTTATGTCCTCATTTGCCCAACATTAATTTAGAGGCTATTTAAACAGTTGTGAATATGAATAACGCATGCAGACTCAAAGTTAATGTACTTCATTTATTTTCACAGCGAACAGAGAAAAATGCAACAGTAAAATAATTTGAAAACTATTGCTACAGTATTACAACGAAATTTCAAGCCTAAATTACTTCTGTGCTCATATTAAAATCTACTTAGACTATGTTAACACACAATGCTTTGAATTACATATGTTAATTTACTTTAAAGCCATTTTAAGGATAAATGAAAATGTAAATGAAATCATTTCAATATAATCTTTAGATCTATTTTAGATTTAGATTTTTTCAATAAATAATTATATTAAATTATAGCAAAAATGTAAAATTAATCAGTTAGCAAAACAATTTACAATTACAATTAAAAATAGATAGATAGATAGATAGATAGATAGATAGATAGATTTAAAATAGAGATTTTAAAATATCGAATGGTGTTGCCATGGAAATTCACTAAATTAATGGCAAAAATAAGGAAACAGGAAGTGTATCGTATCTTCTGCATACATTGTGTGATTTAGATCAAAATAGAGTTGTATGTTTTTTTCTTGGGGGCTAATCACATGGATGTGGCTATTGTGGGTCACGGTCATAGCGCCACCAACTGGCAGACACTAGGGGTCACTCTAGGGAGCCCGAGACACCTCTGGTCTTTGATAAAAGGCCAATGAAAATTGGCGAGTGGTATTTGCATGCAACTCCCCCAGACATACGGGTATAAAAGGAGCTGGTATGCAACCACTCATTCAGGTTTTATGCTGAAGAGCCGATATAAGGTCCGGCCATTTCAGCGGGTAGTTCAGCGTTGTGGCAGGAGGGACACAACGTCTCGTTCCCTCCATCAGGGAATGGAGGTTACACAAGTAATCACGATGTTCCCTATCTGTCACTCACTCGATGTTGTGTCGATGTAGTGACACTAGGGGTCCCTATACGAAATGCCACAATTGGCTGAACTGTGTTACGTGAACTGGCGGTGTGTAGTGGGCAGACTACTGTGTGCCTCATAGCCAGCACACCAGGTCGACACGTAACCTCCCCCAACATAGTTATGAGTGTTGAACGGCCCTTTTTGGGGAAAAGTCAACTACACAAGAGATAGAGACAGGCTTAACCCAGTTGTGGCCTCTTTTCCCCTTCTCTTTTTTCCACTCCCTAAAAAATAAGGGGGATTATCCGACTGGGCCGCCAGGTCTAGTTGGGGGGTGTCCCTCCCAAGGGGAAAACACAGCGGAGACCACACCTCGCCCAAGAGAGGGGGGGATATTTAAGTGGAAGGATACGTAACATGGTCTTTCCAACCATGTGGAGAGTCTTCAAGGTAGATCCTGCCCAGTGGGGGAGGAGTTACTACAAACATGGAGACTGGGGCAGAGGGGCTCTGCCCAAGGAAGACACAGTTTGCCAACAGGGAAACGAATTAGCAGAAGATATATATCGCATGGGGTTAGCCTTAAAGGGAACCGCCACATGTGGAGCACCTATCCCAGAACAGGACTCTTAGTTAGCACGTGTACTGGGCCGGCAGCGAATCTCTCCGAAAACTCGACTTCCACAGGGCTCGGAGGAAGTCAACCAGGGAACAAACTTGTGAACACTACTGGGAATTAATGGCGCATGTCTTCAGCTCAAAAGGAGGTGGAAGGCCTATGTGCAAGCGATATACCTGGCCGGCTATCCTGGGCTTATCCACTTGTGTTGCGTGCCACTACCTGGGATGAAACCGGTTCCACCCGGAAGTTGTAGAACCTTGCAAAGGTGCTGGGTGTTGCCCAGCCCGCTGCTCTGCAAATGTCTGTTAGAGAGGCACCCCTGGCCAGGGCCCAGGAAGCCGCTACACCCCTGGTAGAATGGGCTAGTAGCCCTACAGGGGGTGGCATGTGCTGGGCGAAATATGACATAGTTATGGTGTCAATGAGCCAGTGGGCGATCCTCTGCTTGGAGTGCTTGGAGACAGTGCTTCCTTTCCGCTGTGCACCAAAGCAGACAAAGAGCTGCTCAGAGATTCTAAAGCTCTGCGTGCAATCCAAATGGATGCGTAAAGTGCGCATCGGACACAGCAACGACAGGGCTGGGTCTGCCTCCTCCTGGGGCAGCGCTTGCAGGTTCACCACCTGGTCCCTAAAGGTCTCAGGATCATGTGAGAGTAACCCGGACCGAACTCCAGGCATGCTTGCAGGTCACCTACCCTATTGTTGGAAGTGAGCGCAGTCAGGAGGGCAGTCTTCAAGGAGAGTGCCTTATGCTCGGCTGACTGCAAAGGCTCAAAGAGGGCTCTTTGTAGACCCTGAAGAACTACAGAGAGGTCCCATTAGGGAACGAGGCGCGGTCTGGAGGGATTCAGCCTCCTGGCGCCTCTTAGGAACCTGATGATCAGGTCGTGCTTCCCTAAGGACTTACCGTCGACTGCGTCATGGCGTGCTGCTATGGCGGCAACATACACCTTCAAGGTGGATGGGGACAGCCTCCCTTCCAACCTCTTCTGCAGGAAGGAAAGCACTGATCCGACTGCGCATCTCTGGGGGTCTTCACGTCGGGAAGAACACCACTTAGTGAACAGATGCCACTTAAAGGCATACAGGTGCCTCGTAGAGGGGGCCCTAGCCTGAGTGATCATGTCTACCACTGCAGGTCTGAGAACCACATCTGGGTGGGCCAGTAGGGTGCTACCAGGACGACCTGCTCCTCATCCTCCCTGACCTTGCACAGGGTCTGTGCAAGCAGGCTCACTGGGGGAACGCATATTTGCACAGGCCAGGGTGCCAGCTGTGTGCCAGCACCTCTATGCCAAGGGGAGCCTCGGTGAGGGCGTACCAGAGCGGGCAGTGGGATTATTCTTGGGAGGCGAACAGGTCCACCTGTGCCTGTCCGAATCAACTCCAAATCAGCTGGACCACCTGAGGGTGGATATTCCACTCTCCCCTGAGGGTAACCTGCCATGACAGTGTGTCCACTGTAGTGTTGAGGTTGCCCAGGATGTGAGTGGCTCGCAGCAACTTGAAGTGCTGCTGACTCCAGAGGAAGAGATGGCGGGTGAGTTGTGACATACATTGAGAGTGCAGACCGCCTTGGTGGTTGACATATGCTACCGTTGCCATGTTGTCTGTCCGAACTAACACGTGCTTGCCCTGGATCAACGACCGGAACCTCCGCAGGGTGAGCAGAATTGCCAACAACTCGAGGCAGTTGATGTGCCAATGTAGTTGTGGACCCATCCAGAGGCCGGCGACTGCGTGTCTGTCGTGACCACGACATGCCTGGAGACCAGTTATAGAGGAACACCTGCCTGAAGAAATGAGAGGTCGGTCCAAGGGCTGAAAAGACAGTGAAAGACCGGCGTGATGACCACGTGATGTGTCCTGTGGTGCCATGCCCATCTCGGGACTCGAGTCCGGAGCCAGTGCTGAAGTGGCCTCATATGCATCAACCCGAGCGGGGTGGCCCTCGCTGAGGATGCCATATGCCCCAGGAGCCTCTGAAAACGTTTCAGTGGAAGAGCTGTTTTCTGTTTGAACGCCTTCAAACAGGCCAGCACCAACTGGGCACGCTTGTTCGTAAGGCGTGCCGTCAAGGAGACTGAGTCCAACTCCAAACCGAGAAAAGAGATGCTCTGAACCGGGAGGAGCTTGCTCTTTTCCCAGTTGACCTGAAGCCCTAGTCGGCTGAGGTGTGAGAGCACCAGGTCCCTGTGTGCGCACAGTAACTCTCGAGAGTGAGCTAGGATTAGCCAGTCGTCGAGATAGTTGAGAATGCGAATGCCCACCTCCCTTAACGGGGCAAGAGCAGCACCTGCGACCTTCGTAAAGACGTGAGGAGACGGACAGGCTGAAAGGGAGGACTTTGTACTGATACGCCTGACCCTCGAATGCAAACCGCAGGAAGGGTCTGTGTCGAGGAATGATCGAGACGTGGAAGTACGCATCCTTCAGGTCTACCGCCGCGAACCAATCTTGATGCCGGACGCTCGCCAGAATGCGTTTTTGCCTCAGCATCTTGAACGGGAGTCTGTGTAAAGCCCGGTTCAGTACTCACAGGTCCAAGATTGGCCGCAACCCACCGCCTTTTTTCGGTATGAAGTAGGGGCTGTAAAACCCTTTCTTCATCTCGGCTGGAGGGACAGGTTCTATCGCGCCCTTCCATGTGCAAGGTGGCAGCGTTTTCACTCTGGACCAAGGTAAAGTGAATACCGCTGAACTTGGGCGGGTGCCTGGCGAATTGAATCGCGTAGCCGAGTCAGACGGTCCGGATCAGCCATTGCTACGGATTGGAAAGCGCGAGCCACGCACCCAAGTTCCGCGCAAGGGGACCAAGGGGACAACGTCGTCGGACGTACCGGCAGGTGGGGCCTCGCGGTGGGGCAGAGCTCAAGGTGCCACACAACGTCGTGGCCGTGCTAAGTCTAGGGACATCGAAGCACTTATCTGGCTCCTTGTGACCACCCCCGGAACAGCCTGGGACAGGGGAGGAAGAGGCCTGTCCTCATAACCCATGGAGACTGCCACATCGGGGGCAGCTGTGTGCCACAGCTGGGAGCTCAGTGGCGGAAAGGCCACCACTGGAGCGCCAATCCTGCAAGAAAAAACCCGTGGATGGTAGTCGTGGTGACGATTTACACTTTGCTAAATTGAAAATCCTACAACTACACATCATATGATGTTTTACCTTGTAAATTTCATTTTTTTTTTTTTTTTTATTTTAATTTATTTTTATGTACAGTAATTTCAAATCAGATGATTGCAACACACTCCAAAAAAGTTGAGACAGTGGCAATTTAAGACTAATAACAATTTGACGAGTTAAAATAACAAGGCAATGTGAAATAGGAGATGTTAAACAGGTAAGGCAATCGTTTCATAGTATATAAGGAGCCTCCAAAAACAGCCTAGTGCTTCAAGAGCAAGGTTCATTCGAGAATTGTCAATTTGCCAACAGATCTTCAGCAAATAATCCAGCACTTTGTGAACAATGTTCCCCTAAGACAAATTGGACAGATTTTGGCCATTTTACCCTCTACAGTGCACAATATAGGTAAAAGATTCAAGGAATATGGTCAAATCTCAGTGCGTAAAGGGCAAGACGAAAACCACTTCTGAAAGCGCATGATCTCTGATCCCACAGACATCACTGTCTTAAAAAACATCATTCATCTGTAATGGATATCATGAAGATGGGTTTGGGATTACTTTAGTATACCTTTGTTAGTCAACACCATTTGCCACTGCATCCACAGATACAAGTTAAGACTTTACTATGCAAAGCAGAAGCCCTACATCAACACTGTCCAGCAGCGCTGCCGACTTCTCTGGGCTCGGTCTCATCTTAGATGGAAAGTAAAACAGTGGAACTGTGTTTTTTTTGGTCCAAATAGTTTTTGAAAAACACAGCTGTCATGTTCTCAGGGCCAAAGAGGAAAAGGACCATCAAAGCTGTTATCAGCGTCAGGTCCAAAAGCCACTGTCTGTATGGGCCAGGGGTTTGTCAGTCCCCATGGCATGGGTAACTCGCACATCTGTGAGGGCACTATAAATGCAGACAGATATATACAAATTTTGGAGCAGCATATACTGCCATCCAGCACTGTCTTTTCCAGGGACATCATGGAATTTTCAGCAGAACAACTTCAAACCACATACTGGCTGAATAAGCAGAGAGTGTGGGTGCTAGATTGGCCTGCCTGCAGTCCTGACCATCTCCAATTGAGAATGTGTGGTGCATTATGAAGTGCACAATACGACAAGGAAGACCCCGTACAATTGTGCAGCTGAAGATGGATGAATAATGGATGAATGGGGGAAAATTCCACTTTTTAAACTTAACAAACATGTGTCTTCAGTGCCTCTATGCTTAATAAGTGTTATTAGAAGAAATGGTGATGTTTCACAGTGCTAACACTTGACTATCCCAACTTTTTTGGAGTGTGTTGCAATCAATTGATTTGAAATGACTGTACATTTTCAAAAAAATAATGAAATTCACAAGGCAAAATATCATATAATGTTTAGTTGTATTGCTTTCAATATAGGAAAGGGTGAATATCATTTACAGATCACTCCTTTTTGTTTTTATTAGCTTGTTTCATACTATCCCAACGTTTTCAGAAATGGGGTTGTATTTGCCAAGAACAACAACATAAATAATATACTGTAGCTGCAAGCAGTGATGATGGGTCCAAGCAAAACTGGTCCATTTCCACCCAGTGGCTTGACATTATTCTAAATAATTTTGAAGCAATACATGTAAACATAAGAGGGCTATTTCAAAGTCTGTTAAAAGTGCCATACTTCCTGCTGCCAACTGGTGGCACTATGACTGTGACCCATAATGGCAGCATACATGTTATCAGCCCCCATTACCAAACATACAGCTGAATTTTCATCAAAATCATACAATGTACACAGAAGATATAAGGAACTTCCTGTTTCACATTTTTAGCCATAAATGTATTGCTTCGCCATAGTAACTCACAATTTAGCATCAAAATGTCTTGGCATGATGTTGCACAAATTTGGTGCCAGTCACATGAATCCCCTAGGAGGAGTATTTAAAAGTTCAGAGCCTGCGATTTTCAGAAAATCCAACATTTCAGATTTCCTGTCGGGCAGAGGTAATGACTAAAACTATGAAAGCTTTCTGGCTTGATGAGTTCTGTAGGTGAAAATGGGGGTGCTACAAAGGCAGTCTTAGGGTGTTTTCACACTTGGTCCTTTCAGGGGTCTGAGCTGAGTTCGGGGGATTTTTGGCCCATATGTGAACACACCAAACAATCTCAGACCTCTTAAAAGCGAACCAAGCCGAGACCATCTCGGGAGGTGGTCTGTGTATGGTTCTCTTGCAGCCTTTGGTTCCCTATCTGTCACTCACTCAACGTTGTGTCGATGTAGTGACACTAGGGGTCACTCTTGGGAGACCGAGACACCTCTGGTCTTTGATAAAAGGCCAATGAAAATTGGCGAGTGGTATTTGCATGCCACTCCCCTGGACATACGGGAATAAAAGGAGCTGGTATGCAACCACTCATTCAGATTTTCTCTTCGGAGCCGAACGGTCATGCTCATTGAGCTGAATACTACTGTTCATTCACCTCTGCTGGATCTGATGGCGCATTTCAGTGTCTTCTCCCTCCTCTACACTGGTGCACTGCAGAGAATGCCCCTGGGCGCTTCGGCAGAAAAACAAGAGAGTATATTTTCTGAAAGAGCTTTTCCTCCTCAAAAAGAGTATATATTTCTCTAAAAGAGTGGCACACACGGAACTTCTCTTTTTAAAGACACGTCTTTTTAAAGATGCCTTTCCGATTGTGTGTTATTCCTGGTTGCGGTCGTTATCTCTCAACTTCGGATGGTCATGATCGCTGTCTTTCGTGTCTGGGCGTGACCCACATGGAGGCAGCGTTTGTGGATGGTTCATGTTCTCACTGCGAGAACATGACCATGGCAACGTTGTGGTCGCGGCTTGCTTTCGTAAGAAAAGCAAAGGGGCAGCTGTATGCCACAGCTGGGCGCTCAGGGGTGGAAAGGCCACCGCGGGAGTGCCAGTCCTGCAATAAAAAACCCGTGGACGGTAGTCGTGGTGATGATTTACACTTTGCTAAATTGAAAACCCTACAAGTACATATCATATGATGTTTTACCTTGTAAATTTCATTGTTTTTAATTTATAAATTAAAATGAATATAATTTACAAATCACTACTTTTTGTTTTTATTAGCATTTTTCATACTGTCCCAACTTTTTGGGAATTGGGGTTGTACCTTTAACAAATATTTTTACCAGTAGTTAAAAGGATAATTCACCCAAAAATGACATTTATGTCATGTTTATTCAACCATATGTTATTCCAAGCCCATAGAAATTTCTCTCTTCAGTGGAACACAAAAGGAGATGTTAGGCTGGATGTTAGTCCTAGTCATCATTCACTTTTATTCATCTTTTTGAATAAACAGGCCTAGTTATTATTAAAATGACTAATTCACATGGCAGACAAAATACCTGTACAGGTCAGATGGAGATGAGGGATGAATCATGTGTTTAACAGGATGATGAAGTAGTCTGAATTGTTTTTCTTCACCCTACAGCTGTTCTGGTAGCATTACACACAAAGCATTTTTGCTATTTCTGCATTTGTTATCAAAGCAGCTGTAATATGAGCAGCTCCACTGATTACAAACAGGAGCGATTGTTTATCGTGTTGCTTGCTTGCAGAGACACAGTATAGCAATGTGTTTCCTTGGCTCACTGCGGGTTTGTCAAGCGTCCAACGAGCCCAATGAGTTGCGGAATGCTGCTCACGCGAGTAAGAAAGAGAGATGCAGTGGCAGTAATATTATTATCATTATTATTATTATTACATGTTACTATTGAAAAAAAAATGATATTACGGTTTTTAAGATGTTTTAAATGCATTTTTAGATTCTGTAAATGTATTAAGGATTTTTCACATGGCACCCCTGATTTCACCAGATGGAAACTGACCACGTTACTACATAACCAGCTGACAAACAAACACAGCGCATTGCGGTCTTTGCTAAAAATGAGGTTGAAGTCAATGCAGGGGGGATACTTTCTAGAAAGTATTTAATGTAAGTGTTCAAAATGCATGGGCAATACATTTTTTAGATATAGTTTTTACTTTAGATTGTTTTATCAAACTCCCTCTTAGAGCATGCTTAGGTAAGTTCCTTCTGTTCATATTATCATATTTCATGAGAACCTAAAAGGTAAAAATATTTTCTCCATTATGTTTGATAAACAGAAGCCATTGATGTTAGAGTCAATGTCATGTCACTTCAAATTTAAGATTGGCATTTTGGTCATTTTGTCTACTCAAGTACTTAAAGTAATTATATTCCCCTGAAAAGATTTTGAATTCTGCAGGTAGGCAAGGCACTAAACAAAGAGGATTTAAAGAGATTTTTGAATGAGAAATAATAAAATGTAAGGTCAGAGATTGAGGGAATCAGAATCATTGCTGTCTGGGAAGTGTTTATGAACAAAAAAGTCCTTCATCTCTTCTGCTATTAATATTTTGAACGGATGTACAAATGGAAATAATTCCATGGTGCAATACTATTTCGACCAGCAGTCTGACTCTTTGTGTTGTAAGAGTTTGATAATTTTAAGGAAATTAAGTATTAACACTCAATTAACTGTATATCTAAAAATTGTAGGTACAAGTGTGTTAAAGGAATAGGTAGCTAAAAATTTAAATAAATCTCATTACGTACTCACCCTCATGCCATACAAAATGTTTGTGACTTTTTTTCTTCTGCATAACAAAAACAAAGATTTTCGGAAGAATATCTCAGTTCTGTAGGTCCAATGCAAGTGAATGATGACCAAAACTTTGAAGCTCCAAAAAACACAAAGGCAGCATAAAAGAAATCCATATGTCTCCAGTGGTTTAGTCCATGTCTTTTAAAGTAATCTGATCGATTTTGGGTGAGAACAGACCAAAATGTTGCTCCTTTTCACTATCCATCTTGCAATTCCAGTCTCTAAGCATGATCATGATTTCAAGCTCAGTTACACTTTCTAGTGCTTGACGCATGTGCAGAGTGCTAGATGGCGTTAGGAAGTGTAATCGAGCTTGAAATCTTGATCGCCATGAAATCTTGAAATCACGATCGTCGATTTATTGTGAAAAAGGAGTTTTATTTTGGTCCGTTTGGTCACTGTTTGGTCACCATTCACTTGCATTGTATGGACCTACAGAGCTGAGATATTCTTATAAAAAATTATGTTTGTGTTCAGCAGAAGAAAGAAAGTAATTCACATCTGGGTGGCTTTAATTTTGAGATGCTTTATTTATAGTCTGGTTCTCTTTTGTAATGTCCCCATTTGTTTCACTGAGTCACAGGCAGTGAATGAACTCAGCCAGTGGCCTTAAAGGGGTAATTTAACCACAACCACATCTTATTTTTGGTCACATTGCCATTAAGATAAGAGTGCTGTTTGCCCAATTTAATCACCCACCCATACACAAACCTTAGCCTCAGTGAGCAGAGTGGACACAAAATGTTTATCTTGAAACAAGTCTACCCAAATACACACACACACACACACACACACACACACACACACACACACACACACACATGTCAATGTTTAAGATGCTTGAAAAATGGAAGTGATGTTGCTATGGCAAGGAGCTTTGATTCTGATTGGCTGGACAGTGTACCTGAGGCATGAACCTGGTCTTGAGGCATGAATCAACTGTTCTGCCCATGGCTACAATGAAGAAATGTAACTCACTCACACACACATCATGATCTGTTTCTAAAATGGCAATGCATTTACAGTATATGGCATATATTGACACTGAATCAAAGCTCTTTTTAACCCTCTTGTCTTTAAAGTGATCATTCACCTAAAAATGAAAATTCATTAATTTACTTCAACTCATTTTGTTTCAAACCCATTTAAATTTCTTTATTTCTTCCGTGAAATACAAAAGGAGATGTTAGACACAATGTTAGCCTTAGTAACCATTCACTTTCATCAACCCTTTTTTTCTATACAGCGAAAGTGAATGGTGACTGAGACTGTTAGTCCCTAACATTATGCCTAAAGAAGAAAAAAGGTCATATGGGTTTGGAATGACAGCTTCAATCACCATTCACTTTTATTAAATATTTTTTAAATACAGTGAAACTGAATGGTGATTGCGACAGTCATTCTTTAACATTATCTCTGTCTCTAGCATTCTATATAACATCTGCTTTTATGTTCCACAGAACAAAGAACATTTTACAAGTTTGGAATGAGGTAAGGGTGAATAAATTATGAACAAAATGTAATTTTTGTAAATAAAAATACCAACATAAGGCTATAAAACACAAACACAAACACAAGGCTAAATCGGCAGATGTCAAAGATGGTTGTATGGTGCAACAAAGCTTCCATAACGTCTAACCATTTACTCACTTTGCATTTTATCTAAGCTCAGATGAGACACCTGATGCTATTCTGAGCAAAAGAGGAGTGACAGTCAATGCAGAGAAAGAGTCGTACATATTCAACACATGCCCTCTGGAGGTCCACCTAAACTCCCCAGGCCTCCCGACAAAAGAAAGCAGAACACTCCAGAAATAAAGGAGAAAAAATACAGGTGTCACTCAGCTATACATTCAACATCAGAGGGACCATATCCCACACACACAAACACACTTTCACTCAAACTCTTCCATGCCTGCTGGTTCCTCGAGTGTGTCTGCATCAGTACAGCTGTGTCGTTTGGATTTACAGGTGCAAAAAATAGAAGAGAGACACTCTGCGCTGTCACTCAGCTATGTGTGTGTGTGTGTGTGTGTGTGTGTGTGTGTGTGTGTGTGTGTGTGTGTGTGGTTTAGTAAATGTGTGTATACCTCAGAAGTTGTCTAATCGTTCGACCTGACACCCTAGCAACAACCCAAAGCACACTAGCACTATGGTGGCACCGGAAAGCACTATTCAGAATTTATTCAGAAAAAAAAAAAAAAAATTTATATACAGGTGCATCTCAATAAATTAGAATGTCATGGAAAAGTTCATTTATTTCAGTAATTCAACTCAAATTGTGAAACTCGTGTATTAAATAAATTCAATGCACACAGACTGAAGTAGTTTAAGTCTTTGGTACTTTTAATTGTGATGATTTTGGCTCACATTTAACAAAAACCCACCAATTCACTATCTCAAAAAATTAGAATATGGTGACATGCCAATCAGATAATTAACACAAAACACCTGCAAAGGTTTCCCGAGCCTTCAAAATGGTCTCTCAGTTTGGTTCACTAGGCTACACAATCTGCTGATCTGACAGTTGTCCAGAAGACAATCATTGACATCCTTCAAAAGGAGGGTAAGCCACAAACATTCATCGCCAAAGAAGCTGGCTGTTCACAGAGTGCTGTATCTAAGCATGTTAAAAGAAAGTTGAGTGGAAGGGAAAAGTGTGGAAGAAAAAGATGCACAACCAACCGAGAGAACCGCAGCCTTATGAGGATTGTCAAGCAAAATCGATTCAAGAATTTGGGTGAACTTCACAAGGAATGGACTGAGGCTGGGGTCAAGGCATCATGAGCCACCACACACAGACGTGTCAAGGAATTTGGCTACAGTTGTCGTATTCCTCTTGTTAAGCCACTCCTGAACCACAGACAACGTCAGAGGCGTCTTACCTGGGCTAAGGAGAAGAAGAACTGGACTGTTGCCCAGTGGTCCAAAGTCCTCTTTTCAGATGAGAGCAAGTTTTGTATTTCATTTGGAAACCAAGGTCCTAGAGTCTGGAGGAAGGGTGGAGAAGCTCATAACCCAAGTTGCTTGAAGTCCAGTGTTAAGTTTCCACAGTCTGTGATGATTTGGGGTGCAATGTCATCTGCTGGTGTTGGTCCATTGTGTTTTTTGAAACCAAAAGTCACTGCACCCGTTTACCAAGAAATTTTGGAACACTTCATGCTTCCTTCTGCTGACCAGCTTTTTAAAGATGCTGATTTCATTTTCCAGCAGGATTTGGCACCTGCCCACACTGCCAAAAGCACCAAAAGTTGGTTAAATGACCATGGTGTTGGTGTGCTTGACTGGCCAGCAAACTCACCAGACCTGAACCCCATAGAGAATCTATGGGGTATTGTCAAGAGGAAAATGAGAAACAAGAGACCAAAAAATGCAGATGAGCTGAAGGCCACTGTCAAAGAAACCTGGGCTTCCATACCACCTCAGCAGTGCCACAAACTGATCACCTCCATGCCATGCCGAATTGAGGCAGTAATTAAAGCAAAAGGAGCCCCTACCAAGTATTGAGTACATATACAGTAAATGAACATACTTTCCAGAAGGCCAACAATTCACTAAAAATGTTTTTTTATTGGTCTTATGATGTATTCTAATTTTTTGAGATAGTGAATTGGTGGGTTTTTGTTAAATGTGAGCCAAAATCATCACAATTAAAAGAACCAAAGACTTAAACTACTTCAGTCTGTGTTAATTGAATTTATTTAATACACGAGTTTCACAATTTGAGTTGAATTACTGAAATAAATGAACTTTTCCACGACATTCTAATTTATTGAGATGCACCTGTATATTATAGACAACATCAGGAGAGGCTCTTGAGAGGAAGGTAATTCATAACTAGGTAGGGAGAGTTAAAGTTCATAAAATAAGTCTAATTGTGAATGCACAAAGTAATTATCTCAGTAAATTACCTCACTGCCTTACAGTGGAATAAATTAAGAATAGAATTAGGAAGTGTTCAGATTAGGAATTCTGCCGCAGAGGCTCTGGAGATACAGGGACCGCTCTCCCAGCTTTATAGAATGAAGAAAATACATAATAGTCATTATATCTCTATTAGTTAGAGCTATAGGACTATGTGAGAGTTTGTGTGTGTGTGTGTGTGTGTTATCTGTCACAGGTAAAACATCTACAATAATATGATTATATGTTGCTTGTAAAATATATACACTCACTGAGCACTTTAATAGGAACACATGAACACCTACTTATTCATGTGTTTATCTAATCAGCCAATCAAGTTGCAGCAGTGCAATGCATAAAGTCATGCAGATATGGGTCAGGAGCTTCAGTTAATGGGCTACAACAGCTGAAGACCACATTGGGCACTTTATTAGGACCATCGTGTTCCTAATAAAGTGCTCAGTGAGTATATATATATATATATATATATATATATATATATATATACACTAGCGGCCAAAAGTTTGGAATAATGTACAGATTTTGCTCTTATGGAAATAAATTGGTGCTTTTATTCACCAAAGTGGCATTCAGCTGATCAAAGTGTGTAGTCAGGATATTAATAATGTGAAATATTAATATTACAATTTGAAAAAAAAAAAAAATAAATAAATAAAAATTAAACTACTTCAGAGAGTTCTCATCAAAAAATCATCCACGTGCAGCAATGACAGCTTTGCAGATACCTGGCAGTCTAGCTGTCAGTTTGTCTAGATACTCAGTGTCACATTTAAATGTGTTTTTGTTCATGTTTTGTGTTCATGTCTTTTATTTTGGAAGTTTAGTTCCTGTTTATAGTCATATGTTCATGTCATGTGATTTACTGTTCCCTCATGTGATCTTGTCATGTGTTTCCCCTGTTCATGTGTCTTGTTTTCATTGGTTCATAGTTTGAGTTCTTGTTAGCAGTCTTGTCTTTTCATTGGTTAAAGTTTATTAGTCTTGTTATCTTGTTTACAGTTCTTTCTGTTGATTGGTTGTCATGTTACCCCTGTCCTTGTACTTAAGCCCTCATGTTTGCATTTTCTCTTGTCAAGTATTGTTGGTGTAACATCGTGTCTTTGTTCTTTCAAGTCAAGTCGTTTATGTCTGTTTTGTTTTCACTTTGGATTTACGGTTTTGGATTTCACGTTGTAAATAAACTGCACTTGGGTTCTTCACACTACATCGTCATTGTCTGTTCCTGCCTGTGATTGTTAGCAATGTTACACTCAGGTGGTATTTCACCCCACACTTCCTGTAGCACTTGCCATAGATGTGGTTGTCTTGTCGGGCACTTCTCGCGCACCTTAAGGGGTTAAGATCCATAACACTCTTTTCCAATTATCTGTTGTCCAATGTCTGTGTTTCTTTGCCCACTATAACCTTTATTTTTGTTTTTTTCTGGTTCAAAAGTGGCTTTTTCTTTGCAATTCTTCCCATAATGCCTGCACCCCTGAGTCTTCTCTTTATTGTTGTACATGAAACTGCAGGTAGAATTCAGTGAAGCTGTCAGCTGAGGACATGTGAGGCGTCTATTTCTCATACTAGAGACTCTGATGTACTTATCCTTTTGTTTAGTTGTACATATGGCTTTCCACATCCCTTTCTGTCCTTGTTAGAGCCAGCTGTCCTTTGTCATAGAAGATTGTAGTGTACACCTTTGTATGAAATCTTCAGTTTTGTGGCAATTTCAAACATTGTATAGCCTTCATTCCTCAAAACAATGATTGACTGACGAGTTTCTAGAGAAAGCTGTTTCTTTTTTTGCCATTTTTGATCTAATATTGACTTTAAGACAAATCAAAATCAAATAAAATCACTTTATTGTCACACAACCATATACACAAGAGCAATCGTGTGTGAAATTCTTGGGTGCGGTTCTGAGCAATGTACTGTAGTAGTCGTGACAGTGATGAGACATATACCAATTTACAATAAACATCAGATTTACACAACACAATTTAAAATCTAATACACACATAATTACACATAACACAATATACAGATAATAACATACAATGTACAGTATACAATACACACAATTTAGAATACACATTATACAATAAAAAAGCATATATAGTATATATAAAATGTACAGTAGGTTGTATTGTACTGTATTGACATTCAGGCTGTCGGTTGATAGTAAGTTGCCAGTGTGTTGTTAAGAGAGAATATAATATAATAATAATATAATTTATGACAGTCCGGTGTGAGATATAAGAGTAATAAAGTGCAGTGCTGATATATTTTGATCATGGGAGATCAAGAGTTCAAAAGTCTGATTGCTTGGGGGAAGAAGCTATCATGAAGTCGGCTGGTGAGGGTCCTGATGCTGCGATACCACCTGCCTGATGGTAGCAGTGAGAACAGCCCATGGCCCGGGTGGCTGGAGTCTCTGATGATCCTCTGAGCTTTTTTCACACACCACCTGGTATATATGTCCTGGAGGGAGGGAAGCTCACCTCTGATGATGTGTCTGGCAGTTCACACCACCCTTTGCAGTGCTTTGCGGTTGTGGGCGGTGCTATTGCCGTACCAGGCGGAGATGCAGCCAGTCAAGATGCTCTCTACAGTGCAGGTGTAGAACTGTGTGAGGATGTGGCAGTTCATTCTAAACTTCCTCAGCCATCTCAGGAAGAAGAGGCACTGATGAGCCTTCTTCACAACGGCTTCAGTGTGGATGGACCATGTGAGTTCCTCAGTGATGTGGACACCCAGAAACTTGAAGCTGCTGACTCTCTCCACTGGTGCTCTATTGATGGCTATGGGACTGTGTTCTCTATTTCTTCTCCTGAAGTCCACCACAAGCTCCTTTGTCTTACTGAAGTTGAGGGAGAGGTTGTGCTCCTGACACCAGTGTGTCAGAGTGTGCACCTCCACTCTGTAGGCTGTTTCATCATTGTCAGTGATCAAAGCTACCACGTCATATCATCAGCAAACTTAAGGATGGCATTGTAGCTGTCTGTTGCCACACAGTCATGTGTGTACAGGGAATACAGGAGTGGGCTGAGAACACAGCCCTGTGGGGCTCCAGTGTTGAGGGTCAGTGATAAGGAGATGTTGCTGCCCATTCTAACCACCTGGCGTCTGCTTGACAGGAAGTCCAGGATCCAGCTGTACAGCGAGCTGTTTAAGCCCAGAGCCCAGAGTTTCTCATCTAGCTTGGAGGGCACTATGGTGTTGAATGCTGAGCTGTAGCCTACAAACAACATTCTCACATAAGTGTTCTTTTTGTCCAGGTGGGAGAGAGCAGTGTGTATTGTAAATGCAATGGAATCATCAGTGGAGCGGTTGTTGCGGTAAGCAAACTGCAATGGGTCCAGTGATGGAGGCAGCACAGAGCAGATGTAATCTCTGATTAGTCTCTCAAAGCATTTGCTGATGATGGGGGACAGAGCAACAGGACGCCAGTCATTTAAGCAAGTGATTTTGTATTGCTTTGGAACAGGCACAATGGTGGACGTTTTAAAGCATGTGGGGACTACAGACAAAGAGAGAGAAAGGTTGAAAATGTCCATAAAAACACCAGCCAGTTGGTTCGCGCATGCTCTGATGACACGGCCCGGAATGCCGTCTGGACCCGTGGCTTTGCGGATATTCATCCGTCGGAAGGATCGGGTTACATCCACTACAGAGACGGAGAGTGAACTAACCTCTGTAGCTTCGGCCGCGAGAGCTCTCTCCACGAGGGCGGTGTTATTTCCCTCGAAACGAGCATAAAAAGTATTTAGCTCATCCGGGAGAGAGGCAGCGGTGTTCACGGCGGAGTTTTTATTCCCTTTAAAGTCCGTGATGATATTAATTCCCTGCCACATGCTTCTAGAGTTGGTGGTGTTGAACTGTCCTTCAGTCTTGTTCCTGTACTGGCGTTTTGCTGTTCTTATTGTTTCTGGCTTGTTTATGCTCCTCCGCGTTCCCGGAATTAAAAGCGGAGGAACATCGCTATTAATCCAAGGTTTCTGGTTTGGGTAGATCCGTATTGTTCTGGTCGGAATGACGTCCTCTACGCACTTTCTGATGAAACACATTACGCTATCAGCATAAAGCTCGATGTCATCATCAGAGGCGGACCGGAACATCTCCCCAAAACCGTCTTGTAGCGTAGTGTCTGATTGGTCCGACCAGCACTGGATTGTTCTGAGGGTGGGTGCTTCCTCTTTCAGTTTTTGCCTGTAAGCGGGCAGAAGCAGAATGGAAAAGTGGTCCGATTTGCCAAATGGTGGGCAGGGGAGGGATTTGTAGCTGTCCCGGAAGGGAGAGTAGCAATGGTCCAAAATCCGGTCCCCTCGTGTGTTAAAACTAATGTGTTGGTGGTATTTTGGTGTGACTGATTTGAAACTGGCTTTATTAAAGTCCCCGGTCACAATGAATGTGGCCTCAGGGTGCGCGGTTTCCTGCTTGCTTATAATCCCGTACAGTTCCTTGAGTGCCCGGTCTGTATCGGCTTGTGGTGGGATGTACACAGCAGTGATAATGACCGCTGTGAATTCCCTCGGTAGCCAGAATGGTCGACACAGAAGCATTAGAAATTCCAGATCAGGAGAGCAGAAAAACTTGATAGAATGTACGTTCCTCTGATCACACCAGGATTTGTTGATCATAAAACATACACCACCACCTCTGCTTTTATCTTTCGCTCTGTCCGCTCAGTGCACGGAGAACCCCGCGGGTTCAATGGCTGAATCTGGAATCTCAGCAGACATCCAAGTTTCCGTAAGGCAGATAATGCAGCAGTCCCTCGTCTCTCGTTGGAAAGAGATCCGCGCTCTCGGCTCGCAGAGCTTGTTGTCCAGAGACTGAACATTTGCCAGTAGAATACTGGGTAGCGGGGGTCGATTTGCACGACGTCTTACTCTGAGGAGAACTCTGGCTTTTTTTCCCCTTTTCCTTTTGCCTTTACGCAGCCGGGCTGCCCAGACAAAGGGCTCCGCTGGTGTGTTTGTAAACAGCGGGTCGGCATTGAGGAATTTGAAGTCCGGATTACGGTGTGTAATTGCAGAACCAATGTCCAAAAGGGTTTGTCTGTCATAGACAAAAAGCCAGACAACATCCAAGACTAAAAACATAAGAATAGTAAACAAAACAAACAAAACACTACAATGTTGTGTCGGAGCTCACTACGGAGCAGCCATATTCGGCACCATCTTGAGTCCAAAAAAGAGTGCATGCCATTCTATTGCATACTGTGGCAACTCAAAAACAAACACAATGTTAAGCTTCATTTAACGAACCAAACAGCTTTCAACTGTGTTTGATATAATGGAAAGTGATTGTCTAGTACCTAATTAGCAATTTAGCATGATTACTCAAGGATAAGGTGTTGGAGTGATGGCTGCTGGAAATGGGGCCTGTGCAGCCAATATTTCTAAAGTGTAAAACATATGAATGAAAATGTGTACGTTGTGATTTCAGATTGGATGGGCACGGTCTTAACTCCGTTTGCGGTCTCTGTAAATTGTGTGCGTCTGGAGATTATCAAGTGTAACATTAACTAAGATATAACATCATATACACTTTCCACTTCTTGAAATATCTACGTTAATGTATCACACGATTCACACGTGATTCTCATGTATTTATTTATAGCCTAATCCTGAGCGCGATGTTAAATTCCTGACCTGAAGTGATGATTTCACGTCGGAGTCCATCTATCCATCTCCTAAAGTTGACCACATTTATATTCACATCAGTGATTGAGGTAATTAACTGGGAAATATGGTATTCCAAAAAAGTTAAAATGCTCCATAAAGGTTTAAATGCTCCAGAGAGTATTCATCTATTAGGAATATTCCTCCTTATGTAAAATGAAGAAACTGAAACATGCTTTTCTTCTTCTTTAAACTGTGCAAAATTTTAAAATGTTAAGTGTTCTTGAACTCTGGTAATGTACTATATACATTTTACATTATTATTATTATTATTATTATTATTTAACTAAATAACTGTGTCCTATTGTAAAAATTCCTGATAGACTTATGGGACTTTCACGTGTTTGTAGATTATATTGATTTTATTTTAATTTATTTCAATGTTTGAATTTGTATTCATTATTCACTGCAAAAATGTGTGCTTGACATTTCACATTTTGCTTGACACATCTTTCCTCCAGAATAATATTGTTATACATGCACAGATGAAAATTATGTTTCATGCAGATATTAATATCTGAAATACCAGGAGAAAACATATTCCACAGTTAATGTAGCCTACAAATTCAGCTTAATCTGGTAAAACAAAAAAAAGAATAAAATAATATTGAATAATAATAATAATAATAATTGTATTATATTATTATTATTATTATTATTAGGCTATTATTATGAAAAGACATATACAAGGCATATTTTATTAATAGAAACTATAAATGTAAGATTATTACTTAAAAATAGATGTTTCATTTATGGCACTTTTACACTGCACGTTACGGTTCGACTCGACTCGACTCTGCTTGCTTTACTTTTCTGAGCTTGATTTTCCACTGCAGTTTAGTGCCGCCTCAACGTGGGTGGG
Source organism: Myxocyprinus asiaticus (assembly GCF_019703515.2). Lineage (NCBI taxonomy): Eukaryota > Metazoa > Chordata > Actinopteri > Cypriniformes > Catostomidae > Myxocyprinus > Myxocyprinus asiaticus. Next base: position 42,328,632 of record NC_059350.1, on the reverse strand, counting down.
ATTATAGGCTGATCGTCATAGTTGCGCCTACTCTACTGCCTTGACATCATCTTAAACGCGACACAAACATTACTGACCATAAACAATAACATGACCGCTAGCTGTTAGCTACTAGCTCATTGTGCTGCATAAAGCAATTCTTGCATGGTGATTTTACACAAGTGTAACAGTTAAATTGGCCTGGTTGTTTTAGAAGCAAGCTTTCCAGTAGCTCGTCAACTAAATAAAGTGAAGCTTTCAAGCAGAATATAGAGTTAACATAACTAAATTTACCATCCTCCATCGTGGACTCCAACAATGCCGAGTCCAGGGCTCTCTCCCTCCCGTTGCTCGCCGGTCTATTACCATAGATAGCATCCATTTAGTCGAACCACTTCCACTTTCTTCTGTTTGAACCACTCTGGCTGTTGTGGTCCTTGAATGTTCTGTAGTCACTTTTACATTTTTTTTTTTACTTTTCCCTACACTGTTGGTAGGTCCGGTGGTAGCCGTGTGCGGCCAACAGCTGAGACACTTCTTGAAAGACTTTTTCGTTTCACGTCATTTCATTCATCGCTAACGAGAGGAACGTCTGCACCTCCTTTACTGACCACGGCGTGGTTTTGCGCACAGCTATTTCTTTTTACAATTCGAAAGTCGCATGAACAAATTATATTGCTGTCACTGTTGCTAACTTTAAAACTAGTGGGTTGATATCCCGTGTCGCAAATCCAGTGACGCTGGTAGTGACGATTCTCTCTGACCAATCAGTGATCTGCAGGGTTTTTATGTCACATTTAGTATCGGCTCGGCTCGCTTGGAACCTCGACTGAGGTAGTACTAAAAAAAGTATCAGGTACCGGGTACTATCCACAGTGGAAAACCCCCAAAAAGCGAGCAAAGTCGAGTCAAATTGAGTTGAGCTGTGGAAAAGCCCCATTAGTTTTGACACTTCTGGTTTAAGCCCCGCCCACACACGGTTCTATCCGAATACAGAGACAGATAATTTTGTCATATGAACAGATACAAACAGTTGTCCCTAAGCCACTCTTGCAGTGCCTTGGCTGTGTGCTTAGGGTCATTGTCCTGTTGGAAGGTGAAACTTTGGCCCAGTCTGAAGTCCTGAGCACTCTTGATCAGGTTTTCTTTAAGGATAACTATGTATTTTGCTGCGTTCAGCTTTCTTTCAACCCAGACCCCAGTCGCCGCTGAAAAACACCAACACAGCATGATGCTACCACCACCACCATGCTGCATTGCTCGGATAGTATTGCGCAGGTTATGCACGGTGCCTGGTTTCCTCCAGACATGATGTTTGGAATTGAGGCCAAACAGTTCAATCTTCGATTCATCAGACCAGAGAATGTTGTTTCTCACAGTCTGAGAGTACTTTAGGTGCTTTTTTATGTGTCTTGCACTGAGGAGAGGCTTCTGTCTGGCCATAAAGCCCAGATCCATGGAGTGTTGCAGTGATGGTTGTCCTTCTGCAAGTTTCTCCCATCTCCACACATGATCTCTGGAACTAAACCAGAGTGACCATTGGGTTCTTGGTCACCTCTCTTACCAAAGCCCTTCTCCCCCGATTGCTCAGTTTGGCCTGGCATCCAGCTATAGGAAGAGTCCTGGTTGTTCCAAACTTCTTCCATTTAAGAGTTATAGAGGCCACTGTGATCTTGGGGAACTTTCAATGCAGCCAAAATTGTTTTGTAGCCTTCCGCAGATCTGTCCTTAGACATAATCCTGTCTCTGAGCTCTGCATGCAGTGCCTTTGATCTCATGGCTTGGTTTTTGCTCTGATATGCATTTTCAGCTGTGAGACCTCATATAGACAGGTGTGTGCATTTCCAAACAATGTCCAATCAATTCAATTTACCACAGGTGGACTCCAGTCAAAGTGTAGAAATATATCAAAGATGATCCAAAATTTCAATTGTCAGAGCAAAGGGTCTGAATACTTGTGTGATATTTCAGTTTTTTCTTTTTAATAAATTTGCAGTTACCAAAAATCTGTTTTTTTCTTTGTCATTATGGGGTATAGAGTGTAGATTGATGTGGAAAAAAAAAAAATATTTAAAGCATTTTAGCATAAGGCTGCAACATAAAATGTGAAAAAATGAAGGGATCTGAATACTTTCGGAATGCACTGTATATATATACAGTGGTGATATCTCAGGGCCAGCAAAGCCTTCTCTGCTTATGTAACATGCCTAATAAATAAATATTTTTTCATCCTTTCATTCTCATTGACCTTTTTGCCTATGTATTTTCAATCGCTTTCCACTCCTAATTAATCTACAAAGGAATAGCAAAAAACTAAAAAATGTATCCAATCAGAATTTATTCCTCAATGCTTACAAGCAAAGTGTGACAACTGTTTCACAAATCGCATGCCCGAAGCCATGCTCCTTAGCCAAAGCAGCGTGTGATTCTGAGCTCCACTCTGTCAGGCCTTCAGAATTTCCACAGAATCCCTCAAAAGTGCAAGTGAATAGGCATCTAAAGTCAGATTGATTTATTGTTCTTATGGGTGTGGTCTTTAGAATATGTCCCGGTCAAGGCCTTCTAGCTGGCCTTGAGTGATGCAATCACACTTTAAGTGATGTACGTAATTTGAAAGTGAAGAGCGCGAGAACTTGCTGACGAATCGGCTGTCATCACTGCTGGTATTTCCATTGAGAAAGAGATCCTTATGGATTTAAAAACTTAAGATGTTCTGAATGATCGTGCAACTGATTAATTAAACAAGAAAAGAGGACTGATTTTCACTTCAATCAAATTGGTAAGTGCTTTTAGCATTGTTATAGCAACATCAGGAGTTTTCTAAGTGTAAATTAGGCTGCATGAGCATTCAGTGTCAGATCAAGTTTTGAAAAGTAACCGTGTACCCTGACGAAACAAAATTTATAGCAAGCAAAATTTAAATCGCAAATATTATTAGAGAGCTTTTTCTTGGTATTAGACCTCCTTGGTTCTGGCTTTCGTGCATGGACGTGTTTTTAAAATGTCAATTGGTATTATTAGTTGACTGCCACGTAATGTATGATAGGCATACAGTGTCTTATTCACTGTGAAACTGTGTTTTCTTAATGGCATGAATCGCACTGAAGGCCTATATATATATATATATATATATATATATATATATATATATATATATATATATATATATACAGGGTTGGGGAATAACGGAATACATGTAACGGGAATACGTATTTAAAATACAAAATATAAGTAACTGTATTCCAATACAGATACAATTTAAATCATTGGTAATTAGAATACTGTTACATTCAAAAAGTATTTTGATTACTGAAGAGATTACTTTGCATTTTGTATTTATATGCATGGGAAACATTTATACATATAAATGATGCGATCCAAAGTGCATTTGAACAGCGGTGAAACACTTTCTTATGATATGTTACATTCATACAAGCAGACAGAGAAGTAAATTTGAAGTAAGTTTGGAGCAGAAGAAATAGAAATAAACCTTGTATAAATTGTCAATTTTTTGTCAGACTACCTGTTATTTTCAATTTTTGAAAAGTACTTCCTTACAATCAGACCAAAGCAGACAGAAAGATCTACAGTATGGATTCGAGGTAGGGTTGTCCCGATACCAAAATTTCAGTAGTCGATACCCATTTCGATCCCAGCAAAACTTGATAATATGCTATTGTATTTTTTTTTTTTTTTTTTTTCACTATTTAAAAAAAGGTAAATATCAATGTTAACAATGAATTAAAACAACTTGTTTCCTTTAAGTGATTTTTGATTAAGTAAACATTGCTTCAAGTTTTTTTTTTTTTTTTTTTTTTTTTACAAGTAAGATTTGAGGAGCTCGGAAGAAGAATAAGACAAATGATAGTCCACCCCAAAATTCCTCAAAGTCATAAATTAAAGACTCTGCCAAGATGGCGCCCTTAAAGTCTAAATCGACCTTGTACAGTTGTGGCCAAAAATATTGGCACCCTTGGTAAATATGAGCAAAGAAGGCTGTGAAAAATGATCTTTCATTCAAAAAATTCACAAACATCAAACCTTTAATTGAAGTATTAATTATTATCTCATTATTAAATAAATATTTTTTCTCCAAAACACATTGGTCACAATTATTAGCATCCCTAGAAATTCTTATGAATAAAATATATCTTAAGTATATTCCCCTTCATATTTTCATTTTTTTAGTGCACCTGGGTGACTAGGAACATGAAATTGTTCAGCCATGACTTCCTGTTTCACAGGGGTATAAATATGAGGTAACACACAGGCCAAATTCCCTTAATCATCAATCACAGTGGGTTAGACTAAAGAATATAGTTCTGATGTGCGGCAAAAGGTTTTTGAGCTTCACAAAATGGGAAGTGGCTATAAGAAAATAGCCAAAGCATTGAAAATGCCCATTTCCACCATCAGCGCAATAATTAACAAGTTTCAATCAACTGTAGATCTTAAGAATCGGCCTGGAAAAGGATGTGTGTCTATATTGTCTCCACGCACAGTGAGGAGGATGGTTCAAGTGGCCAAAGAATCTCCAAGGAACACAGCTGGAGAATTGCAGAAATGAGTTGGGTCTTGGGGTCAGAAAGTAATTTGGGAGGGTTTCAAGAAAAAAGCCTCTGCTCTCATCCAACAACAAACTCAGGCGTCTTCAGTTTGCGAGACATTACTGGAATTTCATATGTGACCGGGTTCTATGGTCAGATGAAACAAAAAAGAGCTTTTTGGCAGCAAACACCAGAGATGGGTTTGGTGCACACAGAGATCAAAAAGTACCCAATGCCCACGGTTAAATGTGGTGCTGGATCTTTAATGTTGTGGGGCTGTTTTTCTACCAGAGGTCCTGGACATCTTGTTTGGATACATGGCATCATGGACTCTATCAAATAGCAACAGATGAAAAATAAAAACCTGGCTGCCTCTGCCAGAAAGCTTACAATGGGCCCTGGTTGGATTTTCCAGCAGGACAATGATCCAAAACAAACATCAAAATCAACACAAAAATGGTTCACTGACCACAAAATCAAGGTTCTGCCATAACTATCACAGTCCCCTGACCTGAACTCCATAGAACATTTGTGGGGTGAACTGAAGAGGAGAGTCCACCAACATGGACCTCTGAATTTGAAGGATCTGTAGAGATTCTGTATGGAGGAATGGTCTCTTGCCAGGTGTTCTCCAACCTCATTAGGCATTATAAGAGAAGACTCAGAGCTGTTATCTTGGCAGGAAACACCCCCACATTTAATGGTCTTCACATGACATGGCCATCTTGAGCATCTGGAAGAGACTCTTCTGAAGAAACCTCCATGGTTGCCATGGAAATCTAAGACACTCCTTTGTCATTCGATATAAACAATTTGCTACACTTAAATTAGACTAATAAGGGAGCATGAGCCATTTCCTGTGGAAGGCTTGACCGTCAAATGCTAAAATCTCATCTAAGACAAAAGAGCTTGAAAATTTAAAGAAAGCAGGCTTACTTTGAAATTAACCCTTTGTATTATCTTTTTATCAGGACACAAAACTAATGCTCTGCTCATAACTTCAAATGTACAAAATTAACTTTTCAAGTGTATACACATATCAGGACAGCTCATCTTAAACCAGGAACGTTGACACAATCGCAAAACTTACTTTACTGTAATTTTATCCTGCACATAATCTGCCAAAGTGCCTAGATTCAAAGTTTAACCTGATATTAACCCTGACAATTATGTTTTTCATTCAAGGTTTAACCTGATAATAATCCTGACAATTATGTTTCTCATAATGTGATATCCATGTTGTGAAACCAATTAATTAACCATTCTGATTTTTAATGAGGTATTTTCATGTTTTATAACTTCATGTTGAATATTCATGAAAGTATGTCATATTTACTATCATTTAGCATGTTTCAAATGTTAATGGAGTGTATTTTCTAATATTTCTTAGCGATTTCATTATATAAAAGTTCATGATTAAACATTGCCCGATTTTGAGTGGGAAACAGAAAACTTAAGAACAAAGACTCATTAATCGCCTTCAGAAGGAGGGACAGAGAGATAATCACATGGTATCTGAAAAGACACCTCTGAATGGCTCAAGGCACCTTTGGGGTGCGGCCAACCTCAACTCAACAAAACCTTATGCCTCTTCCTCTCTTCTCTTCCCTCTTGGCTTTTAGCCCTTCTTCAGCAGGCTTCGCTTTGGCACCCCTCTGCCCGGGTTCCGCATAAATGTAGAGTTCAGGAAAGCTCGGAACGCTAAGTTCCAAAAAGAGTTCTCTTCTCTGCACTATGACTTACACACGTGATGGGGAGTCACAAGTCTCCCTTGCGGGAGGCCTCGCTTCAAAGCCCCACCTGATCATTTCAACACCGAACTACCCAGAGTCCACGATCTTAACAGAGGTCCAAAACATCGATGGAACAACCAGAACTTTCTATTGACCCAGCCAAAGAACCAAAGTAACGCAATGAAATGCAAGTACATCTCCAGTCTTTTGCTAGAAAATGTTGGTTTTATTTAAATACTTTAGGTAACCCGATTGCAAATCGAGGTATACTAAATGAAGTATCAATTTTCTCTGTTACAGACCATTTCATTCACCTTCTGTTACAGCTCACTCACCAACCTGATTTAAATTTTTCTGTGTGTGTTTAGTTTAGTTTTTATGGTGTAGATTAGAAATAAAGTGTTGTTTGTATTTAAAGAGAACTCGACTGTGGTATATTTTGATAATTTCGTCAATTGATTCTTAAAAGATCTGCGCTCTATGCTTGAACAGTATTTCAACATATGTGATATTATTTTCGATGGCCATGAGAATAGTATTACTCTAAAGAGTTAACAGATGTGTCATATCAACTTAGCATTGCTGAGTGATCAGACGAACACTTTAATTATTTCAATGTTCCCCGAATTAATCAAATTCCCTTCTTGAGCTAAAATCTCTTACATATAAATTGTGATCAGATACAACGTGCCTATTGTATTACATATTTAATGGTGGAGAATTTTTATTCAGATTTCTAATCTGATCATTTGTCATTTATCCTTCATATAATGGTGGTCGAACGTGGCCAAGATTCCTAAACTAATTTACATATACATTTTTACATATTACATATTATTGGTGATGACTGGCAATTGTAAATATACCCTGCCACAAAGTCGCTGATTTCCTACAGGCCCCATGAAATATTTAATAAAAATTTAATCACATCCCTTTGCGATTTAATAGTCACACTAGGATCTATAACAATTTATTTAGAATAATTTTGCATTATTTATTTCCCAAATATGTCAAATTCATGTGTGAGCATTTGAAAGCAGTCTCGTGTCAATAAGACAGCACACTGGTATCGAATTGAGTCGGTGCTCGTTACTACCAGTACTGCATAAACACTGGTATCGTGACATCTTTGTTATTTTAGTGTCGACTTGGTACTAAAGTACCGGTACTTTTGACATGCCTAATTGGAGGAATGAATATGTAGGAGTAAACATTAAGAATAAATAAATACAAACTTAAACTATGGGTAGCTTTGAATAAAAGTTGTCTGTCAAACATACAGGTCAAATGGATCTAAAAGCCACTGCTGTGATTAATGGGAAACTGATGTTCCGTATTAATAATCTCCTAATCAATCAAACAGGATTTATGATATTTAAATTAATTTGAGGCCAATGATGATACTCCCAGCATGCTTTGCTTCAACAGAAACATTTTGTGGTATGTGTGACTGCATCAAACCAAGCAAGTGTAAACACAAATGTAATAACAGAGCAGTAAACAATGAAAAGTAATTGTTATTAAATCTTCATGTATGTTTGTATGGGATTCATGCATCATTTAATAAATTAGTAAAATAGTTTAAAAGCAAACCATATTTAGAGGTAAATTGTTATGACAGAAACATGAGTGAGAGATGGCAGCAAGGGGGAAATGATGAGTGGTGTGTCAATGTGAGATTGAGTGATGAGGGACTGACAGAGAACAACAGAATGATTAGGTAGCCGAGTGTTTGTCTTGCTGTGTTGATTGTGCTGAAATATGGAGTGATAAGATGAAAGAGAGAGAGTAAGAGTCTCTCTCCCCCTCTTTCTGTTGTTTTCTAAGCCGGTGTGTAAGCCCATTCATAAAATGTTTGTCCTGCTTTGCGGAATCTTCTAGAACAGGGGACGGCAACCTATGGCACATGTGCCGGCACTGGCACACGGAGGGATAATTACTGGCATGCCAGCAACGGCGAGAGAAGAGTAGACTATTTTATTTATATAAATTCTGTACCTGCATTCCAGTCTACATGTAATCCTTCCTCATGATCATGCAGCATGTTTTCATGAGCTGAATGGGAGGCTAAACAAAATGTTAAAATGTGATGAGACTGAAGTATACCCAACAGACTTGTGCAAGCCATTCACGCATCACAAGTCTATTCAAAATATAAATTAAACCTGGAAATAAAGTTTTAGAATTTTGCAGGTGCGATTCACAGAAAAGGGCTAAATAGTTGATCGGCTTGTGATGCACAAATGGCTTGCATGTGCAGCGCGAGTCTCATCACACATTTAATAGTGTTTGCCTTCCATTCAGCTGGTGAAAACAAGCTGCATGATCATGAGGAAGGATTACATCAAGATATAGATTGGAATGCAGGTGCAAAAAACGTCATATAAATAAAATAGGCTGCTCCTCTCTTGCTGTTGCTTGCGTGCTAGTGATTAGATGATTACAATGACATAATATAAGAAATATTTACGATTCCACACAATTTCATGATCAGTAATCAAATAAACAAATTTGTGACATTAACTGTGTTAACTCATTTTGTTCAAAAGGACAGGTTTTCTTTCATTAAAGCACTAAATGTGGAAATTCACATGCAGGATCATGATTATATCATAATTATTGGGTTTTGTACAAAATTTTCACTCAAACTGTTATGCTGATAATATAATTTAATGAAAAATAAACGATTAAATTAGAAAAATGCAAAATAGAAACATTTTCACAAGTGGACTCATACTTTGAAAAATCGGCACAGTCGTTGACCAGGAAAATAAAAAATGGCACTCCATGACAAAAAGCTTGTCGACCCTTGTTCTAGAAGATGGAGTGATGAGCTGACAGAGCAGAACTGAATGAATAAGTTTTGTCTCTGTGTGTGTGTGTGTGTGTGTGTGTGTGTGTGTGTGTGTGTGTGTGTGTGTTGGTACCCACTGCAGGCAGTGTGTATCCTACTTAGTAGAATGTGCCAGAAGCTCAACTGACACACTGCAATCGCTGTCTCAATCAGTCTGCTTTTTGAGCTGTCAGGAGCAGAAGTGATTTCTAAAAGCCTTTTAACACTGTAAAATGCAATCATTATACAACTAATTCTCATACCAGCAACTGTAATGAATTGCTTTATGATTTGTTAGTCAATGCGGCGTGGCAGACGCTTAACTGTGCATGTAACTATTACTCCCTGAAGAAAAAAAAAAGGTATAAACCTGATGGTGTAATGGCACAAACGGAACAGTAGGTGGCCTATCTTATATAACAGAGTCACCTGTGCTACTTCGTCTGTTGAGTCTAGGGCCCAGCTGTGCTGCACTCATTCAGTTGATACATTTGGTATAAATCATGACTACAGGAGAAGTACTCATGCCCCACAAAGTCAGTTGAACCCAACAGGAAAGTTTCATGGCATAACCTAGTTACTTTAGCCAGTGCAACACTTTCAAACTGATTTAAAAGCCAACTACTTGAGATTTGATGGAGACTAAGTCTGGTAACCTTCAAAATACAGCACAGTATGTAGAATCAGAATGAGCTTTATTGCCAAGAATGCTTACACATACAAGGAATTTGTCTTGGTGACAGAAGCTTCCAGTGCACAAACAATACAGATTAAGTACCAAATTGATTTAAAAATCTTGCTTCTTACCTACAAGGCCATAAATAATCTTACTCCATATCTCTGCTATCTTTTTCATATCTATACACTTACTCATACCCTCAGATCTTCCTCGTCAACTCTTGACTTTAACTTAGTTATACTGCCCCTCACTTACGGAATTCCCTTCCTCTGGATATTTGTAACAGCGATAGTCTTCATACTTTTAAATCTCGTCTTAAAACTCACATATTTAAACAGGCCTTTTTATGACTGTGCATGCATTGAGTTCATACTTTGTATATTCCAATGTCTTATTGTATATCATAGTATTGTTTGCTTAATGTTGTTATTGTTGATGCTTTCAAGGATGACTTTTTTGTGTTCTGTTTTTAAGGTGACCTTGAGTGTTGTGAAAGGCGCCTATAAATAAAATGTATTATTATTATTATTATTATTATTATTATTATTATTATTATTATTATTACAACAACTAGAGCGAATAGAAAAAAATCTTATATATAGAAATACACAATAAGACAATATATATATATATATATATATATATATATATATATATATATATATATATACGTATTTACAAATACAAATCTGCAATATACAGATGTAAGGGAATGTATGGCAGAAGAGGTATGATATGTTGGATAAATATAAATAGACTATGTTGTGTATTGCACATAATTATTGCTCAATGGGGCAGTTTTAACTGTTCATGAGGTGGATGGCCTTAGGGAAAAACTGTTCCTGTGCCTGACGGTTCAGCTGGCCAGAAGGTAACAGTTCAAAGAGGTAGTGGGCTGGGTGAGTGGGGTCCACAGTGATTTTTCCAGCACTTTTCCTCCATCTGGAAGTGTACAGTTCTTGAATGGAGGGCAGGGTGCAACCAATAATCCACTCAGCAGTCCGTACTGTCCTTCGTAGTCTTCTGATGACAGACTTCGTTGCTGAACCAAACCAGACAGTTATTGAAATGCAAAGGCAAAGCCCTGGTACTGTCATGGTTGGGGAGCAACGAAATACATGTAACAGGATTACGTATTTAAAATACAAAATATAAGTAACTGTATTCCACTACAGTTACAATTTAAATCATTGGTAATTAGAATACAGTTACATTAAAAAAAGTATTTTGATTACTGAAGAGATTACTTTGCATTTTATTGTCATTTGTTTCATTTAATATTTAGTCCTTTCAGATGGAAAACATTTATACATATAAATGACGCGATCCAAAGCGCATTTGAACAGCGATGAAACACTTTCTTATGATGTGCTACATTCATACGAGCAGACAGAGAAATAAGTTTGGAGAAGAAGAAATAGAAATAAATCTTGTGTAAATTGTCAGCTTTACACTAAGCTAAAATGCTATTTCTATCCATTTTACATGCACATGTTACCAGGCACGATCATATTTTTTTATCAAGAAAATTCACGTAGGATCATAATTTCTTTTTTTCTAGTAAGACCTTTAAAATTAGAGCAAAAATCGTATTCTTGATAATACTTTTTGAATTGTTTTCCTGTAAAAAATATCTAAAAATCCTTAAAACAAGGTCAGTTTGATTTATCTTGTTTTAAAAGCAACACTGCATAAGATATTTAAGTTCCCTATCTGTCACTCACTCAATGTTGTGTCAATGTAGTGACACTAGGGATCACTCTTGGGAGCCTGAGACACCTCTGGTCTTTGATAAAAGGCCAGTGAAAATTGGCGAGTGGTATTTGCATACCACTCCCCCGGACATACGGGTATAAAAGGAGCTGGTATGCAACCACTCATTCATATTTTCTCTTCGGAGCCGAACAGTCGATGTTTACTGAGCTGACTGTTCATTCACCTCTGCTGGATCTGATGGCGCATTTCAGCGGCTTCTCCCTCCTCTGCACTGGTGCACTGCAGAGAATGCCCCTGGACGCTTCGGCAGAAAAAAGAGAGTATATTTTTCTAAAAGAGTATATTTCTCTAAAAGAGCGGCACACACGGAATGCCTTTTTAAAGACGCATCTTTTTAAAGATGCCTTTACGATTACGTGTTATTCCAGGTTGCGGTCGTTACCTCTCAACTTCTGATGGTCTTTCGTGTCTGGGCGTGACCCACGCGGAGACAGCGTTCATGGATGGATCATATACTCACTGCGAGAACATGACCGTGGCAACATTGCGGTCGTGGCTTGCTTTCGTAAGAAAGCACCCCACCCCAGTGGCTCCCCGCCTCAGTCCTTCTACCTACGGGTATGAGGCCAGCGTGGCTAGCACTGGGGGCGATTTGGGGACCCCAATGGGACCACCTCTGCCGGGTATCCCCCTACGGACCTCCCATTCCCCAGCACGATCGGGCTTCCGGATGAGTCCGCCGGGCTTGTCCAGTCGGACGCAGAAGCCTCAGCTGGGCTCCCTCCCACGGATGCGGTTGCCCAGTCACAGACTGATGCGGAAATGACTGACATGCTTTCCCGGGCAGCTGCGAGCGTCGGGCTAGAGTGGAACCCTCCGCTCTCCCCTGAACCCTCACGGCTCAATGATTGGTTCCTGGGCTCGCGGCTCCGCTCAAAGCAGCCACGCCCCGCTCCAGTTCCTTTCTTCCCGGAAGTGCATGAGGAGCTGAAAGGTTCGTGGGAGGTACCTTTTACTGCCCGGTCTTTTGTTGCTTTTTAATTTAATTTTGCCGCATGCCCAAGTGGGTACACAAGAGTTCAGCTAAAGAGCAGTTTCCTCATTCCCTGGGTCACGTACCCGGTGTGCACGACCATCATCACGACCACCATCCACCTTTCCATCTTTGCAGGTTTGGCGCTCCAGCGGCAGTCTCCCTGCCCCTGCGCGCTCAGCTGTGGCACAAATCCGCCCCCGATGTGACAGTCTCCATGGGTCACAAGGACAGGCCTCTTCCTCCCCCATCCCCATGGTCACCCTCGCTCGGAGCGTGGATGCGTGGCTTGCGCTTTCCAATTCGTCACGATGGCTGATCCGGATCATCTGACTCGGCTACACAATTCAGTTCACCATGAGTCCGCCCAGGTTCAGTGGCATCCACTTCACCTCAGTGAAGGGCGAGAACGCTGCTACCTTGCGTGCGGAGATCGCTACCCTCCTACGGAAGGATGTGATAGAGTCTGTTCCTCTGGTCGAGATGAAGAAGGGGTTTTACAGCCCCTACTTCATTGTACCGAAAAAAGGCGGTGGGTTGCGGCCAATCTTGGACCTGCAAGTACTGAACCGGGCTTTATACAGACTCCCGTTCAAGATGCTAACAAAAAAATGCATTCTGGCGAGCGTCCAGCATCAAGATTGGTTCGTGGCAGTAGACCTGAAGGACGCGTACTTCCACGTCTCGATTCTACCTCGACACAGACCCTTCCTACGGTTTGCATTCGAGGGTCAGGCGTATCAGTACAAGGTCCTCCCTTTCGGTCTGTCCTTGTCCCCTCACGTCTTCACGAAGGTCGCAGAGGCAGTTCTTGCCCCGTTAAGGGAAGTGGGCATTCGCATTCTCAACTATCTTGACGATTGGCTAATCCTAGCCCACTCTAGGAATATGTTGTGTACACACAGGGACTTGGTGCTCTCACACCTCAGCCGAGTAGGGCTTCAGGTCAACTGGGAAAAGTGCAAGCTCCTCCCGGTTCAGAGCATCTCTTTTCTTGGTTTGGAGTTGGATTCAGTCTCATTGATGGCACGCCTCATGAACGAGCATGCATAGTCGGTGCTGACCAGTTTGAAGGGGTTCAAACAGAAAACAGCGATACCACTGAAACTCTTTCAGAGGCTCCTGGGGCATATGGCATCCTCAGTGGTGGCCACTCCGCTCGGGTTGATGCATCGAGTCCCGAGATGGGCATGGCGCCGCGGGACACATTGCGTGGCCATCACGCCGATCTGTCACTGCCTCTTCAGCCCTTGGACCGACCTCACATTTCTATGGGCAGGCGTTCCCCTAGAGCAGGTCTCCAGGTGCTTCGTGGTTACGACAGATGCCTCCAAAACAGGCTGGGTGCTGTTTGCAATGGGCATGCAGCCGCCAGCTTATGGACAGGCCCGCAGCTGCATTGGTACATCAACTGCCTCGAGTTGCTGGCAATTCTGCTCGCCCTGTGGAGGTTCCAGCCGTTGATCCAGGGCAAGCACGTGTTAGTTCGGACAGACAACACGGCAACGGTAGCATATGTCAACCGTAAAGGCGGTCTGCGCTCCCGTTGTATGTCACAACTCACCCACCGTCTCCTCCTCTGAAGTCAGCAGCACCTCAAGTCGCTGCGAGCCACTCATATCCCGGGCAACCTCAACACTGCAGCAGATGCGCTGTCATGGCAGGTTACCCTCAAGGGAGAGTGGAGACTCCACCCTCAGGCGGTCCAGCTGATCTGGAGTGGATTTGGACAGGCATAGGTAGACCTGTTCGCCTCCCAAGAATCCTCCCACTGCCCGCTCTGGTACGCCCTGACCAAGGCACCTCTCGGTATAGATGCGCTGGCACACAGCTGGCCCCCTGGATTTCACAAATATGCATTTCCCCCAGTGAGCCTACTGACCCACCCAGACGTGGTTCTTGGACCTAACGCTCCCCACGACAGCCCCCCGGCAAATTCCCCTGAGGAAGGACCTTCTTTCTCAGGGACGGGGCACCATCTGGCACCTGCAACCAGACCTCTGGAATCTCCATGTCTGGCCCCTGGACGGGACGCAGAAGACCTAAGCGATGGTGGTAGACATGATCAATCAGGCTAGGGCCCCCTCTATGAGGTGCCTGTATGCCTTTAAGTGGCATCTGTTCGCTAAGGGGTGTTCTTTGGAAGGGCGGCTTTCCCCTTCCACCTTGAAGGTGTATGTAGCTGCTATGGCAGCACACCATGGCACATTGGATGGTAAGTCCTTAGGGAAGCACGACCTGATCATCAGTTTCCTGAGAGGTGCCAGGAGGTTGAATCCCTTCAGACCGCGCCTTGTTCCTTCATGGGACCTCTCTGTAGTTCTTCAGGGTCTACAGAGAGCCCCCTTTGAGCCTTTGCAGTCAGCTGAGCTTAAGGCACTCTCCTTGAAGACTGCCCTCCTGACTGCGCTCACTTTCATCAAGAGGGTAGGAGACCTGCAAGCGTTCTCTGTCAGCGAAATGTGCCTGGAGTTCGGTCCGGGCTACTCTCACGTGATCCTGAGACCCTGACTGGGCTATGTGCCCAAGGTTCCCACGACCCCTTTTAGGGACCGGTGGTGAACCGGCAAGCGCTGCACCAGGAGGAGGCAGACCCAGCCCTGACATTGCTGTGTCCGGTGCACGCTTTACGCATCTATTTGGATCGCATGCAGAGTTTTAGAGACTCTGAGAAGCTCTTTGTCTGCTTTGGTGGACAGCGGAAAGGAAGCGCTGTCTCCAAGCAGAGGATCGCCCACTGGCTCATTGACGCCATAACTATGGCATATCATGCCCAGGACGTGCCGCCCCCGGTAGGGCTACGGGCCCATTCTACCAGGGGTGTAGCGGCCTCCTGGGCCTTGACAAGGGGCGCCTCTCTAACAGACATTTGCAGAGCAGCGGGCTGGGCAACACCCAACATCTTTGCGAGGTTCTACAATCTCCGGGTGGAACCGGTTTCGTCCCGTGTAGTGGGACGCACAAGCAGGTAAGTCCGGGACAGCCGGCCAGGTGTATCACTTGCGCATAGTGCCTTTCACCTCCCCTGAGCTGAAGACGTGTGCCGTTAACTCCCATAAGTGTTCACAAACTGTGTTCCCTGGTTGATTTCCTCCGAGCCCTGTGGCAGAGGAGTTTGCAGAGAGACTCGCTGCTGGCTCAGTACCTGTGCTAACTAAGCCCTGTACTGGGGTAGGTGCTCCGCATGTGGTGGTTCCCTGTAGGTAACCCCATGCGACGTATATCTTCTGCTAATTTTTTTCCCTGTTGGCAAACTGCATCTTCCTTGGGCAGAGGCCCATCTGCCCCAGTCACCATGCTTGTAGTAACTCCTCCCCCATAGGGCAGGACCTACCTTGGGACTCCCCCACATGGCATACTTCTGACATAGCTAGGCAAGACCATGTGATGTACTTCCACTTAAATACCCCCCCTCTGGGCGGGGTGTGGTCTCTGCGGTGTCTTCCCCTTGGTAGGGTCACCCCACCGACTAGACCTTGTGGGCCCAGTTGGTTAATCCCCCCTTTTTTTAGGGAGTGGGGGAAAAAAAGGGGATAAGAGACCACCACGACTAGGCTAGCCCATCTCTATCTTTTGGGTAGTTGACTTGTCCCCAAAGGGCTGTTTGACACTCATAACTGTGTTGGGGGAGGTTACGTGTCGGCCTGGTGCGCTGGCTACGAGGCACACAGTGGTCTGCCCGTCACACATCACCAGTTCAGCCAGTTGTGGTGTTTTTGTATAGGGACCCCTAGTGTCACTACATCGACACAACTTTGAGTGAGTGACAGATAGGGAATGTCCTGGTTACTTGCGTAACCTCCGTTCCCTGATGGAGGGAATGAGACGTTGTGTCGCTCCTGCCACAACGCTGAACTACCTGCTGAAATGGCTGGGACCTTGTCTCGGCTCCTCAGCATAAAACCTGAATGAGTGGTTGCATACCAGCTCCTTTTATACACGTATGTCCGGGAGAGTGGTATGCAAATACCACTCGCCAATTTTCATTGGCCTTTTATCAAA
The DNA here is from genome assembly GCF_019703515.2 of Myxocyprinus asiaticus. NCBI lineage: Eukaryota > Metazoa > Chordata > Actinopteri > Cypriniformes > Catostomidae > Myxocyprinus > Myxocyprinus asiaticus. Next base: position 42,312,110 of record NC_059350.1, on the reverse strand, counting down.
GACCAGAGGTGTCTCGGGCTCCCAAGAGTGACCCCTAGTGTCACTACATCGACACAACGTCTCGTTCCCTCCATCAGGGGATGGAGGTTACGCAAGTAACCAGGACATTTTTCAGAGAATGTATTTTTAACATGTGTATTTTGTCTTAATATACTGGCAGAGTTTTTACAGTCAAAACAAGTGAAAAAACTACCAGTGCTGAAGAAGTAACCCAAAGTATTTAGAATACGTTACTGACCTTGAGTAATCTAACGGAATATGTTACAAATTACATTTTACAGCATGTATTCTGTAATCTGTAGTGGAATACATTTCAAAAGTAACCCTCCTAACCCTGGTTACTGTATATGCCAAAAATGATCAAATTGCTACTCTACGACCATTAAAAGGCCTACCAAATAAGGAAACACTGTTAACAGATGTTAAAGCTGATGTGAATCATAATTTTATGTCAAAATTATGTCCTGCATCCCAGATTAATATGCAGAGTCAACTGTAAATAAACCATTTGTAGGTTGATTTTACCTAAAAATGTATCTGTGTGGCGCCATCAAAGAATTCCTCTATTTGTTTGATTTGGCCCATCCTCCCCGATACAGCAACATATGCTCAACTGATGGAGTGAGCTTGGGCCAGGACTAACTGTTTGTATAACCAATGGAAGACAAGGGAAGTTTTTTGTAATCTGTTTGAAAACATTATTTTTGGTCATCTATTTGGTGACGCTAGCGGCGCAGAAATGACATGCTTTAGCTTTAAAGCATCTATCTTCTAAATTACACATTGTCTTCTTTTATTATGGGTTATTGCTATTTTATTTACGTGACAGTGGATAAACAGTATGTTGTTGATATAAGGGGTGGGTGAGATTAGGACATGACATAGGCTGGATTCGAACCTACATCTCCCACATGAGCACCACAGCTCAATCTGTGTATAGCTAACCACTAGGGAGCAGCTCCAACAAAAAAAAAAAATCCACTTTTTTAAGGAGAATTTTACCTTTCAGCATCGGAGCTACATAATCTGCCACTTTTACAATGACTCCACTGAAATGAAGGGGAGAGTTATGCACACTCCCACTGAATCATGCCAAAGAAAAATGGCATTGCTGTATATGTGTGCCAATCAGCAACACAGCAACTTTCCCTGTTGCCATCTGTGAGTACCTCTCGAGGACAAGATTGTGAATTGTGAACCACTATAACACTAGACTGCACTAGACTGGTTGAGGACTTTTCCGTGTTTGCCAAATTGCACTCTTCAGTCTTTCAAAAACTTCACCAGCTTCTTTGTGTCTTCAAAGCATGCCTAAAATGCACCCAGGGTAACACAGAGCAGCCTGGCAGGATATATCGGAGCACTGAGAAAGGCTTTGTGGGCCTTCCTTTAGGTAGGTTACTCATTCAGTGGTGGTGTTACAGAAAAACCTTGTTGTAGCCCAGACTCAACATGTTACTTAAGCATGTCATTTATAGAAATAATATGGGAAGGCACCATATACTGTATGCTGGAAATGAAAACAACAAGCCCAGCCTCAACTCAGTGAACTTGTTGGAGCCAGGCAAAGGAGGGTTTCCACCATCAGGCTGAACGGTTTTTGTTGGGAAACTGTGCCGTATCGTGCAGATCCTGACAAGTTGGCACAGTTACGTTTTGTTTTTCCACTGTTGTGCTTGAATATATGTAACAAATTGGTCTGTTGGCAACTGTGTGAGAGGTAAACACTGGAGCAAGAGCGCTATGGAGAAAGACTGCATATTCCAGATTTTAGAACTGATTTTCCCCTTGGTTATTACTCTTCTAAAGCACATGAATGTCCTTTTTGCAAAGCAAAAAGGCAAGAGGTTTACCACCATTTCCTAAGGTGTTTCCATGCCACCGGACACGAACACACAGAAAGGTAAAAGTTCCCAGACTAGCTAAAAAGGACTAATTAATTGACAAATTTATATGAGAAATATATGGATATATTATATGAGTTTTAATGAGCTAGCTAGCTTAATCTACCTCCCTGATGAAAAAGGCATGTCAAAACATGATGTACTATACTAGTTAAAATTCATTATAAATCATGAAGATACACCAAACACACAATTTTTTTAAATAACTTTTTATTAACTTCACCGTAGCAAAGGTTTTCAGCAACCTAGAAACAAATGAATTATCTTTGGTGTTGGCAAATTGAAAATTTTTAGCTAACCGGGCCAAGAACTGTTTGTAATCTTGCATTGCCAAACTGTGCTAAAGTGGAAATGCTACTGAAACTGTTCCTCACTGTGCTCAGAATGGTTCGGCTTGATGGTGGAAAAGCAGTTATATGGTTATTACATGTGGAAGCAAGCTCTGTAACGCAATCTAGGATTGAGTGCCAGGTCGGTTTTCACCATGGCATGAACTTGGTACAGGAACAAAGAGGCTTGCTATTTCACTTACACCTTGTTAGCTGCCCTGCTGTATGTATCATTTAAGGAGGGGTCATCTGCAGCAGTGCCTGCAAAAAGGAGTAGATACAGCACCACACGGTAACCACATTGCTTTACCTGGTACTTCACAATGCCCCTGTATGTATCAGATAGGGCTGTGTCTGGGTCAGCACAACCGATAGAAACCTCTTCGCGATCGTGTTAAGGTTAGCCATATCAGTCACAAATTCTTGGTAGCAAATAGGAAACATTCAGCAATGCTAAATTTAGGCTAAGCAGTATTGCCAAACTTCAATCTCTTTCCTCAAAACTTCCCAATTAGATGTAAACAACAGGGTATTTCATGTGAGGTTAGACGTGACTACCAGAAACAGATTTAGGGTTGTCTTGAAGCATGATGCAGTAGTGCACAAAGCTAATGTCCTTTGTTTATCAACTGAATGGGAAGTCATTGCCTGTAAGATCTGAAATCCGCAGTAAGGTAACCTAGACTGCTGGCACCAGATGTTAACCATTAGGAACAAGGAGTAGCTTATTAGTGCAAGTAATTGATTAAAAGAAGGTTGTGCAGGGTGGCGCTGGCAGGGATCACAAACAGGTGTGTGTTTGTATGTGAGCTTGACAAAGAAGAGAGATGACTGTTGTTCTGCATGTGTGGGCAACTCCTCCCATCAATTCTGTAGTAGAGGATTACTGGGACTGCACCTGCTGAAGAGCACAGCTGATCCCACAGCAACTCCCAGTGGTTGGTGGAGGAACTTTTCTGGGTAAATTATTAGCACAGGGAGTTTTCAGGGGTCCAGAATGATAGCAGAAGACATGAGAGTGGTACACAAACATATTTACACGCTTTCAGGCCACACACACCTCAAATAAGCTCAGTTATATACACACTTAAGTACTTAGCAACTGCATACTAATAAGTATGGCTTTCCTGCTCTAAACACAAGCACACTTTTGATGGATTGCCCAGACTGAGATTGAGAGCCAACAGTTAAGTCAAGCTCCAAGGGGGCAAGCAAAGGCACACTCACACACACACACACACACATGTTGGGTTTTCACATTTTATGAGGACTCTCCATAGACATAATGGTTTTTATACTATACAAACTTTATATTCTATCCCCTAACCCTACCCCTAAACCTAACACTCTCAGAAAACGTTCTGCAGTTTTACATTTTCTAAAAACATAATTTAGTCTGATTTATAAGCTGTTTTCCTCATGGGAACCGACTGATTGTACCCACAACGTCAAAAAATTTCAGGTTTTACTATCCTAGTGGGGACATTTGGTCCCCACAACGTAGGGAATACCTGAACACACACACACACGCACACACACACACACACACACACACACACACACATACATTAGTAAAGTTTTTGGATGAAAGAATTGAGACAAAATTAAATTTAAACAGCTTCTTAGTGAATTAGGGGAAAAAACAAGAGAGGATGAGTGTGAGAGAGAGACAGATATAGAAAAGAGGAGATGAGACTAGATGAGAAGAGATGTGATAACAGGAGATGAGACAAAACAAGATATAATGAGACAAGACGACAGGTAAAAAATCGAGAATAGACCAGACAAGAAAAAAAAATAACACAAGATGAGAGTGGGGAGACAATAAGGAAAGAAATAAGAGGAGACAAGATGAGACGATACAAGACGAGAGAATACAAGACAAGGCAAGACCAGAAAAAAGGAGACAAGACAAAACAAAAAGAGATAAGATGAGACAAGAGACCAGATGAGAAAGAGAAGAGGTGAGACAAGACAAAACGAAACGAGACAAGATGAGATAATGCAAAATGAGAAGGGAGGAGATGAAACAAATCTAAATGAGATGTGCTGAGAGGGGACCAGACAAAACAAGACAAGAGAGGAGAGAAAGGGAGACAAAATGAAACAAAATGAGCTGATGTAAGATTTGACAAGAGGATTGGAGACAAGGCAAGACCAGATGAGACGAAACAAGACAAGAGAGGAGATGAAATGAGATGAGACAAGATTAATTGATACAAGAATGAGATAAGAGAAGATGAGTCTAGACAAGAAGAGACTAGATGAGACAAAACAAGACAAGAGAGGAAAAGAGAGGAGAAAAGACGAGACAAGATGAGATAATACAAGAATACAGGAGAAGAGATAAAACAAGAGCAGAGGAGACCAGACGAGACAAACAAGACAAGACACGTGAGGAGAGAAGGGGAGACAAGATAAGAAGAGATGAGATGAGATAATACAAGATGAGAGAAGAAGAGATGAAATGAAACAAAATGAGATATAATGAGACAAGATGAAAACAGACCAGACGAGACAAAACAAGACAAGATAAAAGATGAGAGAATAAGAGAAAAGACAAGACAAGATGAGACGAAACAAGACAAGGAGAGAGGAGAGAAATGTAGACAAGATGAAACAAAATGTCGAGCCAAGATGAGAGGATACAATATGAGACAAAACGAGACAAGACAAGAGAGGAGAGGAGTGAAGGAGAGACGAGATGAGAGGGGACCAGATGAGATCATGTAGGACAAGATGAGATGAGAGGAGAGGAGAGGAGAGAAGAGGAGAGGAAACAAAATTAGATGAGATGAGAAGAGACTAAATAAGATGAGAGAGGAGAGGTGGGGAGACATGACGAGACAAGATGAGATGATAAAATAACATCAGAAAGGAGAGGAGACAAGACTAGATGAGAGGAGAGAGGAGGGTATTAGACAAAACAAAATGAGATGAGACAAGAGGAGACCAGATGAGACAAAACAAGACAAGACAATCGAGGAGAGGAGTGGCAAAAGTATGAGACAAGATGAGATGATACAAGATAAGAGGAAAGGAGATGAGGTGACATGAGATGAGAGAGATGAGAATGGACTGGGAGGATAAGACAGAATTAGAAAGGAGAGAAGGTAGGACCAGGGAAAGGAGGAAGAAAGATTAGAGATAAAGAGGAAAGCAGGACAAAGATTGGAGTAGGAAGAGCAAAAAAGAAGTTAATGAGTAGAGATGATGGGAAAGAATAGATAGGAGAGGAGACAAAGTGAGGGTGGAGAGATGGGGAAACACAGAGCATGAATTCCCAGTCGACTGAATTGCCACCCACGTGTTTCCACGGCGATGGGACGGGTGGAGGCAGTGTGCTGTGAAATGTAATCAGTCCATCTCTCTCAGTGTTGTGACAAATAAATCACACGCACACATACTCAGTTTCTGAAACATGCAATGCATGACTTTGCAGCTCGACCAGCTACGAAACAAGAAAAAAACAAAGGGTACACACAATAAAATATCCCATGTTTGAAATTCACTTTGGTTACTATATTAAATAGTGAGTCAGCATACAGCGTTTCTGTATTGTATCATTTCAATGCAACCACTGGGGTCACATAAACAACAGTTGTTTTTGTACATCTCTCTTTTCAGAGAGCAACCATTTGACCCCCCAAAAAGTATTTTGGTGTCATGGTACTGAATGATTCCCATGTGTAATTGTATGCTGTGGTATTTACACAAATCTCCAAGGTACTTTGAAGAATATGGCAAAAATATGGTATTAATGTGGCACCATGTCCAAAAATCTTGGTAATTTAATGTTACCTTTTCTTGTAAGCAAATACAGCAAAATAAAAGAAATAACCTCACAATCCGGAGAAAGAATAGAGCAGCAGAATTGCACCATTACAGTTTGGCTCTCTGTCAAATGAAATGGCTTTTATGGCAGCACTTTGACCATCAATGTCATGATGCAGACACCACACTATGAGTATCAGGTCAAATACATTTTAAATATAAGAACTCTGCATCAATAGATTGTTTATCAGATCTCAGATTACAGTTGCTTTATGGATACAAAGCCTAATTAAAGCTTTAACTTATTTATGCAATACACATACCTACACTGTCATTTGTGAATATATGATGATGAATTTTAATCAGTTCTCTATAGGAAGTAAACATTGATGACTCCTGAATTCATTTATGATGCTTTTATTTGCAGCACTTTAATATCTAGCACTGCTCTATACTAAAAAAAAAAAAAAGGGTAGATTGCATGACAAATTATTAGGAATAGTTATAGACAGTCTTCTACATGCTCACCATGATCTATCTATCTGTCTGCCTATCTGTTTGTCTGTCCGTCCATCTGTCCATTCATCCATCAGATTTTAGGGTTGGGTTAGACTTATGATTGGGGTTTGGGATTTTAAAAACATTCACCATCATTTCCCTCTGATTTTAGGGAGTGTTAATGGTTAGAACTATGTTTGCTTGACAGGAATGTTGTTCAAAGTCCAGCAGAAGATGTTGATTCAGATTCATGTCCTACTTGGCAAATCACAGTCAGTTGTTGTGGACCCTTTTTATGTAGACAAATGACAACTGTGGTGCATTTGTATCCAACACCTGGAATGATACTCAAATATTCTGCCTTGTGATTAAAATACAGTAAAACTGAATGACTGTAATTTTTTTTAGGCTGTTAGGATGCCAGTATTTATACTTGTTTTGTGAGATAATGACAGACAGGCGCAGAAAAACGACAAATGTCTGAACACTGATATTATTGGAGAGGAAGACCTAATACATTGAAATATTGTAAATATTTGAATAAATGTGGGAGTCAGTATGCAGACATTTACTGTTATTTTTTATTTTTATTGTGTGTGTGTGTGTGTGTGTGTGTGTTTGATTGTTCTAAGCCTAAGTCCTTGTGTCCTGAGCCTGCCCTATAATTTGGGTTGGATGTGAACACTTTTCCACACAAACACACACACACAGAGAGAGAGAGAGAGAGAGAGAGAGAGAGAGAGAGAGAGAGAGAGAGAGAGAGAGAGAGAGAGAGAGAAACAAAGAAATCATTTAGGTGCATGTAAATTAGTGGGCAAGATATAAAGGGGCAGAAAGGAAGAACATTTTGTTTGTTTTGTTATTCTTTGTTATGTCATTATCATTATATCACTGTAATTAGCATTTAAGTATGAAAAATTGCATAAACATTATTCCAAAAATATAATTAGCATACAGGGAATGGTAAAGTCGGCCTCTCTTCCTAGTAATTAAAATAGATTACAGAAAAAACATTTCTTGCTGTGAGCATGTCCCTCAGTTTTACTTTTTAAAAATGCTTTTTTTGCCTCATCCTCAACCCTTCTTTATAATTTTCTATATGTTCTATTTGGTGAATTCATGGTTTAAGTTGAAGTGTGTAATCACGTTGAAGGTGCAGGTTTACCCCTGCCTCTTCGGCCTATTGATTAGTTGAATGCTAATCAAAAAATTAAGCAAGATTTTTATTGTGTTTAAGTTTTAGGTAAAGAATAAAATTTCTGTACCCTTTCACCTAGAAATTATCAGGCCCTAAAAGTGTGTATGTGCAATCTGTGAGTTATCTCAATGTTTGTTCTAGAAGAGGAGATAAACATTCAGCCTGGGTCTCGATGACATTCAGCATTAAGGAGATTCAGTCTCTTCTTTCTCTTAAGATGCAGTTCCCTATCTTTCACACACTCGACGTTGTGTCGATGTAGTGACACTAGGGGTCATTCTTGGGAGCCCCAAACACCTCTGCTTTTTTGAAAAAAGGCCAATGAGAATTGGTGAGTGGAATTTGCATGCCACTCCCCCAGACATACGGGTATAAAAGGAGCTGGTATGCAACCACTCATTCAGATTTTCTCTTCGGAGCCGAGCGGTTCTATTCATTGAGCTGAATTCATCCGCCGAGTTCATTCACCTCTCTCTGCTGGATTTTACGGCACATTTCAACGGCTTCTCCCCCTCTGCATCTGTGGTTTGCAGAGAACGCCCCTGGGCACTTCGGCAGAACATTTAAAAGAGTATATTCTAAAAGAGTATATTTTCTTTCTGAAAGAGCGGCACACACGGAACGTCTTTTTAAAGACACATCTTTTTAAAGATGCCTTTCCGTTTGTGAGTTATTCATGGTTGCGTCGTTATCACTCCGCTTCCAACGGCCACGATCGCTGTCTTACGTGTCTGGGCACTGCCCATGCGGTGACATCATTTGTGGATGAATCATGTCCTTATTGCGAGAACATGACCATGGCAATGTTGTGGTCACGGCTTGCTTTCATAAGCAAAAGCAAGCCACCCCAGCGGCTCCTCGCACCCGTCCTTCTACCTACAGGTTTGAGGCTGCGTCGGTTAGCACTGGGGGCGATTTGGAGACATCAATGGGACCGCCTCCGCTGGGTATCCCCCCACGGACCTCCCATTCCCCAGCACGCTCGCTTGCCCCGATCGGGCTCTCGCACGAGACCGGTGGCTTGTCTCAGTGCGAGTTCGACTTCTCGTTCGGAGCTCCGGAAGACAATGAGTTATCGAGCACAGCATCGGAGAGCGGGCTCGTCCAGTCTGATGCAGAAGCTTCAGCTCGGCTTCCTCCTTCAGGAACGGTCACCCGATTCAAAGGGTCCTGGGGCATATGGCATCCTCAGCGGCGGCCACACCGCTTGGGTTGATGCATATGAGACCGCTTCAGCACTGGCTTCGGACTCGAGTCCCATGATGGGCATGGTGGCGCGGGACACATCGCGTGACCATCACGCCGGTCTGTCGCCGCATCTTCAGCCCTTGGACCGACCTGGCATTTCTACGGGCAGGGTTCCCCTAGAGCAGGTCTCCAGGTGCATCATGCTTCCAACAGACACCTCCAAGACAGGCTGGGGTGCCGTATGCAACAAGCACACACCCACCGGCTCTTGGACTGGCCCGCAGCTGCGTTGGCACATCAACTGCCTAGAGTTGTTGGCAGTACTGCTCGCCTTGTAGAGGTTTTGGCCATTGATCCAGGGCAAGCACGTGTTGGTCCGGACGGACAACACAGCGATGGTAACTTACATCAACCTCCAAGGCGGTCTACGCTCCCAATGCATGTCAGAACTCGCCCGCCGTCTCCTCCTCTGGAGTCAGCAGCGCCTCAAGTTGCTATGAGCCACTCACATCCCGGGCGAACTCAACACCCTCTGTGGTCCAGCTGATTTGGAGTCGATTCGGTCGAGCACAGGTAGACCTGTTTGCTTCCCAAGAATTCTCCCACTGCCCACTTTGGTACGCCCTGACCGAGGCACCTCTCAGTATAGACGCGTTGGCACACAGCTTGCCCCCTGGACTATGCAAGTACGCGTTTCCCCCAGTGAGCCTACTTGCACAGATTCTGTGCAAGGTCAGGGAGGATGGGGAGCAAGTCATCCTAGTAGCACCCTACTGGCCCACCCAGACATGGTTCTCGGATCTCACGCTCCTCGTGACAGCACACCCAGCGAATTCCCCTGAGGAAGGACCTTCTTTCTCAGGGACGGGGCACCATCTGGCACTCGCGACCAAACCTCTGGAATCTCCACATTTGGCCCTTGGACGGGACACAGAGGACTTAAGTGGCCTACCGCCCACGATGGTAGACACGATTACTCAGGCTAGGGCTTCCTCTACGAGGCGACTGTATGCCTTGAAGTGGCATCTGTTCGCTAAGTGGTGTCCTTCCTGATGGAAAGACCCCCAGAGATGCGCAGTCGGATCGGTGCTTTCCTTCCTGCAGGAGAGGTTGGAGGTGTGGCTGTCCCCCTCCACCTTGAAGGTGTATGTAGCCACTATTTCGGCTCATCACGATGCAGTAGATGGTAAGTACTTGGGGAAGCATGACTTGATCATCAGGTTCCTGAGAGGTGCTAGGAGGTTCAACCCCTCTAGACCGCACCTCGTTCCCCTGTGGGACATCTCTGTAGTCCTTCAGGGTCTACGGGGAGCTCCCTTTGAGCCCTTGGAGTCAGTTGAGCTAAAGGCACTCTCTTTTAAGACTGCCCTCCTGACTGCGCATCAAGAGGGTAGGGGACCTGCAAGCGTTCTCTGTCAGCGAATCGTGCCTGGAGTTCAGTCCGGGTTACTCTCATGTGATCCTGAGACCCCGACCGGGTTATGTGCCCAAGGTTCCCACGATCAGGTGGTGAACCTGCAAGCACTGCCTCAGGAGGAGGCAGACCCAGCCTGGGCATTGCTGTGTCCAGTGCGAGCTTCACGCATCTATTTGGATCGCACACAGAGCTTTAGAAGCTCTGAGCAGCTCTTTGTCTGCTTTGGTGGACAGCGGAAAGGAAGCGCTGTCTCCAAACAGAGGATCGGCCACTGGATCATTGACACCATCGCTATGGCATATCAAGTCAGACCCTGTACTGAGGTAGGTGCTCCGCATGCGGTGGTTCCCCATAGGTAAAAAAATATTTTCCCTCTTGGTAAACTATGTCTTCCTTGAGCAGAGTGCCCTCTGCTCTGGTCGCCATGCATGTAGAATCTCCTCCTACCATGCGACTCTCCACAAGACATACTTCCGACAAGACTCGGTAAGACCATGTGATGTATTTCCACTTGAAGTACCACCCCCCCCCCCCCCCCCACACACTTTCTCCGGGTGGGGTGTGATCTCCGTGGTGTCTTTCCCTGGGGAGTGACAGGAATTGTTGGAGTGATGGGAGTCTGGTGATTGGGTGAGATGGTCAGTCACCCTCTGGCCCCAGGTCTAAAAGAAGAAAAGTCCTGTCGGATTTACGATTACCTTTGACACTTATTTGCAGACCAACTGAGACTTTGTGGTTCTAGCTAATCAGTGTTATGTTTCTAAATCACATCTTCTGCGTAGATCAACAGTTCAACATATTTGGATTGTTTCCATAATTATCTGTATGGTCAACCTATCAGAACCATGTATTTCTAAGAGATGATGTCAATTAATTTGCATATGCCTATAATTATGGTTGTTTCTGTAATCTAAGTTAGTTTGAGGTTAGATCCTCAACTCATTTTCTGTTTCTGTCTTTTGCCTTTGGAAATGTGCAGAACTTTGTCTTCAGTAAACTCTCTCTCTCTCTCTATTGATTGAAACTTCAACTTTGACTCCTGGTCTTTATTGTTCATAAAGGTCTCATTACTGGGTATAACTTTATTCCCCTACAATGTAATAACTTGAGTTTAGTGTGGGACTACCTGTTTGTACAACTTGGTCTCATGGAATCATGTTACTTTACCTACATTTTGCTACAACAACAATGATTTTTATTCCCTTTCACGCAAATCACAAGTAAAACATCAGATTATTAGTTCATGAACATAATTTTCACCCTGTTCCTCACACAATGCTATTTTATGACATCTAAACACATTTACTATAGTGCATGACTTGTAAGGCAATGCATTTTAACAGCATTTACATGCTTGTTCAAGAACAATCAAATTGCATAGTATCTCAACGGATAGAGCGTTGCAGTTATGATGCAAAAAACCAGAGAGAATGAGTCCTGAAGAGCATGCGACTCGACACATGAGCTGAAATTGTCACAGAAGCCTCACAAAATGAGATACTTCAGCAAATGCCTTTTTTCATCTCACATTTGATTTTTATGACACTACTGGTTAGGTTTCAGGTTTAGGGTACGGAGGTACGTGTTGTTGATTTTAAACTCATCGAGCATTAGCCTTAAAAACTTCTAAAACATAAATCTATTAATTTAACTAGCTTTTAGCTGCACACAGTTGATATTTTACCTCAGAACTGTCAAGAAACGTGTAATGAACCACATATAATTTTGAAAAAAATATGCCACTATCATGTCATTTTCATGAGATCAGACTCAACAAACTGCCTAGCATGTCCTTTGGTGTTCCATGGAAGAAGAAATATCACACAGGTTTGGAACGGCATTAGGGTAAGTAAATGATGACACAATTTTCATTTTGTATTAATTATTTATTTAAGCTGGGACATGAGAAAGTATTTTAACATAGAAAGAAAAATTACACACTTCATCTTTAATCCACCAATAGCAGGGAAATCGAAAGATAAGGACTCAATGATATCATCGCTAATTATCATGCCAAGTTCTTACACTGGACATGCAAATGGGGGCCACATGCTTCTTACCTAAATGTTAATGACGGACATATCTCACTATAATCACTATGAAGAAGGAATTATTTTGCTATTAACACAGTGACCCCTCCCCCTCCAGCTTTTCTTGTCGTCTTCCTTTCCTTGTGTCTGTCTGTCTGGGTTTGGGAGTCAGGTAATTTTCAGGGCTCTGTGATGTGTGACAGTGCAAGGTGGAGCGTTTCATTCCATCATTTAGCTCAGCTGCATGTGTGCGCGTGCTCATATAGAGCAAGGTGGAGTGCCCCAGTCCATAATTTTCCTGTGGTGTGTGTGAGTGCATTAATCAGTCTGAAAGAGCAGATACTGTCATCCCTTACACACACTAGCAAGCACATCTACACACACAATCATTTACACACTCAAGAAACTAGGCACAGTCACCACAGGCAGGAGACCGCCATTGATTTGTTTTTCATTTCAAGTCCATAGGTTTTCCTCTCTACTTTGTTTTATTTGTGCCATATCTCTCCTATGTCTTGCTGTTGTGAGTGCTGCTGTTTATCTCTGCGTGTTTTTGCCTTACTGTACAAGCTCTCCCTCTCGCTAAATTTTTTTCTCATGCAATGCACATTTCAGATGATAAATCCACTTCACCTTCTCATTTCTACTCTCATTTAAGTGCCTTTCTCTTTTTCTCTACTACCAGAATCCTAATTTTAATTTGTCAGGTAATATTGTTTCCACTTTGCCAAGATGCACCAGACATTGGTCTGTGTTTGGTTAGCTGATGCATATTAATGTGCACTTTAAAAATAAAAAGATTTTATGTTAAAGGATTTAAAAGAAAATTACTCACCCTTATGTCACTATTCACTTTAACTATTTGGAACAAAATAAATAAATAAAAAACATGCAATGACATTGAAAGGCGACTGAGGCTGTCAGTCCCTAATATTCTTTTGGGTTCCATGGAAGGAAAAAAAATATATGGATATGGAAGAGGTTGAGTGAATAATAAAATGTATGTGAACATATAAATCAAGTGTAATTTGTGCCGTGACTAGTCAACAATTATTTTGTACTATTTTTAATCACCGTTTTGGATCCATGAGTTCATTTTAAATGGTCCTGTAGTGTGAAAAATTATTTTTTAGAAATACAAATATTCCATGTATTCTCTCAATTAATATGAGGTCATTAAATATGCATGCAAAATAATTATAAAAGAATTAGATAAATGCTGTTGAAAATGGTTTTAGATGAAGTATTGCATGTCATAGCACAGGGGATGTCAACTAACCATTTATCTGTGTATGTGTTTATGTAAGTGTGTGAACAGGATTGATTTGGTGCCACTAGCTTATTACATATTTTTGTTCACCCCTATCATTTTTGCTTCATGGCCTGTAATCCCAGTAAACAAACTATTTAAACAACTATACAGCTCAAATAATACACAAGTTTTAACAGAAGAATGAATGTAAGTGCTTTTACAAAATTATAAGCTGTATATGTCTTTAAACCCTCCAAATATTGGCCCCATTCACTTCCATTGTAAATGCCTCACTGTTAAACAAATATTTAAGTATTCTTTTCATTTCAATGAGGTTGTATAATCCTTTCAAGGTACATTTTAAATGAATAAGGTCGGCTATATGTAAGAGGTCTCAACAAAGAAAATGTTGTTATTTTTTCTGTTATATAAAAAATGTCTTGGTGATGAGAGAAAGTGTATTTAATGCTAACATCGAGAGTGAATAGTAAAGGCAAAGGGATTTATTGAACAGGTAATCTTCATTCTGTGTGTGGATGCAGGGGTTAATCCTGAATTTGACCTCCTGGATTAATCTCTCATGGATGGTTAAACTGGTGACCCCTGTAATCAGCATGTAGAGGGCATGACCGCAAGCGTGCATCACTGAGTAACCCTACTCTGCTTGTACAAGTGTATCTGTGGGTGTGCAAATGTGCGTGGTGGGTAAACAACTATAGATGTGTGTGAGAATACATTGAAAGAACATGCACAGGCTTGGGAGAAGGTTTTAGATGTTTGTTTGTGTGTCTTTGTGAGTTTTTTGCTACTAATCCAAAATCCAAACGCTACTAATCCAAAAACAATGAATATGCCATACTGCACCTTGTTATTAATTATTTCTTAAGTCGTACAAAACAGCACAAATATTTCCAAGAAAATAGTTTAAAGAATAGTTCAGCCAAAAACTCACCTTCAATTCGTTACAAACCCATATGAATTTCGTTCTTCTGTGGTACACAATAGGATATATTTTAAAGAATGTCACAATTGCAGATTACAACAGCAGTTGATTGTGACTCACTGTAAAGCTTAAAAAGCACCCAAAAGTGTCATTAATGTAGTCGATGCAAATCGTGCATCTCTTCTCAAGGCATACAATCACTTTGTGTGATGAAAAGACCGAAATTAAAGTACTTTGAAATTTAAATCATTGTAAAACTCATGTAAACAGCGCACAAATCAAATATAGCGACATTTCAATAACATGAAACCTCATTGGTTCTTCTGTCAAGACGTCTTGACATTTGTTCATGAGAAACACAAGCACCAATGAGGTTGATAAATTAGATGATTTGATTTAAGGGAATAACGGCTTCCGTCTGTTCATCATAAAATATATACTTTTGTATTCCACAGAAGAAAGTCATATAGGTTTGGGACAACATGAGGTTCAGTGAATAATGATAAAATATAAATTTCTGGGTGAACCATTCCTTTAAAAAATCTAAATACTGTATCTGTATCGTTAGTTGGCTAATATTTGACATGTAAATGGGTATCCAATTCTTTCCTACAGAGGAAGATGCTATAGCTTTGCGTACATGTTATGTCATGTCCTCGGGATTCCAGACGTATATATTTATAGGAAATCAAATTGTTTCTGTAAGTGACAAGTGACAGTTAGACTTCAGCACCTGCCAGTGTTTTTTTCCAGAGTAAAATATGGTAGGTTATTATGTCAATCCCTGCCACACGCTCTCTCTCTCTCTCTCTCTCTCTCTCTCTGTCTCTCTCTCTATTTCAATTTCAAATTAAAGTACTTTATTAGCATGATTGTGTTTACATACAATATTGCCAAAGCATTAATACACAAAACAGATAATGACATGACAAAAAATAAATAAATAAATAAATAAATAAATAAATAATATATATATATATATATATATATATATATATATATATATATATATATATATATATATATATATATAACAGTTAAAAATAACAATAAAAATAGAATTAAAATAAGGTGCCAGGTAATTAATAAAATAAAATTAAAACTATAATAACAATATACACTATACAATATAAAATAAAATAAGAATTTAACAAGACATTATGAGCATAAAAAAATAAAATAAAATACTGTGAACGAAGTACATTAAGACAATAATTGGTTTCTGAGGGTGTGCACTTCAAAAATGAATTTTGCTGCAACTGATGCACGATTGTCCTCCCCCAGTAACACCTGCAATTGATCTGTTTCTGTTGAACTGGAAAACTGTGGCATGAGGTTTGAGAGTTTGTCAAAATATTTCTCTCTCACCTCTGTAAATTTCTCACAGTGAAGGAGAAAGTGTGTCTCTGTCTCGACCTCACCGGTGTTACAGTGAGCACAGACTTGTTCTTCATTTGGAAGCCATGTTTGTCTGTGTCTCCCTTTTTCTATGGCAAGACTGTGATCACTGAGTCTGTATTTGGTGAGGATCCGTCTCTGTTTTGGATCTCTTACAGTGTGGAGATATTCTGCCAGATTATACTTTCTGTTTGGGGTCCGATAACATTCCAATTTGCTTGATTTTTACTTTCATTTTCCCAATGGTCCAAATATGAATTTTTGCTTTCTTTTATGATTTGGTTTATTCTGATTTGGTTTTGTTCAGCAGTGCTGGTCTGAAACTGGTGTTTGTTAGTTGTTAGTGGGTTTGTGAGTTTCAGAGACTGCTGACAAAGGGGACTGGTTTTAGGCTTCAACTCTTGGGTTTTAAGGGCTTCAAGTTGCTGTGTGTTAGGGGAACTTGAATTTATGTGTGTCCAAAATTTGAGAAATTAGGGGGTATCTGCCTAGTTCGGCCCGGCATGCATTAGTAGGTTTTCTTCTCTGAACTCTTAGAATGTTTCTACAGAATTCTGCATGCAGGGATTCTATGAGGTGTTTGTCTCATCTAGAGTAATCTGCCAGACAGAGTGGACCCCAAACCTCACATCCATACAGAGCAATAGGCATAGTAATACTATCAAAGGTTGTTACAGGAATGTCTATCAGGAACCAAATTGTTACAGGAATGTCTATTTGGGTAAATTTGCCCTTAATATCATAGAATGCTCTTCTAGTTTTCTCTTATAGTGCATTCACTACCAGACCAAAACCCCCTGAAGCACTGATTTTTAGACCGATGTAGTTGTAGTGTAGGGTGTGTTCTATTGCAGTGTTTCCCAGAGTTTTTTTTCAAATAGTTTCAAATAGTTTTCTCTCTCTCTCTCTCTCTCTCTCATTTTTATATCATTTTGGGGACTCTCCATAGACTTCCATGCATTTTATGGATTTTATACAGATCTAACGATAATTTCTATCCCCTAACCCTACCCCTAAATCTAACCCTCACAGAAACCTTTTTTGCATTTTTACATTTTCAAAAAAACATTGTTTAGTATGTTTTATAAGCCATTTCCCTCATGGGGACCGCTGACAGGGCCCCACAAGGTAGGTGATCTCAGGTTTTACTATACTTGTGGGGACATTTGGTCCCCACAATGTAGTATAAACATGTATACACACACACATACACACACACACACACACACCAAAATGTAAAGTGATGAATAATACAACTTAACTGATCAGAGCAGTGAGTATTAGTAAGAGCCTGCAGTGTTTGCAGGTGCAGTAGACCTTTTAATAACAATACACACTGGCTCATGGAGATTAAACACAGGGCAGTGGATAATTATGTAGCCTATAATACTCAATATGTGTGAGTGTGTTTGCATAATTCCACTCAAGGATGTTTGTGCATATGTGTTTAACAGAAAACTGTGAGGATTAGCAGGCTTATAGTTAACTTGTGGAAAGAGTCAGACATGTACTGTGTGTGTGTGTGTGTGGGCAGGTTTAAGTGGTTTACGAGGACTTTTTTTTAGGTTACAAATGGGTAATTACAAGGGTATTATGCTATAAATGTGGTTTATGAGCACATTTCTAGTGTTCCCATAATTCAAATCGCTTAAAAAAAAAAAAAAAAAAAAAAAAAACATACTAAACGATGTTTTATTGAAAATGTAAAAATGCAGAAAGTTTTCTGTGAGGGTTAGGTTTAGGGGTAGGGTTAGGGTTAGGAGATAGAATCTGTAGTTCATACAGTATAAAAATCATTATGTCTATGGAGAGTCCTCATAATGATAGCTGCACCAACATAGCTGTGTGTGTGTGTGTGTGTGTGTGTGTGTGCATGCGTGCATGCGTGTGTACAAAATTGTCCCCAGAAGTTAACTAAATCTGACAAAACCTCCATTTGGGAACATTTGGGGACTTCCTCATTTGGAAAACAATTAATAAATACATTAAATAATGTTGTGCAAGGGCTGCATGACTTGACTTATATGATCACACTGGATGTGCAATACCTTAATGGAACTGTAATTTATATAAATATATACATTATAGTCACAAATCATATGTTTGTCAGAATGCAGTCACTTTAAGGTCACATGCTCTCATTTGCACACAAATGCACAAACTTCTCAAAGCCTAACCCAAACATACCACCTCTGCTAATTTAAACTCAGCCTGCAGCTTTTAACACTTTTATTGGGTGTTTATTTGTTTACATGTTTGATGAATTATTTACATCTTCCATAATTAATTTATTCATTCTTTCAAAATTGGAAAACACAGTATCCTGGGGGTGATCTATTATGGTACTTGTGTAGTTCAAGGAAAAGTAACTATTATCTTTATACTCAAAAAGCTCATGTAATTAGACAGCTTTATCATACATTTAACATGTTGGATCACATGTTTGCACAAAAATGTATGTGAGAATGCAATGGGAGAGCACTATTTATTTATATGTCTGTTTGTTTATTTAAACCATGTCTTTTCATTTAATGTAATATTTTATAAGGATGACGATGCTGATACTGATGCTGATGATGATGATGATTATATTGTAAAACTTTACAATAAGGTTGTATTCATTAACATAATTTAACTACACTAGATAAGATGTACTAACAATGAACAAAACTTTTACAGCACTCATCAATGTTAATTTAAACATAAGTTAAAAGTTAGAAGTCATTATATGTTAACATTAGCTAATGCATTATGAACTAACATAAACTAACAATGAACAATTATAAATGTATAAAATATTAACCAAGATTAATAAATGCTGTAAAAAAAAAATATGATTCATTGTTAGTTCATGATATATAATGCATTTACTAATGTTATAGAACCTAATTTTCCAGAATTATATTCCATTGCCTATATTGTTTTACATATAAAATCATTTGTTCCTAGGGAATAAAAACATTTACCTTAGTAATCAAATCACATAACACATTCATCACAATTACTTTGGTACAGAAATTCAAAGGCAACTTCAACCCTGCACAGAATTGCTTCTGTGTTGAAGGATCTAATGATCTAATTTGAGTTTTTAATGGCAACCTGATTGTGTCAGCATACGTCTGTGTTGCAATTCATTTGTTTTTTAAATTCTTTCATATTACTTATATATTTACTCATTTCTTTATATTCATTTTTACTTATTACTTTTCTTTTTATAGTGTTTCCTGCTCTTGCTTTGCATTACTATTTCTGTTTATTTTTATGTTGTGCACTGTATTGTCATTACCAGTTTAAGATAAACGGTTGGCTACATTTCAAGGTCTTCAACATCACAGGACGATGTTGTGAAGCAGCAGTTTTCCATTGTATTTGCTTGGTATAACACTTTGTAACACGGTTAATGTGGGTAAGGAGGAAGCGGGAACCGGCTGAACAGTCAAAATAATGTTTAATGAAAACTTAAAAAGACACAAACATAAACACACACACGGCAGCTGCGTGTGGCTTTCTCTCTCCCGAACTGCTGCATCCAGCTCGGCTTTATCGCTCTCCTTGGCTGATTAGCCCAATTGGGGGCTGACTGTGCACATTCACGTCCCGGCCACACCCCGCCCTCCTCCTCCTCACACACTTGTTGAATTTGTGGTGGTCAGACGAAGTCAGACTGATCATTGAGAAAGACACAAACAAAGATTATTCCGAAAACTGCAAATTTTTTACCATCATGACATCTCCTGCCTTCTGCTTTATCCCCCTGCTGCCTATATGCATAGCTCTTGGGCTGCTAGAAGAGTTAACATAACAAGCTGCCGATGTTGACGGTTTTTATTTTTTTTATTTTTTTTGTTTTTTATGATTTTTTTTATGATCAGACAAAACTCTGATATTTGAATATCTTCTGACAGAAAGAGGGGTGTAGTAAAGAGACTGGATCTAACATTCCTGGCATTGTCAGTCAGGATGGATGATCCTGTGTTCAATTTTGGTTCACTCAAATTTACAATGGAAATTATGTTTTTATTATTATTAGTAGTAGTAGTAGTAGTAGTAGTAACCAGCCTTGTGCTAAACTGTGCAATAACCCAGTCACATCTTAATTATATTAACTGGTAGATCAAGGTTGAATATGTTGCCAACCCTGAAAATCCTATGGTCCACATTTCTATACATCTCAGAGCTGGGTCTGGGAATACAAATGTACCACTATTTGTCATTCCAATGAAGCTTACTGCGTGTGTGCGTGTGTGCGTGTGTGCGTGTGTGTGTGTGTGTGTGTGTGTGTGTGCGCGCATATTCCTGCGTGTAAAGATGTGAAGTTAGCAAATGTTGTGCATCAGTAGTCTGTTTAATAGAATCCCTGTGTCTTAACATGGTTGTCTGAACGTTAGTCAGAAATACCTTGCTTTGTGTCTTTAATCATACTTTGAGGCAAAATCTGCACTCTCAGTAAATGTGCACTAGTCACAGACAGCTCTTAACCATTCAAACAGTTTTACAGATTCTCCTCTCAAGTGCACCCAATCTACACTGCTTGCACACTAGCAGTGCAGACAGTTTTTTTTTTTTTTTTTTTTATAATAATGGGAGTGTTCTATTTTTTTGCATCGCTTGCTTCCTTGCAGTGTAGATGGGGTGTTAAAATGAAGCAAGATAAGACGGAGAAAAATAGAGTTTATGGGCTTTTTGTTTGATTATCTGAAAGGCTTTAATCCAGGGTTCTCAAAGCTGACCCAAATACGGCCCGCATGAGTGTTAATAGTTTATCTTAAAACTCGGCCCGCAAAAAATTTATTTTTACTTTCTGCATTTTGTTTTGGTCTTTAATTCCACATGGTTTATTACACACTTAACAAAACTAGATCGCATCCATCATGATCTACGGAGCTGTCTGTACTGAAGCATCCATTGATGCGACATGCGTTCAGGTAACGGCCGCTCCGTTTCTATTTTTGATGCGCTGTACTGCTGCTCAAGTCACTTATTTTGCCCGTCCAACTGAACTAAAATGATTTCATTTTCAAATATGTGTAAACGTATTGCTTTGTAAGATATATCCTTATATGCCTATATTTAAATAACATCTCACCATTACATCAAAGCACCTCGTGATGTTTCTCGACTCTCGTCTCTAAACGAGACTGCTACTTCAAATGGGTCTGCCGTTCTCATGAAATACAAATATCAGGTGCCATTATTCCACTAAACATGCAGGTCAGTATGCTAGGTAGCTGTGAGGGAGAGATGAGTCACTCAACTCAACTCTGAAACCGTCTGTCCACCATGCATTAATAACTGTTGGCTATAAATGCCCCAATAACTAAACCTATTAACTGAGTGCTATTCACTGGCACGCTCTGCCTCTGCGTCAGTCCACAGCACCATGGTAAAATAAATAATGTTTTGTTGTGAAATTTAGGGAGACCAAACATCCTCTTTTTCACAAACATGTCCTCTTTTTCGGACTCAAAAAAAGCCTCCGGCTGGGATTTCAAAACTGGCTAGAAATGTGTAGGATTTGTCTTTGTCTTCATATCGCTGTGCTTTCTACAGTTAGCACTATTATATAATCTGTGTATTTCGTACTGCACACATTTTGTCCTTATGTGATTATTCTGTCTCTCTTGCTTGCTCACTCGCTCTGTGCGTGCTGTGTGAATAGAACACCCGTTTCATCAGACTCACAATTACTGTATTATTTTTAACCGAAAATATTGACTGTATCGAGACAATATCGAGACAATATCTAGTATACTACATATCAGGGAAATATGAGGGGGGAAACAAGCCCTGCGTCTCTATTCACATACTATCCAAACTAGATATTATCTGACAAGCACAAAACACGTCAGCCAAAGGAGAGTTTTCGGGAATGCTTTAGATTACAGCCCGCAATTTACAGCGTAAGAACACCGAATTTACAGTGTACCTTTTTGTAATAATAGTGTACCTATAAATTACTTACGTGTAGGTATAAGGGAACAATATGCAAAGTTTGGGGAATAAAGGGGTAACAACCTGGAAAATTACAAATAATTTATACTGTAAGTATTTTATAACTAAGGGGTAACTATTCTAATATTACGTGGAATGTATGACCTACTATGCCAAACAAAAATCTTACGTTTGTGAGCAATTTAGCAAGAACATACACTGCGTACCTTTTTGCAATAATACATAGGTATTATATTATAATATATCTATCTATATATATATCTATATATATATCTATATCTATATCTATATATATATATATATATATATCTCTCTCTCTCTCTCTCTCTCTCTCTCTCTCTCTCTCTCTCTCTCTCTCTATATATATATATATATATATCCATATATATATATATATATATATATATCTATCTATCCATCCATCCATCTATATATATATATATATATATATATATATATATATAGCCCTAGGTACTTTTTTTTTTTTTTTTTTTTTTTTAAACCATGGGGTACATATTCTATTATTACAGGATACATGATGGAGATTACTGAACAACAAAACTTGAAATCTAGGGAAATGAGTTAATGAGTTTCTGCTATGATTTAATTTAGAATTTTCAATGTAGGCTACTTACCTTATGAAAGTGTACTGCATACAGTCCATCTCAGCTGCGAGTCACTGCTATGGACAGCATCAGAGAATAAAATGGCAAGGTCTTCTTCAGATGTCATGTTTGTTATTTACACAAGAGTCGCGGGAAAATTACGATACTGTGGAGAAAACTGCTTACTGATCAAGCTGCATATATATGGGAGTAAAGAGTTTTAACACTCTTACAGTGCATTTAAATGGGAACGCCACTTTCTCACAGCCATTTTCTTGCAATTATCCACTTTCATGCAAATGTAGTCAGTAACTGTATAAGACCAATCACTCATTCATATAAACATCACCTCTCAGTTTTATACAACTGTTTGATGTTAAATGGCCACACATGATGGCCTGGAAGGCACAAGACCAATTAACAGTGAGAGCAGTTGTCCCTTGCCAACCTGCAGTTCAATTCAATTAGCTGAATCAATAAGGAGCATGAGAAGGCAGCAACTGAAGATATTTTTACCTGCTTCTGCTTATGTGTAGCACCAAATTTTGGGCCCCATGACCAATTTGGGTTTGTGGTGGGGATAATATCCAGTATAAACATTTTAGATGGCTATTTAACAGTGCAAATTTACAACTTTTTATTTTCAAATGAAAATATTATTTGAATCAAGCAACATATTATTTAGAAAAAGCCTAATAACAAAATAAATTATACATGTATAAACTTATGAGTGTTCTTGTTGGCAAAGTCACCATTTCTGAAATGAGAAGAGTGCCAGGTTGTTTGGTCTATCCTGAGACATTTCTGCACTCATGTAGTTTTAGAAAGTCTTAAAAGTGCTATATGTAAGATTGACAATAAGCGTTTGAAATGGGTACTGCAGTCCAAATTCAAAATATTGGAGAGTTGTCTGCCCCACACCAGACTCGAAGCTCATGCGGGTTGCCAGAATGTTGACATGCAAATTAGCCAACTCAGCATCCGTTTTAAAGGATTTCTTGGCTTTAAGCTGTCCCCATCTTCCAAAGGCATCTCCAATATTTATCCTTGTTTTACTATGCCTCTGGTCATGGTGGTTTTTAGACGGATGGCGAGGCTTTTTAGGTCAGGTGGAATCTGTTATCTCTGATCCAGTTCGTTTGCTGGCTTCCTTGGACTCAAGATGGCGCCGAGTATGGATGCTGCATTGCGAGCTCTGACACAACATGGCAGTGTTTTGTTTGTTTTGTTCACAATTCTTATGTTTTTTGTCTTGGATGTTGTCTGCCTTACTGTCTATGACAGACAAACACTTTTGGACATTGGTTCAGCAATTTCACACTGTAAACCGGACTTCAAATTCCTCAATGCCGACCCGCTGTTTACAAACACGCAAGAGGAGCCCTTTGTCTGGGCAGTCCGGCTGCAGAAACGCAGGAGGAAAAGGGGAAACAGAGCCGGCATTCTCATCAGAGTAAGACGCCGCACAAATCGACCCCCGCTACCCAGTGTTCTACTGGCAAATGTTCAGTCTCTGGATAACAAGCTCTGCGAGCTGAAAGCGCGGATCTCTTTCCAACGAGAGATGAGGGACTGCTGCATTATCTGCCTAACAGAAATTGGATGTCTGCGGATATTCCAGATTCAGCCATTGAACCCGCAGGGTTCTCCGTGCACCGTGCGGACACCGTGCGGACAGAGCGAAAGACCTGTCAGGTAAAAGCAGAGGTGGTGTTGTATGTTTTATGATCAACAAATCCTGGTGTGATCAGAGGAACGTACATTCTATCAAGTCTTTCTGCTCTCCTGAACTGGAATTTCTCATGCTTCTGTGTCGACATTCTGGCTACCGAGGGAATTCACAGCGGTCATTATCACAGCTGTGTACATTCCCCCACAAGCCGACACAGACCGGGCAATCAAGGAACTGTATGGGAGTATAAGTGAGCAGGAAACCGCGCACTCTGAGGCCGCGTTCATTGTGACCGGGGACTTTAATAAAGCCAGTTTCAAATCAGTCGCACCAAAATACCACCAGCACATTAGTTTCAACACACGAGGGGACCGGGTTTTGGACCATTGCTACTCTCCCTTCCGGGATGGCTACAAATCCCTCCCCCGCCCACCATTTGGCAAATCGGACCACTCTTCCATTCTGCTTCTGCCCGCTTACAGACAGAAACTGAAACAGCAAGCACCCACCCTCAGAACGATCCAGTGCTGGTCGGACAAATCAGACTCTACGCTACAGGACTGTTTTGATCACATGGACTGGGAGATGTTCCGGTCCGCCTCTGATGATGACATCGAGGTTTACGCTGATAGCGTAATGTGTTTCATAAAAAAATGCATGGAGGACGTAGTTCCAACCAGAACAATATGGATCTACCCGAACCAGAAGCCATGGATAAATAGCGATGTTCGCGCGGCACTTAATGTGCGGCCCTCCGCTTTCAATTCTGGGAACACGGAGGAGCAAAAACAAGCCAGTTATTAGAACAGCAAAACGCCAGTACAGGAACAAGATTGAAGGACAGTTTAACACCACCAACTCTAGAAGCATGTGGCAGGAATTAACATCATCACAGACTTTAAACGGAATAAAAACTCCGCCATGAACACCGCTGCCTCTCTCCCGGATGAGCTAAATACTTTTTATGCTCGTTTTGAGGGAAATAACACCACCCTCGCGGAAAGAGCTCTCGCGACCGAAGCTACAGAGGTTAGTTCACTCTCCGTCTCTGTAGCGGATGTAACCCGATCCTTCCGACGGGTGAATATCCGCAAAGCCGCGGGCCCAGACGGCATTCCGGGCCGTGTCATCAGAGCGTGTGCGAACCAGCTGGCTGGTGTTTTTACAGATATTTTCAACCTTTCCCTCTCTTTGTCTGTAGTCCCCACATGCTTTAACACATCCACCATTGTGCCTGTTCCAAAGCAATCAAAAATAACTTGCTTAAATGACTGGCGTCCTGTTGCTCTGACCCCCATCATCAGCAAATGCTTTGAGAGACTAATCAGAGATTACATCTGCTCTGTGCTGCCTCTCTCTCTTGACCCATTGCAGTTTGCTTACCGCAACAACCGCTCCACTGATGATGCCATTGCATCTACACTGCACACTGCTCTCTCCCACCTGGAAAAAAAGAACACTTATGTGAGAATGCTGTTTGTAGACTACAGCTCAGCATTCAACACCATAGTGCCCTCCAAGCTAGATGAGAAACTCTGGGCTCTGGGCTTAAACAGCTCTCTGTGCAGCTGGATCCTGGACTTCCTGTCAAGCAGACGCCAGGTGGTTAGAATAGGCAGCAACATCTCATCACTGACCCTCAACACTGGAGCCCCACAGGGCTGTGTTCTCAGCCCACTCTTGTATTCCTTGTACACATATGACTGTGTGGCAACACATAGCTCCAATGCCATCATTAAGTTTGCTGATGACACGATGGTGGTAGGTCTGATCACTGACAATGATGAAACAGCCTACAGAGAGGAGGTGCACACCCTGACACACTGGTGTCAGGAGCACAACCTCTCCCTCAACAGACAAAGGAGCTTGTGGTGGACTTCAGAAGAAAAGACAGAGAACACAGTCCCATCACCATCAATGGAGCACCAGTGGAGAGAGTCAGCAGCTTCAAGTTCCTGGGTGTCCACATCACTGAGGAACTCACATGGTCCATCCACACTAAAGTCGTTGTGAAGAAGTCACCAGCGCCTCTTCTTCCTGAGATGGCTGAGGAAGTTTGGAATGAACCGCCACATCCTCACACGGTTCTACACCTGCACTGTAGAGAGCATACTGACTGGCTGCATCTCCACCTGGTACGGCATTAGCACAGCTCACAACCGCAAAGCACTGCAAAGGGTGGTGCGAACTGCCAGACATGTCATCGGAGGTGAGCTTCCCTCCCTCCAGGAAATATATACAAGGCAGTGTGTGAAAAAAGCTTGGACGATCATCAGAGACTCCACCCACCCGAGCCATGGGCTGTTCTCACTGCTACCATCAGGCAGGCGATATCGCAGCATCAGGACCCGCACCAGCCGACTCCATGATAGCTTCTTCCCCCAAGCAATCAGACTTTTGATCTCTTGATCTCCCATGATCAAAATACATCAGCACTGCACTTTATTACTCTTACTCTTATATCTCACACCGGACTGTCATAAATTATATAATTATTATATATATTCTCTCTTAACAACTTACTATCAACTGACAACCTGAATGTCAATACAGTACAATACAAACTACTGTACATTCTATATATACTACTATATATACTTTTTTATTTTTATTGAATAATGTGTATCTATATTGTGTGTATTGTATACTGTACAGTGTATGTTATTATTTGTATATTGTGTTGTGTGTAATTATGTGTATATTAGACTTTAAATTGTGTGTTAATTTGATGTTATTGTAAATTGGTATATGTATCATCACTGTCACGACTGCTATATTGATCAGAACTGCACCCAAGAATTTCACACACCATTGCACTTGTGTATATGGCTGTGTGACAATAAATGTGATTTGATTTGATTTGATTTGATTCCATGGCTGCAGCACACAGTGTTGATTGCCTGCAAACTTGTTCAAATCTGGCAACCTGGCAGTGTCGAAATATTATTGGTGAGTGGGCAGTGGGTGGGATCACACAGGCCAAAACATAAACAGAAATTCCGGCCAGGAATGGAGACTTCAAAGTAGGATATACTGGCTGTAGCATTGTTATCAAAGAAGCCAGCATGTTTCCTAAATCTCTAATGACATAAAATATTACATATAGCACCTTTAACTTGTTAACTGATATTTACACAGGGTCCAAAATTAACTTAAAATTAGGGTTAGCCTGGGTATTGTTACAGGTTTCCATATTCTAGGTATATTTTGGTTACAATTTCCATTGAACTTAACTATAAAATAATTTATCAGCTCATGCTGTTAATTATGAAGGGAACTTCTAACCTTCTAAGTAACCCTTCTATGTACAATTTGAAAATATTACTTTTACAAATTATATTTTGTCAGTTTTTCATCATATTGGTTGCATTTTAGCTTTTGAAAAATTGTCAAATTCATTATATTCCATCAATAAATGTTTTGAAACTGCATTTATTATTTTGCATATATATGTTTGGTACATGTTTATTGTTTACATACATAAATTTTTCCATTTACAATTATTTACATTGATACTCAGAACACATGCTAAATCGGTACTGTCTCTTTAAATAGACAATGGCATCTGAGCGCAACCACAGGTGATTTTGTTCCTCACATATTCTTTTGGTGGCTTAATGTGAGGAAAATTTCACATGTATCTCATGGAGTTCTGGAAAAAAATAAAAATAATAACAGTTAGGCATCATAGATAAATATCTGATGGTAAATTTAGCACTGAAGTAAAATATGTTTATACAGTAGATGCGTGAGTAGTGGTAGATGTTGACAGTTTGATTTGAATTCTGCATGTCACTTTATTAAGCAAGCATCTTGTTGTTCACTGTTTAATGAAAAGCATGTAATAATGCAGTTGCAAATAATGTTACCTACCACCTTGTGAATATTACAGTTTTATTTTCTCACCAAAAGCATTTTTTTTTTCTCTCACATTTGCCACATGCCAGGTGTTAATTTTGGACCATGTTTACATGGATATCAAACAAATATTCATATTATACAAATAAGTAGCTACGTTGACATTTATGGCTCACTTCTGTAAAAAAACTCTCTCTCTCTTTCTCCGCTCCTTTATCTTTTGAATGTCTGATTTTGGATTCATTTCTGTTGATACATTAACAGACTAAGCAAATTACATCATGACATGTACTCAGTTTGGACCATGCACTGCTGATGGACCAGACCACTTTCACTTTTGTTGAGGGGGTGGGGGTCGCTAACATGAGAGGAGGCAAGGCAGACTAGGGGAACTCCTCATTTGTACAGGTGGAAAACAGAGTCTTGCGGCGTTTTATTCCAACCAATAGCATGTTATTACTAATATATATATATATATATATATAAAACAAATGATAATATACTGGAATATCAGTGAAGCCTTTCCGTGGGCCCCCCTCCAGTGAGGGCCCCTGCTACTCAGGTCCATCATTACCCACTGTCTGACGCCTCTGTGTGTAGCTGTTTCCCTAGAGACAGTTTAAGCACAGTCTACAGTGACAACAACAAAAACCATTTGGGAATCACCACTGGAAGTTTAATTCAGGATTTGTCGTAATGCATGTTTAGATGTCACTGCACAGTACTTTACAATGCAAACACCAGTAGCTTGAGATGGCAGACAAGATACAGAGGAAGATTTTGAGGATTTAAGCTATTTTGAGGAGTTAAGATATGGACAGTAGCATATTAAATATTATTATTATTATTTTTTATGTAGTTGTGATGTGGATTGCAAATAAACTCTAATATCTCCAATAAATAAGAAAAGCATGTCTAATGCATGGGAAAAGGCCAGCACTCTTACAAAATGCTGTAAAATTAAGCAATAAGGTACAAGAGGTAATATTACTGTATATTGTGAACATATAATAATGGCGGCTGCTATTAGGCATGACATACAGCAGAAACAACCCCTTTGGTAGTGACAATATCACAGTATAGCACATTCGCATTATAATTATTTTATTTATTTATTTATTTTTTTGCTTGTTTTCTCCTTTGTTTTACAAATATCTCCCCTATAGCAGTGGATTACCCCTTTAAAATAGAGCAGCCACTGACAATGTAAGAGAAATAATAAAACAGACGTTTTCAAGAAAATCTTTACTTTTTCTTTCAGGGCAAAAAGCCCATGCCCATATCCACAGGAAGGCCCATATCCACAGGAAGTATCTGAAATTCAACAACTCTAAATTCTGTTCTATTCTGTCCTCCACTCCAAAGTCTATCTACAGCAAACGTGAGTGCATCCAACTTTGTGTGAGCATTTATTGATGATTCACTTTCTTGGCAAGTATAAAAAGAGGCTAATGCACTCTTTGGTGGGTGTGAGAGAAAGAGCTAATTCATGTAATTAAGGTATCGACTGCAGTTAGCGTGTAGCATCAGGTCTCGAACGTTATTGAATCCAGCTCCCATTGTGACAATAACACTTCATTACCGTTACTTCTGAAATTGATTGATTAGTAGGGTTCAAACCTGGTACAGGAGAGATATTTGACTGTTTATGGATCGAGGCTGAACCTCAAACTGTTTTGAGATTGCACTTTCTAAAAGAACACAGCGATTAAGAAACTTACTCTGTTGTTGAGAAATCGATGATATTTGCTCACACTAATACACAAATATAGAGAGTAATAATGCCATTGTAAGGTTGTGAAGTCACACACAGTATTAGGATAATGGGACACAAAAAGAGAAAAAAAGGTAAGGGGAGTCTGACTTTTAACCACAACTTTACACAATCAATAGGAAAAATCATGATTAATAGAATATACACTGATGAGCCAAAACATTATGACCACTCACAGGTGAAGCAAATAGAGTTGATCATCTCCTAATAAGGCCACATGTCAAGGTCTGGGTATATTACATGGTAAGCGAACAATCAGTTCTCACAGTCAACGTGTTGAATGCAGGAGAAATAAGCAGGAGTAAAGACCTGAGCAACTTTGACAAGGGCCAAATTGTTATGGCCAGACGACTGGGTCAGAGCATCTCTGAAACGGCAAGGCTGCTGGTCAGCAGTGCTAAGTACCTACCAACAGTGGTCCGAGTAGGGACAAACCACAAACCGGCGACACGGTGTTGGGCGTCCAAGGCTCATCAATGCGCGAGGGCAACGAAGGCTATCCCGTCTGATCCGAACCGACAGAGGGTCTACTGTGGCACAAGTCACATAAAATTTTAATGATGATTCCAGGAGGAATGTGTCACAACACAGTGCATCGCACCCTGCTGCGTATGGGGCTGCGTAGCCGCAGACCGGTCAGAGTGCCCATGATGACCCCTGTCCACCGTCGAAAGCACCTACAATGGACATGCAAACATCGGAACTGGACCTTGGAGCAGTGGAAGAAGGTCGCCTTAGTCAGATGAGTCCCGTTTTCTTTCACATCACGTAGACGGCTGTGTACGTGTGCCGTTTACCTGGGGAAGTGATGGCATAAGGATGCACTGTGGGAAGACGACCAGCCGGTGGAGAGAGTGTGATGCTCTGGACAATGTTCTGTTAGGAAACCCTGGGTCTGGCCATTCATGTGGACGACAAATTAACATGTGCCACCTATCTAAATATCTTTGCAGACCAGGTACACTCCTTCATGGCAATGGTATTCCCTGATGACAGTGGGCTATTTCAGCAGGATAATGCACCCTGCCACACTGCACACATTGTTTGGGAATGGTTTGAGAAACATGATGAAGAGTTCAAATGTCCCAGATCTCAATCCGACTTAGCATCTGTGAGATGTGCTGGACCAACAAGTCTGATCATAGGCGGCTCCACCTCAAAACTTACAGGACTTGAAGGATCTTCTGCTAATGTCTTTGTTCCAGATACCACAGGACACCTTCAGGGGTCTTGTAGAGTCCATGCCTTGGCATGTCAGTGCTGTTTTGGCGGCACGCGGAGGACTAACAGCATATTACGCCGGTGGTCATAATGTTTTGGCTCATTAGTGTATCAATACAGAATATTACAGATGTAACCCAATGCGATCAACCAATACAATTGTTCCCTTCCAACACTTAACAATAACTCAAAAGTCCAAGCTTTTTTCACAGGTAAATAAAATTCATTTCCCCTCTGTTACTACACAAATAACTCCATCTGTATAACAAGCTTTCACAGTCCTTGATGGATTTGAACATACCAGTCAGGGTTCTGGCTTTAAACCAACGCTTTAAACAGCAAAACCACCTGTGGCCTAGCTTTATTCTCATGCATTGCATACATTGAGATTAATGACAAACACAAATGCATTAAATCAACAGCACCATTCAAAATCCTCCTGAAACTCACCTGACCTTTTTGCTAATGATGATTCATACAGTACTCTCCAACCAAAATTGTCTTAAAGCAATGTTTTTCATCTACAGTCATTTGCTGTTTTAGATGGTTCATAACTCTTCTGACCTGTCATACTGACAACTATTCAAACCTTTTAAGTCACTGCTTGCTTATTATCTAATTTAGCTCTACTAACTTCTACTACACACCACACACACTGTTTTTGTGGCACAAGTGACACAAAGTCCTGGAGTCAACCTGGTATCAAAGAATCACGTTACTATACCTACATTTTTTCAAAATGATTTTTATATGACTCCTTGTACATATCGTGCCACATTCCTGGTGAAATGAACACTAGAAGCACTACAACAACAATCACATTTATTTCCTTTCAGACAAACCACAAGTAAAAACGTTAGATTATCAGTTCATAAACACTTGCCCTGTTCCTTACACAATGCTGTCTTATGACATCTAAACACTTTTTATATAATGCATGACTTCTAAGGTGATACATTTTAACATTTACATTACATAACCAATTACATTTACAAGCTTGTTCAGGCGCAATCAAATTATGCAGAAGATCACATGGAGTAACCTCCTCGTGGTCGCGATTAGGGGTTCTCGCTCTCAGTGGGGCACATGGTAAATTGTGTGTGTATCGCGGAGCGTTGCATGAGCCTCCACATGCTGTGACTCTCCGCGTTGTCATGCACAGTGAGCCACGTGATAATATCTGTGCATTAACTGTCTCAGAAGCGGAGGCAACTGAGACTTTTCCTCCACCACCTGGATTGAGTTGAGTAACCGTGCCACCACGAGGACCTACAATGTAGTGGGAACTGGGCATTCCAAATTGGGAGAAAAGGGGATAAAAGAAAAAAGAAAAGAAAAAGAAACACTTGCTCTGAGCAGTTTTGTGAATCGGTTTTAAGCTCTAAACACTTAGTTAGGAACTCTTTAGAGAACTCCTAGTGGCAAGATAAAAATATTTGTGAATAAGGGCACTTGTCTGTTTGGGAGAAAATTTAACTCTTTTTTTTTTTTACCACCACAAAGTGGACCTTTCAACTCAGAACTCATTTTGCAAAAATGTCGCCACAGTCACATCATTTTAATGAGATCAGACTGCCAGATGTAGTCTCAGATATAAATTGGAGAACAAATTGGAATATACACATCTTCAATGGTATCTCTTTCTACTGAGTATCTCAAACAAAACTCTAAATACCTTTCAAAGTTTTGATGCCATGAATCTCGCAAACTCAGCGACTAGTTTTTCCTCAAAAGTGTTTCTTATATCAACCCATTACATTGTAAACATGGCTTCTGGTGGACTGATAAAAACATCTGCACCTTGACTCCCGGAAATGCGTAGTAGCCAGCCAATCAAATTGGATCAGACAGATTCTAATTGAAAGCTGCATTTGCCAGGTTTGTGTGCAATATACATCAAATGGTTAGTGAATGGTGCCCTGAATCTGAGACTTAGACCTCAGACGCCACGTCAAACTTATTGGAATACTTTAAAAACAGCGCAGATTCCACACCTCAACCACCAGCTTGTTTTCAAACTGATTCAGTTTGGTTCTGGAAGTAAAGTTGCCTCTCCATTTGGCAGATGCACCGATAGTTCTCTGTTCCTTTGGGAGAAAGAATACACCCTGAGGCACCAAATGAAATTGGTTCCTGAAGAAGTCAAGTACAGTAGATTGCAACTTTGCCAGGAGCCCAGAATAGGCAGCCATGCAAGCCAGCTGATGCCAAAGAGAGCAGATGTCACCAAGTTTTTAATGATTATAATCTTTCCTCTCTATGACGCTTGTGGAGGAAGCCAAAAAAATACAAATAAAAAAGAGGTTTGCCAAAAAACCCTCTCTAAATCTCCTCGCCTTGCTTTCCTGTAACATCAACAAGGTAAACTCCCAGTAAACCATTAATCTTCCAGCCAAGCTTGTAATTCATAGAGACCATTTTTCCGTTTCTTGACAGCTACAGCTTCAACTTCCTGCCCAATTCACTAAAGCCAATATTTTTACACCAAATTTACCAATGTCCCTCAATCACTTAAAGAAATTGTTCACCTAAAAATAAAAATAATGTTGTTACAAGTCTGTATAACTTTCTTTGTTCCTTGTAACATGAAAGGAGAAATTTCAAAGAATGTTCATGCCTTTTTCCCATACAAAGAAATGCATCCCAGTCCCGGAGCCCCCATAAGACAAAAAAATGTATCTTGGGTGGGGGTCCCTTGGTCTTTCACCGAAGCTAGAATACTAGGAACATAAAATCTGTCTGAAAATTGTAAACATGCACAAGTGTGCAACGCATTGTTTTTTGAAGGAATTTACAGATGGCGACTGAGTGACACTGGAAGAGTGGATCCTCATTTTCACCTGATAAGATAGAATTCTTTGTTGATTTATGATTGCTGGTACACCTAACTTACTACATTAAGTAGTTGTATATCTTAAATCTGAACAGTCACAGGTTAATTAATATGCACACAGTTAATATCCACATAGTCTTGCCCAAACATTTGTAAAGTTATTACATGGATGCTATAAGAGAGATATATTTATCCATCTATTATTTTGTGCACGTGATGAGTGGGCTCTCAAAATCTTTAAATACTCAAGCCATAAACAATAGCAATAAAAGAGAAAACAGTACTTTATACTATTTTGTAGTCATTCTGTAACAAGTTCATGGAATGAGGAAGCGGGAGACGGCGAATCCAACTCAAAGGTAATTTTTCTTTACATATTAAACATGTTTGCTTGACTGCGTAATGGTAAATCTTCACACAACACTCAATACAGTGGGACTGGCAGCGGCCAACACACTCCTAGTTTCAACTAGGTTCTCTCCCTCACTCTGAGGTCTGGCCCCTTTTATTTCCACCATCTCTTACTGCGAACAATGAAACAGCAATTATCAACAGTTCATCTCAGGTTACCCCTTACCGCTTCCTCTCTCCTCAGACGAATGCTCGACCACACCCTCGCCTCCACACATTCCTGTTGAGCTACGCCTTATTTATAGCTGTAAAATACACAATGCATCTCATGCACAGTGGCCACTATTACAAATAAAAAAAAAAATAAATAAATAATAATTATATATATATTATAACTCAATAAAATATAAAAATGATTAATTTTAATCAATATATTAAATTATTCTGTGAATTTTTTGTACTATACCATAGGGATTCTTGAGTAATCCTACTGAATCGGAGGTAATTATTCAATAATGTCAAACAGCAAGTCGGTTTTAAGGGGACCCCCCAAGAGCACTCACACAATTCGAACACTGACCCGTGATAAAATAAACCCACCTCTCATTATCCCCCTTAGTCTTAGAAAGCAAAGATTCAAAAGAGCTCTGCTTATAGCGAGAGAGAGAAGAAGAGAAAGGAATGATCGAGAAAGAAAGCGAAATAAGAAAAAAGAATGAAAGCGAGGGATCAAAAAAGTGTGTAGATTAGAGAATCTAAGTTTACTTGATCTTATTGACTGTGTAGAATGCACATGAAGTCAGAATTCTGTTTACACACACTCCCTCCTTTTGGGTGGAATTGATTTCCATTAACTTCACAGGTCTTAATCAGGTCCTAATGCTCTCTTTGATTGAAGAGAGCCTGAGAGCTTACCAGTGTGTGCAGACCTGCAGTAAGGGGACCATGGGCCTCTTCAGGGGCAGGTAGCTGTGTATGTCTATGCATTTATCTTTCAGCCAGTGTGTATGTGTCAGTTTGCCCAGCTGTCTCTCTGATCCTGTTCTGATTAATTGGGAGTAAATGAGTATTGAGCTCTCAGACGCTGAACACCCATTACACTCCTACCAATTAATAACCCCCCTCTCTCACACACATATTCAGAGATACTCCTTAACTCTCACTCTTTGATATGTAAGGACTTCAGAGGACTGAAGCAGTGATATAATCCCTGTTTCCCTACATAAAGCCTCCAGTGTGTTAATGGTTTTGAATGATTACTTTATGAGAGAGAGAGAGAGAGAGAGAGAGAGAGAGAGAGAGAGAGAGAGAGAGAGAGAGAGAGAGAGAGAGAGAGAGAGAGAGAGAGTGAATGACTTTATATAAATGCTAAATTGCATCCCGTTGAGGCAGTACATCAATCAAACCTTCACAAAACTACATATGACTGATGATTCCTGACAAATCTAAATATTCAAGGTTTTATTGTTATGTTAACACCTACACCAGCTCCAAAAAGGGTTTGGACACTTAAGCCACACTTTAAAATAAATAACAAAATATCATACTAAGTGGCATATACCCTTTCTAATAGGGGTGTAATGATTCACTCATCTCACAGAGTTATGTTATATATGTGCTTGCACACTGTCACTGATTACATACATTTAAAATATTTTAAATGTTGCCACTGATTACATCTAAAATATTATTTTCAAAAATATTTTTTTAATAGAAGTGCATCCATATCCAGTTAAATAATGTAGGCCTTACTTAAATTTAGATGAAATCAAACCAGACATTACATTTGGAATTAATAGGATTATATTTCCCCATAGCATCATTATATGTTATATTTAGCATTATACACAGTAGATTAAGATTAAGCACTATAATTGAACCTCTTTAAATGTACATTTTGTCTCATGCTTTCAAGTAGTCATTGGATCCCTATCCCTGAAAAGACGCATTTCTCTCTCACTCCTGGTACTTCCTGTATTACATTCACTTACATGATAAGGGGGAAATCATATAAAACTGTTTAAAACCTGCAAACTTTGATGCCTGAGACATCAAATTATCCATTAAGGCTGCACAATTAATTGCATTAAAACTAAAACCTTGACATGGTGTTGTGCGATTACTAAAATGCAAAAGGCTATACAATTATTATAGTGTACTTTAAGCACTTCTGTCAGAGTGAAGCGTGTGTGCAGCTCACATTGAGCAGCGCAGCAAAATGAGTTGAAGATCACTATTTATCATATTGCAGTTCTGATCACAAAGTTTGTCAAAATTATCCCTTCCAAGATGTTAGCTATAATTGCAGTAAGCTTGAATCACGTTATAAAGCAAATAAACAGTCAGCAATCTATCTGAATCCTTATGGTAAACAAGTGATGGAGGTTTGTGCTTCTTCGATTAACATATTTATGATTTAATATGCAACTTTATGTATTATTATAGTTATTTAGAGAAATTATGCATCATGCATCATACCAATGTATGATAGGCCTACACTGACTATGCTCTCTGTTATTCAATCTTTTTGTTGATCAAAATTGAGAAAAATGCATAAATCTGACTACACACTCACTGAGCACTTTATAAGGCAGACCTGTACACCTACTTATTCATGCGATTATCTATTCAGCCAATTGTATGGGAGCAGTGCAATGGATATAATCAGGCAGATACAGGTCAGGAGTTTCAGTTAATGTTGACATCAACCATCAGAATGGAGAAAAAAATGTGATCTCAGTGATTTTGGCCGTGGCATGATTGTTGGTGCCAGATGGGCTGATATGAGTATTTCTGTAACTGCTGATCTCCTGGGATTTTCGTGCACAACAGTCTCAGAATGGTGCCAAAAACAAAAAACATCCAGATGAGAGAGGTCAACGGAGAATGGCCAGACTGGTTCGAGCTGACAGAAAGGCTACGGTAACTCAGATAACCACTCTGTACAATTGCAGTGAGCAGATTAACATATTAGAAGGCACAACACGTTGAACCTTGAGGCAGATGGGCAGAAGACCACATCAGACCCTTTATTAGGACCATAGTGTTCCTAATAAAGTGCTCAGTGAGTGTATATCACAATATATTTTTCAAATCCACGATTCAAATCATGGCATTTTTGTATTGCGGTTTATTGTGGCACGATATATTGTTATACCCCTACTATATTTGCCTTTTTTTTTTTTTTTTTTTCCTTTTAACTAACTGGTCCCATGGCCACTTTTGAAGTCAGTTTTTAGATGTATTAAGTCAGGCCCCCTCAAGCAGAGTATCAGAGTGTCATAGCAGAGTAACCACTGGTGTGGTTCATCACTCTTACTATGGATTTGTTCCTTTGAATTTGACAACCAGAAAGTTGCCAGATCTTTTATTTTTTATTTTTTATTTTTTTTAATCTTAATTTTGGTCCATATATGTATTGCTCATAATTAAAAAAAGTAATAATAATTTTTGTAAAATGTCACTGTAACAGATAAGGATGGGCAAGGAGGAGGCGGGAACCAGCTGAGCAGTCAACGTAAACTTTAATGATATAAATGAACTTAAAAAAACATAAAACATAAAGACACACAGACACACACAACAGTCTCTCTCTCTCTCTTGAACTGGCATCTCCAGCTCGTCTTTATCCCCCTCTTGGCTGATTAGCCCGATTCAGGGCCGTGTCTCCTCACGGCCCGGCCGCACCCTCCTCCTCGTCACAGTCACTTTGTGTGATATTTAGTTATTGAATGCAGATACATTCATACAGTACATTAACTATGGCTTAAGTGTCCAAATACTTGTTTGGGCCACTGTATGTTGATACAATTGACCAATGCATTTGCTGTGAATCTCAACTCATCTATTAGCTGTGTTGGGTGTAATGCATTACTAAGTAATGCATTAATAAGTAATGCATTACTATAATTAAATTACTTTTTCTTTGAAAAAAGTAAAATAAGGAATTACTCTTAATTTTTAGAGTAGCCACCAAACATGAAGAGAGAAGCAATTGTTTTAAATGAATTATCTCAGGAATTATTCAATAATATCTGGATTAACCATGCATTCATATCTTGTAATTAACTCTAGTTGCCTTAAAGATCTCCAGTAACCAATGTCATGGAAGGCTTAATCCAGAACATGAAACTAGGCAAAGAAACGTGTGATGATAGGTGTGCCTTAGAATCATATTGATTTTTTTTTTTTTTTTTTTTTTTTTTAAACTAAAGCCTCTTTTATTTGGATTAAAAAAAAATACAAAAAAAAAATAAATAAATAAATAAATAAATAATAATAATAAAAAAACATGCAGAGTAGATTGACTACAAATTTATACATTTATTTTATTGCAATTTAAATTATTGTTCAAGTAACATTATAGGTTCAAACAGGACTTTGACACTAATGTAATCACTTTTCCTTAATGTGTATAGTGATATTTATCCTTATCTTCTAACATTTTGAGAATTTTCTGTTATACATTTTTAATTTTACCACCCACTCGTATTTCAGACGTTTAGAATCAGACTTTTTTATTCTCAGTGTGTAGAGCAGAGCTGCTAGCTATTTCCATTTACATCTCATTCACGCTCTCCAATTCTCTCTTCATCTCATATCACATGCAGAGAAGGCTGTCAGGTGCTTAAGATGTCTTTGACAAACCAAATTCACACACAAGGGTTAAGAGAGAGAGAGAGAGAATTACGAAGATAAACTCTACTGCTTATTCACAGATTATAATTCTGAACCAATATCCTGGGCTTATAAACACACTTTTTGTCCACAATAAGTGTG
Source organism: Myxocyprinus asiaticus (assembly GCF_019703515.2). Classification (NCBI taxonomy): domain Eukaryota; kingdom Metazoa; phylum Chordata; class Actinopteri; order Cypriniformes; family Catostomidae; genus Myxocyprinus; species Myxocyprinus asiaticus. The sequence continues at coordinate 42,273,134 of NC_059350.1, read as the reverse complement.
TTTGTGGCTTTCCAAGTGTAAACAAATTGTGAGAATGCTTGATTCTGATTGGTTGATGGGCGTTCTAAGGTGTGCAATTATTTTTCAAGTAAATGCATGGCTATGAAGTAGTTCTAGGTCTTGACGTCATAACAGTTCCATATCACTTTGCATAATTATTTCAGTTATTTCAAAGAGCCCTACAGGCTACCACAACAAAATAACCAATTAAAACATTGTAAAGACATTGGTTAAGTACATCGGATAAGAATGACAAACAATGTCTCTAATATCCTATATGTATTTCAATTTCGATTGAAAAGCATCCTTGGGCTCCCTCTCTCTCTCTCTCTCTCATCCCACCCACCCACCCACACACTCCCACCCACCCACCCACCCACTACCTTGTTACTCCAATGCCGAAAAGCAGCGCATCCTCAGTTGCTAGCTCTAAAATGAAGTTTTCGAACTAGCAACGAAGGCTTGAGCTGTATCAAAGCTAGATACACTCGATAAATAGATCAATAAATTATCAATACAACAGTTTAAATATTATCTGAAATATCTGTGGGAAACACACTCGTGCTCCCCCTCTCTTACGCTCACAAAAACGTGGACACGCACACATATATGAATTACGCACACACTTAATCACAAGCAAAAAACAGAGCCGTCATGTCAGCGCACTCCTGCATCTCAGTAGGGTTGAAAACAGTTAAGGTTTACAATGGAAAAGCTATATACAAAAATGGTGACACTCACTGCTGCTGAGAAATGCTTAAACTTATATCTTGGCAATTTTGAAGCGATGTTACTTCTGCTGACAGATGCAAAAAAAAAAAAAAAAAAGGTAATCCCAGAAGCGATCTCTCTCTCAGTTTCTGAGTTTCTGTTTTTGAAGGATCGAAAGAGAAACTCACACACACGCACAAATACACTACCTCATTATTCCAGTAAGTGCTCCAGTAAAGCAGCGCAAGCCTTGCAATCTTCCGTTGCAAATTTGAAAAAGTGAAATTTTTGAATTAGCAACGAAGGCCCAGACTGTATCAAACCAAGACGATGAATCCGTGGCAGAAGAAATTAGTTCCACTCAAAAGAGCATTTTAGGAATGAAAACCAGAAAATGTCTTGAGATAAAACCCTGAATGATGTCTTAAGGTGAGGTAACCGTGGTATAAGAGGAATAATTGACTCCGGCCCATTTAATTATTGAAAAATAATGCACACCCGAGGTGTCGTGACCACATTACCACCTCGGGTGTGCATTATTTTTCAATAATTCAATGGTCCGTTGTCAATTATTCCTTACCTAATATGATGGACATTACGCATCATTAGTGCTTAGCAGGAACATACAAAACAACATAAGCAAAACACAGCTGAAAGTCTCTAGTCCTTGTTTATACCTCACAAAGCATCACCTAAAACTATTCAAGTGAAAAGAGATGCTTTAATTGGAAGCCCCGAATAGTTTAATGAAAATGTAATCCTGTCAACTTCAGGCCATCTCACTAAACCCCAGTGGTCAGTCAGCTCATTTAGCACATTGCATATCCATGGTTGCTTTAAAAATGCTTAAGATTTACAGATATTGCTTAAAAAAAAAAAAAAAAAAAAAAAATCTTCTCAATCTATTATCAAAATGTTATAACGTGATTCAATCATTTCCCGGTGGATAAAGTTAAATCCTACCCTACATTTTTATTTTATTTATTTTTTAATTTTTTAAATATCCTGTTTCACACAGAATTATGTTGTGTTCTGGAAGTAAAATGGATTGTGAGGGCTGTTTCATTTTCATTTTAAAGCATTAGCAAATAGATGGCTCTAGAGTACAGTAAGCTCCACAATATAAATGGTGATCTGTAGCTGATCTGCAACTGATAGAGCATGGCACAAGTAACTAAGGTCAAACCGTTTTTAGTTCTAATTGGAACCATTATTTGAGAGTGAAGAAGCAAGAGAGATATTAAGAGAATAAGAAAGAGAGAGAAGTTGTCTGTTCTTTCAACAGGTTTGAGGAGCATAATCTTACAGAGACCAAAGAACAGACGTGTACTCCATGCATTATGGATTTATCAACAATTTCACCCTTTCATGATGCATGGAATGCAACGACTGATCACTAATGACGTAATGAGAATTTTAATGCTTTATGAAAAGGACGTGGTATTTATCATGTAAACACCATCAAATCCACACACATGCCTCACTGTATCTTTGTTTGAAAACCTAGAGCTGCCTCACTGCTTATTGCCTACAGTTGCCTTCTAAGGGAGCATCCTAACCTCAAAAGTAACTGATTTGGAACACTCTGCATAAACAGAAACAAATAGTGATCCACACAGGAATTCGACTAGCAAGTGATTTCGATAGTTTCAATGGTGATAGATTTTCAGTTCAGAGCAATTCCATGAAAATGTCAAAAATAGCATGGAAAAATAAAGTTAAGTAAATGCATAAAACCCCTTTTAAATTGTTCATTTAGATCTATATTTTACTGTATTATAGTGCTATAATGTATTTTTTTAGGAAATGGCATTGTTTTTCCACCTAACATGAGGGGTGCACCCAGGGGCGCAACTACCCATTTTCGAGTATGTATGTAACACTAACATTCACACCCCTTTTATCTGTCGAGTGGGCTGAAGGAGTGCTGTCCCCTTATATGCGTTGAGTGGGGTTGTGGTCCGATGGTGCCCCCTTTAGTGAGCCGCCAGCACCACCCCATAATTAGAACAGCCTTTGTATTAGGAATGTTCTAAAATGCCTTAAACTGCTGCCTCCGTAGGTAGCTTACTGGTTTTGGAACAGAGCATGTGAATGTGAACAATTATTTGACTCTTTCACCCCACCTCTGTGAGTTCTGATATTTAACCAATGTTTTTGTTGTTTGTGAACAGCAGTTTTACCTCTCAGTCATCTGAACATCATTCCTCCATCTAATATTTTCATCAGTTCTATCAGCATACCTCCTTCCACTCATTCCTCATGCTGACACACTCATCCATCTAATCTATCCATCTATCCTCGCATTCACCTTAATATTCACTGGAGGAATAGAGAGACAGCTAGGAAGATGGAGAGAAAGAGTAAATGCCAACACAATATGCATGCAGTATGCTTCAACCTGCTTGTAGGTCAGCTGGAGGATATGACTGCATGGTTAGTCCCACAACATAAACAAAAGGAAATTACAGTTTCATGCCCAGTGAATTTGAGAAAGTGGAGTTGATTTTATTTATCAAGAGCAAGGCTTTGAAAGAGACAACAAACATGGGGAGGGAACCAGGCAACAGTTTTCTGAGCTGAAGCTGAAATAGTAATCAGTGTAAGGGCTAATCTCACATACTTAAAATAGACAGTATGTGAACTGGGAAGTAGAACAACTGATGCAAAATGACGCCAAACTAGATCACTTCTTATTTAAACAATGAAGCTGTGTACACTGCAAGTGTCGCAATATTACTAGCAGACATCTGAGTTTATTTAAAGCATCATTCTGCAATAATTTCAAGGCCATAAACATTGAAAGAAGCCCAGCATGTCCGTCACCTCCTGCCTTTCTATTAACGAACAGAAAACACTCTCTCTCCATCTTTGTCTCTCTCGCTCTTTGCCTCTTTTAAAGAAATCAAAATCCCATGTGTGAATTTGTATTTAAATTGCTAGCAGCTGTCTGCTGTATGAAGGTTCACAGAAGACATTTTTTATTTTGGTTTATATTCAAGAAGTTTTAAGTGCAGAAATAAAGTTTGATTCTTTTCTTTTTAAAATTAATGTATAAATGTACAATTTGACTGTGGGCTATGCGAGCAGCGGGGTGGGGGTAGCATAGACAAAAACACAATTATGAAAAACATATTCAAATTTTATTTGAGTCCTGGATGGGGGAGTGAGTGACAGATGAACTGTGGCACTGAGAAAATGCCCTGAGAACTCTTAGAGATGGAAGGATGAGTACACTCAGTGCTCCGCAAATTATAAACCAGCTGTATGTGTGTGTTTTTTTTTTTTTTTTTTTTTTTTTTTTAAGTCAGAGCTGTTTGTCAGTCATTTGGTTTAAGTTATGAGTTATGCATGTTTGTGTGTGAATGCTGAGGTATGAGTGTGTCTCGAAGCATTTACCCTCAGGCTGTGTTTCAGATCTGTATGATTACCATCTTCCTAACACAACACAGTAGCACTCATTTATTTATCAGCCCATTACACTACATCGCATCTGGCATTCACAATCAAGTGGACACATGTGCCCATTATCACTCATAATCACCTGCACATATACACCTTCTCCACATGTCTGTCTATGGGTTCTATTGGAAGTAGGGTTAACACAATATTAAAATGTCACAATATACAAATACCAATTTGGATACTGCAGCAAAACTAATATTAAATGTTTGTTTTGTTTTTTTAAAGTTCTCAAGCAATTATTCATGACAAATAAACAACCAGCGATATAATAAACACATTACAAGCAATAGAACTAATAAAGACAACAGAACAAAGATGCAAATAAAGTAAACAGTGCTTTACATTTTTCAGGTAAGCCTAACAACAGCAAGTATTCAGAAAACATTCAGACATGGAAAAAGTAATGAAATAAATAAAGCTATTTAAATTTCTCATTTGATAGACAGACATTCTGACTAAATTTGTAAGTGTATTGGACGGCTTAGCCACATTACATAGCATTGCACATGGGTACCAAATTGAGTCTGTAATCCACACTAAAAGTATTGCAAAAAGTCTGGTGTAAATAGATCTTTTTAATATTAGTATCAACTTGGTACCATACTGGTACTTTTGACATCCCTAACTGGAAGGGTATGACTTTAATGACTACAGGAAATTATTTCAGACATCAATGTTTCGATATGTACAAACTTCTCTGTGGGATATCTATGGCATTTATGATCACTCATAACTATCATAAATAATGTTTGTATTGAAAGAGAGGAGAGGGGAGAGGCATTCTTGACAGTATTTTTTTAACACCATTTTGGACACATGGTCCAAAATCAGCACTAACTGCAAGAATACATTTGGATTTGGCAAGTAAATAAATTGGCTGGTATCTTAATTAGAAACAGCAACATAATGTATGTTTTAAATTCCAGACCGTACCCTGACCCTTACAAAGATATACAGGCATCATTCTAAAGTGACTGCCTAATAATGATGTTTGCGTTTATACATACACATGCAGTTCACCTCTGATCTTTGTAGTTGGAGCATCTGTTTGATTTTAAAGAGATGAGCCAGACTGGTGCATTATTTAACAACTTTCGCCTCAGTGGAATAATGGTGTAATCTCTCTCACACACACGCGTTTGGAATAATGTACAGATTTTGCTCTTATGGAAAGAAATTGGTACTTTTATTCACCAAAGTGGCATTCAACTGATTACACTGTATAGTCAGGACATTAATAACGTGAAAAACGACTTACAATTTGTTAAAAAAAAAATCTGAACTTCTTAAACTACTTCAAAGAGTTCTCATCAAAAAAAAAAAAAAAAAAAAAAATCCTCCACTTGCAGCAAGGACAGCTTTGCAGATCCTTGGCATTCTAGCTGTCAGTTTGTCCAGAAACTCAGGTGACATTTCACCCCATGCTTCCAGTAGCACTTGCCATAGATGTGGCTGTCTTGTCGGGCACTTGTCACGCACCTTACAGTCTAGCTGAACCCACAAAAGCTCAATGGAGTTAAGATCCATAACACTCTTTTCCAATTATCTGTTGTCCAATGTTTGTGTTTCTTTCTAACATTTTATTTTTATTTTCAGTTTCAAAAGTGGCTTTTGTTTGCAATTCTTCCCATAAGGCCTGCACCCCTGAGTCTTCACTTTACTGTTGTACATGAAACTCGTGTTGAGCGGGTAGAATTCAATGAAGCTGTCAGCTGAGGACATGTGAGGCGTCTATTTCTAATACTAGAGACTCTGATGTACTTATCCTCTTGTTTTGTTGTGCATCTGGCCATCCACATCTCTTTCTGTCCTTATTAGAGCCAGTTGTCCTTTGTCTTTGAAGACTGTAGTGTACAACTTCGTATGAAATCTTCAGTTTTTTGGCAATTTCAATCATTGTATAGCCTTCAATCCTCAAAGCAATGATTGACCGATGAGTTTCTAGAGAAAGCACTTTCTTTTTTTGCTATTTTTGACTTAATATTGACCTTTAAGGAATTGTTCACCCAAAAATGAAAATTTGCTGATAATTTACTCACCCTCAGGCCATCCAAGATGTATCAGAGTTTCTTTCTTCATCAAAACAGAATTTAAGACTTTTAGGATTTCATTTCAGGCTTCCTCCTCTAAACATTGCAGCTGAATGTCCTCCATTTTTTGACAGTCCAAAATTCATATTTAGGGTGCATCAAAATAATCCACACGACTCCAGTCAACAAATAAAGTTCTTCTGAACCCAAACGATTGATTATTTTGAGAAACAAAACAATACTTATATACTTTCTAACTACAAATGTTCGCTTCTGTACATCTCTGTGACATGCGCTCATGAGAGGAATCACATAAGCTCGTTGGTAAGGTCACGTGTCACGTGGAGGAGGAGTCAGGAAGCGCGTCATTGTTTACAAGAGAAACTTGTGCTGTTCACAAACCAAAACAGTCCAAAACAATTTCAAAACAATTTAAAATAAAAATAAAAACATTTCCAAATAATAATAAAAAAAAAAAAAAAAAAAAATACAAATGTAAACAATGACGCCCAGGATGCGATTGTCCCCTTAGTGCCCCTCGCCCAGAGCTTGGACGTGTTGTTTCCAACCCATCGCAGTGGCTGACCAGGACCATCCGACTTGGCTACGTGATTCAATTCGCCAGGCGCCCGCCCCAGTTCAGCGCCATCTGCTTCACCTCAGCGAAGGGCGAGAAATCAACCCTTCTGCGCAAGGACGCAATAGAGCCTGTCCCTCCAGCCGAGATGAGGAAAGGGTTTTACAGCCCTTACTTCATCATACCGAAGAAAGGCGGTGGGTTGTGGCCAATCTTGGACCTGCGAGTTCTGAACTGGACCTTACACAGACTCCCATTCAAGATGCTGATGCAGAAGCGCATTCTGGTGTGCGTCCGGCATCAAGATTGGTTCGCGGAGGTAGACCTGAAGGATGCATATTTTCACGTCTCGGTTTTACCTCGACACAGACCCTTCCTACGGTTTGCTTTCAACGGCCGGGCGTATCAGTACAAGGTCCTCCCCTTCGGCCTGTCCCTGTCCCCTCACGTCTTCACGAAGGTCGCAGAGGCAGCTTTTGCCCCGTTAAGGGAAGTGGGCATCTGCATACTCTCTCGACGACTGGCTGATTCTAGCACACTCTAGAGAGTTGCTGTGTGCACACAGGGACCTGGTGCTTACACACCTCAGCCGTCTAGGGCTTCGGGTCAACTGGGAAAAGAGCAAGCTCTACCCGGTTCAGAGCATCTCTTTTCTTGGCATGGAGTTGGACCCAGTCTCGATGATAGCGCACCTCACAAGTGAGTGCTCAACTGCCTGAAGTCATTCAGTTGGAGGACAGCGGTTCCACTGAAACACTTTCAGAGGCTCCTGGGGCATATGGCATCCTCGGCGGCGGTCACGCCATACGGTTTGATGAATACGAGACCGCTTCAGCACTGGCTTCAGACTCGAGTCCCAAGATGGGCATGGCACTGCGGCACACATTGCGTGACTATCACGCCAGTCTGCCACCACTTGTTCAGCCCTTGGACAGACCTTGTGTTTTTGTGGGCAGGAGTCCCCCTACAGCAAGTATCCATGCGCATCGTGGTCACGACAGATGCCTCCAAGTTAGGCTGGGGCACCGTGTGCAATGGGCATGCAGCCGTTTGCTCCTGGACAGGACCACGGCTGGGTTGGCACATCAACTGCCTCGAGTTGCTGGCTGTATTACTCGCCCTGCGGAGGCTATTGCCATTGATCTGAGGCAAGCACGTGTTGGTCCGCACAGACAACACAGCGACGGTAGCGTATATAAATGGCCAAGGCAGCTTACGTTCTCCTCGCATGTCACAACTCGCCCGGTTCGGCAAAGCACAGGTGGACCTATTTGCTTCCCGGGAATCCTCTCACTGCCCGCTCTGGCATTCCCTGATGGGAGCCCCCCTCGGGACAGATGCGCTGGCACACAGCTGGCCCTGGGGGCTGCACAAATATGCGTTTCCCCCAGTAAGCCTACTTGCACAGACCCTGTGCAAGGTCAGGGAAGACGAGGAACAAGTCACCCTCATGGCCCCATATTGGCCCATTCAGACTTGGTTCTCGGACCTCACGCTCCTCGCGACAGCATCTCCCTGGCAGATTCCCCTGAGGAAGGACCTCCTCACTCGGGGATGGGGCACCATCTGGCACCCACGCCCAGACCTCTAGAACCTCCACGTCTGGCCCTTGAATGGGACGTGGAAGACCTAAATGGCCTGCCACCAGCAGTGGTAGACACGATCACTCAGGCCAGGGCTCCCTCTAGGAGGCAGCTTTAAGCCCTTAAGTGGCGTTTGTTCATGAGTTGGTGTTCTTCCTGAGGCAAAGACCCCAGAGATGCGCAATTGGGTCAGCACTTTCCTTCCTGCAGGAGAGGCTGGAGGGGCGGCTATCCCCCTCCACCTTGAAGGTGTATGTAGAAGCACACCATGACGCAGTGGATTGTAAGTCCTTAGGGAAGCACAACCTGATCATCAGGTTCCTGAGAGGCGCCCGGAGGCTGAATCCTCCTAGGCCACGCCTCTTTCCCTCATGGGATCTCTCCATGGTCCTCATGGGCCTTCGGAGAGCCCCGTTTGAGCCGCTAGCCCTCTCTTTGAAGATGGCCCTCCTGATTGCGCTTACCTCCATCAAGAGGGTTGGGGACCTGCAGGCATTCTCTGTCAGCGATACCTGCCTGGAGTTCGGTCCGGTAGAGTCCCACATGATCCTGAGACCCTAGCTGGGCTATGTGCCCAAGGTCCCCACGACCCCCTTCAGGCAAGTTTGGGAATGCAGGACAGCTGGCCAGGTGTATCGCTTGCATATAGCACCTTTCCCCTCCTTGAGGCGAAGATGTGCACTTCTTCTCCCATGCGAGTTCACGAACCTGTGAACCCTGGATGTCCTTCCTCCCTAGCCCTGTGGCTCGTGAATACGGTGGAGGAATTCGCAGCCAGAACCAGTACGTGTGCTAATATGCCCTGTACTGGAGTAGGTTCTCCACAGGTGCCTGTTACTCCGGTAAGCCCCTGTGATGTATTTTCCGCAGTACGGTTTCCCTGTCGGCAGACCCATGTCTCTCTTGGACAGAGCTCTCTCTGTCCTCGGTCGCTGTATTTGTGGAGCTCCTCCCCTTCCAGGCAGGACCTACCACATTGCTTCTTCCATGTGCGGCTGGTGAGCCCACATGACGTATTGCCGGCGCGGCCTGCTCCCGTGCTAGTTACGTTGCTTCCCCCCCTCAGGGGTGTGGGGAACTACATGACGTCTTTTGGGGCATTGGGGGAGGCTACGTGCAGACTGATGCACCTGCTATTACGCACGCAGCAGCTTACACCTGCATCGGCTAGTTCACGTAACACAGTTCAGCTGTTGTGGTGTTTTGGCATAGGGATCCCTAGTGTCACTACATCGACACAACGTCGAGTGAGTGACAGATAGGGAACTACACCTACGGTTGCTCTGCTTAAACACAATTTGGGAGGGAACTGACTTTATGCATCTAATAAAATTACTTTTAACCAACAGGGGCCAGTGTAATTTCAAAAATGGCAAATAAAAGTGAAGACAAAACTCCTAGAATCATTTTTTTTTTAGCAGATGACAATTACGTTTCAGGGCCACTGCATAGTACTGCGAATAACAATTACATCTGCTGTTTTCCAAAAATATTCAAGGAAAAAAAAAAAAAAAAAAAAAAAAAAAGCAAAATAACCCCATTGTCATAAGGACAAAAATAATTTAATAAAAATGATTTAAAAAAAAAAAAAAAAAAACTATTCGGGAATGGCTAAATTTTTATTTTTAACACTGTTTCCACCGGTTTACAAAATGCCACTCTGGTTTTCTTCAGTATGCTCATGTGTCCATATTTTTATGGATTCGAGCAGGTAACAAACATAGGCCATCAGCAGTGTATTACAAATCAGAACAGCAGGAAAGGTCACTGGAGTTCCTGATGATCTACTGAGATGAGTGTGACACTAGGCGATGAATGGGACATGTAAATCGCAACAACCTAACCACTCAGATTTATCAGCACAGAGATCCAACCTGCCTTTTTGCCTGCTGCTTCACTCAAAAAAAAAAATAATAAAAAAAACATAATGAGATCGTACAAGAGGTAGATACAGAAGGACAGTGTGAAAACTACTGTAAAAGTAAGAGCGAGAGAACCAAGAACAATTGCTTTGTGTAATTTACAGTAATACATATACAATATCAGTCAAAAATGTGGACACACCTAGTCATTTCACTGAATTCATTGTTACTATTTTCACACATAGTATAATAGAAAAGTCAGCAAAACTATGAAATAACAAATAGAAGTATGGGAATTATGTAGTGACCAAAAATGTTAAATTAAATGATCTTATATGTTATATTCTTTAAAGTAACCACCCTTTGCGGATTCCAGTTCTACACACTGTGGATATTCTCTCAACCAACTTGGATTGGAATGACCCGGGATGCTTTTTAAATAGTTTTCCAGCAGTTCCATTAAAAAAATAAAAAAAATAAAAAGAAAAACTTTATCCAATTAAAAATAAATTAAAATGTTAGTTTTGTAAGAAATTCATATAGACACAATTTATATTTAACTACAAAACTATGTGCATTAAGCATAAGATGTTACATCAAAAGGTTTTTAAGATCATTAGAAACATAAATTAAATCAAGTGTATCCAAACTTTTGACTGGTAGCGTACATAAATACAAACACCTGCATGCATGGTCCAAAAGTTTCACTTGCCAAATGTCAAATGTGTTCAAAAAGAGTAAATATATTGCTCTGTCTGAACTAAACTTAATCTCAGTCAGCCCTTAAATGGGAAATGCCCAGTAAAATGCATAAACAACCATACCATTTATTCATAAGGTGCATGGACAACTTAAGAAAAAACTTTTCTTGAAAATGAAGTGTCATTATTCAAGTGTTAGTAAACTCTCACACGAATACATTCATTTCAACAGCTGAAAATTGTAATTTACCCTTTTGAACTGTTATTGAACCAAATACATGAAGCAAGCTGTCTGCTTAAATTAAAAGCATTATTAAAATAATTAAAGCATATTTTTCACCAAAAAACAAAAAAAAAATTAATAAAAAAATAAAAATATTCATTTTTGTGACAGATGCACTTTCACTAAGACACAGAGCCTGGCTCATTTCGCATGCTGCAAGTGACACGATGACCTGCACCATTTGCCACAAATATTGAAAAAAAAAAAAAAAAAACACAGCTAAATAATCCCATTATGATAGCGACAAAATGCATTTTGCATTTATTATTATTATTATTTATTTTAAAATATAAATTTACATGGCCAGTAAGAACTTTTTACTGAAATTCTCAGTTCACCCATCATTGTGAGGTTGTCAAAAACATAATTTCTGGGCTTGACTACATGTATGCACAAGATTTGGAAAATGAGGCGCTTTTTCTTGTTCAGGTCTCAGTCAGTGTTGCCCTGGACTGCTTGTATTTCCCATATGTTCCCCTGAGCACATCCAAAATGCTGCTGACTTGTTAACTTCTAAAAATTCACTCGTCACACTTTGGGAGCCAGTGAAGACACTTGAGCAAGTTTCATCTAGAATTCAATTCAAGACACTGTTCCTGTCTGGCACAGCTGAGAATGGTTCAGTCTAGCACTGCATAACATTGAATCCTTCATCAGCCTGACCGCTTAGCCACTTTGATCACTTTTCTCCCAAACAGATGAGGTTTTTAATAATAATGCTCCAAAATCAAAACCTACCTACCTACCCTAAACCTAACTGATAGTGTCATAAAAAGCTAAAGTGCACACCTAACTTTGTGGCTATTCTATGATATTCTTGGCTCACGTGTTGACTCGCATGCTTTTTGGTGCCACAGTCCTTTGCATTTCAAGTGCAATACTCTATATTGAGCTACAGTACTGCACAACCTGATCTCGTTTGAACAAGCTTCTAAGTGTAGTTGGTTACGTAATGCAAATGTTAAAATGTATTACAAGTCATGCGCAAAAGTAAAAATGTTTTAATGTCATAAGACAGCATAGTTTGAGGAACAGGGTGTGAGAAAAAATAAATAAATTAAAAAAAACACACACATTCATTAATTCTCAACCAGTGAAAATGACCCTTTCACTCTAAAGAGCATGTGAATCATTCTTCTTGCAGATAATTCTGTAAAATGGTCATAAATACTTAATGCAGGTATGACACATGCCATATGAATGTTCAGTGCAGCTAATGGAAGCGTACTTCAAAGTAAACGTTTGCGATCTCTATTCAACCTTGAACGGCAAGAGTGCAATCCTTTATACAGCTATTTGAAGTCAGGTGGTGCACCCCTTATTATGATGTCTCTTATAAAACATCTTTATTTGAGATGATTTTCTGGCTAATGGCACGCAAGTTATGACACATTGGATATTTTCCTATATTAGTAGAAATGGCATCACATTTGCATTATTTACAATGGAAATTAGAAAGTCATACAACAGATGTGGAGACATCGATATGCAATAATGACTATAAAAAAAAAAAAAAAATTAAAACAAACTCATTAAGTTGCCATTTCATTTAGAAATGCCTATTTTAAACTATGTAATCCATACAAAACGTGGTGATATGGTGAAAAGTCAGGATGTAGCAGAATATTGTCTGTAGTGTTTGTCAATAATGGGACAAAATGGTAAAACATGTGCTCATTGCTGCAACAACGGCTGCAGGCAACAAATACTGGGAATACAATGGCGGTAACAAGATGTTATTTGCATGTCCAGAAATAATGTTCTTCATCATGAGTGATCATATCCTGGGTCTATCTGAGCATTGTCATGTGGTCATTAGGCTGATGGTAAACACGGCAATGGCTCACAATGCTGAGCATTCTGGGAAAAGATGACAGCTTATTAGGGTGGCCAAACCTTTTCATGTCAGTGCATTTAATTTCAACGGCTCAGACAGAGAGAACGTGAGAGTGAGAGAGAGAGAGAGAGAGAGAGAAACTGATGCTAAATGGACAGGTGTCTGGTTGAAGAGGGGTCATGTGTCTAGCAGCTGTTTGGCCGTGGGGAGAGAACAGGAGGAGGAGGAGCAGGAGGACAGGAAAGAGAGGTGGCAGCAGCACAGGGCATCTGGGGAAGAAAAGCAGGAACGGACAGAAGGAGAGGAAGCAGAGAGAGGGGGGCATGATTTGCTGTTGGCGTGAGAAATACACCGAAATTAAACACAAATAAATGGCATGCCACAAATACATATACAAACTTACACAAATTAACACACAAGTAGATGCCACACACACACACACACGTTGATGTGGCTATCCTTATGAGGATTCTCCATAGCCATAATGATTTTTATACTGTACGAACTATAGATTCTATCCCCTAAACCTAACCCTCACAAAAAATAAATAAATAAATAAATAAATATTTGTGGGGACACTAGAAATGTCCTTATAAACCACATTTATAGCATAATACCCTTGTAACCTTACCAGTTTGTAACCTAAAAAAAAAAATGTCCTCGTAAACCACCCAAACACACACAATAGCTCAAAGAAAAACACACATAGTACATACTGTTATGTTAGCAGTCATGCTCATGAACAAGCTGCACAGCTTAAGGTATCATGTCATTCATCATATGGGTTTTGATGTCCTACATTTTGCTCACAAATGACATTTTATGTAATCATGCTTTCACAACCAAAGCAGAGGACAGCCAGAGCGAATGACCATAAGCAAAGAAAGACAGAGAGAATGTGTGAGAGTGAGTGAGTTCTGGCAAGAGCAGTGGTAATCAGATGAATTCAGTGTGGCTCTGGGACCTCAATGCTTTCATTCCAGCAACAGCTGCAAAGGCTTGGGCTGAGACTGCTGCTGTAAAAGAGCGTTGATTTAAAGTGTATGCGCACACACATGAATTTGTGTCATTATGTTGAGTTGTTCTGACCGTACATTTTAAATCTGAGACAACAGTGCCCCCACCAGGCCAAAATGTTATATTTGTTTATTTTTGTCTCTCTTGCTGTCTTTTTATTCTCATTTGAATGAATGGGGCACTGGTTTGGGACACACACACGCGCACACGCACACGCACGCGCTAATGAGTAATAAGACGGGGAAGTGCCGAGTCTAATTTGTCTGGTTTACAGGATGCACACTCTTAATCCTAAGAAAACATACTGATACTAAAACACATACATATACACGCTGGTTTAATTAGTCAAGGTCTCTTAGTTGAAAGAGAGACTTGTTAACTGTACACAAAAATGCAGTGTGAAAGTGTTTAATGTGTGTGTAAGCTGGAATGTGTGTGTACGCACTACAAACAAAGCCTATTCTTAATCAGTATTTTTACCATACTTTCCAGTAAAGCCATCTACACATCGTTAAAACAAGATAAACTTAAGCAAAGCAGCATAAGATAGTAAGATTTGTTTTCAGGGAATGTATCTTTAATTTAAATATTTATAGATATATCTGTTCCATTGGCAGATTTTTTTTTTTTTTCCCTTCATAAAGCATAAACCTCAATAAATTTATAATTTTATTTCTTTCTAGCAGCCATTTTCCTAACCGTAATTACAAACGGCATCATATTATATTATATTTTCAATTCAAGCAGCATACATTCACAAATTACACCTCTCGTGTCTGAACTCTCTCACTCTCTCATTCTCTCACTCTCATTTTACTAGCTCCCTTCATTGGCTCATATTCTTCATTTTCTTTTTCATATGTTCTCCCTGTTCTGTATTTGCACCATCTCTCTGTCCTTTTCCAATTGTTCTCTCTCTCTTTCTCTTTCAGTGACGGCATGCTGAGCTGAGCTGTTACAGGCTGAATACTAAAGCGTTGATCCATATCAGCGATGTTGAGCATCCAGAAGACTTCAGCCAGATGAGAGAGAGTATTTATACAGCAGTGGCATTTACACAAACACACCCACACATTGTCTTTCATCTCAGCACATATAGTAAGCACATACTCTTACATGACAGTTACTCTAAAAACTCTTCAGTAGAGTAATTTCCCTGTTATTTAAGAACATTTTTTTTTTTCTTCAGTGGTGACCCTTACTGATAGCATGTTCAGTCTCTGAGTGACTATAGTCAGGTGAAACTGAATGTGAAGTATTTGTAGCTCTCACCCTGCTGGTAAAACTAAGTCATGCCAGCTAAAGGGGCTTTTCAAATTGAACATGTTCTTGCGCTAAAAAAAGAAATGGATCCCAACGAATAGAACAGAATGCTATGAAATGTGTCGCTCCTGATCAAGACGCTGAAAAAAAAATGTTGAATTTTTAAAATTATTATTTTTTTTTTTTTGGTCCAACCAGGTGGTCTACCAGCTTTAACCAACTTAAATAAGATTTACCAGCTTAGCCAGATCCCCGCTAGCTGTTAGTCCAGCCGGTCAACCTCCTAATCCAGCTTGGACCAGCTAATGACCAGCTTGTGCAAGCTAAAAAACAAAGCTGAAGTCTTGATCTTGTGGACTTAGTCTTGAGACCTCAAAAGAACCCATAATTGTGGACTTCAATCGGTCTCTTGATCTGGGTCTGAGTATCCAAACTTAAAGCCTTGCCTGAAAGAATGGCTATTTAGACATGGTACAAATTGGCTAACTGTTTGAAATTAATGCTACATTCAGCATCTTTATTTCAGAGAACATGTCTGGGTTTTGGGGTTAGTAGATAACAGTCATTGGTATGGATCTGGGCCTCCAGGGGTCTAGTCTAATCTGGATCGGTGTCTTAGGCGGTCAGTTACTGGTCTTGGTTTGTGTCTTGGAGTGCTTTGACTCCAAATTTTCTAGAAACCAGGCAACAACTTACAATGGCTTAAGCTGGATTTTCCAGCAGGGAACGGTTCAAGGAATATATTTCACCTCCAGTGAGCATACCACTTATTATGGAAATCATTTAATTTTAGTGCTGATACAAGTCGCACATGCACACATGCCAATGCACCTGGCCAGCCCACAGGCTCACACCTCTGAATTTCTCATAAGCAATAACTACACCTAATAGAGGTGGTCTTCACTCTTGGCTTGATTAGCCAGCGGCCTCCAAGTGAAGTATGGATAAAGGGTAATTTAAGCACTAATGCAACACATTACTGGGTCTTGTTAAAATGGGTAATGCTACTCCCTAGCACATAGCCTCACATTCGTAAAACAGAGCGGTTTATGATGAATGCCACCTTTAATGCCAGCTTGCTTTGGTTTATAATCAGTAACCCCACACACACACACACACACACACACACACACACACACACACACACACACACACACACACACATACCGTAGACATTAAAGGATGAGTTTTGGGAGTGTAATAAAACAGCATGATAGAACATGTTTGGGGTTTTTATGAGACACGAGTGTATGTTCAGAAGCAGCTAATGCTGCTATTATAGTTAAAGGCAGCAATAGCTCGCTGTATGAGTCTTCTGAGATCAATACAAAGATCATCTCAGCATTACAGAGGAATCTGAGGAGGCCGGTATCGTCTAAAGACACACACGCACGCGCACGATCGGCCTCGAGTCACAAGAACCAGTGAATGTATGACATACTTGCCAATACAAAATGGTGGAGGGGTGACACACATACCAACTCACTGCAACTCTCTCTCTTTGATTCCCTGTAATGTGTAGCTCGCCAAAATAACAACAGGAGTACCGTATGAGCATAAACAACTGTAAAAGAATGATTTAGAAAGTGATTCATGGAGAAACCTTACCTTGTGAAAGTGTGTGATTGTGTATTTATCCCTTCGAGGCTTTCCATACACGCCTTTACGTGAGTAGAGAAATAACGTTCTTCCAGTCGAACTACTGTGCACCTCATTGACCTCTGCCTGCATCACCTTGGTCATAGGATGGACTAAACTCTCAAAATTGAATTCATAGATAAATTAGATAAAGCCTTCATCAGCCAAATAACAAAAGACAGTGCATCTATGTGAACTTCCACAGTTAACCCAGGATGGACTTTAGTCATTAATCCTACACTTCATACAAAATCTTTGTTTAAACATTAGCCCTTAACACTTATTTAGTTTACTTATTTTAAACCATGACTTGTACTACACATAAATAACTAATATTATGCTGTTTAGCCAGAGGGGAACTGGCACCCACAGTGAGCCTGGTTTTCCCAAAGGTTATTTTTCTCCATCAACCAACATCTTATGGAGTTTTGTGTTCCTTTCCACAGTCACCTTTAGCTTGCTCACTGAGGGTCTAAATATAATTATTTACTTATTCATTTAACTACTATTATATAAGACAATTAATAATCACGTTTTTATCAAACTGCACAATGATGACTCTAACATTACAGATATTACAGCTTCATTTCTGGTAAAGCATAATTTGCACTGAAGCAATGCGTGTTGTGAAAAGTGCTATACAAATAAAACTTACTGCTTTCTGATTTCAATACTCGCTTGGTAACAGTACTGTTATGGATTACAATCTGGATTTGGGATTATATGCAGCTGAGTGCAATTGCAGATGAAAACTTTCAGATTAGTTTAACATCTTGTCAGTTCTTCAGTAAAAGATAAAGCTCATTGGTCACCTTAAGAGAACACAAGAGCCTGTCTCGGCAACAAAAGATATATTTTTTTTTGTCATGTTGGATCATTTTTCCCATTGCTGGAACCATTAACTCAGCAGGGATTCACGACGGTCAAGTGATTAACAAACACCCACTAGCAGAAGCTAATGCACTCGGAGTCTCCTTCCACCTGGCCGGTGATTATGTTAAATGAAGCTCAACCTGAAAATCATTGGAGAAAAAAAAAAATCATCTAGTGTGACGCCGGGCAAAGCAGTGCTGAAAAATCCAGCCTGGGAACGGTGTGTAATCATACCGTACCATTCTCAAATGCAAATACTACTGGAACTGTTACTCACCATGCTCAGAACCATTTGACTTGATGGCGGAAAAGCAGCTAGTGACAGAATTTTTAGGTGAACTATACAATAAACAGGTCTTGTTCTGAGCCCGGACAGCTTGGGGGAATTATGTGAGCTACTGCTTTTCCTGACAAACATCTGGCATATACAACTTGACACTTTGTGATTGATTGCTTTTCCTGGCAAACTGTACAGTGCATCCAGGAAGTTGGCTCCTACTTTTATAGTCCATTAATTTTCCCAAATGGCACTCTCCATTTTTTATCCCTCCAGCATATTGTGAATAAGTTTAAAGACGCTGGGCAACTTTTTCTGGGCATCGGGCCTCTAGCAGCCTTGATCATGATGAACGTGTTGATAAAGCTAGTAGGTTTTTTTGGCTCCTCTTATGTTCCACGTATCCAGTGTAGAACTAATCAGATTGGCACTTATTGTTGCCCCATTGCTTTTCTTGGCTGATGGAATCAGAATAATTTGAGTGGCAGGCAATGGACTCAGTTCTATTACTTGGACATTCTGATCTTCAGATTGATCAGGCTGGCACCAGATGGGGTTCATTAGGCTTTACCTCCTTGTTGCAGTTGTTAATCAGATAGGCTCTGCTGGGCATTGCAGAGCTGTTCTCTCGGTCTGGCATTGGATGGCATTGCTTCTCCTTTCAGTGAGGCTTCCATCAGATTTGGCTACGTAGAACAGGTTTCTGCCTTTCAATAACCTTTTTTAATCAGTGGAGTCAGAGAATGTGCTGCACTTGACTCGAAACGGAGACTTCCATGATGAACTGCTTTGGTCTGCCTGACTTGCAGTGTTATTCATGTTTAAAGATGTGCTCTCTTGTCTATTAAGAGATCCTTTAATCTAAATATCTGGCCTTGGTTCTGCCTGTCTTTATAGCCTTGGGGCTTGTGGCCTCCCTACAGTGCAGGCTAATGTAGCCAATAACACACTCACGGCAGAGGAAAGCACGCACACGCACACGCTCTCTCTCTCTCTCACGGGCCTGAGCTCAGAACAATACATCAAAGACAAAACCATCAGAGGCACAAGTACATGATGGATTTATCCAGGATGGAATGAGGAGGGGGGGGGGGAGAGATGGAGAGGGTCCAGTCTTCTAGCATGGAAAAAACAGTCCTGATGAGCTCATTTAGGATCATTTTTATGAAGCATGGTTTCGTAGTATTATCTCAGACCCCCATTAGATGGAGTTGCAAGTCTTAGAATATGGGATGAATGTTTTGATGAATGAGATGACATAGCTGCAATATGTCACTTTATGCTACGGTGTTAATGTTTAAAAATTAAAAGTTGGCGATCTTGTTCAGTAATTCACTTTTGATCCAAGCCAAGATGGAGCCCAGAGTAAGTTTTTAGTGTCCTCCAAACCGTGGTGTCCTTCAACCCCTTCTGTTTCTCATTTACTGGCAAGAAATAATAGTGCCATTAAAATATCTATTATAAGTGCACACGTCAAGAAAGTAGCAGAAGGAAATAGGATGGAGGAGTGCTGACGCCTGATATAAATGACAAGTGTGATTTAATAAGAGCTGGTTCTCTGGATTTGAGAAACACTGGGGCACCTATGCATGTATGACACAGTGGGTTGAAAATAATAAACAACTGAAGGTACTTGTAAAAAGCTTCAAAAAAAGATCAAAAAGAATATCCACTCTCTCTACAGGAGCATACAACCAGAACAATAACAATGAACATTGACAGTGACAGTTAGAAAGGTTAATTGGTTTAACAGTAAATCTGCCTCAGTTATGTGTGAGTGTGTGTGTGTGTGTGTGTGTGTGTGTGTGTGTGTGTGTGTGTGTATGCCCACCATATGCCTTCAGGAAATTTAAAATGAGGTACAGGTTGCAAGGACTACTTTGATACATTTAGGTCCTTTAAGCTTTAAAGTGAGTCACTATCATCTGCCATTGTATTGAAAAGATGGACCGTGATATACATAAAAATAAATTTACTTTTGTGTTCCTCATAAGTCATACATGTTTGGAACGACGTGAGGGTTAGTAAATTTCAAATGACTATTCCTTTAACTTGAACAGGGTTCCCACTCTTTTCAATGCACAAATTTCCAGGGCATTTTATGCGCCAAACAAGTGTAATATTTAAGCAAAAACACATGCGTCCATTTAAATCTAGCTTTTATTTTGCCGTTTCTGTGTGTTTTTGATGGTAGTCTCTCACCTCTAGATAAGCACTTTGCTCCATGGCCAAGTGTGATTATTAATCCCCGTAAAGCTGTGATTTGATTAAATAAAATACATAATCTGTTTGTGCTGCGCATTTCAGAAAGCTCTCTGTCATTTCACACACACACACACACACACAAGACCGCACATATGATCATGATGAGGTGTTTTCAGTGTACGAGCGGCCGTCTCTACACATTCATTTTGAAGCACGCATCACTTGGAGATTATTTATTCATTCAATTAAATCAGAGACTTTCAATTTAAATGATCACACTAGGACATTTCACAATTTGTATTTGATTAATTGTACATTCAAACATTCATTTTCATCCAAATATGTCATTCCAAGACATTCTGTGTTTTATTGCTAATGCCATTTTTATGACTAGATTCTGTGTTTTCCACACATGGTAACCGTGGTATAAGCTGACTCCAATCATTGAATTATTGAAAATTAAATTTACATCCTGAGGTGTTAAGGACGAATCACCACGCTACCAACCCAGTGTGAATTAAAAAAAAAAAAAAAAAAAAAAAAAAAAAAACAGTAGTCCGACTGTCATCGTTGTCTAAAGTTTATAACTCACAGGGATGCAAACTCATGAGGGTCAAAAAAGTTGAGACAATCACTGATCCACATATGTTTTCGGGGTTATTAATATTATTATTATTAATTATTATCAGAATAAGCTAAAAGAACCAACTTATGGTATTTTAATTAAGTATAGAAAATCTGCAAAACTGTGCAGAATTAGCTGCAAAAATAAAGGGTATTTTGGTGTGGCTTGCTTTTGTTTCACAAATTTGTTCAGTTTCATTAACGGATTAGTTTAGTGACCACTTCTGGAGATGCCACTTCTGGAGATGCCACTTGGTGGTGACAAATGAGTGTCTTATGTGCAATGAGTGAGTCACTGAATCATTTTGAGGTGTTCTCGACCAACATCTGCCAAGAGAGACATTATAGTATTTAAGCATTATAAGAACAAAGCAGATCTATAATTTCTGTTCAGTTTGTGAACTGTTGAGCATGAATTTTCATCCAAAAAGACAACAATAATAGTCCAGTAATAGGCTAATAATGAGTATCAATAACATCCTTACCTTCTCCTTTATAAAATATTTGCATGTAAAGTCAACTGACTTCAGTAGAATGTTTAAGCATTATAAGACCAAAGCAGATCTACTGGATCATTTTTCTACAGTATTTAAACTGCTGAGTATGACTTTTATCAGAAAAGACAATAGCCTAATAATATTATTATTATTATTTGTCAATAATGTCCTTTCGTCATTGTAAAACGCATAAGTCGAGGCATCAACGCTCCATTCAACACCAGCGTCAAGTGACGCATTGCCCTCCACATGACAAGCATTACAGAAAATACTACAGAAATTTACAGGAGGTGTGCACAATAAACATTGAAAACACTTATTTGGAAGAGAGAGAGAAAAAAAAAAAAAAAAAAAAAAAGCAATTGCTTTGACTGTAGAAAGTAAAGAGAGGACTCGTTTGTTTAGGTCTTTGGATTTGTTTTATTTATTTTTTATTTTGGTGAATGTAATTACTGTAGTACAATAACTGGGGTCTCTGGATACTTGGGAACGATAAGGTAATTAAAATAAATTATGAGACATTCAATATCTCTTTATAAATCTGAACAGTTTTAAAATATTTATTGTAGCTTTGTAAGACATTATTTGTTAGGCAAAAATGTGTGAAAAACACTTTGTGCCACACTGCCGAGTCTCACTGTGCATGCAGTGCTGTAGCCATGCCTGTGATTGGCTGTTGCTGTAATCAATCACGAGGGTGTAAGCGCCCTTAACCTCTGATGTTATTTCACAATGTACAGCTGCCGGCAGACACAAAACAAAACAAATCTGTGTATTTGTCTCCCCGATTATGGAGATAGAATTGTTGCATATTAACATACAAATAGAAAGATTTACAATTAGAAAGTTGGTTCACAAATAAATTGAATGAGATCCACAAATAAATGTAAGGAGTTTCACAAAAATGAAATGAGATTTACAAATAAACTCAGCAAAAAAAAAAAAAAAAAAAAAAAAAAGTCCCTTTGCCAGGACACTGTATTTTAAAGATAATTGTCAAAATCCAAATAACTTTACAGATCTTTATTGTAAAGGGTTTAAACAATGTTTTTCATGCCTGAACCATAAACAGTTCATGAACATGCACCTGTGGAACGGTCGTTAAGACACCAACAGCTTACAGATGGTAGGCAATTAAGGTCACAGTTATAAAAACCTAGGACACTAAAGAGACCTTTCTACTGACTCTGGAAAAACACCAAAAGAAAGATACCCAGGGTCCCTGCTCATCTGCATGAACGTGCCTTAGGCATGCTGCATGGAGGCATGAGGACTGCAGACGTGGCCAGGGCAATAAATTGCAATGTCCATACTGCGAGACGCCTAAGGCAGTGCTACAGGGAGACAGGAAGGACAGCTGATCATCCTCGCAGTGGCAGACCACGTGTAATCACACCTGCACAGGATTGGTACATCCGAATCTCACACCTGCGGGACAGGTACAGGATGGCAAAAACAACTGCCTGAGTTAAACCAGGAATGCACAATCCCTCCATCGGTGCTCAGACTGTCCGCAATAGGCTGAGAGAGGCTGGACTGAGGGCTTGTAGGCCTGTTGTAAGACAGGTCCTTACCAGACATCACCGGCAACAACGTCGCCTATGGGCACAAACCCACCTTCGCTGGACCAGAAAGGACTGGCAAAAATTGCTCTTCACTGATGAGTTGCGGTTTTGTCTCACCAGGGGTGATGGTCGACTCGTGTTTATCAAAGGAATGAGCATTACACCGAGGCCTATACTCTGGAGTGGAATCGATTTGGAGGTGGAGGATCCGTCATGGTCTGGGGCGGAGTGTCACAGCATCATCAGACTGAGCTTGTTGTCATTGCAGGCAATCTCAGTGATGTGCGTCACAGGGAAGACATCCTCCTCCCTCATGTGGTACCCTTCCTGCAGGCTCATCCTGACATGACCTTCCAGCATGATAACGCCACCCACCATACTGCTCGTTCTGTGCGCGATTTCCTGCAAGACAGCAATGTCAGTGTTCTGTCATGGCCAGCGAAAGGCCTGGATCTCAATCCCATTGAGCACGTCTGGGACCTGTTGGATCGGAGGGTGAGGGCTAGGGCCATTCCCTCCAGAAATGTCCAGGAACTTGCAAGTCCATTGGTGGAAGAGTGGGGTAACATCTCACAGTAAGAACTGGCAAATCTGGTGAAGTCCATGAGGAGGAGATGCACTGCAGTACTTAATGCAGCTGGTGGCCACAGCAGATACTGACGGTTACTTTTGATTTTGACCCCCCCTTTGTTCAGGGACACATTATTCAATTTCTGTTAGTCACATGTCTGTGAAACTTGTTCAGTTTATGTCTTAGTTGTTGAATCTTTTTATATTCATACACATATTTACACATGTTAAGTTAGCTGAAAATAAAAGCAGTTGAAATTGAGAGGACATTTATTTTTTTTGCTGAGTTTATATGTTAGGAGTTTCACAAAAATAAAGTGAATTTACATAAATAAAATGAGATTTGCAAATAAAACAAATTAACAAATATATATTTGAACTCACAAACACTCTGAGAACTCTGTCCAGCATTCATTTGTGGATCGCTTCCTGTGCATTTGCGGATCACTACACGCATGTCAATTTTGAAACAAATCTAGAGTCAAGACGTGCACACGAATCTACAAATAGGTGGACTCCACCCATCGTCTACTCAGGCCAATCAGATAACGGCCACATTACTCTGACCAATCGTAGCACATTCTATCTTCAACCAATCACACTTAGTTTTACTATCAGGGTGGGCCCAGAGTCACAGTGCTCTCATGAGCATGAAATCAAGCACATACAGATAAGCGCCAAGGCAAACTCTAAGAAACGGACGCCATCAGTGGAATACTGTGATTTAAGGTTCGTATCATTTTCTCTCAGTTATAAACATGTGTAGTGTCTTGTTACATGTCGACAGCCGAAAATTGGCCATTTGTAGAATGTCCTGATCATTAGCTTTATAGCTAACCTGGCTGACTGTATGAGTCTGCCATTTTAATTTTAACAAAGTTTCTTGATTGAAATGTGTCGTCAAAACCTTTACTCTTAATGTTACATGGCAGATCCAAACAGACACACTTCTAGACACTACAAAAGATCAGTAGTACAGATAGTGGCTTTATAAAACATGAATCATATTAGATGATCTTAGGAGCACAAACCATAAATTAATACCCTATATTACAGTGTACAAGATCTGCTATGGCATTAATTTGGTTTCACATTATGTTAATGTATTTAATAAAAGCAGTTGTAAGGTAATATTTATTAGAATTTTGCATTTTAGCACTTTTGTGTGAATGTTTTAGGAGGTACTATTACGGGGTACCTTTCTAAGATACTGTATCATGTTCTGACAGTGATAATTGACTCATCTTTTTTCAGATGTTTCCCGTGTACTGCCCATTAACTTTGAGCACTTGACACCTGCTCAAACTCAGTGGTTCCTGCTCCAATACAGGACACCTTTTAAATGTGTAATATGAGATTCTTTATTTTTCTGTTATGTCAGATTTATTTTAAGTTGCAGTGTCATATCTTGAAATGAAAGTGCAATACAAAATTTAAATAAACCTTAACATTGTCTTTGTGTTGACTTACTTAAAAATGAAAATTCTGTCACTTACCCTCACTTATGTTTTTTTTAAAACCTGTACTATTTAGTTTCTTCAGTGGAATATGAGAATACATTGTAAAATGTAGATGCTGCTAATGAGGCTGAAATGAGAGGCTGTCATTCCCTACAAGAATGAGAGGGTGCTAGTTTGAAGAGTTCACAGGTACCTTGGTGCGGTTTGAGGCTTCAAGGATGCAGAGGTAGTCACAAACGGGGGTATGGAGTAGGTCAGAAAACCTAGGTGATCACCTGGCATTTCAGACACTTGTATCTGACTTAACTCTGCTATAGAGCACTTCAACGGGTCAGCAATCCTCTGCTATTCACGCCACTCAGTTTTAAACATTGAGTCAATGGTTAGATGGTTTGGTCCATTCTTGGCATCCAGGCAAACAATGTTAAGCACTAGTTAGTACCTTTTTGTAGTCCTCTGTTCTTTTCTCACTCCAGTGGTGCTCCTGATATAACACGTATGCTGGGCAAACTTTCTCCAAGCACTAACTCTGTTCACCCCCTCACTTGTTGTCTCACACACTTGGTGCACTCAAATAAGCAGCCATTTTATACTCTCAGGTTTGGGCTTGGTAGCAGATCCTTAAAGTGACAGGGCACATTTTCTCTCTGCCACACTGTTTTTTAATACTTTAAAGCAAGTCTGTTGGCTAAAAGGTAGGAGTTTTTGGTTACAAATTACAGGTTGTCATGCATGTAACTACAAAAGACAATACATTTGAGTACATGAATTTACACACACAAACACTGGAATTGAACATTACAACTGGAGTGCTTTCATGTTGCTCGAGTTTGTTGTACATGAACATCCCCATTGCCACGTCATGGTTTTGTATCAGTTGTCTGGGACAGATACTTCTAGTCAGGGTAAGAGCATTCTGCACAAATGATTGGAAAAAATAACAGTTGCATGTAAAAACAAGTCCATTACTGGATAAAAAAAGAACATGTTACACAAACAAGATTGGGCCATGGAGATTTGTGATGTCTTACCACCAGTAGCACAAAAGTCCCACAACTGTTTCCATCTTTTTGTAATGTGGAGCAGAGAGCACCAGTTCTCCAGTATCCTCGCAACTCTTATTATTATTATTATTATTATTATTATTATTATTATTATTGTCAGGGTTGGGGAGTAACGAAATACATGTAACGGGATTACATATATAAAATACAAAACATAAGTAACTGTATTCCACTACAGTTACAATTTAAATCATTGGTATTTAGAATACAGTTACATTCAAAAAGTATTTTGATTACTAAAGAGATTACTTTGCATTTTATTGTCATTTGTTTCATTTAATATTTAGTCCTTTCAGATGGAAAAATGTATACATATAAATTTTGCGATCCAAAGTGCATTTGAACAGCGGTGAAACACTTTCTTATGAAGTGTTACATTCATACGAGCAGACAGATATGTAAGTTTGAAGTAAGTTTGGAGCACAAGAAATATAAATAAACCTTGTGTAAATTGTCAGCTTTACGCTAAGCTAAAACGCTATTTCTAGCCATTTTACAGCACATGTTACCAGGCACTATCATATTTTTTTATCAAGAAAATTCACGTTGTATCATAATTTCTTTTTTTCTAGTAAGACCTTTGATATTAGGGCAAAAATTGTATTCTTGATAATAATTTTTGTATTGTTTTCCTGTAAAAATACCTAAAAATCCTGAAAACAAGATCAGTTTGATTAATCTTGTTTTAGAAACAACACTGCATAAGATATTTAGAGTTTTTATAGTCAAAACAAGTGAAAAAATCTACCACTGCTGGAGAAGTAATCCAAAGTATTTAGAATACGTTACTAACCTTGAGTAATCTAACGGAATACATTACAAATTACATTTTACAGCATGTATTCTGTAATCTGAACTGGAATACATTTCAAAAGTAACCCTCCCAACTCTGATTATTGCTCTTCTGTATCTCACAGCCCGTATACTTCCTGTGTAAATAAGTGAAATGCATTGTTTTACAGGGTTAACATAATTATTTCTTGTGAGTAACATTGGACTGGTCTGCCAAAACAAAAATATAAATCCTTTGAAATATTACTTAAATTATTTTATTTTTTAAAATACATTAACATAATGTGAAACCAAATGAATGCCATAGCAGATTTTGTACACTGTGTAATATAGGGTATTAATTTATGGTTTGTGCTCCTAAGATCATCTAATAAGATTCATGTTTTATAAAGACACTATCTGTACTACTGATCTTTTGTAGTGTCTAGAAGTGTGTCTGTTTGGATCTGCCATGTAACATTAAGAGTAAAGGTTTTGACGACACATTTCAGACAAGAAACTTCGTTAAAATTTAAATAGCAGACTCATACAGTCAGCCAGGTTAGCCATAAAGCTAATGATCAGGACACTCTACAAATGGGAAATTTTCAGCTGTCAACATTTAAAAAGACACTACACGTTTATAACCGAGAGAAAATTATATGAACCTTAAATCACAGTATTCCTCTGATGGTGTCTGTTTCTTAGATTTATCTCTTTCTTAGAGATATTTTTAAATATATTTATATATTTTTTTATTTATTTGCAAATCTCATTTTATTTATTTGTGAATTCACTTTATTTTTGTAAATCTCATTCCTTTTATTTGTGAATTCATTTCACTGTTGTGAAACTCCTTTATTTTGGG
The DNA here is from genome assembly GCF_019703515.2 of Myxocyprinus asiaticus. Lineage (NCBI taxonomy): Eukaryota > Metazoa > Chordata > Actinopteri > Cypriniformes > Catostomidae > Myxocyprinus > Myxocyprinus asiaticus. The sequence continues at coordinate 42,245,393 of NC_059350.1, read as the reverse complement.
ATCTGATTCAATTTATTTGTGAACCAACTTTTTATTTGTAAATCTCTTTCCATTTGTATGTTAATATGAAACAAAAAATAACACCATACCCGATCGTTACCATGTTTTTGTACATGTAACCTTGCGAGCAACACAGTCAAACCGTTTATCTACTGAAATATTTTCCAGGACAAATAATTATTTTCATGGACATTTAGGTATTTTTCTAATTTTCCATGACTTTTCCATGACTGGAAAACTGCATTGCAAAATTCCAGGTTTTCCAGGACCCGTGGGAACCCTGCTTGAGATGTGCTTTGGAATGTGACATAGTTCATGTGCATTGACTTTGAAAAAAATTAATATTTCTCTATATAAACATGCAAAGTCACAGTGGAAATATCTGCATATTAAAATTAAAGATATAGTGAAACAGTGCTCATTAACACTAGATAACAAGCACTTTCTGTCAGCTCAAACACAATGAATTACCAGTGTCGGTGTGTTACATGCTACATTTAGTAGTAAGATCAACAGCAAAGCAAATACTAAATGTATTGTTGTTACAGTTACTTTTATCAATCACTGCATTATAGAAATATCAGTACAAGGAATAATTTCCAATTTATGAAGAATAAAAGGATCACTGATTACTCTCATGAAATCCCAACACTATCAACAAGTGTTTCTCTAACTAACAACTGGTAAGCAACATCTATTTTTGGTTTGACCTCATAACTGTGGCCTTTATATAGTGCAGTTCTGTCCTCATTAAAAGAGTAAGCACATAAACTCAGTTCATTTGTGACAGCTCTGTGTTCCCACACCATTGCAGCCAAATAATCACTCTGACTGCATTCTGAATTTAGAAAGTCACAAAAGCAAAACCTTATTTGAATATTCATCTATCTTGGGCATAAAAAATAAATTAAAAAAAAGCAAGAAAACAATTTCTGCCATTTTATGAAGGGTAAAGGAAAGGGTATTTATCTGCCTTGTTTGATAATAAGCTAAACTCTGGGCAGGGAGATTAATATATCATTGGCTTTAGCAAAAGGAGTCTTGGTTTCATAAAATCTTTGAAAAGCCTTTGATCAGTGCAGGCCATATAACAACCTGTTAACATTTTAAAATGAAATAACAAAGAAAAAGAATGTTCCAGCCTCTCTCCTTTCTGTATCATTACATCCTGAATCCTGATTGGGGTTTGAGTTGCTATAGCAACCTTACTGTGAGATGTGTTAGTTCTGAAAATTGATGAGCCAAAGGTTGGGTTAGCTGCCCCTGTTTAATACAGGAATACTCAGAAACAGTGGTCATTATTCACAAAATTTCATTTTTTTGTAGAGAATATTGAGATGTAAATCTTCACTTTACATTCATTTTATTATGAATTATACAGACAATTTTAATGACTGCTAGAAACAGTCCATCATGTTGTGCACTAATTTGTGTGTAACATGGTGCAAAACTCTCCAATGAACTACTGATTTGAAGCTTTGCATACATATATTACTCAAAAAAAGCTCCAGACACTATGCACTTGCTTAAAATGCAGCTCTGTTGCCTTGAGGCACAAAACAAATCTTTGTTTCTGCAAATATGGGAAAGCAGTTAAGTAGAAGTATGTGGAAATGTTTGAGTGCTTTTGTTGTAGCATTTCCATTGAAGTCTTGCCAACTGCAGCAACAGCAAACAGTTCACATTACAATTTAGTTTCTTTTTTTATTAAATATTTCAACCATGCTTAAAAATCTGAAGCTTTGCTATTTGTTTCATTCTAGTGGATAGACTATCTGCTTTATAGTTAAAGTGCAATATTAAAATGGTTGGTGTGCTCCAGTTGGTTGATGTAATCTCCACAGAACAATGTCAGATTGTGGGATTTCTTTGTGGTTTCACAAGGGGAATGAGTATACTCCTGTCGATTCTAGCTTAGCATAGTTGCATGGTGGCATTGGGGCAGACTACAACAAGCCAAAAGGTTACAAACTGACTTATGTTCTATTTCCAGTTGTTCTTTCTTGCTTCAGTCTATTGGTTAAATAGCTACATTAAAACACTGCTCTTTGTGATTCATGATAGCTTTTTAAAAGAAAAACATTTCAGTTAAGCACATAGATTGAAAAGCACATCTGTACACAAATGTGTGTCAGGACTGCTTTGAATGAATTAAGGCATCATCAGCACTTTTTGAATGGGCTCTAATGGGAAGTGTGTGTCCCACTGGGACCTATCTGCCATCCAACTGAGATAGCTGCTTATATTTGACCACAGAACACCACTTCAGCTGCCAGAACTTAAACAGTAGATGAAATCCCCAAATTTTATGTAGAAAATATGCTAGTTGAAGGACTACATTTGCTTTGCTTTTTCACAGTTGAATGGCTGTAAATTGCCAAGGTTTCCCTTATTCACAAACTGAAAATAACTGGCTTGGCAAACAAAATAAAAAATAACCTAAAAATGAATTCTGTTTATTTACATACTGTAGACTAAAATTTCATGCTGATCAGTATTATTAATCATTATTAGTATTCTTAATCATTTTATAGAACTATTAATCATTTGTACTATATTATTACATTTATACTTTTATATAATGTTGTCTTTGTATTGTCACATTTGCATTTATATGTTTGCTATAAGCTTATATAAGTTACATACACATGTGTATTACCTAGGCCTAAAGAACATTCCAGATAACATGTGTAATGGACAGGAAGGTTTTTTTTTTCTTTGCCCCCTATGGATGTACTTAAATAGAGTTCACCCTGTATGAGAAAGAAGGTCCTTCCTCAGGGGAATTCGCCAGGGGGGAGCTGTCACGAGGAGCATGAGGTCCGAGAACCACGTCTGGGTGGGCCAGTAGGGTGCTACCAGGATGACCAGCTCCTCGTCCTCCCTCACCTTGCACAGGGTCTGTGCAAGCAGGCTCACTGGGGGAAACGCATATTTGCGTAGGCCAGGGGGCCAGCTGTGTGCCAGCGTGTCTATGCCGAGGGGAGCCTCGGTGAGGGTATACCAGAGCGGGCAGTGGGAGGATTCTTGGGAGACGAACAGGTCCACCTGTGCCCATCCGAATCGACTCCAAATCAGCTGGACCACCTGACCAGTCTCCACTCTCCCCTGAGGAAAATCTGCCGTGACAGTGCATCCGCTGTAGTGTTGAGGTTGCCCGGGATGTGAGTGGCTCGCAGCGACATGAAGTGCTGCTGACTCTGGAGGAGGAGACGGCGGGCGAGTTGTGACATACAGCGAGAGTGCAGACCGCCTTGGCGGTTGACATATGCTACCGCTGCTGTGCTGTCTGTCCGAACTAACACGTGCTTGCCCTGGATCAACGGCCGGAACCTTCCCAGGGCGAGCAGAATTGCCAATAACTCAAGGCAGTTGATGTGCCAATGCAGTCGCGGGCCGTCCAGAGGCCGGCGGCTGCATGCCCATTGCAAACAGCGCCTCAGCCCATTTTGGAGGCGTCTGTTGTGACCACGATGCACCTGGAGACCAGTTCTAGAGGAACACCTGCTCGTAGAAATGAGAGGTTGGTCCAAGGGTTGAAAAGACGGTGAAAGACCGACGCGGTGTGTCCCGTGGCGCCATGCCCGTCTCGGGACTGGAGTCTGCAGCCAGTGCTGAAGCGGCCTCATATGCATCAACCCGAGCAGGGTGGCCACCGCCGAGGATGCCATATGCCCCAGGAGCCTCTGAAAATTTCAGTGGAACCACTATTCCCTGTTTGAATGCCTTCAAACAGGCTAGCACTAACTGGGTGCGATCGTTCGTAAGGCATGCCGTCAAGGAGACTGAGTCCAAATTCCAAACCGAGAAAAGAGATGCTCTGAACCAGGAGGAGCTTGCTCTTTTCCCAGTTGACCCGAAGCCCTAGTTGGCTGAGATGTGAGAGCACCAGGTCCCTGTGTGTGCACAACACGTCTCGAGAGTGAGCTAGGATTAGCCAGTCATCAAGATAGTTGAGAATGCGAATGCCCACCTCCCTTAACGGGGCAAGGGCAGCCTCTGCGATCTTTATAAAGACGCAAGGAGACAGGGACAGGCCGAAAGGGAGGACTTTGTACTGATACGCCTGACCCTCGAACGTGAACCGCAGGAAGGGTCTATGTTGAGGAAGGATCAAGACGTGGAAGTACGCATCCTTCAGGTCTACCGCCGCGAACCAATCTTGATGCCGGACGCTCGCCAGAATGCGTCTTTGCGTCAGCATCTTGAATGGGAGTCTGTGTAAAGCCTGGTTCAGTACTCGCAGGTCCAAGATTGGCCGCAACCCACCGCCTTTTTTCGGTACGATGAAGTAGAGGCTGTAAAACCCTTTCTTCATCTCGGCTGGAGGGACAGGTTCTATCGCGTCATTCTGTAGAAGGGTAGCGATCTCCGTGCGTGGGGTGGCGGCGTTTTCACCCTTGACCAAGGTGAAGTGAATACCGCTGAACCTGGGTGGGTGCCTGGCGAACTGAATCGTGTAGCTGGATCAGCCACCGCAACGTATTGGAAAGCACAAGCCAGGCATCCAAATTCCACGCGAGAGGGACCAAGGGGACAACATCGTCGAACGTACCGGCAGGTGGGGCCTCGCGGCGCAGCCGTGCTGAGTCTAAGGACATCGAAGCACTTACCTGGCTCCTTGTGACCACCCCCGGAACAGCATGGGACGGGAGAGGAAGAGGCCTGTCCTCGTAACCCGTGGAGGCTGCCACATCGGGGGCAGCTGTGTGCCACAGCTGGGCGCTCAGGGGTGGAAGGGGCACTGCTGGAGTGCCAAGCCCATGGACGGTAGTCGTGGTGATGACCGTACGCACTGGGTATGTGATCCAGGGAGGAAGGAAGCCGCTCTTTTGCTGAACTGTTGGGTACCGCAGCCACTTGGGTCAAACAAAAAGGCAACAAAAGATTTTCCACCCAGTCCTCCACCAGAGGATGGAGTGGTCTTCCTACCAGCTCCACGTGAGTGGGTTCCCTCGTCCCTGGGTTGCCCGTCTCAGGGGCGCTTCGAGGACCTCCGTGGGTTCTTCGGCGCCGGCTGTGTGACGGGTGGCATCGGCTTCCTGCAGTGGGCTACACACCAGGGCCGGGCCGAAGGGGTAGGCTGCGGCGGAGCCGGTGCAGTCATCGCAGGTTGACGCCCTTGGCGATGAGCAGACGGGGTGTGGGATCTTGAGCCGTGCCGGGGCAAGATTTGCCGGATTTCCTCCGTCTGCTGCTTCACCGTCGAGAACTGCTGGGCAAAATCCTTGATGGTGTCGCTGAATAGGCCCGCCTGGGAAATGGGGGCAGCAAGGAACCATGTCTTGTTGGCCTCGCCCATCTCGACCAGATTGAGCCAAAGGTGGTGCTCCTGGACCACTAGTGTGGCCATCATCCGCCCGAGAGACCGCGCCGTGACCTTCGTTGCCCGGAGGGCGAGGTCGGTCACCTAACGCAGTTCCTGCATCAAATCTGGGGCGGAACTACCCTCGTGCAGTGCTTTCAGCGCCTTGGCTTGGTGGACCTGCAGGAGAGCCATGGCGTGCAGGGCAGAGGCGGCTTGTCCAGCAGCACTGTAGGCTTTAGCCGTCAGGGATGACATGAGCCTACAGGGCTTGGATGGGAGCTTAGGGCATCCATGCCAGGTGGCGGCGCTCTGCGGGCATAAGTGCACCACGAGCGCCTTATCCACCGGGGGAATCGCTGTATAGCCCTTGGCCGCCCTGCCATCGAGGGTAGTGAGAGCGGAGTCGGAGTCAGGGCCGGGCAGAGAAAGGTGCCTCCCACGACTTCGTCAGCTCCTCATGCACTTCCAGGAAGAATGGCACTGGAGCGGGGCGCAGCTACTTTGAGCGGCGCCGCTAGCCCAGAAACCAATCATCAAGCCGCGAGGGTTCAGGGGAGAGCGGAGGGTTCCACTCTAACCCGATGCTCGCGGCCGCCCGGGAAAGCATGTCCGTCATTTCGGCATCAGCCTGTGACTGGGCGATCGTCCCCAAAGGGGGAAGACCAGCTGAGGCTTCTGCGTCCGACTGGACAAGCCCGCTCTCCAATGCTGTGCTTGAGAGCTCATCATCTTCGCGAGCTCCGAACAAGAAGCCAGACTAGCCATGAGACGAGCTGGCGAACTCATCCGGAAGCTCGATTGGGGCAGACGAGCGTGCTGGGGAATGGGAGGTCCGCGGGGGGATACCCATCGGAGACAATCCCATTGGGGTCCCCAAATCGCCCTCAGTGCTAGCCGCGCTGGCCTAATACCCGTAGGTAGAAGAACCGAGGCGGGGAGCCGCTGGGGTGGCTTGCTTTCTTACGAAAGCAAGCTGCGACTGCAACGTTGCCATGGTCATGTTCTCGCAGTGAGAACATGAACCATTCACAAACGCTGCTTCCGTGTGGGTCGCGCCAAGACACAAAAGACAGCGATCATGACCATCCGAAGTTGAGAGATAACGACCGCAACCAGGAATAACACACAATCGGAAAGTCATCTTTAAAATGACGCGTCTTTAAAAAGACGTTCCGTGTGTGCGATCTTTAAGAGAATATATACTCTTATAGACGGGAAAATGCTCTTTCAGAAAATATACTCTCTAGTTTTTCTGCCAAAGCGCCCAGGGGCGTTTTCTGCAGTGCACCAGTGCAGAGGAGGGAGAAGCCGCTGAAATGCGGCTGTCAGATCCAGCAGAGGTGAATGAACAGTGATATTGAGCTCAATGAGCATGACCGTTCGGCTCCGAAGAGAAAATCTGAATGAGTGGTTGCATACCAGCTCCTTTTATACCTATATGTCCGGGGGAGTGGCATGCAAATACCACTCGCCAATTTTCATTGGCCTTTTATCAAAGACCAGAGGTGTCTCGGGCTCCCAAGAGTGACCCCTAGTGTCACTACATTGACACAACATCGAGTGAGTGACAGATAGGGAACTAATGAATTCACCAATTCATGTCAATTAAATATGTGTCTGGCTCCGTGACTTTTTAACAGAGAAAAGACAGAAGTTCAACATCTTCACTTACCCTGATGTCACTCCAAATCCCTATTACTTTTTTTCATCTGTGGAACACAAAATGAAATATTCTGAAGAATCTAAAAAAAATAAATAAATGAAGTCTAAAAGACCATGTTTTGTTGTTTTAGGGGTTTGATAAGCTCCTGGTCAAAATAAACTGTTGCTGCATGAAAAAGTGCAACTCAGAGATTCTTCTTTGTGTGTGTGTGTGTGTGTGTCCAGGTATTGCCTACGTTGTATCCCCACAAGGATAGTAAAACCTGAAATTTTTGACATTGTGGGGACAATCAGTCAGTCCCCATGAGGAAAACAGCTCATAAACTATACTAAATGATGCTTTTTGAAGTTTTCTGTGAGGGTTAGGTTTAGGGGTAGGGGTAGGGTTAGGGTTTGGGGATAGAATATAAAGTTTGTACAGTATAAAAACCATTATGTCTATGGAGAGTCCTTATAAAATATGAAAACCCAACATGTGTGTGTGTGTGTGTGTCGGCAGGTTTAAGTGGTTTAGGAGGACTTTTTTTAGGTTACAAACTGGTAATTACAAGGGTATTATGCTATAAATGTGGTTTATGAGGACATGTCTAGTGTCCCCATAATTCAAATCACTTAAAAAAAACATACTAAATGATGTTTTATTGAAAATGTAACAATGCAGATTTTATTTTTTTTATTTATTTTTTATTTTTTTTTGAGGGATGGGTTTAGGGGTAGGGTTAGGGTTAGGGTATAGAATCTATAGTTTGTACAGTATAAAAATCACTATGTTTATGGAGAGTCCTCATAATGATAGCTGCACCAACGTGTGTGTGTGTGTGTGTGTGTGTGTGTGTGTTCCATAGAAGAAATAGTCGTATGGGTTTGAGATGACGTATCAAATTTGGCCTAAAAATATTTCAATTTATTTTTTTTACATGTAACCCCCAGCCCCATACTGTTCTCTTGCTTCCCCACCTATTTTACTGGACACTGCATCTTTCCAACAAATTGCATTATTTTTCTCTAAAACTGTGTTTGTGCAAACACGCACGTTCACACACACAAAAACACACACAGAGAGTATTTTTAACAGTTCTGAACATGAAATATGTTTACTAACCTGATTTTTTTAAGAAAGAGTACAATGGGGCTGAAGGCCCCTTCAATGTGAAAAGACCATTGAATGTTATTTTCTCAGTAGATGGCAGGAAGAACTGTTACAGCACCTTCCTAAACCCTTGTAACACAGCAACAAATTGATTGAAATTAGTGGGAGGGAATGGATTTTTTGCTACAGACATGCAAGTTTGCCCATTTTAAATGGTGGAAATAAGTATTTACTAAAATTATAACTCTAAAATGTACACTGTTGATTTTCTACAAGTAGAATAAATCATAAATTGTTGTAATATAGTTAAATAATAAACACTGCGTGCCCAATTATTAGGCAAGTGTGTATTCATATCTTATCATTATTTTCATGCACATTTTCCAACTCCAAACCATATAAACTTGAATGCTTATTGGATTCAATCATTTTCAGGTGGTATGTATTTGTGTAATTAGGGAGGGTGTGGCAAAAGTGACTAACACCTTATATCAAGGTGTGCATAATTACTAGGCAGCTTCATTACCTCAGGTAAAATGGGCCAAGATTTAACTGACACTGAAAAGTCAAATATTGTAAAATGCCTTTCAGACGGATGCAACACTCTTCAAATAGCTAAAATATTGAGGCGTGACCACCGGACAATCAAACGTTTTGTTGCAAATAGTCAACTGGGGCGCAAAATAACAGCAAAAGACTTGAGAAGAATTAAACGTGACGCTACCAGAAACCCATTATCCTCCAGTGCTACCATATTCCAGAACTGCAATCTACCTGAAGTATCCAGAAGTGCAAAGTGTCAAGTGCTCAGAGACATAGCCAAGGTCAAGAAGGCTGAAACACAACCACCACTGAATATATTCACAAGTTGAAGCGTCAAGATTGGGCAAAGAAATACATGAAGACAGATTTTTCAAAGGTTTTATGGACAGATGAAATGAGAGTGACTCTTGATGGACCAGATGGATGGGCCCATAGCTGGATCACTAATGGACACAGGGCACCACTTTGAGTCAGGTGCCAGCAAGGTACTGGTATGGGCTGCTATCATTAAGGATGAGGTAGTTGGACCTTTTTCGAGTTGAAGATGGACTGAAACTCAACTCTCAAACTTACTGAAAGTTTCTGGAAAGTACTTTCTTCAAGCAGTGGTACAGGAAAAAGTCCTCAGCATTCAAGAAGACCATGATCTTTATGCAGGACAATGCTCCATCACATGCATCCAAGTAATTCACTGCTTGGCTAGCCAGCAAGGGCCTCAAAGATGCCCAAATAATGACTTGGCCCCCTTCCTTACCTGACTTAAATCCTACTGAGAACTTGTGGGCCCTTCTCAAATGTGAGATTTACAGTGAGGGAAGACAATACACCTCTTTGAACAGCATTTGGGAGGCTGTAGTTGCTGCTTCAGCGAAAGTTGATCGTGAACAGATCAAGAAACTGACAGACTCCATGGATGGAAGGCTCATGGCAGTTACTGAAAAGAAGGGTGGCTATATTGGTCACTGAATATTTTTGAAAGGCCAAAAATGTTATTTAATTGTTACTTATTTGTTGCACCTACTCTAAAAATTGAGAATAAACAGCTGAGTTGGGAGAAATTATTTTTGTAATTTAGTTGCCTAATAATTGTGCACACTTATATATTCCCCTGAGAAAGACAAAACTCACTTTTTCTTTTTTAAACATTCAGGTGTGAGGTTCAATAACAATTTGGATTGAATGAGAGCATTGTGTTTGTTCAACAATAAAATTAATCCTGAGGAATACAATTTGTATTCATTAATATTCAGAATGAAGCCCTTTTTTCCAATCATTATACACTTTGGGACCACAACAAAACAGATTTTCATTAAGTGGGGATTTTAGTGTCGTTGGACAGTATTCAAGAATGTATGCATTTTGAACAGTTTTCAATACGGGTCAAAAAATTACCCAAAGGACAAAAGGAGGGTGCAGTCTCTTAAGAGACTAGGAGGGTTAAGAAAGCTAGGTGGCACTGTCCATATATTCTTTGCTGGGGTGTTTCAAAAACAGGTAACATCATGATTAAACATCAGAGAGCGAGAGAGAGAGCGAGAGAGAGAGAGCGAGAGAGAGAGAGAGAGAGAGAGAGAGAGAGAGAGAGAGATGAAAAGAGACAAAAAGTGAGTACTTTCCCTAAGCAGACATGCCTTGCCTACCTCAACTTAGCTTGGCAACAAAGGAAGAAAACAGAAAGCATGAGAAAGGAGAAAAGCATACATTGAAAAATAAACTAGATGGTAAGGATGGAAGCAGGAGAGGAAAAACAATAGCATTCACACTGTAATGTGAAAAACAGGAGAGGGTGTTTGATATCATCAGTTTTGAGGCACTGTAGATCATCTCCAAAATCGAATGATCCCCTAAAGGAAAACACGACAGTGAGAATATAGAGTTGGCAAGATGTTGAACTGCAGGGCGGGAGAGAAAAAGAGGGAGATGCAAAATCAGACTCCATTTTCCACTTTTTCATTTTAGTAATTGCACACGCTCCTCCAGCATGGCTTCATCCAACATCTCACAACTCTATTACCACGGCAACGGAGGGCTTTTGTGTGCCGGTAACAGAAAACAGCCAGTACAGATGGGGAGGGGACTGAGAGCAAAGGTGAACATAAGAATATAAGAGATGTTAGAAAAAGAGGGAAACAGGAATTTCTAACAATGCAATGAATGTAGTGTTTTTCAGCACCCAAGACAGTGCATCCAACACTAAAAAATTCAGTGTTTTGTCAGCACCATGGACAGTGCAGCAGTGTTTGCTGCACTGCTTTTTAGCAGTGGTGCTTATGGTGGCCGAGGGGTGCACAACACAACCAAATTAGCAAAGCAAATAAAAGCTTAAAACACCGTGGAAATAAGCCACAACACAACCAAAATAAGCCACAACACAATGAAATTAACCCATAACACAACAAAAAAAGCCACAGCACAATGGGAATAAGCTACAACACAACGAAATTAATATGATACGACACCTCAATTATCAGAAAAAAAAAATAAAAATAAAAAAAAATAGTTATAAAAATGTTGTACTTATTTGTCCTTAAGTGTTCTAATACCTGGTTGTGTTCCTACCAGAACTCTTAATGAACATACAGTAACTTCATCAAAATTTGCTCTAATTCATACTGGGCAATAATGTGAAAATTACGTGAATTTTGGCTTCACTGTACCCTAAACATAATTTCCATTTATTTAAATAGCCTGTCCTCATATCAGGAGACTCTAGGTTTTCATTTATGGATTAAATCTCTTTGTAAGTAAACCAAACAAAAGTGCATCTGGTAAGAAACCTAATTAAGTTTTTTATATTGAAATCTGTTTGTGTCAAAAGAGTAATATCTGTAGTTTCATCCGATATGCCAATTTGAACATTTCCGATTTATCACAAGAGAGCACACTGTTATTAACAGTGTCCTCGTACAAGCACACTGGGACTTTATTTATGAAAAACCAATAACCCACTGGGCATGATCACCACTGGAAATTAATGGCTGCATCCGAAAGCTGGAAAATGCTGCCTTCGGAAGGCTGTATACTGAGGTAGCATGAAAATTGCGAATGACATAATTAAATAAAAAATGACTGGATGGGAATATACTGTTTAAAACTATAGATATTATGTTGTTGATTATAAATATAGAAACAATATTTTATATTTATTGCAAAATATTCCTATAAGTACTTGTTTCACAGGCTTTGTTGGCCGTATTTCTCTGATTGGTGAAGCTTTCTCTGCTGGACCACGGGTAATGTAGTTGTTTACCAGGAATTCTGCTTAAAACACAATTTTTAAACAATGAAGTTAAAAAACGCAGACTGATGGCTTCAACGAAAGCATATACCATTGATGAACAACCTCTGAGCTCAGGGTAGGTCTGTCTTTTTTTAAAGGTTTATAAGTTATCCTTGAAAATCAATTTGTCTATGGAAAAAAATAAAATAAATAAATATATAGGATTTTTATTTCCGAAACCAGACAGTTGTGCTGTATACAGCTGCCTATAGCTTTCCTATGCAGCCAAGTGCATTCACTCCTGACATCAGGCTATGAGTTAAATTCCAGGTTGCAGATGGTATTTTGCACCGATCGACATGATTGGCAATAATTGGACAATGTTGAACAGTACATAGATTAAGAGTTGAAGCTAATTTTAATTTCAATATGGTTGGCAGCCATTGGACATTATTGACCATTACTGAAAAAATTAATTAAGCTAATTTCTGATTCTTCAAATACTACAGCACTGGCTACCACTTGTTTGTTTGACAATACAGCGATTTTTCTAATCGTTAGATTTTAATAAACCATTTAATACACACAACAGACTTTCTACAACTTGGTATTAATTAAAAATGCCATATGAGGACAACAGTTTTTAGGCAAACTATTTGCTGCTCTAAAAATTGCTTTTTTTCATGGGTATTAGCTGCTACTAGTTACATCATAAAGAGAAATGGAAAATGCACACTGCAATCATGTTCTGGTCTCAGGAAGTTAAAGATAATCTTTTGCAATACAGTTTCTTGTATTTAAATAAATATAAACATTGAAATGTTACAAATATGAACACAATTATCGCTCAATTTCTGTGTGTGTGGAAGTGAAAGAGATAAAGTGGAACAAAGCATTAAAGGAAGTTATGAAATACTCATGGAAATAAAGTTTAAACAAACTCCAGGGAATAAACATACAGACATCCATTTTCAATCTCTCTCCCCCATTTCAACGCTAAAATTAGTACTACTATTAGACAAAAAATCTACCATAAAAATTCACTTACAGTACAACCTCCCTTTATAAAATTTAGCATTTTGTATATATAGGCCTACAGAGCTGCTGGTAGAGACTGAAGCATGCTGGGTGAGGTATTTGCAATTTTGGGGCCACTCATTGTCACTCCATCTGTAGTACAGTGGGGGTTAACTTCGGTCTGTTGAATAGCCAATTTATATGTTTTAAGTTGCACTAAATCACATTTTCAAAGAAAGAAAATGGAATGACAGAAAATGGCAGTGGCCTATGCTTTTCCACTTTTCTCTGTTGTTTCTCTGCTTTCTTGAGTGTAGGGATTGTCTCCTGCTGTGTAAAGATCTCAGCCAATCCTGGCATCTCTTTCCCTCTTTTCTGAGCCATACGCTGCCTGTTACTTTTGATAATTGTAAGGTTTCATTTCTGTCCATCACCACCTCTGTTTCTCACTAATCTTCTGTTTATTATATGCTCACATTATAACCTTTTATTAATACAACTTTTAGAACATCACATTTCCTAACTTCGTACAGGACCCATCCACGCAAATTCCCTTTAATAAAACTCTAAAATCAGGCCAATCAGTCCCCAAAATCAGTGGATGGGTGAGGCGGGAACTAACCACGGCTTCCACTCTATGCTTTTTCCCCCGCACTTGCGTCGGTGGGCGTCCCCCCCTGAGGGGGAGAGCGGAGGGCATTGGGATAGGGGAAGGTGTCGCCTCCCACACCTGGGGAACTGGTCTCAGGGGCTGAAGTCCTCCTCGTCTGCGTGGGGCAGGAACAGAACCTGGAGAGAGAGCAGAACGAGAGGAGAGAGGGGAGGGGGATGAGATAGAGGGAGGAGAGAGAGTGTAGGAGGGCTCTTCCGCCCTCGGGATCGCCACCATGTGGTCCTCCGCAAGCCGGACGGCTTCCTCCAGCGATGCTGGGCGGTGGCACTGGACCCACTCCGCCGTCCCTTTTGGCAGTCGGTGTGTTAATTGCTCCAGTACCACCTGGTCGATAATTCCATCGACGTCGCGGTCCCCTGCTAGCAACCATCTTCGGCAGGCGTCACGGAGCCACTGGGCGAAGGCAAACGGGCGGTCGGAGCTCTCCAACTTCAAGCTCCGGAAGAGTTGACGACTTTCCTCCGGAGTGTGACCAACCCGTTGCAGGATGGCTTTCTTTAAATCTCCGTAGGCCAGGAGGCTCGTCGCTGGCAGTTGTTGAGCCATAAGCTGGGCTTCCCCGGACAACAGTGGGATAAGTCGGGCCGCCCATTGGCCGAGCGGCCAGCCCCAGATCTCGGCGGTCCGCTCAAACAAATCCAGGAAGGCCTCGGGGTCATCCGCCATACCCTTTTTCTGCAATGGCGTGTGAGTGTCCGGGGTCGCGGCTGGGGACGCCTCCTGGCTGAGGAGGCTCCGGATCGCCTGCCGGTCCTCAGCGTGAGCGCGTAGGAGCTCGACAAACCGGCGATCTTGATCTTGTCGGAGCTCAAGCAGTGTTTGTTGGTGGCTCTGATGTAGGCCAGCGAGGGCTTGGAGGATCTCCACCAACTGGGAGGACTCTACGGGGCGACTTCCATCCATCTTCAACCAAACTTCAATCCCGGGTTTCGGCACCAGTGTAATATTTCTCAGTGGAAGGAGGAGGCGAGAAGCAGATTTCCTGGTTCAGGTAAATGTTTCTATTTTCCTCTTGTGGCAGATACACACTCGCAGGGCTTTTCCGTTGTTCAATGAGTCAGTCTAAAAATACACAAACTACTTCACAAAACAAAACTCTCAACTTTACAATAAACTCTTCGCTCCACAATCGGGTCTCTGATGCCCAGGCTCTCTCTCTTCTACCTGCGGTGTGGCTCTATTTATGCCGCTCTCCCCATGCTCACTGAAATTAGAGACAGGTGTTAGACATAATTTAACCAGGTGTAAGCGCCCTTACCGCTTTCTCTCCGGAGAGATGCTTGACCACGCCCCCACTGCCACAGTGTTCTTAGTGGTTATTATGGCATTGCTATATGGTTGCTAAGGGTTTCTTGGTGGCCCAAGTCAAGAGAGCCCACCCCAAGTCTCTCATGTTCTCGTTCAAAGATATGGCTTGGCCCATCCTTCAATGCAAGTTTATGGTATTTTTTGAGCAATTTTTTCATCAATCAGATGAAAATCATAAGTCTCATTACTTAGAAAAGTAATACCACGGAGGGTCACGTGATGCCATGTGAGGATCGGACGTGTGAACGGCGAGCTCTGCGCACTTTGCTAGTTTTAATACTTTTAATGACATAAACCGGTGAGATTCGATACACTTTGTTCCATAACTGTTCTAGACGGACAATATGTCAAAGAATTCAAAATCCTCGGGCTCTGGAGAGGTTAAAAGACACATACATGCTCAAGCTGACACCCCCGAGCAGGCCGCAAGCCTGGGAATCTATTTAGTTGGGGAAGTGCGGGAACTGGGTCGAGAGATGCTGAACATGTCGGCAATGCTGATGAAGGTCGTTGCTGACTTGGAGGATCTTGCTGTGATATGTCGATCGATCGGTGCCATGGAGTTCACTGATGTGGTTACAAGAGTGGGGGATGTCGAGAAATGGATCAATTACCTGGAGTCATCGGAGAGGGAATTATCTGCCAAGGTAGCTCTGGAGCGTGTCTGGGAGAAGTTGGAGGACATGGAAAAACATAGCCTGCGGAATAACATCCATATCGTTTGAGTTCCTGAGGGAGTAGAGGGACAAGGTATGCTGAAATTCCTGGATGGGCTCTTTCTGAATCTGCTCGACATAGCAGGCCTGAAGCTGGAAACTGAGCGAGCTCAGAGGGTTCCTGCTCAGCGACCCGCAGAGGGAGACAGGCCCCGATCAATTCTGGCCAAATTTCTGAGATCATCCGATAAAGATCTTGTGTTACACGAGGCGAGGAGTAAAGGAAGGCTTTCTTGGAAGAACCACAGCATTTTCTTGTTCTCAGACTTTGCGAATTCGACAAGAGAGAAACATGATCAATTCAAGGAATGCAAGAAACTTTTACATCAACGGAAGGTCACTTTTGCACTGATATTCCCAGCCAAATTGAGAATAGATGCTAAGGATGGCCGTAAAACATTCACATGCCCACAGCAAGCTATGTCCTTCATAAAGTCAATGGAGTGAGTAAGTCATCGTGTTGAACTCATGTTGCAGCCGAGTGGGCTGGCTCACTGAACATTCACTTGACTGTTTGAGAATTTGCGTGCTCTTTTTGTGCTGGTTCCGCCTAGTGGTTGGAGTTTATTTTGTAGAGCAATACATCTTCAGGACAGTTTTATGGATGAATCTACACGCTCTCTGTGCTTATTCCTCCTTTTGGCTGGAGTTTGTTTTATAGATTATTGTTGCTGTGTAATTCTGTCTCACAAAATTTTTATAGAAACACCGGACTTTAGCAATCCGACTTCGTAGGCGTGCATGGACTGTTTGAGTCTGGAGGGATGGATGACAGTTGGCACTGTCGTGGGTGGGGTTAATGCGCACGATTTTCTTTTTGCTGTTTGTTTTGTTCTGGGGGATGTTCGGGCTTTGATTGTTGCACTAATGTTGGAGTGTGGTCTTTATAATCTTGTTTTTGACACACAATGTATTTTTTCTTATATGTCAAAATGTCAAATGTTAATATGAGTGGATTGTCTCTCTCCACGTGGAATGTGAATGGGCTGGTGCACCCCATAAAAAGAAGGAAGGTTATTTCTCTTCTTAAGTGTAAGAAATATGATATAGTGTTTCTTCAAGAAACACATCTTTCTCTGCAGGAAGCTGAAAAATTTGGGAAGATATGGGGTGGGCATTTTTTTTTATAGTGCTGGCTCGAGTAAGAGCAAGGGAGTCATTACACTGATAAGTAAACATCTACAATTCAAATGTCTCAAACAGAGTAAAGATAAATTAGGAAGAGTCATTATTGTTTTAGCTGAAATTCAGGGGCAAAGTCTTATCTTGGATAATATTTATGCACCTAATGTTGATGATCAGGGCTTTTTTATAGATCTTGAAGTGATGTTGCAAGCTGCTGGCACCCCTCATGTTATAATACTGGGAGGACACTTTAATCTTTTGATGGATTCAAGTCCCCCATTTCATCTGTTGTTGATTGCTCAGTTGGAAACATTTTAGTCTCAGATCACACCCTGGTGTGTTTAGAAATGTTGCCACATATGGAGAAAAGGAAATCATATAGTTGGTTCTATAATGTATCCCTTTTGCAAAATACTGAATTCCAACAAATGTTAAAGGCTGAAATCAGTGTCTATATGGAGACCAACTGGTCCTCAATAGCCTCGGTAGGCATGGCTTAGGAAGCACTTGAGGCAGTTCATAGGGGCCGGATCATTCAGTATGCCTCATTCACCAAAAAATCCAAAGCACAAGAACTCGTGGAATTGGAAGGTAATATTAAAAGTGCAGAGGCAGAGCTGAAGCACCGAATGTCATCTAATGGCCTCAGAGAATTGATCTGTTCGACTATTTTGTCGTGAAAGGTGGAGTTTTGGCTATTCAAGGCAAGGCAGTCATACTTTGAGTTGGGGGATAAGGCAGGTAAACCCCTGGCTAGATATATAAAACGGAGAGAGTCTTTTTCTACCATTCCCTAAGTGAAATCTGTTGGTGGTGAAATATCTATCTCGGCCATTGATAATAATAATGCTTTTAAAGAATTCTATCTTGATCTTTATAATTCCACGTCTTCATCTACTGAAGAGGATATTAGAAACTTTGTGGAACCATTAGAACTTCCTAAACTGATGGCTGAGCAAAAAAAGTATCTTGATTCTGAGATAACATTGGAGGAGCTTGGTGAGGTAATTAAGGCCTTGCCTACAGGCAAGGCTCCAGGTCCAGATTGATTTGCCGCTGAATTTTTTTAGATCTTATGCTACAGAACTGGCTCCACATCTGCTAGAAGTTTATATGGAATCATTAAAGAACGGAAAGCTTCTGCCAACCATGACACAAGCCTGGATCAGTCTGATTCTTAAAAAGGACAAAGATCCAAGCAAGTGTAAGAGTTACCGTTCAATTTCCCTGATCCAGCTAGACATTAAAATATTGTCAAAAATGTTGGCTAACCGATTAAGTAAAGTTATGACATCTCTTATACATATAGATCAGGTGGGGTTTATTCGGGGCCGTAACTCTTCTGATAACATTAGGCGTTTCATTAATGTCATGTGGGCAGCGGCGAATGATCAGACTCCGGTCGCTGCCATCGTGCTTGACGCCGAAAAGGCCTTTGATATGATAGAATGGGATTATCTTTTTAAGATTTTGGAATTGTACGGGTTCGAGAATACTTTTATTGGGTGGATTAAGTTACTTTATAGACACCCAGTAGCAACATTTCAAACTAATGGATTAATTTCAGAGTATTTTATTCTAGATAGGGTCACCCGGCAGGGTTGCCCTCTTTCCCCCTTATTGTTCTGTCTTGACCTGGAACCATTAGCAGCCGCGATAAAAAAGGAGGAGGATTTTCCAGGGGTGGTGGCAGGAGGTGTGGTGCATAAGCTTTTGCTTTACGCAGATGATATTTTATTATTTGTCTCTGACCCTACTAGATCTATATCTTGCCTCCATATAATTATTAAATCCTGGTAACGGCTTTTCAGCCAGGCACCTTCCAGTGGCCCAAACAGGGCATTAAGTATTTGGGTATTTTATTCCCAGCAGATTTGTTTGATTTAGTTAGAGTTCATTTTGTCTGGGGAGGCCTGGGTAGCTCAGCATGTAAAGACACTGACTACCACACCTGGAGTCACAAGTTCGAATCCAGGGCATGCTGAGTGACTCCAGTCAAGCTTCCTAAGCAACCAATTGGCCCGGTTGCTAGGGAGGGTAGAGTCACATGGGGTAACCTCCTCATGGTTTCCATAATGTGGTTCTCACTCTCGGTGGGGCATGTGGTGAGCTGTTCTTGGATGCTGCGGAGAATAGCGTGAAGACAGAAAGTCTGTCAAATGTATCTATTTACATTATGGGGACTGAGAGGATAATTTCTTCTCTTGGTGGGTCCTCAATGGGTATTGCTACAGACTTGAAAGTAGAATAGGGAATGGAAGTTCCTTATCCAGATGTGTGTGTGTATATATATACTGCACATAAAGTGCTTTTTTCTGGCTCTCACTAAAAAGTTCCAGTTGTGGCATTTCAAAACTTAGCAAGTTTACTTCTGCTTCTTGCCATATTCCAACAGCTGCTGAAATTCTATGCTCTGGAAAAAAGTGTGGATCATCTGTCTTTAAAGAAAATCTTTGATATGATGAGAATTCAAAAATCCTGGTCAGAAGTTTTTGCGCCAGATGGACCAAGTTCATGCCAAGCTTCAGAGCAAAATTCTCGAGCAGGTCATCCTAGTAGCACCCTACTGGCCCACCCAGACGTGGTTCTCGGACCTCACGCTCCTTGCGACAGCCCCCCCTCGGCGAATGCCCCTGAGGAAGGACCTTCTTTCTCAGGGACGGGGCACCATCTGGCACCCATGACCAGACCTCTGGAATCTCCACGTCTGGCCCTTGGACGGGATGTGGAAGACCTAAGTGGCCTACCACCCACGGTGGTAGACACAATCACTCAGGCTAGGGCTCCCTCTATGAGGCACCTGTAAGCTTTGAAGTGGTGTCTGTTCGCTAAGTGGTGTTCTTCCTGACGTGAAGACCCCAGAGATGCGCAGTCGGATCGGTGCTTTCCTTCCTGCAGGAGAGGCTGGAGGGGTGGCTGTCCCCCTCCACCTTGAAGGTGTATGTAGCCGCTATAACGGCACACCACGACACAGTGGATGGTAAGTCCATAGGGAAGCACGACATGATCATCATGTTCCTGAGAGGTGCTAGGAAGTTGAATCCCTCCAGACCGCATCTCATCCCCTCATGGGACCTCTCTGTAGTCCTTCGGGGTCTACGGGGAGCCCCCTTCGAGCCCCTGGAGTCAGCTGAGCATAAGGCACTCTCTTTGAAGACTGCCCTCCTGACTGCGCTCACTTCCATCAAGAGGTTAGGGGACCTGCTGGCATTCTCTGTCAGCGAAACGTGCCTGGATTTCGGTCCGGGCTACTCTCACGTGATCCTGAGACCCCGACAGGCCTATGTGCCCAAGGTTCCCATGACCCCGTTTAGGGATCAGGTGGTGAACCTGCAAGCGCTGCCCCAGGAGGAGGCAGACCCAGCTTTGGCGTTGCTGTGTCCGGTGCGTGCTTTACGCATTTATTTGGATCACATGCAGAGCTTTAGAAGCTCCGAGCAGCTCTTTGTCTGCTTTGGTGGACAGCGGAAAGGAAGCACTGTCTTCAAACAGAGGTTCGGCCACTGGGTCATTGATGCCATCGTGATATCACGCTCAGGACATGCCGCCCCCCGTGGCGTTATGAGCCCACTCCACTAGGAGTGTAGCGGCCTCCTTGGCCCTGACCAGTGGCGCCTCTTTGGCAGACATTTGCAGAGCAGAGGGCTGGGCGACACCCAACACCTTTGTGTATAGCGCCTTTCCCCTCCCATGAGGTGAAGACATGCGCCTTTGACTCCCAGTCATGTTTACAAGTTGTGATCCCTGGATGATCTTCCTCCTTAGCCCTGTGGCAGACGAGTTTGCGGAGAAACTCGCTGCCAGCCCAGTACATGTGCTAACTAAGCCCTGTACTGGGGTAGGTGCTCCACATGCACTGGTTCCCCATAGGTGACCCCATGTGATGTATCTTCCGCTAAACCGTTTCCCTGTCGGTAAACTGTGTCTTCCTTTGGCAGAGGCCCCTCTGCCCCCGGTCACCATGCTTTTATAAACTCCTCCCCCCTCGGGTAGGACCACTGTACTTTTAATGTCCACCAGTTCTTGCCCTCCTTCTTGCCTAGGCAGATACAACACAAAAGCCTTCAGCCAATGTTGTCCGGATAAGAAAAAGATAACTAAACACTTCTGGATATTCTTCAACAGGTCTTCAGGAGGCTCAAGAACAGAACTTTGTGCCATAAGGATGAGACAACCAGGTTATTACATATCAAAACTCTTCCCCTGTAGGATAACTGGGGTAGCAGCCATTGCCAATGAGACAACAAAGCACACACTTTATCTACTAAAACCTCCCAGTTCTGTATCCAATACTCTCTTCCTAAAAACACCCCCAAATATTCAAAACCTACTTTTCTCCCCTTTAAACCACCAGGAAGCAGAGGTCCTGTAACATCTTAGCAACATCAGTAGACAACGTAGATGACAATCTACAGCAACTTCCAGTTGAGTGAATGCTGGAGTGTTTGTCTGTCACTGCTCTCCAGGTTCTTTTCAATATTTTTAGATGCTTTTGTTTTAGTGGCCTTTTGTATGAGCGACCTCAGGAAATCGAGTCTTATGCTTCTCTTTGATGGACAATCTTATGGACTACTGACTTTTTAGTTTGTTTGAAACCTACGCTACACCTCACGTCTGACTGGATTGCCTCAAAGGAAATTAACACCACTTCACTCACCAATGGTCTTTGTCGGGCTGCTATGTGCGGTCTTAAATAGGCTTCTTGATTCCCTGTCCATCGTCGATGTCCAGTGGGGCTGGAGCATGTGGACTATGAATTTGAGTCATGTTGGTGGATTCATTGAGGATGTTCTGCCTTCTGTTGCCCATCTTGGCCTTTTGGAGTTTTGCTGTTGGCCCTCGCCAGTTTCAGTGGAGATCTACCTGCTTGTTTGCAAGTTCATGCAATCATCTTTCTTCTGATATGGTTTTATTCTAATCATCTCTGGATTTACGGAATTTTACGGCTCGCCTGTCAGACGGAGGTTATAACTTTTGCGCTGCTCTTGGAATTGCGTGTCGCCCCCAGTATGTCCATCGAGGGTCACGCCAACATCCCTGCAGATTAACGGCTGATTCCCCTGACAACCACCACATACCGGCCATCTGGTCTTCATGCCGTCGCCCTCCGACTGGTGAAAATTATGTGAAGCGGGGTGTCAATTTTTATAATCTTGCTGAAACGCACATCTTTTATTTCACAACAAAACACAGATGTCACCACTATTAAGATGGCCCTCATTAATGCACGTTCAATATCGAACAAGTCTTTTATTCTGAATGACTTTTTTTATATCACTGAGACCTGGCTGAATCCTGGCGAACAAATTACCCTGGGGGATCTAACACTGCCAGGCTGCGACTTTTTAAACACTCCACGGACTTTAGGGCGAGGAGGTGGTGTTGCCACTGTTTTTAGAAACTCTTTTAAATGCAGAACACTACCTATGTATATGTATTATGTGCACTTGTGTACAGACCTCCCAGATTTAATAAGGAATTCATCCAACAATTTTCAGAATTTTTTCTTTGGACTGGTGTCTCATGGTGATAGACTCCATATTCATGTATGCTGTACATCAAAACCTCTGGTAAATGAATTTATCTCCCTTACTGTGTCTTTAAAGTTTGCACGACATGTCACTGGTCCTACTTACAATATGGGTCATACATTAGATTTTGTGTTATCTTATGGTCTTTCTGTATCCAATTTAGAGGCCTTAGATATTGGCATTTCTGACCATTATTCAATAATGTTTGAGTCTGTATCTACTTGTTCTCTGCCTACTTTTTCTCAGCCCTTACATCACTCCCGGTTCATTCACTCATCTACTGCCAATCTTTTTTCAGAATTTGATCTAACACATTTCACAGATGATGTCTTAACTGAACTCGACACTGAATCATTGTTTGAAGCTTTTAATAAATCTTGTACTTTTACACTTGATGATGTCGCTCCGCTCAAGCCAAGGAGAGTTAAGGGTGTTTCACAGCCTTGATTAAACAATGTCACCCATACTCTCAGACAAGAGTGCAGAAAAGCTGAGCGCAATTGGAAAAGAGACAAGCTTCAGATCTCTTATGACATTTTTAAGGAGTGTTTAACTAACTATCAGAGAGCTGTAAAGGAAGTGAAAGCTACGTTCTTCTCTACATTAATCTCTGATAATGCAAATCAACCAAAACTATTGTTCAAAACAATTGATTCTGTTTTAAACCCAACTAAAAATGCTTTTCTAGACGCCACCCAAGAGACCTGTTAAACATTTTTAAACTTATTTTCTCACAAAATTGAGCAGATTAAAGGTGCGATTGTACCTGCACAATTTGATCAACCACTAATTCCTTCCCCGTCCATCTCCCTGACTCACTTTGAACCAGTTACGTCAGCAGAGTTAGCAGATGTAGTCTCTAAGATGAAGTGTTCCAGTTACAAGCTGGATATTCTCTCTCCATGCCATCTTAAAGAAGTTTTCATGACTATCAGTTCCAGTGTGACAGCTATAATTAACAGCTCATTAGCAAGTGGAGTTGTTCCAAGTAGTTTTAAACATGCAATTCTACATCCTTTGTTAAAAAAAGAAAAAAGAAAAAAAAATTGGGGGATCTGGCAATATACAACAATTACAGACCAATCTCCAAACTGCCTTTTATTTCCAAGATTTTGGAGAGAGTTGTTTATTCGCAGCTCTACTCCTATCTAAATACTACTCCTAACATTTTAGATACATTTCAGTCTGGTTTCAGACCCTTGCACAGCACTGAATCTGCATTGTTGATGGTCACTAATGATATTTGACTCCCCATGGATTGAAGTACACCTGTCATCTTAGTTTTATTAGATCTCAGTGCAGAGACCACGTTCGACACTATCGACCATAATATTCTTCTCAATCATCTAGAATGCATGGTTGGCATCCAGGGTATGACCATCCAGTGGTTTTCCTCCTATCTAGAAGAAAGGATGTTCTCTGTAAATTTAGGACATTTTTCTTCTACGTCGGCTCAATTACAGTGTGGTGTCCTTCAAGGGTCGATTTTAGGACCCTTGTTATTTTCCCTGTATATGCTTCCTCTGAGCTCTATTTTTCAGAAGTACAGCATATCTTATCACTGTTATGCTGACGATTCACAATTTTATTTCCCAGTGAGCGTAGACAAGAATTGTTCATCTGAGAATGCCCTAAATTGCTTCAAAAATATTAAACAAATATTGTTTGGCTGGCAACCAATTTCTTACAATTACAGTTTTTTACAATCGCTTGGACCCATTTCTCAATACTTTTTTCAAAACTCTTCACAGTCAGCACAACAGCAGTCTATGTGGGCTAAATTGTGGATCATTTTTCATTTTTCATTGCTTTGGCACAAAATGCATTCAATGAATACATCTTTCAAATTGTCACATTCTGTCTCCCTCCTGTTTCCATGGACTCTTATTTTGAAGTTTCCCCCGGACTCCATTTCCCATAGTGCACTGCCCTTATCACTTCCATCTGTTCCTGATTATCCTCACCTGTCTTCCATTCCCTCATTTAGTCCCTTTGTGTATAAATACCTTCCAGTTTTGTTCATTGTTTGTCAGTTCTCATCCATGTAAGACTTGTGATGGTTTGTTTATTTAGTTTATGGCATGACATGTTGTTCTATATCTCCATCAACTTCATTAAAGCCTGCAATTAGATCTCTCGCCTCTTCATCTTCACTACCACAACTTGTGACAGAAGGACTGACCCAACAAAGAATATGGATATACTTACCTGCTCTTCCCAACGTCCACCTCTACTCCAGCGATCCCTCTAATCCTCCTCTTCCACTCGTCCAGACCCACATGAACATGGAGCCAACAGGGTTATTCATGGAACTTGGGTTGAGTATTCCAAGAGGGGAAGATCCTGCCTGAAAAGCTCTTTCACCTCACTGCTTCTACATCAATACCGGACATTTACCTCAAGCCCATTTATGGAATGGGATTAAACTATCACAGATCCACAGCTCTTCCAGAGATGGACAATTTTTCCTTGGCAAATTACATCCTAGCCCCCGTGAATATCCATTACCCTTCACTTTCATCACATTTGTCAGAGTTGTTAACTGCTCCCTCCGTGCCTTCCACAGCCCTGGTCTCTGCACCTTCCATGCCCCCTATCTCCAAGGTAGCTCTTCTCCATTCAATTTCCCTAATTATTTTTTTTTTGGGGGGGGGGGGCTCATCCTCTCCAGGTTCCGGTGGTTTATTCCCTGCCACAGTCAGCGGTAGCGACCACGGAAGTTACATTTTCTCCCATATGCTGTGATTATGGCGGGAACCGCGAGCCAGTGCCCATGCCTGCCACAGTTGGCGAGCCAGTGCCCATGCCTGCCACGGTTGGCGAGCCAGTGCCCGTAGCCTCGACCGTCCCCGTAACTATGCTCCCTGCTGGCCAGAAGAAGGAAAAGGATTCCTCCCCAGTCTCTGCCTATGCTCACGACCACGGAGGTCATTCTCCAGTCTCTGCCTGTACACTTCCACGGCTCTCAGCCCCGAGCCTTCCACGGCTCTGCCTTCCCTGGGTCCATCTCCCATGACTCTGCCTTCCACGGCTTTACCCCTCTCACAGCTCCACCCTCAGAGTCTTCTGCGGCTCTGTCCGCTTCCCCAGAGTCTCCTCCTCCAGCGGTTCCACCCCCTGACCCAGTCCCTGCCCCCCATCAAAGATAATTATTAATTATTAAAATCAATAGAACATTGATGAGAATCAATGTTAGCTTTTTTTAATCCTTTAAATCAACAGTTATCAAAGGTAATCGTTAATTGTTAACGTCGATGAAACATTAAAGTTAACACTAGCTTATTGATCATTCAAAGATAATTATCAATTATCAAAAATCAATAGAATATTAATAAGGATTAACATTGACGGGGCACCACCCTGAAATCAGGGACTAATAACCGAATATTAAAACAGTCTCAATGTTAGATTGTTTTCTTAGGAAAATCGACATCCGAAGAATATCGATTTACGGGGAAAAAAACAATGAATGAAGGTTTGAATCCGAGCACTGACATCCCGTCAGCATGACACAGGCGTATGCAAAACAAACCAAAACACTTCTCTTTGAAATATAAACAAAGTTTATTTATGCAGTAATATCAATTAATAATTAATACAATGCAGTCAATAAACTTCCGACTTACAACTACAAACTAAACAGTGATATGATTAGATATGGAAATAAAAATAATTCTATAACACATAAGGTGTGTGTGTGACAGTGTGTGTGTGTGTGTGTGTCAGTGTGGTTGGTGAGAGAGAGAGAGAGAGAGAGATGATTAAGTGACAGCCCGAAAGCTGATTTCGCGATAGCTGGAGATAAAGCAGCCGTGTTCATCACTCAGAGACGCGGTTTTACGAGCGGGGCTCGTAAAAGTCCCTTGTTATTTGACTCTTTAATGGATGAACTCAGTTGCTGTCTCACCCGCGATGGCGAAAATGCACAACAGTCCAATTTGGTTGGACCACAATAGAGCAAACAAATTTGTGATAATTAATACCCTGTGTATTAATAATGAGCGGACATGGCGGTCCGTAAACTGTACAAGCAAAAACCTTGAAACACAAGAATAGCACACTATAATATTCTATCTCTGCCCAGACGTAACCTCTTACTTGAATCGCATGAGGACACAGGTAGAATGTGTTTTCCTCCGTCCTTTAACTTTGACCCGGTTCCTTGAGGCTCGGGTGATGACGGGGGCCGTTTCCTCGTGCTGTCGGCGGGCGGTACGGCTGTTGTTTCTCGACGGGCTGGCGGAGAACTCAGAAATGTCGACTTGATTGAAGATGGAAGAGAAATCTTTAATCTCTTCACTTCTGTAGGCCAACGGATGAAGATGCGAATTGCTCAGCGGTCTCCTTCGGATCCGTTAGAGTGTTCGGTTGAACACAGAGTAATCTCAACTCGTCCAGCGAGATGGAGATCGTATGGCTACAGTTTCAAGTCTGACATTACTTCCTTAAGCCACGAGGTTGCACCGGAGAGAAGCAAAAAGCTACGTCCGTATTCGGTGAACAAAGTCGCTGGAAGCAACTTTGGAAGCATTTCAGAATTATTTGAAGTCCTGATGATGTCATGTTTGAGGGACGTTCTGTTGTGTGCCTCATCCAATAGGAGTTGAGAGCTCGATCCTTTAGTGGGCAAGGCTTCATGGATCTGTAGTCTGTTTTGGACTCCCTTTGTTTGATTTTGGCACGATTTTTATCAGTACAACATCTGACTTAGAAGGTGGGGCTTGAGGAATGTTTGTATGATTGTTAGGCCTGCCTTTGTCTTCTATCTGAATACATGAGGCCCAACAATACCCTTTAGTTTTCTTTATCATTGGTCAGTCCTTGAAGTGTTCCGTTGAGTTGTTGAAGTGTTTCGTTGTATGGTTATGTTGTGAAGTTTAGCATTATAGTTTGTTCCTCTCCAGCGAGTTTCCTTGTATTTGTTCCACTTCAGCGACTACAATTAAAAGATTGAAAAGTACTCCAGCGTCTCCTCTCTTCCACTCCTTGAACCAATGTTACACAAATTACAAGAATTTCTCACTCCAACACAACCACCACTAAAACTATGTATGTACAGGCCAATTTGCACATGTTTACATAATCTTCAAAACTGTTAAACTTAAGATAAAAACATAACACAAAATTAAGACAGCAAGTTGCTACATTTCTACACTAATACTGTATTGAAATATATTCCAAATCTAAAAAAATTAAATACTATCAAAACAATTACAACAACCTGTTGGGCCTCATGTATTCAGATAGAAGACTAGAAGGCAGGCCTAACACAGTTGTAAAAACCTAACTCAGGCCCCCACATACCAGGTCATAAATTATACTGATAAAAATTGTGCCAAAATCAAACAAAGGGAGTCCAAAACAGACTACAAATCCCATGAAGCCTTGCTCACTAAAGGATCAAACTCTCAACTCCTATTGGATGAGGCACACAACAGAACATCCCTCAAACCATGACATCATCAGGAGTAGAAATACCTCTGAAATGCTACCGGGATTTGCTCCCAGCAACTTTGTTCACTGAGTATAGACGTAGCTCATCGCTGCTCTCAGGTGCAACCTCGTGGCACAAGGAATAACGTCCGACTTGAAACTGTGGCCATACAATCTCCATCTCGCTGGATGAGTTGAGATTACTCTGTGTTCAACCGAACACACTAACGGATCCAAAGGAGACCGCCGAGCAATCCGCATCTTCATCCGTTTGCCTGCAGAAGTGAAGAGATTAAAGATTTCATTTCCATCTTCAATCAAGTCGACATTTCTGAGTTCTCCGCCAGCCCGCCGAGGATCAACAGCCGTGCCCGCCAACAGAGCGAGGAAACGACCTCCTGTCATCACACGAGCCTCAAGGAACCGGGTCGGAGTTAAAGGACGGATGAACACACATTCTGCATCCTCATGCGATTCAAGTAAGAGGTTTATGTCTGGGCAGAGATAGAATATTATAGTGTGTTATTCTTGTGTTTCAAGGTTTTTTGCTTGTACAGTTTACGGACCGCCATGTCTGCTCATTATTAATACTCAGGGTATTAATTATCATGAATGAGATTTGCTGTATTGTGGTCCAACCAAATTGGACTGTTGTGCATTTTCGCCATCGCGGGTGAGACCAGCAACTGAGTTTATCCATTAAAGAATCAAAGAACTCGGGACTGTTTACGAGCCGTCCACCACGTCTCTGAGTGATAAACTAACAGCTGCTTTCTCTCCCACGATTGTGAAATTGGTTTTAGGGCCGTCACTTTACTCTCTCTCTCTCTCTCTTTCTCTCTCTCTCTCTCTCTCTCTCGTACTAACCACACACACGCGTGACCCCTCACAAACACACACACCTTCATGTGTTATAGGATTATTTAGATTTCCATATCTAATCATATCACTGTTTAGTTTGTAGTTGTAAGTCGGAAGTTTATTGACTGCATTGTATTAATTATTAATTGATATTACTGCATAAATAAACTTTGTTTATATTACAAAGAGAAGTGTTTTGTTTGTTTTGCATACACCTGTGTCATGCTGACGGGATGTCAGTGCTCGGATTCAAGCCT
The DNA here is from genome assembly GCF_019703515.2 of Myxocyprinus asiaticus. Taxonomy (NCBI): domain Eukaryota; kingdom Metazoa; phylum Chordata; class Actinopteri; order Cypriniformes; family Catostomidae; genus Myxocyprinus; species Myxocyprinus asiaticus. Next base: position 42,216,649 of record NC_059350.1, on the reverse strand, counting down.
TCATTCATTGTTTTTTTTTCCCCAAAAATCAATATTCTTCAGATGTCGATTTTCCTAAAAAGACAATCTAATATTGAGACCGTTATACTATCTGGTTATTAGTCCCTAATTCCAGGGTGGTGCCCCGTCAAAGTTAATCCATATTAATATTCTGTTGATTTTTGATAATTGATAATTATCTTTGATGATTGCTGAATCTGAATGATCAATAAGCTTAGTGTTAATTTTAATTAACGTTTCATCGATGTTAACCATTAACGAATATCTTTGATAATTGTTGATTTAAAGGATTAAAAAAAGCTAACATTGATTCTCATCAATGTTCTATTGATTTTAATAATTAATAATTATCTTTGATAATTATTAATTATTGATAATAACCAAACCTGCTCCTAAACGTAGCGCACTACATTTACTGGAGCCCCATATGAGGTTTTAATGAGTTAGATTCAAATAATTAATTTAAATATTATTTAATAATTAAAGAAATTAGTCTTTCAATTTCATTACCATCTATACACAAGGGGACATCTTATAATCATCTGTTATGCAAGCATGGACCCAGCCAGAGATAGAGAAGTAGCTGACAGAAGAAGAAGAGTGGCTGGGAGAGGAGTACATATGTGTGGTGGAAGAAGACTGAGAAGATCAAGAGCTGTTGTCTCAGATGAGATTAGGGCTACTATAACTGATCATGTAATAAATCATGGTCTATTAATGAGAGAGGCTGGTCTGAGAGTGCAGTCAAATCTGTAACGCTTAACAGTGGCATCTATTGTGAGAAATGTCCGGCAAAACAACAGGTAAGATGTGCATTCTGCAAGGGCATCTGATTGAACTGCGTATTACAGATGTAAATTGAACAAAGCCTCCAAACCCACTTGTGTGTAATTGTTTTTGTATTTCTGCTTAGGACTCAACAGTTACCTCCCACAGGCGGGAGAGGTGGATTTTCACTGCTGTGCAGGAAACTGCAACCACTGATATGGTCATCAGAAACAATGGCATACATCACAGAGATTTGGGACAGAGTGTTGGCAGACAATATTACATTTGGAAATATTCACAATGTAAACGTAACTATTTCTACAGTCCTGAAACAACATCAAGTCAGGATGAAGCAGTTGTACACTGTCCTCTTTGAGAGGAAATCTAAATGAATCAAGCAACTCATCAACCAATATGTCCAGGTAAGTTAACTATAAAATACAGAACTGGTTTTGAACAAAACCAAACTGGGCAGAGGCACAAAAAGGCATATTTTTAGGTATAATGTAAACTACCGTAATAACCTAACTCTTATGTTGCATTGTGAATTTATTTTAGAGAGTCATGGAGACTGAAGCCAGGAAAACACTCCACATATTCATCTTTGTGGATGAGGCTGGTTTCAACTTGGCCAAAACACGGCGGCGATGAAGGAATGTGATTGGGAAAAGTGCCACAGTGGATGTCTCGGGCCAGAGGGGTGCCAACCTTACAATGTGTGCAGCAATATCCTCTGATGGATTACTTTTACACAAACTGCTAATTGGCCATACAACACCGAGCGTTTCATTTCATTCCTGGATGACCTCTGTGGAAAGGTTGTGCCGGGTGAGGAAAGGGTTGCAGTGAGGCAAAATCAGCAAACGTTTGAAATTGTATGGAACAATGTGGCATTTCACCAGTCCCGTGCAGTCATTTGCAGCCCATCCCAGGATGGTGTTACTTTTCCTCCCACCTTACTCTCCATTGCTAAATCTTATAGAGGAATTATTTTCCTCATGGAGGTGGAAGGTTTATGACCACCATCCACATGATCAAATGTCCCTCCTGGATTCAATGAATGCTGGATGCCTGGACATGTCTGCAGAAGATTGCCAGGAATTGATCAGGCATGCCAAAAGATACTTTCCTAGGTGTATTGCCCAAGATGACATAAGATGTGATGTGGATGAGAACCTGTGGCCAAATGCAGAAGACAGGGTTGACTAGCATTGCTACTGTTTCTGTATCAGTAGATAGTGTATATACAATTTCTTGGATTTTGGAATCACTCAATGCCAAAAAATTACATTAAACATATTGAAGCATATTGCATCATGTCTGATTCATTCCTGTAACATATACTGCAGTAAATTCTAACCAGTAGAGAGGTGTAATTCTTGTTTTGTAAAGACATTTTACAAAATAAAACATTGTGTAATGCTACCTGTTGTTAGTGTTTTTTTAGGTCATTGTTTTATGAGTGACAAAGTGTGCATGTTGGGGGACAACCTTTGCTAGTGTTAATGAAGAATGAATTAATTTGAGACATGTATTAAGTGTTTTGGTAGTTTTAGTGCATTTTGTATATGAAATTAACTGCTGTGCCAAGCTGAAAGTTGGTTTGGAGAACTGTGTGAAGAGTTCTGAAAAAGTGACCTAAATGAAAGCAAAACCGAAGTTCTGATTTTAGGTTCCTCCATGTTCTCCTTATCTGGCCTGGTTGCCCAGTTAGGTCCTCTTTTGTTGAATGTACAAGATCATGTGAGGAGTCTTGGAGTGATTTTAGACTCCTCATTACTTTTCAATAAGCAGATCAGTGCTGTTGTCAAGGGTAGCTTTTTCCACCTGAGATCTATCGCTAAAATAAAACATTTTCTTTCCCATAAAGACTTGGTAATTGTGATCCACTCACTTATTACATCAAGGTTAGACTATTGTAACTCATTGAACATTGGTCTGCCCCACACTGTATTATCCCGCCTACAGCTAGTTCAAAACACAGCAGCTAGGCTTTTAACAGGGTCAAGAAAGAGGGATCACATTTCCCCAGTTTTTGCATCTGTACACTGGCTTCCTGTGAAATTCATGGTCGATTTTAAAATTCTGATTTTTGTCTACAAGGCACTATCTGGTCTCACACCCCAATATATCAGTGGCCTTCTACACCTTTACTCCCCAACCAGAGCACTCAGTTCTTCTGATCAACTTCTATTGAGGGTTCCTCATTACCGCTATAGATCTAAGGGTGACCGTGCCTTTTCTGTGGTAGGTCCTAATCTATGGAATAGTCTCCCTTTCCATGTGAGATCAGCTTCATCATTAGCCATTTTTAAATCTTCTTTAAAAACATATTTTTTATTCTATAGATTTTGAATAATTTAATTGAATATTTAGAAATGGATAAATACATGATGCTGTATTTAAATGTTTTTATTTTATTATGTTTTATATTTAACTTTAAATCAATTTGTTTTTATATCACTCTGTCATGTTGTTTGTTTGATCTGTAAAGCACTTTGGGTCAACTTCTGTTGTTTTTAAATGTGCTCTATAAATAAAGTTGACTTGACCTCATAAAGCATCACTTTTGCCCCAATTCACTATGGCAGATGAGGCCTTTCCATAACACTCTAAAATCCCACTCAATAACTGAACATCTCTATTGTTCCTTATGACAACTGTTACGTCATCAGCATATGTCGAGATTTTATATGCTATGTGAAGCTGATTCATTTACTTGTAAACTCATTAAATCTTTTCTTAAACAACACAAAAGAGGTTCAATAACAGTGCTGTAAAGCTGGCCAGATAGAGGACAACCCTGTCTGATTCCTCTTTACACTTGAATGTGGGCACTAAGACCACCTGCCATCTTTAACATACAGGTGCATCTCATTAAATTAGAATGTCGTGGAAAAGTTCATTTATTTCAGTAATTCAACTCAAATTGTGAAACTCGTGTATTAAATAAATTCAATGCACACAGACTGAAGTAGTTTAAGTCTTTGGTTCTTTTAATTGTGATGATTTTGGCTCACATTTAACAAAAACCCACCAATTCACTATCTCAAAAAATTAGAATACATCATAAGACCAATAAAAAAAACATTTTTAGTGAATTGTTGGCCTTCTGGAAAGTATGTTCATTTACTGTATATGTACTCAATACTTGGTAGGGGCTCCTTTTGCTTTAATTACTGCCTCAATTCGGCGTGGCATGGAGGTGATCAGTTTGTGGCACTGCTGAGGTGGTATGGAAGCCCAGGTTTCTTTGACAGTGGCCTTCAGCTCATCTGCATTTTTTGGTCTCTTGTTTCTCATTTTCCTCTTGACAATACCCCATAGATTCTCTATGGGGTTCAGGTCTGGTGAGTTTGCTGGCCAGTCAAGCACACCAACACCATGGTCATTTAACCAACTTTTGGTGCTTTTGGCAGTGTGGGCAGGTGCCAAATCCTGCTGGAAAATGAAATCAGCATCTTTAAAAAGCTGGTCAGCAGAAGGAAGCATGAAGTGCTCCAAAGTTTCTTGGTAAACGGGTGCAGTGACTTTGGTTTTCAAAAAACACAATGGACCAACACCAGCAGATGACATTGCACCCCAAATCATCACAGTCTGTGGAAACTTAACACTGGACTTCAAGCAACTTGGGCTATGAGCTTCTCCACCCTTCCTCCAGACTCTAGGACCTTGGTTTCCAAATGAAATACAAAACTTGCTCTCATCTGAAAAGAGGACTTTGGAACACTGGGCAACAGTCCAGTTCTTCTTCTCCTTAGCCCAGGTAAGACGCCTCTGACGTTGTCTGTGGTTCAGGAGTGGCTTAACAAGAGGAATACGACAACTGTAGCCAAATTCCTTGACACGTCTGTGTGTGGTGGCTCTTGATGCCTTGACCCCAGCCTCAGTCCATTCCTTGTGAAGTTCACCCAAATTCTTGAATCGATTTTGCTTGACAATCATAAGGCTGCGGTTCTCTCGGTTGGTTGTGCATCTTTTTCTTCCACACTTTTTCCTTCCACTCAACTTTCTGTTAACATGCTTGGATACAGCACTCTGTGAACAGCCAGCTTCTTTGGCAATGAATGTTTGTGGCTTACCCTCCTTGTGAAGGGTGTCAATTATTGTCTTCTGGACAACTGTCAGATCAGCAGTCTTCCCCATGATTGTGTAGCCTAGTGAACCAAACTGAGAGACCATTTTGAAGGCTCAGGAAACCTTTGCAGGTGTTTTGAGTTGATTAGCTGATTGGCATGTCACCATATTCTAATTTTTTGAGATAGTGAATTGGTGGGTTTTTGTTAAATGTGAGCCAAAATCATCACAATTAAAAGAACCAAAGACTTAAACTACTTCAGTCTGTGTGCACTGAATTTATTTAATACACGAGTTTCACAATTTGAGTTGAATTACTGAAATAAATGAACTTTTCCACGACATTCTAATTTATTGAGATGCACCTGTACATAATGCCTCATCATACAGTAGCCTTATTATTGAAAATAAATTATCACCAAAACCAAAAGCATGCAGTGCTGTAAAAATAAAAGTGTGATCAACCCTATCGAATGCTTTTACTTGGTCTAGCGTTAAAAACCCCCAATTAATATTATTAAAGGCATAGTAAATGATGTCACATACCAAAAAAATATCAGTATGATTGATCTGTACTTATAATGTCACATAATACATAATTTAATCAATTAGCTAAACCTTTAGATAAAATATTATATTCTTCACACAAAATTGCAAATGGTCTCCAGTTCTTCAATTGAGTAATGTCACCCTTCTTAGGTAGCAGTGTAAGAACTGCCTGCTGAAAACATCATGGTTACTTGTGTAACCTCCGTTCCCTGATGGAGGGAAAGAGACGTTGTGTCGATGTAGTGACACTAGGGGTCACTCTTGGGAGACCGAGACACCTCTGGTCTTTGATAAAAGGCCAATGAAAATTGGCGAGTGGTATTTGCATGCCACTCCCCCGGACATACGGGTATAAAAGGAGCTGGTATGCAACCACTCATTCAGGTTTTATGCTGAGGAGCCAATATAAGGTCTGGCCATTTCAGCAGGTAGTTCAGCGTTGTGGCAGGAGGGACACAATGTCTCGTTTCCTCCATCAGGGAATGGAGGTTACACAAGTAACCATGATGTTCCCTATCTGACACTCACTCGACGTTGTGTCGATGTAGTGACACTAGGGGTCCCTATACGAAACGCCACAACTGGCTGAAATGTGTTACGTGAACTGGCGGTGTGTGGTGGGCAGACTGCTGTGTGCCTCATAGCCAGTGCACCAAGTCGACAAGTAACCTCCCCCAACATAGTTATGAGTGTCGAACGGCCCTTTCTGGGGACAAGTCGACTACCCAAAGATAGAGACAGGCTTAACCCAGTCGTGGCCTCTTTTCCCCTTCTCTTTTTCCACTCCCTAAAAAAGAAGGGGGATTATCCGACTGGGCCGCCAGGTCTAGTTGGGGGGTGTCCCTCCCAAGGGGAAGACACCATGGAGACCACACCTTGCCCAAAGAGAGAGGGGGATATTTAAGTGGAAGAATACATCACATTGTCTTTCTAACCATGTGGAGAGCCTTCAAGGTAGATCCTGCCCAATGGGGGAGGAGTTACTACAAACATGGAGACTGGGGCAGAGGGGTTCTGCCCAAGGAAGACGCAGTTTGCCAGCAGGGAAACAAACTAGCGGAAGATATATATCACATGGGGTTAGCCTTACAGGGAACCGCCATATGCGGAGCACCTACCCCAGAACAGGGCTCTTAGTTAGCACGTGTACTGGGCCGGCAGCGAGTCTCTCCAAAAACTCGACTGCCACAGGGCTCGGAGGAAGTCAACCAGGGAACAAAGTTTGTGAACACTACTGGGAATTAATGGCACACATCTTCAGCTCCAAGGGAGGTGGGAGGTGGAAGATGCTATGTGCAAGTGATACACCCGGCCAGCTATCCCGGGCATATCCGCTTGTGTTGCGTGCCACTACCTGGGACGAAACCGGTTCCACCCGGAGGTTGTAGAACCTTGCACAGGTTTTGGGTTTTGCCCAGCCCACTGCTCTGAAAATGTCTGTTAGAGAGGCACCCCTGGCCAGGGCCCAGAGAGCCGCTACACCCCTGGTAGAATGCGCTGGTAGCCCTATCAGGGGCGGCATGTCCTAGGCGACATATGCCATAGTTATGGTCTCAATGAACCAGTGGGCGATCCTCTGCTTGGAGACAGCGCTTCCTATCCGCTGTGCACCAAAGCAGACAAAGAGCTGCTCAGAGATTCTAAAGCTCTGCGAGCGATCCAAATAGATGCGTAAAGCGCGCACCAGACACAGCGACGACAGGGCTGGGTCTGCCTCCTCCTGGGGCAGCGCTTTCAGGTTCACCACCTGGTCCCTAAAGGGGTGGTGGGAACCTTGGGCACATAGCCCGGTCAGGGTCTCAGGATCACGTGAGAGTAACCTGGACCGAACTCCAGGCACGTTTTGCTGACAGAGAATGCTTGCAGGTCACCTACCCTCTTGATGGAAGTGAGCGCAGTCAGGAGGGCAGTCTTCAAGGAGAGTGCCTTAAGCTCGGCTGACTGCAAAGGCTCAAAGGGGGCTCTCTGTAGACTCTGAAGAACTACAGAGGTCCGATGAGGTAACGAGTTGCCGTCTGGAGGGATTCAGCCTCCTGGCGCCTCTTAGGAACCTGATGATCAGGTCGTGCTTCCCAAAGGACATACAGCCGACGGGAAAAAACACCACTTAGCGAACAGACACCACTTAAAAGGCACACAGGTGCCTCGTAGAGGGGGCCCTAGCCTGAGTGATCATGTCCACCACCGCAGGTGGTAGACCGCTTAGGTCTTCCGCATCCTGTCCAGGGGCCAGAAATGGAGATTCCAGAGGTCTGGGCGCGGGTGCCAGATGGTGCCCCGTCCTTGAGAAAGAAGGTCCTTCCTAAGGGGAATTTGCCAGGGGGGAGCTGTCGCGAGGAGCGTGAGGTCCGAGCACCACGTCTGGGTGGGCCAGTAGGGTGCTACCAGGATGACCTGCTCCTCATAATCCCTGACCTTGAACAGGGTCTGTGCAAGCAGGATCACTGTGGGAAACACATATTTGTGCATGCCAGGGGGCCAGCTGTGTGCCAGTGCGTCTATGCCGAGGGGGGCCTCAGTCAGGGCGTACCAGAGCGGGCAGTGGGGAGGATTCTTGGGAGGCGAACAGGTGCACCTGTGCCTGTTGAATCGACTCTAAATCAGCTGCACCACCTGAGGGTGGAGTCTCCACTCTCCCCTGAGGGTAACCTGTCGTGAAAGCGCGTCTGCTGTAGTGTTGAGGTTGCCCGGGATGTGAGTGGCTTGCAGCGACTTGAAGTGCTGCTGACTCCAGAGGAGGAGATGGCGGGCAGGTTGTTACATACAACGAGAGCGCAAACCTTGCGGTTGACATATGCTACCATTGTTGTGTTGTCTATCAGAACTAACACGTGCTTGCCCTGGATCAACGGCCGAAACCTCCACAGGGCGAGCAGAATTGCCAACAACTCGAGGCATTTGATGTGCCAATGCAGTCGTGGACCCGTCCAGAGGCTGGTGGCTGCGTGCCCGTTGCAAACAGCGCCCCAACCCGTTTTGGAGGCGTCTGTCATGACCACGACGTGCCTGGAGACCAGTTCTAGAGGAACACCTGCCCATAGAAACGAGAGGTTGGTCCAAGGGCTGAAAAGATGGTGACAGACCGGCATGATGACTACGCAATGTGTCCCGTGGCGCCATGCCCATCTCAGGACTCGAGTCTGGAGCCAATGCTGAAGCGGCCTCATATGCATCAACCCGAGCGGGGTGGCCACCACCGAGGATTCCATATGCCCCAGGAGCCTCTGAAAAAGTTTCTGTGGAACCGCTGTTTTCTGTTTGAACGTCTTCAAACAGGCCAGCAGCAACTGGGCGCGCTCGTTCATAAGGCGCGCCGTCAAGGAGACTAAGTCCAACTCCAAACCGAGAAAAGAGATGCTCTGAACCAGGAGGAGCTTGCTCTTTTCCTAGTTGACCCGAAGCCCTAGTTGGCTGAGATGCGAGAGCACCAGGTCCCTGTGTGCGCACAACATGTCTCGAGAATGAGCTAGGATTAGCCAGTCGTCAAGATATTTGAGAACGCGAATGCCCACCTCCCTTAACGGGGCAAGAGCAGCCTCTGCGACCTTTATAAAGACGCGAGGAGACAGGGAAAGGCCGAAAGGGAGGATTTTATACTGATACGCCTGACTCTCGGACGCAAACCGCAGGAAGGGTCTGTGTCAAGGAAGGATCGAGACGAAGTACGCATCCTTCAGGTCTACTGCCGCAAACTAATCTTGATGCCAGACGCTCGCCAGAATGCATTTTTGCGTCAGCAACGGGAGTCTGTGTAAAGCCTAGTTCAGAACTCACAGGTCCAAGATTGGCCGCAACCCACCGCCTTTTTTCAGTACAATTAAGTAGAGGTTGAAAAACCCCTTCTTCATCTCGGCTGGAGGGACAGGTTCTATCGCGCCGGGCAGTAAAAAGTGCCTCCCGCGACCTTGTCAGCTCTTCATGCACTTCCGGGAAGAAAGGAACGGGGGCGGGGCGTGGCTTTGAGCGGCACCGTGAGCCCAGGAACCAATCACCGAGCCGCGAGGGTTCAGTGAAGAGCAGTGAGTTCCACTCTAGCCGACGCTCGCGGCTGCCCGGGAAAGTATGTGGTCATCTCCGCGTCAGACTGTGACTGGGCAATCGACCCCGAAGGGATGAGCCCAGCTGAGGCTTCCGACTGGACGAGCCGAATAAGAGGTCGAACTCGCCGTGAGATGAGCCGGCGGACTCATCCGGAAGCCCGATCGGGGCAGACAAGCATGCTGGGGAATGGGAGGTCCGCAGGGGGATACCTGGTGGAGGCGGTCCCATTGGGGTCCCCAAATCGCCCCCAGTGCTAGCCACGCTGGCCCCATACCCATGGGTAAAAGGACCGAGGCGGGAGCCTCTGGGGTGGCTTGCTTTCTTACGAAGGCAAGCCGCGACCGCAACGTTGCCATGGACATATTCTCGCAATGAGAACATGACCATCCACGAATGCTGTCTCCGCGTGAGCAGTGCCCAGACACGAAAGACAGTGATCTTGACCGTCAGAAGGCGAGAGATAACGAGCACAACCAGGAATAACACACAATCGGAAAAGCATCTTTAAAAAGACGCGTCTTTAAAAAGACGTTCCGTGTGTGCCGCTTTTTTAGAGAAATATACTCTTTTATTTCTGCCGAAGCACCCAGGGGCATTCTCTGCAGTGCACCAGTGCAGAGGGGGGAGAAGCCGCTGAAATGCGGCATCAGATCCAACAGAGGTCAATGAACAGTAGTATTCAGCTCAGTGAGCATGACCATTCGGCTCCGAAGAGAAAATCTGAATGAGTGGTTGCATACCAGCTCCTTTTATACACGTATGTCCAGGGGAGTGGCATGCAAATACCACTCGCCAGTTTTCATGACCCCTAGTGTCACTACATCGACACAACTTCGAGTGAGTGACAGATAGGGAACTCCCTGGAAGAACCCCTACACGAAAAACTTCTTGCAAAACTTCAAAATAATCAGTTTCAATAATAGTCCAAAAATTCTTATAAAACTCAGCAGAAAGCCCATCTAGTCCAGATGTGTGGCCTGAGGAAAGGCCCATTACAGCAACAGTCACTTCCTTAAAAGTATTTTCAATCTCTTGGGCTTGCTTCTTTTCAGAGGTTAAACTGAGGAGGTTATGCAGTAGTTCGTCTCTACTCTGAGTGTCTTTATTGTCAGCAGCATATACAGTTTACATACACCTTAGCCAAACACATTTAAACTCAGTTTTTCACTATTCCTGACATTTAATCGTAGAAAACATTCCCTGTCTTAGGTCAATTAGGATCACTACTTTATTTTAAGAATGTGAAATGTCAGAATAATAGTAGAGAGAATGATTTATTTCAGCTTTTATTTCTTTCATCACATTCCCAGTGGGTCAGAAGTTTACATACACTTTGTTAGTATTTGGTAGCATTGCCTTTAAACTGTTAACTTGGTTCAATCATTTTGGGTAGCCTTCCACAAGCTTCTCACAATAAGTTGCTGGAATTTTGGCCCATTCCTCCAGACAGAACCGGTGTAACTAAGTCAGGTTTGTAGGCCTCCTTGCTCGCACACGCTTTTTCAGTTCTGCCCACATCGGATTTGGGTCAGGGCTTTGTGATGGCCACTCCAATACCTTTACTTTGTTGTTCTTAAGCCATTTTGCATCAACTTTCCTCATGATGCCATCTATTTTGTGAAGTGCACCAGTCCCTCCTGCAACAAAGCACCCCCACAACATGATGCTGCCACCCCCATGCTTCATGGTTGGGATGGTGTTCTTTGGCTTGCAAGCCTCACCCTTTTTTCTCCAAACATAACAAGTCATTATGGTCAAACAGTTAAATTTTTGTTTCTTTAGACCAGAGAACATTTCTCCAAAAAGTGTGCACTTTCAAACTGTAATCTGGCTTTTTTATGGTGGTTTTGGAGCATTGGCTTCTTCCTTGCTGAGTAGCCTTTCAGGTTATGTTGATATAGGACTCGTTTTACGGTGGATACAGATACATGTCTACCTGTTTCCTCCAGCATCTTCACAAGGTCCTTTGCTGTTGTTCTTGGATTGATTTGCACTTTTTGCACCAAACTACATTCATCTCTAGGAGACAGAATGCGTCTACTAGAATGTGTCTCCTTCCTGAGCGGCATGATGGCTGTGTGGTCCCATGATGTTTATACCTGCGTACTATTGTTTGTACAGATGAGCGTGGTACCTTCAGGCATTTGGAAATTGCTCCCAAGGAGGTCTTGGCTGATTTCTTTTGATTTTCCCAAGTCAACCAAAGAGGCAATTTATTTTTTTTTTATTTTTTTTTTTTTTGAAGGTAGGCCTTAAAATACATCCACGGGTACACTTCCAATTCAGTAAACCTCCTATAAGAAGCTAATTGTCTAATTGTCTAAAGATGTGACATCATTTTCTGGAATTTTCCAAGATGCTTAAAGGCACAGTTAACTTAGTGTATGTAAACTTCTGACCCACTGGAATTGTGATATAGTCAATTAAAAGTGAAACAATCTGTCTGTAAACAATTGTTGGAAAAGTTACTTGTGTCATGCACAAAGTAGATGTCCTAAACGACTTGCCAAAACTATAGTTTGCTAATATAATATCTGTGGAGTGGTTAAAAAATGAGTTTTAATGACTTCAACCTAAGTGTATGTAAACCTCTGACTTCAACTGTACATGCGAGTAGAAATCAACTGCAATTCTTCGAATTTATCTTGGGTCGGTAGTGTCATGTCTATCAATGTTCTTCAGACTCAACATTTGTTTTTCTAGTGCAATTTTATGCTTCAAATAAAAAAAGGTAGTTGGCCCATCCGTGTCTCTTATTGAAGCAAACCTACTTCTAATAAGAGTACCTTTAACCTTTTTGTTCATAACGGGGCTCAGCTTTTGTTTCTTGTCAATCTTGAAATTTCTTTTTCAAGCCACTCCAAAGTTCGTTTTAAACATATAGATGAATAGGAGGCAAATTGCTGACAAAACTCTCTAATCTGCACTTCTCCCACAACTGTATGATATTTTCATATTTGCTCTTTTCCTCTCCACTTTTCCCAGAAAACTTTAAAATTTTCACAGAAAAGTTTTTTTTGTAAAAGCTTTATATTAAAATGCCAATAACAACTTTTATGATTTCTTACTGTCAAAAAACAATCAGATGTTATTAATTTGTGATCAGACAAACCATGGGAATAATTATTGAGCGTAATATCCTATTTCCCATATTATGTGAAATATAAAACCTGTCCAGACGTGCAGCAGAAATCCTACCAATATTAAACTTGTTTTAAAGATTAATTATTTTCTCTCCACTTGTTTGAGAGGTGTAACGTCTTAACAATGTTGGCTAAGCACTTAGCTGACTAAGCATGCAGCTCTCCTCCATTTCTGTCTGCTGTAAAGTCTAGTGTACAATTCCAGTCCCCTCCCAACATAATAAAATCTCCAATTTCTTGTTGTCTTAATATATATATTATCTCTCACCATCGGTGGCGAGCCGTGCATTTTAAGTCTAGGCCTTCAGTGTGATTCATGCCATTACGAAAACACTGTTTCACAATGAATAAGACACCCTATGCCTTTGGGCATCAACATTATGTCGCAGCTAACTAGTAATACAAATTGACATTTTAAAAACACATCCACGCATGAAAGCCAGAACTTGAAATGACACTTAATGCTCAAGCAAGCCTAATTTTAACTGCAGCATGACTGTTTTGTGTAATGAACGTCTCCCGAACAGACATTAAAAAATCATAATTTTTCATATGAATCTACCAAGGAAGTCTATAATACCTGGAAAAATCTATCTAATAATATTTGCTTGCAGTACATTTCGTTTCATCAGGGTACACGTTTATGCTGCATTCCATTCAAGTTGGATGTGGGATATTCCTACTTGATATCTCCAACCATAAATGCATTCGATTCCCCGATATTCGGAAGATGACATTTAAGAAAACAAAACTGCAATGCTCATGTTAGCTTAGCAGGGGTTTGACTCTCATTAGAAATGTCTCCTAGCAACCCAACAGATAAACAATGCTGCAGCACTAGCATTTGTGCTTCAGGTGTACGATTATCAAAACAGGTTATAATGTTTTATACACCTGTTTCTGCAGGCGTTTGTTAAACAAGCTTTAATATCATGTAATGTGGAAACAAACTCATTTATCGATATTACTTAATAAAGTGAATGTTTATCACTTACTTTGTATATCTCCCTGAGTGTCGACATGTTTGTGTGACATCATGCCCCTGCATCCTCTGCATGAGTTGAGAATTTCTGCACGAGCCTACAAGTTGTAATTCTGACTTAAAAATGTATTCCATTGCACTTTTCCTAGTAGGAAGTTGTCAAATCTGACTTTCCGAGTTGAACGGAACGCAGCACTACTTTTCAAAACTTGATCCGACACTGAATTCTCAAGCAGCCTAATTTACACTTAGAAAACTCCTGATGTTGCTATAACAATGCAAAAAGCACTTACCAATTTAATTGAAGTGAAAATCAGCCCTCCTTTCCTGTTTAATAAATTAAGCAATCACACAGTCATGCAGAACATCTCATACATACACCATTTACATCATACATGTAAAAACAAACTTAAACTTAAAGCGTGATTGCATCACTCAAGGCCAGCTAGAAGGCCTTGACCAGGACATATCCTAAAGATCACACAACCAAGAACATATAAATCAATTTGATTGGCTGATGAATCTGACAATCTGACTTTAGTTGCTCATTCATTTGCAATGTTGAGGGATTCTGAAGAAATTCTGAAGGCCTGAGGGGGTGGAGCTCAGACTCACGTGCTGCTTCGGCTTTGGGTTTAGGGCATGCGATTTGTGAAACAGTTGTCACACTTTGCTTGTAAGCATCATGAAAAGATGCAAAATATTTATTTATTTTGCATGTTAGGCCAGCAGAGAAGGTTTTGCTAGCCCTGAGAATTTGCCACTGCTCACCATCAAAAGTCTACCTGGTTCCACCTTTTCTTTTTAATAATATATTTACTTTAACAGCTGATGAAAAAAGCACTTAAGCTCCAGCACTTAAATTAGTCCCATGACTAGGGAATTTCTCTCCTTCCCAACACAATCCCCAGTCCACCTCATTGTTTTGGTCACTATGTGTCTCTTGTAAAAATATAACAGTCAGTTTTTTTCAAAAAGTAATTTCTCAGAGTAAATCACTCTTCTGTCTATCCTGCATCCTGTTCACATTGAGGTATTCAATCTGTAAGACCTCCATTAGAAAAGAAAAACAAAAAAAATAAGAGAAAAACAGTGGAAAGAAAAGAAAGTAAAATCAGCCATAGTATTTATTTAGTTTTCCCCCTCGTTAGCCTTTCCTTCCCGCTCCTTTTACCTTGTCTGATTGTCGTTATATGTTTTTTAAGACTAAATTATTTCTGTTGAGTTAAATCATTATAGCTGCTCACATTCCTTGCCCACACAACCGTGGAAACGAACTTTTCCAGATCCAGAAAATAGTCACTAACGTCAAATCCTGATCTTCCTTTTGTCTCATCTAGGAATGGGTTGATTTGATAAACAGTATAAAGATCTTTCTCAAAGAGATGATGATGTTCATCATCTTCATCATCTCTCACGCTTTCATCAGTGCAATGAGACAAAACATCCAGCTCGTCAATCACACCCTCCTCTACGCCACCAGCCTGTGCAAAATCTGTTTCCTTAGCCACACTCTCAGTATCATTTTGTCTCTCATTCTCAACATTAACATGTACACTCTTATAATTTCCATAATTTAGGACATTACTGCAACCAGGTTGTTCATCACTTGCCTCATGGTTCCCTTTTGCATCCTCTGTATACCCTTCAATCTGTTCTTCAGTTCAATCAGATCTTTCATTATACTCTGTGTTTTCAGTGATGTTTGTCTCAAAATTTGATCTAGATGGACGCTGGTCATTTATTCCTTCTTTTTGTGGACATGAGAAGCACTTATGCCTTACGACTCCGCAATCAAAACACTTTAGATTATCCATGCTTGCGTACACCATGTAGGAATTTTCTCCGCGATTTAAAGGAAACAAAACTTCCAAAGTTTGTTCAGGAGAGTTTAAAAACATGTACACTTGTTGCCTAAATGGAAGTACATATTTAAGTGTGGTATTTCTACAACCTATTGGAATCATTCTCAAAGGACTAGCTATTTTACCAAATCATATTAGTTCCTTTGTAATGGCTTTGTTTGAAATGAATGGATTTTAGTTGCTGGTGCGCTTTATTCATACGAGAGGCCAAAATTATATTTTCAAATCCGACCTGCTCACCTACCACAAGGCTAACTACACTGTGCAAATGCAGGAGACACAGAGTTGCTGTTACGAAACACGGAGACGACACTGCCATAAAGCTAAAAACATGGCATGATTACAGAGCACAAAACTTTTAGAAACTGCAACAGAACAGGGATACATAACACAGCACATAGTGAGAAAGAGAACAGAGAGAGAGAGAGAGAGAGAGAGAGAGTTGTTGCAGAAAAAAAGACACAGAAACTCAGAGTCTGTGCGTACCCCCAGCTTGAAATCTCTGCTTTAAAAGATGATTCCCAACTGGGGGTATGCGTACACCATGGGGTACATAAGCAGGTTCCAGGGGGTATGAGAAGTTAGGCACCGAGATATTTTCACTACATGTAGAGAGTAAAAGTTTGGTTTGACTCGTTCCGTGTTATATGTGTCCAAAGATGAGGTCCATGCTATCTATTTGTCATTGAATAAAGCCACCATAACACAACATCACCGTTCAGCTGGGTTAATCCATAATAAAAACATTAAAATGGTCAGGAACCTATGGGTAACCATCAACAACCAACTCAATTTCACCATCCATATTTCAAAAACAGCCTGATCATGTAGATTGACACTCTACAACATTAGGAGGATAAGACCCTGATCATGCCACACAACTCCTTGTTCAGTCTCTTGTCATATCTAGACTGGACTACTGTAATGCTATTTTACCCGGCCTTCCATCATGTGCAACTAGGGCTCTGCAAATGATATAGAATGCAGCATTACAGCTGGCTTTCAATTAACCCAAGAGAGTGCATGTTACACCCCTTTTTGTCTTTCTACACTGGCTGCCAGTTGCTGCACATATCAATTTCAAGGCTCTGATGCTAGCATACAGAACAGTCAAAATCATTCATGCAAAGCTATGTTCCCACCAGAAGGCTGTGGTCTGCAAATGAGCAGTGCCTTGTATTACCAATCCAAAGAGGCACCAAATTACTTTCCTGGACTTTCGGCTTCACTGTACATACGTATGTGGTGGAACAACCTTCCCAACAAAATCTGTGAAGCAGATATCTCTCTGTCTTCAAAAACCTGCTAAAGACACAACTGTTTCATGAGCACTTTGTTATGGCCCTGCCTCTCTGTCAGTCTGGGTTTTGGTCTGACAGGGCCGTGGCATTATCAGCCCATGTCTGTCTTCATGTGAGCATGTGGTCCCTGTTCTATTCCCGGCCATGCGCTCTTTTGTCTGTCTTGTGTGAGCGTACGGGCTGTTTTATTCCCAGCCGTGCGCTCTTCTGTCTGTTGTGTTTTATGTCTGGAGTATGGTGACTGGGTCTTGACTTCCTGTCTATTCGATTCTGGTCTGTGTCAGGACCCAGGCATTCATACTCCTTGTCTGTCTGTTATTGACATGGGTGCATCGCGCTTGCTTCATCTTGGCTGCATGCACTCACGTCAATAATCTGTGTCTGTCTCTTGCATATGGAAACGTGCGTTGCGCTCGCTTTTCACTACGCGCACGGGTCGCAAGCTGTCTTCTATAATTATAACTGAAATTACAGTTTCAAACGTGCTGCCATTCTTTTCAAATGAAGCCATTACAAAGCCAGCGCTCACGCCTGCCACAGTCAACAAGCCAGCGCCCACGTCTTCCAAGGTCAATGAGTCTTTTCCTAAACCCAGAGCCAGCGTCTGAAGCCTCGACCATCCCAGAGCCATTATCTGAAGCCTTGTGCGGCCCAATGCCAGCATCTCTGATCTTGACGGCCACTCCCACAGCAGTGCTCCCGGCCATCTGAAAGAGGAGGAAGAGAAGAGCTCCAGCTTCTCAGTCGCTGCCAGCGCTCCTGGCCACGAAGGCCGCTCCCAAGTTGCTTCCAGTGCTCCCGGCCATGGAGGCCACTCCCCAGTCGCTGCCAGCGCTCCTGGCCATGGAGGCCACTCCCCAGTCGGTGCCAGTGCTCCCGGTAATGGAAGCCGCTCCCCAGTTGCTCCCGGCCATGGAGGCCGCTCCCCAGTCGCTGCCAGCGCTTACAGAAACAAAGGCTGTTCCCGTGTCACTGCCAGTGTCCATGACCATGGAGGTCATTCCCCTCTCTCTTCCAGTACACACAGTCATGAAGGCTGTTCCCCTGTCACTGCCAGTGTCCATGACCATGGAGGTTGTTCCCCTGTCCCTTCCGGCCCTCACAGCCACAAAGGATGTTCCCCTGTCACTGCCAGTGTTCACGACTAAGGAGACTTATCCTGCCACTGCCTGCACTCACAGCCATTAAGACTGTTCCCCTGTTGCAGCCAGTGCCTGAGCCTTCCACTTCTTTGCACCCTGAGCCTTCCACGGCTGTGCTCCCTGAGCCTTCCACTCCTTTGCTCCCTAAGCCTTCCACGGCTTTGCTCCATGAGCCTTCCACAGCTTTGCTTTCTGAGCTTTCCATGGCTTTGCTCCCTAAGCCTTCCACGGCTTCGCTCCCTGAGCCTTCCATGGCTTCACAGCCTGAGACTTCCATGACTCTGCCCTCTGAGCCGCTCCCTCCTGAACCTTGTCCAGGGGCCATAGCCCAGAACTCTGTCCCCTCTGCCCTGAGGCCGCCTCCCTGGCCTCCTGACCCTGTCCCTACCCTGTGGCCACCTCCCAGGCCTCCTTTCCCTACCCTGTGGTCACCCCCCAGGCCTCCAGACCTCGCCTCCGTCCTGATGCGTTCCACCAGGCAACCGGACCCAGCCCCTTTCTTTATGTTCCCTTCCTGGTTTCCCTCCCTTCCTCTCTGTGCTTTCTGTTCTGTGTTAGCATTCATTCTGTGTGTTTGGTGTTTTGTTTGATGTTCCCGTTAAGGAATACCAGGTGGCATCCCTTTGGGGGGGAGGGGGGGGTACTGTCATTGTACTGTACTGGCATTATCCAGCCATGTCTGTCTTCATGTGAGCGTGCGGTCCCTGTTCTATTCCTGGCCATGCGCACTTTTGTGTGAGCGCACAGGCTGTTTTATTCACTGCCGTGTGCTTTTCTATCTGTTGTGTTTCATGTCTGGAGTATGGTGACTGGGTCCTGACTTCCTGCCCAGGCATTCATACTACTTGTCTGTCTGTTATTGACGTGGGTGCATCATGCTTGTGTCATCTTGGCTGCATGCACTCGCATCAACAATCTTTGTCTGTCTTTTCGCCACGCACCTGGGTTGCGAGTTGTCTTCTTATTTGTCGATTGGCATGAGCGTATATCACCTTATTGTCTGGGTGATGTGCGCTCATGCCAATCGGATGTTTTGCCTACTTGTGAGAGCATCTTTGTTATTGTTTCTCAGTCTGACGTCACACCCCACCTCCTTGTTTGCTCTTTATTGTTTCATTGTTAACACCTGCCCTGGATTAACCCTCTTGATTTCTTTCCCTATTTTAGTCTCCTCGTGTTTGCTGTCCAGTGCCAGTTCATCTTGTTCTCTAGTCAGTTCTGCATGTGTGATAGTATCCTGTTTACCCTGATCACCTTCCTGTTCCTGTGCGGTCCGGTTGGTCCTGTTTCCCTCTGCCATTCCCTGGATTCCTTTTTCCCCTACAGGGCTGTTTATGTTTTCCCCCTCGTGGAATTTTGTTTTATTAATAAAGTGTTTTTTGTGTGTTTTTTTTTTACTCTACGTTTGGGTCCTTCCTCTCCCCAAACCCGTGACACACTTAAACATGCAATAAACAAAATAAAAAAGTGCACTCTGATCTCTGTCTTGGCTAATACTTTTTTAATGCAATTGAAACTTTGTAATGCAGCACTTTTCGTACTACTAGCTCCTAAAGATGAATCGCTTATGTTGTATCCTTCCTAATTTCCTTTTTTTTAAAGCTGAAATGTGAACAAAATTGTGAAAAACTAAAGATTAAATAAAATGTGTAAAATGAATATTTCGTAATATACTGAGTTAGAAGATCCTCTGTATAATTAACAGCATTTGCTGTCATGTGTAAGCAAAATGGACATTATAACTGAAATATACGCGTATTAATCGGAATTGAATAGGAAACTAATTGGGAAATCTTTATAAATACCCAGCCCTAATAGGTATTGATAAAGGAATGTCAGTAGATTAAACCAATACAGATTAATCAACAATAATCAACATTAATGATAATGTTAAATTATATTTAGGCCTGGGTACACATCTTTGATTTTGTGTCGATGAAGGGATAGTTGAGCCTTACTGATAGTTTAGTGGGGGTACTTATGGCAAAAAAAAGTTGGGAAACACTGTTTTTTTTTTTTTTTTTTTAAACTAAAAATTACAATTATTTCATCATTTACTCATAATATCTCAGGTCATCCCGAACCAATATATGGCTTTCTGCCTTCTGTGGGACACTAAAGGAGATTCAAGGAGAATCAAGATGCACTGCGTCAGGTTTAACATCAATGATGCCAAAAAGCATTGGATCTTGGGTGTCTCATAAGCGAACGCACCAAGCTAGAATATATGAAAGTGCGAAGGAGATTGGCGCAAGTAAGATTTTCATTAAATAGCTTTTTGTGAGTAACAGACTGAAATTAAAGTTATCATATGTCTTCAGAAGACTTGGATAATAGTACACAAGTTGTAAGGACTACTGTTATGGTACTTTAATGTTTTTTTTTTATATTTTTATTTTTTATATAAGCTTAATAGTGCCCATTCCTGTTACTTTCATTGTATGTAAAAGAACAGTTTTAACACTTTCCTAAAATCTCCTTTTGTGTTCTACAGAAGAAAGACAATCACATGGATTGGAACTACATGATGGTAAACATGATGGTTGTTGGTTCAATCCCCACAGCCACCACCATTGTGTCCTTGAGCAAGGCACTTAACTCCAGGTTGCTCCAGGGGGACTGTCCCTGTAATAAGGGCACTGTAAGTCGCTTTAGATAAAAGCGTCTGCCAAATGCATAAATGTAAATGTAAATGTAAACACATTATGACAATTTTATTACAGCATGACTGAGTACTAGGTAATGTAGCACAAAATACAGTGAGTCTTCATTCATAATTAACAGCTATAAGCCAAGCAACAGCAACACTTGGAACTTGGAACACTTGGAACAATGACAACAAGCAAAGCTCTGTGTGTGTGATGTTAGCAACAAAGACGACAGAGGTCAACAGTAAGTCATAGTATAACACTGTCAATGTCAAAGGTTGCAGACAGTGACCTTTAAACAATGAATAAAAAGCAAGAAATGTAAAGTAAATGTCAGCTTTCTAGTTACTTTACTGGCTAAAATTATACATATTTGTGTATGTGGGATTGTGTGAGATACTTGCAATGTAAGCAAGTTTAAGATGTAGCATGCTCACACTGTGAATCTAAAAATGTTTTACTGAAGGCATGCTGCCCAAGGCTTTTGCCAACAATCACACTGTGGTCACTTTAGGCAAATACTGAGCTACAGCAGCAGACTGGCCATAGGGAGCACCAGGCGTTTTCCCGGTGGGACGCTGGGTAATTTGGGCCGGCCCACTGCTGCGCAAGTACTGTCCGTCTTACAGGCGATATAGGCTATAAACAAGGTCTTAGTGAGTATTGTATAATGTTTTGCTCAAATCGTTTTGGCTAGAACATGTTATGATGCCCTTTGAGCTCAGGGATAACATGTGAGTTTCGTGGCTCTACATACATCCTGAGGCCACTTCTTTAAATTGTCCTCCCAAACTTCTATTAAAGATGGAATGTTTATCCATATATTGTCCTTATTAAGCTCTGTCAGACTGTACTCACACATCTAGAAGTAAGAATGAATGACCCGGCCCCGCCCTGCCACAAACACATATTATAGGTGTCAGCTTTGAAGCAAGATCTTTTAAAATCCTGTGACGAGATTATTTATCAAAATATACCACAGTCAAATTATCTTTGAATACAAACAAACTTTATTGCTATTCTAAACATAAAAACTAATCTAACACATAAAACATGAAACAGGTTGGTGAGTAAAGTGACAGCATGTGAAATAAATGATCAGTACAGAGAAAATGAACTTTATGGAGTCTATAGACAATGCCTTAAGAACCATTTATCATTCTTTGAGTCTAAATCGATTTGCAATCGGATTACCCAAAGTATTTAAATGATACACCAGTACTTTCAGAAAAAGTCTGGAGATGTACTTGCGTGTTGTTGCGTTTCCTTGCGTTGCTTTTCCTTGCATGGCTTGGTTCTTTGGCTCTTTGTAGAAAGTTCGATCCGTCGATGTCTTGGACCTCTGTTGGATTGGGGATATCTGTTTTGTCGATGGATGATGAGGTGGGCTTTGGAGCGAGGCCTTCCGCAAGGAAGAATTGCGACTCCCATTGGGTGTGTGAACTGTAGAGCAGAGAGTGAGAGGCTTCCTCTGGACTTCGTGTCCCAAGTTTCCTTGGACTCTACATGGCATGGAGTCTGCAAGCCACGAGGGCAAGAGCGCGAAGGAATGAGGAGCTGTAGAAGAAGTGGAAGGAGCAAGAGAGCCGAAGAAGAGAGGGGACCACCGTCAACTTCTTCCTTGGTAGGTAACTTTTGAGCTGAAATTGGCTGCACCCCAAAGGTGTCCTGAGCCAATCAGAAGTGGCTTTTCAGAGTTACATGGTCAACTGGTCTGTCCTTTTCACAGTCGATTTACAATCCTTTGTGTGAAGGATTCTTTCAAATGTCCAGCTCAAAATAGTGCATTTTTAATCATGAACTTTTATATCTTGGATACAACTGAATATATAAAAAAATAAAATTAACACAAACATTCTTGAAATGCAGAAAGAATTTCAATTATAGTAAACATGAGGTGTTTTATCCTGAATAGCTACCATTCTTAGTAAAAATGACATAACACAAGATTAAAGATTATAATCATTGATTTGTCAGTTATAAAAGTGATCACAGGTCATACAGTCATTTTCAGAATTATCTAACAAGGCTTGGTACTGTGTA
The DNA here is from genome assembly GCF_019703515.2 of Myxocyprinus asiaticus. NCBI lineage: Eukaryota > Metazoa > Chordata > Actinopteri > Cypriniformes > Catostomidae > Myxocyprinus > Myxocyprinus asiaticus. The sequence goes on along the minus strand of NC_059350.1, from coordinate 42,194,090 downwards.
CATTTTGGGTCCAAATGCATTCTGTACCTTTTAGAGGGTTAAATTACAAGTACTGGTTCTTTGTGTGAAATGTTCATGGATTCCTTTTTAGCTGCTGTTTGCAGAATAATGATCACAATGTCTCATGATCTGATGAGTCTAGTTTAAGTGTAGAAAACTGGTTTATATCGAAGGACAAAAACAGAGTGTGTTGTAAGCCTTTCCCAGGGTTTCCAGGGAGTGTGTTCTCTGTCTTTTATTGCCCGTAACCTCTGCCCCTGAAACGGTGGGGTTTTCTTCAGAAGCATGAAGTTCTCAAGTCATGTGCTATCTGGACAAGTCCCTTTTTTTTTCGTTTTATTGACCAGATGTGAGCTTCAGCTAGTCTTCTTGGTGCCTTGTCAATCAGAATCTTTTAATTTATGGTGTTGAGGAATTCTAGGATTAAAAGGTTGGGTCTTCTAGATTCAAGTCATATTGCAGCAATCGTTCGCTCTTCTGCACCTAATATCCTACAATCCACTCATCACATTTACAGTGGTTTTATATGTTTTAAAGTTATGAGAATTTTTGCACTGGTGGGGCCCATTGTCATGACTAGCAGTCAACAGAACTGTGTTTTTTTTTTCAACAAAATTTTAAATTGAGCCAGCAAAATCTAATCTATGAGCCAGTGTGTTATGGTGTGGTGTGTTTTGGGCCGGGCTTGGTGGGCCGCTCTTGGCCAGAAAGTCCAAGGACACTTTTTAGTCCCATTCCACCCCTGCTGAGCTATGGTACATCAAGTCTAATGCTATTAAACCATTGTAAATTCACAAACTCCAATATCCACTTACAATGTATGATGAAATTCAATCCAAGGGAACTGGACTTGCTTGTAAAATAAGATACAGATAAGGCCTTTACAAACTCTTGCTTTTTCAGGTGGCTTTGCACAACCTATTACGAGATCACGCGCAGGATTGGTCTAAAAAGCTTACTGAAATTTAAATTCCTTTGTTACGCTTCTCACAATATCCACCTGGTGGCACATGGAAGGTTGAAAAGATCAACTTTAACAGCAAGCAGTAGTAAGTACAGTAAAGTGACTTTCACACAGCGATTCCAAAAAAATAAAAAAGAGAGTAAAAGTCATTCCGGCAACAGTTCTGGCATTGTGATATTCACAGTGCCAGAGCTGTCCCATAATCTGAGCACACAGACTTGGTGAAACTTTTTTCACAGCGTCTTAAGATTGCTAATAACTTGCGACTTCTCTCTTGAGAAGCCCTGCTCTTTCATCTTATTCTATATTTTCTAATAAACAACTGTGTCATCGCGATCAGTACCAATGAGCTGATGGGTGATTTGTTTGTCTGCGAGGATGGTGAGTAACTTCCTGGTCTCAGTATCACTACAGTTCACAGCCATTGTTTTCTTCTTTTAGTGTCTTTTGTCTTTAACTCTGCACACAAACTTTCTCCTTCGCTATAGCTCCCCCAGTTAAAGTGGCACACTATACCTACATCATCACAATGTCACACACCCTTTATGGCATTGGCTCTGCCTTTGTTCACACAGAAATGTTCCGGAATTGATCCCGGCAATGTTATTAGGGTCTGATCCTGGGAACAATTTTTCTGGCATTCCGGCTTTTGCTGGCGTTCACACAGAAGGCTCCTCAGCAATTATTCCAGGAAAATCTTGAGATCAAAGCCCAGTGTAAATTAATTTTAATAGTATACATTTTTATATTAGGTAAAACCTCCAACAACCAGTTTTTAGACAAGTGTGTAGCTGGTTCTAAACTATATATATATATATATATATATATATATATATATATACAGTACTGTGCAAAAGTTTTAGGCACTTGTAAAAAATGTTGCATAGTGAGGATGTCTTCAAAAATAATTTTCATTTATCACTTAATGTCATACAAAGTCCAGTAAACATAAAAAAGCTAAATAAATATTTGGTGTGACCACCTTTGCCTTTAAAATAGCACCAATTCTCCTAGGTACACCTGGACACAGTTTTTCTTGGTTGTTGGCAGATAGCTTTTTGGAGAATTCGCCACAGTTCTTCTATCAATTTAGGCTGTCTCAATTGCCTCTTTATGTAATCTCAGACTGACACAATGTTCAGTGGGGGGCTTTCTGGGGGCCATGACATCTGTTGCAGGCCCCCTGTCCTTCTATTCTAATCTTTTCTATTTGCAAAAGTAATGTTTGGGAGTCTAACATTTATATTTCCTATAGACACACTAAAGCTGAAGATATAAATAACCATCTTAAGACAAATGCTTTTGTGAAACATCTTACTGTATGTGCCTAAGACTTTTGCACAGTACTGTATATATATATATATATATATATATATATATATATATATATATATATATATATATATATATATATATATAAAATCAGTAAACATCGTATTGAATATTTCATTCAAATGGTTGTGAAAAAGGCGGAAAAAAACCCTATTTAATTGCATTCTTTAAATATAATAATTACCAGGTAATATTTATGAGGTATTTTCAAGTAATAATCCAATAATCAATTTACACACTGTTATTTTTGTAAAATGTTCAAATGTACAGTACATGGAATAATTCACACTCCCTAATAACACTCAGTACACATTTGCCTGATATATTTTATCATGGTAAATTATTAATTAACAATTTTTTAAATCTTTTAAAAAATTTTTTAATCCTATTTAATTTTATTCATTGGGGGTTGTTTCCTACAAAACTAGCATCCGAAGTTTCACTGGAATCAGAATTTATTTGTTTTAATTTAATTGTTATGAACCTTTATAATACACCTTGGTAACACTTTAGATTACAGCCCGCAATTTACAGCGTAAGTACACCGCATTTACAGCGTACCTTTTTTGTAATAATAGTGTACCTATAAATTACTTATGTGTAGGTATAAGGGAACAATATGTAAAGTTTGGGGAATAAAGTTACCAGGGGTAACAACCTGGAAAATTACAAATAATTTATACTGTAAGTATTTTATATCTAAGGGGTAACTATTCTAATATTACGTGGTATGTATGACCTACTATGCTAAACAACATGGAAAATTATAAATTATTTATACTGTAAGTATTTTATAACTAAGGTGTAACTATTCTAATATTACGTGATATATATGACCTACTATGCTAAACAACAATCTTACGTGAAACAAGGGGGTAACAAGTACCACTTTAAATTACAGCCCGCAGATGTTGTACTTACTCTGTAACTACGTGAAACAATGGGGTATATTTGCCAGTAATTAAATTAATACATTTAATTTTACTTGCCTTGAAACATGGAAGACCAAACTAAGTCAGATGCACTTTGCTATCAAAACAACATATCAATTATAGGCTACTGTATATATATATATATATATATATATATATATATATATATATATATATATATATATATATGCAGTAAGATGCAAGTGTTGTGTTGTATCATGTTATATTTGTATTTTATATCCTTGGAATAGCTGGAAAGAGGTAAGCTTGTTTTCCACTGCATTGCACCTTGATGGACTGCAATGCCATTCAAACAGAATAGCAGAACAAGTTATTTGGTGTATGTAACACACTTTCATCAGGTAAGTAGCCTTGATTTAAATTTCTAAATAAAATCATATAGCAAAAACCTCCATCATGTATCCTGTAATAATAGAATATGTACCCCGTAGTTAAAAAAAAAACATCCTATATGTATAATATAATACGTATTATTACAAAAAGGTATGCGGTGTATGTTCTTTCTAAATTGCTCCCAAACGATTGTTGTTTAGCATAGTAATTATTCAGCTCAATTCAGTTCAAGTTTTGTGTTCTCATCCGATAGTGTTAATACAGTTAGTTTGATAACATTTTCTGAATATTAATAGTCATTTAAGCCCCCTATGAGCAAGCTAAAGGCGACAACGGCAAGGAACCAAAACTCCATCAAATGACAGTAGTAAAAAAATAAAATAAAAAAAAAAACTCATGTATCTTGTAATAATAGAGTACGTACCCCGTAGTTAAAAAATACCCACAGTAGCCAATATGTGTAGGTACACTATTATTACAAAAAGGTATGCTGTGTATGTTCTTGCTTAATTGCTCTCAAAGTAAGTTTGTTGTTTAGCATAGTATAAGGTCATAAACCACGTAATATTGAATAGTTACCCCTTAGTTATAAAATACTTACAGTATAAATTATTTGTAATTTTCATGTTGTAACCCCTTTATTCCCTAAACTTTGCATATTGTTCCCTTATACCTACAAATACTTACTGTGTAGTTACACAGTTAATACAAAAAAGGCACGCTGTAAATTCGGTGTACTTACACTGTAAATTGTGGGCTGTAATCTAAAGTGTTACCTAAACTTTTATGAAATGTATCTGTAAAGTAGCATAACAAAACTGCTGTTTTTTTTATTATTTATTTATTTATGTATTTTTTTTTTTTTATTGTTTTCGTGTCTTATACTAATTGTAATAAACTGATTCTTCTGAAAGCTATTAATTGCTATAGATGGGAAAACAACCACCATTTGCCTGTCTATTTGATGACAGGAATAAAAGGGCGCTTTTGTTCAAATTTTGATATTATTGTCTATCTTTTTCAATAGATTAAAAAAAAAAAAAAAGAAAGAAAAAAACATTTGGATAGCTTGGCAGAATTCTGAGTTATTTAGTGGAATGCATGCATTAACTGAGCTTATAAAAGGTAAAAGGAGAAAATAAAGTGCACGAAAAATGGCATAATTTCTCTTAATTACACTTACATTAGCACAAACATGATGTTTAGGGCAGAATTCTGAGTTATTTTAGTGGAATGCATGTATGTAACAATGTTCATAAAAGGAGAAAGCAGTAGCCGGGTGATCAGTCCTGGTATCATTTTTATGTACACTCTCAAACAAAAAAACAGCCTTCCAATGGCAACTTAAATTGGGCTTTCCGCCACAAACACTCTAACTGAGCTTCTTAAAGAAAAAGAAAGCACTAAGTAGATAAAAAAAAACATTTCTAAGGACTACTAATGTTTTTGTTTTGCTGTACAGATATGTCTGATATGCTTAAAAGTGCTCCATTCATCCCAGGTTCATGATTCATGCAAGTTATTATCATGTGTTCTTAGATTTACATTTATTTATTCAGCAGACGCTTTTAGCGACTTGCAGATGAGGAAAGCAACAACAACAAGAAGTTAGAGTAATATTTAATATTTATTCATTAATATAAATGTTATAATATATTTATTAATATTTATAAATAATGTTTAATAATAATTTAGTAATGCTGTCAATATATTACAAGTTAATCGCAACAAATCTTGTTATTTTTACACATGAACACATTCAGTTCCTTCTTAAGCAAAGAAAACAAAAAGTGTTTGGTTCAGCAATTCATTTGGACACTCGTGAAATATATGTGCATATAAAGACAGCTAGATGTAGATTTCAGAAACAGTGCTCTTTACTTGTTTCACTTGCATAAATAGACAGATTGCTTTTTCTTAAACTATATGCATTGTTAAACAAACTGCATTAAATAATATAAACATTTTCACTTGGATGTACAGGCTGTTCTTACATATGTAAAAGATGTTTTGCCGCTGCTGTCCTCTGATGGACTTCTCATTAAAGTTTGTACAAACTACAATAATTTTCTGATCATTTACTTACCCAGGAGCAAGTCTGACTGTTGTGGATGTGTGTATTGAACACCCTGCTGTTCTTATTAAGGATCCACCCATTTTTAGATATCAAGGCTAATGCAAATTAAATGCCTTAATGCCGTTAAACATGTTTAAATAATTTCACGTGCGTTAATGCGGTAACTTTGCCAGCCCTATCATTTAAATTTTTATTAATTACAAACCATACCCAAGTCATACATGAAAAAACACCAGGCGCAGAACTCTAGCTTTCATTATCAGGTTGACTAAACCATTAGATATCAGTGTTAGTTCACTGAATGAAACACGACCGCCACCAACGGATCATGTATCACCTGCGCCACCTGACGGCACATTATCCAGCGTGAAATTGCAGCATTTGTTTATTTTCTTTTTTTTTTTAAAGGCTACATTATTTCACCGACCAGTCCAAGCAGCTACATCCATTTTTTGGTAGGGGATCCTGAAAAAGAGTGGTAAGGATTTTCCATAGAGAGGATGTCTTCAAAAATAATGCCATAATATTTTCATTTGTCAATTAATGTCATACAAAGTCCAGTAAACATTAAAAAAGGCAAAATCAATATTAAGTGTGACCACATTTGCCTTAAAAACAGCACCAATTCTTCTAGGTACACCTGATTGTTGGCAGATAGGATGTTCAAAGCTTCTTGGAGAATTCACCACCGTTCTTCTGTCTATTTTGGCTGTCTTAATTGCTTCTGTCTCTTCATGTAATCCCAGACTGACTTGTTGTTCAGTGGGGGGCTCTGTGGGGACAATGCCATCAGTTGCAGGGCTCCCTGTTCTTCTATTCTATTCTATTCTATTTGCAAAAGGAACGTTTGGGAGTCTAACATTTATATTTCCTATTGACACACTAAAGCTGAAGATATAAAAAAACCATCTTAAGAAAAATGTTTGTGTGAAACATCTTATGTGCCTAAGACTTTTGCACAGTACTGTGTGTGTGTGTGTGTGTATATATATATTATATATATATATATATATATATATATATATATATATATATATATATATATATATATTGTTTCACCTGCAGAGCCTGCTATCTCTCCTGTACACCGCCATACGTCACCATCCCCAGAGTACTAACTTCTCACAAACTACATTTCCCATAATCCTCCGTTTAGACTGATTACCGTCATGGTTACTTGCGTAACCTCCAGGGAACGAGACGTTGTGTTGATGTAGTGACACTAGGTGTCACTCTTGAGAGCCCGAGACACCTCTGGTCTTTGATAAAAGGCCAATGAAAATTGGCAAGTGGTATTTGCATGCCACTCCCCCGGACATACGGGTATAAAAGGAGCTGGTATGCAACCACACATTCAGGTTTTATGCTGAGGAGCCGAGACAAGGTCCTGCCATTTCAGCGAGTAGTTCAGCATTGTGGCAGGAGGGACAAAACGTCTCGGTCCCTCCATCAGGGAACGGAGGTTATGCAAGTAACCATGACGTTCCCTATCTTTCACTCACTCGACGTTGTGTCGATGTAGTGACACTAGGGTTCCCTATACAAAACGCCGCAACTGGCTGAACTGTGTTACGTGAACTGGCGGTGTGTGACGGGCAGACCACTGTGTGCCTCATAGCCAGCTCACCAGGCCGACACGTAACCTCCCCCAACATAGTTATGAGTGTTGAACGGCCCTTTGGGGACAAGTCAACTACCCAAAAGATAGAGACAGGCTAGCCCAGTCGTGGCCTCATTTCCCCTTCTTTTTTTTCACTCCCTAAAAAAAAAAGGGGGATTATCCGACTGGGCCAACCAGGTCTAGTCGGGGGGTGTCCCTCCCAAGGGACCACACCTCGCCCAGAGAGGGGGGGATATTTAAGTGGAAAATACGTTACATGGTCTTGCCGATCATGTGGAGAAGTCTCATGGTAGATCCTACCCAATGGGGGAGGAGTCACTACAAACATAGAGACTGTGGCAGAGGGGGCTCTGCCCAAGGAAGATACAGTTTGCCAACAGGGAAATGAATTAGTGGAAGATATACATCGCATGGAGTTACCTTTCAGGGAACCACCACATGCGGAACACCTATCCCAGAACAGGGCTTTTAGTTAGCACGTGAACTGGGCCGGCCACAGGGCTCGGAGGAAGTCAACCAGGGAACATAGTTTGTGAACACTACTGGGAATTAATGACGCACGTCTTCAGCTCAGAGGAGGTGAAAGGCGCTATGTGCAAGCAATACACCCAGCCAGCTATCCCGGGCTTATCCACTTGTATTGTGTGCCACTACTCAGGACGAAACCAGTTCCACCCAGAGGTTGTAGAACCTCACAAGGTGTTGGGTGTTTCCCAGCCTGCTGCTCTGCAAATGTCTGTTAGAAAGTCACCCCTGGCCAGGGCCCAGGAGGCCACTACACTGCCTGATAGAATGGGCTTGTAGCCCTACTAGGGGCGGCACGTCCTGGGCGTGATATGCCATAGCTATGGTGTCAGTGAGCCAGTGGGCGATCCTCTGCTTGGAGACAGCGCTTCCTTTCCGCTGTGCACCAAAGCAGACAAAGAGCTGCTCAGAGATCCTAAACTCTGCGTGCGAACCGAGCCGAGCGCAGCTCCTGCATCAATCCCGGGGCGGAACTACACTCGTGCAGTTCCTTTAGCACATTGGCGGACTTGCAGGAGAGCCATGGCATGCAGGGCAGAGGCGGCTTGTCCAGCGGCACTGTAGGCCTTGGCCGTCAGAGACGATGTAAACCTACAGGCCTTGGACGGGAGCTTTGGGCGTCTGCGCCAGGTGGCGGCACTCTGCGGACATAGGTGCACCACGAATGCCTTTATCCACTGGGGGGATTGCCGAATAGCCCTTGGCCACCCCACCATCAAGGGTAGTGAGGGTGGGGAAGCTGAATGTTCGGGACTGGGCAGTAAAAAGTGCCTCCCACGACCTTGTCAGCTCTTCGTGCACTTCCGGGCAGAAAGGAATGGGGGTGGGGCGTGGCTTTGAGCGGCACCGCAAGCCCAGGAACCAATCATCGAGCCGTGAGGGTTCAGGGGAAAGCAGAGGGTTCCACTCTAGCCCAACGCTCGTGGCTGCCCGGGAAAGTATGTCGTCATCTCCGCATCAGCCTGTGACTGGGCGACTGCACCCAAAGGGAGGAGCCCAGCTGAGGCTTCCGCGTCCGACTGGACGAGCCCACTCTCCGATGCTGCGCTTGAGAGCACATCACTTTCGTGGGCTCCGAATCAGAGGTCGAACTCGCTGTGAGACAAGCCAGCGGACTCATCCGGAAGCCCGATCGGGGCAGACGAGTGTGCTGGGGAATGGGAGGTCCGCGGGAGGATACCCGGCGGAGGCGGTCCCATTGGGGTCCCCAAATCGCCCCTAGTGCTAGCCGCACTGGCCTCATACCCGTGGGTAGAAGGACCGAGGTGGGGAGCCTCTGGGGTGGCTTGCTTTCTTACAAAGGTAAGCCACGACCGCATCATTGCCATGGACATGTTCTCGCAATGAGTACATGACCCATCCACAAATGCTGTCTCCACATGAGCAGTGCCCAGACACGAAAGACAGTGATCGTGACCGTCAGAAGGCGAGAGATAACGAGCGCAACCAGGAATAACACACAAAGGAAAGGCATCTTTAAAAAGAAGTGTCTTTAAAAAGACGTTCTGTGTGTGCCACTCTTTTAGAGAAATATACTCTTTTATTTCTGCTGAAGCACCCAGGGGCATTCTCTGCAGTGCACCAGTGCAGAGGAGGGAGAAGCCGCTGAAATGCGCCGTCAGATGCAGCAGAGGTGAATGAACAGTCGTGGGAATTCAGCTCAGTGAGCATGACCATTCGGCTCCGAAGAGAAAATCTGAACGAGTGGTTGCATACCAGCTCCTTTTATACCCGTATGTCCGGGGGAGTGGCATGTAAATACCACTCGCCAGTTTCATTGGCCTTTCATCAAAGACCAGAGGTGTCTCGGGCTCCCAAGAGTGAACCCTAGTGTTACTACATCGACACAACATCGAGTGAGTGACAGATAGGGAATCTCACATTTGTCTCACATTCACTCTGGTCATTTATGTTCCCTGTTTTCTTGCATTCAGTGCGAAGTCTTGTTTGCCTTGTCAACATTTCTGAGCATTATTTACCCATCCTGTTTTCCCTGTGTTTTGACTTCTGCCATTTCTTGTGTTTCCCAGCCAGCTTGTGAGTTTTTGTGGATTTATTGCCTGTTTAATGGATTACCCCTCTGCCTATCGGATTTACTTGGTTTGCCTTTCTGGAATGTTTACCTGTGTATCGAACTATTGCCTGCCTTTTGTTTACCCTTCTGCCTATCGGATTTACTTGGTTTGCCTTTCTGGACTGTCTGTCTGTGTACCGAACTTTTGCCTGCCTTTTGTTTACTATTGCTTGCCTTTTTGTTTTCCCTTTTATTTTGCTACTTTGTTCTACTATTTATACTGTTATTAAAACTGCACATGGATCTTAACACACCTGCTTCGGCATCCTCGCTACATATATACAGTTGTGCTCAAAAGTTTGCATACCCTGGCAGAAATTGTGAAATTTTGATTTTGAAAATATGACTGATCATGCAAAAAAACTGTCTTTTATTTAAGGATAGTGATCATATGAAGCCATTTATTATCACATAGTTGTTTGGCTCCTTTTTAAATCATAATGATAACAGAAATCACCCAAATGGCCCTGATCAAAAGTTTACATACCGTTGAATGTTTGGCCTTGTTACAAACACACAAGGTGATACACACAGGTTTAAATGGCAATTAAAGTTTAATTTCCCACACCTGTGGCTTTTTAAATTGCAATTAGTGTCTGTGTATAAATAGTCAATGAGTTTGTTAGCTCTCACGTGGATGCACTGAGAAGGCTAGATACTGAGCCATGGGGAGCAGAAAAGAACTGTCAAAAGACCTGCGTATCAAGGTAATGGAACTTTATAAAGATGGAAAAGGATATAAAAAGATATCCAAAGCCTTGAAAATGCCAGTCATTACTGTTCAGTCACTTATTAAGAAGTGGAAAATTTGGGGATCTCTTGATACCAAGCCAAGGTCAGGTAGACCAAGAAAGATTTCAGCCACAACTGCCAGAAGAATTTTTCGGGATACAAAGAAAAACCCAAAGGTAACCTCAGGAGAAATACAGGCTGCTCTGGAAAAGATGGTGTGGTTGTTTCAAGTTGCACAATACGACGATACTTGAAAAAAATGAGCTGCTTGGTCAAGTTGCCAGAAAGAAGCCTTTACTGTGCCAATGCCACAAAAAAGCCTGGTTACAATATGCCCGACAACACCTTGACATGCCTCACAGCTTCTGGCACACTGTAATTTGGAGTGACGAGACCAAAATAGAGCTTTATGGTCACAACCATAAGCGCTATGTTTGGAGAGGGGTCAACAAGACCTATAGTGAAAAGAATACCATCCCCACTCTTACGCATGGTGGTGGCTCACTGATGTTTTGGGGGTGTGTGAGCTCTAAAGGCATGGGGAATCCTGTGAAAATTGATGGCAAGATGAATGCAGCATGTTATCAGAAAATACTGGCAGACAATTTGCATTCTTCTGCACGAAAGCTGCACATGGAATGCTCTTGGAATTTCCAGCATGACAGTGAACCTAAGCACAAGGTCAAGTTGACCCTCCAGTGGTTACAGCAGAAAAGATGAAGGTTCTGGTGTTGCCATCACAGTCTCCTGACCTTAATATCATCGAGTCACTCTGGGGAGATCTCAAACATGCGGTTCATGCAAGACAACCAAAGACTTTGCATGACCTGGAGGCATTTTGCCAAGACGAATGGTCAACTATACCACCTGCAAGAATTTGGGGCCTCATAGACAACTATTACAAAAGACCGCATGCTGTCAATGATGCTAAAGGGGGCAATACACAGTATTAAGAACTAAGGGTATGCAGACTTTTGAACAGGAGTCATTTCATTTTTTTCATTGTTTTGTTTTATGATTGTGCCGTTCTGTTATAACCTACAGTTTAATATGAATCCCATAAGAAATAAAATAAATGTGTTTTGCCTGCTCACTCATGTTTTCTTTAAAAACGGTACATATATTACCAATTCTCCAAGGGAATGCAAACTTTTGAGCACAACTGTATATATATATATATATATATATATATATATATATATATATATATATATATATATATACACTATATTGCCAAAAGTATTCGCTCATCTGCCTTTAGACGCATATGAACTTAAGTGACATCCCATTCTTAATCCATAGGGTTTAATATGACGTCGGCCCACCCTTTGCAGCTATAACAGCTTCAACTCTTCTGGGAAGGCTTTCCACAAGGTTTAGGAGTGTGTTTATGGGAATTTTTGACCATTCTTCCAGAAGCGCATTTGTCAGGTCAGACACTGATGTTGGACGAGAAGGCCTGGCTCGCAGTCTTCACTCTAATTCATCCCAAAGGTGCTCTATCGGGTTGAGGTCAGGACTCTGTGCAGGCCAGTCAAGTTCTTCCACACCAAACTCGCTCATCCATGTCTTTATGGACTTTTCTTTGTGCACTGGTGCGCAGTCATGTTGGAACATGAAGGGGCCATCCCCAAACTGTTCCCACAAAGTTGGGAGCATGGAATTGTCCAAAATCTCTTGGTATGCTGAAGCATTCAGAGTTCCTTTCACTGGAACTAAGGGGCCAAGCCCCACACCATAAACCCCCCTCCACCAAACTTCACTGTTGGCACAATGCAGTCAGACAAGTACCGTTCTCCTGGCAACCGCCAAACCCAGACTCGTCCATCAGATTGCCAGATGGAGAAGCGTGATTAGTCACTCCAGAGAACGCGTCTCCACTGCTCTAGAGACCAGTGGCGGCGTGCTTTACACCACTGCATCCGACGCTTTGCATTGCACTTGGTGATGTATGGCTTGGATGCAGCTGCTCGGCCATGGAAACTCATTCCATGAAGCTCTCTACACACTGTTCTTGAGCTAATCTGAAGGCCACATGAACTTTGGAGGTCTGTAGCGATTGACTCTGCAGAAAGTTGGTGACCTCTGCGCATTATGCGCCTCAGCATCCACTGACCCCGCTTTGTCATTTTACGTGGCCTACCACTTCGTGGCTGAGTTGCTGTCATTCCCAATCGCTTCCACTTTGTTATAATACCACTGACAGTTGATTGTGGAATAATTAGTAGCGAGGAAATTTCACGACTGGACTTGTTGCACAGGTGGCATCCTATCACAGTACCATGCTGGAATTCACTGAGCTCCTGAGAGCGGCCCATTCTTTCACAAATGTTTGTAGAAGCAGTCTGCATGCCTAGGTGCTTCATTTTATACACCTGTGGCCATGGATGGATTGGAACACCTGAATTCAATTATTTGGATGGGTGAGCGAATACTTTTGGCAATATGGTGTATATATGTGTGTGTGTGTGTGTATATATATATATACACATCATGATGGCGCTGCGGATGGCCACCTCGGTGTGGAGCGCTTCTATTGTTTTGTTATTTTTGTTTGTTTGTCCTGTGTTTAGTAATCTTTTTTCAGTCAGTTTTACCAGAGACAAACTGCTGAACATTGGACAGCATACACCAGTCAATATTTTCCCAGATTTTGAATATTCAGATGTTTTGTTTGACATTCTAGTCAGAGGCGCGGCTGTATTGTTTAAACGCGCTAGGAGACGCAGGCGAGGGAGACGAGCAGGCGCGCTGGTCAGGCTCCGTCGGAGCGGCTTTCGAACAACGCTGCCGAGCATTCATCTAGCAAATCTCTGCTCTCTCCCTAACAAAATGGACAAACTACATCTTCTCACCCACACAAACAAGGACTTTTCAAACTCTGCTGCCTTGTGCTTCACAGAAACCTGGCTGAGTGAAGCCATTCCAGAATGTTCAGAGCAGATTGCATCACGGAGTTAACGGGGAAAACGAGAGGCAGTGGAACATACTTTTACATCAATGAAAGTTGGTGTACAGATGTAACAACGTTAAAGAGGATGTGCTATCCTAATTTGGAAGCACTCTTTATTAACTGTAAGCCTTTCTACTCGCCGCGGGAGTTTTCCTCGTTTATTCTGTTGAGTGTGTATATCGCACCAAACGCGTGTTTGAACACAGCGCTGCAACAGCTGGCTGATCAAATCACAGACACAGAACAACAATACCCGGACTCAGTTATTATTATTCTTGGGGATTTTAACAAAGCAAACCTCACACGTGAACTGCCCAAATACAAATAGTACATTACATGCCTCACCAGAGACAGAAATATACTGGATCATTGTTACACAACAATAAAGGATGCATATTGCTCTGTCCCTAGAGCAGCTTTGGGACTATCTGATCACTGTCTGGTTCAAATCTGCTAAGCCTGAATTAAGGACTGTAAAGAGATGGACCAACGAAGCAGAGCTGGAACTACAAGCCTGCTTTGACTGCACTGATTGGAGTGTTTTTGAGGCTGCAGACACCAATCTGGATGAGCTCACAGATACTGTTACATCATATATCAGTTTTTGTGAGGATATGTGCATTCCTACTAGGACTTATTTAACATTTAACAACGACATACCATGGTTTACAGCGGAACTCAGGCAGCTTCGTCAGGCCAAAGAGGATGTTTACAGAGTTGGGGATAAAGTCTTGTACAATCAGGCCAGGAACACACTGAATAAGGGAATCAGAGTGGCTAAAAGAAGATACTCTGAGAAGCTGAAAAACAAGGTTTCAGCTAACGACCCTGCATCACTGTGGAGTTGCATGAAACAACTTACGAATTACAGGACTCCTGCCCCCAACCCTGTGGTGGACCAACAACTGGCTGATGACCTGAATGTGTTCTACTGTAGATTTGAAAGGCCCAATCTCACACCCCACACCCACTCTGACCTTCACTTCACACAGACACCAACACCTCCTGCAACCCCCCTCCTCCCCCTCCTGCTACTCAACCTGCACTTAAGATCTGTGAAGATGATGTGAGCTGCGTCTTTCGACAGCAAAGGATAAGGAAAGCACAGGGCCCAGTTGGCGTTTCACCTGCAAGTCTTAGATCCTGTGCTAACAAGCTGGCCCCCATCTTCACACAGATCTTCAACAGATCTCTGGAGCAGTGTGAAGTCCCATGCTGCTTCAAACGTTCCACTATCATCCCCATCCCAAAGAAACCAAAAATCACAGGACTTAATGACTACAGACCTGTCGCCCTGATGTCTGTGGTCATGAAATAATTTGAGAGACTGGTGTTGGCCCACCTGAAGAACATCACAGGACCCTTTCTAGTTCCCCTTCAATTTGCTTATTGAGCAAACAGGTCTGTGGATGATGCAGTCAACATGGGATTGCATCATATCCTGCAACATCTGGACAGACCAGGGACATATGCAAGGATCCTTTTTGTGGACTTCAGTTCGGCTTTCAACACCATCATCCCAGCTATACTCCAGAATAAATTACACCAACTCTCTGTTCCCTTGTCTATCTGTCAGTGGATTACCAGCTTTCTGACGGACAGGCAGCAGCTTGTGAGACAGGGAAAACTCACTTCCAGCACCTGTACAATCAGCACTGGTGCCCCCCAGGGATGTGTGCTCTCCCCACTACTTTTCTCCCTCTACACCAATGACTGCATCGCCAAGGACCCCTCTGTCAAGCTCCTGAAGTTTGCAGACGACACCACTGTCATTGGCCTCATCCGAGATGACGATGAGTCTGCATACAAAAGGGAGATTAAACAGCTGGCTGTCTGGTGCAGTCAAAACAACCTTGAGCTGAACACACTCAAAACGGTGGAGATGATTGTGGACTTTAGGAGGAACACCCCAACACTGACCCCCCCCCCAACCATTCTAAACAGCACTGTGGCAGCAGTGGAGTCATTCAGGTTCCTGGGCACTACCATCTCACAGGACCTGAAGTGGGAGACCCACATTGACTCCATTGTGAAAAAGACCCAGCAGAGGTTGTACTTCCTTTGCCAGCTGAGGAAATTCAACCTGCCACAGGCGCTGCTGATACAGTTCTACTCAGCAGTCATTGAGTCTGTTCTCTGCATTTCAGTAACTGTCTGGTTTGGTTCAGCTACGAAATCAGACATCAGAAGACTACAAAGGACAGTTCGGACTGCTGAGAGGATTATTGGTTGCCCCCTGCCCCCCCCTTCAAGAACTATACACTTCCAGAGTGAGGAAAAAGGCTGGAAAAATCACTCTGGACCCCACTCACCCTGCCCACTACATTTTTGAACTATTGTCTTCTGGCCGACGCTTCAGAGCTCTGAGCACCATAACTGTCAGGCACAGGAACAGTTTTTTCCCTCAGGCTATCCATCTCATGAACAGTTAAATTGCCCCATTGAGCAATAACTATGTGAAATACACAGTTTAATCTTTCTTATATTTATCCAAAACATCCAACCTCTTCTGCCATTTCATTCCTCTGAAAAAAAGAAAAAAAAAAACATTTGCACTGTACATAACAGATTTTTATTTACACTGTATATAACAGATTGTATTAGATTTGCACTACCCATGTGTATGCGTGTATGTATGTATGTGTGTGTCTGAACGTATGTGTATAATTATTTTTTATTATTATCTATGTCTTGCTGCTGTTTTTGTATTGTTTTTGTATGGTTGTACACTGGAAGCTCCTGTCACCAAGACAAATTCCTTGTATGTGTAAGCATACTTGGCAATAAAGCTCATTCTGATTCTGATTCTGACACACACACACACACACACACATATATATATATATATATATATATATATATATATGTATATATAAGTAGATAGTATTACCATGCTCTTTTCTTGCATATGGTATTGCACTAAAACACAAAAGCACTTTGGACATGTACCATGGTAACATTATCGTATTCTTTGATATATCTTAGAATACCATGTAAATACCATGGTAGGCCAATATGCATGTGGCAGTCAAACAGTACCATGGTAAATATATGAAAGCAATATGGTATTATTTCCATATTGTCATATAATGGACATTATTTTTACCATGGTACCACCACAATGTTGTAAATTATGTAATGTTCTAAATTCAACATTTTTAAAAGTATTACAAGAATTTCATTGACCATCTGCAATAAAAACAAGAGTCAAAGGCAAGAGAAAGTGAGAGAGAAAAAAAGAGCAAGATAAAGACAGGGCAAGAGTAATCTAAATGTAACAGAATATTATTTGTACCCAACACTGTGCTGCCACGTTTACCTACAAAATATTTATTCACACCACACAAAATAAAGAAATAAACTCACACAAAGGTCAATGTCAAGTGAATGACTTGAACCCTCTCTTTGCTCTGTCATTTTCTGACTTTCTCTATTTTTTTTTTCCTACTAGTGTCTTGCTGTCTTTCAAACCTTTGATCTGTGCGCCAGTAATAGGAGAAACATCAAATAGCTTCAGCTCTGTCAGGTGGGCCTTCTCTCTCTCTCTCTCTTTATTTCTATCTCTGTCTTTTTATTTCTATCTCTCTCTCTTCCTTCTCTCCAGATGACACTATTTTGTTGCGTGTGATTTCTTACAGCTGAACATCTCCAAAGCTCTCTATCAGACAAATAAAGTGAAGCTTACACAATACACAGCTTCAAGGCAGGTTAAAGTCATCTAAAACATTCGGTTTGTGAGGCTGTGCACTGAAGGCTTTTATTACGGAGACCTGTCTGCCTTCATATTCTGTCATATTACCCATTAATATGTAAGTAAGGCGCATCCTGATTTTCCTGAGTGAGACACGTTCTTGGGTCAACAAGGGAAGTGCTTAATGTGATATTGTTCAACCAATAAGAGCTGACTTTGTGACATCATCAGGCTTTTGCACCCTTTTGAATTTCAACAGGCTTCAATCACATGTAGAACCATTCAACTGGGGAAGGTAAGTTAAGAACATTTCTTTTAAATATACTTAGAAATGTCGCTTTTGAGCATACTTTAATTTTATAATAATATAATGAATAAATTGATTTTTAGCAAACTTGCTCATTTACATTTGCTAACTTGCTGTGTCACCCAATGCTAGCTTGATAACCTAATGTTATTTACTGAGTCTTTTGTGTAATAACCATTTTCACAAAATGAAAAAGAAATTTAATGAAATTAGATACAGTTGTGCTCAAAAGTTTACATACCCTGGCAGAAATTGTGAAATTTTGATTTTGAAAATATGACTGATCATGCAAAAAAACTGTCTTTTATTTAAGGATAGTGATCATTTATTATCACATAGTTGTTTGGCTCCTTTTTAAATCATAATTATTGGGCCTCATGTATTATTGATAGAAGACAAAGGCAGGCCTAACACAGTCGTAAAACCTAACTCAGGCCCACATACAAAGTAATAAATCTTACTGATAAAAACCGCACCAAAATCAAACAAAGGGAGTCCAAAACAGACTACAAATCCCATGAAGCCTTGCTCACTAAAGGATCGAACTCTCAACTCCTATTGGATGAGGCACACAACAGAACGGCCCTCAACCATGATGTCATCGGGAGTAGAAATAACTCTGAGATGCTTCTGGGGTTTGCTTCCAGCAACTTTGCTCGCCATGTGTAGATGCAGCTCATCGCTGCTCTCAGGTGTAGCCTCGTGGCACAAGGAAGTAATGTCCAACTTGAGACTGTGGCCATACAATCTCCATCTCGCTGGATGAGTTGAGATTACTCTGTGTTCCACCGAACACAGAGCAATCCGCATCTTCATCCATTTGCCTGCAGAAGTGAAGAGAGAAAAGATTTCTCTTCCATCTTCAATCAAGTCAACGTCACTGATTTCTCTGCCAGCCCGCCGAGAATCAGCAGCCGTACCGCCCGCCGACAGAGTGAGGAAACGGCCTCCCGTCATCACCCGAGCCTCGAGGAACCAAGTCGGAGTTAAAGGATGGATGAACACACATTCTACGTCCTCATACAATTCAAGTAAGAGGTTTACGTCTGGGCAGAGATAGAATATTATAATGTGTTATTCTTGTGTATCAAGGTTATTGCTTGTACAGTTTACGGACCGCCGAGTCTGCTCATTGCTAATAATAATACTCAAGGTATTAATTATCATGAATGAGATTTGCTGTGTTGTAGTCCAACCACATTGGACTGTTGTGCATTTCCACCATCGCGGGTGAGACCGGCACACTGAGTTTATCCATTAAAGAATCAAAGACTGCGGGGCGGTTTACGAGCCATCCACCGCGTCTCTGAGTGATAAACTAATAGCTGCTTTCTCTCCCACGATCGCGAAATCGGCTTTGAGGCCGTCACTTTATTCTCTCTCTCTCTCGTACTAAACACATGCATGCCACCCCTCACAAACATTCTCGCACACATTTTTGGCTAGTAGATAGCTTCGTGATAAAGCTCAGCTTTGTCCCTAAGCTATCATACAAGCGGATACACACGGTAAACTGGTAGATGCCATTGACTGGTTTCTCTCTGCCCACATTCGCGGCCATATTCTCTGGCTGGAAGTTTTGCGTGACATACTCTCCACGAGAGTCACGTCCGCCATTTTGTGCACGTCCCTCCTTACACACACACACACACACACACACACACACTCTCTCTCACACACACACACCCTCATGTGTTATAGGATTATTTTGATTTCCATATCTAATCATATCACTGTTTAGTTTGTAGCTGTAAGTCGGAAGTTTATTGACTGCATTGTATTAATTATTAATTGATATTACTGCATAAATAAACTTTTTTATATTTAAAAGAGAAGTGTTTTGGTTTGTTTTTCATACACCTGTGTCCAATGCTGACGGGATGTCAGTGCTTGGATTCAAGCCTTCATTCATTGTTTCTTTTCGAAAATCGATATTCGGATGTCAATTTTCCTAAGAGAACAATCTAATATTGAGACTGTTATACTATCTAGTTATTAGTCCCTGATTCAAGGGTGGTGCCCCAGCGAAATTAATCCTTATTAATATTCTATTGATTTTTTTGATAATTGATAATTATCTTTGATGATTGTTGAATTTGAAGGATCAATAAGCTAGTGTTAATTTTAATCAATGTTTCATCGATGTTAACAATTAATGATTATCTTTGATAATTGTTGATTTAAAGGATTAAAAAAGCTAACATTGATTCAAATAAATGTTCTATTGATTTTAATAATTAATAATTATCTTTGATAATTATTAATTATTGCTAATAACAAACCCGCTCCTAAACATAGAGCACTACATTTACTGGAACCCCATATGAGGTTTTAATGAGTTAGATTCAATTAATTAATTTAAATATTAATTAATAACTAAAGAAATAATTATTAATTATTTCTGATAGTAACACTGATCTAAATAACCAGTAAAGCCCTACATAATGATAACAGAAATCACCCAGATGGCCCTGATCAAAAGTTTACATACCCTTGAATGTTTGGCCTTGTTACAGACACACAAGGTGACACACACAAGTTTAAATGGCAATTAAAGGTTAATTTACCACACCTGTGGCTTTTTAAATTGCAATTAGTGTCTGTGTATAAATAGTCAACGAGTTTGTTTGATCTCACATGGATGCACTGAGCAGGCTAGATACTGAGCCATGGGGAGCAGAAATGAACTGTCAAAAGACCTGCGTAACAAGGTAATGGAACTTTATAAAGATGGAAAAGATATAAAAAGATATCCAAAGCCTTGAAAATGCCAGTCAGTACTGTTCAATCACTAATTAAGAAATGGAAAATTTGGGGATTTCTTGATACCAAGCCAAGGTCAGGAAGACCAAGCAAGATTTAAGCCACAACTGCCAGAAGAATTGTTCAGGATATAAAGAAAAACCCACAGGTAACCTCAGGAGAAATACAGGCTGCTCTGGAAAAAGATGGTATGGTTGTTTCAAGGAGCACAATACGATGATACTTGAACAATGCATGGTTGAGTTGCCAGAAAGAAGCCTTCACTGCGCCAAAAAAGCCCGGTTACAATATGCCTGACAACACCTTGACATGCCTCACAGCTTCTGGCACACTGTAATTTGGAGTGACGAGACCAAAATAGACGTTTATGGTCACAACCATAAGCGCTATGTTTGGAGAGGGGTCAACAAGACCTATAGTGAAAAGAATACCATCCCCACTATGGTGGTGACTCACTGATGTTTTGGGGGCTCTAAAGGCACAGGGAATCTTGTGAAAATTGATGGCATGATGAATGCAGCATGTTATCAGTAAATACTTGCAGGCAATTTGCATTCTTCTGCACGAAAGCTGCACATGCTGCTCTTGGACATCCAACACGACAATGACCCTAAGCACAAGGCCAAGTTGACCCTCCAGTGGTTACAGCAGAAAAAGGTGAAGGTTCTGGAGTTGCCATCACAGTCTCCTGACCTTAATATCATCGAGCCACTCTGGGGAGATCTCAAACGTGCGGTTCATGCAAGACGACCAAAGGCATTTTGCCATGACAAATGGGCAGCTATACCACCTGCAAGAATTTGGGGCCTCATAGACAACTATTACAAAAGTCTGCATGCTGTCATTGATGCTAAAGGGGGCAATACACAGTATTAAGAACTAAGGGTATGCAGACTTTTGAACAGGGGTCATTTCATTTTTTTCATTGTTTTGTTTTATGATTGTGCCGTTCTGTTATAACCTACAGTTTAATATGAATCCCATAAGAAATAAAATAAATGTGTTTTGCCTGCTCACTCATGTTTTCTTTAAAAATGGTACATATATTACCAATTCTCCAAGGGTATGCAAACTTTTGAGCACAACTGTATCCTTTTTGCTTGCTGCCTCGCTAGCATAAATGCTTGCAACAGCTGACTAGACCTACAATATGTTGACCTAGAGAATTCATTCTATTTTTAATCATCCCAGTAAAATGTAAATCAGAATGACTAACTGTGTTATGTATTATTTAATGCTTTTAGTTTATATTGTTATTCCATTATCACAATGAGTTTTACTATGGTTTAATCCTTTATGTGGTTAAATGTGAAGTACTCAGCAGTTTAGTCTCACACCCTGTCTACACTGGGTACATCCGTTGACGCGACGCAGCGCAGCAGCTTGAGGCTGCTACACTGGACATGTTAAAGCCAATTTCTAAACCGCTACATTTGCATTGCTTGCAGGAGCAGCTCCAGCGCGTACAGCATGAAATAGAACGGGGCATCTGTTTATTGTTGATGCTATGTGACGCACTGCATTGAACACTTCCAGTGTAGACTGCATCGTATCGATTATACTTGGGTTCTATTGTTTTTAGCGTGATGCGACCCTCGCATCCGGTGTAGACGGGATGTCAGGAACATGTGGCAAAGTTGACCTAGGGACATCATACAGTTGTGTTATTCAGTTAAGTTTATCTAGGGACGTCATACTGTTGTGTTGTGTTATATACTGTAGTTATGTTGATCTAGGGATGTCATACTGTTGTGTTGTGTTATTCAGTTATGTTGTTCTAGGGACAGAATACTGTTGTGTTGTGTTATATAGTTATGTTGATCTAGGGACGGCATACTGTTGTGTTATATAGTTATGTTGATCTAGGGACGTCATACTGTTGTGTTATTCAGTTATGTTGATCTAGGGATATCATACTGATCTATTTTGACCTCACTCTGACCGTCACTACGGTCTAAATAGAATGATAACCTTCATTCCGCCTTCTCTCGAGACCTTATGTAAACAAAGTCATGCCCATGACTCCGGAAGCGGAACGTCATGTACTTATAAAAGCGGGTTAAACTTCCGGCTCATTCTCTTTACCTTTCTCGCCTCAGAGACCTGGTACAGTTAGGAACCAAATTAATATTTGTTTATTCACCATTCAATTCATCACCCAGGTGGTGCAGGTGCCTTGTGTCACTGTGAATTGTGGTGTTTTCTTGCTTATTTTTTGTATTATTCGGTACCATCACTCAATTCATGCTGTATGTGCCTGTGAATTGTGATGAGTTTTATTGCATTATTCTGATATTCTGAGGCTAGTTTCTAACATACTAGCCATTCAATATTATGGATTATTTCTGTTTTCTTTCAGAGTATCCATCAGTTAAACCTAGTGAATATACTTCATTACAAAATTTTGGTGAGTATTGTTGCCCTTTTTGTGCCCTATATCAATGTTCGCAGTCGTTGGGGTTTGATATAGGCCTGCTAGGTACGTTCGCGTACTGGTGCGGGCCTTTTGCTTTGCGTGGGCTTGATTTACCCTTCACTGCTGTTCGCAGTCAGTGGGATTGTGTGGGGCCTTACCTGGTGTGGCAGGGGTATCATGGCCTCTCAGTGCTGCCGATTTTGTCGATCAGATATGGACCCTCGTAATGGACATAGATAATGCCCTTCATGCCTGGGGATGGCTCATTTGAGGGAGGATGTGGATAATAGCGCTAATAGGGTATGCGGTTCTGTACCTGAGCGTGGTAGGGAAAGGGAACGCTCATCAGACAGGCCTAGTCATAAGCGTTCTCGCAAGCACTCACGTGATCGTTATGACGCTGCACACAGATCAAGCCATGAGAGGGTGGTTGAAGTAGCTAAATGCACAACACCTGCTCTGCCAGCAGAAGGTGGCAACATAGAAACTCAACTACAGATCCTGGCAGCTATTCAGAGTTTATCGTAGAGGATGGACAGAGTTGAAGCTTGTCACTCATTCTCACCATCACTACTTAATGGTCAGGAATGCGTTCCTCCACCTGGGCAACAGTGTCATCCTGACAAAGGCGCAGGGGATGTTGATGTATTATCTCTTCTTGCTCCCCACTCTCTGTTCAATAATACACAGCAGTCGGAAGGAGTGAGCCAATGGGAGGAACCCCATTCGGATCCCGCTGAAGTGGATGAGGAATCGGCAGTGATGGAGGATTTTCCAGTGAATACTCTTGTTACTAGGGTATTTAGTGCAGCAAAGATTGATGGTTTGCAGCCTTCTTTGCCTGATCCAGGTCCTGTCGGGGGTGTCTGGGATGGCATATCTCAGACTAATTCTCCACCTTGCATTCCAGTGGCAGATGATTATACCTCAATGTTGAGGACAGCATGGAAGAAACCATTTCAGAAGCCTCAATTCAATGCAGGCTGTAGACGGTTGGCCAATGCCCGTTACTGAATGGAAACTGGACTGGGGGACATGCCGCCAGTAGAACAAGCGATAGCATCATGCTAACTCTCGCTGTCCCAGGAGTGTGCGAAAACTGACCGTCTGATCTCACAATCTTTTAATGCTGCTGCATGTGCAGCTCGTACAGGCAATGCTTTGGCTATCCTCTTAGCAGCCCTAAGGAAAACAGTAAGTGTGGATGACCAGGATTCTAAGAACCTTTTTGATTCTGCTCTGGCAGCCCACTCACAATTGACATGTGATGTGGGGGAGACTATGTCTTCAGCTGTTTTATGTCGTAGACAGATATGGCTGGCACAAACCTCTTTGCCAGAGGCTATAAGATGTGAACTAATGAATTTGCCAGTAATGCCCGGTCATGTCTTTCATTCAGATTTTCAGGAGGTGCTGGATAGGTCTGAGCGCTCCATTACCACGAGAGAAGCTGTCCAGCGGGCTTGTCACAAACCAGCTCCAGACTTCAGACAAAGATCTCAAGAAACTCAAAAGCCACAGCAACCTGCTTGGCCTAGACACACGAGTGGTGATCCTATTAGTGTTCAGTGGCAGAGCTTTTGGGTCCAAAGACAAAATCCTGCCACACATCTCCAGAGGAGATCTCAGTCCCGTGGGGAAGGCAAACAGAGAAGCTCTCGGAGGGGTAAAGGACATGACGGCAGTCCTGCAAAAGGGGTCAGGGGCCGGCCGTTGACTGTTCCTCCCAACTTTCACAGGCCAGTTGGGAGAGAGTGGTCACAGACCAGTGGGTTTTATCCACAATAGATCACAGATATCGACTACAGTTTCGACACCCACTGTTGGAGCCCATATTGATAGAAGAGGTGCAGACTCTTTTACAAAAAAGAGCAATTGCAAAGGTGCCCTTCAACGCACAGCAGATTGTGTTTTATTCAACCTATTTCATAGTTCCCAAAAAATATGGTGGTCATCATCCCATTCTCGATCTCAGGCACCTCAACCAGTACTTAAGAATTCTTCCATTCCAAAATATTTATACAAAGATGGTATTGCAGTCCATACGTGCAGGAGAATGGTTCATATCCCTGGACTTAAAATATGCATATTTTCACATTACAATTTGTCCAGAGCACAGGCCTTTTCTCCGCTTTGCTTTTCAAGGCCAAGCTTTTCAGTTCCAGGTTCTATCATTCGGCCTGTCTTTGGCACCGAGAGTTTTTACTCAGGTGACCTCAGCCGCCCTAGCTCCCCTTCAGTTGTGGGGTATCAAAATCCTGCCATATCTGGATGACTGTTTAATTTGTGCTCCTCCTCTACAGCAGGTGATCAGGAACACAGAGGAGGTACTCACTCATATTCTATCCCTGGGGTTCACGAAGAAGAGCAGTCTCCAGCCTCAACAGCAGGTAAAATTCCTGGGGAAATATTTCAATTCCATAACAATGGAAGCATGTCTCACTCCCCAGGGAATAGACATCCTGGAGAAGGCATTAAGTCACTTCCAGAAGGGGAAGCATTTGACAGCTCACTGGATTCAGAAACTGGTAGGACTGATGGCGGCAGCATCAATGGTGATTCCTTTAGGCATGCTGAGGACACATCCGATACAGAGATGGTTCAGTTATTTTCGTCTTCATCCAAAAAAGGACAGAAGAAAGAGGCTGTTGGTGACGCAGGCCTGCATGCGGGCCTTACTCCATTGGAGGGACAAGGATTTCCTCTGCCGGGGAACCCCACTGGGCAATCTTCCTCACAGAAGATCAGTGATAACAACAGATGCATCACTGACAGGCTGGGGAGCCGTTTGGGAAGGCAGGTCAGTAAGTGACAAATGGTCATCAGAACACATAAATGTGCTCGAACTGAGGGCTGTTCATCTTGCTCTCAAGGGCTCTCCATTTTTACTACACAAGCATGTGCTAGTGAGAACGGATAGTACCTCGGCAGTTTACCACACAAATAACCAAGGTGGGACTACACTGTCTCCAGGTGGCAATGGATCTGCTGACATGGACATGGCCATGGCTGTCCTCACTGAGGGCAATCCACATCCCGACATTTTTTCCAGAACAGGGCCTCTCCCAGGAGAGTGGTGGTTACACACGGAGGTAGTAGCCCAAATTTGGGCCCGATACGGGACAGCTCAGGTAGATCTTTTTGCCTCCAGGGAGACAACCCATTGCCTGGGATAGTACTCCCTCACGGTACAAGAAGGCAGCTTAGGCCTGGATGCTCTGTGTCACAAGAGTGACCGACAGGCTTATTAAATGCTTTTCCCCCCTTTCCTCTGATTTCCCAGGTCATCCAGAGGATCAGGGAGGGTCATTGCACAGTTCTGCTAGTTGCTCCATGCCCAACCCTGCCTTTTTACCAAAAGTACTTAATCCTCAGTTTAGAAATCAAGTTCTGGAGGTAGTTCAATTTCAACTCCCTTCTTCTTCACAGGCAGAACAGCAGAGTGTGCTCACTCTATGTCCAGTAAGCGCATTACGCACCTATGTAAATTTTATTCAGTCTTTGAGGAAGTCTCATTCTCAGCTTTTTGTTACCTATGGAAAGGCCAGACTGGGGTTGCCACTTTCTAAGCAACGTTTGTCACGTTGGTTGGTTGATGTTATTTCCCATGCTTATATGGAAAGAGGGTTGCCAGTTCCTTTGGGAATACGGGCCCACACAACCAGAAGTGTAGCTACTTCATGGGCGCACTAAAAGGAGTTCCTGTAGGAGAAATTTGTGTGGCAGCATCATGGTCTGCACCATGTACGTTCACAAAATTTTACAGAGTTGATGTAACTAGTGCAACACCTGTCAGCACTGCAGTTTTGATGTCTGTTGCCCAGCGAGGTTTGAATAGTTCGGATTCTGTAGTTCCTCGTGACCCTGTTGACAAGAGTCATCCTATTTAGACCGTAGTGATGGTCAGAGTGAGGTCGAAACAGATCGTAAGTTATGAATATAACAATGGATCTGTGAGACCAAAGAATGACCGTCACTATCCTTGTCGCTCGGAACACTGGGGCGTTCAAGGTAAGAGAATGAGCCGGAAGTTTAACCCGCTTTTATAAGTGTGTGATGTTCCACTTCCGGGGTCATGGGCATGACTTTGTTTACATAAGGTCTCGAGAGAAGGCAGAATGAAGGTTATCATTCTATTTAGACCATAGTGATGGTCATCCTTCAGTCTCACAGATCCATAGTTATATTCATAACTTACATTGTGTTGTGTTATTCAGTTATGTTGATCTAGGGACGGCATACTGTTGTGTTGTGTTATATAGTTATGTTGATCTAGGGACTTCATACTGTTGTGTTATTCAATTATGTTGATCTAGGAACGTCATACAGTTGTGTTGTCTTATATAGTTATGTTGATCTAGGGACGTCATAGTGTTGTGTTATACAGTTAAATTGACCTAGGGATGTCATACTGTTGTGTTGTGTTATACAGTTATACTGATCTAGGCACGTCATATAGTTGTGTTTTGTTATACAGTTATGTTGATCTAGGGACGTCATACAGTTGTGTTATACAGTTATATTGATCTAGGAACGTCATATAGTTGTGTTGTCTTATACAGTTATGTTGATCTAGGGACGTCATACTGTTGTGTTGTGTTATACAGTTAGGTTGATCTAGGGACGTCATAATGTTGTGTTGTGTTATACAGTTGTGTTGATCTTGGGACGTCATACAGTTGTGTTTTGTTATACAGTTAGGTTGATCTAGGGATGTCATACAGTTGTGTTATACAGTTATGTTGATCTTGGGACGTCATACAGTTGTGTTGTGTTATTCAGTTGTGTTGATCTAGGGACGTCATACTGTTGTGTTGTGTTATACAGTTAGGTTGATCTAGGAACGTCATAATGTTGTGTTGTGTTATACAGTTAAGTTGATCTTGGGACGTCATACAGTTGTGTTGTGTTATACAGTTGTGTTGATCTAGAGACGTCATACAGTTGTGTTATACAGTTATGTTAATCTAGGGATGTCATACAGTTGTGTTGTGTTATTCAGTTGTGTTGATCTTGGGACGTCATACAGTTGTGTTATGCAGTTGTGTTGATCTAGGGACGTCATACTGTTGTGTTGTGTTATACAGTTATGTCGATCTAGGGATGTCATACTGTTGTGTACAAAAAGAGGATACATTTCTATCCGTTCCAGAGTGGAACTTCAATAAATTGCCCTTGAAGGTCTCTGCGTTGTTCTGTCTTTTCTGAGCGCAGTAGTAAAGCAATTATTGTTAATTCACACATTTGATTGCGTTATTTACTTTATCTGACTCCAATTTTATATTAATCTGACTCCAATTTTATGTTGACCTCTAATTTATATTTAAGCTCTAATTAATTTCTGATCATTCTTTTAATTTAAAGATTATTAAGATCTAAGATTATTACTATTATTATTAGGGGTTTGAGCCCGTCAGGATTATTATTATTAGGGGTTCAAGCCGTAAGGCTAGAAACCCTATTGTATTTGTAAGGATTATTTTTATTATTATTATTATTATTCTGCTATAAAACTGATCGTGCAGACCAAACCGGAAGGCCTAGAGACTTGAAACTTACAATGATGGTAGTACTCCGGCTGGCTAGCAATATGCATGGAATTATCCCGTTCAGCCCATAGGTAGTGCTATAGTGAACAAAACAAAAACAAAATCATATTTTGGGGCATAACTATTGGGCCGTAGGGGCTATAAACAAAATAACCTTTTGATTTCCTGCTATTTTGGATTGTTTGAAATAAATTCAAAACGAACTAGTCCTAGGCCGTTTGACCGATCGGAACCAATATGAAAAGTTATCAAAAAAAGTTGTAACTTTTGAATCATCGTCGCAACGGTACACCAAAACATACGTAGTGCACATGACCACTTTTATGAAAACGGTTATAACTTTTGAACGGAATGAGATACAATCTACTTAGGCTTACAATGCTTTTGGGAAACGCAGCCTTGAACAGGTGGCCAGTCGATCACAGGGCTAAAACATATAGACAGAGAATACATAAATACAACCTTTCACACCTACGGCTAATTTAGTGTTCCTTGTCTGCCACTCACTCGACGTTGTGTCGATGTAGTGACACTAGGGGTTCGATCTTGAGAGCCCCAATCACCTTTGCTTAAAATAGAAAAGGCCAATGAGAACCGGCGAGTGAAATTTGCATGCCACTCTCCGCCCCGGACATAAGGGTATAAAAGGCACCACTCATTCAGATTTTTTCTTCGGAGCCGAATGCATGTATTGTGTTCATCCTCTCACCTTTCGCTTACGCTGCTGGATTTTACGGCGCATATCAGTGGTCACCCTCGCACGGTCCAGTGTTGTGCTTCCCCTGGGTGCTTCGGCGGCTGAGTCCGCGGGTGCTAAAAGAGTATATTCAAACGATTATATTTCCTTCTAAAAGAGCTTGCACAAACGCTTGCTGTCTTTTTAATGATGTCCTTCCGTGTTTGCGCTACTGGATGTGCCATGAAATCTGTCTCAAGTGCTTGGGGCGCCAGCACGCCGAGGCAGCTTTCGTGGAAGGGTTATGTTATCATTGTGAGAACATGCCCATCAGAACGTTGCGGTCGTGGCTCACTTCCTTCTTCATGAAGCAAGGAGCCACCGCGGCTGCTCCCCAACCCACTTCATCTTGGGCTGATGCTCAGTCGGCCGGGTGGGACCTCCCATCCCCCAGCCTGCTCGTTCTATCTGGAAGAGTGTCAAGCGATACATGCAGTCCACCTCGGGGCGGATTTAATGTGTCGCTTGCAATGAGGATGAGCTTCCGGTTGCAGCATCAGAGGGTGGGCTTCTGCTACTGGAAGCGGACGAATCTTCTGAGCTCCCGCCCACGGACGGTAGAGCACAGGATGAGACGGACGCTGAGATGGCAGCCGTGCTTGCCTGGGCGGCTGCGAATATCGGGCTGAAGTGGAACCCTCCACCCTGCCCTGGCGTTTGCGGTTGGATGATTGGTTTCTGGGCTCGGAGCACAACTCACGGCCGCGTCCCGCCCTGGTGACTTTCTTCCCGGAAGTGCACGAGGAGCTAACAAATTTGTGGAAGGCACCTTTTAAAACAATAAAGAAAAAAGCTGCCCTTACACGCTTTGCGGGCTCATCCATCCTAACTACCCTCGACGGCGGAGCAGCTAAGGGATATGTCAAGCTCCCCCAGGTGGAGCGCGCCTTAGCAGTGCATTTATGCCCACAGGACGCAGCCACCTGGCGCGACCGACCAAGGCTCCCTTCCAAGGCCTGTAAGTTCTCTTCCTCATTAATGATGAATGCTTACAAGGCTGTGGGTCAAGCTGCTTCTGCCCTGCATGCCATGGCCATCCTGCAGGTCCACCAGGCCAAGGCACTGAAAGATCTGCTCGAGGGTAGAACCGACCCAGGGCTGATGCAGGAACTGCATACTGTGACCGACAGCACACACCCTGGGCTGGACGATATCCATTCTTGTGGTCCAAGAGCAGCACCTGTGGATCAACCTTGTGGAGATGCGTGACGCCGAGGTATTGCTGGCCCTGCGGAGGCTTTGGACGTTGATTCAGGGCAAGCGTGTGTTGGTCCAGACCGACAACACAGTGACCGTAGCGTATATAAACCGCCAAGGCAGCGTACGCTCGTGTCACATGTCACAACTCACCCGCCGCCTCCTCCTCTGGAGTCAGCAGACATTGAAGTCATTGTGAGCCACTCACCTTCCAGGCATCCTCAACCATGCAGCGGGCCCACTCTCATGGCAGGTAACGCTCTGTGGGGAGTGGGGACTCCACCCCCACATAGTCCAGCTGATTTGGGAGAGATTCAGGGAGGCGCAGGTAGACCTGTTCATCTCACAAAAGTTCTATCATTGCCCCCTTTGGTACTCCCGGTCCAAGGCTCCCCTCAGCATGGGTGCCTTTGGCGCACAGCTGGCCTCAGGGGCCACGCAAGTATACGTCTCCTTCATTGAGCCTCATTGCACAGACTCTGTGCAAAGTCAGGGAGGACGAGCAGCAAGTCCTGTTTGTTGCACCATACTGGCCCAACCGGACTTGGTTCTCAGATCTGATGCTCCTGGTAGTAGCACCATTCTGGCGCAATCCCCTGAGGCAGGACCTTCTCACTCAGGGGAAGCGTGCACTCAAGCACCCATGGCAGACCTCTGGAATCTCCACGTCTGGCTCCTGGATGGGACGCGGAAGACCTAGCATGATCACTCAGGCCAGAGCCCCCTCTAAGAGGTGGCTGTATGCCTTGAAGTGGCGTCTCTTCGTGAACTGGAGTTCTTCCCATGGGAAGACCCACAGAGATCCGCTGTCTGTGCTATCTTTCCTTCAGGAAGGGCTGGAGAGATGGCTGTCTCCCTCTACCCGAAATTGTACGTGGCTGCCATAGCAGCTTACCACAACACACTGGATGGGAGGCCCTCACTACAGCATGACCTGATCAACAGGTTCCTCAAGGGCACGAGGAGGTTGAATCCTCATAGACCGCGCCTGATTCCCTCTTGGGATCTCTCTGTAGTCCTACCTGCCCTACAGAGTGCCACCTTTGAGCCCCTGGAGCAGGCCAAGCTCAGCACTTTGTCTCTGAAGACGGTCCTCCTGGTGGCGCTCACTTCCATCAAGAGGGTGGGGGACTTGCAGGAGCTCTCTGTTACCAGCAAATGCCTGGAGTTCGGGCTGGCACATTCTCACGTGATCTTGAGACCCTGGCCCGGTTACGTGACCAAAGTTCCCACCAATCCTTTTCGGGACCAGGTGGTGAAACTGCAAGCGCTCCCTTCAGAGGAGGAAGACCCGGCCTTGTCGTTGCTGTGTCCAGTTCATGCCGTGCGACTCTATCTGGACCGTACTCAGAGCCTTAGACGCTCAGAGCAGGTCTTTGTCTGTTTTGGAGGACAGCGGAAGGGGAAAGCTGTCTCCAAGCAGAGGCTAGTCCATTGGATTGTGGATGTCATTTCTCTTGCATACCAGTCTCAGGACTTGCCGTGCCCCTTGGGAGTCCGGGCGCACTCCACTAGAGGTGTTGCGTCCTCCTGGGCACTGGCAAGGGGGTCCTCTCTAGCAGACATATGCAGAGCTGCGGGTTGGGCTACACCCAATACCTTTGCGAGGTTTTATAACCTATGCATAGACCCGGTTTTGACCCGAGTGTTAAGCAGTAACAGCAGGTAGACTGGGCGGCCGGTTGGGTGTACCGCTTGCATTGTGCCTTTCCCCTTTATTCAAAGGTGATAATGTGCGCCTTTTTGTCCACAACAGTTCCTCGTATCTGGTGAACCCCGGACACCTCTTTAATTCTTAAGCACTGTTTGGTGTCGAACTCGGTGGAGGAGTAACGACACCAGGCCCAGTACTCGTGGTATGCCCCTTTTCAGGTGAGCCCGTGTGCTCGGGCTCAGTGCTCCATGTGTTGTGATTCCCCCTTGGTAATCCCGTATGATGAGTTTCCACTGTTCGGTTTCCCCTTAGGTGAACGCTGTGTTTCAACTCGCCAGAGCTTACTCTGCCTCGGCCACTGTGGCTGCGTACCCTCTCTGTAGATAGGGTCCTCTGGTGGTATCATTCCATATGTGAACTTCCCGTTTGTAAGTCCATGTGAGGTATTCTCCACATGTTAACCTCCCTCCGGTAGGATGTGGTCTCCATAGAGCTCTCCTTCCTGGAGAGGGAAGAGCACTTCCCAGCGCTATTCTAGAAAGTGCTCGATGGTAAATTGCTTAACAGCAAATCAGGAAAGGCACCGCCGGTAACCTACTTGAGTAAGTGCCTCCTCCCCCCCTTAACAGGACTAGGGAGACACCTTACCTAACTCGCTGGAAAGTCACGACGTGGTTGAGCACTCGCTGCAAGGCACGCAGCAGCTTGCCCATGTCCACTCTTCCGTACCTCGTGACATGGTTCAGCGCCTGCGGCGTTTCCTATAGGAACCCCTAGTGTCACTACATCGACACAACGTCGAGTGAGTGACAGACAGGGAACGTCTTGGTTACTGATGTAACCTCTGTTCCCTGATGGAGGGAACTAGGCATTGTGTCCCTTCTGCCGCAGCACTGAACCAGCTGCTGACATGGCCGGGACTCTCTATCGGCTCCTCAGCATAAATCTGAATGAGTGGTGCACGCCTTCTCCTTTTATACCCATATGTCCGGGGGCAGAGAGTGGCATGAAAATTCCACTCGCCAATTCTCATTTGCCTTTTCTATTTTAAGCAAGATCGAACCCCTAGTGTCATTACATCGACACAATGTCTCGTTCCCTCCATCAGGGAACAGAGGTTACATCAGTAACCAAGATGTTTTCAATTCACCAGACTTACATGTTTTTGGACTGTGAGGGAAACTGGAGCACCTAGAGGATACCCATGGCAAAACGAGAGAATATGCAAACTCCACACAGAAAGGCTAGGACTAGAATAAAAATAAACCCAAAATAATTATATATATATATATATATATATATATATATATATATATATATATATATATACACACTATATTGCCAAAAGTATTCGCTCATCTGCCTTTAGACGCATATGAACTTAAGTGACATCCCATTCTTAATCCATAGGGTTTAATATGACGTCGGCCCACCCTTTGCAGCTATAACAGCTTCAACTCTTCTGGGCAGGCTTTCCACAAGGTTTAGGAGTGTGTTTATAGGAATTTTTGACCATTCTTCCAGAAGCGCATTTGTGAGGTCAGACACTGATGTTGGACGAGAAGGCCTGGCTCGCAGTCTTCGCTCTAATTCATCCCAAAGGTGCTCTATCGGGTTGAGGTCAGGTCTCTGTGCAGGCCAGTCAAGTTCTTCCACACCAAACTCGCTCATCCATGTCTTTATGGACCTTGCTTTGTGCACTGGTGCGCAGTCATGTTAGAACAGGAAGGGGCCATCCCCAAACTGTTCCCACAAAGTTGGGAGCATGGAATTGTCCAAAATCTCTTGGTATGCTGAAGCATTCAGAGTTCCTTTCACTGGAACTAAGGGGCCAAGCACAGCTCCTGAAAAACAACCCCACACCATAATCCCCCCTCCACCAAACTTCACAGTTGGCACAATGCAGTCAGACAAGTACCATTCTCCTGGCAACCGCCAAACCCAGACTCGTCTATCAGATTGCCAGATGGAGAAGCGTGATTCGTCACTCCAGAGAATGCGTCTCCACTGCTCTAGAGTCCAGTGGCAGCGTGCTTTACACCACTGCATCCGACGCTTTGCATTGCACTTGGTGATGTATGGCTTGGATGCAGCTGCTCGGCCATGGAAACCCATTCCATGAAGCTCTCTACGCACTGTTCTTGAGCTAATTTGAAGGCCACATGAACTTTGGAGGTCTGTAGCGATTGACTCTGCAGAAAGTTGGCGACCTCTGCGCACTATGCGCCTCAGCATCCGCTGACCCCGCTCTGTCATTTTACATGGCCTACCACTTCGTGGCTGAGTTGCTGTCAGTCCCAGTCGCTTCCACTTTGTTATAATACCACTGACAGTTGACTGTGGAATATTTAGTAGCGAGGAAATTTAACGACTGGACTTGTTGCACAGGTGGCATCCTATCACAGTACCACGCTGGAATTCACTGAGCTCCTGAGAGGGGCCCATTCTTTTACAAATGTTTGTAGAAGCAGTCTGCATGCCTAGGTGCTTCATTTTATACACCTGTGGCCATGGAAGTGATTGGAACACCTGAATTCAATTATTTGGATGGGTGAGCGAATACTTTTGGCAATATAGTGTATATATTTTTTTTTTTTTTTTTTTTCCTTGTAGTGTCCTCTAATAATATGGTATTTGTATTTCCCTGTCTTCAAGAAACCTTTTCTACCACTTTTTGAAAAGCCTACTTGGTCCACCATTTTTAAGCTTGTTCTAGGCCGCACATAATGTATTATGCATTATCTAAAGATGCTCCGAACAAAAAGTTATGTCATTTGAAATATATAAGCCAATGCATTTTTAGGTGTGGCCCATAATGTCTAACTGGCCTTTATCTTGTGGGTATAAAATTGTGAGATTACATGCCAAATTCCATCATATCCAGTGCTAGGGGTACTATAACTGCATAACTGAGATCAAAGATGTTGAAATTTGGCACCAAAACAGTTGTGTCCACAGGATCTGTTCTGTCAAATGGTCATATACACAATAATTGCCATTTGTGGCTGTATTTTAAGTCAAGGTCTTGTCTATTCTGTAAATGTATATAAAATTTTGTATAAAACTTTCTGTAGATTCATTTGACAAACCTTAAGAGACACAAGTTAATATGACAACATTATTAAATTATTATTATATTTTGTTTACACTCAGGTGCTTTATGGTGGACAGGGATATGTGTGAGATAAATGCTCTAAGGAAAGTCTTCCCAGTGTCAGATATTCTGCTGTGTTGGAATCATGTTATGCAAGTATGTACATTCTTTATCAATTTATCATCTGTGAATATTCTGACTGTAATACTTGGATAGTTTACCAGCTTAAGGAGACAAGTGCCACGTTGTTGAGGTTTGATACTTTGTATAGTTTTTCTTTGATTTCTCTGTTTTCAGGCCGTCGTCCGTTGGCTCTCAAAGACTGATTCTGGAGTCAGTGGCTCATCAAACACTGATGTTAGGACAGAAGTAATTTCCTTTTTCAGAAAGTTGAAGACTTGTGCAACGGTATGTAAAGTTCATTAACCAGTTTTGTTTTCTTGATTCTAAAAGTAAAATTAACCTAATTAATGAATGGATAAAAAATTGAAATACAAACTAAACAGCTATGTGTGTGTTTTTTTATTTTATTTTTAAAAGCGACATGATTTCGCATCTACAGCTATGCAATTCCTCAAGATATTTGAAGATTTCCCAGCTCTTTGCTCATATTTTAAAGACCACTGGCTGGAAATAGGAACACATTGTCTGACTTTGGACGATGCTACAACCATGCTGACTCTGATACAAACAATCTTGTTGCAAGGTAATTTTTGTAAAACAAATGCAACTTAATTATGAACTAGATTAAAAAGTTTGTAGAAAAACTTTAGGTTGGCTTGAAAAAGTCTGGTCTGAAAGTTTAAGATAGATAGATAGATAGATAGATAGATAGATAGATAGATAGATATATAGATCTCTTTCAAATCAACCTGTAGCAGAATCACAAACATTGATTTTGCTTTATTTAGGAATTTAGCTGTAGAATAATGAAAAATAACAACCACATTCAAGCATCTCTCTGTTTCTTCTTTTTTTTTTTCTCCTCCCAATTACATTTTTCTATCGCCTAAAATATCAGTTTTTGGGTGACATTAGGAACCGTAGGCTGGATGACCTCATCAGCATTCTCCTCAAGAAGGCAGATGGGTACTTCCAGGTCATTCATGGTCTGCAGGCAGTTGGGAGAGTGAAACATTCCTTGTTGAAGACTGGATAATTTCTTCAGTCTGCCTCTAGATTGGTAAAGAAAGGTTGGATGGATAGCATCAGTCTCATATCCCAGGACATGTACCTGTATGAAGTTCCTCCAGAACAAACCGCTGAACTATCCTACAAAGTTTGTCCATGTGAAAGTTTTTGTAGCTGCCCAATGTGAATCTGAGAAAATTGCTGTAAGCACATTGTACTACTTGATTTGCAGAGTGACCACAATACTCAAAAATGTCCTTCTTTAACATCCCAAATGAATGCACATGTTTGTGTAATTAAGCAAATGCAGCTTTTCTCAGTTCGGTGTTCTGATACAAAAGAGATGTGCAAAGTTTATTTGAAGACAGAATGTACCACACTTCTGTCACAACTATCCAATGTACATGTTGGACATTCTCATACAAAAGCAAATGTGCTTGTCTTCTTTTGGCTTGTGAACTGTTTGAGGTCACATTAATATCAGAAGCACCTACTCACCAGTTTGGTCACAAAAACACTTTTATGCAGTTACATGTGAATACAGAAGCAAATCGAACAACAGAAGTACAGAAATTAAATGAAACATTGCAAACTATGCAGAAATGGACATCAATTCCTCAGCCCATAACACAACAAATTGATGCCCTACATGAAGCAGTGACAAATGTCAGCTTGATTGTACAGTATGTACAGTTCCAACAGCAACCCCTGATTTCACTGCTACACACAGAGCAAAAAAAAAAAATAAATAAAATAAATGTGAAAAGAAAATATAGGAAGCATTTTAAAAGACCACTGACTAAAAACTAATCATAAATGCAGTCTGGATGTGAAAAGATCCAACCCTAAGTTAACTTCCGACATGTGAGTGCAAGTGCACAAAAGAAAGAGAAATGAAAGAGACTGCTGTTTTAGTTTGTATATAGTTTATTCTTTGAAATACTATGTAGCAATAAACAGGCCTCCTTTTATTCAGAACCACAAAAGATCAGTCTGAGCAGCAGAGAGACCATATTTAACTTGTCCTACATATGGTAGGATTTCAATTATGTCCTTCATTAGTAAACAAGTACTTTACACTAAACCTGATCTGCACTACCTGAACTTCTATTGACTCATCTAAACTGCCTGAACTTCTACTGAACAACTATTAATTAACATTTACTGAAATGTAACACTGATTTATGTTATTTTGTTGTTAACATAAACTGACTGATTAAAAATTAGAAGAAAATATCAACAGCTTGTGGTCCTGACTAAAAAGTGATTCTTCAGGTTTTTCCCTCAGCAAGTGCTGGATAGTGCACAGTGAATTCCTGTAAAGGTGAGAGAAAAGAAATCAAGAAACTTGTTTATATTATACAAATGAAAATTTCAGAGTTTGTGCGATCACGAACTCAAGGACTCCTCCTGCTCACCACCAGAGGTCCCCCTCACCCGAGTTCTGAGGCCACCTCGAACTACACTTCCAAGCATGCCTACCTGGACTGATCATGAACATCATGATGGCGCCGTGGATGGCCGCCTCGATGTGGAGCGCTTCTATTGTTTTGTTATTTATTTTTGTTTGTCCTGTGTTTAGTAATCTTTTTTCAGTCAGTTTTACCAGAGACGAACTGCTGAACATTCGACAGCATACACCAGTCAATATTTTCCTGGATTTTGAATATTCTGACATTTTGTTTGTTTGGCTTGGCTGTGTTGTTTAAACGTGCTTGGAGACGCAGGCGAGGGAGACGAGCAGGCACGTTGGTCAGGCTCCGTCGGCACGGCTTTCGAACAACATTGCCGAGCATTCATCTAGCAAATCTCAGCTCTCTCGCTAACAAAACGGACAAACTACATCTTCTCACCCACACAAACAAGGACTTTTCAAACTATGCTGCCATGTGCTTCACAGAAACCTGGCTGAGTGAAGCCATTCCAGACAGCGCGTTACATCTGCCTGGCTTTCAGCTGTTCAGAGCAGATCGCATCATGGAGTTAACGGGGAAAACGAGAGGCGATGGAACATAATTTTACATCATTGAAAGTTGGTGTACAGATGTAACAACGTTAAAGAGGATGTACTGTCCTAATTTGGAAGCACTCTTTATTAACTGTAAGCCTTTCTACTCGCCGTGGGAGTTTTCCTCGTTTATTCTGGTGAGTGTGTATATCGCACCAAACACGTGTTTGAACACAGCGCTGCAACAGCTGGCTGATCAAATCACAGACACAGAACACATATACCCGGACTCAGTTATTATTATTCTTGGGGATT
Source organism: Myxocyprinus asiaticus (assembly GCF_019703515.2). Classification (NCBI taxonomy): domain Eukaryota; kingdom Metazoa; phylum Chordata; class Actinopteri; order Cypriniformes; family Catostomidae; genus Myxocyprinus; species Myxocyprinus asiaticus. Next base: position 42,155,725 of record NC_059350.1, on the reverse strand, counting down.
TTAACAAAGCAAACCTCACACGTGAACTGCCCAAATACAAACAGCACATTACATGCCCCACCAGAGACAGAAATATACTGGATCATTGTTACACAACAATAAAGGATGCATATTGCTCTGTCCCTAGAGCAGCTTTGGGACTATCTGATCAGTGTCTGGTTAAAATCTGCTAAGCCTGAATTAAGGACTGTAAAGAGATGGACCAACGAAGCAGAGCTGGAACAACAAGCCTGCCTTGACTGCACTGATTGGAGTGTTTTTGAGGCTGCAGACACCAGTCTGGATGAGCTCACAGATACTGTTACATCATATATCAGTTTTTGTGAGGATATGTGCATTCCTACTAGGACTTATTTAACATTTAACAACGACAAACCATGGTTTACAGCAGAACTCAGGCAGCTTCGTCAGGCCAAATAGGATGCTTACAGAGTTGGGGATAAAGTCTTGTACAATCAGGCCAGGAACACACTGAATAAGGGAATCAGAGTGGCTAAAAGAATGACCCTGCATCAGTGTGGAGTGGCATGAAACAACTTACGAATTACAGGACTCCTGGACCAACAACTGGCTGATGACCTGAATGTGTTCTACTGTAGATTTGAAAGGCCCAATCTCACACCCCAGACCCACTCTGACCTTCACTTCACACAAACACCAACACCTCCTGCAACCCCCCTCCTCCCCCTCCTGCTACTCAACCTGCACTTAAGATCTGTGAAGATGATGTGAGCCGCGTCTTTCGACAGCAAAGGATAGGGAAAGCACAGGGCCCAGATGGCGTTTCACCTGCTTGTCTTAGATCCTGTGCTAACAAGCTGGCCCCCATCTTCACACAGATCTTCAATAGGTCACTGGAGCAGTGTGAATTCCCATGCTGCTTCAAATGTTCCACTATCATCCCCATCCCAAAGAAACCAAAAATCACAGGACTTAATGACTACAGACCTGTCGCCCTGATGTCTGTGGTCATGAAATAATTTGAGAGACTGGTGTTGGCCCACCTGAAGAACATCACTGGACCCTTTCTAGATCCCCTTCAATTTGCTTATCGAGCAAACAGGTCTGTGGATGATGCAGTCAACATGGGATTGCATCATATCCTGCAACATCTGGACAGACCAAGGACATATGCAAGGATCCTTTTTGTGGACTTCAGTTCAGCTTTTAACACCCAGCTATACTCCAGAATAAATTACACCAACTCTCTGTTCCCTTGTCTATCTGTCAGTGGATTACCAGCTTTCTGACGGACAGGCAGCAGCTTGTGAGACAGGGGAAACTCACTTCCAGCACCTGTTCAATCAGCACTGGTGCCCCCCACGGATGTGTGCTCTCCCCACTACTTTTCTCCCTCTACAGCAATGACTGCATTGCCAAGGACCCCTCTGTCAAGCTCCTGAAGTTTGCAGATGACACCACTGTCATTGGCCTCATCCGAGATGACAATGAATCTGCATAAAGAAGGGAGGTTAAACAGCTGGCTGTCTGGTGCAGTCAAAACAACCTTGAGCTGAACACGCTCAAAACGGTGGAGATGATTGTGGACTTTAGGAGGAACACCCCAACACTGACACGCCCCCCCCACCCCCCCACCCCCCCACCACCACCATTCTAAACAGCACTGTGGCAGCAGTGGAGTCATTCAGGTTCCTGGGCACTACCATCTCACAGGACCTGAAGTGGGAAACCCACATTGACTCCATTGTGAAAAAGACCCAGCAGAGGTTGTACTTCTTTCGCCAGCTGAGGAAATTCAACCTGCCACAGGTGCTGCTGATACAGTTCTACTCAGCAGTCATTGAGTCTGTCCTCTGCATTTCAGTAACTGTCTGGTTTGGTTCAGCTACGAAATCAGACATCAGAAGACTACAAAGGACAGTTTGGACTGCTGAGAGGATTATTGGTTGGACATACGGGTATAAAAGGAGCTGGTATTGGAGATACCACTAATCCCCTGTGAATCTCCTTTGGCAATGGCAACATTAGATGGACACCCCCTGGGCTAAGTCTGCTGCCTTCCCTTCACTGAGAGCAGAGAAGATACTTACCTTGGACTTGGCTTTTTTTGGTTGTTGCTCCCTGAGTTTCTTGGGGAGATACTTTTTATGAACCTTTTGATAAAATCACTTTGTTACTAAATGAATATACCTTTCTGATTTGCTTTAAATGAAAATAGCCATAACATGGAGCAAATACTCAGATTTCTTAGCATGTTGTTACACATATTTTCTGTCATGATCCTTCTTTTAAGTTCATCTTGAGTTACTGTGTACTTTCTTTTGGTGCCTGGTACTGGCAGCTTTCCCAGAATGGTGTAGTTCCCTATCTGTCACTCACTCGTTGTGTCGATGTAGTGACACTAGGGGTCACTCTTGGGAGCCCAAGACACCTCTGGTCTTTGATAAAAGGCCAATGAAAATTGGCAAGTGGTATTTGCATGCCACTCCCCCAGACATACGGGTATAAAAGGAGCTGGTATTGCAACCACTCATTCAGATTTTCTCTTTGGAGCCGAACGGTCATGCTCACTGAGCTGAATTCCCACGACTGTTCATTCACCTCTGCTGGATCTGACACCGCATTTCAGCGGCTTCTCCCCCCTCTGCACTGGTGCACTGCAGAGAATGCCCCTGGGTGCTTCGGCAGAAATATAAGAGTATATTTCTCTAAAAGAGTGTATTTCTCTAAAAGAGTATATTTCTATAAAAGAGCGGCACACACGGAATGTCTTTTTAAAGATATGTCTTTCTAAAGATGCTTTTCTGATTGTGTGTTATTCCTGGTTGCGCTCATTATCTCTCGCCTTCTGACGGTCACGATCACTGTCTTTCGTGTCTGGGCACTGCTCACGCGGAGACAGCATTCGTGGATGGTCATGTTCTCATTGCGAGGACATGTCCATTGCAACGTTGCGGTCGCAGCTCGCCTTCGTAAGAAAGCAAGCCACCCCAGAGGCTCCCCGCCTCAGTCCTTTTACTCACGGGTATGAGGCCAGTGCGGCTAGCAATGGGGGCAATTTGGGGACCCCAATGGGACCGCCTCCGCCGGGTATCCCCCCGCGGACCTCCCATTCCACAGCATGCTCGTCTGCCCCGATCGGACTTCCGGATGAGTCCGCCGGCTTGTCTCATGGCGAGTTCGACCTCTTATTCGGAGCCCGCGAAAGTGATGAGCTCTCGAGCGCAGCATCGGAGAGCGGGCTTGTCCAGTCGGAAGCCTCAGCTGGGCTCCTCCCTTCGGGGACGATTGCCCAGTCACAGGCTGATGCGGATATGACTACATGCTTTCCCGGGAAGCTGTGAGCGTCGGCTAGAGTGGAACCCTCTGCTCTTCCCTGAACCCTCGTGGCTCAGTGATTGGTTCCTGGGCCACTCAAAGCCACGCCCCGCCCCCGTTCCTTTCTTCCCGGAAGTGCATGAAGAGCTGACAAGGTCGTGGGAGGCACTTTTTACTGCCCGGTCCCGATCTTTTCAGCTTCCTCGCCCTCACTACCCTCGATGGTGGGGCGGCCAAGGGCTATTCGGCAATCCCCCTGTGGATAAAGGCACTCGCGGTGCACCTATGCCCACAGAGAGCTGCCACCTGGCGTGGGTGCCCAAAGCCCCCGTCCAAGGCCTGTAGGTTTACATCGTCTCTGACGGCCAAGGCCTACGGTGCCGCTGGACAAGCCGCCTCTGCCCTGCATGCCATGGCTCTCCTGCAAGTCCGCCAAGGCGCTAAAGGAACTGCACGAGGGTAGATCCGCCCCAGGATTGATGCAGGAACTGCGCTCGGCGACCAACCTCGCTCTCTGAGCAACGGAAGTCACGTCGCGGTATCTCGGGCGGACGATGGCCACACTAGTGGTCCAGGAGCGCCACCTTTGGCTCAACCTGGTCGAGATGGGCGAGGCCGACAAGACACGGTTCCTTGCTGCCCCCATTTCCCAGGCAGGCCTATTCGGCGACACCGTTGAGGACTTTGCCCAGCAGTTCTCAATGGTGGAGCAGTAGACAGATGCTAGCTGGCATATCCTGCCCTGGCACGGCTCAAGATCCCGCACCCCGTTTACTCATCGCCAAGGGCGTCCCCCTGTGGTGACTGCACCGGCTCCGCCGCAGCCTGCCCCTTCGGCCCGGCCCCGGCGTGGAGCCCACTGCAGGAAGCAGATGCCACCCATCTCGCAGCCGCCCAGAACATATGAAAGGCTTCAAAGCACCCTTGAGACAGGCTACCCAGGGACAATGAAACCCGCTGCTCTGGAGCTGGTAAGCAAATCTCTCCATCTTTTTGTTACCTTTTGCATTTAATTGTGCTGCATGCCCAAGTGGCTGCAGTAGTCAAGCGCTCAGCAAGAGCAGTTTTCTTGTTCCCTGGGTCACGTATCGTCATGGACGTCATCACGACCACCGTCCACCACTCTATTTGGCAGGTTTGGTGCTCCAGCGGCGGTGTCCTGCCCCTGAGCGCCCAGCTGTGGCACAAATCCGCTCCTGATGTGACAGTCTCCATGGGTCACGAGGACAGGCCTCTTCCTACCCTGTCCCAGGCTGTTCCGGGGGTGGTTACAAGGAGCCAGGTAAGTGCTTCGATTACCTTAGACTCAGCACGGCCACGACATGGTCTGGCATCTCGAGCTCCGCCCCGCCGCGAGGCCCCACCTGCTGGTACGTCCGATGACGTTGTCCCTTTGGTCCCCCTTGCGTGGAACTTGGACGCATGGCTTGCGCTTTCCAATTAGTCGCGATGGCTGGTCCGGACCGTCCAACTCGGCTACGTGATTCACTTCGCCGGACGTCCGCCCAGGTTCAGCAGTGTCCACTTCACCTTGGTGAAGGACAAAAATGCTGCTACCTTGCGTGGAGATCGCTACCCTCCTGCAGAAGGGCGCGATGGAACCTGTCCCTCCAGCCAAGATGAAGAAGGGGTTTTTCAGCCTCTACTTCATCATACCAAAAAAAGGCGGTGGGTTGCGGCCAATCTTGGACCTGTGAGTACTGAACTTGGCTTTACACAGACTCCTGTTCAAGATGCTGACGCAAAAATGCATTCTGGCGAGCATCCGGCATCAAGATTGGTTTGCGGCGGTAGGCCTGAAGGATGCGTACTTCCACATCTTGATCCTTCCTCGACACAGACCCTTCCTGCGGTTTGCGTCCGAGAGTCAGGCATATCAGTACAAAGTCCTCCTTCTCGGCCTGTCCCTGTCTCCTCGCATCTTTACGAAGGTCGCAGAGGCTGCCCTTGCCCCGTTGAGGGAGATGGGCATTCGCATTCTCAACTATCTCGACGACTGGCTAATCCTAGCTCATTCTCGCGACATGTTATGCGCACACAGGGACCTGGTGCTCTCACACCTCAGCCGACTAGGGCTTCGGGTCAATTGGGAAAAGAGCAAGCTCCTCCTGGTTCAGAACATCTCTTTTCTCGGTTTGGAGTTGGACTCAGTCTCCTTGACGGCTCACCTTACGAACGAGCGTGGCCAGTCGGTGCTGGCCTGTTTGAAGGCATTCAAACAGAAAACAGCGGTTCCACTGAAACTTTTTCAGAGGCTCCTGGGGCATATGGCATCCTCGGCGGTGGCCACCCCGCTCGGGTTGATGCATATGAGGCCACTTCAGCACTGGCTCCAGACTTGAGTCCCGAGATGGGCATGGCGCCACGGGACACGTCGCGTGGTCATCATTCCGGTCTGTCACCGTCTTTTCAGCCCTTGGACCAACCTCTCATTTCTACGGGCAGGCGTTCCTCAAGAACTGGTCTCCAGGTACGTCGTGGTCATGACAGACACGTCCCAGGTAGTGGCACGCAACACAAGCGGATAAGCCCGGGATAGCTGGCCGGGTGTATTGCTTGCACATAGCGCTTTCCACCTCCCTTGGAGCTGAAGATGTGCGCCATTAATTCCCAGTAGTGTTCACAAACTTTGTTCCTTGGTTGACTTCCTCCGAGCCCTGTGGCAGTCGAGTTTTCATAGAGATTCACTGCCGGCCCAGTACACGTGCTAAGAGCCCTGTTCTGGGGTAGGTGCTCCACATGTGGCAGTTCCAAGTAAGGCTAACCCCATGCGATTATATATCTTCCGCTAATTGGTTTCCCTGTTTGCAAACTGTGTATTCCTTGGGCGGAGCCCCTCTGCCCCAGTCTCCATGTTTGTAGTAACTCCTCCCCCATTGGGCAGGATCTACCTTGAAGACTCTCCACATGGTTGGAAAAACCATGTGACGTATCCTTCCATTTAAATATCCCCCCTCTTTTGGGTGAGGTGTGGTCTCTGCTGTGTCTTCCCCTTGGGAGGGACACCCCCCCGACTAGACCTGGTGGCTCAGTCGGATAACCCCCCTTCTTTTTTAGGGAGTGGAATAAAGAAAAGGGGCAAAGAGGCCACAACTGGGTTAAGCCTGTCTCTATCTCTTGGGTAGTCGACTTGTCCCCAAAAAGGGCCGTTCGACACTCATAACTATGTTGGGGGAGGTTACATGTTGACCTGGTGTGCTGGCTACGAGGCACACAGTAGTCTGCCCACCACACACCGCCAGTTAACGTGACACAGTTCAGCCAATTGTGGCGTTTCGTATAGGGACCCCTAGTGTCACTACATCGACACAACATCGAGTGAGTGACAGATAGGGAACGTCATGGTTACTTGTGTAAACTCTGTTCCCTGATGGAGGGAACGAGAAGTTGTGTCCCTCCTGCCACAACGCTGAACTACCCGCTGAAATGGCCGGACCTTGTATTGGCTTCTTAGCATAAAACCTAAATGAGTGGTTGCATACCAGCTCCTTTTATACCCGTATGTCCGGGGGAGTGACATGCAAATACCACTCACCAATTTTCATTGGACTTTTATCAAAGACCAGAGGTGTCTCAGGGTCCCAAGAGTGACCCCTAGTGTCACTACATCGATACCACGTCTCATTCCCAACATACCAATTGTCTGTTAGAGAGGCGCCGCTGGTCAAGGTCCAGGAGGCTGCTACACCCCTGGTAGAATGGGCTCGTAGCCCTACTGGGGGCGGCACGTCCTGGACGTGATATGCCACAGTTATGTAGTGTCAATGTGCCAGTGGGCGATCCTCTGCTTGGAGACAGCGCTTCCTTTCCGCTGTCCACCAAAGCAGACAAAGAGCTGCTCAGAGACTCTAAAGCTCTGCTTGTGATCCAAATAGATGCGTAAAGTGCGCATCAGACACAGCAACGTCAGGGCTGAGAATGCCTCCTCCTGGGGCAGTGCTTGCAGGTTCACCACCTGGTCCCTAAAAGTGGTCGTGGGAACCTTGGGCACATAGCCCAGTCAGGGTCTCAGGATCACGTGAGAATAGCCCGGACCGAACTCCAGGCACATTTCACTGACAGAGAATGCTTGCAGGTCTCTTACCCTCTTGATGGAAGTGAGCGCAGTCAGGAGGGCAGTCTTCAAAGAGAGCACCTTTAGCTCAGCTGACTGCAAGGGCTCAAAGGGGGCTCTCTGTAGATCCTGAAGAACTACAGAGAGGTCCCATGAGGGAACGAGGTGCGGTCTGAAGGGATTCAACCTCCTGGCGTATCTCAGGAACCTGATGATCAGGTTGTGCTTCCCTAAGGACTTATCGTCCACTGTGTCATGGTGTGCCACTATAGTGGCTACATACACCTTCAAGGTGGAGGGGACAGCTGCCCTTCCAACCTTTCCTGCAGGAAGGAAAGCACTGATCCGACTGTGCATCTCTGGGGGTCTTCGCGTCGGGAAAAACACCACTTAGCGAACAGACGCCACTTAAAGGCATACAGGCACCTCATATGGGGGCCCTAGCCTGAGTGATCGTGTCTACCACCAGGGTCCAGACATGGAGATTCCAGAGGTCTGGTCACGGGTGCCAGATGGTGCCCCATACCTGAGAAAGAAGGTCCTTCCTCAGGGGAATTTGCCGGGGGGGGGCTGTCGCGAGGAGCGTGAGGTCCAAGAACCACGTCTGGGTGGGCCAGTAGGGTGCTAGCAGGATGACCTGCTCCTCGTTCTCCCTGACCTTGCACAGGGTTTGTGCAAGTAGGCTCACTGGGGGAAACGCATATTTGTGAAGTCCAGGGGGCCAGCTGTGTGCCAGCGCGTCTATACCGAGAGGTGCCTCGGTCAGGGTGTACCAGAGCGGGCAGGGGGAGGATTCTTGGGAGGCCAACAGGTCTACCTGTGCCTGCCCGAATCGACTCCAAATCAGCTGGACCACCTGAGTTTGGAGTCTCCACTCTCCCCTGAGGGTAACCTGCCATGACAGTGCGTCCACTGCAGTGTTGAGGTCGCCCAGGATGTGAGTGGCTCACAGCCAGAGGAGGAGACAGCGGACAAGTTGTGACATACAATGGGAGCGCAGACCGCCTTGACGGTTGACATATGCTACCATTGCTGTGTCGTCTGTCCAAATTAACACATGCTTGCCCTGGATCAACAGCCAAAACCTCCGCAGGGCGAGCAGAATTGCCAGCAACTCGAGGCAGTTGATGTGCCAACACAGCCGCGAGCCCGTCCATAAGCCGGTGGCTGCGTGCCCATTGCATACAATGCCCCAGCCCATTTTGGAGGCAACTGTTGAACCACGACGCACCTGGAGAACTGCTCTAGGGGAACGCCAGACCATAGAAACATGAGGTCGGTCCAAGGGCTGAAGAGGCGGTGACAGATCGGCGTGATGGCCACGCGATGTGTCCCACGGTGCCATACCCATCTCGGGACTCGAGTCTGAAGTCAGTGCTGAAGCGGTCTCATATGCATCAACCCGAGCGGAGTGTCCACTGCTTAGGATGCCATTTGCCCCAGGAGCCTCTGAAAGAGTTTCAGTGGAACCGCTGTTTTCTGTCTGAACGCCTTCAAACAAGTCAGAAGTCCTTAGATCAACATAATTGTATAACACAACACAGCTGTATCACGACCCTAGCTTAAAATAACTGTATAACACAACACAACTGTATGATGTCCCTAGATCAACATAACTGTATAACACAACAGTATGTTGTCCCTAGATCAACACAACTGAATAACCCAACACAACAGTATGACATCCCTAGGTCAGCACAATTGTATAACACAACAGTATGATGTCCCTAGATCAACATAACTGAATAACACAACACAAATGTATGACGTGCCTAGGTCAACATTGCCACATGTTCCTGACATCCTGTCTATACCGGACACGAGGATTGCGTCGTGTTAAAAGCAATAGAACCCCATTCAATTTCACACTGCACGTGCTGGATCTACTCCTGCAAGCAATGCAAATGTACTGGTTTAGAAAGTTGGCTTTGATGTGTCCAGTGTAGCAGCCTCAAGCCGTTGCGTTGCATCAATGGATGTGCCCAATGTAGACAGAGTGTGAGACTAAACTGCTGAGTGATTCACATTTAACCACATAAAGGACTTAACCATAGTAAAACTCATTGTGATACTGTATAATGTCCCTAGATCAACATAACTGTATACCACAACACAACTGTATCACAACCCTAGCTTAACATAACTCTATAACACAACAGTATAACACCCCTAGGTCAACACAACTAAATAACACATTTTTGAATATTGCAATATAAATATCAAGTCTCAACCACCATTTTGTTTGCCATTATTTTTATGCCAATTAAAGCATTAAATATTTAGCTTAGTAACATACTAACATCTGATTCCATTGAAATCAACTTATTATTATATATTATATATAGTTATTATAGTTAGGATACTATAGGAGCTGCCTATGTATGCACTGCAGTAGACAGCAAGCAAGCTCTGGTTTTGGACCAGAGCAACAGATTCAAAAGTCATCTAATCTGAGGCATAGAACAGTTAGGGAATTTATCCCACCGTAAGCAGTATAAACATAATCTACATTTTATCAATGCCAAGATTGCCCATATGTGAGCATCAAATGTGCAAAACAGTTCCGTTAATAAATATTACAAGTAACGGCTAATCAACTGTGTACATTATAAGAATCTATCAGGAATTATTTTAACGGTCCATTCAATGCTTTCTCCCACTAGCTCTGACATAACTCAATTCCATTTCATATGCTTTCATTTATGTGCCATTTTATCTCACGTTTTCGAAACTCTCACCTGCTTCACAGAGTGTCAATGAAAAACAGCGACCACTCTAAACTTTGTAACAAGAGTAGCAAAGTGATTCAAGCAATTTGGGTACTAAAGTGTCTTTATGGAGAAGGAAAATAGAGCGAGAGGGAGAATACAGAGGGGTATAAAGTGATGAAACTCTAGAAAAAGAATGAAAGGCAAGAGGTTTACAGTGTTGAGAGGAGAATATAGACGAGGAAAAAAAGGGCTTATCAACCACAAAGGTAATGTTAGAAAAAGACCAAATATAAATAGAAAAGGACATAATGAGAGAATAATAATTGAAAGGAGAGGAAAGGAAAGGTGGAGAGGATAAACGAGAGTGTGATTACCACCTCAATTAAGTAGTAGGGAGGGACAAAGACAGTGATGGAGATAGAGAAAGAGAAAGAGAGAGAATGAGTAAATCAGTATGCATGGGCATTCTTCAGATGAGGTACAGCGACAGACAGGGGACCAGCACAAAGTCTGATTGCTAAAGATCCCTGCTGACATGTCTCACACACAAACACATGCACACATTCATGCATACCTTTCCCCAGGCATCTCCTAGGGCGATCTATAACAAACTCTTTGCTTCCAAGTCAGGAAACAAACTCGCACACATCCACAGAGCAGATACAGCAGTGTTGTTTCACCCTGAAACGTGGAGAAAGAGAAAACTTACTCACACCCTCACTGTGACAGCGTCTCTGATACATCAAATAAAAACATGGCTCAGAGGGCAAACAGGTCTTAAGAAAACCTAAGACAGACAGTGTTGAATAAAGAAATAAAGAAACAAGTACACATACTGTGAGCTATTTTCACAATTATTATGTCATTGTATGTTTGTGTGCCTAGTTAGTGTATATAGGGAGAACTGTCATATATCAGTCACTAAAAATGAATAGAAATGTACCTCTTAACCTTCCCATGACACAGAGTGGGTCTGACACGTGTAGACAGAATCTCTTCCAGCACACAGCCTCATAGGATTGTAACTGGGTTAAGCTGGGTAAATCAGTTGACGTTCAAGGGAGGACACGCATGTAAATGCGTTCAGCGGGAGATGCTGATATAAAAATGGAGAAATCCATTCGTGTAGTGTATAGTCATAGAGTAACAACATTCCACCATAAGTTTTTACTGCAATGTAATAAAATTATGCCAAAGCGAAGTTAACAAGGTCGACTTGAAAATGAATTTGAGATGACAGATGAGGTCCATTCCAATTCTTTCGAAGGGGGCCTCGACTAATGGTAATGGGCGCAATTGCGCTTTTGGGGTGGCCAGTGGATTCACCAACTGACATTCACGGCATGCCGCACACCATCTGCGTAAATCCCCGTGAATGCCCGGCCAATAAAAGCGGGCCATTAAACGGTGTAGTGTTCTCTCCAGTCCTAAGTGACCCGCCATAGAATTGTGGTGAGCCGCCTGGAAAAGCGTTTCCCGATGGCTCCTCGGGACTAAAAACTGGGTTGTATTTTCATGGGTTTGAGTGTCCTGCATCACTCGATACAACCGGTCCCTATTAATTGAAAAGTACGGGTATGTGAGGGTGGCATCTGGCTGGAGCTGCTGGCCATCGATTAATCTTACTTGGTCAAAGGCGTGCTTAAGGGTTTTGTCACGCGACTGCTCTAAAGGGAAGTCCCCCTCTGGGAATTCGATGAGGGCGGTAACACCGGAGGATTCCCCTCCTGCGTCATTCTGACGCTGAGCAGACGTGGACGGCCCCGGCTCTGCCTCCCCAGCCATCGCGTCACACATCACACACCATGTTTTTGGTTTGCAGGACCCATCTGCACACAACGCTTTTAATAATCTTTTAAACCCCGGCCAATTTGTTCCCAAAATCAGCGGATGGGTGAGGCGGGAATTAACCACAGCCTCCACTCTATGTTTTACACCCCGAAATTGAATAACAGTGGACACTACCGGGTATTCGTAAACATCCCCGTGCACACATCTCACCAACACCTTGTGATTTGTACCCAAAGCCCCGTCATGAACCAAGCCGTGGTGGATCGAGGTTTGATTGCAACCCGAATCCACCAGGGCTTGGTATGTACGCCCCTTAATCCTTACCGTTATGTGATACATACCAGCTCGATCGGCGGCGGCCTGTGGTGTGTCGGAGACCCGTATCCACGTCTCCACTTCCATTACCAGACACCGGTACTGGACATGTCCTGGCTCCCCGCAACTCCAACAGACTGGCCCAGGCTCCCTGGCTGCACCTGTGGCGGTGGAGACATCACCCTAGAAGGACGATGGAGAGGGGTAGGGGAGGGGGTCGGCACGTAGTGCAGCCCGCGGAAGCGGAGCGCCGGTTTGGGTAAATATGGCCCCTGTTTCTGGGGAACAGGTCAAGAGGGAGGGGCAGAAGGGGGAGTAGAAGAGAGAGAGAGAGAGAGAGAGAGAGACTTGGACTGCTCGCCGGCTTCTGGTTCTGGTTAGGCCGACATGTGGGCTTCGGCCAGCTGGACGGTGTCATCCACTGACATGGGGTGATGGCACTGGACCCATTCTGCAGTCTTATTGGGCAGACGAGCGGTCAGCTGCTTCAGCACCATCAGCTCTATTATGTCCTCCATGGCACGCCATTCCCCAGCTAGCACCCATTTTTGGCAGGCATCCCGGAGCTGCTGGGCAAATGCAAACGGCCGCTGACCTCACTCAGCCTAATGGAGTGGAACCGATGTTGTTCGGGGGTGTGGCCCACCCATTGCAGGACAGCGGTCTTCAGTTTCACATAGTCCAGGCGGTCCACAGCTGGCAGCTGTTGCGCCGCGAGTTGGGCCTCCCCAGAAAGTAGCGGTAGCAAGTGGAGGGCCCACTGGGCATGAGGCCAGCCAGAGGCAGTGGCTGAGTGCTCAAAGAGGCCCAGGAATGCCTCTGTGTTGTCCTGAGGGCCCATCTTCGTCAGGAGGAGGTGCAGCTTCATCGCTGCCTCCAGGGTCACGGCAGAGGATCTGCCTGGAGCTAACCAGCTCTGAAGAGCCTGCCGATCCTCGGATTGAGCCCAGAGGAGCTCCTGGAAATGATGCTCCTGGACTTGGTGATGGGTCTCTTGGATACTAGCCAGGGCGAGGATGACTTCGCCCAGCAGTGAGGTGTCCATGGTGACCAGTCTTCTTCCTTCGATGTCCCGGGTTTCGGCACCAGTGTAAAGGTTCCAACAGGAAGGAAGCGGGAAGTGGGTTGGCAGTCCAGGTAAATCAGCTTTTATTCAAGCATTCAGCTTCACAGACAAAGTATAGGCTTTTCAGCTTCATAAACAAAGAGTAGACTTTTCAGCTTCATAAACAAAGAGCAGGCTTTTCAGCTTCACGCAACACTAAACAGGCTTTCGGATACAGACGTGGCTTTTCAGCTTCACGCAACTCTCTCTCTGCCTTACTGGCGTTCTCGGCGGCCTTTTCAAGCCCATCTCCATCGTCACTGTAACAAGAAGCAGGTGTTACGCATGATTAATCACCAGATGATGGCCCTTACCGCTTCCTCTCTCCCCAGTGACAGACACACGACCACGTCCTGCTCCACATGTATATTTAAAACACTTTGTCCAATTTGAATGAAAATTGGAAGGGATCTTCGACATCATGTCCTGAGGGTACCTAAGCAGCTTGGAGACAGTGCCACATAGTGGTCAAAATGCTTAGTCAATTTAAACAAAACCTGTAATGTATCATTGCTTCCTTATTCTAGAAAACAGGAAAGAGCAGTTTTAAAATTTGTACTTCTTTTGATCTCTGAGTCTTTATATTGTGCTTACTACAATGCAGACTGTACATTATTGTGTAATTCCTGCTTCAATAATTAAAAAAAAATAAGCTGTAACTATTTTTTTTAAATAGTTGTATACTCTCAACCAAGAATGTCTCTTTGACATCAGTTAGACTTGATGTTTGTGTGTCTCAGTGGTTTGAGCTCTTAAGTCTTAAGTTAAGATCTGACCAGTCAAGTTAGGATTTTTCACAAATTCATATTGCAAAAGCAAATCCTAACTGTAGTTAAGATAAGATAATGCACTTAGGAAACGTTATTCTGTAATAGCTTTTGTCCTAAATGAGATCCTAACTGAAATTGCCATGGTTACGAAACAGATAAGATACGATTCTAAAGTTAGGGTCTTTATGTAATACACCCCCTGGGCTTCAGTTCAAAGGACTGGGTGAACCCCAATTTGATGCCCACTTCAGCTGGTATAAACGTTGTGACTCTGTTGTGCCAGAGCTGTTTGCATTGTGCTTAGGGAATGACTTTAGGGCTTGGCCCCAATCATTCCTGCATGCAGCTTTATTTTCATTTATATTTGTTATACTGACTTTAATTTATGGTGAATTTTATTGTAAACACATTTTTGCTTTAACATCACTGTATTGCAGTATTGGTAATGAGAATCATCTTTGAGAATAACGGGAATTACAATAAATCTCACAAGTAAAATGTCTGGATGTATTATATTAATGGCAATTGTCTTAAATATTAATGATCCTAAACATATGCTTCAATTTCTTTTTACAAAATTCTATTTTTCCTTTTGAATCTGGAGTGAAATGTGACCTGTTTTTGAGATTTTGATGTTCTTGAGATTGTGAGATTCAACCCAAGCAGAGACATGTTACAGGGAAAGAGAGATATAAACCGCTGATGCAGAAGAGTTATCCAAGCTCAGTACCTGCTACTGTCACCCTATGACTGAAGCCATGCACATTTGCCATCATAATGAGAGGACAAATTGGAAATATGGCTCACTGCTCCCCACGGAACAATAAAACCTCACACGCAGCTCATCTCATTAAACAAAAGAGTTATTGCTCTGGATACCACCACTAGATTAATTAACACAATGTATGGAGGAAAAGGGCAGTGGGATGAGCAAAAGAGAAAGAGAGAGAGAGCGAACGCAGATTGAACGTTGTAATTGTACCTCATTTTTGTTGAAATAATATGGGTTCAATTTAATTTCACCGCTAGGACAGTAACAGTGAAAAGGAAATTGAGAGTTAAGTAGGCTGTAGCTTTAATGTCAGTCCAGAACGGAACAGCAGACGAAAGCGAAACTACTGCAACAATATAGTATGTCATTCCTGAGACCCGGCAGTTATGTCCTCATTAAATGCATTCGATTTTTTTGTCACATCTTCACTGAAAGTGGATTGAAGAAATTAATGATTCCAAGTATGCTCAGGCCACTGAATGCTGATGGACATTTTAACATTTTACTTTTATTAAAGTATATAACTAGTTGTATTAACACATTAAATAAATACTAATTTACATATTAAAAAGCCCTCAAAATCCCAGTTACCTGCATCCTGAGTCAGCTGAGTTTGATGGCGAATTATCAAACAATCAACACCTGGCACTTTCTCCTCCTGCGTGCTCAAGGCGGTTAATTGGCCATTAAGTGGTAAGAGTGAGCACCTGTTAATGAATCCATTAGTAGGAGCTGAAATTAAATAAATAGCTTAAAGGGATAGTTCACCCAAAAATGAAAATTCAGTCATTGTTTACTCACCCTGTGTTGTTATAACCCCATATGACTTTCTTTTTTTTTTTTTTCTTAACACAAAGGGAGAAATTGTGAAAAAATTTTGTGCTCAGTAATGTCATACAGTGGCAGTTTATGGTGACTACCTCAAAAGGACACAAAAGTATAATTCAGAAGTCTAATAAATTATTGTATGTGACTCTTGTTTTGTTCTGAAGGAATATGACAAGGTTTGATGAGAAACAAACCAAAATATAAGGTACTGTATTATTTAGTGAAAAATCTCCTGTGCGTGTTCATGAGACAGACTGCACACAAGCATTAGAACTCCTTGCACGAGAGCAGAGTGCTCCAGCCGCTCATAAGGTGGTGCGTTCAAATTATTATTATTTTATTTTTTTCTCTTCAAAAGGACCACCAGCGATATTAACAAAAGAAAACACAACATGGCTGCACACAAACCGGAGAACAGAACTTACAAACATGTCTGAAGAGTTTGTAGTCAAAAAATGTATGCGTTTCTATGCCCAGTACCAGAGAAAAAGGCAGAAGGAGCGGGAATGTTTGTCACCTCTTCTCTATTTTGAACCTGTGTGTGTGTGTGTGTGTGTGTGTGTTGTTTCTCTCAGAATTGAGTTGATCGTTGTTCCTCTTGTGCTATTTATTTTTCTCTAGCCAGTCCCTGTATGTGTGTGCTATTTGCCTCTAATGTGTGTGGTGTTTACGTTTGTTGTGAACAGGACTTTTTAGCTAGGCTTTTAGCTTTGTATGTGTGTCTTGCCCATAACTTCCCAGCCCTGTGTTGCTAGTCAGTTTCCTCTTGCTTCCCATGCATGTGCGCAATTGAGGCATAAGGGAGCTTATGTTTGCTATGAGATTTATTTTGCTTGTTTTTATTTGGAGTTTTGGAGTTGTTTTTTTGTGCCTAATTTGTTTTGTTTTGTTTTGCTTTGCAGTGTTGTTTTTTCTTTTGGTGTGTGTAATTTCACTTGTTTAATTCTCCCCCTTTCCAAGGTGATCTGTGCAGGGAATCTGAGATGTTGAGATGTTGTGCCAGTTATTGGCTAGCTTTTAATATTCTTAAGGGAGCAGAATTGTTTGTTTTTATATAAATGAATTGCTCTCATGCCACAATTTTGCCTAGTAATAATTGTATTCATTCTTTCATACAGCTTGACTGTTTGCATTTTGTTGCTTTATTTAATAAATTGTGTATTTTATTATAATGTTTCTGTCTTGTGGCTTAGGCCCATTAAAGGATGATCTTTCAC
Organism: Myxocyprinus asiaticus; assembly: GCF_019703515.2. Classification (NCBI taxonomy): domain Eukaryota; kingdom Metazoa; phylum Chordata; class Actinopteri; order Cypriniformes; family Catostomidae; genus Myxocyprinus; species Myxocyprinus asiaticus. Next base: position 42,138,883 of record NC_059350.1, on the reverse strand, counting down.
TTCTGATAGAGAGAGTGGCATAGCGTAGTGTAGTGTTTGATAACTTTAATTGCGTAGCGTAGTGTAGTGTAAGATAACTTTTATTGCATGTCTTTTGGTGTTTGGTTAGGACACGTTTTGTCTGAGCAACCTTCAGCCCCATCTCTGTGTTTGATTGAGGCCTCCGGTACAAATAAGTCTAGGCATAGAAATTAATTGATTTTTCGACTACAAACTCTTCAGACATGTTTTGTAAGTTCTGCTCTGTGGTTTGTGTGCAACCATTTTGTGTTTTATGTGGTTAATATCACTGGTGGTCCTGCTGAAGCGAAATAAACTGGTTTTTACTTGAATGCCCCACCTCACGAGCAGCTGCAGTGCTCTGCTCTCGTGCAGGGAGCTCAAGCTCGTGTGCAGTCTGTTCCTTCAGATCAAGACGTGTTGCATACAATAATTTATTAGACTCCTGAATTATACTTTTGTGTCCTTTTGAAGCTTGAAGAGGTGGTCACCATTTACTGCCACTGTATGACATCACCGAGCAAAATGTTTTTTTTTTCACAATTTCTCCCTTTTTGTTGAGAAAGTCATATGGTGTTATAACACAGGGGTGAGTAAACAATGGCTGAATTTTCGTTTTTAGGTGAACTAATCCTTTAAGGCGCAGTTTATGAGGAACAGTTCTTTACAGATCCACGGGCTTTAAATTATGTCCATTATGACTGTATTAGAAGACTTACTAGTATTTAGACTACACGAGCAAAACATAAATTATAAAAAGATAAGTCGATGGGCATTTATAACACAGCATGAAAGTAGCCTATATCATGGTTATAACGTGTACATATGTAATGTTGTTGCTTGCGCTGGCAATGACAATGCAGATGAAGACGACGATGAAGTGTAGAAGCCAAGTGCAGTTTTATTACCAAAAGTGAGAGCCAAAAACTATAACTTAAAACGTGGACAAAACAAACATAAACATAAATGACTTGACTAAACTTGACTTGACTTGACTTGACTTAACTTAGCTTGATTATGAAACAAAACATGGAATGCTGTACACCAACAAAGTTACATTCACAAACAATACCTGACAATGGACAATGGCAAACATGAGGCTAAAATACATGGACAAGGGTAACAAGACAAACAAGTTAACCAATGAAAAGACAGAACTGATAACAAGATAACTAGACAATAAACCAATGAAAACAAGACACATGAACATGGAGGGAATCACATGAGGGAACAGATCACATGACATGAAACAGGAATTAAACTTTCAAAATAAAAGACATGAAATACATGAACAAACACATCAAACATTACAGTGTACAGGTGAGTGAGTCACGTAAATAGGCTCAGAACTTTAAAAGGCAACTTTACTGTCATAATACTAGAAGTCTATCATCCGTTTGACTACAGGTGCATCCCAAACCGCACACTTCTGCACTATTTTACGTCATTTTCAATGCAAGTAGTTTAAGTAGTATGTTTACACTGAAAATGCAACAAAAAGAAGTGTACTACGAGTACCTGGATGATGCACTTTTTCAACTGTCAAAACAGAGTGTGGAATGTTGGACACTTTGTGCACACAGTGCACGCGGCTTGCCATACATGGCGGAAGGGGCGGAGTTACGGCAGCGATGGTGATCTGGCAAAATAATTGTAAATAATGGAAATTATGATAACTAGCGAAACTAGTGTGAAGACAGCACCTTACAAAAGTGAGTTAAATGCTTTACCATCATACCATGCTGTGTGAATATGTATATTATTGAGATATAAGTATTGAACTGAGGGTGAATAGCATGCTAAAGCTAGCGGCAACACAATGCTTGGGTTTGAAACGTCACTTCCATCAGTTGTTAAACAGCGAACACGTCCGTGTAGTAAAAACCGTTAAGTGTTCCATTTGGGGCGATAATACACTTTGAAAATTCATACACTACATGGCTGAATGCATAGTAGATTAAGTGCATAGTGTATAGTGTGTCGTTTGGGACACAGCTTACATCTTTGAGTTACAAAGGTACACATATTTGTGCTGTGACCCTGAAGAATAATGAGGTCGAACACATATTAGGGTGCTAACGACTGCATAGGATGTTTGCTGGGTAGTGACGTCATGCCACAGACTCACTGTTTTCACCAAGAAGGACCACGTTGTTGGTTTGAATGTGTGTAATGAAATTGCATGACTCAATGGCAACACTTGAGATGGAGAACATTCTCATTCCCATCTGAATTTGAATCATACCAGAACAATTTATCATACTGGCAGGCAGGAATCCAGCACATCATGCAGCTGGCATCAAAGGATCCCCCCCAGTGTCCGTATTGAAGCGTCCAGTAACCCTGCTGCCTTAATTTACAAAATTTCTTCTTGAATTCACTAATGCTAAAGGCAAAAGAGATGAGCTTAGACTACGAACTATTCACACCATAAATTCTAAAAAATCTTATTATGCTGTTACTGTATTAGGCCTATTATTTAGGCCAATCAAAACATGAGTTACAAGTATAGTCGGGGTTGGTAGGGTTACTTTTGAAATGTATTCCACTACAGATTACAGAATACATGCTGTAAAATGTAATTTGTAACATATTCCATTAGATTACTTAAGGTCAGTAACGTATTCTAAATACTTTGGATTACTTCTTCAGCACTGGTAGATTTTTTCACTTGTTTTGACTATAAAAACACTGCCAGTACAGTAAGATAAAATACACATGTTAAAAATTCATTCTCTCAGTATCCTAAATATCTTATGCAGTGTTGTTTCTAATACAAGATCAATCAAATAGATCTTGTTTTAAGGATTTTTAGATATTTTTACAGGAAAACAATACATAAAATATTATCAAGAATACGATGTTTGCCCTAATACTAAAGGTCTTACTAGAAAAAAATAAATTATTATCCAATGTGAAATTTCTTGATAAAAAAAAAAAAATATGATCGTGCCTGGTAACATGCATGAAAAATGTCTAGAAATAGCATTTTAGCATAGCATTTAGCTTTAGCTTAGCAATAAGGTTTATTTCTATTTCTTTAGCTCCAAACTTACTTCAAACGTACTTCTCTGTCTCTTCGTATGAATGTAACACATCATAAGAAAGTGTTTCACCGCTGTTCAAATGCACTTTGGATCGCATCATTTATATGTATAAACGTTTTTCATCTGAAAGGACTAAATATTAAATGAAACAAATGACAATAAAATGCAAAGTAATCTCTTCAGTAATCAAAATACTTTTTGAATGTAATGTAACGTATGCTGGCTCTGCTGACAATGATGACGATGACGAGGACGTAAAGATGAAGAACCCAAGTGCAGTTTATTTAGAGACCATGAAAAACAAAAACCCTGACTACAAACATGAAGCAATCATAACATGAAACTGGACTATAACCTGACTAGACTAGACTAGACTTGACTTGACTTGACTTGACTTGACTTGACTTGACTTGACTTGGCTTGGCCATGGCTTGACAAACACATCCGATAACATTCAATACTCCACCAATAGACAATGCAAACATGAGGGCTTAAATACAATACATGGGAGAACATAAACCAATGAACAAACAGAACTGATAACAAGATAATTAAACAATAAACCAATGAAAACATGACACATGAACATGGAGGGAAAACAGAAATCACATGACTAGGGAAACAGGAACACATGACATGAAACAGGAACTAGAATTTCAAAATAAAATACATGAATCAACAGAATACACCTGACATATCACCCCCACTAAGGGGTGGCTCCTGACACCCCAACACATAAACAAAACACGTAATACATGACATAATTCAAAGTTCTGTAGGGAGTGGGGGGGGTGTCTTGAGGCGTGGGGCGTGGCGTGGCGAAAAAGGGTGAGGGGCATGGGACCAGGGCAAAGTCCATGGGAGGTGAAGCCATGAGAGGCTCGAGGGGCGGAGCCATGGAAGGTGGAGCCGTGAGAGGCTCGAGGGGCGGAGCCTTGGAACGTGGTGCCCGGAGAGTAGCCGAAGACTCGAAGGGCAGGGAGGACCAAGGCGGTGCTAGAGGCTTGAAGGAGCAAGGCGGAGCTGGGAGATCGAAAGACTGAGGTGCAGCCGGTGGGACTGAGGACCAAGGTGGAGCCGTAGGGAAGGAGGTACCCGGTGAAGCTGACAGATCGGAGGGATGAGGCGCAGCCAGAGGATCGGAGAGCCAAAGCGGAGCCAGGTGACCGACAGACCAAGGAGGAGCCAGAGGGACGAGGGACCCCGGCACAACCGGCAGGCTGAAGGATCGTAGTGGAGCCGAGGAAACGCCGAGCTGAGGCAAAGTCGAGGGACCGACAGGCCAAAGCGAAGTCCAGGGCTCAGAGGGTCCAGGCAGGATCAGAGGGCTGAAAGTTCCCCTTGCCTGCTCAGGAGAACTAAAGGTGGGTATAAGGGTGGGAACCATCTCCAGGTCCCACTGCTCAGGTGTGGCTGTGACATGGCATGGATCAGGCTGAGGCGTCGCTGTGACGTGGCATGGAGCAGGCTGAAGCGTCGCTGTGACGTGGCATGGAGCAGGCTGAGACGTCGCTGTGACGTGGCATGGAGCAGGCTGAGGCGTCGCTGTGACGTGGCATGGAGCAGGCTGAGACGTCACTGTGACGGGGCATGGAGCAGGCTGAGGCGTCGCTGTGACGGGGCATGGAGCAGGCTGAGGCGTCGCTGTGACGGGGCATGGAGCAGGCTGAGACGTCGCTGTGACGGGGCATGGAGCAGGCTGAGGCGTCGCTGTGACGTGGCATGGAGCAGGCTGAGGCGTCGCTGTGACGTGGCATGGAGCAGGCTGAGGCGTCGCTGTGACGTGGCATGGAGCAAGCTGAGGCGTCGCTGTGACGTGGCATGGAGCAGGCTGAGGCGTTGCTGTGACGTGGCATGGAGCAGGCTGAGGCGTCGCTGTGACGTGGCATGGAGCAGGCTGAGGCGTCGCTGTGACGTGGCATGGAGCAGGCTGAGGCGTCGCTGTGACGTGGAACTCTGGCTCGGCGGCGGCCATGTCGTGGAACTCTGGCTCGGCGGCGGCCATGTCGTGGAACTCTGGCTCGGGATCCGCCTCCCCCACAGTGAACGGGGAACCGATGAATCGAAGGGCGAGGTCGATATATTGAGCCAGGCTGAGGGAACTGCGATCGCCAGGCATCAAGAAAGAAATGGACTCATTTAGTCCAAATCTAAAACAACCCTTCAGGGCAACCTCATTGAAGTCTACCTGGCTGGCTAGACCGCAGAAGTCCTCAACATAGTCCTCCAGAGGACGATTCCCCTGACGTAAGCGCAGAAGTGAAACTGCTGGGTTCATGGTTGGTCGAGTATTCTGTAACGTATGCTGGCTCTGCTGACAATGATGACGATGACGAGGACGTAAAGATGAAGAACCAAAGTGCAGTTTATTTAGAGACCGTGAAAAACAATAACCCTGACTACAAACATGAAGCAATCATAACATGAAACTGGACTATAACCTGACTAGACTTGACTTGGCTTGGCTTGGCTTGGCTTGGCTTGGCTTGGCTTGGCCATGGCTTGACAAACACATCCGATAACATTCAATACTCCACCAATAGACAATGCAAACATGAGGGCTTAAATACAAGACATGGGAGAATATAAACCAATGAACAAACAGAACTGATAACAAGATAATTAAACAATAAACCAATGAAAACATGACACATGAACATGGAGGGAAAACAGAAATCACATGACTAGGGAAACAGTCATGAAACAGGAACTAGAATTTCAAAATAAAAGACATGAATCAACAGAATACACCTGACATGTAACTACATTCTAATTACCAATGATTTAAATTGTAACTGTAGTGGAATACATTTACTAATATTTTGTATTTTAAATACGTAATCCCGTTACATATATTCCGTTACTCCCCAACCCAAGGTATAGTTTACCCCAAAACTAAAATTATGTTATCATTTACTCACCCTCATGTTATTTTAATCCCGTATGATTTACTCTCTTACATGGAACACAAAATATGTTAGGCAGAATGTTAGGGATTGGCAGCCACTGTAACCATTCACTATCACTGCATCTTTTTCCATAAAATGAAAGTGAATGGTGACTGAGACTGAACATTCTGCATAACATTGTTGTTTTTTTCTCTCTCTCTCTCTCCCTCTCTCTCTTTTTGTGCTCAGATGGGTTTCGAACAATATGAGGGTCAACACATTATAACAGAAATTTACTTTTTGGATGAATTAAAGCTATTTCCATTGGATTTAATTAGGTCGGAGGATGCAAAAAGTTTTGAAAAATAATTGGTTAAATTTGAAACCATTATTATTTTACATATGCTTAGGGGTTTCTGTGTCCTCAAACAACCAGTAATTCATTTTCAGCCGAACAAGAGGGTTAGACTAAACCCCATGCTTCAATATTTCTCAATATTTTAATGGGAATGAGAACATGTTGGGAGACTTTGACTATTTCTGTCTTGTGAGATTAGATGACTCAAATTTTAAACTGCAGCTCTAATGATTAATTGATGTAACAACACCTTCACTCAACATGTTATTAAACATGATCACACTAACACAGTAATGTATTAACTGCTTAGAACAGTTTGTTGATTATCTAATTTTAACTGAAAAGACAATGAACTCAAGTTCTGTTAAACTTCCTTGTCAGTTCATCACAAATTGCTTGTCAAGGTCTGATTTTGCCTTTAGATAACAATTGAAATCCACTCATGCTTAAAAAGCTGTCATTAGCAGCACTGAGTAAGTTTTTTAAATACTAAGTGCCTTTGATTTGTCTTTGTCTTAACACACTGAATGAAGACAATCATTGCAAATGTGCTTATAATTACACATTTCTGAACATGTTCTTTAAACAGTCGTTTATGTCCAGCACTTCAAGCCATAATGACTGTCATCATGTTTAAGCAAGACTTTTGGAGCTTAATAGTCTGCGCAGTGAATACCCTCTTTTGGCTTAACCTGCTTTTGCAGGAAGACAAACAGAACAGCGAATAGTAAACAGAACAGTGTTTCACTGCAATTACAGATAAACATGAGAAAAGCAATTGTATTAATTTCAAAAGAGTTTTTACACAGCATACAGAATATCACCCTTAAAGCCGTGCCCTCAATACACAACTGTCAGACTACCCGAATCGCTGTACTACTTGCATTACACAAAAAGGTTTCTTGTCAACTGTCGTCTTGTTATCATAACAGCCCACAAACTTCACAATTGAATGCAGACAAGCTGCACAAATAACTGGATCATTGGCAAAGAGGCATCCCCAGCCAATAGCAGAAAAAAAAAGATGAAAAAACAAAAAGAAAAAACATTCTCACTTAAATTTACACAAGAAATTTGAGTGATCAAGATATTTTTCCAGAAATAGATGCTCATGATCAGCTTGCTGTCCAAAAGTTGTCTGTGTACTGATTTTGTCTGAAAAACAAAAGATGAAAAAAGGAAATATGACAGAAACAATAACTGGGAAGATGTGGGCAGGCTCTCTGTGTCTGTTTTGGAAAACATAGCACAATGTCAAGTAGAGTGCTCAGACCATTAGTTTATTTGGTAAAAATTATTTCTCTTAAGTTGATTACAATAAAATGCAATTATGAACAAATTGTGGATTTCCATTCCTGTACATAAAGATGCATGATAAGAAGTTGCCATTTTGGCTGCATCATGCTCACATTCAAGATTATGCGGTAATAATAGCAAACATGCTTGAAAATATTGCAGCATCTGTGACAGCACAAGACTGGCTTAGATCACGTAGCTAAAATCTCATACTTAACGAGCATTGCGAACCATAGCAAGCTACAATTTTGCTGCGATCAGCGGGTTTTTTCACAGACCTCGGACATCTGTCTGCGACAGCAAAATCCGACCAAAAATTGTATAGTGAGGGCATAGCTTTGACTGATACTTAACTAATTTTTGGGTGAACTATCTCTTTATATTTAACATGAAATTGCCCCTTTATTGTGCGTGTCAATGTTTCATCAAAATGTAATAACTTGCTCCACCTCTGAAATGAATTTCCTTTTCAGCTGACACCACAAATCCTTATTTTTACCCTGGCTCCATTCAGGTATTTAATGCCCATTCAAAACCCAGTAAATTCCCAATGGATAAAATTAAGTCTAATCCTCCATTAATTTTCTCGTTGAATATCCCATTTTGCTCTGAAATGCGGCAGATTACGGAAGTAAAACAGGTTTCATGTTGACTTAGATGTTCAAGACATCTGCCTCGACTTCAAAGTGATATTCAAAACACCCTAAGAAGTTTAACTTTCTGAACTGTGACCTACTGAGATGAATGTAACATTTTTTGAATGTGAAATCCTTCTATTCCAAACTGTTTGATATTAGCTATATCTGAGGTTGATGAAAAAGGGCTTCCAGAAAAATCAGAATATCTGATATCTCTTCTTCCCCTCCACAAGGTTGAGATGTCTGCATAGTGTGATGAAGCATCAGAACTTCACAGAAACTTTGACTTAACTTTCAAAGCAGAGATGAGCAAACTCAGCATATCTGCATTTCAACTGCATGCTTTGTCGTTTCTCTGTCTCTCTTCCCTGCTCCCACTCTCTGTTTCTCTCTGGTTCCCTCTCTCAGTCACAATGAGAAATGTCACTTTGTGTCTGCTGTCTGCCTGCCTTTCTCTTCTCTCTGGAATGATTTAAACACTGACACTGAGTCTCTGAATGATTTTCCTCCACCTGTTTATATTCTATTGATGCAGTAATGAAATCTAATGTTCAAAACACAGCAGCAAGTCACTCTGTTTGTTTTGGTGCTTTTTCTTATTTGGAATGGAAAAACGAAAGATTAATATTTTCGATTTTAAAGGAAGGTGACAAATAGGGGCAGAAAAAATTATGATAAACGAGTGGAGAATTCATCCCGGGTTTATCCAGCTCCAATCGGGATTCATCTACCCTCTAAACATATAGTTAATCGCTCAGTTACTCTGCAGTTTGGGGTCCACAACTCATAAACACACAAACATATCTGGCATTATTTTCTGGAGACATAAACTGAATGCCTCATTTTATTCAACATCACTATGAAATTTGTCCATAGGACTTATCAATGTCAGAGGTTCCACACACGCCCCATGAGGGAAAATGTTCTCTGCGGTTAAAGACTGCCGAAGCGGTAATGCACTGTTAGGGAGCTACAGTAAGCCGCCAGGCCTGGATTCTTTCATATTTATCTCATGTCAGCCTGAACGGCATGTGTGTGCGTGTGTTTGTGTATGAGTGTGTTTTTGTCAGGATATCTCCCCTCCCATACCAAGGAAAGGGCTTGTAAATGAAAGCACTGCAGGTGTCACACCAAATAGAAGTTTCCTGGATGTATATATGAGGGCACGCAGAGATGCAGCTTCTGATCGTTTTTTACCTGTTTTTTGTTTTTTTCCCCATCCCTTCTGTTCAAAAAATAATTACCAAGTATTATCAAGCATTTCACACACAAACACGCACATATACTGTACGAGTACAGCATCACGCATACAGATTTAGATGGATTGCGCTACAACAGAAATTCTGTTTTAAAGGAGTGTCATTGTCGAGTCAGTACACGAATCTGGCAATGCAAAGTTTTTGTAAAAAATTAGACTGGCATAATTAACAACATAAACAGATTCACTTCATAATAGCATAATTTTACTTTTAACAGAGGGAGTAAGAAGAAAATAAAAGCTCAGTAATTGGAATTATATATTAATGCATAGCTGTTGTTAGAATAGAAATGAATTTTTGGAACAAATGATTTCAAAATCTTGTTCCTTTGCAGATGCATTCTACAGTAAAATGTTATAGCCTTACTAAATCAGAGATGATCAGCTTCAAAGTCCACATTGGCTTTTACAAGGAGACAAACATAATCAATAGCATAATTCACTGCATAACAGTATAATAATAATAATAATAAAAATATTAATTTCAAAATCCTGTTTCTTTGCAGGATGATTCTACAGTAAAATTCAATAACTGAATCAGAGATGTTCAGTTTGAAAGTCTCGGTTGACTTCTAAAACTCACAAACACTACATTCCTTAAAAGCAAGGATGAATTCATTGACAGCATGCATTTCTGTTGTCATGTGTACACTTTAAATACCTGCTTCAAGACAGAACACATTGCTGTTTTTATTTGTTATTTTACATCTGGAAAAAGTGTGTCATGCTTTTCTTTCTTGTAAGAGCTTGTAAAGTTTATAATTATTAGAAATTATTTTGAGATGAACACAGACCATTTGCATAAAAATGGATTTGATGATTGAGCAATGAAGAGATGGAGGGCCCTATTTTAAGAGCGCTAACGCTAAGTGCAGCACAATGCCATAAGTCATACATGCAAAGTCAATTTGCATGGCCACAAAGTTTTGCTATTTTCTTGCAAGCAGGCACTAAGTCTACAAGCAATACCGGCGCCAAGCACCAGCATGGCAACCCTAAGCACAACCCAAAGAATACATATAGATCAAATGACATAAAGAGAAAAACACAATGTTCCCTATCTGTCACTCACTCGACATTGTGTCAATGAAGTGACACAAGGGGTCACTCTTGGGAGGCCCAAACACCTCTGCTTTTTTTTAAAAAAGGCCAATGGGAATTGGCGAGTGGAATTTGCATGCCACTCCCCTGGACAAACGGGTATAAAAGGAGCTGGTATGCAACCACTCATTCAAATTTTCTCTTTGGAGCCGAGCGGTTGTATTCAGTGCACTGAATTCAATTTCCCTCCAAAGAAACACCTCAAAACTGCTGGATTTATGGTGCATTTCAGCAGCTTGTCCCCCTCTGCACCCGTTGAGTGCAGAGAACACCCCTGGGTGCTTCGGCAGAGCGAAAAAAGATATATATATTCTAAATGAGTATATTTTAATTCACAATGGGAAGATGATGAGTTATCGAGCACAGCATCAGAGAGCGGGCTCGTCCAGTCGGACGCAGAGGCTTCGACTAGGCTTCCTCCTTCGGGAATGGTCGCCCAGTCTCAGGCCGATGTGGAAATGACGGACATGCTTTCCCGGGTGGCCGTGAGTGTCGGGCTGGAGTGAAACCCTCCACTCTCCCCTGAACCCTCGCGGCTCGACGATTGGTTCCTGGGCTCGGGGCGCCGCCCACGGCCATGGTGGAGCGGCCAGTGGGTATTCGGTGATCCCCCAGGTGGATAAGGTGCTCGCGGTGCATTTGTGTCTGCAGAGCGCCGCCACCTGGCGCGGGTGCCCGAAGCTCCCATCCAGGGCCTGTAGGTTTATGTCGTCCCTGATGACCAGGGCCTATGGTGCCGCTGGACAAGCCGCCTCCGCCCTGAACGCCATGACTCCCCTGCAAGTACACCAAGCCAAGGCACTAAAAGAGCTGCACGAGGGGGGCCTGGGTAGCTCAGTGGTAAAATACGCTGGCTACCACCCCTGGAGTTTGCTAGTTCGCTAGTTCAAATCCCAGGGTGTGCTGAGTGACTCCAGCCAGGTCTCGTAAGCAACCAAATTGGCCCGGTTGCTAGGGAGGGTAGAGTCACATGGGGTAACCTCCTCATGGTCGCTATAATGTGGTTTGTTCTTGGTGGGGCGCGTGGTGAATTGAGCGTGGTTGCCGCAGTGGATGACGTGAAGCCTCCACACGCGCTATGTCTCCGTGGCAACGCGCTCAACAAGCCACGTGATAAGATGCGCGGGTTGACTGTCTCAGACACGGAGGCAACTGGGATTCGTCGGACTGAGGCGAATCACTATGTGACCACGAGGACTTAGAGCACATTGGGAATTGGGCATTCCAAATTGGGAGAAAAAGGGGAAAAATCCCCAAAAAAAAAAAAAAAAGAGCTGCATGAGGGTAGTTCTGACCCGGGATTGATGCAGGAACTGCGCTTGGTGACCGACCTCTGACACCATTGCGATGGCATATCAGGCTCAGGACGTGGCACCCCCTGTGGGGTTACGAGCTTACTCTACCAGGAGTGTGGCGGCCTCCTGGGCCCTGGCCAGTGGCGCCTCTTTGGCAGACATCTGCAGAGCAGCGGGCTGGGCAGCACCCAACACCTTTGCGAGGTTCTACAATCTCCGGGTTGAGCCGGTCTCGTCCCGTGTATTAGCAGGCACGAGCAGGTAAGTTCCGGGACAGCTGGCCAGGTGTACCGCTTGCGCATAGTCTCATAGCAAAATCGTTTCCCTGTCGGTAAACTGCGTCTTCCTTCAGCAGAGGCCCCTCTGCCCCCAGCCGCCATGCTTTGTAGAAACTCCTTCCCCTTCGGGTAGGACCTACCATGGAACCTCTCCACATGACATACTTCCAACAAGACTCGGTAAGACCATGTGACGTATTCCACTCAAAATACCCCCCCCCCCTTTTGGGCGGGATGTGGTCTCTGCTGTGTTTTCCCCTTGGGAGGGACACCCCCCAACGTAGACACTTATGGCTCCCAGTCGGTTAACAAGTTCCACTCTTTTTGGGGAGAAAAAAGAGGAAAAGAGGCCTCGGCTGGGCTAGCCTGTCCCTATTGTTGGGCAGTCGACTTGTTCCTGAAGGACCGTTCGACGCTCATAAGAGCATTGGGGGAGGTTACGTGACAGCCTGGTGCACTGGCTACGAGGCACACAGCGGTCTGCCCGTCACACACCGCCAGTTCATGTAACACAGCTCAGATAGTTGTGGCATTTTGTATAGGGACCCCTAGTGTCACTATATCGACACAATGTCGAGTGAGTGACAGATAGGGAATGTCATGGTTACTTTCGTAACCTCCATTCCCTGATGGAGGGAACAAGACGTTGTGTCCCTCTTGCCACAATGCTGAATTACCTGCTGAAATGGTAATTTCCTCAGCATAAAACCTGAATGAGTGGTTGCATACCAGCTCCTTTTATACCCGTATGTCCGCGGAAGTGGCATGCAAATTCCACTCGCCAATACCCACTGGCCTTTTTTCAAAAAAGCAGAGGTGTTTTGGGTTCCCAAGAGTGACCCCTAGTGTCACTACATCAACACAACGTCTCAGTCCCTCCATCAGGGAACGGAGGTTACAAAAGTAACCATGATGTTTCAAGGAGCCCAAGGATGGGTTTGAACCTGCAACTTTCTGTTTAAAAGCCATTTGATAGTCCACTGTACTATAGAGACATAACTCTGACCAATGTGACATAACAGGCTTAGAATTAGCACAACCACAGTTGCCAGACTAAGTTTTGTACATGCATTCAAAGTTAAGATTACAAAATTGTTGCTGAGATAATGTTTTAATACAACAAAGTGGTTTAAACTGAAGCAGGAATATGACAAGCCTGCATTAGAGTAAGCAAAACGTGAAGACTCAAAGGTCAACAGAAGTACAATTTTTAAAGCATTCTGATTAGCATGCTAAGCTAATGTTGTCTACAGATAGCATTGTGATCAAATAGCAATACAAATGCATTGGATAGCATGCTAACTTATTAACCGATTAGCATGCTAAGCTAATGTTGTCCTACGGAAAGCATTGTGATCAAATAGCCTTATAAGACAGAAAACACAAAAGTTAGCATGCTAACTGATTAACATGCATAGCTATCGTAGCATGTAGCATGCAAACCTTGCTAAACATACCATGTTCTTTTGAACTACAGGTGATGGTGTTTCTAAACTTCTCAATACTTTCAAAAGATATCACCCTCATATATAAACTCAACAAAAAACAAAAAAAAGTCCCTTATTCAGGACACTGTATTTTAAAGATAATTTTGTAAAAATCCAAATAACATTACAGATCTTTATTGTAAAGGGTTTAAACAATTTTTTCCATGCTTGTTCAATGAAACATAAACAATTCATGAACATGCACCTGTGGAATGGTCATTAAGACACTAACAGCTTACAGACGGTGGGCAATTAAAAACAGATATAGTCACAGTTATAAAAACTTAGGACACTAAAGAGACCTTTCTACTGACTCTGAAAAACACCAAAAGAAAGATGCCCAGGGTCCCTGCTCATCTGCGTGAATGTGCCTTAAGCATGCTTCATGGAGGCATGAGGACTGCAGATGTGGCCAGGGCAACGTCCATACTGTGAGACGGTGGAAGAGTCTCACATAAATATACACATATATATATATACTTTTTTTTAGTAGCGTGCTACATTTACTCCATTACATTTGCTTGAGTAACTTTTTGGTGAAAAATGTACTTTTAGAGTAGGTTTAAAATTAGGTACTTTTTACTCTCACTCAAGTAAATTTCTAATGAAAAAAAATGTACTTTTACTTCTTTACAATAGGCGTTGTTCCTGTAGTTACATTACTGGGTTTAATTTTAATTAATGCGTAATTTATTGAGAGATTATTGAATGGGACAGCGGAAGTTCACAGCTGCGCACACTATAACAGATTGTCACTCAAGCCAAGTCCAGCACTGGTACAGCATCATGCTCTTCTAACTAAGTGAAACGGTTTCTTCGATCCGCACAGTGAAAAAAGAGTAGTTTCATCATGCAGTGCCTTCATTTAACAGCAAGACAATCTGATATTTCAAGATTAAAATTTAAACTCCAACTTATGGCAGCACTCTGAAGTAAGTTGTGGCTCTAATGCTAACGCGGGCTTTTCTGTGTAATGTGATGGTCATTTTCAGGGTAACTGGGCTCTTATGACATCAGTTTTTAAGTGTACATTTTTAAATCTGCAGCAATATATCAGTGCGCTTTGTCCCATGTACCGCATGTCATGAGCAGCTTTTACGCATTTACCCCACACAGCTATTGCAGAGATTTCAGGCTGATTAATTGTATAAATCCATGTAAACATCCAAGTTAAATGTAAATAAATGCCTTTTGCTCTGCCGTTCGTGTGATTGACAACTGGAGTGCGAACAGACAGGATTTCTGCGCGTGCACAGAGAGGTGCACGGGGCACGCGCGTGAGAGATATGTGGGCATGAGGCGATCATATGGCAAAGAGAGCGGCTGTGTCTGAAATTGTTCACTCATTCACTCTTTCCTATATAGTGAATGGCAGTGAGTGCACTATATATCAGCAGCAAGTGAACGAAATGAGTGAGTGAATTCGGACACTGACGTATACACCGAGCGTCGGAGCTCTGGGGCTGTCGCAAAAACAACATCACATATGAACTTTTAAAATACTTGGGTCTTGTTCTTCTTATTAAATAATATATTAATACAATAAATCTTCATTATGTATGTCATTTTTAGTATATATGTTAATATAAAGAGTAAACACATTTTATCAAATGTAAAAATGTACAGACACAGTGAGTGTTCCATGACCGGGTGGGAGCCCTACCCAGGCTGCACACATACACCCACAATAGCGCAAACACTCCCATCCACGCCCACTTGCGCTTTGCGCTGGCACGAAAACTTCACTTTGAATTAGTGCTCTCAAGAAAATTGGATAAGACGTTGCGCACAGTTTGTAGCACGTAGCGAACACACGATCACAGAGCACAGAGCCCGGAGAGTGTTATGGGCTTATGAACTGTTAAAGTATATTTTGCAAAGAGTTATGGTGTGAAATCTTCAATCATATCATATTAATTGTTGCCTTTATTCACTTTGGAATGGCATATCAGAGGGCTCTCCGTTTGTGACAAGTTCCACTTTGAATTCCATCACTTTTGATCTCAACATATTCTCAGATATTATTTAAAGACAATTTTCAGTATTTTTAAAAATAAAAAGTCTGCACATGTGATGCTGAGCCACCTAGGATGAGTTAGTGAGCCCGTTTTAATGCACACCAATATGCTGAAAACTCTCAAAATCAGCTTATTTTAAAACAAAACAAAACAGACAAAGAAAGAAAACCGTCTTTACATGAGATTTGAAATAATAGAGTTATTCTCTGCTTTTGATGTCAAAGCGTGAAGAGACTTGCCGACAATACTTGCATACATTGTATAATGTGTTTAAATGACCACACACATTGTCGGCTTATTAAGCATAATAGGTGTAGGAACATGCATGCATGAAAATGCCTTCAGTGTTGCAATGGGCAACAGCCTGATCACGTAAGCAAGCAAGGCAGCATAAATGACAACACCTGTTCAACACTAAATTTAATTGAAGGCAAAAATAAAGGACCACTGCCATTCAAGTAAGGCAAGCACTCATTACAGTACAAAACAAACATAAATTGCCTCTGTTTTCCAGGATGTGAGTACACTCAGGATGCTGAATACTCCTAAATGGCCTAGTCTGCCATCCATGGAGAACTCAAAGGGCACTTTGCACCAACTCACACCTTGAGAATATTTATTATATTCACCTGAGGTGATGTCAAAGCACCTGCACTCTCTACCTCCATGATTTGTATTGTCAATACAAGCCCCTCTGGTGTAACTGCACCAGTGATGTTTGTCTTGAACTCATCCTTTGGCTACATTATATTGAAATATTTGTGTATACTGTGTTATCTATTTAAATGGGTTATGTCACCTAAAATTAAATTTTGAGTAAGTTATTACATTAAAGCTGATGTAATTTTTTCAGTGTTAAAATCTCCTAGCTTAAAGGAATATTCTGTGTTCAAAACAAGCTATGCTTTATCTACAGCATTTGTGGCATAATGTTGATTACCACAAAAAATAAAAATCGACTCGTCTTTCTTTTCCTTAAAATAAAAATAAAATAAAATAAACTTACAATGAAGCACTTACAAGTCTGTTTAGTGACAGTTCTGGTGCAGAAATTACACACATCAGCTTTAAGAAAAAACAAGGAAAAGCATAAATCTGGAAACTCAAACTTCACACCATTTTCAAGAAATATATATATCTTCTTTGATTTGTATAAATTGTTTTGTCTTGACTAAAGGTTCTTCTACTTTCACACAGGACAGAAAAAGAGTAAGAGATGAAATTACAGAAAACAAGCCGTTTGTGATTTATATGGGAGCTCAAAAACAAAAAGACACTCCAAACACAAAAGCAACATCCCCTCCACTTCACCTCTGCACTGCTATCGTTATTTCTTCTATTCACACAGTATTATGTCACTGGAAGCATTAAGTTAAATAAATCATATAATATTATGTAATTTTAACACAATTTGGAATGTGATCTTCAAAGTCAATATTAAATCAAAATTAACCCTATTTACTTAATACACATTCCTTGTCTTATTGTGCATAATTATTCCAAAGAAAAAATATGATGATTTGTTGGTGCACATTATTCCAAAGAAAAAATATGATGATTTGTTGGTGCACTTTATTACAAAGAAAAAATATGAAAATATAATAACTTTCTCCGCCAACAGCTTTCCTTTTCCGCTGATGTCACCAGTCCCTCTTATTTTTCAACCACTCCCCTTCAACTGCCTTCATTCAGATATGTAATGCCCATTTCCTCAATCCAATTAATCCCTGATTGATTACGTCTTGGCCTATAGTACATTTCTTTTCTCATATAATATCCTTTTCACTCTGAAATACATAAGATTATAGAAACAAAATAGCTTGGGATTGCTGTTTCATGTTGAATTTTATGTTTTAAAAGTCACAAAACATCTTGGATATCAAAATCAAAAATCAAATCACTTTTATTGTCACACAACCATATACACAAGTGCAATAGTGTGTGAAATTATTGGGTGCAGTTCCGAGCAACATAGCAGTTGTGACAGTGATGAGACATACACCAATTTACAATAAACTTCAGATTTACATAACACAATTTAAAATCTAATATACACATAATTACACACAACACAATATACAAATAATAACATACAATGTACATTATACAATACACACAATATAGAATACACATTATATAATAAAAAATTGTATATATATTATATATAAAATGTACAGAGGGTTGTATTGACATTCAGGCTGTCGGATGATAGTCAGTTGCCAGTGTGTTGTTAAGAGAGATATAATTATGACAGTCCAGTGTGAGATAATAAGATTAATAAAGTGCAGTGCTGATATATATTGATCATGAGAGATCAAGAGTTCAAAAGTCTGATTGCTTGGGGGAAGAAGCTGTCATGAAGTCGGCTGGTGCGGGTCCTGATGTTGCAATACTGCCTGCCTGATGGTAGCAGTGAGAGCAGCCCATGGCTCAGGTGGCTGGAGTCTCTGATGATCCTCCGAGCTTTTTTCACACACCACCTGGTATATATGTCCTGGAGGGAGGGAAGCTCACCTCCGATGATGTGTCTAGCAGTTCGCACCACCCTTTGCAGGGCTTTGCGGTTGTGGGCGGTGCTATTGCCGTACAAGGCGGAGATGCAGCCAGTCAGGATGCTCTCTACAGTGCTGGTGTAGAACCGTGTGTGGATGTGGCGGTTCATTCCAAACTTCCTCAGCCGTCTCAGGAAGAAGAGGCGCTGATGAGCCTTCTTCACAACGGCCTCAGTGTGGACAGACCATGTGAGTTCTTCAGTGATGTGGACACCCAGGAACTTGAAGCTGCTGACTCTCTCCACTGGTGCTCCATTGATGGTGATGGGGCTGTGTTCTCTTTCTCTTCTCCTGAAGTCCACCACAAGCTCCTTTGTCTTACTGACGTTGAGGGAGAGGTTGTGCTCCTGATACCAGCGTGTCAGATTGTGCACCTCCTCTCTGTAGGCTGTTTCATCATTGTCAGTGATCAGACCTACCACCGTCATATCATCAGCAAACTTAATGATGGCATTGGAGCTGTGTGTTGCCACACAGTCATGTGTGTACAGGGAGTACAGGAGTGGGCTGAGAACACAGCCCTGTGGGGCTCCAGTGTTGAGGGTCAGTGACAAGGATATGTTACTGCCTATTCTAACCACCTGGCGTCTGCTTGACAGGAAGTCCAGGATCCAGCTGCACAGTGAGCTGTTTAAGCCCAGAGCCCGGAATTTCTCATCAAGCTTAGAGGGCACTATGGTGTTGAATGCTGAGCTGTAGTCTGCAAACAGCATTCGCACAAAAGTGTTCCTTTTTTCCAGGTGGGAGAGAGCAGTGTGTATTGTAGATGCAATGGCATCATCAGTGGAGCAGTTTTTACGGTAAGCAAATTGCAATGGGTCCAGTGATGGAGGCAACACAGAGCAGATGTAATCTCTGATTAGTCTCTCAAAGCATTTGCTGATGATGGGGTTCAGAGCAACAGGACGCCAGTCATTTAAGCAAGTGATTTTGGATTGATTTGGTACAGGCACAATGGTGGATGTTTTAAAGCATGTGGGGACTACAGACAAAGAGAGGGAAAGGTTGAAAATGTCCGTAAAAACACCAGCCAGTTGGTTCGCGCACGCTCTGATGACGCGGCCCGGAATGCCGGGTATTCACCCATCGGAAGGATCGGGTTACATCCGCTACAGAGACGGAGAGTGATCTAACATCGGAGGTCATAACTGGCTTGTTTATGCTCCTCCGCGCTCCCGGAATTAAAAGCGGAGGTCTGCACATTAAGTGCCACGCGAACATCGCTTTTAATCCAAGGTTTCTGGTTCGGGTAGATCTGTATTGTTTTGGACAGAACAACATCCTCTATGCACTTTCTGATGAAACCCATGATGCTATCAGCATAAAGCTCAATGTCATCATCAGAGGCGGACCGGAACATCTCCCAGTCCACGTGATCAAAACAGTCTTGTAGCGTAGAGTCTGATTGGTCCGACCAGCACTGGATCGTTCTGAGGGTGGGTGCTTCCTGTTTCAGTTTCTGTCTTTAAGCGGGCAGAAGCAGAACGGAAGAGTGGTCCGATTTGCCAAATGGTAGGCGGGGGAGGGATTTGTAGCCATCCCGGTAGGGAGAGTAACAATGGTCCAAAACCCGGTCCCCTCGTGTGTTAAAACTGATGTGTTGGTGGTATTTTGGTGCGATTGATTTGAGATTGGCTTTGTTAAAGTCCCCGGTCACAATGAACGTGGCCTCAGGGTGCGCGGTTTCCTGCTTGCTTCTAATCCCATACAGTTCCTTGAGTGCCCGGTCTGTGTCGGCTTGTGGCGGGATGTACACAGCTGTGATAATGACCGCTGTGAATTCCCTCGGTAGCCAGAATGGTCGACACAGAAGCATGAGAAATTCCAGCTCAGGAGACCAGAAAGACTTGATAGAATGTACGTTCCTCTGATCACACCAGGATTTGTTGATCATAAAACATACACCACCACCTCTGCTTTTACCTGACAGGTCTTTTGCTCTGTCCGCTCGGTGCACGGAGAACCCCGCAGGTTCGATGGCTGAGTCTGGAATCTCCGCAGACATTCAAGTTTCTGTTAATGCAGCAGTCCCACGTCTCTCGTTGGAAAGAGATCTGCACTCTCAGCTTGCAGAGCTTGTTGTCCAGAGACTGAACATTTGCCAGTAGAATACTGGGTAGCGGGGGTCGATTTGCGCGACGTCTTGCTCTGATGAGAACGCCGGCTCTGTTTCCCCTTTTCCTTCTGCGTTTCCGTGGCCGGACTGCCCAGACAAAGGGCTCCGCTGGCGTGTTTGTTAACAGCGGGTCGGCATTGAGGAATTTGAAGTCCGGATTACGGTGTGTAATTGCAGAACCAATGTCCAAAAGTGTTTGTCTGTCATAGACAATAAGGCAGACAACATCCAAGATAAAAAACATAAGAATTGTAAACAAAACAAACAAAAAACTACAATGTTGTGTCAGAGCTCGCAATGCAGCAGCCATACTCGGCGCCATCTTGAGTGTAAATATCGTTATCATTGGATATCGTTGAAGAGAGAAGAAATGGGTGAGATGACAATCCAATGGTAAGCAATTTTTAATTGGAATAATAGGAGGTGCTCCATTTGTAAAGCACACTTCTCTAATTTTAAACCTTCCCTCTCTCCAAATTATGAAAAATAAAAATAAAAATTGTATTATGGATTATGAAAAATAGTCCTTTTCCCATATGATGACAGGTCTTCACCTTCCAACCCACCTATCCCCTCTCTCTTTGAGATTTGTGACGTTACAGTTGGCCCATCAGAACAGATAAGAATTAATGACTGTGCCCTCACAGAAACAGCTGAGTTCCTGTGTAATACCGTGGAGTGTGTATGTGTGTGTGTGTGTGTGTTTGTGTATAAGGGCTGTGGAGAATCATACTAAACCTGGGCCTAGAGACACCCCATGATTCAATTAACATTTTTATTAAGGGTTGTTCACACTTGGGGGCTAAAACATAACCAGAATAGATGTGTGTGCATGTTTGGGTGGAGATGAGATGGGAAGGTTTGGGTACAGGCATTAAGCGTGTGTGTATTTGTTAAAGAGTAAGCTGTATTAATTAGAATTTTTGTCTCTTAAGGGAGACTGCTATGTGCTGTATGCTTATCAGGTCTCTTGACTGGAGAAATCCAAGTGTTTGTGTACTATTGTGTTTGTGTGCTGAATGCTTCACAGAGACCAGCTTCAGAGCAATGCTCTTAATGAAAATGTCACGTTTCAAATGGCATTATGTAATAAATGATGATCCTGACAAAATCACCACTAGAGTGTGTTTGTGTGTTGCACTGAGATGTATGTGGTGGTGGAAAGAGTACTGATTTTTTTTACCTAAGTAAAAGTACTGCTACTGAAGAAATAATTCACTTGAGTACAAGTAGAAGTACTGAGAAATATTATGACTCAAGTAAGAGTAAATAAGTAGTTTGTCAAAAAATGACTCGTAATTACGTAATTACTTATGAAAGTAATTACGTTACAAGTTACTTTATGAAAATTATATTATATAAAGTATAGTCTATACGCTTCCATTTTTAGAACACAAAGGCATTTTTGTTATTGAAAGAAATTGATGCTTCCTTTCACCAAGGATGCATTAAATTGATCAAAAATACTGCCAAAATCATTAATTGCAAATTATTATTACAGTTCTCCTTAGTAGGAACTCGAGCCATGTAGTCGCATTGGGATACGCCCTGAGTGTCACGTGGTCTGAAGCCCTTATACAATCACACCAATTTATTGGCTGATGGTGCTTAAGCGACACCCCTTGGAAGCTACGTCATGGGCTCCATAAAGGCGCTCGCTTTGTGCCATCAAGTCAGATTTTCTGTTCTTCAGTGCACGATCTCGTCTGGCCCGTGTTGTACCAATGACTCACATCGAAGCGAGGATCTTTACTATTCTCCCTTTTGAGTGGTAACACAGGATGGAATTTAGGAAGTGTTTACCTCTGTAGGTGCTACTGGTTGTTTAAATCAGTTTTACTATCAGAAATAATCGATAATTAATTGTTATTAATTATGGAATAATCAAATAACAATTAAATAACTAAATAGAATTTAACAAACTATTCTCCAGAAATGATCAATAATTAATTGTTATTAATTATGGAATAATCAAATAGCTAAATAGTAATTAAATAGAATTTAATTCATTAAACTCTATTCTCGGGGCACCACTCTTTGAAAAGAGAAAAATGATAGCAAGTTACTGACTGAGTCTCATAGAATAAAATCTACCCTGTAGGTTGAGTATCTTAATTGTTAATCAAAATAATCAAAGGGGAAACCTAGTTCAATTATTTTGATACACAAATCCAACAGTAATCTAATTACAGTTAGTTTCTAATACCAACAACATAATAGTACTCTGAGGTAACTTGGGAGTTCTTCACGTGGCAGAGGTTGGCTTCAACACAACATTCAAACAAAAACAAACAGGAGTACTTATAATATAACAAGATTTATTATACACAAGCAGTAGTGAACACAGCCAATACCATCCGAATATAATCCAGTTAAAATCAATGATATCCTAAGCTAACAGTGGAGCTATATGCTAGCGTGTGTGTGTGTGTGTGTGTGTCCCGGTGTGGTAACCAAGGAATCAAAATGGAGGATCAGGTTCAAAATGGAGGGTTAAATCCAAAATGGAGCTAATACCACATGCGGGTAGAAATGAGCGGACACACTAAGGGACTGACGGAACAGGCGGGAGAATTTGGCGGCCAGCCAGTGAACACAGCCAATACTATCTGAATATAATCCAAAAATAAAATCAATGATATCCTAAGATAACAGTGGAGCTATATGATAGTGTGTGTGTGTGTGTGTGTGTGTGTGTCCAGGTGTGGTAACAAAGGAATCAAAAAATGGAGGATCAGGTTCAGAATGGAGGGTTAAGTCCAAAATGGAGCTGATCCCATGTGCGAATGGAAATGAGCGGACACACAAAGGAACTGACGAAACAGGCGGGAGAATTTGGTTCACCAGCCTGAGTCGAACACGAACTGAGGCGCCGCTCACTCAATGAATATCAATGAGAGAGAGAGAGAGAGAGAGTGAGAGCGAGCGGGAGCGAGGAAGAATGCATGCAGTTTAGTTAAGGGTAACCGCTCGTAACAGCGGGACTGAATTACTAGTTCAATTCACTCAACAAAACAAACGTAACCCCAAAAGAAACTAAAACAAATATCCCCACTTGAAACAGCGAGCAGAGTTTAACATACAAATATATATATATTCAAAGCATCAGCATTTAGAATCAAAAATACGATTTAGATTCACAAGAAAAGTCACAGTTTCTAAACTAAATCTGCCCAGATATCAAGCCTTACTTGGGAAATCCTGTGTGATTTCAGTAGGTTTGTCTGTTGGAATTCCTGTTGCATTGAGCGGTCAGGAGAAACGGTCTGGATGGTTCCTTGTCTTACGCTCGTCAGCGGAAAGACGCGTCTCTGCTTTATTCTTCGGATCCAGCGGTGGGGAAGAATGCAGATAGTCAACGTTGAATGAAAAAGAGGGAGAAGGGAAACTGGTCGCCTTTCCGTTTTTCAAAATAAATTCACTGTTGCTTTACAGTGAAACTGAACCGGTTGATATAAGTATACTATAAGACTTGAACAAAGCTAAGTTAATCTTACTCTACCGTGGCCAAATGGCGAGGTTAGAAAAATGTGGTCACTTTGTTCTCAGTCCAAACAGAGGGAAAACTCCTTCAGTACGTGCACAGTACAGATGTCCCTTTAGAGCCAGGCAGAGCTTAGCACAGAGAGAGCGAAATTCATCTGTCCGCGGGTTTTGTTGATGAGATGACGTCATCGGTCGTAGGCCAATCGACCAATGGCGTTTAAGCCTGGGTCCATGGGCGGGACTTCGCATCCAGTTGTGAATTTGTGAAGGACCTTGGGAAACTGAGTTCAATGTCTCTCCTTTTGACCATAGAACAAAGGGCCAAGCGGTCTCTGCTGCCATTTTAAGTGGGCCAAGGCCCTACACCTCCGTGCACGCAGCTCATCATCGGTGAAGATTCCCACACCATGTCTGGGTTTTCGCCATGCAGAGTCCACGTTGGAGGGCTCGGATTGCCCACAGTGTGATTTAATGAACATCAGGACACTTCGTGAAAGGCTCGCCTCCTTTGGAAATTCGGTGAAGCCGTGTGCTGGTGCAGACCACGTGTCTGCCAGCGCCACATGGCCGTTTGACTTGTGGGAGGCCAGTGCAGACGCCGAGGAGATGGGAATTGAGCAGCAAGCCAACCTACGGTTCTCTCTGTCACTCTCCCAAGATTCGGCTAAACGTTCTCCTATGGAGTTTACACATGGACATTTGCGTCCTAGCCATGAGGTCCGCACTGCGGTTTTCTTCAGCGTTGAGGATGCCATATCTATGGTGGCATCTGATTCTGAGGATCTCGCCGGTGGCCAAGCTGAAGCTTTGACTCCTAGCATTTGGATTTCCAGACCTTCGGCAACTTATGTGGAATTGCCGGAGGTTATTACACGTGCAGTTGAAAAATTGCACCTGGATTGGCCCGATGAAGTGCAGTCGGAGGATCATAAATCGATCTTAGATGACTATTTTGTAGCAGACCAGCACACAGCTATGCCTTGTAAACTGTTCCCTTTTCCCCCGGACCTCCATTGTGAGATTTCAAAGTCTTGGGATCAAACTTATTCAACCAGGATTATGAATTAATCAGTCTCTGAGTTTTCTAATGTGTGTTGAGCTTCTGACCACGGATATACTTCAATCCCGGCAATGGAAGAGACGCTGGCTGACCATCTCTCAACTTCTTCAGTGACCACATGGAAATCCTACTCTTCCCTCGAAGCTGTGCAAAGTTACAATATCCTTATTGAGCAAAGCCTACCACTTGGAGACTTTGGCTGCCCAACATCGAGATGTCATTCTCAGCCATCTGAGAAATATATGGCTGTGTAAAACCTAGACAAGAGTGTCCTGTTTCCAAGGCAACAGACTCTGTTTCTAGGGGTGGAGCTAGATTAGCAGGCGATGCAGGAGCGTCTGTCTCAAGCTTTCGTCATTCTGCTAGTGTTTAGCGATATTCAGAGTGGGACGTGTTCTCCCTGGGAGAACATTTCACAGGCTTTTGGGGCTCATGATCACGGCTTCCACTGTCATTCCCCTGGGCATGTTGCATGCTAGACCTTTTCAGTGCTGGATGAACTCAACAAAGGGACTTCAACCACTGACGCAGGCATTCCGTCTCTTCAAAGTGATGCGTGGGTGCTACCGAACTCTGTTACCATGGAAACGGATCTGCCTTCTGATGTCGGCTGTTCCATTGGGACAGATGTGTAGATGCAAAGTTATAACGACAGATGCCTCCTCCACAGGTTTGGGCACTGTATATGAGTGTCGTCCAGCCTACGGGGTCTGGACGGGCCAGCAGAAATGTTGGCACATAAACTGTCTGGAGACAGTGCTGCTTCCATTAAAATTCGCTGAGGTTGGCATAGCACATTCTTCTGTGGGCATGGGACAATGTGTGGTCTCTACGAGCTGTGCATGTTCCGGGCCAGTTGAATTTGGGGGTGGATCATTGTCCAGACAGGGCTTGATGCCTGGAGAGTGGACATTACAGCCTCAGATTATGGAACATATCTGGTGAAGTTTCAGCAGAGCAGAAATGGATCTGTTACTTCGAGCAAAACATCACTGTCTGTGGATGGTAAACGCTGGTGCGAATTGACTTAATACCCAATAATTCGTACAGCTTGCGTAGTGTCCGTGACATAAAGGTTGTGCCCTGAACGGTGAGGATTTCTTTCGGAATCCCCACCCGGGAGATGATTTTGAAGAGTGCCTCCGCAACACTGCGTGCTGAGATGTTGCGCAGAGGCATTGCTTCTGGATATCACATTGCATAGTCCACTAGGACTAATATAAAGTGATGTCCGCGTGCTGACCGCTCTAATGGCCCGACAGTGTTCATGCCAATTCTCTCGAAGGGGACCTCGATCAGCGGAAGGGGGCGCAATGGCGCTTTTGGGGTGGCCGGTGGATTCACCAGCTGACATTCACGGCATGCCGCACACCACTTGCGAACATCGCCACCAATGCCCGGCCAATAAAAACAGGCTATTAGTCGGTTCAGTGTTTTTCTTTCCCCTAAGTGACCCGCTATCGGATCATAATGAGCCGCCTGGAACACCATTTCCTGGCGGCTCCACGGTATTAAGAGCTGGGTTGTATCTTCCTTGGTTTGAGCGTCCTGCGTCACTCTATACAGCCGCTCATTTATAATTGTGAAATAGGGATATGAAAATGCAACATTCGGCTGGAGTTGTTGACCATCGATCACTCTCACTTTTTCAAAGTTGTGCTTGAGGGTTTCGTTTCGTGACTGCTCCAAAGGGAAATCCCCTTCGGGAAATCCCCCGAGGATGGGAGGGGCTGCAGCCTCTCCTCCCCCCCCCACATCATCCTGATGTGGAGCTGATGAAGACAGCCCTGGCTCTGCCTCCCCTGCCATAGCATCGCACATTTCACATCTCGTCGCTTTTGTGCACCCATCCATGCATATTCCCTTTAATACATTTCTAAATTCAGGCCAATTAGTCCCCAAAATCAGCGGATGGGTGACGTGGGAACTCACCGCAGCCTCCACTCTATGCTTGTTCCCTGAAATTTAATAACGAGGGTCACCACTGGGTAGTTGTGAATATCCCCATGTACACATTTCAACCTCACCCTTTTTGTTGTGCCCAAAGCCTCGTGTTGAACCAAGCATTGGTGGATAGTGGTCTGGTTACAACCCATGTCCACCAAAGCTTGGTGTGTACTCCACTTGATTCTTACTGGTCTCCCTCCAGCCCGATCGGGGGCAGCCTGTGGTGTGTCAGGGATCCAGACTACAATTCCCAGGTCCATCACAGGACACTGATTCCAGAAGTGTTCTGGTCCCCGCAACGGCAGCAGGCCGGCCCAGGCGCTACACTTGCACTTGTGGGGGTGGGTACATTCACCTGAGGGGGAGAGCGGGTAGACCCTGAAGTCGCCGGGAAAGGGATAAACTGGCGCAAATGAGGAGCTGGCTTCAGCGGCGGGTTTCCACGCCTCCGGGGTGTAGGAACAGGGCCTTGAGAGAGGACAGAGTGAGAGGGGAGAGGGGAGTGGAAAGAGATGGGAGAAAACACAGAGGGAGGGCAGAGAGAGAGAGGGCTCCTCCGTGCTTGGGCATGCCGCCATATGGTCCTCCGCCAGCTGGACCGCTTCCTCCAGCAATGCCAGGCGATGGCACTGGACCCAATCCGCTGTCCCTTCTGGAAGCTGGCGGATCAGCTGTTCCAGCATTACTTGGTCGACCACTCCCTCAACGTCACGGTCCCCTGCCAGTAGCTGTTTCCGGCAGGTGTCACAAAGACATTGAGAGAAGGCAAACGGGCAGCCGGTCCTCTCCAACTCCATCGACCGGAAGAGCTGGCAGTGTTGTTCTGGGCTCCAGCCAACCCGCTGCAGGATGGTTTTCCTCACAATGTTGTAGACCAGGAGACTAGCCACCGGCAGTTCTTGAGCTACGAGCTGGGCCTCCCCGGACAACAAAGGGATAAGCTGGGCCGCCCACTGAGCACGCGGCTAATGCCAGATCTCGGCAGTCCGCTCAAACATGTTGAGGAAGGCTTCGGGGTCATCTTCCGTGCCCATCTTCATGAGTGAGGGCGGGTGCAAGGGACTAGTGTTTTGCACCCCTGGCCAGACTTGTGAAAGTTATGGGAATGGCCCCTCAATGGGGTGCTCTTTTGAATGATGGGTTATCCCCCGCTGTGGTTGATACCATTTTGAATGCTAGAGCTCCATCAACTAGGAAGCTTTATACGTTCGAGTCTCTGTTGGTAGTCATTCTCTTGTCTCTCGTTTTATGCACAGGCTATGCAGGCTTACACCTTTTTGTCCCATCTACATTCTTTTATGGGATTTATTCATTTTTTGGAGATGCTCTCAGGTTGGCAACAGTCGCTGATAAGTTTCTGACATTTAAAACGATCCTGCTGGTAGCATTGGCATCGTTTTAAAGGGTTAGTGATTTGCATGCCCTGTCAGTTAATCCCTTATGAATGGATTTTGTGCCAGGGTGTTCAAGGGTGGTGATAAGACCATGTGTGAGTGGGGCCAGGGTAGCTCAGTGAGTAAAGACACTGACTACCACCCCTGGAGTCATGAGTTCAAATCCAGGTCATGCTGAGTGACTCCAGCCAGGTCTCCTAAGCAATCAAATTGGCCCGGTTGCTAGGGAGGGTAGAGTCACATGGGGTAACCTCCTCATGGTCACTATAATGTGGTTCTCACTTTTGGTAGGGCACGTGGTGAGTTGTGCATGGATGCTGTGGAGAATAGCGTGAAACCTCCACATGCGTTATGTCTCCACGGTAGCACTCAACAAGCCACGTGATATGACGTGTGGATTGACAGTCTCAGATGCGAAGGCAACTGAGATTCATCCTCCGCCACCCGGATTGAGGTGAGTCACTATGCCACCATGTGGACTTAGAGCACATTGGGAATTGGGCATTCCAAATTGCGGCGAAAAGGGGAGAAAAAAATACCTTGTTTGGGCAATTTTTCCAAGGTAATTTCTACATCATTTCACTCGCAGACTATTAAATTTCAGACTTTCTATCCTCCCCCATTTGAGTCAGAGGAGCATAAAATATTGCATATGCTTTGCCCAGTTCGGGTGCTGCAAGCTTATATTGCCCCAACTAGCCAGTGGCGTAAGTCAGAGCAGTTATTTGTGTGCTTTGGTGGCCGAAACGGGTGTTTTGGTGTCCAAACAAAGACTGCCTCATTGGGTTGTTGATGCAATTTCAAGTGCTTACGAAGCGCACGGTTTACCTTCGCCTTCTGGTATTCAGTCTCATTCTACAAGGAGCATAGCATCCTCATGGGCTTTGGCTAGAGGTGTGTCCTTGGAGGTGGCAGGATGGTCCTCTCTGCATACATTTGTATTGTGGCAGGATGGTCCTCTCTGCATACATTTGTTAGATTTTATAATTTGGACTAGGGTTTGATTCCTGCTTCCCAGGTTCTCTCTTTTGGAACAGGAATAAACTCATAATGCCCTCTGTTTTATTTGAATGCTTTAGCTTGCTTGAGCACCACTATATGCTTGCCACATGGGCATAGACAGTTGGCAGCTACTGTTTGCATGGCGTGATTGTATATCGTTCCCAATGCAACTATGCAGCCTACGAAGTGGAGGAACTACGTGAAGCTAGTCATACTCTCTAGCAGCTGCATAGGCTTGTGCCTTCATGCAGAAAATCTGACTCGATGGCATGAAGCGAGCACCTTTATGGAGCCCGTGATGTAGCTCCCTAGGTGCATCGCTTAAGCGCCATCAGCCAATAAATTGGCGTGATTGTTTTAGGGCTTCAGACCACATGACACTCAGGGTGTGTCCCAATGTGACTACGCAGTGTCTTGTTCCCACTCAGGGAACCAGGGTTACCCTTCAAGTAACCGAGACGTTTGAAATAATTGATTTAAGTGGTATTTTTTTCCATTTTTTCTTTACCAAAGATGGCAAACATATACTGTGTCATCTATTCCTTACAAAAGCATTCTATAGTGCTAATTTGGTACTCAAGAAAATGTTCTTATTATTAGAACTATTGAATGGTTGCGCTACGATGCGGATATCACAATACAGTGGGTTTTTCCCCATTTGCTGAGGTATTGAGTACTTGCTTTACACTTGCAAGTAAAATGTGAATATCATGGTTTTGGTTTTAAAAAATAGGCAAAAAGTAACACATTTCTCCTGAAATTCTATTTTCTACTAAAGTTTATTGTTTTAGAGACATGAAGGTTATTCCATGCATTACTGTTTTGAAGAAATAATCTCTAACCAGGATAGAGAGGGAAGTGGATGGCCCATATACACAACAAAAAGACAAGCAATTGATTTTGAGTTATATGAATGCGAAGTTGATCATTTGGCTACCATTAGTGTTGTGGTGCAGTGGCTAAAGCATTGATTTGAGGAAAGGAAAGGCATAGGTTAAAATCCATCCTGAGGTGACTTGAAATGTTGTGTATGTTTGCTCTGTGTTATATGTGCTCTTTGGGTTATGCTTAGTGTTGTACAGTGGTTTCCATGTTGGTGCTTATCAAAGCAAATTTAGAATTGTATCGTTGTTGAAGTTACATGAAAATGAAGTTAATTATAATAAGTGATATGCTTGACTGTGTTGATCTAAGATTGGTATTGACCCGTACATAGGAAAATGATTACATCTGGCACACTGATATGGGTGGTCATGAAAAGCTCCCAAACCAAATTTGGGGTCTCCAGGACATACTGTATAGCGCCACCGCCATGCCAAAAATTAACTTTTCTTTTGTGCATATCTTTTTAACTGTTTGTCCTAGAGACACAAAAAATGTTTGTCTGATTACTCTCCTCCTGATGATTCAAACAGATCCCTTACATTAAACCTCTGCCCATTACATTAGCCGCCATCTTAGATTATTATGTTTATAGTTTTTTCCCTAAAGTTTCTTCAAACTTTGTCCGATTTTCCTAAACAAAGGCTAAAATAATTCTCCAGACTGAGCTGCACAGAATGAATTATACTGAATGTTGATTTTCAACTTACGTAAAAATTACGCAAACACATATTTAACGAGGTGGCCGTGAAAACGGATTTGAGGCTGTATCTCGGTAACCCTTTGTCCTATACAAACTAAACGTGGTATGCTTCATGTGGACCATGGTCTGATGGCACCTGCAGAGGTTCGCGACAGCGCCACCTATGGGTTAAAAAAATTGCTATTTTTGCCTGTAACTTTTGAACCTTATATCCTAAAGTCTTGAGGTTGGTGTCTGTGGATCCCTTGGGTCATGCAGATTTCAACAATACCAGATTTTTTCCAAATCGGCCATACTGCCTCTCCACCATATTAACATTTATTAAAAAATTATATGTCTTTTAAATACATTGTCAGATTTAAAAGAAAATTGGTATGCATCATCAACATCATGCCCTGATGATACTTCAGCAGTTTGGAGACAGCCCCAACTGTGTTATATTTGTGTTATGTTATATATATTTTTAAATATATTCTCCTATCCCAGCTTAACATGTAGAGACTACTATAAGTAAGCCATTCATAGGTTGATTCCCAAGAGGAGTGTAAAGTCTGTGACTCTGTGGCACTTTCAACACTGTTTGAAAAGCCTGACATAATTTTAAGCATTTGCTAAACAAAAACTACCTGTTTATTTGACAAATAGCAGAAAAGTGTAGTGTTTGGAAAATATGTTGGAAAACGTCATTATTTATGCAATTTCATTAAGTGCCGCTAAAACTGTAGAAACCACATACTTAACTTTTGAAGCAAACTGTATTCAGACCATATCCCGAGATGGTCTGATTTTATTTGGTGCATTAACATGCAATCCAAAAAACTAGCAAACCACTCTCAAACCCTTGAAAGTCTGAAAGTAACCCTAAAATTGTTACAATTATTACATTTGACCGAGCAGCCATGAAGTGGACACGTATTTTCATTCACACTCATTTGTCTCACACACACTCTCCTCTTTTGAAAAGTTTTATGGGGCTGCCCCTCTGGCAGCTTTGATTAGTGGTGGCGGTGGACAGGCAGATGGATGGTCTGCTGTGAAAGAGGTGGAAGGACCTTAGGCTGAAAAAGAGCGAGAAAGACAAATGATGGAGGAGAGGAACTGCATCTCTCCATCAGCGTCTTCATCAAGAGTCACTCACTGAAAGCATGAGAGTGACCTCCGACCCTTGGCCGTCATGTTGAGGGCCTGAAGGAGGTGGCTGATTGGTGGGTGGACAGAAAGAGCTTTCACTCATCTGCACCAGCTGTCAATCAAACTGATAGCAATGACAAAAAAGAGTGCTGCTCTTTTTTTTTTTCCCCATGTTGTACAGCAGCTCTCGGCAATCCTTGGCACATAAAGAACACCTTATTGTATATAATTACAGATGTTTTCTGGTCTCAAAAAAAAAAAAAAAAAAAATGTGAATATGTGTTCACAACCAAGGTTGTAAAAGTCATTGCTAAAAAAGTGGTTAGCTGGCCTTAGCTGGATTAAGTTTGTCTAGCTGGTCTCCTAGCCTGGCCAAGCTGGTGTTTAGCTGCTTTAGCTGGTAAGCCAACTAGTCTCCCAGACTGCCAACTAAAATGCCATAAAAAACAGACCAAAGTACCAGTGCTTCAGTACCAAATTAATACTAAATATAAATATATTTTTTAATATTAAGTGGTATATATATAAATTAATGACACCAGTCTTTTTTTATACAGTATCGATAATACCAAATACTAACTCAGATCAGTACCCACGCACTGTCTTGTTGGGTGGCTGGACTCAAGCACTACTGTGAATGTGCCTGTGTCAATGTCTCCGACTGTGGCTGTGTCAGTGGAGCCTGAATGGTCAAAATGCCGTCTTGGTGAGATATTAAAAACTGTGTTGAGAGTTGGTACATCCAGATGCATTAAGTACCAGATATTAAGATACAAAACGATGAGTAATATATACAAATATGCTTGAGGGATTAGCACATTTTTTTTCCAAAACTCTTTATTAAGACATGATGCTATGAATCTCGCAAACTTTGGCAAATCAAGCAATTACTTTTTCTCATAATCACCTATTTTAGCCTATTTACAGCCTGCTACCTTTTAATAACTTAAAACACCCAACAAATCATTAATTGACTTCAAAACTGTCAATTGTACGCACTGTGCGTCGATCTGCGGAAAGCTGAAATGGACAAAAATATTGTTTTTTAATCACGTTTTAAAATAAAGTGTTAAAAGCAGGCAAATTCTGTTCTTTGAGCATATCTGAAGCTGAGAAAAAACATTAGTGGTACCTTGTAGTTTTAACTTCGGTAATATTTAAAGATTTACTTTATAAATGACACACCGCAGATGTAACATTTAAACTTTTTTATACATTTAAAGCAGTGTTGTAGTTCGAGTCGAGACAGAGACCAGTAAAGGCTGAGTCTAAGACAAGAGTTTTTCATAAATGTATTAAATGGTTTAAATAACTATAGGTGCATATACCAAATAAACCTCATATATTATTTTAGAATTTAACATTTCTGCTTTACAAAATACAGTATAACTGTACAATAACTAAAATGGGCCTAAAAACCAAACAATAATATATTAAATATGATGTTTACTCAGAAAGTGATATAAACAATTACATTCAATTTGTTAACAGTTTCCTCAATTGCACTACTATATTTCATTCATTGTAAGTCAAGTAACCATTTCTGCTTACTTTTGCCTGCAAATTTTCATTTCGGGGTACGCACAGAAAGGGCTTTTTTTCAGAAATCATTCAATTCTGATGACATTGAGAGAAGTATTTTTACATTTTCTTCAGTATGTGTAGCATTCATGAAACTAATGGCTAAAGCATTTCTAAAAGACTAGAGGTCATTCAGACAAACGTCATGGTTACTGGTGTAACCTCCGTTCCCTGATGGAGGGAACGAGACGTTGGTGTCGATGTAGTGACACTAGGGGTCACTCTTGGGAGCCCGAGACACCTCTGGTCTTTGATAAAAGGCCAATGAAAATTGGCGAGTGGTATTTGCATGCCACTCCCCCGAACATACGGGTATAAAAGGAGCTGGTATGCAACCACTCATTCAGGTTTTACGCTGAGGAGCCGATATAAGGTCCGGCCATTTCAGCGGGTAGTTCAGTGTTGTGGCAGGAGGGACCAACGTCTCGTTCCCTCCATCAGGGAACGGAGGTTACACCAGTAACCATGACGTTCCCTATCTGTCACTCACTCGACATTGGTGTCGATGTAGTGACACTAGGGGTCCCTATACAAAACGCCACAAGGCTGAACTGTGTTACGTGAACTGGCGGTGTGTGGTGGGCAGACTTGCTGTGTGCCTCATAGCCAGCGCACCAGGTCGACACGTAACCTCCCCCAACACAGTTATGAGTGTCGAACGGCCCTACTTGGGGACAAGTCGACTACCCAAAGATAGAGACGGGCTTAACCCAGTCGTGGCCTCTTTTCCCCTTCTCTTTTTCCACTCCCTAAAAAAGAAGGGGGATTATCCGACTGGGCCGCCAGGTCTAGTCGGGGGGTGTCCCTCCCAAGGGGAGGACACTGCGGAGACCACACCTCGCCCCAAGAGGGGGGGATTTTTAAGTGGAAGAATACATCACATGGTCTTTCCAACCATGTGGAGAGCCTTCAAGGTAGATCCTGCCCAATGGGGGAGGAGGTACTACAACATGGAGACTGGGGCAGAGGGGCTCTGCCCAAGGAAGACGCCGTTTGCCAGCAGGGAAACGAGCTAGCGGAAGATATAGATCGCATGGGGTTAGCCTTACAGGGAACCGCCACATGCGGAGCACCTACCCCAGCACCGGGCTCTTAGATAGCACGTGTACTGGGCCAGCAGTGAGTCTCTCCGAAGACTCGACTGCCACAGGGCTCGGAGGAAATCAACCAGGGAACAACTTTTGTGAACACTACTGGGAATTAACAGCGCACGTCTTCAGCTCAAAAGGAGGTGGGAGGCGCTATGTGCAAGCGATACACCCGGCCGGCTATCCCGGGCTTATCCGCTTGTGTTGCGTGCCATTACCTGGGACGAAACCGGTTCCACCCGGAGGTTGTAGAACCTTGCAAAGGTGTTGGGTGTTGCCCAGCCCGCTGCTCTACAAATGTCTGTTAGAGAGGCACCTCTGGCCAGAGCCCAAGAAGCCGCTACACCCCTGGTAGAATGGGCCCGTAGCCCTACCGGGGGCGGCATGTCTTGGGCGAGATATGCCATAGATATGGCATCAACAAGCCAGTGGGCGATCCTCTGCTTGGAGACAGCGCTTCCTTTCCGCTGTGCACCGAAGCAGACAAAGAGCTGCTCAGAGAGTCTAAAGCTCTGCGTGCGATCCAAATAGATGCGCAAAGCACGCACCGGACACAGCAACGCCAGGGCTGGGTCTGCCTCCTCCTGGGGCAGCGCTTGCAGGTTCACCACCTGGTCCCTAAAAGGAGTGGTGGGAACCTTGGGCACATAGCCCGGTCGGGGTCTCAGGATCACGTGAGAATAACCCGGACCGAACTCTAGGCACGTTTCGCTGATAGAGAACGCTTGCAGGTCACCTACCCTCTTGATGGAAGTGAGCGCAGTCAGGAGGGCAGTCTTCAGGGAGAGTGCCTTCAGCTCGACTGACTGCAAAGGCTCAAAGGGGGCTCTCTGTAGGCCCTGAAGAACTACGGAGAGGTCCCATGAGGGAACGAAGAGCGGTCTGGAGGGATTCAGCCTCCTAGCACCTCTTAGGAACCTGATGATCAGATCGTGCTTCCCTAAGGACTTACCCTCAACTGCGTCGTGGTGTGCTGCTATGGCAGCAACGTACACCTTCAAGGTGGAAGGGGACAGCCTCCCTTCCAACCTCTCCTGCAGGAAGGAAAGCACTGATCCGACTGCGCATCTCTGGGGGTCTTCGTGTCGAGAAGAACACCACTTAGCGAACAGAGACCACTTCAAGGCATACAGGCGCCTCGTAGAGGGGGCCCTAGCCTGAGTGATCGTGTCTACCACCGCGGGTGGTAGGCCACCTAGGTCTTACGCGTCCCGTCCAGGGGCCAGACATGGAGATTCCAGAGGTCTGGACGCGGGTGCCAGAGGGTGCCCCGTCCCTGAGAAAGAAGGTCCTTCCTCAGGGGAATTTGCCAGGGGGGAGCTGTCGCGAGGAGCGTGAGGTCCGAGAACCATGTCTGGGTGGGCCAGTAGGGCGCTACCAGGATGACCTGCTCTTCGTCCTCCCTGACCTTGCACAGTGTCTGTGCAAGTAGGCTCACTGGGGGAAATGCGTATTTGCGAATGCCAGGGGGCCAGCTGTGTGCCAATGCGTCTATGCCGAGAGGAGCCTCGGTGAGGGCGTACCAGAGCGGGCAGTGGGAGGATTCTTGGGAGGCGAACAGGTCCACCTGAGCCCGACCGAATCGACTCCAAATCAGCTGGACCACATGGGGGTGGAGTCTCCACTCTCCCCTGCGGGGGACCTGCCGTGACAGCGCGTCCGCTGTAACGTTGAGGTTGCCCGGGATATGAGTGGCTCGCAGCGACTTGAGGTGCTGCTGACTCCGGAGGAGGAGACGGCGGGCGAGTTGTGACATACAGCGGGAGCGCAGACCGCCTTGGCGGTTGACATATGCTACCGCTGCCGTGCTGTCTGTCCGAACTAGCACGTGCTTGCCCTGGATCAACGGCCGGAACCTCCGCAGGGCGAGCAGAATTGCCAGTAACTCGAGGCAGTTGATGTGCCAACGCAGCCGCGGACCCGTCCAGAGGCCGGTGGCTGCGTGCCCGTTGCAAACAGCGCCCCAGCCCGTCTTGGAGGCGTCTGTCGTGACCACGATGCGCCTGGAGACCAGTTCTAGAGGAACACCTGCTCGTAGAAACGAGAGGTCGGTCCAAGGGCTGAAAAGACGGTGACAGACCGGTGTAATGGCCACGCGGTGTGTCCCGTGGCGCCATGCCCGTCTCGGGACTCGAGTCTGGAGCCAGTGCTGAAGCGGCCTCATATGCATCAACCCGAGCGGGGTGGCCACCGCCGAGGATGCCATATGCCCCAGGAGCCTCTGAAAAAGTTTCAGTGGAACCGCTGTTTTCCGTTTGAATGCCTTCAAACAGGCCAGCACCGACTGGGCGCGCTCGTTCGTAAGGCGCGCCGTCAGAGAGACTGAGTCCAACTCCAAACCGAGAAAAGAGATGCTCTGAACCGGGAGGAGCTTGCTCTTTTCCCAGTTGACCCGAAGCCCTAGTCGGCTGAGGTGCGAGAGCACCAGGTCCCTGTGTGCGCATAACACGTCTCGAGAGTGAGCTAAGATTAGCCAGTCGTCGAGATAATTGAGAATGCGAATGCCTACCTCCCTTAACGGGGCAAGGGCAGCCTCTGCGATCTTCGTAAAGACGCGAGGAGACAGGG
Organism: Myxocyprinus asiaticus; assembly: GCF_019703515.2. Taxonomy (NCBI): domain Eukaryota; kingdom Metazoa; phylum Chordata; class Actinopteri; order Cypriniformes; family Catostomidae; genus Myxocyprinus; species Myxocyprinus asiaticus. Next base: position 42,101,709 of record NC_059350.1, on the reverse strand, counting down.
ACAGGCCGAAAGGGAGGACTTTGTACTGATACGCCCGACCCTCGAACGCGAACCGCAGGAAGGGTCTGTGTCGAGGAAGGATCGAGACGTGAAAGTACGCGTCCTTCAGGTCTACCGCCGCGAACCAATCCTGATGCCGGACGCTCGCTAAAATGCGTCTTTGCGTCAGCATCTTGAACGGGAGTCTGTGTAAAGCCCGGTTCAGTACTCGCAGGTCCAAGATTGGCCGCAACCCACCGCCTTTCTTCGGTACGATGAAGTAGGGGCTGTAAAACCCTTTCTTCACCTCGGCTGGAGGGACAGGTTCTATCGCGCCCTTTCGTAGGAGGGTAGCGATTTCCGCGCGCAGAGTAACAGCGTTTTCGCCCTTGACGAAGGTGAAGTGAGTACCGCTGAACCTGGGCGGGCGCCTGGCGAACTGAATCGCGTAGCCGAGTCGGACGGTCCGGATCAACCACCGCGACGGATTGGGAAGTGCAAGCCATGCATCCAAATTCCGTGCGAGGGGAACCAAGGAGACAACGTCGTTGGACGTACCAGCAGGTGGGGCGGAGCGCGAGGTGCCACAGCACGTCGTGGCCGTGCTGAGTCTAGGGACATCGAAGCACTTACCTGGCTCCTTGTGACCACCCCCGGAACAGCCTGGGACGGGGGAGGAAGAGGCCTGTCCTTGCGACCCGTGGAGGCTGTCACATCGGGGGTGGATTTGTGCCACAGCTGGGCGCTCAGGGGCGAAAAGGGCACCGCTGGAGCGCCAATCCTGCAAGATAAAGCCCGTGGACGGTAGTCGTGGTGACGACCGTACACAACGGGTATGTGACCCAGGGAGGAAGGAAGCCGCTCTTTTGTTGAACTGTTGGGTACCGCAGCCACTTGGGCGTACGGCGAAATCAAACGAAAAGGCAACAAAAGATTTTCCACCCGGCCCTCCACCGGGGGATGGAGTGGTCTTTCTACCAGCTCCAGGTGAGTGGGTTCCCTCGTCCCTGGGTTGTCCGTCTCAGGGGCGCCTCGAAGACCTCCGTGGGTTCTTCGGTGTCGGCTGAGAGACGGGTGGCGTCGGCTTCCTGCGGTGGGCTCCACGCCGGGGCCGGGCCGGAGGGGCGGGCTGCGGCGGAGCCGGTGCAGTCACCGCAGGGGGACGCCCTTGGCGACGAGCAGACGGGGTGCGGGGTCTTGAGCCGCGCCGGGGCAGGATGTGCCGGATTGCCTCCATCTGCTGCTTTACCGTTGAGAACTGCTGGGCAAAGTCCTCAACGATGTCGCCAAATAGGCCCGCCTGGGAAATGGGGGCAGCAATGAACCGTGTCTTGTCGGCCTCGCCCATCTCGACCAGGTTGAGCCACAGGTGGCGCTCCTGGACCACTAGTGTGGCCATCGTCCGCCCAAGAGACCGCGCTGTGACCTTTGTCGCCCGGAGGGCGAGGTCGGTCGCCGAGCGCAGTTCCTGCATCAAATCTGGGGCGGAACTACCCTCGTGCAGTTCTTTCAGTGCCTTGGCTTGGTGGACCTGCAGGAGAGCCATGGCGTGCAGGGCAGAGGCGGCTTGTCCAGCAGCGCTGTAGGCCTTGGCCGTCAGGGACGACGTGAGCCTACAGGGCTTGGAGGGGAGCTTAGGGCGTCCACGCCAGGTGGCGGCGCTCTGCGGGCATAAGTGCACTGCGAGCGCCTTATCCACCGGGGGAATCGCCGTATAGCCCCTGGCCGCCCCGCCATCGAGGGTAGTGAGAGCGGGGGAACTGCGGAGCCGGGTTCGGGCAGTAAAAGGTGCCTCCCACGACTTCGTCAGCTCCTCATGCACCTCCGGGAAGAATGGCACTGGAGCGGGGCGCGGCCGGTCTGAGCGGCGCCGCGAGCCCAGAAACCAATCATCAAGCTGCGAGGGTTCAGGGGAGAGCGGAGGGTTCCACTCTAGCCCGACGCTCGCGGCCGCCCGGGAAAGCATGTCCGTCATTTCGGCGTCAGCCTGTAACTGGGCGACCGTCCCCGAAGGGGGAAGCCCAGCTGAGGCTTCTGCGTCCGACTGGACAAGCCCGCTCTCCGACGCTGCGCTCGAAAGCTCATCATCTTCGCGGGCCTCGAACGAGAAGCCAGACTCGCCGTGCGACGAGCCGGCGAACTCATCCGGAAGCCCGATTGGGGCAGAGGAGCGTGCTGGGGAATGTGAGGTCCGCGGGGGGGAACCCGGCGGAGGCGATCCCATTGAGGTCCCCAAATCGCCCCCAGCGCCAGCCGCACTGACCTCAAACCCGTAGGTAGGAGGACCAAGGCGGGGAGCCGCTGGGGTGGCTTGCTTTCTTACAAAAGCAAGCCGCGACCGCAACGTTGCCATGGTCATGTTCTCGCAGTGAGAACATGAGCCATTCATAAACGCTGCCTCCGTGTGGGTCGCGCCCAGACACGAAAGACAGCGATCATGACCATCCGAAGTTGAGAGAAATCGACCGCAACCAGGAATAACACACGAACGGAAAGGCATCTTTAAAAAGACGCGTCTTTAAAAAGACGTTCCGTGTGTGCGCTCTTTTAGAGAAATATATACTCTTTTTAGAGGGGAAAAATGCTCTTTCAGAAAATATACTCTCTAGTTTTTCTGCCGAAGCGCCCAGGGGCGTTCTCTGCAGTGCACCAGTGCAGAGGAGGGAGAAGCCGCTGAAATGCGCCGTCAGATCCAGCAGAGGTGAATGAACAGTGCTATTTAGCTCGATGAGCATGACCGTTCGGCTCCGAAGAGAAAATCTGAATGAGTGGTTGCATACCAGCTCCTTTTATACCCGTATGTTCGGGGGAGTGGCATGCAAATACCACTCGCCAATTTTCATTGGCCTTTTATCAAAGACCAGAGGTGTCTCGGGCTCCCAAGAGTGACCCCTAGTGTCACTACATCGACACCAACGTCGAGTGAGTGACAGATAGGGAACACAGTGCAACAAACCCAGATAGCACACGTACGTCTCCGAGATGTCTGCTTTAGATCTTTTAATCTGGAAAGCATCTAACATCTGCTAAACATCTTAAAAAGATCAGATTTACAATCACTCTAAATCATAAACGTCTTATTTGCGGAATGACTTATTGACATCCGAGACATAATTATTGGCATATATCTTATAGACATATTGCAGATGAGCAGGGTTAGGGAGTAATGGAATACATGTAACAGGATTACGTTTTTAAAATACAAAATATAAGTAACTGTGTTCCAGTACAGTTACAATTTAAATAATTGATAATAGAATACAGTTACATTCAAAAAGTATTTTGATTACAGAAGAGATTACTTTGCCTTTTATTTTCATTTGTTTCATTTAATATTTAGTCCTTTCAGATGGAAAACATTTATACTATAAATGATGCGATCCAAAGTACATTCGAACAGCGGTGAAACACTTTCTTATGATGTGTTACATTCATACGAGCAGACAGAGAAGTACGTTTGAAGTAAGTTTGGAGCAGAAAAAATAGAAATAAACCTTGTGTAAGTTGTCAGCTTTACGCTAAGCTAAAATGCTATTTCTAGCATATTTATATGCATATATTTCCAGGCACGATCATATTTTTTTATCAAGAAAATTCACGTTGGATCATAATTTCTTTTTTTCTAGAATGACCTTTGATATTAGGGCAAAAATCTTATTCTTTATAATATTTTTTTTATTGTTTTCCTGTAAAAATATCTAAAAATCCTTAAAACAAGATTTATCTTGTTTTAGAAATAACACTGCATAAGATATTTAGGTTATTCAGAGAATGTATTTTTAACATGTGTATTTTGTCTTACTGTACTGGCAAAGTTTTTATAGTCAAAACAAGTGAAAAATCTACCAGTGCTGAAGAAGTAATCCAAAGTATTTAGAATGCATTACTGACCTTGAGTAATCTAATGGAATATGTTAAAAATTACATTTTACAGCATGTATCCTGTAATCTGTAGTGGAATACATTTCAAAAGTAACCCTCCCAAAACCCTGCAGATGAGCAAATATTGTAAAATAGATGCCAGATGTAAACACACATATCAAATAGACGTCTGGGTGTTGTACATGTGCTATCATGGAAAAGAGTATAACACAGGTGTCTCGAGACATGTTTTTAACAGTTAATGTTCTTTTTTAACTTGACAAAATAACTTTAAAAAAATTTGTGGCGCTCCTGCACGAGACCCCAAAAACACAACGATATGTAATGCAACGTCAAAGACATCTGTTTAGCATGTTTACATAGAAAAACAACCGAAAAATAGCATGGGTGGACACAACAACGTGTTTGGTGTGATCAACCCCTTATTAACAAGACACAGCACCAATGGAAGTTTCTACAAGTTACCTCTCAAAAAAGCATTATTTTGTTGACTGTTGGTAAATATCTACTTAATCCAACAAACAAATAGCCAGTCGATTCAGACCTTTTTGCTAACCTGTTTGGCCAATTTGCTGAAAAGAACTGACTCAATAGAATGATTTATTTGTGAACTGGGTATCATTATTTCTGATTCTATTCAGCAGATTTAAATGCGGGACATGCTATATACAATTGCTCACGAGTGCATGACAAGACCAAGACCATGAAAATATGGTCTTGGACTCAGACTCGAGACAGAGTCTGGTCTTGAGTACTACAACACTGATTTAAAGTGTATTATATTTTGATATTTCATCAAAGCATGGCCCCATACATATCCACAGATGTCTGGGCTAAGCCCCAGTGAATAACACTGACCCTTAAACTGCCCCTGGCTGACAGCATACAGTATAGTCCATGCTGATGGTAAAACAATTAATACTGTTGCTGTATTAACAGAACAACAACACTGACTGTTACCAAAGTCATTTTGAACTACATCGGTTCACCTCGTGGCCATCTTGGTAATGCCTAGGTCACCTATTTTCACGTCATGAAAATACAGCATCTATCTACTTAAATGGGGAAATCTCCAAAACTGTTTACCAGCTTACTGTATGAAAAAATTATATTTCAGGTTCTGAATGCTGAATTGCCTATACAGGCGAACTATTAACCTTAACACTAAGTATGGTCACATGTAAAGGACATTATTTTTGAGCAGAATGATGGCACTCAATGAATTTGCTAAATAATTAGTCCTTAATATTTGAATTTCTATGGTGTTTTATGTTACTGTACCTTTCCCCAGCCGCCATAGTGAGCACTGCGGTTTCTACCATAAATTTTTCTATGAGTGATCTTCTCCTCTTCATACCGTCTCTGCTGTTTCCTACTAAGCACCAGACTTCAATAACTACCTCTCGTTCACAGATAGAGCGAATATATGTGAGAGCGTTTGTTTGACCGCCACCTTGTTTGTCAAACACATCAAAGAGTTCAACTGCTCTGCTCCTTCAGCATTTACAATCTCTTTCTGTCATCTGTTCCTCCACTTCACCTCATCCCTCCTTCTAACTCTCCTCTACTCCCATTCTATTTTAATATCTGTCACACTTTCTCTTGTCATCTGCTTGCTCACTCTCTCTTTTTATTCCTTCTATTTTGCTCTCACATCATAGATGGTGAGAAAAAGGAAGGAACGAGGGAAAAGAAAAAGTGCTCCCCTGTAAAAAGTGTCACTTTATTTGCCATGTTTCTGGTTAAAGGTTAATCTGTTAAATTTTCCCCCAGAAAATCACTATGGATCATATTACTTAGTCCAAGAATGGGCAAATAACCAATTTTACAAATATTTGGGGGGGAAATCAAATCTTTAAAAAGTGCTTAGAAAAACAATATAGTAGGCATACAAAGTGATTTACTCAAATAGGACATGTGTCTGAAGCAGCACTCCCATCAACCAATCATAGCCCAGCCCCAAAAATCAAAGGGCAATGATTGGTTGATAGGATTGTTCTCATGGAAAAACAAAGGAAGTAGATCCAAAAATATGTCTTATGCTTTCTTCATATCTTTTTGGAAAGTTCCTACTTTTGAATGTGGTAAATTGTAAGTAACTGATACTTTATCCATGTATTATATTATGATTGTGCTACCATGGAAATAGATAAGAAATGTAGTTTTACCATACAAGCCCATCTCCTCATATACCGGCTAAATGAGGAATATTTTCTGACCAGCTTTAATGTTATTCTTCATCAACAGTACACAAAGTAGTACAAACTAAATTGCCCCAGTGGTGATTGCTTTAAGACTACACAGAAAGCCAGACTTCCCTTAAATTTTCATAAGAAATGCAGCAGTGACTAGTTTAATATATTACATTTATATATGGACCATGTACATTTCAAATCAATTTTAATTCAATTTATATTTTTTGGTTGTTGTGGTAATGAGAATGTATCTGGTCATGCTTCAGAAAAAGTCTTCATAAATGTGTAAAAAATTTCAAATATGTCTTGATTGTACTGTTTTCAGTGATTTCAGACTTCCATTTTCATGTTCAAAAAGAAAAGAAACAAAGTTAACTTTTGAAAACAAACTTTTTGTGGCCACAATGAAATCAGTTTTTCGTGAGAATTACCTAAATGTTGTTTCTAATGAACAATTCAAAAGATTCAATCTACTTTGTTCATCAAAGCGTACAATTCACTTACATTGATTCACCTACATTTTGGGGTTGTTGATGGTACTTTAAGCCTCGAAAAGAGCATTGAAAATCTTTAAGGAAGAAAAGCTGTTGTTGGATCTGTTATTTATTCATAAAGTAAACAGCAATGTTTAACTCTCCCTGTTAGCTGCCTTTATGGGTTTTTAAAGCAGAGTAAGTAAGCCAAGCTTTGCTGGAGATCATTAAGAGTTGTTAGTATGTATATGTGTTTGAACGCACACAAGTGTTTGATACTCAGAGAAGTGTTGTGAGCGCAAAAGTTTCATTATAAGAGAATAGCTGTTGCATGTCCAGATCCACATCAGAGCACCAGACTCATTAACTACTCTGGACTATATCAAGGCAAACTTTGCACAGCTAATGGCACATTTGCCACTGCATGGAAAGCAGTTGTTACCCCAAATAAAAACAAGGATGGAGTGATTTCAGATGTACAGGCAGAAAGGCGCTCCATGGGAGATGGACCATGATGAAACCATGGTCTGTAACTTTTTGAAAGTCACTTTTCTGGGAATGTACAGAGCGGTAATCGAAGCAATTTCTGAGTTTATTCTCATTTATTCTTCACGGCCATAATTTGTGGTTCACAATATAACCAAAGCAGTAATAAAAGAAATATTGTAAAACTAACTCTTTTCTAAAGGATGATTAGTTTTTCTGTCTTAAAATGCCTACTTTTCTCTCTGAGTCACTCTGTAGTCCTCACTCTAATAAAACATTCTCTCTTTTAGTCAAAAGTGTGCAAAGAGCTCCACAATAAAGATGGCCCAATTACCCGGGGCAAAAGTGAGAGACTTAAAACTCATTTAATGAAAATGTCTTGCCCTATCAGACTAGTACTGCGTTGACACCAAAAAATCCGTGACGATTTTGTAAGACGAACGTCTGACAGAAGGTCTATTCACACAGAGTCCATAAAAAGATTAAACTAAAAACTATTTCACCCCTGTACATTAGACGGCGCTTTTGCTGTGCTGTTGTTATGCCAGTCTCCTGTCCATACACTTCAGATGTTAGAGATTAATATAATGAACGCTGTTAAAGCATTTATTTACCTAATTCGGCATAACCGTTTCATTAATTTCTTTCCATGATGTTGGTGCATTTTGAGGAGTATATAATCTGTGTTTTTTTTAACGCAAGTGAGATGAGTAAAGAGTGCTGTTTCATAAATGTATGTCCTATTTATATTTGTACATGTATTTATGTACGAGTATCTTCCAAACAGACTCCAGAACCCAACTTCTCTATTTATAATGCCTGGATAATATAACACAAGGTACAGTGATATAAATACACGTGGAGTAATCTATATTAAGAATAACAGTTTAGTTTAAATAGGATGCATATATTAAAATAATATAAAAGAAAATATTGGCTCACTGTCTTTTCTATATTTAAATTATTGCAATACTTTGTTGTATTATCCTTGCAATAAAAACAGCAGTGTGGTTCTGCAATTTGTTTGTCTAAAAAATTGTATGTAACAAATCTTTTTATGGGATATTTTACTACAAGCTTAGTCCAAACGAATTGCTGAACCTTGCTTCTATTTTTAATGCCATGAGAATATAACAGGCACAGTGATATACATATTAAATAATGTACATTAAGACAAAACACCATAAGCAGACTTTCAAAAACAGAACAGGTTTATGTTTGCAGTACCAAGGGTTCATGAACTGCAATTATTTATTTTTAAGTATATAATTTTTGGGTGTCTATCAGTATGTTTGCCAGTTTATTAGCACCACCAACACGCTGGATTGAGCAGCTGTAGTGACTGACATATCTCATTGGTCAGTCAGTTTTCATCACAGTCAGAAAAAAATAAATCAGAACACTCTCCGTAAAAAAAAACTTTCGGATTGTCGGAGGACGATTTATCGGACTCGGTCTGAATTGCGGCATCGGAAATCCATTGTTACCACAAAAGCTAGTTCGGAACGAGCATTCGTACCGAAAAAACGTGTTTGCTTTGAACAGAACTTTACATTAGGTGATCATTTAAATCTGTTTTTATGCCTTTGTGGAGATGGGGGATGGCCGAGCGATGTCTGTGGAGAGCGAGGCCAGGAGAGGAAGAGCGGTAAGGATCGACACCTGTGGAAAATTATCTCTAACAGCTGTTTTGTGTTTGGGAAATCGGTAGGGACGACTATCACTATCACTACCCTGGGGGTCATTTCAATATGGTGCTCTATGTGATTCGTACAACTGGGGAGAGGCAAGAACACGTCAGAGAACTCTCCTTGCAACCTGGAGCAAATTCTCCTGTGTTAGTTGCCCCAGTGTGTGGAGTTTTGCTCTCGGTTCAAGAACATATTGAATTTCGTTTTTACTGTTTGAAGGTCCCTTCTCCCAATTTTCCCGTAGGACGTTGAGCACACCTCGCGGACCCCACTTGGGTGATAATTCTGAAGAGTGCCTACGCAACACTTCGCGCTGAGATGTTGTGCAGAGGCACTGCTTCTGGATATCGCATTGCGTAGTCCACCAGAACCAACATGAAGCGATGCCCGCGTGCCATCTGTTCTATTGGCCTGATGAGGTCCATACCAATTCTTTCACAGGGGACCTTGATCATCAGAAGGGGGCACAATGGCGCTCTTGGGGTGGCCGGCGGATTCACCAGCTGACATTCACGGCATGCCGCACACCACCTGCGAACATCCCCGTGGACGCCCAGCCAATAGAAACAGGCCATTAGATGGTTCAGTGTTTTTCCTGCCCTAAGTGACCCGCCATCGGATTATAATGAGCCATCTGGAATAACATTTCCTGACGGCTTTGCGGTATTAACAATTGGGTTGTATCCTCATTTGTCTTGAGTGTCCTGCATCACTCGATACAACCAATCTTTGATAATTGAAAAATACGGGTATGAGAGTGCAATGTCTGGCTAGAAGCGTTGACCATCAATCACTTTCACTTGGTCGAAGGCGTGCCTAAGGGTCTCGTCTCGTGTCTGCTCTAGAGGGAAATCCCCTGCAGGGAATCCTCTAAGCGCTGGGGAATCAGAGACTTCCCCCTCCCTCGCGTTCTCCTGATGTGGAGCTGATGTAGACGGCCCTGGCATCGCCTCCCCAACCAGCGAATCGCACACCACACATGATACGCTTGTTTGTAGGACCCATCCACACATATTCCCCTCAATAAAGTTGTAAATGCCGGCCAATTCATACCCAAAATCAGTGGATGGAGAGGCAGGGTCTAACCGCAGCCTTGACACTATGCTTTTGTCCCCAAAATTGAATGATGACCATCACCAAAGAGTAATTTTGAATATCCCCATGCACAGACCTTACCTTTACCTGCCAGCCTGTATCCAGCACCTCGGATTGAACCAAGCATTTGTAAATGGAGGTTTGGTTACAACCTGAATCCACCAAGGCTTGGTATGTACCACCATTAATACTCACAGGTATCTGGTACGCTCCTGCTCAATCAGGGACAGCCTGTGGCACTTCAGGAATCTGGACCAATGTCTCCACCTCCATGGTGGGACATCGGTCCTGGAAGTGCCCAAGTTCCCCGCAGCTCCAACAGACCATCCCTGACTTCTCGCACTCAAGCAGAGCCTGATGTTGGGCTTGGTGGATTCCAGTGAGGGTCTCCGTGACGGTGTTTCATCCTCCTAATCCCGGGTTCTTTAATCTCTAAAGTCTTTAATAACAACACTGTACACATGATCAGTGTACACATACAGAATCGTGCTTTTCAGCATAGCACTTAACACACACACAAGACTGCTTCTTACTTCACTCTCTCCCCCCTCTGGCGGTCTGGACTGCCTTTATATCCCTCTCCAGCTGTCACTACAACACAAAACAGCTGTTAGAAATAAGTTCCCACAGGTTTCAATCCTTACAGCTCTTCCTCTCTCGGCCTCACTCTCCACAAATGTCGCTCGACCACGCCCCCATCTCCACAGCCTTGCAAACTTAAAGTTTTAAATATGTTTGGGCATTGTGTTGTGGCTTCGCTACACACAACACATAATTTCATTTCATTTAAACTGACAGATCTCAGTTCAGGAGACTCTGTGCTGTCAGTAAAGTGTTAAACTTTCAATGTGACAAAACAACATTGCACTGATCACAGCAGAGTTTGTCTTTGGGAGAAATGCCAACAAAACTATCTGTTAAGAAACCTAATTACGTTTTTACATTGAAACCTGTTTGAGTCAAAAGATTAGAGTCTGTAGTTTCATCTGATATCCCATTTTTCAAATTTGAGCGATTTTATCGTGAAACTCCACATTGCTAAACACAATGTACACTACAGTGTATAATAGTACAAGGTTTTCATTAGAAATCCTATGTTTACTGTGCATTTTCACACTGAGAAAAAAAAAATGCTTTATTAGGATTTTCATTAGGAGTTAGGATGAAAATACAGTGCATTTTTAACTGTTTTGAGACCAGTGTAGACAGACAGCGCATTGGAGGTTAAGTCATTCACTAAATAGGGAGCAAGGGAGCATCTTATATTTTATATCTTATATCTATTCAGCCAAGTGCATTCAATCCAAACTCCTGTCAAAAGTTCAGTTTCAAGCTGCGGATGATGCTTCAACCTCTCAACATGCTTGGCAGACATGGGACAATAATGTATAATTAATTTTTTTCTCCCCGTTTCTCCGCAATTTGGAATGCCCAATTCCCAATGCGCTCTAAGTCCTCGTGGTGGTGTAGTGACTTGCCTCAATCCAGGTGGCAGAGGACGAATCTCAGTTGCTTCCACGTCTGAGACCATCAATCCGTGCATTTTATCACGTGGCTTGTTGAGCGTGTTACCGTGGAGACCTAGCACGTGTGGAGGCTTCACGCTATTCTCCACGGCATCCGCGCACAACTCACCACATGCCACACTGAGAGCGAGAACCACATTATAGTGACCACGAGAAGGTTAACCCAGTGTGACTCTACCCACTCTAGCAACTGGGCCAATTGGTTGCTTATGAAGCCTGACTGGAGTCACTCAGCATGCCCTGGATTCAAACTTGCGACTCCAGGTGTGGTAGTCAGCATCTTTACTTGCTGAGCTACCCAGGCCCCCTAATAATGTATAATTTTATTTTAACATGCTTGGCACTGATTGTACGATGCTGGCCATTACTTGTATCAGAAGTAATATTGATAGTTTCTGACTGGTAAAATGCTTCAGCATTGGCTATCACTTTTTTGTTTGACAGTGAAAAACAAAAAAATATTGTAACATAAAAGTCAAATCAAGTCAAATAATTTGTATTTAGTTTTTTATTTGTGATTTTCCCAATACATATTGTTCCAAAGAAACCTTACAGAAACTCTGTAATGTTTGTAACGTCTCAAAAACATTAATAACCAACACTCCTGGAAACATAATGAACAATTTGATTAAAAAAAAAGACTTTCTATAGCTTGGTATTAATTAAAATTTCACAATTTAGTTCCGCTGTCCACGTATGTTGACATCAAGTTTTAGGAAAACTATTTGCTCTAGATTATTTTTTTATTTTTATTTTTCATGTTTATTAGGTGCTACTAGTTAGAAATTAAACGGAAATGTTAAATGCACACAGCAGTCATGCTCGGGTCTCAGGAGGTAAAATATGATACCATGGTAGTATTACATAGCTAGCTGAGGTGAAATGGATGAGGCTTTTTTTAAATTGCGAGAAAAACTTGAAACGTCTTGAAAATTATAAAACAATCAGTAATCTTTAGAATTGTTTGCCATTGTTTACCAGCAAAATCACATTTACAAATGTATAGCTCTCATGGAGTTATATAAGCTGTAGAATTTCTAGAATTATTAATTTGAACTTTTTCTGAAAAAAACAAAAACAAAAACAAACTATTATTATTAGTATTTATTTCTTTATTTGTAAAGAAACTGAAAATGTATTTAATGAAAAATGTATATCTTTTTTTTCCCCTGGCACAATTTCTCATTTCATGTGGTTAGCCCAGTGAAAGTAAATCTAAACTTCTAAAAAAATCATTACTGTTGAGCTCTGGTGTTTGTGAGTGTGTGTTTGAAGCACTTTGAGTAATTTAAAGAGTGAATCTCTCTCTTATCCATCCACCCAATCATTGTGTTTTACTCCCTGTGGCTCCTTCATGCCAACCATCCACTAGCCAATATCTCTTTCTCTCTCTCACTCACTCCCAATGGTCTTGTTTTGGTGTACTGGTCCATTTGCCTGCCATGTTCCAGCATATAAAAAGCTCAGCTCAGTCTTGTCTTGTGTCACCTAGTGCATTTTGTACACTGAGTGGCCCCCCTGCCAGCTCTCTCCAAGGAATCTGTCCTTTCTCTTGGAAAAGAAATGAATAAGTGTGCTTGTGACTGTCTTTATTTTAACAAAACATATCTCTATGTATCTATGAACCATGTTACCATGTTTCCATTAGCTGGCAAAATATCTGCTGTCTCTAACTATGCTGGAGATTAAGAGTACATGTCATGTGTGCCTCAGCCCGCTTGCTGTCTTTAGCGGTGACTTTATAATGGGTATTGAATAGCAGAAGTCATCTGCATTTGTGTGTGTTTAATTGGACTCTCAAAGAAAACGCTTTAAAACAATGAGTCACATATGCACACACGAACTGCACACACTCATTCAAGACCTTTTGTGAGAAAGACTGTAACCGTCACAGACATTGACTCTTTCTTACACTGTTCTTTCTCACAATTCATCACAAAAAATAATTGCTAAGCCTTTGATTCCTAAAACACTGTGACAAGTTCTTCTATCCCTATTGCTTATATTTAGTGTTAGGGATTTGAAGAAACCCCTTAACCATAAGTAGTAAGCTTTGGCGTGTAACTCACTCCGCATAATTTCTGCTAGGGACCTACAATTTGGACTAAAGATTTTTAGCATTGCAAATGTTCTGATATACAGTATCCTTGATCAAAAACGAAAATGGTTTGAGTATTTCTGTAACTGTTAATCTCCGTTTTTCACGCACAACATTCTCTAGAGTTTACTCAGAATGGTGCCAAAAACAAAAAACATCCAGTGAGTTGCATTTCTGTGGACAGAAATGCTTTGTTGATGAGAGAAGTTAACGGAGAATATCCAGACTGGATCGAGCTGACAAAAAGGTTACGGTAACTCAGATAACCACTCTATACTGAACTGTAGTGAGCAGATTAGCATCTCAGAATGCACAACACTTGAGGCGGATAGGCTACAACAGCAGAATACCACGTCGGACACTTTACTAGAACCATAGTGTCCCTAATAAAGTGCTCAGTGAGTTTATGTCAAACATAGAGACATAACATCATGTAGATCAAATAGTCATAATGTGCATTACGATGCAGAAAATGTCACTGGAAACTAGTAGAATTAGCACTCACAGACGAAAATAGGCTATAACGAATAAAAGCTGTGTATTTGTATGTGAAAGCAGAGATACATAAAAGTAATAAACAGATTTGGCTTTTTTTTTTTTTTTTTTTTTTTTTTTCAGCTTTAACTTCAGTAAACATAAACAAAAAATGCACACAATAGCTAAGGGCAGATTCTCCAGATTAAAACAAGCCTGAATACAACAATATAGCTGCAAGCAGCAATTACGGGGCCAAGCACCGAAATGGCAAGCATGGCACAGCATTAACCACAACCCAAAGAACACATATGACATAAAGCACAAACACACACAACATTACACAATGCCTCATGTTGGATTTGAACCTACAAATTTCCATTCAACAGGTCACTGCACACTCCACTGCACCACATGTAACTTTACAACAAAATGAAAATCAAACGTTGATTGGAGAAAAGCCCAGCAAGCATTTAGTAAGATCAATGCAAAGATCTCCATAGCAACAGAAATTTTAACTGTGTGATTTGTTGAGGTGGAGATTCAAAGCCAGGACCCTTGAAACTATAAATCAGTGCTTTAACACACTGAGCCACTCAGTTAACATGTCAGACTAATGGCAAGGTTAGTCAGCACACAAGTGTGGATTATCTTTTGAACTATAGGTGGTGCTGTCTCAAAACTGCTCAGGTATCCTCAGGACATGATGTTTATGATGCATAAAATTATCTTTTAAAAGCATTGTCAGATTCAAAAGATATATTACCTTTTAATTAAATTAAATGTGGCGGAGGGACAGTATGGCTGACATGAGGAAAATCTGCATGACCTAATGAATCAAAAGACACCAACCCCATGATTTACGGACATACGGTTCAAAAGTTACAGGCAAAAATAGCAATTTGTTTTACATCTTTTGACCCATAGGTGGCGCTGCCTCAAAACTTTGTGTGTACCCTCAGATCATATCCTGATTAAGCATACCAAGTTTTGTTTTGATAGGAAAAACTATTGCTGAGATACAGCCTCACATCCAGTTTTACATCGTCCTCGTTAACTTTGTGCTGCCGAACAAATGGTTTAAAAGATACACGCTAAAGAAAATAGAATTTTTGGACTGGTGGTGGCGCTATGGAGTTTGACCTAGAGGTCCCAAATTTGCTATGGGAACTATTCATGACCACACCTATTAGTGTGCCAAATTTCATAATTTTCTTATGAACAGTTCTATGGGCTGCCATAGACTCCCATTGGCAGGAAGAAAAAGAAGCATAATAATAATAATAATAATAATAATAATAACAGATACAATAGGGGTTACGCACCTTTGGTGCTTGGCCCCTAATGATACACTGCATAGATCTGGATATCTCTACGGAATTACCTGACATGTTAAAGATGTGGTCACACTAGGCTTTGACACCACAGCAGACAGGATATGATGTCACACTTGAGAGCTTCTGGTTTTAATAAGCAATAAATCACAAATAACAAATTATAACAAATAATTTGTATACGTTTCAATCTTCGTTTTGTCACAGGTCTTCTCGTCATCTGAATTTGCATGTGACAGTTTACCAAACTTGAACTTTCGTCTGCAGCAGAACCTTACATTTCTTCACATGAGCTTACATTTCCAGTCTCCCGCGTTCAGATGTAGTTAAATGGAAATGAATGGAGCAGGACATTCAGTGTGACCCCCACTTTAGTAGTAAAAGGAAAGTCGGCTACTCCCAAGGTCTAATGTCTCTTGGTTACTTGTTTTTACTTTTCATCTAATCAGCAACATAGATGCTTTATATCTTCCCATTTCTTTTGTTTGTTTAATTACTTCTCTTGATTGACTAAATTATTAACGGCGGCCATTGACAACCCTGGTTTCATTCATCACTTCAGTTGATTCTTTCTGTTGCTTCTATTGTTGTTCTATGGGTTTTTTTCAATGATCTGTTAATTGTTTTTTGCTTGAAACTCATTTTGTTGTTAAAAACAGTATTAAAAAGCACAATATGCAATGTGAAAACGTTTTTTAGATTTATGTTTTACAGATGTGTGAAGTTAATGCAATGTTCACACGTGATGCAGAAGTGAAAAGGCTTTTTATGGCAGTACATTAGAGAAAGTTAACACTGATGAGAACAGCCTTTCAATCCACTCTCCAGATGCTTGTCTTTAATCCATCTCTTCTCTTAACAGCTCTCCGCCTGTATTGCCATTCACTTCATGGACTGGATTTCCATTTAAAGCCACTGTAATTGCCATTGATACATATTTCAAGAGGGTACAGGCGAGTTTCCAGCACAATGTTTATATGTGCATGTGTGTGTGTGAGAGAGAGAGAGAGAGAGAGAAGGAGAAAGAAAGAGATTGATTGTGTAAATTTGAGATTAAATTTCTTGCTCTGCTCGTGTGTGTGTGTGTGTGTGTGTGTGTGTGTGTGTGTGTGTGTGTGTGTGTGTGTGTGTGTGTGTGTGTGTGTAAGAGATAATAGGTTTTCTGGGTTATTTCTGTAAATCAAACCGATCTCTGCAGCTGCCGGGAGTAATAGTTTCAAACTGGCCCCAAAATCCATATATAGATTACACAGAATACATAACAGAACACTTCCGCTGAAACACACACATACAGAGACACTCAGAGCAAGGGAGTTTTAAAACATCTGAACTCCCCCTCATTTTTACTTTATGCCATAAATCTGTCGATCAACGAAAATATGATGAAACACTCCAATGAAAACAAAGTCATCAACTCATTACTTCATAATTGCTTCATAATAGCTCTCAAAATGCAATATCAAGCTCTTATAAACAAAACAAGTAAATAAACATGATTGCTTCCAAACAAACACACTAACTGACATGTATTTCTCAAGGCAGGTTAAACAAAACTTGTAAACTCTCAAAGTATCTGCAGAATAGTGTTTGAGATTTTGATTCATCCCATTGTCTCGAGTCTTTTGAATCCATTTACCATAAAGATTTGTTAATTGATTCATTCTTTGATCATTTCTGCATTCTTTTTCGAACTCCTCCTAGACCATTAGTCCGATCGGTAATTTGGTATACATCATCTGCAGACCCCCCTTGACAAAAATTTATCAAAAGAATTTAGATACGTAAAATCCTTTCAAAGATATTAACGATATAATTCCTTCGGTTAAACGCAATTTGAGTAATTGATCAATATATACTCAACGCAAACTCCAAACGTAACCAAGCTTGGGACACATAGTCAACAGGACGTTTAGAAGATGTCAGCAAAGATTTGTACAATTCCACCCATAGGGGGCGCTACAACTAAAAAACTGTGATAACTTTGCAGCCATTTGTGCGACAACGTTAAAATTAAATATGGATCTTCTTTGGTTCAAATACTAACATATTCTAAAAAAATCGATTCGACAAATTAACAAAAATGGCCGCCAGCAGCCAATCAAACTTCAGCATGTAATAACTTGAATTGTGAATGGCTGATGGTCCTGAAACTTCCATGTAGAGATGGTCTCTACATGAAGCTGTATATAAAATTTTGCGAGAATCGGCCACGTGGTGGCGCTATAAGCTAATTTTCGTTTTTTGCTAATAATTTCGGAACTGTATAGGCTAGGATATATTATTTTTTTTCCAAATCCATTAGTGCCCTTAAATGATATGATCACATGGATTTTTATTTCCACATTAAATCTTTTCTACCATTTAGATTTTTTTGAAAAACATACTTTTTCGAACTCGTCCTAGGCCGTTTGTCCTATTCACACAAAACTTGGTATATATCATCTGCAGACCCTCCTGACAAAAAGTAATCAAAAGAATTTTGATATCTCAAATCCTTTGAAAGATATAAGCGAATGTGTTTTTGGGTGTGGCCTGTAATTACTAATTGGCCTGTATCTTCAAACTTATCAAGACTTTCTGAGAACATTTTGAGGTAACATGCCAATTGTCATCACTTTGGCAGAGCTATAATATAAGAAATAGCTATTTTTTACAACTGTAATAATGCTGTAATTGTACATAAATAGGCTGTTGTACTTTTTGTCCACCAGAGGGAGCCACATGACAAGAAATGTCTTCAGTGAGTACTAACAGTTAATTCTGAAATATTTTGCCATTCAGCCACACCTTGTAAATCAGACAAATAAATTATTACATTTACAGCTTTTTTATTCTTAATTTCTCCTTTGGAAGAATAGCTTCTGTTTGTCAGTTGCTTAGGATAAAAGCGTCTGCTTAATGAAGAAAGGCAATAACAGGGTTCGCACAAGGTCCTTAATGTGCTTGAATTTATCTTTTCCAAATTTAAGGTCTGGAAAATCTGGAATGTCGGCTTGTTCCCTGTCTGTCACTCACTCGACGTGTCGATGTAGTAACACTAGGGGTTCGATCTTGAGAGCCCAATCACCTTTGCTTAAAATAGAAAAGGCCAATAAAAATTGGCGAGTGGAATTTGCATGCCACTCTCTGCCCCGGACATACGGGTATAAAAGGAGATGGCGTGCATCACTCATTCAGATTTTTTCTTCGGAGCCGAATGCTTGTGTGTTCATCCTCTCACCTATTGCTATGCTGCTGGATTTTTTTAGGGTGCATATCAGCGATCACCCTCGCCCGGTCAAGTGTGGTGCTTCCCCTGGGCGCTTCAGGTGCTAAAAGAGTATATTCAAAAGAGTATATTTTCTCTAAAAGAGCTCGTGCAAATGCTTGGTGTCTTTTTAAAGATGTCCTTCCACGTTTGCGCTACTGGATGTGGCCGTTATCTCTCCCCTCCGGATACCCATGAAATCTGCCTCGAGTGTCTGGGGTGCCAGCACGCCAAAGCAGCAAACATGGAAGGGTTGTGTTCTCATTGAGAATATGCCCATGAGAACGTTGCGGTCACGGCTCACTTCCTTCTTCACGAAGCAAGGAGCCACCGCGGCTGATCCCCGACCCGGTCCGTTCTGGGCTGACGCTCTGCCGGCCAGGTCGGCAAGCACCGCGGTCAAGCGATGCAGGCGGTCTGCCTCAGGTTGGGTTTAATGTGTCGTTCGCGGCTCGCAACGAGGATGAGCTTTCGGTCGTGGCATCGAAGGGTAGGATTCTGCTATTGGAAGTGGACGAATCTTCTGAGATCCCGCCCACGGGTGGTAAATCACAGGATGAGGCAGACGCTGAGATGGCAGCCGTGCTTACCCGGGCGGCTGCGAACAACGGGCTGAAGTGGAACCCTCCACCCTGCCCTGAGCATTCGCGGCTGGATGATTGGTTTCTGGACTTGGAGCGCGACTCACGGCCATGCCCCACCCCAGTGCCTTTCTTCCCGGAAGTGCATGAGGAGCTAATGAAGTCGTGGAAGGCACATTTTACTGCCCGTACACGCTTCGCGGGCTTGTCCACTCTGACTACCCTCGATGGTGGAGCGGCTAAGGGATATGTCGAGTTTCCTCAGGTAGAGCGCGCCGTAGCGGTGCATTTATGCCCGCAGGGCGCAGCCACCTGGCGCGACCGACCAAGGCTCCCTTCCAAGGCCTGTAAGTTCTCTTCCTCTTTAATGATGAAGGCTTACAAGGCCATGGGTCAGGCCGATTTCGCCTGTATACCATGGCCATCCTGCAGGTCCACCAGGCCAAGGCGCTGAAAGATCTGCACGAGGGTAAGACCGACCCAGGGCTGATGTAGGAACTGCGCACTGCGACCGACCTCGCCTTAAATGCAGCGAAGGTCACGGTGTGCACCCTGGGCCGGACGATGTCCACTCTTGTGGTCCAAGAGCGGCACCTGTGGCTCAACCTTGCGGAGATGCATGACGCCGAGAAAGTCCACTTTCTTGATGCGCCCATATCCCAAAGGGGGGCTTTTTGGTGACACCATCAAGGATTTCGCCCATCAGTTCTCCATGGTGAGGAAGCAGACCGAGGTGATTAAACACCGTGGCCGTGGCGCGACCCAGCCGCCTTCAGTTGCTAGGCGGGAGATTGCTTAACAGCAAATTAAGAAAGGCACCGTCGGTAGCCTACTTGGGTAAGTGCCTCCTCCCCACTTAATGGAACTAGGGCCTTACCTAACTTGCTGGAAGGTCATGACGTGGATGAGCGCTTGCTGTGAGGCATGCAGCAGCTTGTCCGTGTCCACTCTTCTGTACCTCGTGACACGGTTCAGCACCTGCGGCGTTTCCTATAGGAACCCCTAGTGTCACTACATCGACAAAACGTTGAGTGAGTGACAGACAGGGAATGTCTTGGTTACTGATGTAACCTCTGTTCCCTGATGGAGGGATCGAGATGTTGTGTCCCTCCTGCCGTGGTGCTGAACTGGCCGCTGACATGGCCGGGACTCTCTATCAGCTCCTCAGCATAAATCTGAATGAGTGATGCACACCTTCTCCTTTTTTACCCGTATATCCATGGCGGAGAGTGGCATGCAAATTCCACTCAACAATTTTCATTGGCCTTTTCTATTTTAAGCAAGATTGAACCCCTAGTGTCACTACATCGACACAATGTCTCGTTCCCTCCATCAGGGAACAGAGGTTACATCAGTAACCAAGACATTTTGTGGAAAATTGCTTAAAAGTGCTTGAAATTAAAAATGGAATGTGTATGCGATTTGTACAAATTATAGTAATTAAGTAATTAAAGTTTATAATGATATTTGTAATATTCCCCGCAGGCAGGACACAAACCACCCTTGATTGGAAGGGCTGTGTAACTAATTCAAGCTAGAAAGCAGCTGTACTGTCAGTGTTAACAGTGGAGTTCCCCCTCCCTCACCCTTTTACAACTACCACTGCGGTGGATGAAATTTATACAATTTAGTGACATTTTCACGCTCAGATTCAGTTGATTTTGTCTGCTCGTTTTTGTTACTCTGCCAATTTGAACCTTAGTAATGGTCATGGTTTAGGTAACTATCATGCCTCGTCAGTGCAAATTCAATCCAGTATAGCTGGACACTGACACTTTATTATGGTCTGCTCTTGCCAGACATGAGCAATGTACATAGAGCTCGTTGTAAGTTATGCAAAAAAGACTTCGGGCTGTCTAGTATGGGAAGGCCACTGAAAAGCCACATAAAGGGGGCGAAAGATTTGGTGGCAGTTTCTCAAGTTGTATCGTCTTCAGTTCGTGACTTCGTGGGACCTCCATCATTTGCGAGAGAACAGGTAAGAATACAAAGCAGTTAAGATAATACTGTTGGTGCAGTAGTAGTGTGACCCGTCTATACTCTTAAAGTTGTGCAGCTTTTTCAACAAGTAGAGGAGTACCGTCAGTGTCAAATTACTACATCACATTTTAGTGATATTCATTTATAATGTGTTTCTAGTGACGGGTCTTTCATGTATGATTCGTTCATTTTGAACGAATCTTTTATATGACTCGGAAAAACGAGTAGACTCAGAGAGTTATTTTGTAGCTGCACATGCGTAAAATCCGTGCTCGTGTTTCTTTCATTTTAAAAATATTTGGGGGAAAAAAACATGCACTCCATTTAGCTATTATTTATATTAATACATGAATGTTTGTATTATTTGTATGAATTCATCTCATGTTCACATGGATTGTTATTAAACATATTTGTAGTCTGTTCAAGTGCTCTTGTATTTTTCAAGAATTTATTCATTTTCCTATGGATTATTAATATTAGATGGAGTATTAGTTTAAGTGCTCTTTTGTATTTTGCACAAATTCCATATTGATATGAGGGAGGTAGATATAGCTAGGGAACTAATGGTGATCAGGTGCCGCTTGTTGGCAGCAAGCTGGCATGATCAGTGTTACTGTGAAAACAATCATGGCTTCCATAGCAACGCAGATTACACGAGTCAGCGACACGTGAACTCAACAGAGAACATGATGACAAACAAAAACAAACCATGACCATGACAACAGATTCCTCACATCTCATTTCTACATTTCTTAATGATCATCATGGAAAGTACTTAGCCACTCCCTAGCAACCATTTAGAGCACCCTAGCAACCAGACCCCATTGACTTCCATTCAAAAAGGCTGAGAGTGATATCTTTGGATCAGAATGTCCTAGAGAAATGACAGTTGGATTGTTTTACTTGGGTGAGCAATCAGAATTCATGTATCCACTTTAAAAACTACTTAGCCATGCCCTAGCAACCATTTAGAGCACCCTAGCAACCAAACCCCATTTACTACTATTCAAAATGCTTAGATGGGGATCTCAGGATCAGAATGTCATAGAGACTTCTGGTTTCATTGATTGGACTCAGGGTAGCAAGGAGCCTTTTGAGTATCACCTTGGTAACTGCCTAGCAACCAGATGGGGTTATCCTAGCAAACAAGTAACAAATCACATATCTCTGCACCAGAACAACGTAGACACTTCCGGTTTTGTTCATTTGACTCGGGGTAGCAAGGAGCCTTTTGAGTATTACCTTGGTAACTGCCTAGCAACCAGATGGGGTTACCCTAGCAACAAAGTAACAAAACAAACACTACCGGTCAAAAGTTTTGAAACACTTACTTCTTTATTGTAATTTTTTCACATTTTAGAATAACAAAGTCATCAAAACTATGGAATAACATAAATGGAACTATGGGAATTATGTTGTGATTAAACAAAATCCAAAATAAATCAAAACTGTGTTATATTTTAGCATCTTCAAAGTAGTCACCCTTTGCCTAGAATTTGCAGACACTCTTGACATTTTCTCAACCAACTTCTTGAGGTATTTCACTGGGATGCTTTTTAAACAGTATTGAAGGAGTTCCCATCTATATTGGGCACTTATTGGCTGCTTTTCTTTATTATTTTGTCCAAGTCATCAACTTCAAAAACTTTATTTTTTATTTTTATTAAATTGTAGTTTTATAATGAAATAAATTAATATGGTGGCACAATTATATTTTTGTCTACAAAACTAATTTCAAACATTTAAGCATATGCATTCAGATCAAAATATTTTTAAGATCATGAGAAACATTTCAGTCAAGTGTTTCAAAACTTTTGACCGGTAGTGTATATCTCTGCACCAGAACATCATAGCGACTTCCAGTTTCTTTCATTTGACTCAGGGTAGGAAGGAGCCTTTTGAGTATCACCTTGGTAACTGTATAGCAACCAGATGGGGTTACCCTAGCAACCAAGTAACAAATCAAATATCTCTCCACCAGAACAATGTAGACACTTTTGGTTTTGTTCGTTTTGATATAACTCTTGAATAATTTTGCTTCAAAAGATATGGATTCAACCAGTGGAGTCGTATGGATTAATTTTATGATGACTTTATGTGCTTTTTACAGCTTCAACATTTTGGTACCCAATTTTCAACAAATTTAGCTTTGGCATGATCTATTCTGTCAGTTTG
This sequence comes from Myxocyprinus asiaticus, assembly GCF_019703515.2. Classification (NCBI taxonomy): domain Eukaryota; kingdom Metazoa; phylum Chordata; class Actinopteri; order Cypriniformes; family Catostomidae; genus Myxocyprinus; species Myxocyprinus asiaticus. Next base: position 42,078,493 of record NC_059350.1, on the reverse strand, counting down.
TATTATTTGGCATCCTCTTGATCATTTCTGTTAATTCTGATTATTTTGGTTATTTCTTCACATGTGCTTGGACCCGTTTGATTGCCGCTTGCGGCTATATTTAAAATTTGCGTCTACAGTTCAACTGTAGGCGCACTGGTATGTCAGTGCTGCAGAGAGTTTAAGCAACATAAGCGTTTCCCCACAAATGACAACAAAGCATATCTATTATATTGTGAACTGCTGTGTTATCAAGCTTTTATCAAGCTATACAAAAAAAGACAACAGTACTAGCCTAAAAAAAATAAAGATGGATCATGGGCAGGATGCGTTCTGTGGGCCGCCTGTTGAGTAGCATGGCTATAGTTAGTTTTAAAGACAAGAAAAGCAACCAAAGTAGTCTTGCGATTCAAACTAGAGATTATTGGCTTTGAAAGGGAGAGATGACAGTGAATGAGAAATATGAGTCAGTGTACAATTTGTTCACTTTAGAGTTTAGTTAAAAAAGACAGATTCATTCACAAAAGAAACATCCCTACTGCAGAGTGAAACTATGGCCTTGAACTCAAACTACACTATAAGTATGGTTGCCACCCGTCCCGTAAAATTCGGGATCGTCACGTATTTAAAGATGAAATGATGCATCACGTATCTAATCAACACAGGACGCGGTTTGTCTCATATTTAAGCCGGTCCAGTGGCAAATGTCTAAAGGTCGTTAATTTAAGCTTGATATTGTGCTAAAAAGTGTTAAAACTGTCTGAAAACTAGTTTTGTTGCGTCGTGTCACTCACTTGTAATGTACAGTACACATAATGTTAAGGTGCTTTCACACTAGCTATGTTTCAATCCAAGTTACAAATTTCATTTATGCGCAAAATCGTAATACCTTTAAAACAATTTGCGAAAAAAGCAGCGTTTCCTACGACATCGTTTTAGTGTCACAGCAAAATAAAGAAAATCTATGATTTCGAGAATAAAGTCACAGTATTACAAAAATAAAATCTAAATGCTTGGAGAATAACCTCATAAAATGGCTTTTACGGAAATAAAGTTATAAAGTTTCAAGAATAAAGTTGTAGCATTATAAGATTAAAGTCCTATTATTTTGAGAATAAAGTCAAAATTATTAGAATAAAGTCGTAGCATTATGAGAATAAAGTAGTTTATTGCATGAATAAAGTAGAAATATTTAGAGAAAAACAAAATCACAATATTAAACAGTGCATCATTATCACAACGATAGAATGGACGTCAAGCCAGCAGCTTTATTAATGCAAGAAATGCATGTGGAGGATTTAGTTGAATCATACTTTAGGATATGATTTAGCAATAAATAAATCCTTGGTCTTTTAGCACAGTTATTATTAGTATCCAGACATAGCAGTGGTTATGTAGGAAATTTAATTTATTCAGGAGAAAGAACCAGGCAGACATTTGCACATTCCGGCTTGGCTCGTGCTTAAGTCTACTTTTAGGGCTCTAAGGTTTGTGTTGTTTACTGTATGTAAAGACCCAGACGCTGCACTTTGCTGTTGTCCACCACATCATGTTACTTTCCTTATGACTTAATCTGAAAATATTATGACTTTAATATCATAATGATCTGATTTTATTCTCGTAATTTTGACTTTATTCTCAAAACATTATGACTTTATTCTCGTAATGCTATGACTTTTTTCTTGAAATTGTAGATTTTATTTTTATTTTCGTAGTTTCCATCCCATGTGTTTAAGAGAACAAAATTCTGTGGAAATTGGAGCAAAATAGAAATGAAAATGGAAACTGAAGCCACCGTAGCTCTTTTAATAAATGTAATGAACTACTTGCGGTTTAGAGCACAGACAAAAAGCTCTGACAAACTTCATGTTTACCAGCATTCAGCGGCAGATGCCTTGTGTCTTGGAGCGAAACTTCTGTAGCCAATCATTTTGATGACAGGTTTTGTGTCCGTCAAACCAGAGCATCATTTCAGATGCTATGCGATGATACTGATGATATTCTCTGAGCGAATTATGTATTCACATGACTTGTTGAGGCAAATTCACATGCGCATCTATATTCCTATATAAATTCTATAGGAATATACAGTATTTGGTAAATGTGTTTCCATCGTAGTTTATGTTCATGTTAATTTATCCACCTCAAGGGTGTGTACATGTTTTAAATGTACATTTTGTAGATTTTAGTTGCATCTTGGTGTTACCATCCAACATTTATTATGCAATATCCCACAATTCACATAAAAATACATGCAAACCCAGCTACTGACAGTGATTAAAACACTAAAGTTTGCTGATATGCTGTAACATTGCAATCGAGTAGGATGACCAAATACCAACCAAAGTTGTTTACACTGCGTGCATCATTCGTTGTTTTGTGACATTTACTGTGACATTCACCACACATCAGAGCGCTCTTTCCGTGAAACTCAGTTTCAGTAGTGAAATTTAACAACAACCAGGGTGCAAATTCACAACATTTGCAGGACAAGGAAAGGCTGCTAAATCATTGTCGGTGTAAACGCCAGGAGCATTCTAGTTTTGTCATATTGCATATTACAGTATCACTCGCTTTCGATGTAGACACACTGTAGCACTCACAAACACAAACAACAAGGAAGACTAAATCCAAATGCACTGAGTGAAATTGGCTCATTTATCTTGTTAATCTGAGCAGATGGAGTCATTACACACAAAAACTCTCCATGTGCATGCCTACCTATATAACACCTGTCAATCAATCAACCCACTCTGACTCAGAGAGCCAGACTGAGAGCATCTCATAGCTGTCCATGGCAGTCTGTAGTGTGATCTACACAAAAGAACAGGCCTTTGTCAGTGCTCAAGGCTGTAGCCCAAGGCATCCACTTTTTTTTTTTTTTTTTTTACACAAATTTTCAACTGGTTTCGCTCCTGTGAGGGGCGTAAGCGTCAAACCTCCAAAGCTTTACTTGTTTAAACATGATCTGACTGAACTCGGTCCCACGTCCCTCACTACAGAAATCACTAAAATGATATTCTTTCACTAGCGATAGCAATTAATGCTAAATGTCACTGAAAATGTCATCCACCTTTAATATCGTAATTCAGGATATGGACGCTAGCAGTGGAGAATTTTATAAGAGAACGTGCTGAGAGCTAACTTGACATTCTAAGGCAGCTGTTCTCCAGTTTAATGCTTACATGTGCCAAGGAAATGTCTGCCAAGCTGGCTGCACTAGCTTGTCTAGGGTTAATTCAGTGCTTAAACAAGCTGAACTGTAAAATTCAGAAGTGCCTAGGCATTTTTACATCAAATGAATGTTTTTAGATGGTAATATTTTTGGGTAAATTCAGTGGACCTCAAATAGATATCAGTAAATGACAATTCTTTCAATATCTCTGAGCACAAATGCATCTTTGTCCACACCTGTATTTTATTTAAGAGCTGTTCACTTCCTCTTAAATAAACACAGACACTCTCGCACATATAATCCTCTCTAAAATCACTTGGCGTGAGAGCAAGTGAAACAGTAAATGTAAATGGCTCCATTTCGGCACCTGTATCTATCATGTAGAGCTCCACTCTGTCAAACAGACATGCAAACACATGCTAAATAAGTGCTGTTGTTATATGGGTAAATGAAAAATGTCTGAATGTCAACAGCTGTGAATGTGGAGTGTGTTCCCTCAGAAACACTCACTGAAATATTTCATCTGTGGCCTCCACACCTGGATCTGCCATAAGTCTCTCAGAACTGGTACACCCACCTACTCACTCACACATTGGTTTTTCTTTCATGGTGACTGACTTATTTTTATCCTGAGCTAATGATATTTTCTTAATTTTTGCATTTTCATTAACACAATATTTAGTATGTTTATTTAGTCAATTAGGCTGGTCACCACAGTACGGGTAATACTGTAGGTATATGTATATAATATAGACATATGAATTCAGGATTTACTATCCTTTTGGGAACATTTAGTACCCATAAGGCAGGCAAAAACTGGTTCAAACAAAAACACATACACTCAAATATACATGTAAACAATCGGAATTTAAATTCATTCCTCACCCAGATAGCACACACACATCTCCAATATGTCTGTTTTAGATCTTTTTATCTCGAAAGCATTGCAATCTAATTAACATCTGCTAAACATTTTAAAATACTTATTTTTTTAAAATACTAATTTGTTAAAATATACTGTAATATATTAATACTGCACTGTATGTGTTGGGTCTGTGCGAGCCACCTGCTGAGCCACACACACACACACACACACACATGCACGCACGCACACACACACACTTTTAAAATGACTGCTATGCCCCTGTCTTTATCTGTGTACTAGAAGTATCACTGATGATGTCATGGTATCACACATGATTATCTCTGTGCATTTGCCGAACTCACTCTCTCAGTCAGAATTGTAACAAAAAAGTCAAAGAGAAAAGAGAAAGAGAGGTGTAAGTTAAGAATGAGAAAGAAAAAATAAAGTGTATGTGAAGAGAAAGAAAAAAGAGAGATGGCTAGTTAAGGGGGAATCTCGTGTCAAATGGTGCAGTCGGGCCACTTAGACATGACAGTCATGACAAAATGAAGCTCCTCTCTCCTCCTCCGACATCACACCATCATCTCCACCCCTTCCCCAGCCTCAACTCCTTCCCTCTCTCCCTGACAGCACTTATCGAGAGATCTTCTGTGAAGCAACACTGCCCCCTTGAGTTCAAACTTACAGTCTGAGAAAACAGACACTGCTGCTTCCAGTACCAAACATATGCTGGTTTCAAATGAGCACATTGGAAACTTAAAGCACACATCATTCAGCCTGTGTATATATCACTGTGCCGACACTTAGACTGAGCAATGCTCCCGTTGTAATCAACAAAGCTGTCTATACTGCAAATGCTCAAAGACGCAGACAGCAGCTCTGTTCCAAAACCTTGTGAGCTGCATACCAAAACAGGATTTTAAGGGATATTAAAACCCTCCCGACAAGAAGGCTGTTCATAAAGGTAGGCAGCATAATGATTCAGCCTTCTAAGATGCCTACTTTTGGCCAAATTCTAAAGCAGCTTTGCTGGGGTGACCATATTTTGGGGGGGGGGGGTAATAATAGTGTTCAAAACAGTGCATGCAAACTTTAATACAGTAAAAAGACACTCTATTAGCATAACATAAATATATATATATATATATATATATATATATATATATATATATATATATATATATATATATAAATAACTATTTCCAACATTCTTTTGAATGTCCATGTACTAAAATAAAATATTTGATGCCATGAATGTACCTTCTTTTACTATTACCATTTGAATGGCCATGGAAAATGAAGCAATGTGATAACAATTTTACCTGGTTGCAAAAAGTAGTCCGTTAATTTACCTGATGAACTTTCACCTTTTGCTGACCCTTTATGCTTTGCAGAGCTAATGTGTGCTTCTAAATCACTTGCACCTTTATTAGCAACTGACACATAAGTATCATACATTCTGCTTCCCACGGATCTCGACCTGGATGAAAGCATGGGAATTTTTTGTGCAAATCTTCTGTAAATTTGCACTTTTGTTTTGGGCATTGTTTCCACTCAGCTGTCATTTGCTGCTACTGTCAAGCAACTGTTTGATGCCAAACACAACAGCGCTTTGCGCGTTCACAGAGAGATTGACAGGCAGGAATTTGGCCAACAGTTGCTGCAAGCCTCTTATAATCGACCAATTGGTGTGCGAGAAGGCGGGACTTACAAAGAGGGTTTATAGCAATGCAAATATGCGCACACACAATAAAGTATTGGACCAGATGCACATCATAATGCAACTAAAGCCGAATCCTGGACATTTTCGCAAATTTAGAAACCCCGGCTGGACGCTTTTTTAAGGTCCGAAAAAGAGGACATGTCCGGGAAAAAGAGGACGTATGGTCACCCTAAGCATTGCATTTATCCTTTAAAGACAGGGCAATCCGAGAAAAAAATTGCAGCAAGCTCAGTGAAAAAATAAAAAAAATATTCAAGATGGTGGGGGAATTGAGATAAATATCAATTGTAAATATAATTGTACTTAATTCGAAAATAAAAGTATTAATTATATTAGTGAAGTCAAAATAAAAAGTAAACCCAATATTCATGTGTGCTTTGTGTTGTTATGCTTGTTAGAGTATCATGTTTTTAGCTACCGGCAGAAAGTCTGTTTCAAAAGGTATGCAGCATAATGATGCTGAAACAAATTAATGAATTGCAGATGTTGGACGAGTCAAGTAAATTTTGATTACAAATATATTTCATTCATGCCTAAAAGTTATAACTAAAAATGTTAAAACAAATGAATAAACAATTAAAAAAATGTTTACACAATACTTGTGTGTTATGTTTTCAAACAGTCTCATGACTGCGAATTCGTACGATATCATATGACTTGGCTTGTACGAAAATGTATGAATTTTACTCCAACCAATCAACAAACCGAATTTCAAACTGATATAATACACTCATAATTTCTTGCTAGCCTCTTGTCAAACACTTCATTTTAAGAAAGGAAACAACTGTGAACACATTTGGTTACTCATTTCATATTTATTAATGCAATTGGAATGACAGATGTATGTCAATATATTTTATGCTTCCCTCATCCTGTTCTAAACCCATTTTTTTTTTTTTTCCGCATAAGTAATTTTTTTTTTAAATCATGGTTAGGTTTGAGGTAAGAGGTAGATTTTATGGTTTGGTTTACAGTAGGTTTGGCAAATAATTTCTAAAAATCATAATAACATTGTTTGTTGATTCATTTTCTCTATGGGAGCTTCACGTGAGAGACGTGTACACTGATGAGCCAAAACATTATGACCACTTGCCTAATACACTGTTGGTCCTCCTCGTGCTGCCAAAACAGTGCTGAACCGCTGAGGCATGGACTCTACAAGACCCCTGAAAGTGTCCTGTGGTATCTGGCACCAAAACATCAGCAGCAGATCCTTCAAGTCCTGAGAGTTGCAAGGTGGAGCCACTATGGATCGGACTTGTTGGTCCAGCACATCTCACAGATGCTTAATCAGATTTAGATCTGGGGAAATTGGAGGCCAGGGCAACACCTTGAACTCTTCAACATGTTCCTCATACCATTCCCAAACAAGGTGTGCAGTGTGGCAGGGCGTATTATCCTGCTGAAAGAGGCCACTGCCATCTGGAAATACCATTGCCGTGAACGGGTTTACCTGGTCTGCAACAATGTTTACATAGGTAGGTGGCACATGTCAAATTGACATCTACATGAATGGCCGGACCCAGGGTTTCCCACCAGAACATTGCCCAGCACATCATACTCCCTCCACCGGCTTGCCGTCTTCCCACAGTGCATCCAGGTGCCATCACTTCCCCAGGTAAATGGCACACGTACATGGCCATCCATGTGATGTAAAAGAAAACAGGACTCATCGTACCAGGCAACCTTCTTCCATTGCTCCAAGGTCCAGTTCTGACACTCGTTTGCCTATTGTAGACACTTTCGATGGTGGACAGGTGTCATCATGGGCACTCTGACCGGTCTGCGGCTATGCAGCCCTTTGCACAGCAGGGTGCGATGCACTGTGTGTTGTGACACATTCCCCCCGTAACCATCATTAAAAATTTCTGTGACGTGCCACAGTAGACCTTCTGTCGGTTCAGATCTGATGGGTTAGCCTTCGTTGCACTTGCACATTGATGAGCCTCTAGCTGTACTGTCTAGCTAACAATCTAACATATTGTTCTTACTCTTGTTTCAGCTGAGACAAAAAAACAAAACAAAAAAAAACACAATTAGGCTTTTTTGTGTGTGTGTCCAAAGACACATAGTTATTAGCCATATCTTTCACCACTACCATTTCTTGCACTTATTTTTTTTACATTTAGATTGCCAAAGCAATGCAAAAATTAAGTAAACTAACAAGTAAATTTAACAAAAGGCATAAATTATAAATGCAATATTCATAAAAAAAGAGTTAAAATTCATAATAAAAATAATAATAAAAAAATAAGACAAAATATGCCAAACACATAGCCACTATGCAATAAATATGCTTTCTCTCTCTCTCATAACCACTCAAGTTTGAGTATAATACCATATTGAGTCATCGCTCTGGCAAATGCAATTAATGAACTCTGGATTTATTACCACAAATTTCAACACAATCTGTCTGACTGTTTAAATATGGATAAATATGGGCCAATTATGCAACTGGCCGCAGTGTTATTGTTTGATAAATATTGTTTGATAAATGGTTTTTACCTCTCGGAGAGGCCATAGAAAGGAGAAATATTTTTTGTTCATTTTTCATTATTTGAATTATGTTTGTCTTGTTTTCCAGTAAAAATATTGAAATGCCCTTAAAACAAGATACATTTATTTGAGAAGCAAAATAAAATTAGATATTTAGTGTTGTTTTCAGATAAATGAGGTTTAAGAAAAAAATGGGGTAAGAAAAAAAACTTGGTTCCCTATCTGTAACTCACTCGACGTTGTGTCGATGTAGTGACACTGGGGTCACTCTTGGGAGGCCCAAACACCTCTGATCTTTGAGAAAAGGCCAATGGGAATTGGCGAGTGGAATTTGCATGCCACTCCCCCGAACATATGGGTATAAAAGGAGCTGGCTCGCAACCACTCATTCAGATTTTTTCTTCGGAGCCGAGTGGTGTCGAGCAGCGAGTTCCACTGCTGTTCCATTCACCTCACATGAAGAAGTGTATGCTGTTGGATATACGGTGTATTTCAGCGGCATTCTCCCCATCTGCGCGATTGATTAAGGGTACACCCCTGGGCGCTTCGACAGCTGAAAGAGTATATATTCTTGCAGAAAAAGAGTATAGTTCCTCTAAAAGAGTGCGCACTGACGGAGAGCATCTTTTTAAAGATGCCTTTCCGTCTGTGAGTAGTTCTTGGATGCGGTCGCTATCTCTCTGCCTCTGACGGCCACGAGCGCTGTCTCACGTGTCTGGCCCGTAGTCACATTGAGGTGGCGTTTATGGATGGTTCGTGTCCTCACTGCGAGAACATGACCATGGCAACGTTGCGGTTGAGGCTTTCCTTCTTCCGGGGGAAAGCCACTCCAGCCGTTCCCCTCCCCGAGCTTTCTACCTATGGGTACGAGGCCAGGTCTGTTAGTGCTGGGGGCGATTTGGGGACCTCAGTGGGAGTGGTTCTTACGGGTAATCCCCCACGGACCTCCAATTCCATGGTACGCTTGTTTGCCCCAGTCGAGTTCTGGGATGAGACAGGCAGCTCGTCTCAGGGCGAGTTTAATGTCTCTTTCGGAACTCGTGAGCAGGAAGAGCTCTCGATCGCAGCATCGGAGAGCAGGTTGGCGCAGTCGGACGCTGAGGACTTGACTGGGCTTCCACCTTCGTGGAGCTGACCGCCATGCTTTCCCGGGCCGCCGTGAGCGTCGGGCTGGAGTGGAACCCTCCACCCTGGTCTGAGCCCTAGCGGCCCTGCCCCGGTCCCATTTATCCCAGAGGTGCACGAAGAACTCACGTAGTCATGGCGGGCACCTTTTACTGCCCGGACCCGATTTCTGGGTTCATCCGCTCTCACTACCCTCGATGCTGGGGTGGCCAGGGGGTACACAGAGATTCCTCAGGTGGATAAGAAAAGGCCGTGGCTGGTGCGGGGTGCGAGGGACTGTGCGACGTTCTTGGGAGCGTTGGGGGAGGTTACATGCAGACCGGGTGCACCTGCTATTGGGCACGCAGCGGCTTGCTTGCACCTGCACCGGCAGTCCATGTAACACAGTTCAGCTAGTTGTGCCATTTTGTATAGGGGTCCCTAGTGTCACTACATCGATACATCGTCCCTCTTGCCACAACACTGTATTACCCGCTGAAATGGCCAGGACTCTGTCTCGGATTCTCAGCACAAAACCTGAATGAGCGGTTGCGAGCCAGCTCCTTTTATACCCGTATGCCCGGGGGAGTGGCATGCAGATTCCACTCGCCAATTCCCATTGGCCTTTTCTCAAAGATCAGAGGTGTTTGGTGTCACTACATCGACACAACGTCTCATTCCCTCCATCAGGGAACGGAGGTTACAACAGTAACCAAGATGTTTCCCTTTGAATTAAAGGAATGTTCTGGGTTCAATACAAGTTAAGCTTAAACGACAGCATTTGTGGCATAATGTTGATTACCACAAAAATGTGTTTCAACTCGTCCATCCTTGTCTTTAAAAAAAAGTATAAATCTGGGTTTCAGTGAGGCACTTACAATGGAAGTAAATGGGGTCAAGGAAAGAGAATGTGGCCAATTTTGGAGAGTTTAAACAAAGAAATTTGAAGCTTATAATTTCATAAAAACACTTTCAGTAATTCTTCTGTTAAAACTTGTGTATTATTTGAGCTGTAAAGTTGTTTAAGTTGTCATTTTTACAGTCATTTTAGGGTTTGTTGACATTACATCATCATAGTAACATCGTCTTTACACAGAAAAGGTTAGTAAGTGATTTTATCACACATGCCTGTCCTTTATGTCTTATGGGTATAATTTTGAAAAAGTGAGTATTTTAATGTTCAGAAATTGGCCCCCATTCACTTCCATTATAAGTGCCCCACTGGAACCTTGATTTTTTGCTTTTTTAAAGAAAAGGAGGGACTAGTCAAAATATATTTTTGTGGTAATAATATTATGCCACAAATTATGTTGATTGAGCTCAACTTGTATTGAATTGGAACATTCCTTTAAGTTTTTCTCTTCCATCATTTGCAAATACGTTTGTTGTTTTTTTTGTTGTTGTTTTCAGCATAAACCTCACTAAATTTAGCTAGATTTCTCTGAAAACAAGGCTTAATATCTTATGCTGTTTTGCTTCTCAAGTAAATGTATTTTGTTTTAAGGATGATTATACTGTATATTTTTACATGAAAACAATACAAAAAACAGAATATGAAAATGATTTTTTGCAGTGCATGGATTTACATGGAAGTGCAGGGTAAAGAAGAAAAGAAGGGGAAGGAAAATAGGGCAACAGAAGAGAGCTTGGAAGTCAATTTCACATTCAGGAATCATCGTGGCCATTGGGGTAAGACGCAGGAGGAGAATTGATCATACTGGCTTGATTTGATGCTTGATTGAGCTCTGTTTGAAGATGTAATCCATTCCAATTGTGATGAGCAGGAAGGGGAAAAAACAGGTGGGAACAACAAGTGACAGACATTATAAAAAAGTGTGAAAATGAGAGGGATTGCCCACAAGTGGAAGTACCGCTCTCTTTTCAAATGAGAACAAAGTTCTGCAGGTATTCAACCTTAGCAGATAAGACGAAGGAAGGGATGAAAGTCAAAAGAGTGCAGAAAAATGAAAGACCATAATGAGGGCTAAGGTGGAGAGAGACTTTTGAATGTTCAGGGGTGGAATACGCATTTCCTGTCAAAGAGAGAGTGAGTTGCTCGAAGCTTCTAGGGGGCTTGTGTCTTGACACTCTCAACGACAGTCACACTTTGAGGGGATTTAATTAATATAAGAACAAAGTAGATAGATTCCACCATCTCTCTCTCTCTCTCTCTCTCTCTCTCTCTCTCTCTCTCTCTCTCTCTCCCTCTCTCTCTCCCCTTCACACACTCACTTTTATCTGTCTGTTTTTTCTCCCTTACTTCATGCAGCTCCCCAGAGAGTGGGTTCTATGTGACAGCTTTGCTCTCTCCTTCTGGTTCTTTCTCTGGCTTACTTTGGTCATATTTGACCAAAATCAAAGGAAAAATAAAATAAAATAAGAGTGTATTATTCAATTATATTTTGTGGACCAATGAGATTTATTTTTATTCCATTGTGACATTATTTTCATAACAATTAAGCCAAAAAAAATAAAATAAAGTTTATTAATTACAGCCTTACGGTATTGAGAATCATCCAGATGCATTACAGAGAAAATGGTGAAATGTGAGAAACATTTTCATGAGAATTACCCATATTCATATACTGTTCCAATCTGGAGAAGAGAATTGACATATTGTTATAGAGTATTTGGATTCAGGGTAGCACATTTGTCATTTTGAGCTGTAGAAAGCTTGCTGGTGTTAGTTTAGTGCCACAGGACTAGCACCTTAAATATTTAAAATCTAAAAATATAACTGAGCTGACTTTTAATTTATGACATCACATTTGTTATGATCCACAAGGTCAGACAGAGCACTGAGCAGACTCATAAAACACATTTCTAATACCAATCAAAGGATTTGTGAGCTTCCATTTTAACAGTGCCACAGCACAGCCTCTGTGCATGTGTGTGTGTGTGTGTGTGTGTGTGTGTGTGTGTGGTATAATCACTCGAGCCTGAAGCATTTCTGGTTAGTAGATTAGTTTGTGTCACTAGAGGTCCCCGCTTTCCTCAGGTGTCTCTGTTGTGCTGTCTGTTTTGTTTAGTTGTGTATTTGTTTCCTTGTTTATTATAGATCCTCCAGATTGGAAAATTGTTTTGAATATAAATGCTGTGCAGACTCTTTAAAATTCACCTCAGATGAGGGAGGATAAAATGTGTTTCATTCACCAAAATCTCTGAAAAACTGATTCTTAATCACCTAATATGCCACAATGAACCAACCCGATCTCATGAAAAGTCGTACATAATTTATGAGTTGGCTATTTCATATAGTCTCGCACGATGTTGTTCGCATAAACTCGTACGACTTCATCACGTGCAAATTCCCGGATGTCTAATGCGGAAGCGCGAGTTCCGTGCACGAGGCATTAAGGACATACTTATTAATATTATGCCATTACCCAAACCATTATCTAAACTTAACCAATCAGTAGAGTGTGTAAACATGATAGGTTGTGACAGCTGTGATATGTTGTGTGTGACAGAAGCAAGTAATTGTCACATATTAGATGGAAATGATGTCCAGCGACATCATTGGATTTAGTGAAAGTCGTAGGAATTGAAACGAGTGCAGTCACATGATATCATACGAATTACCCAAATTTAGAAAAGACTTACCGTCATTCAAAATCCCATGAAGCATTCCGAAAGACGTAATCAAATAAAAAAACAAAACAGAACTATACCGCCAACACCAACAGATGCTTCAATTGTCTAAGTCATTAAATGATTAATTTAAGTTAGTATTAATTTAATGAAAGTGGTCCTGACTGAATTGATGGGGACTTTAGTTAAACAAGGAAAGCAACCATTGGATGCTCTTCAGAGTGATGGCACCTTTGTTTTGCTGCAAGAATGCAAATATGCTCCAGTATTGGGAAAGCTACTTTGAAACTGTAGCATTCCCAAGCCTCAAGCTACTCATAATTTAAAGTAGTTAAAATACCAGCCAAGCTACCAATTTGAAATATTAGTTAGCCTCACTAGAAAATCTTCAAAAAATGTAGCTAGCGACAATACATAACTATCAGATGATATTACAGGTATTCTGAACCTTTTTGGCTCCGAGTCCCCTATTGTTCGGCGAAGATATTTCCTCTACTTTTGCTGTAATGAGGACAAAGCTGCTGGTTTTTATGTTGAATTAACAGAAACTAGGAATGTCAATAGATCAGAATAATTAACCAGATGAATTTTGTAATTCCAAAAGTTTCAAGAATTGCAAGTTCTTCAATAAAAACAAAAAACAGTTGTTGTTGGGTGTTGTTGAATTAAAAGTTGTTGAATGAAATATGATGCCAGTTTACATGTTTTACATCTTTATTTTTAGTGGGTTTTAGCATTTTTAGAATTATTATAGCAAGCTAGATCATTATATTATAGTTTATTAACTTATTTTAAATAATTTTAAGTCTTGAGGGCACCTTGGAAGTTTGCTGAGGCCCCCTGGTATATTTCTGGAATAAGGGTGACAGCATTAAACTTGAACAAATAAATACTTAATAAAACGTATAAAAACAGGAACCACCAAAATTGTCGAAAACAGCGATAACAGAATACAAAATCATAACATAACAGAATACCACATAGGGACTTCTGCAAAGGGAGAATCAGTGAATGAATTCAGTGAATCAAATAAACCGATTCACTAAAATGAATAGGACTTCCCAATGCTACATATGAGAGAGCACAGTTATGTCATGGTATGTCACGCTACACAATACAAACTACACTTTGGTAAAAGTAGCTTTTTACTGAAAAAGAGACACTATTCTGAAAACAGCTGAGCTACTGTTACACTACTGAAAATGTAGTTATGTTCACAGTGACTGTAAAAAATAAAAAGTTGAGTAAACAAAACAAAACAAAATAATAAAATAATAATAAGGCAACCAGCTGCAAAGCATTTTTGAGTTTACTTAAATTCAGGCAAATTAGTTTTACCAATTTAACAATTCAAGTTGGATCGTAAGTTCCATGAGCTTAATACAATAAATTCAGCAAACTCAAAATTATCAATGATTATTCATATAGTTCAATAAATGTGCATTTTAAGTATAGCTGACCATCATTTTCAATATTCTTGAAAATTATATAAAACATTATTTCATGCAGATACATATCTCAACATAAGATTATTCATCAGCCCCATCAAGAGACAAAATATTTTGTCTAAATTATAAGATGGTGTAGGTTACAAGGTTCAAACTTTTAGAAATTGAATCAACTCTATAAATAAAGTTTATCAAAGTGAACACTAATCACCCTGATGGTGACTTTAAACAAAACAACTTTTTTATAGCAAAACAAAATTAAAAACACATAAAGAGCTAAAACATATATTTATTCAAAACAGATTATTTACAAATTATTTACAGGTCCTCATAAGTCGGCACGCTTTGACTAAACGCACTTAAATAAATTCAAACAGAGGATTGTGGGTAATGTATTCAGCCAAAATGCTTCTCCAGTGGGCATGCTCAGTAGCAGATACAACAATGTGAAGTTCATAGTGCTCAGCCTTACAAGTATCCCACAGATTTTGACCTATTAATTTTCAAGACATTCCCATGACTTTAACAAATAAATAGCATCCTTAGATATGAGTCGAAATCAAAGATTTAAATTCCCAATTTCCTGATTTTCCGTGGTAGAGCCTGGCTTAGACTTATAGACTTAATATAGGGGTTGGAGGGTCAGTGATCAAACTGAGCATGCTCAAAAGCCTGAATGTTCTACTTTTACCACCAAACTTGATATTGTATGTGCTCAATGTTTAAAAATGTAAGTTGCTCTGACTTAAATGGCATAAAAGTTGACTTTATTGATTGTTTTAAGTAAACTCACTTTTTTTTTTCAACATTAGATAGTTCAATCAACTTTTAAAATGTAGCTTATCTGACAAAATTGAAGTTGTTGTATTTTTTACGGTGTTGTTACTACCCAACACTGGCTACCTCACTTATGTGTTATTCCAGCTATTGTCAGCTATATGCCAGCTACTGTCTCTGTCACAGGACACATTGTGGAAGAAACAAATTTAAAAGCCTCCTGCCACATTCGTATTACCATGCCCAAACAATCTCCTACATTGTGTTGGCACTGGTTGATTAGAATGTTCTGTAAATGATCTCGTAAGCCAAATGAACTCGTTTAGACAGAGAAGGTGAATCACCCCCACACAAACAACATTTATGAACTTCAACAATTGGACCTTGAGCATGCCGCTGTGGCGACCCACAGCACTATGTAGCACAAGAGTTTTTGAAAGCCATGTTTCAGTTCTACTTACTCATCTATCCAGAAAGCCATAGCCAGTCAAGAGTGCAGAGTGGGAAAGGAATCAGTGGCATTAGCTGGCACTGCAGGCTTTAACTGGCATTGTCATGCAAATTTAGCTGGCACATGGAGTCAAATTGCTTACCAAAAAGCTTTGAATAACACTTGTTGTGCCAAATGTTGTTAGGATGAATAATGATCTGAGACCTGAAGGTTTTACATTCTGATTCGATGAAGGCAGCAACACACTTCATATGCAGAAAACCTTCAATTTCCAGCCATTCAAAGATTACAGTGAACACAAAAGTAACAAAACACTATGGTTTATACTAGCCTGTAAAGTATTGACCATGGCATAAATAGAGTGTAATCCCCAATGCCAAAGTATTTCTGTCAATAAAGGGTCTTGTCAGATCCTTGATAGACTTTAAACTGAGAGGAACAAGGCAGGTATGGAGAACAAATCCACAAGCATCATCATTTTGCAAAGGATTTATAGAAGACCTTACCTTGAAACATTAAAAAACGCTCATTCATCCTGCTCAAAGTAAAACCCATCTACAACAGTAAAAGTAAACCATCAGAACAACAACTGTCAGTTGACCCCCTCTGTTTAACTTTGCTTTTTTCTTTTGACAAACAAACAGCCATTTTGGCTCAAACTAAATGTAAAGTACACAGTCTTTTAGTGTACAATCAAAACCAGAGCACTGGAGGGAAGATTCTCATACATTCTTTGATTGTGGAAAGCAGACAGACACATAGCAGGGCAGCAGAGCTGCCAAGTCTTATGAAAGAAATGACCCCAGATTTATTCAGAACTAGCCTGAAACCAGCCTACTATCTGTGTATATTGGTACAAATCACCTCTTTTTGAAGCATTTTGCATACAGATATGCAGGTAAATAGCCTGCACGTGTGTAGTTTATAAAGAAGAATTAAAAAATTCAACATGAATTCTGCCCTGTATATAACAGGTATCAAGATCTCTTATGCAAGGAACTTGAGTCATGAATGCTATGTGAATAATAATTACAGATAATTTTGAATCGGTGTCAAAGGTGAAAACTGTTTTTGCAGCCAAATGGTGTAGTTACAGTCCCTGCCAGCAGGGGATAACTGTGGTAACCAGCTAACTTTGACTATGTAAAGTGCTGCTTCCTTGAAATGCCACAAGACTGCACCACCTATCAATTATAATTTCTAACATCATTTTTAAGATGGCTGGAAATTAGGGCTGTTGATTTAATGAGTTAATTCAGTGCAATTAATTATATAAAAAATAACACATAAAAAAATTTAATGTTATTAATCATGTCCCTGGACCATAATAAGAAATATTCCTACCATCGGCGCAATTCAAGCTTGAAGTACCACCTGATTTCTCCAGGGGGCAGTAAGCTAAACTCCAGCAGTATAGGCAACATGCAGCTCATACAGAGAACAAACCACACTCAGGACAGCAGACAGCATAACATGAGGACGCGTTCTTGCGGTCAAACACTTGATGGAGTGCAAATCCGAATGCAGGAATCTCAAGACGTGTTTTTCTAAGTTTCAAACCACACTTAACTTGACACAGCAACCTAAAAACAGTATGTTTATGATGTGATGCAACCAAAGTGAGAAGCTCCAAAAGCGTCCATCTGTTGCAGGTGTACACTGACGTGTCCTTAGAAAAGCCCTTATAATAAATCTCGGACTGATTGACAAATTCAATTGCAAAATGGACTACTGTGAACTGTTGGCCAATGATTGGCTTATGTTCAATAATATGATATATATATATATATATATATATACACTGTTGTATATCAGCAATATCACACTCGCAATCGTGCTATATGGCCCTAAATCAGCACTGCTGTGATTACCTACGGCACTCGGCCTGTGGCCTCGTGCCTGCGGCTGAATCACATATATATATATATATATATATATATATATATATATATATATATATATATATATATATATATATACACTATATTGCCAAAAGTATTTGCTCATCTGCCTTTAGACGCATATGAACTTAAGTGACATCCCATTCTTAATCCATAGGGTTTAATATGACGTCGGCCCACCCTTTGCAGCTATAACAGCTTCAACTCTTCTGGGAAGGCTTTCCACAAGGTTTAGGAATGTGTTTATGGGAATTTTTGACCATTCTTCCAGAAGCGCATTTGTGAGGTCAGACACTGATGTTGGACAAGAAGGCCTGGCTCGCAGTCTTCGCTCTAATTCATCCCAAAGGTGCTCTATCGGGTTGAGGTCAGGACTCTGTGCAGGCCAGTCAAGTTCTTCCACACCAAACTCGCTCATCCATGTCTTTATGGACCTTGCTTTGTGCACTGGTGCGTAGTCATGTTGGAACAGGAAGGGGCCATCCCCAAACTGTTCCCACAAAGTTGGGAGCATGGAATTGTCCAAAATCTCTTGGTATGCTGAAGCATTCAGAGTTCCTTTCACTGGAACTAAGGGGCCCAAGCCCAGCTCCTGAAAAACAACCCCACACCATAATCCCCCCTCCACCAAACTTCACAGTTGGCACAATGCAGTCAGACAAGTACCGTTCTCCTGGCAACCGCCAAACCCAGACTCGTCCATCAGATTGCCAAATGGAGAAGCGTGATTCGTCACTCCAGAGAACGCATCTCCACTGCTCTAGAGTCCAGTGGCGGCGTGCTTTACACCACTGCATCCGACGCTTTACATTGCACTTGGTGATGTATGGCTTGGATGCAGCTGCTTGGCCATGGAAACCCATTCCATGAAGCTCTCTATGCACTGTTCTTGAGCTAATCTGAAGGCCACATGAACTTTGGAGGTCTGTAGCGATTGACTCTGCAGAAAGTTGGCGACCTCTGCGCACTATGCGCCTCAGCATCCGCTGACCCCACTCTGTCATTTTACGTGGCTGTCATTCCCAATCGCTTCCACTTTGTTATAATACCACTGACAGTTGACTGTGGAATATTTAGTAGCGAGGAAATTTCACGACTGGACTTGTTGCACAGGTGGTATCCTATCACAGTACCACGCTGGAATTCACTGAGCTCCTGAGAGTGGCCCATTCTTTCACAAATGTTTGTAGAAGCAGTCTGCATTCCTAGGTGCTTCATTTTATACACCTGTGGCCATGGAAGTGATTGGAACACCTGAATTCAATTATTTGGATGGGTGAGCAAATACTTTTGGCAATATAGTGTATATATATATATATATATTTTAGCAATATCACACGAGCAAAAGTGCGATATGGCCCTACATCCATAATTTTTGTGCCTGCGGCTGAATCACAGCAGTGCTGATTTAGGGCCATATAGCACGATTGCGAGTGTGATATTGCTGATATACAACAGTTCAATGAACAAGTAAATTTAAAAAAATTAGGAAAAACTGAATACGGTCATAAAAACGCATTTGTGCATGGAACTACTTTATTACGTGGCGGATCAGAATCTGCCATTGCTGGTTCAAACCAAATGATGCGTCCAAGCCTTCGTTAGTAATTCAAAAATGTCACTTCAGAAATAGTATCATGGCTTGTGCTGTTTCTAACAAGTTATTGGATAAACAAGGATGGATGTGTGTGTGTGTGTGTGTGTGTGTGTGCGTGTGTGTGTGAGAGAGAGAGAGAGAAAGAGACGGAGTATGTGCAATCACCTGTTGCCACTCCCAAGCAGAGATGCTGTCAGCTTTCTGAAGATCAGCTTTCTCAGTGGTAAAATAGCCGCCCAAGTGGGTGTATTTCTCCCTATTTCGTGGTAGCCGGTGCGCAAGAGTCGATCACTATAGAAACCGCAATGTCCTCTGCCATTTTAAACAGTATGTATCCAATGTGAAAACTCTGGTGAGAGGTAAGCTCCTTGAGTTCTGTATTCAATCAGTCTGTTGTGTCTCTCAGCTGTGATGAGCCGTAATGCTGAAGTTGTTCGTTTAAAGCAGTTTAAAGCTATTTCCTAGCTTTAGTAGTATAGTAGCGATCATGGAGCGCTGTTGTATGTAAACAGTGGTTGATGCGGATTCACTTCACGTCACCAACTGGCTCATATTACACACAAAAATGATCTTTTGTCACCACCTGCTGGCTAACATATGTAATGTAAAAAAAGACAAACAGTAGCTCTTAACACATATGCACTGCTCTTACACTTTAGTTTAGAATGGCACGAACACAAGCGGAGTGATACACACACAGTGAAGTGTCCGAGTGCTGATGGTGTCAGACCATCAGTGCTCATGGAATGTCTCTCGTCCAATCAGATTCGAGGACCGGGACTAACTGTTGTATATATATCAATAGACATGTGGATGTTGATGCTAGCAAACTTTAATCAAATGTATTCATATGCAAATAGGTTCTCAATGGTTAATTTTCTGATCAGCTAAGAAAAAGTGTGGGCTGGACCCATGATTCTTTTTTTCATGTTTACATAGTCTAGGGCTGTGATGGAGACAAGTGTAATTTCTCAAGGAAATAATTTCAGTGATATCTTTTAGGGTCATTTTATGCTTGGTACTCCAAAAATTGCTTACAGCCCCTGGATAAACTGCAGATATGGCGATTCTAGATTGTCCTAATCTGTCTAACATCACACAAGTTATCCTTAAATTCCAGAAAGCTACTACACATCATGCGTAAGATAAATATTTATATATTTCGAAATAATTAAACTGACTTTAGCATAAATAGATTTGCTATATGCTATTAAACTGAAAGCCAACTTTTTGTCAGATGAGTCTGAGGAATGCTATCAGATTGGGTATGCTCATTTCATGTACACTTGGCACATAAATGTGACTCCGCAAAACAGATATAAATCCAATCTGCTATTCCTGCCCTACATGCATATATAACAGAATTAACTTCCATGATGATAATAATGCTGGGAAGTGAAATTTAGCTGCACTTGATTTGGTTTATGAAAACAAAAAACTGGGAATTTTTGACAATTGCAAACAAAAGGCACCAGCTTTTATGTGCCCCATTTGTTGATTTCTTTTGAATCATTATGCACATTTGCTTGATAAAAAGACATTCAGCTCCAGCGGACAATACATAGTTTTGTTTTTGGAGAAGTTAAGTTCACGTGTGTGGCCGAACAAACAGATCCATTTACTCTTGGCTGTGTCTTTTTTTGTACAGTATGCATCTCAAACAACAATCTGAGGCTTGAGTGTTCGGATTGTCTCAAATACATCTTGAGGACATTTACACTTGGTCTTTTCATGAAATGACCAAATGCAAATACCTCTTAAATGGTAGCACAATCTTCAGTCAGTCCATTGAAACACTTTGTGCTTCAAAGAGATATGTCCTATGTCTGGGGACAGTTGATTCCCCCAGCCTTCGACCTCACGCCATTAAAAATTAAGAAATCCTACAGCAGCAAAAAGAGTATGATGGAAAAATTCTGATGACAAAGAGTAGACATAACATTAATAATAAGCAGCTATTTCATAGAAAGTTAGAAGATCAGGGTTGTGCTTTAAAACCACATTTCATATGTTTACTTTATTCTTTTTTTCTTCCCTCTACAACCTCTCTTCCTAATCACTTTAAGTGCTTTTCAACGCACTTCTGTAGACGTAACTCTTTATTATCAGACAAAGAGAGGCAGTAAATAGACAGAGACTGAGGCCAGGCAGAAGTGCTCATTCCCAGGTCAAGACAATGAGGAGTGGAGATGTGCATCCATTTGGCCACAGCACACAGAACTAACACACAAAAACAAGAAAAAAGTGAGAGATGATTGGACTGATGAAAAGGACACATGAATAGAAAGATAAATAAGTGCTATTTGAGGGGTATAAATTGACAACAGTTGAGTGGATGGAAAAATGGATTTGGTTGAGTATACATTGGGGCTAGGTTTTCTTACAAGTTATAAGCTGTGATGTCAGAATTTGACATTTATTTAAAAAATGCCAAACTCTTAATTCTTTCCTTGTGTTCTGTTCAGGACCCTAGAGATGCCAAGGCCATTTTAATAGCTTGAAAAATATACTTTATATACTCAGGTTGATATCCCATGAATTTGAATAATCTTTCGAGAATTAATTAGAAACTAAATTTCAAGTTTATAACAAGCTTCAAGCATCCTCCATCAAAAATGTTACATTAGTTATATTTGAGGTCCGAGAAACTACATTAAACATGAATAAATGTGATGAATTTTCATGCATACTAAGATTCTCTGACTGTACACACAGTAGCTGTACAGTCCTGCCAGTTGTCTATTTGGATCTGTTTTATTGTATGTTTCCACATTGTGTTTTTGCTGGGTTCATATTGTCCCAAAAGAAAAAGAAAAGAAAATGTACATTTTTACACTTACTGTACATCATTGGGGTCTCTGAGACATTTTTATAGGCTGAATAATGGAGGGGAAACCCATATATATAACAATAAAAATAAACACTACATGGTTAAATGGATGTAGATGCCTGCTCGTAGAACTTTTTTTTTTTTTTCTTTTTTTTTTAACTCATGACTTGGTATCCCATTTTCCACTATTACAGCCTCAACACTTCTAAGAACATTTTGTATTAGACATTGTAACATCTCTACAGAGATTAACCATTCAGCCAGAGGACCATAACTATGATAATCTTGGTAATTTAGATCTTGCAGTCTGACTGAAGTCATCCAACATGTGGTTGATTGGGTTGAGGTCAGGACCTTAATGCAGGCCAGTCAACCTTTTCCACACTAATTTTGACAAACCATTTCTGTACAGATGTGTGAAAAAGACCATTAAAAAGAAAGAGCCTTCCCAAAACGGCTTTCCGAAAGCTGGATATCTTAAGAATGTCATTGAAATTGTGTTAAGACTTCTCTTCAGTTAAGCTAAGATCCCTACACTAAATCAAAACGTTCCAGATCATTATTCATCCTAACAAAATTTTGGCACAACACTTTTGGGCAAATATAGCATTCTCCTGGCAATTGCAAAATATGGATTTTTGTGCCAGACTGCCTAAATGAAAAATACTGTATACTCTAGAGAACTGCTTCAGATTCCAATGGCTGTGAGCTTTAAAAACCACTCCAGCCAACACTTTATATGGTTCATGGTTTTAGTGGACTTCTTTGTTGCAGCACTGGCAATAGAAACCCATTTCGTAAAGCACACTACATCTTTTTTCAGTGATTGGTCCCTTTTGTAAACTATAGTTGGCCTATCACTTCACAGCTATTGTTGTTTCTACTGTAAATATTTCCAAATCACAAAAACAGCCCGTAAGGTTGACCCAGGTTATTCTGCCAACAAAGGGAACATTTTAACAAATGGCATACTCTACCATGTGCCATGTTGAAAGTCACTCTCTTCTGTACTGGTTATTGTACTGGCAGTGTGACAGCTGACTCCACTAATTAGAAAGAGTGCCCATTTGGAATTGGCACATAAAAAATAGACAGATGAAAATTATAATTTTTTTCCGAAACAGTTGGCAGGCAACATGCCTATGCCTGGATTTCAAACTATGACCCCAAATCAGAAATTGAAATTTAACCACTGAAACAGCTGAAGAATAGTTCATCCAAAAATGTAAATTCTGTCATCATTTACTTACCACCATGTCATTCCAAAATGTATGACTTTTTTTCCCCCATGGAACACAAGAGGAGAATTTTTGAAGAATACTGATGAATGTCATTCTGTGTTTCACAGAAGAAAGTAAGTAATACATACACTATATTGCCAAAAGTATTCGCTCACCCATCCAAATAATTGAATTCAGGTGTTCCAATCACTTCCATGGCCACAGGTGTATAAAATGAAGCACCTAGGCATGCAGACTGCTTCTACAAACACTTGTGAAAGAATGGGCTGCTCTCAGGAGCTCAGTGAATTCCAGCATGGTACTGTGATAGGATGCCACCTGTGCAACAAGTCCAGTCGTGAAATTTCCTCGCTACTAAATATTCCACAGTCAACTGTCAGTGGTATTATAACAAAGTGGAAGCGATTGGGAATGACAGCAACTCAGCCATGAAGTGGTAGGCCACATAAAATGACAGAGCGGGGTCAGCGGATGCTGAGGCGCATAGTGCGCAGAGGTCGTCAACTTTCTGCAGAGTCAATCGCTACAGACCTCCAAAGTTCATGTGGCCTTCAGATTAGCTCAAGAACAGTGCGTAGAGAGCTTCATGGAATGGGTTTCCATGGCCGAGCAGCTGCATCCAAGCCATACATCACCAAGTGCAATGCAAAGCGTCGGATGCAGTGGTGTAAAGCACGCCGCCACTGGACTCTAGAGCAGTGGAGATGCGTTCTCTGGAGTGACGAATCACGCTTCTCCATCTGGCAATCTGATTGACGAGTCTGGGTTTGGCAGTTGGCAGGAGAACGGTACTTGTCTGACTGCATTGTGCCAACTGTGAAGTTTGGTGGAGGGGGGATTATGGTGTGGGGTTGTTTTTCAGGAGCTGGGCTTGGGCCCCTTAGTTCCAGTGAAAGGAACTCTGAATGCTTCAGCATACCAAGAGATTTTGGACAATTCCATGCTCCCAACTTTGTGGGAACAGTTTGGGGATGGCCCCTTCCTGTTCCAACATGACTGCGCACCAGTGCACAAAGCAAGGTCCATAAAGACATGGATGAGCGAGTTTGGTGTGGAAGAACTTGACTGGCCTGCACAGAGTCCTGACCTCAACCCGATAGAGCACCTTTGGGATGAATTAGAGCGAAGACTGCGAGCCAGGCCTTCACGTCCAACATCAGTGTCTGACCTCACAAATGCGCTTCTGGAAGAATGGTCAAAAATTCCCATAAACACACTCCTAAACCTTGTGGAAAGCCTTCCCAGAAGAGTTGAAGCTGTTATAGCTGCAAAGGGTGGGCCGACGTCATATTAAACCCTATGGATTAGGAATGGGATGTCACTTAAGTTCATATGCGTCTAAAGGCAGATGAGCGAATACTTTTGGCAATATAGTGTATTTGGAACATATGTAATTAATGACAGAATTTTCATATTCTTTCACCCTTATCTTTTACCCACATCGTGTAATGTACAACTCCTTGGCAAATATCTAAAGACTGGTATGTGCCACATTGTCTCTTTCAAGTTTGACTGAAATATAAAAGCAAAGAAGTGTTAATCAGTTGTATGCTGGTGACATCTGTTTTATCACCACAGATGGAAGTTAAAATTATTCTCATTTTTTTCATCTTATTTTTTTTTCTAAGGTGTGCTGGTAAGATGGTATAGAGCGAGATAGTGGAAAGGCTACTTGGATTTTAGTGAAAAGAGATCATGAAGATCCATAGTATGCCCCCAAGCTGCCTACAAGAGAAAAAGAGAAATGGAGAAAGAGATAGGTGGGAAGGGGAGAGAGATGCATTTGTGCAGGGCTCGATTTAGCATTGCAATTAGCATCAGAAGAGCTATTTGTATGAGTGTATGTGTTAGAGGTGAGAGGACAGGTGCACACACCTGAGGGAATTGGCTATACCTGTAGCAGATATCATCTGCAGTGTGACTGTTAGTACCAAATTACACCCTCAATGTGAGATCAATGGTTTCAAATGGTAGGGGAGTCAGAAAGCCAAGAGGTGGTTTTTGTCTTATTTATATGTTTGTATAAGAGATTTTACACTGAATAAATCCAGTTTAAATCGTTCAAGTCTGTTTAAAATGTTATTTAACCCTTTAAGCTCTGAAGGTTTTTCAGATTTCCTGTTACAGTGGCATGCCCAAAATTAAAGGCTTATAACTCTACAAAAATACCAGAGGGTCAATTGTTTGGTATTATTTATGAAAATCTCAGCCTAAGAAACTACTGAAAAAAAAAAAATAAAAAAAAATAAAAACATTTTTGTCTTATTTGTCTGATTTGACATTATACATCTCAGGGTGTAAATAAGGTAGCTTTTTTTATTATTATTTTTTTTTAATTTATTTATTTATTTTTGTTCCCAAGCATGTCATCTGTGACTGAGTAATTTTGTGTTGATACAACAAAGCAATCAAAAGTTATAGCATTACAAACATAATTTGTCCTAGTGTCCAAAAATGTCTCCAAGTGTTCAAAAGCCTCTCCAAACAAATAAAACATAATAACTGTACATAAGAATTAATTACACATACAAATACAACAATGACTAAAGGTATGCTCTCTCTCCAAAGCATACAGGCATGAGTATGGAGTTCCATTCTGAGTCATTTGAGCCATCATTGAGTCTGTGTCATATACTTGGTGCCATCTCCTGGTGGCATATGTAATTAGAGTGAACAATCCTCTCTGCCCATATTTAGATGACTTCCACCACTGGTTCCAGTGATCTAAATCCTAATACATTTAGTTTAGCATTTCATGCCGCTGGACAATATACTACATCATTTCCGATGAAGTCATCTGATCCAGGAAAGCTAATGTTTTTAACCAGAGAGCATGTTATGTGCTGTGTGCACATTGCGCATTGTGTGGATTATCTAATGATCAATGATTTCACTACAATGAGCTAACTACAATGGCTAAAGTTATCCATATTATAACTATATAACTGGCCCATTTTCCATCTGCTAAAGTAACTGAGTATATAATTTAAATGGCATCCAAACATACAACTATCTCACTGTCAAAATATTACCTAAAGCCCACTCATTCCCCATGTACTGACGAGCAGACGTGATGGATGATACACAGTTGGAGAGCCATGTGGTGGAGTGCAATGCCACACAATCTGATATCTTGGTTTTAAACCTCACAGTAATTTACTTATCCTACCTTATTAATTATGAAAAAACACATGCACACAAACAGTGGACAAATTAGGAAGTTTTACTGGTTTGTAATACTCTCATCTGTGGATATTTATAAAGATTATTTCTCTGTTTGCATATATTTAAACAGCACAATCATTAAGCATGTCCAGCTTTTATTTGGGGTTGTGGTCAAGCGCAAACGTGGTAACAAACGATTGGCTGGAAAACTCTATAATTTCTTGGTTATTTATGAGTTCATTAAAACCGTTTTCACCTGTACCCAATAAACTCCTGCGGCTGTGCAAGCTTATAAACATGAAATATCAAGTCACAGTCAACGGGGTCAACCGTTCATTAATTAATCATGGTAAAGCAAATATGATCACATCAAGTAATCATTGCTGAGAAAGGAGAAAGTGGGCCGATCGAATAGGGGGAGAGAGAGAGAGAAAGAGAAAGACGTTCATCCAGTTTCTGTGTAAGTGTGTGTTTTCTCATTAAAATTAGATTTTGCCTGTCAATGATATCACTAATAAGTGAGACAAGGAGGGTTATTAACTCTATATTGTTATTTGATCCAGTAATGCAAAGACATTGGACAGCCAATCATAAAATCACTTGCATGCATGCATGCATTAGGCATATTAATGCTGCAACTGATGTCCAATAAATAGAAATCACAATATAAGAATTTAATCAATTACTTATATATATATATATATATATATATATATATATATATATATATATATATATATATATATATATATATATATAAACTTATCTGGGCTGCATTTCCCAAAAGCATCATAAACCTAAGTAGATCATAGAAAATAATGGCGCCGATGGTCCCTACAATCAACTTAAGCTTGCGATGCTTTTGGGAAAAGCAGTCCTGATTGGTTGGAATTTTCAATTTTCATCACAGCAAATTTGAACAAACAAGTTTGTTTTTCCTTCTCCTGTTTCGTTTTTATTTACTTTGGGCAACAGTGTCCACCCACTTTTTAAGTCGTCTTGGTTACGGAAGTATTTTCCCATTCATATGGGATTTCATACCTAACTTCATAAAAGAGTTCTAAGCCATGAACCAAACCAACCATCAGGATAATGGGCAGAGTAGTTCTTCACCAGGTATTCCACTATTAAACATTGTTTTTATAAAATGAAGTGAAATTAAATGGACGGGTGGCTTCAACAGAAGAATATACCCACTATTTTAAACCTCATAGCTCACGGTAGGTCTGTTTTTAAAGGTTTATAAGTTATTGTTGTAAGTTAATTACCCTATTGACATTTTTAGGGGGGATTTTTACTTCTGAAGCCAGACTGTTGCAATCTATCAGTATAAAAGGGTGGTCACACTGGGCTTTGAGCACACTTTATTTTTTCCGGACAACACAAGGAACCAGGATATGATGTCACATGGGAGGGCTTCTGATGTAAGTAATAATACATCACAAATAACAAATAATATGATATAATTTTTTTTTTTTTAAACATATTGTCTTCTCACTTTAATGCAACAATAAAACTTGCAGCTTTGATATATCTATCCTTTGAATTGAGCCAAGAAACCAGGGTGTGACGTTTCACTCTTCTGTTGGTCACAGGTCCTCTCGTCATACGAATTCACAGTTTAGAGTTCACCAAGTTTGAACTTTGATACGAAGCGTTGTATTAAATTTCTTTGCATGAGCTTGCGTTTCCAGTCTGCTGCATTAGGATGCATTTGAATGGGAGTGAAGTGTAGTGTGACTGCCACTTGATACATTGTACAGTCTTGCTAAAATCCTGATACCTATATTTAAATGCGAAGTGTGTGATGTTAAATTAGATATACTGTAACTTAAATTAATATAACTGTGTGTTTTATTGTGCGAGTACAATGGCTGATTATGACTTTAAAAACATTTAATTTTCACACTATTAATCACACACTGCTATGTTGTCATACCGAAACATGTTTACTCTAATGCATAATTTAAAAAACAATACGTTTTAACTAGTGCTGTCAGTCGATACATTTTTTTTTTATCGTGATTAATCGCATAATTTTTTTGTAGTTAATTGCGATTAATCACAGATTTTGAAAATGCTGAAATTTGACCAAATTTTGACAAAAAGCACTTGCAGACAAACCGTGTCATTCTGTGTTTTGGTGAGGTTCAGACTAGGTGTGCTTCTGTGGTACTTAAAATGCACATTGCATAGGCTGAAATTTTTTTAATTTCTATCACAAGTCTCACCTGGGCTTGTTTTGAACATCAAATAGCGCTAAGAGATCCTTTCTCCATCATTTTATCACTGACAGGGAAGCGCTGTTGTGTGTGTTTTGTGAAGTGTGCATCAGTGTAATGACTCCGGGCAGACACATTACAAAGGTTCCACCCTCCCAACAAGTGTTTATGCTGATTTATGCTGTATTAACGGCAAATGCGTTAATCACGATTAAGAAAAATTCTGAAGAAGTAATTTCTGGCAGCTCTAATTTTAACGCTTGTTTTACAGACTCACATACATTTACACACTTAATCCAATATGATTAACTTCTGTGGTAGCTCACCTAATGAGTGTTGGACTTTGGACTTGAAAGACCGCTGTTTGAGACCAGTAAAACACGCAATCTGACACATGAGACGAGCGTGTCATAGAAGCAACATGATGTGGTTGGTTCAGAAAATTAGATTTTGCTTTCCCATTTTGTATTTGGACACTATCGCTTAGGTTTAGGCATTATGCCTGTTTTGTGTTTACCTCTCATTTCATTTTACATCACTATTGGTTAAGTTTATGTTAAAGATTTAGGTTAGGAAGCAGTGGTGTAAAGTAACAAAGTACAAGTACTTAAGTATCTTTTTCAAAATGTGTACTCTCTTGAGTATTTAAATTTGTTGCAACTTTTACTTCACTACATTTTGTAGCCAAACAAATATTTTTACTCTGATACAGACACTCTCGTTACCTGGATTAAAAAAAAGTTTGTTTCATTATTTGCCAAAAGAGAGCAGAGAGCAGCTGATAAAAAGACTGCAGTGTGTTTGATTGACAGCAGCCAGCGCGAGCACAGACACTCAGCGCATGCGCACATGGAGTCAGACCAGCGAGGCGCGCTGAATTAAACACCCTTTCAAACGCACAGATAAGATTCAGTTTACCCAAATTGTGAAAATGTAATCATCACTGAATACATGCCACAGAATACGAGGAACAATGGAGGACTCTTCTATGAGGGTGTGGATGATTACAGTAGGTTTTTTTTTTTTCACCACAGGTGTAGGGTGCTGTATCAACTCAATTTGGAAATCACCCTCTCCATTTCATATGAAGCATTGGGAAGTTCGATTCATTTTAGTGAATCGATTTGTTTGGAGGATTCATGTACATGAACCTTATTAAAGGATGGTTCATTTAGAATGTTCAAGTTTTATGCAGAATATGCTACGCATTATTTCACTTCTTATTTTTTGTTGTTGAATATTTTTTGAATGCTGTTGTTCACCACTGTTTTCGATTAATTTATTGACATGATTGTGTTTAAATATATTTACACACTGGTGTATCTGTTCAAATGCTGTTTAATAATAATAATATTTTGAAATAAAGGTAATACTTCCGTGTAGTTAAGCCCTATTGTTAATAGCTTGTAGTGTAGCTAACTATTTTTTAAAAGGGTAGCTTCCACTCAGAATTGCTCAGGGACAGTTTAAGTAAGTATGTTGAATTTACACATAATAAAATTATTGATATTATTGTTTCAGTTAATTATATTCTCTTCATGTTCATTTCAATGAACTATATCTTATTTTCTAAATAAAATTCTCAGTCCTTATCCACCTGCGTCTCAGCTTTACTTATTGTTTACTTAACTATGGATTTATTTTGTAATATTTATTTGTTTGCATAGGGTCAGTACAAGAGCATAATTTCAGCAAAAAAAAAAAAAAAAAAAAAAAAAAGAAAAGAAAGATGCATTATACATAGAGATTATAGCATATGTTAATTTGCATCTCAGGTCCCTTGATTGGCTTTTTTCCCTAGGGAAAATAAAAATAATAAAATAAAAATAAAATAAATACAAATAAACAAAAGTAACACAAGCATTAGAAAATTGAAGAGAAAATATGAACTATAAAAGTTTGTATTTATTGTATCCAATATTACTTAAATGAAACTAAATTATATGGCTTTAAAAATAACAACATGAAGGGGTTGCATTTTATAACATGAAGAGATTTGAATTTGCAATACTTTTAAAACAAGGTACTTTTTACTTTTACTTAATTGGTATTTTAATGGAAGACTTTTACATTTACTTAAGTAATACATTTGTGTGGTATCTGTACTTTTACTTAAGTATGGACATTTTACCACCACTGTTAGGGAGGTACCTTTTTACTCATTCAAACCTTCATCTGATATTCACATTAAAAACCTTGTCTGATTATGACACCATTTCACTTGCTGTTGGTGCCCCACGCTGGACATTTCAATGGGAAACTGCAGCCAAACGTGTGCTATGGTATGCAATATTGTTTTGCAAAAATGTTGCCACTGTTACATAATTATCATGACACCAGTCTGTATATATAGTACAACTGTAATTAATGAAAAAATGCTGTGGTACCACTGGTTCCCTATCTGTCACTCACTCGACGTTGTGTCGATGTAGTGACACTAGGGGTCACTCTTGGGAGCCCGAGACACCTCTGGTCTTTGATAAAGGGCCAATGAAAATTGGCGAGTGGTATTTGCATACCACTCCCCCAGACATACGGGTATAAAAGGAGCTGGTATGCAACCACTCATTCAGATTTTCTCTTTGGAGCCGAACGGTCAATGTTTACTGAGCTGACTGTTCATTCACCTCTGCTGGATCTGACAGCGCATTTCAGCGGCTTCTCCCTCCTCTGCACTGGTGCACTGCAGAGAATGCCCCTGGGCGCTTCGGCAGAAAAAAGAGAGTATATTTTTCTAAAAGAGTATATTTCTCTAAAAGAACGGCACACATGGAACATCTTTTTAAAGACGCATCTTTTTAAAGATGCCTTTCCGATTGTGTATTATTCCTGGTTGCGGTCGTTACCTCTCAACTTCTGACGGTCACGATCGCTGTCTTTCATGTCTGAGTGTGACCCACGCGGAGACAGCGTTCATGGATGGATCATGTACTCACTGCGAGAACCAGTCACTCACCAAGGCAACGTTGTGGACACGGCTTGCAATCGTAAGAAAGCAAGCCACTCCAGCAGCTCCCCGCCTCGGTCCTTCTACCTACGGGTATGAGGCCAGCGCGGCTAGCACAGGGGGCGATTTGGGGACCCCAATGGGACCACCTCCGCCGGATATCCCCCCACGGACCCCCCATTCCCCAGCACGCTCATCTGCCCCGATCGGGCTTCCGGATGAGTCCGCCGGCTCATCTCACGGCGAGTTCGACCTCTTGTTCGGAGCCCGAGAAGCTGATGAGCTCTCGAGCGCAGCATCGGAGAGCAGGCTCGTCCAGTCATACGCAGAAGCCTCAGCTGGGCTCCCCCCCCTTGGGTGCGGTTGCCCAGTCACAGGCTGATGCGGAAATGACGGACATGCTTTCCCGGGAGGCCACGAGCGTCGGGCTAGAGTGGAACCCTCCACTCTCCCCTGAACCCTCATGGCTCAATGATTGGTTCCTGGGCTCGAGGCGCCGCTCAAAGCAGCCACGCCCCACTCCAGTCCCTTTCTTCCCGGAAGTGCATGAGGAGCTGACAAGATTGTGGGTGGTGTATGTAGCCGCTATAGCGGCACACCACGACATAGTGGACGGTAAGTCCTTAGGGAAGCACGACCTGATCATCAGGTTCCTGAGAGGCGCCAGGAGGTTGAATCCCTTCAGACCGCACCTCGTTCCCTCATGGGACCTCTCTGTAGTTCTTCAGGGTCTACAGAGAGCCCCCTCTGAGCCTTTGCAGTCAGCTGAGC
The DNA here is from genome assembly GCF_019703515.2 of Myxocyprinus asiaticus. Taxonomy (NCBI): domain Eukaryota; kingdom Metazoa; phylum Chordata; class Actinopteri; order Cypriniformes; family Catostomidae; genus Myxocyprinus; species Myxocyprinus asiaticus. The sequence goes on along the minus strand of NC_059350.1, from coordinate 42,046,210 downwards.
TTAAGGCACTCTCCTTGAAGACTGCCCTCCTGACTCACTTCCATCAAGAGGGTAGGAGACCTGCAAGCGTTCTCTGTCAGCGAAATGTGCCTGGAGTTCAGTCCGGGCTACTCATATGTGATCCTGAGACCCCGACTGGGCTATGTGCCCAAGGTTCCCATGACCCCTTTTAGGGACCAGGTGGTGAACCTGCAAGCGCTGCCCCAGGAGGAGGCAGACCCAGCCCTGACGTTGCTGTGTCCGGTGCGCGCTTTACACATGTATTTGGATCGCACGCAGAGTTTTAGAGTCTCTGACCAGCTCTTTGTCTGCTTTGGTGGACAGCGGAAAGGAAGCACTGTCTCCAAGCAGAGGATCACCCACTGGCTCATTGACACCATAACTATGGCATATCACGTCCAGGACATGCCGCCCCCGGTAGGGCTATGGGCCCATTCTACCAGGGGTGTAGCGGCCTCCTGGGCCTTGACCAGGGGCGCCTCTCTAACAGCCATTTGCAGAGCAGCGGGCTGGGCAACACCCAACACCTTTGCGAGGTTCTACAATCTCCGGGTGGAACTGGTTTCGTCCCGTGTAGTGGCACGCACAAGCAGGTAAGTCCGGGACAGCCGGCCGGGTGTATCACTTGTGCATAGCACTTTTCACCTCCCCTGAGCTGAAGACGTGTGGTGTGGTCTCCGTGGTGTCTTCCCCTTGGGAGGGACAAACAACTAGACCTGGTGGGCCCAGTCGGTTAATCCCCCTTTTTTTAGGGAGTGGGTAAAAAAAGGGGATAAGAGGCCACGACTGGGCTAGCCCGTCTCTATCTTTTGGATAGTCGACTTGTCCCCAAAGGGCCGTTCAACACTCATAACTGTGTTGGGGGAGGTTACGTGTCGGCCTTATATGTATTAACATGCACACATAATCACATACAATGATAAACTTCATTGAATTCTACCCACTCAACACCAGTTTCATGTACAACAGTAAAGAGAAGACTCAGGGGTACAGGCCTTATGGGAAGAATTGCAAAGAAAAAGCCACTTTTGAAACAGAAATAAAAAAGAAAAGGTTAGAGTGGGCAAAGAAACACAGACAGTGGACAACAGATAATTGGAAAAGAGTGTTATGGATTTTAACCCCATTGAGCTTTTGTGGGATCAGCTAGACTGTAAGGTGTGTGAGAAGTGCCCAACAAGACATCTATGGCAAGTGCTACAGTACCTGGACAAACTGACAGCTAGAATGTCAGGATCTGCAAAGCTGTCATTGCTGCACGTGGAGGATTTTTTGAACTCTTTGAAGTAGTTTAAGAAGTCCTGAACATTTTTTTTTTTCAATTTGTAATTTTTCATTTTTCATGTTATTAATGTCCTGACTATACATTGTGGTCAGTAGAATGCCACTTTGGTTAATAAAAGTATCAATTTATTTCCATAAGAGCAAAATCTGTACATTATTCCAAACTTTTGGCTGACAGTGTATTTTCTTTGCCGTAAACAATTGCTATAACACAGCGCTGTTTGATTTATATTGATTTGTTGTGCCCTCTTGTGGACTTGAGAGACAACGTTGATTTAAATATCTGACGATCATTGATGTATGGTAGCTTTTTCCCCCTACCTAAATTAATGTGCAGAGACAACTATAAATAAGCTATTTGTAGGTTGATTTCCACTCTGTGGAACTCTCAGCATTGCTCTATTTGCTTGAGTGGCCTGCCATTGCAACAGTGGCTCATCCAATGGCATGAGTTTGGTGTGGGACTACCTGTTGTTATTTTCTTTTTCTTTTTTGTCATTCTGTTTGTTGCTTGTCATTGTACTTTGTACAAAAAGTGCTGCTGAGATGCTTCTACAGATCAAGCTTTAAAATCATTGGGCGGGGGAAGTGTGTTTACTCAGAGATGTTTTTTAAACACAAAGTCTGTTATAGTTTCTAATCTGACATCTTGACTTTGCCCATCACTTCTCAACCCAGCAGCCAAAGAAGTAAAAAGATAGATAGATAGAAGAGAGAAACAAAAAAGAAAGCAAGAGAGAGTTTAAATCAAAGTCAAAAATCTCCTCCCACTTGTTATCACCCGTGTGGGTGGAGTACACACGCGCACACACACTCTCTCACACTCACATGTGCTGAAGCTCACAGTCTCCAGGGCGGGAGCTTGTAATTCTGTTTAATCAAATGCCAAAAAACTCTGACTCAGAGAGAATGAGGAGGTGAGAGAGAATCGAGCAAGGGAAACGGAGAGAGAGACAAACGGTTATGTGTGCATGCCCATAAGGCAGTGAACTGCATGTTCTGAGGTCAATGCACTGAACAGCGTGGGAATTTATTGTATATTCTCACTATAAACTGCTTTCTCTTTGTATTAACATGCACACATAATCACATACATTATATGTAAGTTATTAGTTCTCTGTTTTACTGGAAAATATGGTACATGTCACTAAGTCTCTGCAGTGGTCAAAGCAAGATCAAGATAATCTCTTAAATTATATGTTTTTAAATGATGACTAACAATTGCATACACTGTTGAATTTTCATAAATTCATCTGGAGTAAATATATCAATCAATTTGCTCTCTTTATCCCTCTGATACAAGATCTTTGCCTGGTGAGAGGCATATACACTATATTGCCAAAAGTATTCGCTCACCTGCCTTTAGACGCATATGAACTTAAGTGACATCCCATTCTTAATCCATAGGGTTTAATATGACGTCGGCCCACCCTTTGCAGCTATAACAGCTTCAACTATTCTGGGAAGGCTTTCCACAAGGTTTAGGAGTGTGTTTATAGGAATTTTTGACCATTCTTCCAGAAGCGCATTTGTGAGGTCAGACACTGATGTTGGACAAGAAGGTCTGGCTCACAGTATTCACTCAAATTCATCCCCAAGGTGCTCTATTGGGTTGAGGTCAGGACTCTGTGCAGGCCAGTCAAGTTCTTCCACACCAAACTCGCTCATCCATGTCTTTATGGACCTTGCTTTGTGCACTGGTGTGCAGTCATGTTGGAACAGGAAGGGGCCATCCCCAAAGTTGGGAGCATGGAACTGTCCAAAATCTCTTGGTATACTGAAGCATTCAGAGTTCCTTTCACTGGAACTAAGGGGCCAAGCCCAGCTCCTGAAAAACAACCCCACACCATAATCCCTCCTCCACCAAACTTCACAGTTGGCACATGCAGTCAGACAAGTACCGTTCTCCTGGCAACCGCCAAACCAAGACTCGTCCATCAGATTGCCAGATGGAGAAGCGTGATTCGTCACTCCAGAGAACGCGTCTCCACTGCTCTAGAGTCCAGTGGCAGCGTGCTTTACACCACTGCATCCGACGCTTTGCATTGCACTTGGTGATGTATGGCTTGGATGCAGCTGCTCGGCCATGGAAACCCATTCCATGAAGCTCTCTACGCACTGTTCTTGAGCTAATATGAAGGCCACATAAACTTTGGAGGTCTGTAGCGATTGACTCTGCAGAAAGTTGGCGACCTCTGCGCACTATGCGCCTCAGCATCCGCTGACCCCGCTCTGTCATTTTATGTGGCCTACCACTTCGTGGCTGAGTTGCTGTCATTCCCAATCGCTTCCACTTTGTTATAATACCACTGACAGTTGACTGTGGAATATTTAGTAGCAAGGAAATTTCACGACTGGACTTGTTGCACAGGTGGCATCCTATCACAGTACCACGCTGGAATTCACTGAGCTCCTGAGAGGGGCCCATTCTTTCACAAATGTTTGTAGAAGCAGTCTGCATGCCTAGGTGCTTCATTTTATACACCTGTGGCCATGGAAGTGATTGGAACACCTGAATTAAATTATTTGGATGGGTGAACGAATACTTTTGGCAATATAGTGTATGTTGGTTTTGTCCACTTGTTACTTAAGTTAAGCAATATCACATGAGCAAGAGAGCTGTTGTACTGAATTTTGCACAGCCACAATGCCACAGTTCAGCTGTTTAACAAACAAAGGAATAAGTAAGGGATAATGTACAGTCATCCGGCCATTATCACACAATAAACTTAAACACTGATTTAAGTTTAAATAATTTTATTAGCTTACTTGTAGAGGTTGCAGATTGCTACGTGAAGCTGGAGAGATGGCTCGCTGACCCCGGATGAGCATTTTGAAACATGGAGCTGTGTTGTTACAGAACATTAACAGACCATTCCCTGTCTGTCACTCACTCTACGTTGTGTCGATGTAGTGACACTAGGAGTTCGATCTTGAGGGCCCCAATCACCTTTGCTTAAAATAGAAAAGGCCAATGAAAATTGGAGAGTGGAATTTGCATGCCACCCTCCGCCCCAGACATACGGCTATAAAAGGAGATGGCGTGCATCACTCATTCAGATTTTTTCTTCAGAGCCGAATGCATGCTTGCGTTCGTCCGCTCACCTTTTGCTTACGCTGCTGGATTTATGGTGCATATCAGCGGTCACCCTCGCATGGTCGAGTGTTGTGCTTCCCCTGGGCGCTTCGGCCTTGGGTGCTAAAAGAGTATATTCAAAAGAGAATATTTCCTTCTAAAAGAGCTCACGCAAACGTTTGGCGTCTTTTTAAAGATGTTCTTCTGCATTTGCGCTACTGGATGTGGCCGTTATCTCTCCCCTCCGGACAGCCATGAAATCTGTCTCGTGTGCTTGGGGTGCCAGCACGCCGAGGCATTTTTCGTGGAAGGGTTATGTTCTCATTGCGAGAACATGCCCATCAGAACGTTGTGGTCACAGCTTACTTCCTTCTTCATGAAGCAAGGATCCACCGCAGCTGCTCATCGACCCACTCCGTTCTGGGCTGATGCTCAGCCGGCCGGGTCGGCAAGCACCACGGGTGATCTGGATGAGGATATGGGAGCGTTTTTGATGGCTCAACCCCCTCTATCCGGAAGAGCTGTCGAGTGTTACACGCGGTCCGCCTCAGGGCGTATTTAATGTGTCGTTTGTGGCTCACGACAAGAATGAGCTTTCGGTCGCAGCATCGGAGGGTGGGCTTCTGCTATCAGAAGCAGATGATCATCTGAGCTCCCGCCCACGGGTGGTAGAGTACAGGATGAGGCGGACGTTGAGATGGCAGCTGTGCTTGCCCGGGCGGCTCCGAACATTGGGCTGAAGTGGAACCTTCCACCTGCCCTGAGTGTTCATGGCTGGATGATTGGTTTCTGGGCTCAGAGCGTGACTCACAGCCATGCCCTGCCCTGGTGCCTTTTTCCCGGAAGTGCATGAGGAGCTAACGAAGTCCTGGAAGGCACCTTTTTCTGCCCGTACATGCTTCGTGGGCTCATCCATCCTAACTACCCTCGATGGCGGAGTGGCTAAGGGATATGTTGAGCTCCCCCAGGTGGAGCACACCGTAGCAGTGCATTTATGCCCGCAGGGCGCAGCCACCTGGTGCAACCGACCAAGGCTCCCTTCCAAGGCTTGTAAGTTATTTTCCTCATTAATGACGAAGGCTTACAAGGCTGCGGGTCAAGCTGCTTCCACCCTGCATGCCATGGCCATCCTGCAGGTCCACCAGGCCAAGGTGCTGAAAGATCTGCACGTGGGTAGAACCGACCCAGGGCTGATTCAGGAACTGCGTACTGTGACCGACCTCGCCTTACGGGCAATGAAAGTCACGGCACGCGCCCTGGGCCGGACGATGTCCACTCTTGTGGTCCAAGAGCGGCATCTGTGGCTCAACCTTGCAGAGATGCATGACACCGAGAAAAGGGGGCCTTTTTGTGACACCGAGGATTTCTCCCATCAGTTCTCGATGGTGAGGAAGCAGACTGAGGGGATTAAGCACATCTTGGTGCAGCGCAACTCGGCCGCCTTCAGGCCTCCGAAGTCCCGTGCCCCATCTGCTTCTCGCCAGAGTCATTCCCCTGCGGCGCCGGTCCCGGCTTCCGTACCATCGGAGCCCATATGCCGACCTCAGGGAAGAAGATCCTCCCGCGGGAAGTCGGCTCCACCTGCCCGTCAGCTGGCCCCCAAGAACCCTTCTACAGCCCTTATTTTATCGTGCCCAAGAGAGGGGGAGGGTCGTGCCCAATCTTGGACCAGCGTGCCCTGAACAAGGCCTTACATAGGCTTCCGTTCAGGATGTTAACGCAGAAGTGCATCCTGGCATCAGTACGACATCAGGACTGGTTCACGGCCATCGACCTGAAGGACGCGTACTTTCACGTATCGAACCTTCCTCGACACAGACCTTTTCTTCGGTTTGCCTTCGAGGGACGAGCATACCAGTACAAGGTCCTCCGATTCGATCTGTCCCTGTCTCCTCGCATCTTTACCAAGGTCGCGGAGGCTGCCCTGGCCCCGCTGAGGGAGAAGAGCATACGCATTCTCAATTATCTCAATGACTGGCTAATCCTAGCTCACTCGCGAGATCTATGGTGTGCGCACAGGGAACTTGTGCTTCAGCACCTCGACCGACTCAGGCTTCAGGTCAACTGTGAGAAGAGCAAGCTCTCCCCTGTGCAGAGCATCTCTTTTCTCGGTATGGAGTTGGACTCGGTCACTCTCAGGGTACGTCTTACGACCGAATGTGCTCAGTCAGTGCAGACCTTCAGGCAGAAGGTAGCGGCACCAGTGACACAATTTCAGAGGCTCCTGGGGCATATGGCATCCTCTGTGGTGGTTTTCCCCCTTGGGTAGATGCATGTGAGACCACTTCAGCACTGGCTACAGACTCGAGTCCCGAGGTGGGCATGGCACCACGGCACCCGGCGTGTGACCATGCCACAGTGCTGTCAGACTTTCAGCCCTTGTCGGACCTTGCGTTTCTATGGGCAGATATTCCCCTAGAGCAGGTCTCAAGGCACGTTGTGGTCACCATGGATACCTCGAACTTGGGCTTGGGTGCCGTGTGCAATGGGCAGGCATTGTCGGGACTCTGGACGGGGCCCTGACTCCAATGGTACATCAACTGCTTAGAGTTGCTGGTGGTATTGCTGGCCCTGAGGAGGCCCCGGCCATTGATTCAGGGCAAACATGTGTTGGTCCGAACCGACAACCGATCACAGCGGCCATAGCATACATAAACCGCCAAGGCGGTGTACGCTTGCGTCGCATGTCGCAACTTGCCCGCTGCCTCCTCCTTTGAGGTCAGCAGACCTTGAAGTCTCTGCGAGCCACTCACCTTCCGGGCATCCTCAACTGTGCAGTGGATGCACTCTCATGGCAGGTAACACCCCCACATAGTCCAGCTGATTTGGGAGAGATTCGGGGAGGCACAGGTAGACCTGTTTGCCTCCCAAGACTCCTCTCACTGCCCCCTGTGGTACTCCTTGTCTGAGGCCACCCTCGGCACGGATGCCTTGGTGCACAGCTGGCCTCGGGGAATACGCAAGTATGCGTTTCCTCCTGAGTGCCTCATTGCACAGACTCTGTGCAATGTCAGGGAGGATGAGCAGCAAGCAACCTAGCAGATCTTCTGCCAGCAGTGGTAGACATGATCACACAGGCCAGGGCCCCCTCTACGAGGTGGCTGTATGCCCTGAAGTGGCGTCTTTTCGCTAACTGGTATTCTTTCCGTGGGGAAGACCCACAGAGATGTGCCGTTGGGTATGTGCTGTCTTTCCTTCAGGACGGCTGTCTCCCTCTACCCTGAAAGTGTACATGGCTGCCATAGTAGCTCACCATGATACAGCACTCTGTATCTGAAGACGGCCCTCCTGGTGGCGCTCACTTCCATCAAGAGGGTGGGGGACCTGCAGGCACTCTCTGTTACCGGCAAATGCCTGGAGTTCGGGCCGGCACACTCTCACATGATCTTGAGACCCCAGCCCGGTTACATGCCCAAAGTTCCCACCATTCCTTTTCGGGACCAGGTGGTGAAACTGCAAGAGCTCCCTTCAGAGGAGGAAGACCCGGCCTTGTCATTGCTGTGTCCAGTTCGTGCCCTGCGCATCTATCTGGACTGCACGCAGAGCTTTAGACACTTGGAGCAGCTCTTTGTCTGTTTTGGAGGACACCAGAAGGGGAAAGCTGTCTCCAAACAGAGGTTGGCCCATTGGATTGTGGATGCCATTTCTCTCGCATACCAGTCTCAGGACTTGCCGTGCCCCTTGGGAGTCTGGGCGCACTCTACTAGAGGTGTCCTCCTGGGCACTGGCAAGGGGGGCCTTTCTAGCAGACATATGCAGAGCTGTGGGTTGGGCTACACCCAATACCTTTGTGAGGTTTTATAACCTACACATAGACCCGGTTTCAACCCGAGTGTTACGCGGTAACAGCAGGAAGACCAGGCGGCCAGTTGGGTGTACTGCTTGCATTGCGCCTTTCCCCTTTTTTCAAAGGTGATAATGTGTGCTTTTTGTCCACAACAGTTCCCCGTACCCGGTGAACTCCGGACACCTCTTTAAATCTTTAGCACTGTTTGTTGACGAACTCGGCAGAGGAGTAACGCCACCAGGCCCAGTACTCATGGTAATCCCCTTTTCAGGTGAGCCCGTGTGCTCGGGCTCAGTGCTTCATGCATGGTGATTCCCCCTTGGTAATCCCGTATGATTAGTTTCCACTGTTCAGTTTCCCCTTAGGTGAAACCTGTTTTTCCCCTCGTCAGAGCTTTCTCTGTCTCGGCCACTGTGCTGTGTACCCTTTCTGTACATAGGGTCCTCCTGTGGTATCATTCCATATGTGTACTTCCCCGCTGGTAAGTCCATGTGAGGAATGCTCCACATGTTAACCTCCCTCCGGCAGGATATTGTCTCTGTAGTGCTCTCCTTCCTGGAGAGGGAAGAGCACTTCCCAGCGCTATTCTAGAAAGTGCTCGGCAGGAGATTGCTTAACAGCAAATTAAGAAAGGCACCGCCGGTAGCCAACTTGGGTAAGTGCCTCCTCCCCCTTAACGGGTCTAGGGAGACGCCTTACCTAACTCGCTGGAAGGTCACGACGTGGTTGAGCGCTCGCTGCGAGGCATGCAGCAGCTTGCCCGTGTCCACTCTTCCATACCTCGTGACACGGTTCAGCTCCTGCGGCGTTTCCTATAGGAACCCCTAGTGTCACTACATCGACACAACGTCGAGTGTGTGACAGACAGGGAATGTCTTGGTTACTGATGTAACCTCTGTTCCCTGATGGAGGGAACGAGACGTTGTGTCCCTCCTGTCGCGGCTCTGAACATGGCGTTACTGCGGTGAACAAAAATGCCACATCAAAATGGTGTTTAACTGAATAACACTATCTGGGAATATTACCACTGTGCATACAACTGTAATTAATGAAAAACACTGTGGTACCGCCAATAAATTTAAGCTTGAGTCCCACAGTTGTACTGTGTTCAGGTCACTTAATATTTGAGAATTATGAACTGGCTAAATCTTTTGATTTTATAACTTTACACACTTCAGTTTAAAATAAAATGTAATTGTGTTCTTTGCAGCCAAAAAACAATATAACATGGTGGTGTGGAGACAATGTCAGTTAAAAAATCTAGTGATCATTGATGTCTTGCAGATTTTGTCTCCTAAAATTATGACTTTAAAATTTGAATATAAATTTAATTTGGGAAAAGAGCATAATTTGAATTTTGTTACAATTTTAAGTAAAAAATGTAGCCCTATTGACAGCCCTATAACTCATAGTAAAGGCTACTTCACCAGCTTAACCAGCAAGACCTTTGTGGTCAGCCAGCTTCACCATAAAGATGCTGGTGAACCAGCTAACAACATGTCTATACTGGTCCACCAGCAAACCTGACAATTCATGCTGGTGTAAGCTGGCATTTTCAGCATGGAGCTCACCAAAAAGTTCCCAAAGTTGCAGAGTGAGGGTAAGGCAGTCACTGGAAAGTTACTGCTATCACAATTTTTCTACATAACAGTTGTTTCCTTGAGCAAACCACTTAAAGGAATATTTTGGATTCAATACAAGTTAAGCTCAATCGATTTCATTCATGGCAAAATATTAATTACCACAAAAATACATTTTGACTTCCCCTTCCTTTTCTTTAAAAAAAACAAAAATCTGGGTTATAGTGGGGCGCTTACAATGAAAGTGATTGGGGGCCAATTTTTAATGTTAAAATTCTCACTATTTCAAAAGTATAGCCACAAGACATAACCAATATGCATGTTAACATGATTTTAGTGTGATAAAAATCACTTACTAACCTATTCTGTGTGAAGTTATAGCCAATTTTACAACTTCGTTGCCATAACAATGTATTTCAACAAACCGTAAAAACATAAAATGACTAAAAATGATGATTTTAACTTTACAGCTCAAATAATACATGAGTTTTAACAGAAGATTTAATATAAGTGCTTTTACAAAAGTGTAAGCTTTACATTTCTGCATTTAAACCCTCCAAAAATTGGCCCCATTAACTTCTATTGTAAATGCCTTACTGTAACATTGATTTTTGTTTTTTTATAAAGAAAAGGAGGGACAATCCAATTTTCTTTTTTTTTTTTTTTTTTTTTTTCGTGGCAATCAGTATTATGCCACAAATGCTGTCGATTGAGCTTAACTAGTATTGAAGCCGGAAAATTCTTTTATGTCCAGAGTTCTTCCAGAGGGACTGGCCTTTAGCTGCCTTTCTGCAAGTCATTTTGGATAACAGTGTGTGCTAAATGGAAAAACTCCACAATGCACACATTTCTAAGGATAAATTATATTGCTGATTTTAGTGGCTTGACGGTGATCTCCAAAACCCCCAAGCAGTGTGACTGGAGATACATCATTAAGAGAGCTAAATCATGACCATGTAAATTCTGTGCTTATTAAGAAGTTTAAAAGAACAAAGGATCTATGTATTTACATACATGTGCATAATGGGATCTCAAGGGGGAGATTGCATTATGCACAGGATAAAGTTTATTTTGTTTTTCTTTCTAGACTCAAAGAAATGCTGCCCTGTTCTACACCCATTTGTGATGTTGTCAACATTGCCCTCAATCTGGGAGTTTCAGTTTACCAACAGAGTTTATTATTGGCTATAGTTATACCCTGACTCAGCAGGAATGGTGTGTATTTGCAAACTGCAATTTTTCCTTTGGCTGAGATGAAGTTGAATTTGCCTATTGCCAAGAGACGGATGATATGCTTATGTCGGAAAACATGGAGATTGATAGAAGACTGTTTGTGAATATATGGAAATGAGCCTCAGTGGCTGGAACAAATACTTTATTCATTTTATTAATCTCTCCTTTCCCTGATTTCCTTTACGAACATCAAAAAATTATTAAAAAAGTTCTGCTAATGCAAATGTCACAACTACCTGCCAAAAGTTTTGCAAACCAGCATTCCAAGTCCTTTCATTCCTTCATCTTCTATCTTTTTTGCTCTCCTCTCCTCTGGTTTTGGCTATGCATTAATAAACCTCTTTTTCGCTCTACAAGCTTTCTGTTGGCCCCCAAACACCTGCAGTACACCCTTCCAAAAGCAAGTGAAAGCGAGACAGTAAAAGGCAGAGAGAATAAAAAACATAGATACAAATACCACTTATCATAATTACTACTGTCCATGGGAATTCAACGTCCATGGCCAGAGCCAAATTCTGTGTATCTAAAAAAGGTTTTGCATTTAAGCCATCAGAGCACAGGGGCTTTCAAAGAGAATACATTCACTGTGTCCAAATCAGTGTTCCCCCAGGGTTCCTAGAGGAATAGAGTGGAACACATCTACACACAAAATGAATAAGATGTTTCAAATGAGTTTCGCTCCCCTTTGTGGCATCCAGTGTTTTGTTGGCTTGTACCGAGAGGCTCTTGAGGACACATCAATGTAACCAGTCTGCCTCTATGGTGATTTGAGACCACAGATGCATGTTTGGCAGTTGAACACTCTAATTTTGAGCCTAAAAGCAGCAGTGCTTTCAGAGAGCAGAAGAGAGTAATATCCAGTAGCTGAGAGCACTCCTGTACCTCCACACATACACTCTCCACAGAGACTGATGATAGACTTCAGCTCTACAGCCTAAAATCCACATGTAGGGTCACAGTTGGTCAGCCAAGGCTGAAATTGTAATTAAACAGTAAGTTGTGACCAGAATTGCTAAGATTTGTGTGAGGTTTTAACTTTATAATAACCTCGAATGGAAACTTTGCGATAACCTTGACTACTACTGTGGGCCAACCTGTGGGACAGTCTGGGTCAAAGTTAGAAGAATTTGTTCTGAGTTGTGGGTAGTCCGCAATTTCTGTGTAAACTCAAAGGGTACAAAAACTGGAGACATCCCATTTATCAACGAACGAGAAAGCACAATACCTATTCTGTAAATAAAACAGAAAAAATGAAAAACTTTGAGAAAACACATTTAAAGAGTTGAGTAAACTTAAGTACTAACAGCCCACTAGTGTGTAACCATTGGGTTGTATAATTAAAATGCATGTGCATAAAAAACATGTATGTATTCACATTACTGTTTTTAGAGAAGTGAAGTGACAACCAGAAAAATGTTGAGAAAACTGTAATGATTTTGATCGTTAGCTAACTATCTAGCAAAAGCAGCAGAGATGTTAACCACCATGCAAACAAAGCAATTGCTTGCCCCCTGTCAGACAGCAAAACACTCAAGGGGTTTTCAGTGGTTGTTGAGTGGTTCACATTCACTGTGAAGGCGAAGTGTGGAAGGTTTACCCATTTGTGCAATTCCAAATATTTGAAGCTGCTTAAGCATTTCACCAAATTTGTAATGAGGAACATTGTGAACTGTGAAATACAAACTGACACTGCAGTGCATTATAATTGTTCCATCAAAAATAGAAAAGCCCCAGACGAAGGTGAAGTCAGTATGACAGAAATATATTACTATTGTATTAAACAAGCCCTCAAAATTATAATAATAATTCAGCATCATATTATAATAATAAATAATATTCAGCTAGGTTCCAAAAATAAGTGAGTGAAGTGGTAGTTTTTGCACACCCTGTTCTTTCACAAAAATGTTTTGTAAAAATACATGTAGGCATATATGTAAACATTGCCTTTGTTACTTTTTACTGTATTGTTGTTATGGAGAATACACATTATATATATGAAGCGCGGAGGAGGGAGGGGCCGGAATGACGCACGCCCGGACCCCAATCAGCCTGATGAGGCAAGCGAGGGATAAAGGCGACCAGAGACGGCGGTTCGAGAGAGAGAGAGAACTACAGGCAGCTGCACTGTATGTGTTTATGTTTGTGTGTTTTTGTTTAAGTTTATCATTAAACTTTATTTATATTGTCAAGCCAGTTCTTGCCTCCTCCTTTCCCTTATAACCCCTTTACAATTTATTATATTATAAATTAAATACCATCCTTTCATGTGTTCATCTTCTTGACCACAATGGCTGTTAATGGATAAATAAATAAAAATATTATTTTAAGTCACTTTTATGTAATTTCTAAGCAAATAAACAATTATCAAGATCTAATTTTTTTAGACATATCGCACCGCCCCGTGAGCACTTGGTTGGAAAGTTGCTTGGGGCCTCGGAAATCGTGACCCCACCCCTGAGCAAAAGTGTATGTGAAATTACATTTTAATACAGTCCAAAGACATGAAGTGCACTATTAGCATAAATGCTCAGGTTGTCTCTGTAAATTATGCTTCACATTACTGCAGAGGGACCAATGAAATATGTGAAGTAAGTAAGGAATGATGGGGAAAAGAAACTGTACAAGCCAAACTCAAACCTATATTGTCAGCATTAGCACCACAGTCCACCGTTTTCAAAGTATGTGTATGTTGGAACACTGAGGGTGAGTAAATTATGAGTGAAATATTCCTTTAAAATTCAGATGCTGCAGCCCTAAACAACATTAATGTGTCAGTTCAGCTGATAATGTAATGAAAATGGAGACAGTAATAAAGCTGAAGGTTTTCTTCTAACTGGCATCCCTGCAGAACACATTTGTCAAGTTTCAGAGACATGACACTTATGTACGATGACTCAAACCTCCTGTGATAATGATGTGATTATGATGCAAGAATCAGTATGATAATCATAATATGGATCAAATTTACATAGGGATTATCAACAGTCCACATATTGGTCATATATTTGTCTGGGGACTTCAAAGTGGTGTGACTCAATGAGATATGCACACAAATGGATGTCTTTGTTGACACATTTTACATTTATATTTACATTTATTCATTTGGCAGACGCTTTTAGTGACTTACAAAAGAGGAAAACATAAGCGAATCATCTTAAGGAGACAGTGGTATGAAAAGTGCTGTATTACAAAGTTTCACTAGCATCATAATAGTATTCAAAACAGAATAAAGTGCAACAGGAATTTTTTTTTTTTTTTTTTTTCTCATCGACACATCCATGCATATTGAGATATCCATGTACATATTTCATGAGGAACATGCTGTATATGTCCTTCCTGACAGCAATAAATGTTACATGAGAACTCAGTGTTTCCTAATCAGAGCCTGGGCTTCATACATATTCAAAGCTTCAGAGAAATTTACATGACCTGGAATCGAATACAGAAAAATGCTAATGTGTTTACACACAAGCATTCCATTGTAAACAATTCCCTTACTGTGTTTCTACAAAATGGCAGATAAAATCCACACGCATAGTTTGGCAGTTAAAGCACTCTTGACACTACCGAGAGGATAATCTGATGACTGATACGAGACTGATGAGACGATCCATTAATCTGCCAGGGTTAGTCATAATGCTGGAGGCACTATGCCTCTCTCAGGTTTTCTGCATTTTAGCACGCACAACTTCTTGACAGAAGTCTATTATTACTCTTCCAAGGGGGCTTAAGTGAACTCCGTGGCTGCACAATGTGAAACTCAGACAAAGGAGAAATTAGGAAAGTACTATTCTATACTATACTATACTACACTATAATATACTATACAGTACTATGCTATACTATACAACACTATATTATACTATACTATACAGTACTATAACAGGGCTCAACAAAAAGGATGGCCCGCTGACCCACTGAATTACACTGTAGCTGTACAATTTCCCGCTTTTATTGCAAACTAAAAACTTTGTAAATAAAACGTATTACTATTTATTTTAGTATTCAAAAATACTTTGCTAAATTAAGTGTATAATTTTTTGTAGTGGAGCCAGTAAAAATGCAGGTAGGGAAAGAAAAATCTGAACTACTGGCCTGACTGTGCCAGGAGGGAACAATCCTTAATGTTGTTGAGCCCTGTATACTATACTACACTATATTATACTATAATATACTATACAATACTATGCTATACTATACTATACTAAACTATACTATACTTACTATACAGTACTGTGATATACAATACACACTGTCATGGTCCTGATCATCCTGCTTGATACACAGCTACTTACTAAATAAATAAATGGACATGAATTATTGATCTGGGTTAAAGTTACTGAGTTATTGAAAATTAAAAGAGAAGAAAGAAACTGGTGAGTAATATGAGAGACATGAAACTAGCACAGCTACAGTATATAGGCAATTGTTGTGTGGGACAACAGTCAGAGAGCATATTCCAGAGAGCCATGTAATACCATACAATACAATATTTTACTATAATAGCATAGAAGGAATCATGGCTGTAACCAGCTATGAGGTAACTGAGGTCCGTACCTCGACAAAGTTTTCATATTCAAAAATAACATTTGAAGCTACTATATACGACTAAATGAAAAATCAGTTGTTGAGAACTTCTCCCCTGAGTGTCTGCATGTATAATTCAGTTCAGAGAGTTGGCTAAATTCTTAGTGTCCACTGTGTGACAGAGACTTGTGAGTGAGGGCACTGGTGAGGCCCCTCCCAATCATTACTTCACATTGTTGGCACTAATGCCTCCTACACACTACACAACTTTCAAAGACGTCAGATTGTGGTACCGTTCATATTACACAACTGTCTGTCTTGTCTTGGAAGTGGTAGGGTTTTCAAATTACACGAGGAATCGGCGAAAGGGGTGAACACATTACAAAACATTTCACTATTGATGAATTCCCGACGACTCTGCCTGGACTCCAAATTATGTTTCACAACAGAGTACACACGAGAAGTGATATGAGAATGACACAATATATATATATATAAAACAAGAAAGAAAACAAATGCATGATCATATGTTATGCATTTCAGAATATGATGTGTATGTTTTTAATCGCCTTTACATAATGTGTAAAGGCATCATATATTTTATTGGTTACAATATGAAAAAGTACCTCCTACTGAAAAATCTACCTATTTGCTTACCTGACTGTCCAAGAGAATTGGCAGTTTCTCTCCAACTCTTCTCTTCCTCCACCCGGTTGTGGTACAGTTCAGAGGAAACATCAAATAGGCACTGGTGCTCCTGCCAATGTTCCACTAATTTTATATCCTTTTCTTCGGTCCAATGAGACTTTCTTGATACCGCAGCCATGCTAGTTGATGTTCTACTGCAGGTACGTCAGGACTCCTCCCACTGAAACTTCCCGTGCCCCATTTCTTGCTCCGTGAAGGTAACACAGCATCGACTTTTAAGACTGCTGTATTAATAATAAAATAAATATTAAACAAAAATAATGTGATGTAATACTTGGCCTACAACTGTAATGCAATTATATTTGACAAACTGGCCCAATTATCATGCGTCATATGGTATATATGTTGATGCTCTAGATAATGTTCTAATAAAAATGTACTTATTGCTGCATTCATGCAACTATGCGTATTAATATAAAAAACTATCCATAAGTATTGTTGCATGAATTATAATAAAATATATTAATTCTCAACAACTAGCCTATAGTAAACTATAAGTACTACAGAAAACAGACAGAACAGAGCAACATGATCTTGCGGCAAAATACGCTAAATGTATTTCTAAAGAAAAAGCCTCAATTTAAAGAGGCCACAGAAAAACAGTATCAGGAGGACAGATGTGATAAGAACAGAGAGCAACAGGAAGGAGGAGGACAGAGAGCAGAGGAACAGAGAGGAGGAGGAATTAATAACTCATGTCTGTCTGAATCTGTCTTTTTTATTTTGTAATTTCAGTGAGCCAAGGACTGAAGATACTGCAGGAGGCATGCAATAGTCAACACACACACACACAAACACACATGGCGCATTGTAATTTTGGTACAATTCTTGACACTCCACCCCCAACCTCACACATTTTCAAATCCTGGTTACAGCCCTGGAAGGAATACTTCTATAGAATAGTCAATCAACTTCCATTCTCTTTTTTTCTCTCCATCTTTACTTCCCTGTCAGTGTATTAAAAGAATAAAAGTGGTATTAAAAGAAGAAAGGATGAGCAGACCACATACAGAGGTAATGATGGCATGGTTTTGTGTGTTGACATGATAATGGGCAACTGTGTTACAGTGTGTAACTGTGTGTGCTACTGGGCTGCTGCTTAATGCCAAAAAAATAATCACTGGAATATCATTAAGCACAAAATGTAAAGGCAGATAAATTACTAGTTTCAGAAGACTTAAATCTATTAGAAATAGATTGTTTATAGTGGTCTTTTCTCTGTTTGGGGACAGTGCAATAATACTGCAAGAGAGAAAACTGAAATCCAAAAATGTTGAAGAAAGAGTAGAAGACAGAAGGTATGTTCAAAAACATAGTGGGCTGCCTTTCTGTCCCCTGTCTACATAGTAAGCTACCTTCTATGGCAGCATCCTAACCAAAATAAAGCCTCATAAGAGACCAATTTAGAATGCTCCTCATAGGCAGCAACTCAGTGTGTCATTCAAATAACGCTCTTCATGCGCAGCGCAAGGGCGACAGATTTCAATACAGGTGATGCGGGAGGAAGGATGCAATACATTAAGGGGGAAAATAGTCATTTATAATAAAAATGTCCTCCTTTATCCACCATCTTGGATTTATTTTTCCACCGAGCTTCTCATAGTGCATTTTCGGATTTCCTACACAGGGAGGGATACATACAATGCTACCATAGAATTTGGCCAAAATGAGAAATGTTAGGAGGCAGCATAATTAAGAGACTTGGACTCAAGATGGCGCCGAGTATGGCTGCTGCGTTGCGAGCTCCGAAACAACATTGTAGTTTTTTGTTTGTTTTGTTTACAATTTTTATGTTTTTTGTCTTGGATGTTGTCTGCCTTATTGTCTACGACAGACAAACACTTTTGGACATTGGTTCTGCAATTACACACCGTAAACCGGACTTCAAATTCCTCAATGCCGACCCGCTGTTTACAAACACGCCAGCGGAGCCCTTTGTCTGGGCTGCCCGGCCTCAAAAACGCAGAAGGAAAAGGGGAAACAGAGCCGACATTCTCATCAGAGTAAGACGTCGCGCAAATCGACCCCCACTACCCAGTATTCTACTGGCAAATGTTTAGTCTCTGGACAACAAGCTCTGCGAGCTGAGAGCGCGGATCTCTTTCCAATGAGAGACGAGGGACTGCTGCATTATCTGCCTTACAGAAACTTGGATGTCTGCGGAGATTCCAGACTCAGCCACCGAGCAGACAGAGCGAAAGACCTCTCAGGTAAAAGCAGAAGTGGTGATGTATATTTTATGATCAACAAATCCTGGTGTGATCAGAGGAAAGTACATTCTATCAAGTCTTTCTGCTCTCCTGATCTGGAATTTCTCATGCTTCTGTGTTGACCATTCTGGCTACCGAGGGAATTCACAGCGGTCATTATCACAGCTGCGTACATCCCCCCACAAGCCGACACAGACCGGGCACTCAAGGAACTTTATGGGATTATAAGCAAACAGGAAACCACTCACCCTGAGGCCGCGTTCATTGTGACTGGGGACTTTAACAAAGCCAATTTTAAATCAGTTGCACCAAAATACCACCAACACATCAGTTTTAACACACGAGGGGACCGGGGTTTGGACCATTGCTACTCTCCCTTCCGGGATGGCTACAAATCCCTCCCCCGCCCACCATTTGGCAAATCGGACCACTCTTCCATTCTGCTTCTGCCCGCTTACAGGCAGAAACTGAAACAGGAAGCACCCACCCTCAGAACGATCCAGTGTTGGTCTGACCAATCAGACTCTATGCTACAAGACTGTTTTGATCACGCGGACTGGGAGATATTCCATTAGACCTGCCATAGGACTATTAGTACCCAAAATTAGTAGATGGGACTAACCACAGCCTCAATATTATGCTTTTGACCCCAAAATAGAATGGTGACAGTCATTAAAGTATAACTGTAAATATCCCTGTGCACATATCTCACCCTCGCCCGATTATTTGCATCCAATATCCCATTTTGAAACAAGCATTGATGAATGGAGGTTTGGTTACAACCTAAATCTGCCAAGGCTTGGTATGTACCCCCCTAATACTCACGGGTGTTTGGTATGTCCCAACTCGATTGGGGGCAGCCTGGGGAGTGTCGGGGACTCAGATCAATGTCTCCACCTCCATCACCGGGCATTGATATTGGACGTTTTCCAGTTCCCTGCAACTCCAACAGACCGGCCCAAACCTCACACCCACACCAGTGGCAGCAGCTTCCCCCACCTGAGAGAAAGAATGTGCAGAGCCGGGGGAGAGAGAAACAGGAACGTTAGTGTACCCCTGAGACCGGAGAACCGGTTTCGGGGGATTGTTCCACCATTTTCGGGGGAACGGGATAGTCGGAAGGAAGGAGGTGAGAGGGTGTGGGAGGGACCACAGAGAGAGAGAAAGAGTGGGGTGCACCGGCCCCCGGATATGCTGCTAAATGGTCTTCTGCCAACTGTACTGCTTCATCCAGCGACGCCGGTCGGTGGCACTGGACCCACTCCGCCGTTCATTTCAGTAGTCGGGAGATGAATTGTTCCAGTACCACGAGATCGATGATATCACCGACATAGCTGTGCTCCTTGGCCAGCACCCACCGCCGGAAAGCATCATGGAGCTGTTGAGCAAAGGCAAAAGGGCGGCCGACTTCGCTCAGCATCAGGGATCGGAACCGCTGGCGGTGCTCTTCTGGACTGCAGCCGACCCACTGCTGGATGGCTTTCTTCAGCTTGGGGTACCTCAGGAGGTTGTGCGCCCCTCCTGGGGTACCAAGCTCCACAATGCCTGTCTTCCTCTTGGCCTTGAAGGAGCATGTTGAAAATGTTGTTGCTGTTCCACCCGAAGATACATGAGGGCCTGGTGTTGAGCCTGGTGGATGCTGGAGAGGGATCGGAAGACTTTCTCCAATGGCGAAGATGACTCCATAGCAGCGTATCCTTCCTCCTTCCAGGATTTCGGCACCAGTGTGACAACGTTTGTTGTGGGACAGATAAAGGAGGAAGCGGGAGCTGGTTTCCACAGTCCGCGTGAGTCCGAATTTATTATCAAATAAAACAGAAATCGCTTATCAGCTTACAATCAAACAAAAGTCTGCTTTTCAGCTTAAAACACACCGGTAGCAGACACGTAGTCACTGGTCTGTATCCCTCTCTCTCTGTGTGTGTGTGTGTGGACTGGGTCACTTTTTATCTCCCGTCTTTCACTGCAAACATAGAAACAGTAATTAGTAGCAATTCATCTCAGGTGGAACTCCTTACTGTTTTCTCTCTCTCCAGATGGGCACTCAACCACGTCCTCACCTCCACAGGACGAATCAGTTGCATGGATCTCATCTTAGGACACGCAAGGAAATAATTCACATGCAGTGAAAGGATCTCGCTGCTGAATACTCCACCACTATACTACACAATTACTGTTGAGTTTAATCTAAACATTTACCAGCCAGTTGCCAAATATAATTTGGTTGCAAATGAGAGTGATTTCCTCTCATTGTAGTGGAGGGTTACACATAGAGTAAAAGATTGATCCATGGCTTTTGAGAATCGATATCAAATCAACCAAATAATAAAAATAAAAAAAATGTTTATTAATCGTAAA
Organism: Myxocyprinus asiaticus; assembly: GCF_019703515.2. Taxonomy (NCBI): domain Eukaryota; kingdom Metazoa; phylum Chordata; class Actinopteri; order Cypriniformes; family Catostomidae; genus Myxocyprinus; species Myxocyprinus asiaticus. The sequence continues at coordinate 42,025,447 of NC_059350.1, read as the reverse complement.
AAATATATAGATTTTTTTTTTTTTTTTTTTGCTCCAAGCTGGCCCACATTGGTTAATGCTAGTTTGCCGCTGGTCAAGCTGGTGAACCAGCATAGTTTCGCATAGCTGGACTTTGGACTATCAGTATAAAGTTTCGTTCCCATATGCAGCAAATTCTGGTTAAGAACATCCCCCTTAGACTGACACAAAAAGTTAGTTTTGCTTTTCTGTGCCATTTAGGGGCAGGTTAATCTGAAGTCAATAATACCACAATAACGGATGTGAACTCAACAAAACTCAGCAAAATAATGCCGCAGCGGTCTCCGCAAACAGTTGTATAACACTGAAGAAATAATCTGAAAATATCTGTCCATCCAAAACAAACAAGTACCTATTTTTTATGGATATAACAGTGAAAATAAAAGTAGGAGTGCATCTAGATGTTGTTTGCTTGCTGTAAATTTTGCCAATGCCAGTGACTAGTTCCTCCTCAGAAGCACTTATTGTAGCAGCCTTGTAAACAATAACTTTGTTTCATGGCAATCAGTGAAAATATGTGTACCCTGACAACTGGAAACTCTGTAGCAGCCAGCCAGTCAAATTAGATCTTGCCAAATTTTAGCCATTTTTGTGTGCAATATGCATCAGACAGTCAGTGAAAGGACTGTAGGCTCTCCATGGACTAGAATCAGCATAATTATGCTTTTCATTACCAAAACCTGCTAGGTGAAGTTGGTTAGCGTGCATAGTCTTTGAAGCAGGATGATCAAAGAAGTCTTACTCTTTAAGATAATTGCAAAGCCTGGTGAATACACCAGCATCACACGTTGGAGGCCAGCATTTAAACACAACATATTCTGATGACCAACAGTGCTAGTCTTGTCAGCAGGGTGACAATTTTATGCTGCTTTGTGCAGGTGGGTCACAGAGACAAAGTGATAAGAAAGAAGAGAGAAAATAAGGAGAGAGTATTTTATACACTGTCCTGATGATTTTGAGAAAGCTCACCGGGAGATCAAAAATGCAATCCCAATCACACACTCTTACACAAAGGCATGTTAATTAAGGCATGTTTAGAGGTTTGCCGCACTCCCGCGTGTGGGCTGCCGTGTTTGTGTCTTCCCTGTTTCTTTGTTGGATTGATGCAGCTCCACTGAGCAACTAGTGATGTCTGTTTTTGTGGCACACTGGGAAGAATTATGTGGGCTCAGAGCAGTGTGACTCAGTGTGTGTGTGTGTGATTGTGCGTGTGTTCATCTTTGCAAGTATAGGGAACAGTGGGGAGCAGAATGTCACATTAATTCAAATTACATATAATGCTCTGTTGATACGGAGGAAGAAAAGGAAGATCCCTCAGCGTGTGTTTGCAAATTACTTGCAATTTAATTTAGACCTTCAATATACAATGTTAAATCTTATCTTTTATGAAATTTTATTTTGTCCATCTTAATGAGCTCATAAGCCAATCGTATGATTTAAATTCTAACAATGGTTGATTGATTGGCAATGATTGGCAAGCTTGTGTTAACGACACCCACGAAACAACTGTTTGAGTATTTAAAGTTTAAATTTTTTAGGTAAATGGTTTCAGGATATAAATGTCAGATAATTAAATTTGGCATCTTACAGCATTACAAAGTCAGGACACTGAGAAAACTGTACATTAAAGTTATTTTAATAAGAAAATCTCAACTTCTAAAACGCTAAGAAAACCATTTAAATTAGAAACTTTTGTACTTTCACTCAAGTACATTTTTAGCTGTATTTTAAACGAACTTTTAAAGGTGCACTTAGTACGTTTTTCCTTCTTTTAAAAAAGTTTAACTTCTAAAGATGTGAAATGGTATTTTGCGATATATGTATGAAATCATGACCACTCACATTAAAATGAAGACTTCAGTCATACCGTAACCTTATAAAAGCTGTTTCATTCCACATGGAGAGGGTCCGCACATGGGGGCTGCAATTTTAGAATCATATGACCAGCCAAATACTACTCACTTAATCTCAGTAACCGTCCTGTTATTTGACACTTTCACTCATTGATTAAAATAATCATGGTTGACTGTGAATACTAAATTTCTACAATGACATCTGAAATGGAAAACTATTGATTTTAAATTATGCTACATCCAAGCCTCTAGGTGTCAGTGTAAGTCAAAGATGACACAAAGACAAAAGTTACTGAGCGCACCTTTATTTTAGTGAAATGTTGACTCAGTACCCATAGTAAGGGGTTCAATTAGGTTTTTGGAAGTGAGGGAACCGTAAAATGATGTGGTGATTCTGGTGTCCTAAGTAAGATATGACATGCAATTTGAATCTGACCTGTGTTGTTTCCCAATCCTATTCCCCCTTTCTCCATTATAATTCAACACTGTCAGTAAAACGTTGCGGTAACACTTTATTTTAGTGTCCGTGTCACACATATTACATGTTACTATTATTAATTACCTTGTAATTGTATTATTAATTACCTTGTAATAACAACAACGTGTCATTTTAAACAGTTTCACAAGGTCATTTCAAAGTAGGTAGCCTATATGTTATTAATTAGTATTTCTCATTATTACTCACGTAAATGCAGAGTTATATTAACACTAAACTAAAGTGTGACCAAAGATGCAAAAATGCTGACAAAATGTGTTTTGAATGCACTGTAAGTCACTTTGGATAAAAGCATCTGTACGGAGCTAAATTCATGACTAAAGTTTTTGAAGTATAAAAGCATGGTGAATTGCTATAATCGAAAAAATAAATGCATTGTATTATCAGTGCTTGCATTTAAATGTGTTGCATTTACAGTGCTTGCATTTAAATGCATTGAATTTACAGTGTTTGCATTTTGGAAGGCTGAAGTTTAACATGGTTGTATTTTTAAGCATTTAATATTTCATTTGGAAACATTTCACAACTAATTTCATTATTAAAAATGTAAAAAATAAATATTCACCTTCCAAAGTTCGTTTCCAAAATATTCAGTTCATTTGAAAATACCATCTAGATTTTTTGACAGGTAAAATTCAGCCCATACTATTTCGCTTAACAAAATTAGCTTCCTCAGATTCAGTCATTCAAATTCGGTTGGAAATTCAAACTTCCACATCCGGGAACTGCAGGAAAAGCAGCAGAGTACCAGTGTACAATCACAACCTGGTGCTATTTGTTCTCACCAATAGGTGGTGCAATGCGACTGAGTGTTGACTGCTGAAGATCAAAACTACAGGGAGGGAGAACAGCCGTGTACATTTTGATAGTTTGTTTTTCAAAATTGTTCATGGGTAGAAAATAGATACATATTTGATTGCACATGTGGGTGGGCATGAAACGCACCTTTCCTCTAACTGGTAAACCCGCATAATCATCAGTTCCTCAATGCCGTGCAACAGAATAATTATCCACCGCTGCTCAACATTTAATGCAACTACATAGTATCTGTTTCTCTCATTAAGCAACCGGACTAAGAAATGCTTGTGACACAAACCATACTAATTAGGGAAGGGTCTATAGACAGGGCTTCATGCCAACATTCTTCTGCATAGGCATGGGTTCTGCAACCTACGTGTGCCAGATAAATATTGGTTGTCTGTTTTAGAAATAGCCTTTTGATGTCCCTCGCTTCTGCACGCAAAATTACTTAGTCTACTTCTTAGACACACAGTGTGTTTTATTTAGCTGTCATCTATCAAAATTTATATCAAAAGGTGTAGCAAAGCTGCGCACAGCGTGATCCATTGGACCATGCGGAGCAGATGCATTTACGTTGTAGTGAAGCGCAGACCAGTATGTAGAATGCATTATCTTTTAAGAAATATCTTTAATGTATTTGATTGTAAAAATTATTGAAAATGCTAAGGAAAAAAATTTTCTGAAAAAAAAAATCTTATTGTTAAATGATGCTGAAACATTAGGATATAAAAATGTTGAGATAAGAATAAAAGGTTCAAGCAACTATTCTAACAAAAAGTTGACTCTTCTGTAGGATATTGGATGCAGAAGAGCGAACCATTGCTGCAAAATGACTTGAATCTAGAAAACCCAACCTTTTAATCCTGGAATTCCTCAACGTCATAAATTAAAAGATTCTTCTCGACTAGGTGCCAAGAAGTCTAGCTGAAGCTATATAATCAATGGCCAATAAAACAAACAAAAGTGACATGTCCAGATAGCACATGACTTAAGAAATTCATGCTTCTGAGGAAATACCCCCACATTTAATGGTTATCGCCTGACACTGCATCAAGACCATCTCTGCAAAGAGACCCCAAGGGCAGAGGTTACGGGCAATAAAAGACAGAGAACACACTCCCTGGAAACCCTGGGAAAGGCTTAAAACACACTCTGTTTTTGTCCTTTGATTTAAACCAATTTGCAACACTTAAACTAGACTTATCAGATCACGAGACATCGTGATCATTATTCTGCAAACAGCAGCTAAAAAGGAATCCATGAACATTTCACACAAAGTAACAGTATGTGTGATTTAACCCTCTAAAATGTACAGAATGCATTTGGACCCAAAATGTACACAATACCTAGCCTTGCTAGATAATTCTGAAAATGACTTGTGACCTGTGATCACAAATTAATGATTATAGCCTGATGTACCTTTTAAAATATGTGTAGAGATTTGTAATCACTTATAACTGACAAATTGATAAGTATAATCTTTAATCTTGCATTATTCATCTCATTCTACTAAGAGTGGTAACTATTCAAGACTTAACCTGATAATATACCCTGACAATCAAGTTTCTCATAACGTGTAATGTATTATCCATGTTGTAAAACCAATGAATTAACCAGTATGATTTGTAATCAGGGGTTTTCATGTTTTGTTACTTAAACGTATAATATTCATGAAAGTATGTTATATTTAGTATGTAAATGCTTGTTTATGTAGAGAATATTGATGACAAAAAATGTCATGTCTCTTGCACCATTTTCAAGATATAAAAGTTCATGAATAAACATGCACTATTATGAGTGGGAAGTTTGTAAGAATCCTCCACACAAAGGATTCTAAATCAACTTTGAAAAGGACAGACCAGTTGACCATGTGACTCTGAAAATCCACTTCTGATTGGCTCAGGACACCTTTGGGGTGTGGCCAATTTCAGCTCAAAAGTTTCCTACCAAGGAAGAAGTCTTTGGTGGTGGTCTCCTCTCTTCTTCGGCTCTGTTGCTCTTCACTTCCTCTGCAGTTCCTCATCCTCCGCACTCTTGCCCTCATGGCTTGCCGCCTCTGTGCCATGTAGAGTCCAAGGAAACTCGGGACCCGAAGTCCCGAGGAAGCCTCTCACTCTCTGCTCTATGGGTCACACACACGTAACGGGAGTCGTGAGTCTTCCTTGCGGAAGCCCTCACTTCAAAACCCACCTCATCATCCATCGAGACAATAACTATCCACGATCATGACAGAGACATCGACGGAATGAACTTTCTACAAAGAGCCAAAGAACCAAGCCATAGCAAGGAAAAGCAACACAAGGAAATGCAACGACATGCAAGTACATCTCCAGACTTTTGCTGAAAGTGCTGGTGTATTATTTAAATACTTTGGGTAATTCGATTGCAAATCAATTTAGACTCAAAGAAGGATAAATGGTTCTTAAGGCATTGTCAACAGACTCCATAAAGTTCATTTTCTCTGTATTGATAATTCTGTCACTTTACTCACCGACCTGTTTCATTTTGTATGTGTTAGATTAGTTTTTGTTTAGAATAGCAATAAAGTTTGTTTGTATTCAAAGATAATTTGACTGTGGTATATTTTGACAAATAATCTTGTCACTTGATTTTAAAAGATTCAAAGTTATACCTAAAATATGTGTAATATTTTTTTCAATAAGCCGTGAGAATAATATTACTCCGATAAGTGAATTAATCATAATTCCCTTATTAAAGCTAATTTCTTACAATAGAAATTGTAAGTGGATACAATTAGACGTTTTTGATCAGTTATTTTATTCAGAAAAATAATCTAATTATTTGTCATTTATTTTTCTTATAATGGTTGACGAACGCAACTAATTCCATTATAAATTTCCTTATATAATAATGACGTAGAATAAGAACAGTTTAAATTAATTCCTAACACACATGCTGTTCCTACACTTCTCATCATACAAGAAACATGAGAAATTAAAAGGATGTAGTGTATTTTACTGATCAATTATTTCAAAACACAAGAAAAGAGATTTGTTTGAATTTCCATTGTGCCTCTTTACTACTTTATTCTGGATAAACATTTACTTACATTTCTGTTAGTTTAAAAAGGTGATTTATGTTGTTTCATTGGATAGAATGGAAGTTCCTTCTTCTGAGAAAGAGTAAGGAAAGGGAGAAAGAGAGTTATTTGACTTAAAAATATATATAAAAGGGGGATTATATTAGTAATAAAATGACAGGACGACAAAATAGAATAGGTGTTGTAAATTTAAAGCTCTGCTCGAACAGAAGGCTAAAGTAAATTGTATTGAATGTAAAGAAAATGTTGGAAAAGAAAGGCAAAGTTTGTGATTTATTAAAGATTTGAAGGTTCTACAGTTTTTGATGAATGTTGTTTGAATGGACAAAAGAAAGTAGGGGATGATAGAAGCAGGTTGAAAGTTCTGGAAGAGGTTTTCTTGAAGATGGTTTAAGATGGGAAAGTTTGAAAGAAACCTTTGGAGGTGCTTTGTGAGAAATCCAGTTAATATAATGAATTATTATAATTATCACTATTTTCACTGTTGAAGAATAACTTAAATACTTTATATTATTGTGAGATTCAAAAATGAAAAAGAAGGAATAACTGTAACAAGATTAGAAACAGAGTGAGGGAGTGGAATGTCCTCCTCTGAATTTCTCCACCACCTTACTCTCTCTCTCTCTTAGTCTCTAAGTTTGATAAGTGTCTGCTTGAGACAGAAACACAAGAGCAGATTCTGAAGTGTGCTAATGGCACATCTCTCATTGTTTTATTTTCTTTTGATGTTATTTTCTTTTATATGGAAAATGTGACTTGACAATAATGTTTTATACAGTGATATGAAGGAGAGGTTCAAACAGCTTTCCTCACCATGATTAAAGATTTTATATATTCAGAGGGCAATTTGAAGTTAAGTGTTTAGACTAAAGATAAGAGATTCAGTTGAATGTTCATCTGAAAGAATAAATGTAGGTTTAAGAACAATACTATTATTTAATTAAGGTGATGTTTTTAAATTAAGCTTCCTAGAAGCATGACAAAGGCTACCCTTTATTTAGTTTTGTTCTGATGTTAGTCCCCACCATGATATGGTCTTTTGTGATGTTTACTAAAGTAGCAGAAATACAACTTGAATGGAAATTAATGATCTGTAAATGAGTTCAATTTTAGCATTCTTACTTTTTTAATTTGGACAATTTTAATAAATTGTTGAATTTTGAATATCGCTTTGTGAATTTTGAACTGTCTCCATATTTAAGCAGTTGTAGATGGTTCCATTGGCTGTGACGTTTCTCAGGTGATCCTCCCTCAAACAAGAGAAAATATCTGGTTACTGATACCAAATTATTAAGAATTGGCTAATAGGACTGAGCGGTATCAAGACCAGCGGCAAGAGGTGATGACCCAATGACGGGTAAGACTCTCCAATGGCAAAAAAGGGGGTCAACCTAAGGCAGGGTATCACCGCCCTGGAAGCCTGCCCAAGAAAGGAGGGTTATATGGGTTGAGGAAGTGGATGGATGCTTTTAGGTTGGAAGCATCAAAAGGGAGGTCTAGAAGAAACCTGCCTGAAAATTCCACTCAACCCGACTGCATTTTAATAACCACTTTACTAAAACAACTTATCATAGTGTTAAATACCAAGCATTCTGTCACTGTGCCATCAGGGGATCATATTCTGTGTAGAAGATTATTTATAGATTGTTTGGGGGTAAAGTTGAGAACTGTTGCAGACAAAGGAGTGCCTGACTTGTTAAAGAAGTATTAAACAAACCTGAGAATGTTTGTATGATGAATAAGATTGAAAGATGATTTATTACTTATGCTTTTATTGAACTCATGTACATTTTAATATTAATGAAGTATGGAAAAAGAAAACATGGTGGTGACAAAAGAATAAGATTCCTTGTCTTGTTTGTTTATAACAATTTAAATAGAATTGTTTAAGAAATGGGGTGCATGATTGGCTAAAATTGGTATAATGATTGGAATAACAATCCTTGTGGGAGGAATAATATTCTGCTGTGTGTTACCACTGATAAAATCATACTTTATCCGAGCAACAGTGAAGCAGATGACATTGATCAATGTGAATGGTCCACTACAAGACAATGACAACTCTCCTGGATGGACAGAAAGAACAAAATGGGAGGAAATTGATTCCTCCACTGAATAGATATATGAGGAAATGAATGATGAGCCATGCCCCGGGGTGAAAGTGCTAGCCTAAACTCTCCCTGGAGGTGACCCTCTACGTTGTAACTGGGTTGAAGATCTTTTGTTAATGGAATCTTTGAAAGAAAGGAATTTTTATTTTTATGTTTTTGATATATTTACTAGGTTTTTGATTTTCATGCTACTATAATCAAAATGTTATGATTCTGAATGATATTTTCTGTTATATTCTACATAACTGTGAAACCACGGGCAAGTGCTGAACCATTTACATGCTCATGCTTAAAACACAATATTCTATCTCGAGTGTAGGGAGACAGGATCTTTTACTCCTCCCTTGATAAAAGTGGGAGGAGATGTTTGGTCCTGATGCTCCACAGTAGTGCTGTTCCATGATCTAGTCGTTAGTAAGAGAGACTGTGTGACCTAAAATTGGTCAGTAGAAAGTGATAAGTGAAGGACTGCATAAAAAAGTAGCACTCTTGAATTAGGTAAAATTATTGGGACTTTATAGAGTCCCAAAGGGGGAAATATATGGTATATTTTATTTTAATCATTTAGTATGTAACTATATGAAGTGGTTATAGTGTGTTTTATGCATATAAATTGAAATAGTTATGCTTTTGCTAGTGTGAAAGTAAATATAATAGTTAGGTTCTTTGCGACATAATGTGATCACGAGTTCAAATGGAACCATCCTGTTTTTGAGCAAAATACAAATGTCTCCTCATTATCTGATCATATGACAGACTTGGAGTAACATAGAATGTATACAAATGCATCCTAAAAGATTTTTTGCTGATTTCACATGGAAATCTGCTGAGGAGAAAATCACATGTAACATTAATAAACAAAGGAACTATACATACAAGTAAATCCTATATAAGCCTGTCATAAAGTAAGGATGGCAGAAGCCTCAGGAGCTTCTCCCCGGCCGGATGGTACGAATAAATGCTTTTGGAATCAGAACTTCGCTTCTCTAGAAATCTTTGACTTGATTGCACTTCGATTGCTGTTTTGAAGGAATCTACCATGACAATATCATGTGTTCTACCTCAGTGGTCAGAGAATGCCTTTCAGCCCGGGCTTGGGACCACAGAAACTGATTGACTGTGTCCAACTGAGCACCTAGTCTGACCAGAAGGTCCACCCCCACGAAGAACGGGGGTTGGAGTTGAGGGAATACACTCATGAAATGTATGACCTGTCTTTTCCCAATCCATATGGAGAGGGCACATACCCTATTCGCTTTGAGGAGTCTTTGTGGTGACCCTGCCGAAAGGATGCGGTGACTTTGCAGTGTGACGAACGGAGGAGGACTGTGTCGACACAAGTTGTCACATAGGTCCTGGCTCATAGCGGTCTTTTCTGACCACAGCGCTATAAGCGCTTCTGGTGTCGCTATACCATTGATGTGCATGCCTCACACTATATGGGGGCTGTACAGGGTTAAATTCGTGTTCTTCAGTGAACAAAGGAAAGACTCGTGGTCATGAAATGAGTTTTGAATATCAACCTGCGGTGGCTGTGGGCTCGCAGGTGGCATAGGAGGTCACCACCCCCCGGTTCTGTTGTCCACCCTGCTGGCAAGGTGGTCGGTGCCACTGGCGTCCTGTTCTAATGTTCACCTTAACGCAAGGCATCTCGTTGCCTTCAAGCACTAGGTCGGCGTTTTCCGAGGCTTGGATACCCAGGACTCTGGCGTCACCTTCGTGCCCTCGCCTTCCCATGCCAGTTGCGCATAACTTCTGATTTCCTGCATGGTAGCGTTGCCCGTTCTGCAGTGCATCGTGACGTCATATCGCATGCTCTCATGGAGGTTGCGAAGGAAGAGAGACTAGAAAGCCCGTTCCTCCTCCAGACCTGGTGCATTACGTCCTTTTAAGTATGCGGTTATCAGGCATCTGTCATACTCGCGTGGAGGCTCATGCCTCTTCTGCACGAAGTAGCGGAGGCTCCGTCGGTATATGGCGAATACTCCTCATGTAGGGCTTTACACTGAGCTAAGTAGCAGTCTCGGGTACCAGTCGGTAACGTTTCCATGAACACATGGACACTCCTCACTGTGGTCTTCCATATGAGCTTGAGTTTTTCACGCAATGAAGCATGAGGTGAGTCAACAAGGCAACGCTCAATTTCTCTGAGATAATCATCGATGTTTGAATCTCGACTATTCAGGTCAAAGCGCTCTATGTCCCTTGCAAGGGACTCGAGTTGTTGAGTGCGTATGACCGTGGTCGTCCGAGTCATCCAAAACACCATAGTCACTCAGATCACTATAGCGATGAGGACGACTTTTTCCCCTTCGTGGTGGGGATGAAGTCCTGTCGAAACGTGGAGGTGGACCCCGTGTTGCATACAGCTCTCTGGCTAATGGGGCCCTCGAGCCGCTTACACCACTCTGGACTTGGAAGTAATTTTCTCCCCTTCGTGGTGTGGAATCTGTCTGGTTGAAACGCAAGGTGGTGTGACTGAAAATGGGCTGAGGGGGGCAACTGGAAGGAGGGGCACATGCATCCAATCAGCGGGCCACTGGTTCAGGTATGTACGTTACTTCCTTGAGCAGTGAGGCCACACCTGGGAGCAGCAGGGCTGCAACTAGACGTGGCAAATACTGTCGCTGGAAGTGTTGGGCCTCATGTATTCAGATAGAAGACAAAGGCAGGCCTAACAGTCATAAAAACATAACTCAAGCCTCCTTCTAAGTCGTAAATTTTACTGATAAAAATCGCGCCAAAATCAAACAAAGGGAGTCCAATACAGACTACAGATCCATGAAGCCCTGCCCTCTAAAGGATCGAGCTCTCAACTCCTATTGGATGAGGCACACAACAGAACGTCCCTCAAACATGACATCATCAGGACTTCAAATCATTCTGAAATGCTTCCAAAGTTGCTTCCAGCAACTTAGTTCACCAAATACGGACGTAGCTTTTTGCTGCTCTCCGGTGCAACCTCGTGGCTTAAGGAAGTGAAACTGTAGCCATACAATCTCCATCTCGCTGGACGAGTTGAGATTACTCTGTGTTCAACCGAACACTCTAACGGATCCGAAGGAGACCACCGAGCAATTCGCTTCTTCATCCGTTGGCCTACAGAAGTGAAGAGATTAAAGATTTCTCTTCCATCTTCAATCAAGTCGACATTTCTGAGTTCTCCGCCAGCCCACCGAGAATCAACAGCCGTACCGCCCGCCGACAGCGCGAGGAAACGGCCCCCGTCATCACCTGAGCCTCAAGGAACCGGGTCAAAGTTAAAGGATGGAGGAAAACACATTCTACCTGTGTCCTCATGCGATTCAAGTAAGAGGTTTACGTCTGGGCAGAGATAGAATATTATAGTGTGTTATTCTTGTGTTTCAAGGTTTTTGCTTGTACAGTTTACGGACCGCCATGTCCGCTCATTATTAATACTCAGGGTATTAATTATCACAAATTTGATTTGCTGTATTGTGGTCCAACCAAATTGGACTGTTGTGCATTTTCGCCATCGCGGGTGAGACAGTAACTGAGTTCATCCATTAAAGAGTCAAATAACAAGGGACTTTTACGAGCCCCGCTTGTAAAACCGCGTCTCTGAGTGATGAACACGGCTGCTTTATCTCCAGCTATCGCGAAATCAGCTTTCGGGCTGTCACTTAATAATCTCTCGCTCTCTCTCTCACTAACCACACTAACACACACACACCTTATGTGTTATAGGATTATTTTTATTTCCATATCTAATCATATCACTGTTTAGTTTGTAGTTGTAAGTTGGAAGTTTATTGACTGCATTGTATTAATTATTAATTGATATTACTGCATAAATAAACTTTGTTTATATTACAAAGAGAAGTGTTTTGGTTTGTTTTGCATAGGCCTGTGTCATGCTGACGGGATGTCAGTGCTCGGATTCAAACCTTCATTCATTGTTTTTTTTCCCGAAAATCGATATTCTTCGGATGTCGATTTTCCTCGATTTTAATTATTAATTATTTCTGATAGTAACACTGATCTAAACAACCAATAAAGCCCTACAGAAGCAAGGCTTAGGAGGAATCTCTGGGGTTTTATACTCTCGAAGACATCATGGTTGAGGGACGTGTTCTGTCAAGTGTTTCATCCAATAGGAGTTGAGAGTTCAGTCCTTCAGAATTTCACACCTAGGTGTAAAGTAAGCAAGGCTTGATGGGATCTGTAGTCTGTTTGGACTCCCTTTGTTTGATTTTGGTGCCGTTTGGCTTTGAGTGTTCCTATAGGCCTCAGTCAGGCTTTATGCCCTAGTGTGCAGGCCTGCCTTTGTCTCCTAGTTGAGCACATGAGGCCCAACAATTAAAAATTAAAAATTAAATATTCAGCCCTCAATCTGCGTGGACCAGTGCTGCTCGTCATAGTAACATCATTATATTTGTGCATAACTTTATAAACATTTGTAATTTACCTCCCTGAAAATGTTTAATGATACATTCATCCTAATTAACTACATAATTACATTTTGTTTTGCAATAGTTTTGTGCAGAATGATTGTGTATTTCTTTTACACAATCAATGCTTCGTTCATCCGGTGTGCATTTAGGTGCATTAATAATGTTTCATTTGCACAAATTGCTCTGTGGGTCGAGATGAAAGTTTCCAGGATCATTGAACACAGTGGAGGCCGTAGGCTATAATCCTGCCAATGACATTAACTGAATATAACTCACCTTGTTGTTGCGGTGCGCCAAACAAGGAGACATGTGTAAACTGCGCTTTAGGGGCATTCACCAGTCGAGAGGTCTGCTCTTTACTCCTAGAGGTGATAACAGTGACAGAAATGTGGTGCTGCACAACGCGTGGTGCAGACTAGAGTGCCTGGGTGTCAGAAAGGAAGAGGAGACGATGAGAAAAGTCATTGCCATTTTTCTGCTCTCTCTCTGATTTTATTTTATCTATTCATCCCTTTATAAATCTATTTTATGCATTATTATTATTATTATTAACCTTGGCTGGGTTTCCTGAAGCACTAAGTAGAATGTTAGTAGCACTTAATGTCTAAGGCGCACTTCCCAAAAGCATTGTTATCTAAGTAGTTTGTAAAAATGTTCGTAAATTAACGCTCTTGAACCGCTCTTAAGGCTCTTAAGAAATATAAATATATTTCACAGTTTATCAAAGACAATGGGACATTTAATAAATTGTATTAATATATTTTGATCATTGGAAAGCCATTGTAAACTATTTCAGAGGATAAAAAGTGTTGAAAAAAATCGCTATGAAATCAATAGGCAGTCTGCGCAGTCTGGTGGAAATACTGACAAACATGGATGTTGTTTGTAAACGCCAAAATGTTTTACCTAACTATTACAGAATTTAATTAAAGAAATTAGGCATCATTCTGCATCATGCAATTTGTTACTGCCTTGTAAAAAGACTATAGGTGAGCTGATTTGAACCAGTCATTTAAACATATCTTTCTGGCATCTTTCACAGTTTATCAAAGACAATGGGACATTTAAGAAATTGTATTAATATATTTTGATAATAGGAAATCCAAATGTAAACTATTTCAGAGGATAAAAAAAGTGTTGAAAAAATCGCTATGAAATCAATAGGCAGTCTGCGCAGTCTGTGCATGCAATGTAATTGGTCTAAATTTTCATGACAGGTAATACAGTACAACATTATATTAGCCTTCTTTGATAAGCATAATTGTAATGGAAATAGACAGATTATATGTTCTTATTAAACAGATTATTTAAGAAGACATGTGAGTAATGTGACCACGCAGTTTAAAAATTAAATAAATATGCCCTAATAAATACTTAAAATATGATTAACAGAGGAGATTAGAGCGAGAGTGTGCAATGAAAGATTCCTTCTCTTCATCCTCCTCTTCTTCCTTCCTCCAATGGCTGGTTCAAATTGGCTCGCCTGTAGTCTTTTTACAAGTCATTTTTATTTGTATAGTGCCTTTCACAACACACATCGTTTCAAAGCAGCTTTACAGAAAATCATGCATTAACAAAATGAAACTGTAATATCTATAAAGTCTTCATAGAGTCATCGTGTAGTTTGATTAAATATGATTATGAAGTGTGTATAAAAATAAGTATTTAAATAATAATTGTATTTAGAAACCCAGTGAGCATGCTGAAGGCGACTGTGGCAAGGAACACAAAACTCCATAAGATGTTGGTTAATGGAGAAAAATAACCTTGGGTAGAAACCAGGCTCACTGTGAGGGCTAGTTCCCCTCTGGCTAACAGCATGAATATAATGGCAATATTACTTATTTATGTGCAGTGCAAGTCATGGTTTAAAATTAAGAAACTAAGTAAGTGTTAAAGGAATAGTTCACCCAAAAATGAAAATTTGCTGATAATTTACTCACCCTCAGGCCATCCAAGATGTATCGGAGTTTCTTTCTTCATCAAAACAGAATTTAAGATTTTTAGGATTTCATTTCAGGCCTCCTTTAAACAATGCAAGTGAATGTACTCCATTTTTTGACAGTCCTAAATGCATATTTAGGGTGCATCAAAATAAATCCACACGACTTCAGTCGACAAATAAAGTTCTTCTGAAACCAAGCGATTGATTATTTTTAGAAACAAAACAATACTTATATACTTTTTAACTACAAATGTTCGCTTCCGTACATCTCTGTGACGTGCGCTCATAAGAGGGGATGACGTAAATCCTGGACATCGTCAGTGCCGACATGAATAACAATTTTAGTAAATCTACATTTAGCATTAGCCAGCACTTGTAAATTTTATCTGATGTCAGATGCTCTGTTACACAAAATGCATTTAACGTTGGTGGCTGGAGTCTCTATTTCCACGTTCCTTACAATAGAATCACCTATGACCAAGGTTCTTTCAACATGATTCTCAGTGGGTGCATCACTGAGTGGGGAGAATCGATTGTAAACCCTAACAGGAATGGGTGAGTGGTGTCGCTTTGCTGAGCGAGTATGCCACCAAGACGTCACCCAATCGCCCTGCTGCAGGGGCTCTTCAGCCAGAGCCAAAGTGTGTGTGTTGCTCTCTGTTCTACCCGCATCCGAAACAGTATCTACCGGCTTCTCTTTCTCACTGACCTCCACTAGCATTCGGATGCGGGTCTCTAGCTCTGTCAGCCTGACTAATTCCTTACATTTATCACATGTGAATCCCTCACAGCTGACGGAAGAAGCTATAGTAAATATGTGGCATGTAATGCAGGAAGCAATAATATGAGCGGATGCCATGACTTACCTCAATTCTTTGTTGTTGTTGGTTGTTTCTGAGCGGCGAGGGTTTGAGATCAATGTGAATCCCTCACACAAATGTTTGTTGTTATGTTTGTTCTCGATAAGCAGTGCTTTGAGATCGATGCAATAATCCATTTAACACATAGGAGAAAACGGTTGTGTGCTGTAAAATGCACGCAGTTTAATAGCGATAAAAATAGAAGGCGGATGCATGCAGAAAAATGCACACAGTTGAATTGCAATAAGTGAATAATGCACTGAAAAATGACAGATATTAAAGATTAAAAACTGAAAACAGATAGATAAGCAATGCTAAAAAGCTAGCAGGCTACAAACACAGATTCAAGCTAGGCACCAGCAGTAACAAATTACATGATGCATAACGATGCCTAATTTCTTTAATTAAATTCTGTAATAGTTAGGTAATAAAATTTTGTGCCTCGACAAGGTTACAAACAACTGCATGTTTGTCAGTATTTCCACCTTATTTTCATTTTGAGAAGACAAACTCCTGGACATACTGGCCAAAGTGATCAGCATCTTTGGACTGGACAGCTCCTGTATCGAAGCACTTATTTTCAACTTTATAATGAGCGATATACATGCTGGTTTGGGAAACAGGTGTTACTCTATCATAAAATAATGAGCGACATCAGTTAAGACGATCGTTAAAACTAAAGTTGCAACGTTTTCGGGAAACCCAGCCCTTTAAAGGTGCTCTTAGCTATGTACAGTTACTCCAGAGCACTGGTTGTAAAATGGTTGTATTTATTCTTGTAGTGTTTACTACAAAGCAGGAAGTAGGAAAATGCATATTCTTTGGTGTGTTGGAGTTTCATAAATGGCTAGAATTTATCTGAACATGAATATTAATAGTAATACAAGTATGTCATTATTATTTCAAAATGTGATATGGATATGGGACTGATTATTTTGCGCTCTCTATATTTTAGTTTCTGTACTTGTAAAACACTAAACAATTAAGTCAAGAATGTTTGAAGGTGAATTTAATTTGGTCAATGCTAAGGGTTAGTCTCAGTCTCAGACAGCAGGAAATGGCCACAGACCATTCACACATCAAGCATGATGTAAATTGCAGCAGAAATTGCAAGAGCTGTCAGACAATCCATTCTGAATGGCTGGCAGCTCTTATGAGGTGCACAGGTTTTTATCACTTTATCAGATAACAAAATGTTGTTTAGAAGTTACCAGGCTACAACAATTAGCACCTCTGTGGAAGAACTATAGTCGAAAACTACTTGCTTTTGATTAGATTTGCTAAAGCTTGCAAAAAAAAATAAAAAATAAAATAAAATAAAATAAATAAAAATCAGTTAAGAGTACTGATAAAAACAGATTGTTAAAGTGATTATTTGAATGAGCTACCACTTTATTGTATGTCATGCCACATTAAATAATAAAAATAATTTAAAAAAATAAAATAAAAAAAACATTCGGGGTGCCTCCAAAAGAAATTGCCTAGGGCCTCACAGTGTCTAGAACCGAACCTGAATCACTGATTTCTGTGTAGGTAGACATAGGCATAATAAAGTAGAGTGACCACAGTTTATTAAATTAATATGTAAGATGCAATTATTCCATTAATATGATTTGCTGAGGAAGTTCAACCTGCCACAGGCACTGCTGATACAGTTCTACTCAGCAGTCACTAAGTCTGTCATCTGCACTTCAATAACTGTCTGGTTTGGTTCAGCTACAAAATCAGACATCAAAAGACTACAATGGACAGTTCGGACTGCTGAGAGGATTATTGGTTGCCCCCGGCACCCCTTCAAGAACGATACACTTCTAGAGTGAGGAAAAAGGCTGTAAAAATCACTCTGGACCCCACTCACCCTGCCCATTACCTTTTTGAACTGTTGCCTTCTGGCCGACGCTTCAGAGCTCTGAGCACCAGAACCATCATGCACAGGAACAGTTTTTTCCCTCAGGCTATCCATCTCATGAACAGTTAAATTGCCTCATTGAGCAATAACTATGTGCAATACACAGTTTAGTCTTTGTTATATTTATCCAACACATCCAACCTCTTCTGCCACTTAATTCCTCTAAAAAAACATTTGCACTGTACATAACAGATTTGTATTTTGGACTGTACATAACAGATAACAGATTTGTATTAGATTTACACTACATATGTGTATGTGTATATGTATATGTATGTATGTATGTATGTATGTGTGTGTCTGTGTGTGTATGTACATATGTGTATAATTATTTTTTTTATTATTATTATTATCTATGTCTTGCTGCTGTTTTTGTATTGTTTTTGTATTGTTGTACACTGGAAGCTCCTGTCACCAAGACAAATTCCTTGTATGTGTAAGCATACTTGGCAATAAAGCTGATTCTGATTCTGATTCTGGAATTTATATTTTTTTATTTAACTTTGTACCATGGTGAAACCTGAGCCTTGTTTATTTATTTATTTATTTGCGTTTCTTGAACTATGTCAATATCTGCCAAAAAACCAAGGACTTCTACACAGTCGAGGATTTTTAAAATCAGAAATGTAATTGACAGACATATATATATATATATATATATATATATATATGTATGTATTTCATAAAATGCATCACACATTTATTTATTTTCCTAAATGAAGTTTTTGAATCAGTGAATGTAAAACCTGGTGTAGTACTTTTTGTCAATTTGTGCAAATTGTCCCTTCATTTACCTGTGCATTTGTCTTCTGGATTTTGGAAAATAATTATGTAACATTCTAAAATAATTTAATCACATTTTATGACTAAATATGAAGCCTCATATTTGGATATAGTAACAGGTCTATCAACTCCATTGATAAAAGTGTCATTAATTTGTTTAGGCTAATAAATTCATTATAATGTAACAAGGGGCTAAATAGAAAATAAATTTAGTGCAATTTCTTTTTTCTTTTTTTTTTTTTTTCATTTGTGAATGGCAATTGTTGTTAAAGTTACAAAAAAACAAAAAAACAAAAAAAAACCACTTTTTTGTGCTTCAGTTCTTGAACACTTCTTGAGTTCTTTTCCCTTGGCACACCCAAAGTCTTGTTTCTGGCTATGGCTTTCCAATGATCCAAATATATCAATACAAGTTATTAAACATTCCTTATTCTCTGATAAACTGTGAAAATGTGAGAAAGATACATTTAAGTTGCACTTATGACTTTAGAGTGGTTCAAAGCCCTCTTTAATTTATTAAGTTTTTACTTTACTACTTTGATGCTTTTTGGGAAATATACCGATTAAGTACTACTTTAGTGATACTAATGTTCTACTTAGTGCCTTGGGAAACCCAGCCATGGACAAATAAGTGAAATGAGACAAAAAAGTTTCCAATTCGGGACTGGTCTCCCTACTACATTATACATAATGCCAACCACAGCAATCAGCTCATGTATCGGCAATCTTTTTGTAAAAAATTTTAAATCTTCAAATTAGAACTTCTAGCACGAATAACATTTTCCATTTTATGCACTTCCAAAAGAAGAAAACTTCTATTTTATTAGATATCAGAGCATCTGAGCAAAACTTTTTACAGCGTTTGCTTAGTTCTGCCTCCTTATTGGAGATTGGGACTTTATTTTCCATTGTATCTTGCATGATTGTTAACAGATCAAACCCAAGGAAAAAGCATCACAATGTTGGCAATGCTGCCACATGTTGGGCCTCATGTATTCAGATAGAAGACAAAGGCAGGCCTAACACAGTCGTAAAACCTAACTCAGCCCCCACATAAGTCATCAATTATACTGATAAAAATCGCACCAAAATCAAACAAAGGGAGTTCAAAACAGACTACAAATCCCATGAAGCATTGCTCACTAAAGGATCAAACTCTCAACTCCTATTGGATGAGGCACACAACAGAACGCACCTCAACCATGACATCATCAGGAGTAGAAATACCTCTGAAATGCTTCCGGGATTTGCTTCCAGCAACTTTGCTCGCCGTGGGAAGACGCAGCTCATCGCTACTCTCAGGTGCAGTCTCGTGGCACAAGGAAGTAACGTCCGACCTGAAACTGTGGCCATACAATCTCCATCTTGCTGGACGAGTTGAGATTACTCTGTGTTCAACCAAACACTCTAACAGATCCGAAGGAGACCACCGAGCAATCCGCATCTTCATCCTTTTGCCTGCAGAAGTGAAGAGATTAAAGATTTCTCTTCCATCTTCAATCAAGTCAACATCGCTAATTTCTCCGCCAGCCCACCGAGAATCAGCAGCCGTACCACCCGCCGACAGAGCGAGGAAACGACCTCCCGTCATCACCTGAGCCTCGAGGAACCGAGTCTGAGTTAAAGGACGGATGAACACACATTCTGCATCCTCATGCTATTCAAGTAAGAGGTTTATGTCTGGGCAGAGATAGAATATTATAGTGTATTATTCTTGTGTACCAAGGTTTTTGCTTGTACAGTATATGGACCGCCATGTCCGCTCATTATTAATGCTCAGGGTATTAATTATCACGAATTTGATTTGCTGTATTGTGGTCCAACCACATTGGACTGTTGTGCATTTCTGCCATCGCGGGTGAGACCGGCAAACTGAGTTTATCCATTAAAGAATCAAACACCGGGACGGTTTACGAGCCGTCCACTGCGTCTCTGAGTGATAAACTAACAGCTGCTTCCTCTCCCACGATCGCGAAACCGGCTTTGGGGCCGTCACTTCATTCTCTCTCTCTCTCTCATACTAACCACACACACACACTCGCTCTCACACACACACACACACACACACACACACCCTTATGTGTTATAGGATTATTTTAGTTTCCATATCTAATCATATCACTGTTTAGTTTGTAGTTGTAAGTCGGAAGTTTATTGACTGCATTGTAGTGTTAATTTTAATTAATGTTTCATCAATGTTAATGATTAGTGATTATCTTTGAAAATTGTTGATTTAAAGGATTAAAAAAGCTAACATTGATTCTCATCAATGTTCTATTGATTTTAATAATTAATAATTATCTTTGATAATTATTAATTATTGCTAATAACCAAACCCACTCCTAAACTTAGCGCACTACATTTACTGGAGACCCATATGAGGTTTTAATGAGTTAGATTCAATTAATTAATTTAAATATTAATTAATAACTAAATAAATAATTATTAATTATTTCTGATAGTAACACTGATTTAAACAACCAGTAAAGCCCTACACACACATAATCCTTTCTAAATTCGGGCCGCCCCTGTCTGAGTGGAGACACCAAACGAGACAAGTTTTCCCATTCAAAGTATGCTTACTATGTGTAATCCCTCCCGCTCACTCTCATTACAGAGTACGGGGTCATAGGTCTCTTTTTATTCAAGGCACTAACAGCATCTCTCTCAATTTCTCCATCAGACAGTCCCTAACAAAGTAATAAACTCTACCTAACTTATTTTTGTTGGTTGATCAAGTTTACACCAATAAAGTTGCAACTCACATGTCAATTTGTTCTCCAGACATACTTAAACACATAGGAAATCAAAAACAAAACAAATAATCAATGGTTATTTCATTTAGATATCAAGAGTTTATAGTGTTTAATTTAATATTTTTCAAAATGTCATTCTCTCATAAACTTGACCAAACAGAATGTACAGACACATGAATGTGAAGTTTTCACATTTAAGGTTTACTTTTCATACACAAGTTGCAGAATATAATTTTTCTTATTAGTCAGTTTACCCTTCTTTTTTATTTCTCTTTCCCATTTCTTTGAGATTCTATCAGTCAGTTCTTTACACAGTGGATTTCTAGATTTGAGTATTTCCACTGAGGTGTTTGCCATAATTATACCTTATCATAATGTAACAACACTGTGGCAGTGGGGGCGTGGTCGAGCGCCCGTCCGGAAAGAGACAAAGCGGTAAGGGTGCTTACACCTGAGCTAAATTATGTCTAACACCTGTCTCTAATTCCAGTGAGCTTGGGGAGAGCGGCATATAAACAGCCACGCCACCGCCAGAAGAGAAAGAGAGTCTGGCACAAGAGTCTCACGGTGAAGCTACTGAGTTTGTGATGCTAAAAGAGTTGTGATAAAGACTTTGTAATTATTAAGAGGCTGTGACTAGGAGCCTGTGATGCTAAAGAATTTGTGAAGCTGAAGAAGTTACTGTGCCAGTTGTGACTGTGTTACTCCTAAGTTTGTGATTAAAAGCTCACCTGAGACCTGAACCTTCCTGTCCCAGTGACCTCCTTCCCTCACACTGGTGCCGAAACTCGGGAATCGAAGTACGCCCCATGGAGTCCTCCCAGGTGGCCGAGATCCTCCAGTCCCTCACCAGCCCGCATCAGTCCAACCAGCAATCCCTGCTTGAGATACGCCAAGACCAGTGTGAGGGAAGGAGGTCACTGGGACAGGAAGCTTCAGGTCTCAGGTGAGCTTTTAATCACAAACTTAGGTGTAACACAGTCATAACAGGCACAGTAACTCCTTCAGCTTCACAAACTATTTAGCATCAAAGGCTCCTAGTCACAGCCTCTTAATCATCACAAAATCTTTATCACAACTCTTTTAGCATCACAAACTCAGTAGCTTCACCTCTGGCGGTGGCATGGCTGTTCATATGCCGCTCTCCCCAAGCTCACTGGAATTAGAGACAGGTGTTAGACATAATTTAGCTCAGGTGTAAGCACCGTTTCCATTTTCTCTCTCTCCGGACGGGCGCTCATTTCCCAAATGGAATTCAATCACTTTAAAGTTCTTTATAATTTCAATATTTTTACTTGTCACTGTGATATGAACTTTAACTCTAAGCACAGATATACCACTTGAATGTATACATTCTCTGTATAAAGTCAATTAAGCTTCTATACTACAGTCTAGTTTTATGAGTTATGATCTGGCACACACCCAACCATCACAACAGCTGCTTTTGTCCAGTCAGCTAAGAGTTAACTTTTTGCTTTCATGCACATTTAGTTTTACAGCTGTGTTGTCTTACTGGTTTTATTCTTTTTCCTATTGTCAATTTATACTGTATTACATTCACCCTTCCATATATATATTTTTTTTTCATCATTGGTACTTACTCACTATCATACAACCAGAATATTTTTAAGTGCCCTCTCTGCCTCTAATGTTCAGATCTCTTCTACCTCATATATTGATGGAAGGTTGAGAATAGGCCTAAATAGATTTTCTTTTCTGTAAATTACATAGATACTCCTCATTAGTTATGCAGCAAAGGTTGAGTCTCTCTATCTGGATCACAAATTCTACAATTTGAAGAAAGACCAAACAGCCTACAAAGCCAATATCTCTGAACATTTTTAGTTTTCTCTGTGTTACCAAAGAAAATTCCTTTCTGTAATGCTGGGTCGTGGAGTGGAAGAGGAAGAGGAAGAGAAGAGATGAGAGAAGACACAGGAGTAGATTCTTTCAATCTTTAAATTATAAATACTGGAGTGGAACAAACAATAAATCTTGACATTAAAACTTAACACAACGTAACACTTCATAAACACAACATAACACTTCAAGGACTGACCAATGAATGGGCAAAACAAGAGGATATTTATACAAAAGGAACTAATAAGGGAATGGAATACAGGTGAGGATAATAAGAAACAGATGGAAGTGATGATGGCAGTGAAACATGGGAGATGTAGTCCAGGGGAAAACTTCAAAATAAGAGTCCTTGAAGAAAATGAGGGAGACAGACTGTGACATTACTCACCCCCCCCCCCCCAAAGGGTGACTCTTGGCACCCAAAGACGGATGAGGAGGGTAGGGTGATGCACAAGGTGAAGAAGGATCCAGGGAGGACAATCCGGGGGCCTGTGGGGTGGCTTCAGGGCTGGGAATGGATCCAGGGGACTGGGGGGTTGCTTCAGGACTGGGAATGGATCCAGGGGCCTGGGAGGCGGCCACAGGGCAGGGACTTGTTCAGGAGGCCTGGGAGGCAGCCACAGGGCAAGAACTGGGTCATGAGGTGGAACTGCTGGAGGAGGAGACTCCGGGGAAGTGGGCAGAGCCGTGGAAGACTCTTAGGGCAGAGCCATGGAAGAGTCTGAGGGTGGAACTAGGAGAGGCTCGATGAAGGCAGGTGGAGCCATAGAAGGCAGAGCCTTGTGAGGCTTGAGGGGCAGAACTGGGGATCTTAGTGCCCGGAGCGTAGCCGAAGGTTCGAAAGACCATGGGGGCTCGGAGGACTGAGGCAGCACCAAAGGCTCGGAGGTCCGAGGCGGAGCTGGGGGATTGGAGGACTGAGGCGGAGCTGGTGGGACTGAGGACTAAGGCAGAGCTGGAGGAGAGGAGGTCCCTTGTGGAGCCTAAGGTGGAGCCAGGTGACTGACAGACCAAGGCGGAGCTGGAGGGACGAGGGACCCCAGTGATGCAGATAGGCTGACGGCCCACGGAACATGAGGGAACATAGAGCCGAGGTGTTGATGAGGGATCGGAGGGCCAAGGCGGAGTCCAGGGCTCAGAGGGCCAAGGCGGAGTCGGAGGGTCAACAGATCCCCTTGCCTGTGGTTTCGCAGGGAGCAAAGGTCGACCCAGTGATGTGGGAGGAGCTGGCTGACCAGGAGGAGGAGGAGGAGGAGGAGAAATGTCTTGAGTGGAGCCAGCGGAGGAGGAAGGGACAGGGCACTGGATGGAACCAGAGTGTCCATTAAGCTGGCTGAAACCAGCGGAGGATGAAGGGTAGCCAGGGTGGGAACTAGGGCGGGGAGCAAGTCCAGGTCTAATAACTTGGCGATAACTGGCTCAGGGGAGGTCCAGGCAACAGGCATTGGCACTGGGATGGTCAAGGCTATAGGCATTGGCACTGAGACGGTCGAGGCTACAGGCACTGGCTCTGGGACAGTCGAGGCTACAGGCACTGGCTCTGGCTCGTTGACTGTGGCAGGAGTGGGCGCTGGCTCATTGACTGTGGCAGGCTTGGAAGGAGGAGTTGAGGAAGGCTTGGAAGGAGGATCATCCTTGTAGGTTGTTAGAGGTGAGAGGAGATGTAGGGACAGCGTGACTCGGACAAATTCTAAAAAGGGAAGATTTTCCACTTGCAGAAGGGCTGTGGGATGATGGAAGTTTAGGCCCATTCCATAAATGGCACAAAGGTAGGGTCCGAGACAGTGGAGGAAGTGACAAGTTGACAGATTTGGCGGTGTAATCCAGGAGAAGAAGGTCTTGTTTAAATAATTCCATTAAAGGACCGGTCAGCTCCATGACTAAATGTGTTGTGCTTGTCGGGGTCTGGCTTTCTGGGAGAGGAGGATAAGTGGGATCACTGGAGTAGAAGAGGACGTTTGGAAGAACAGGTAAGTGAATCCATATTCTTTGTAGGTCAGTCCTTCTGTAACGTTGGGTCGTGGAGTGGAAGAGGAAGAGAGGAGAGGAGATGCAGGAGTAGATTCTTTCAATTTTTTAATTATAAACGTTGGAGTGGAACAAATGCTGGAGTGGAACAAACAATAAATCTTAACAATAGTAATCACTGGAATGGAACAAATGCTGGAGTGGAACAAACAATACATTTTAACATCAAAACTTAACACAACGTAACACTTCATAAACACAGTGTAACACTTCAAGGACTGACCAATGAATGGGCAAAACAAGAGGATATTTATACAAAAGGAACTAATGAGGGAATGGAATACAGGTGAGGATAATAAGAAACAGATGGAAGTGATGAGGGCATTGAAACATGGGAGATGTAGTCCAGGGGAAAACATCAAAATAAGAGTCTTTGAAGAAAATGAGGGAGACAGACTGTGACACTTTCCAAATTTTCACAAGAGACAGGCTTTCATTCCCAACATTCATTCAACATGTAAAAGAAAAACCTTCTTTATTAGATAACTTCCACTCCATTCAGTGTCCATTTATTTTTATGGCTCATGAAAAAGTCACTCTTTTTTCCTTATTTTTAAGGACTCATTTCATTCACACTTTGTCCTTAGATAAAGGATAAATGTGTATGATACACTTTCATACACAATCGCACTTTAGTCACATTTCACACAGTTTCAGACACCGACACAAACACTCTCACAAACACAGAAACTTTCACACTTTTTACAAATACAAGGCCTTCATAAACACAGAGCTCTCAAATACAATAAGCTTCTAAAACACAACTATTCTACCACCTCTCTTAGGCGACGTAATAAGCAGCCCTTTTCGCCAATTCACTTCCTCGACATGACGAAAAGCGCTATTAGTAGGATTTTTGCCTACCCATGCAGCCCTCTTGCTAATATAGCAGAGCGGTATCCGTAAGACTTTCTTTTCCTGCCTACCTGTGCAGACCTCTTATTGCTATGCAATAGAGCGGTATCCATAGGACTTTCTACACATTAATGTATCTGAAATTCTCACTGTTATCCATCAAGGCCCACTTAACAGTAGAACATAATTTATCTTATATTTTTACTGTTATCCATCAAGGCCCACTTAACAGTAAAACATAATTTATCTTAAATTCTCACTGTTATTCATCAAGGCCCACTTAACAGTAGAACACAATTTATCTTAAATTTTTACTGTTATCCATCAAGGCCCACTTAACAGTAAAACACAAATTTTGCATGCAAGTCAATGCTTTTGGAATTAGAAACCTGTCTGTTCTTACCATTACGGGCAGACTTTGTGTTGAGCTAACACAAACTCTTATACTAAAAGCAAATATGCTTACCTCAGAGTGGTCACTCATTTGTATATAGCTTGCCACAGCTGTCCCAATATGGCAGCCTTTACTCCGCTCCTGAACCAATCCTAGCCTCGTCACCGATGAATTATGTCATGGTAGATTTCTTCCAAACAGAAATCAAAGTGCAGTCGAGTCAAAGATTTCTGGAGAAGCGAAGTTCTGATTCCAAAATCATTTATTCATACCATCCGGCCAGGGAGAAGCTTCTGAGGCTTCTGCCATCTGTACTTTATGACAGGCTTATATAGGATATACTTATGTATAGTTCCTTTGTTTATTAATGTTACATGTGATTTTCTCCTCAGCAGATTTCCATGTGATATCAGCAAAATATCTTTTAGAATGCATTTGTATACATTCTATGTTACTCCAAGTTTGTCATATGATCAGATAATGAGGAGACATTTGTATTTTGCTCAAAAACAGGATGGTTCCATTTGAACTCATGATCACATAATGCTTTTTCAAGCTGCAAAGTACCTAACTATTATATTTTCTTTCACACTAGCAAAAGCATAACTGTTTCAATTTATATGTATAAAACAAACTATAATCACTTCATTTAGTTACATACTAAATGATTAAAATAAAATATACCATAATATCCAGCCAGACCATTCCCCAGGTGTGCAAGGTTGCTAGCGAGGTAGATATGGCTATCCCCACGCGAACAGCAGGTGTTGCCATCGCCTGGTGATCTCTAAAGGACAGAAGATACCTGGCCCACAGGCATTCTTCCAACCCTTGCTCTGCTTCTAGGAACTCAATCTGACTGCTGCGGCATGCCCTGCTCGAGTTGAGCCACTGCTCAACTTACTTGTTGGTTCAGAACCTGACGCACATCCCCATTCAGGTGAAGGCACGGCGACCGCTAGGGATGTTGGTTGATAACTCGTTTCATGATTTTAAACTGACACTACCAGTGATAGGAGTATTACCTCCATCACTAGCCAGGGACGACAACCTGGATGGTGTCCTGTCCACTTCTCGACCAAAATGATCACGGTGGCCTGCAATGAAGCGCTACAAGGCAAACCAATCTGCAGTGCTACCCTGGGCACCAGAGGTGACATGGTCATATACTCTCTTGTGACTCAACCCAGAGACACAACCGCTGGTGTTGACAGAACCTGTTCCTCACTAGAGGAACCCTACATTGGCTTTAATGCTTAGGTCAATGAGCAGCTTGCCAGAGCAGATGCTTTAACGACAGAGTATCAGAGAAATGCACTTCGCAAACTCTATCCAGCCAATCTTCTCGAGAGATTCCCATGACTGTGGGGTCACCGACCTCCACACCGTTCACATTCCCACTGATCCAAATTCGCCACCCACATTTGCACGGCAGTACAAAATCCCTCTGGCTGCCTATGAGTCAAACCAAGGAATCCTCGCCAAGCTTTTACAATTTCAAATCATTCAGGAATGCAACTAAACCTACAACTCGCCTATCTGGCCAGTGTTAAAGCCGACCAGCAAGTGGCATCTCACCATTGACTATCGCCCTCTGAATAAGCAGGTACCACTTTCCCGCTGGCCCATGATCCATTTGGACCAAGAACTGGCCAAGGTCAAAAGGGACCACTTCTTCTCTACTGTGGACATGGCCAACAGCTTCTGGACAATGAGATTTGACCCAGCTGACCAGTACAAGCTGGCTTTCTCTTTTGGTAATTGCCTGTACGCCTGGAACCATTGTCCATTCGGATATTCGAACTCCCCAGCTGAGTTTAATATCTTCCTCCATAAGGCCATGAGTGATTCTGCTGCCCACGGTAACCTCATCTACGTGGACGACATCCTCATGAGGAACCAGATTTTTGAGGAACACTTGACCGAGATCCGACATGTACTTAACCAACTCTCCACTGCTGGAGCCAAGCTTGCACTAGCCAAGTGCCAGTGGTGCTGCACCAAGGTTGAGTACATGGGTCTAACAGTGAGTGCAGATGGCATCGAACCCCAAGCTGGGTGAGTTCAAGCCATCCACAACATCAAAACTCCGACACATTTGTCAGAACTCAGAAGCTTCCTAGGTATCCGCAACTACACCGTAAAGACAAAACATTCGATTGGGGAGAGCCCCAGGAACAGTCTTTCCGCCCGATGAAAGACAAGCTCAGCTCTGCACCCTGTCTGGCCTACCCAGACAAGGATAAAGAGTTTCACCTCAAGGCAAGCTTCTCATCCCACTGTCTCAGTGCCGCCCTGACACAGAAACAAGACACAGACAAATGTGTCATCGCCAAATGAGCTGACCTCTTAGTGTTCTTCAGATGAAGTTCTCTGACTGTGAGAAGGCCCTCCTGGCCACTGTATGGGCTGTGGAACACTTCTGTAGCTACACGGGGGTCAGAAGATAATCATTGAGACTTGTCACCAACCTGTCACCTTCCTGAACAGCCAACGGCTGAGGGAGGGGTGGGTATCCAACAGCCACATTGCCACTTGGATGATGGCACTGCAAGGCTATGACACTGAGGTCAAGTACACCTAGAACCATAAAATGGCCTTGGCCAATGGTAACTGAGCGCAGAATCCTTACTTGTCACCACTCCGCTGCTCCCGTCAAATCATCATTACTATGATGGATCTATGTGGATGGCTGTTCATTCCACCATGAAAGTCAGACTTTTGAAAGAGCCGGTATTGTTTGGTTCAACCGCAATGTCGACGAACCAAACAACTACTGACTGGGCAACAACCGAGCGCAGAATCCTTACTTGTCACCACTCCACTGCTCCCTTCAAATCATCATTACTATGATGGATCTATGTGGATGGCTGTTCATTCCGCCTTGAAAGTCAGACTTTTGAAAGAGCCGGTATTGTTTGGTTCAACCGCAACATTGACGAACCAAACAACTACTGACTGGGCAACAAGACAAGCCAGTACTCGGAGATTGCAGCAGTGTTCATCACACTCCAGCAAGCCGCCAAGTTGACTGTTGAGCAACTGACAATCTATTCTGACTCAAACTATGCTCATCATAGTTTTATCTCTCCCAGAAACAAGGAAGTCAAGCACTCAGAACTCTTCCTGGCTTGTGACCGACTTGGGAATGACAGTGTACTCATAAAAGGTCATTCCCAAACCTCCAGTCATGACAAAGACGGTAATGATGAAGCCGACCACCTAGCCAAGCTAAGCGCGGAACAGGGCACGGCCTGGGAGTTCCGATATGAGTGGCTTCCAATTACCCAAAAATATGCGGTAAACGCAATCACCCGTTAGCAAGCAAAAGAAAGGCGAGAAGGCCCGCAGACCTGCCCACAGACTCTGCACCTGGGACAGAGACCCGGCGATGCAGATCTGATCACCATGCAGGAGAAAGACCCGGCCATCCAAACTGTCCGGCAGCAGGTAGAAAACCCTGCAACACAAAGGGCCTCTCAAACCCCACTGTGTGAGTCAGAGGAGCTACATGCTCTCCTTCATGACCAGCCGTGTTGGAGAAATTGGAGAAAGGTTTGTTGGTCTATACCCAAACCGACCTGGGACCAGCTCGCTGGATTGTCCCAACTGATCATAGGGGGGTGATGCTAGCCCATGCTCACAACTCCCTTGTTACAGGCCACCGAGGTTACAAGGCCACCCTCAAGACCCTCCAGCAAGTCATTTATTGGCCATTTATGGCCAGCAACATCCGTTCCTATGTCAAAGGATGCCTGGTCTGTAGCCAGTTCCAGCCGGCCCCACTCCAGAACCGAGGGATCATGTTCCCGTGGTCCCACCTCCAGGTGGATTGGATTGGACCAGTCCCCAAGTACTAACAAGGTAACAAGTACCTCTTCATGGTTACCTGCGCTTTCACAAAGTTGATGGAATTCCTCCCTGCCCCTAACAACACAGCCACAACAACCACAGTCCTGCTGCTTAACCATGTGTTCAGCCTCTGGGAGCTACCCCTCTCTGTTGTTTCTGATCGAGGCACCCATTTCACCTCAAGCGTCATGACTACCATGTATGAAGTCATGGGACTTCCACATCCTGTATCATCCCCAGTCATCTTTACAGGTTGAACGTGCCAACTGCACCATTATCAACATGCTTAAAATGTATGTTAACAGCAATGGCAGAAATTGGGATGTGAAACTCCCCCTGGTGCTGATGGCCATTAGGTCTACTCTGCACTGCTCCACAGGAGTCACACCATTCGAAATGATGACTGGAAGAGAAATGACCCTTCCGCTACACCTTCTGTACTACCCCGAAAACGTCAGTGCTGCAACCGCCTATACGGTGCACCAATACATGATGGACCTGTGTGACCATCTTTGGGCCACATTTGCATGGGCCCAGATGAACTTGGAAGCCAGCATCAAGGGATCCAAAGCCTACTATGACAGGAAAGCATCTCACCACGAGTACCAAGTAGGTGACAATGTCCTCTATTTCAGGTTCACCAAACCAGCAGGAATCTCTAAAAAGTTCCTACCAAGTTGGTCAGGCCCCATCGAGATAGTGGGAAAGCTCTCACCAGTAGCCTACCGCATCAGGGTCTCAAAACCAAGCCAAACACCAGCATACAAATGGGTCCACTTAAATCAAATTAAGCTCTTCAAGCTGTTTTCACTCCAAAGGGGAGAAGACGCACCACAGTAGCATCATAAGGATAGCTGCATGCCTCAACCCATCCCGTCGGCATGCACTAACTCCTAGCACCACTCCACTTTCATACAGTAATAAACTGGTTTTTTTCAGGATGAAAGTCTCGTGGATCCTCTGCATTCTCCTCAGCCTACGAGTCACCCTATCCAATGATGTGGTCGAGCACGGCCTGCCGACCGGCATCATCTAACAAGGGACACCTGGCCTCTTGATCACCTGTTGCAACCTGTACACCCAGAGAATCTATGTATGTTTAGATCCCTGGGATGTATCCGCCTAACCCCAAGATTGTCTGAAGGCAGGCTAAGTGGAACCCAAACGCACAACAATGTCAAACATGCCAAGCAGACAACTGTTCACACCCTTGAACAATTGCAGAAATTCCTGGAGACCGAGGAGGACATCAGTGGCCAGACACAACAAAAATGATTTCTTGGCGGCCTGCTTGCTGCAGCATCAGCAATCGGGTCACTGTTCTCCATTGGCCTCTTAGCTACCAACTCTGTCAGCATCAGTGCGCTTCAAAGGCACATTGGTGAACTTGATGAGGAAATGCCAGAAATCCAACAGAGACTCCTCCAACAAGAACAATTACGGGGCCTGGGTAAAACCCTTCAAGGTACTATAGTCACTGTAAATTTGCACTCTGCTCTTTTCAATAACACTTTGCATGCTTTAGGGACTTTGTCAGAGGTTATCATAGAAAACATAACATGTTTATGTCGTCAGAGATCTAATGCAGGACCTCATCAGGGAAATTAGCTCCTCAGTCAACAGTCTGAGTAGTGGAAGGATTCTAGCTTACCTGGTCTCCCTAGACCTTGTCAAACAAATCCTAGGATCTGCTACTACCTCCATTGTGCAACCTTCACAGATACACCTGGCATAAAGTCTTGGCAGTGCAATTCCAATCTATGTAAATCCTCAGAACCTCGAAATAAGATTCATCAATCTACCCATCATAGAAAGGCAGAATATATACAGACCATATTGAATGTTGGTTTTTGGAGAGGTAACACACATTCACCTTAAAACACCACCAACACTCACCTACCATGATGAAGACCCCTCGCTCTACCTTATCCCTAACCTAAGTATGTGTACCAAGACAAAGGACATTCATTGGGTTTGTCCAAGCAACCCCTTTGATAGAGAGGGGACTAACTACCTCTGTGGCAAGGTAGCATGTCTGTCAAAGATGAAGGAACAGAGACAATGGTAAAGTGAGCAGGCAATTGCTGGCTCATTAACACACCAGTTACCAAAGTTCTAATGTCATATGACTGCCACTAAACTAATGCTACCAAACCAGACAGTGTTCTTAACAGTTCCCCAAGGAGCCACCATGCACATTGACAATATTGTCCTCCATCATCACAGCGTCGACAAACATGACGTGGAAATTGAAATCATGGACGCATTTAGAGGTCACAATCTCACCACTGATGACACCCTTCAACAGCAGCTTCAGGCTGAAGGGACGAAATTAGTGAAGTTCAGTATCAAATCGACTGGCTTGACCACTATATTTCCTAGTCACATAAGCAGATCATCCTATCAGTCTCATCAACCTCGGGCTCCTCCTTAGTGGTTGGATCATCACGGCAATTATTGCACACACCATGTACAGGTACATTCAAAACCTACAGGCCAGACTGGACTTCCTTCTTCTTGTACATCACTGTTTTACACACCAGTCTGAGCCCATCCCACAGGTTAGCCCTAATCATTTCCAAGGATAAGCCTTTATAACCTCTAACCCTCCTTTCTTTTCCTCTAACCCCTTTCCTCTAATGTTTTGTTCCTAGTATCCATTGTCAGGTTCTACTATGATTTTGTGTTATGACCAAATAACAACAAAGGATTGTGTTATGGTTAATGCTGTGCCTACCTATAACTTGGAATGTTTGTCTTTATGTGTGATGAATATAGTTTCAGACTTAGCTAGAAGTTCTATGCCAAGATGTGCCTCAGTCTCTGCCCAGACAATAAAGCCTCTGTGATCTCTATGAACTGTATGGACTGTGCAACCATTTTTTTTCGATCAGGAAGACATGGACGGCATAACCCACAGGTTACTGTGAACCTACAGAAACTGTCCAGCCCTTCAGTTACTCTAAAGATGCTGAACAACCAACTCTTCAGACCAAAGTAGGGAATATTTGGCCTTATGTGCTCAGATAGGAGACAAGGCAGGCCTACACACAGTCATTATGCCTGACTGAGGCCTGTAGAAACACTCAAAGCTATAAGATAATTATTAATTATTGCTAATAACCAAACCCGCTCCTGAACAAAGCACCAACAATAATGGAATTAGTTGTGAAATGTTTCCAGATTAAATATTAAATGCTTAAAAATACAACTATGTTAAATTTCAGCCTCCCAAAATGCAAGCACTGTAAATGCAATGCATTTAAATGCAAGCACTGATAATACAATGCATTTTTTTTTCCGATTAGCACAATTCACCATGCTTTTATGCTTCAAAGACTTTAGTCATGAATTTAGCTCCATACATCTGCTAAATGCAGAAATGTAAAAAAATAATTAGGTGCTAAATCTTTCTGATGGCATAGCAAACAATCGAAAGTATCTGGCCAAACAAATCGTTCAAGATGTGTAAAGGCCTATTCAAAATGATAACTAATTTTTGTAAGTTAAACAATGCATTTCTATGGACTTCACACCAAGGACAAAATTTAATAGTTCCAATATTTTGCTTTATTTGACAAATTAAAACTCAATATTCAATAAGATATATGTTTTTTGTTCTTGTGTCTGGAACGGGCCATCCAGACATTTACTTACTTTATAGATGTGGAGCTGACAGTTTCTTATATTGTAGGTCTCTGAATACAAGCAAGATATTCTGTAGAAGGCGTAGTGGTAATAAAGCAGAGCAAAAATAGTGATTTGAAAAGCATTTGCTAAAAAGCATTTCTACTATACCTACATTTTATTGATTCCTATATTATGTATCACTAAACCACTGCATTAAAGTGAGATGTATTTTGCTTTAAAGACAGTCAAATATGTTTTTTTCAGATGTGTTTTATTTTTGAAGTAATAGCTGTAATATAGCCTTGCTATTACCTTTTTCTACTGTTGTGAATAGGCATTAACACAGCTACTTTGACTGATCTGAACACTTTCATAAAAACATTGAAATATGTTCAAGCACATGCAGATTTTACTATTTAACTGACTGCCTTTACTAAGACAAAATGGCCTTGATATGAGGGAAGATTGCATGATTGATTTCTGAACAGATATGATGAATGAGAGTGCTGAAATTCAGAGATCCCTTGTTTTATTTAAACTAGTCTCAAAAGGTTAGTCTAGTCAGTGAGTGTTTGCACATGATGTACATGTACCAGAAGAACTTAAAAAATCTGAGATAAAAGGATTATATAAAAACAGACAGACAGACAGACAAAAGAAAGAAAGAAAGAAAGAAAGAAAGAAAGAAGGAAAGAAAGCCTTATAAGAGAGACTTATTCCAAAGTGTTTAAAGAACAGATGATAACAAAAACCAGGACACCAAATAATAACTCCTTCTATAATGTGAAGTAAACAGAAAGAGAGGGGTAAGGAGACAGAGAATCGAGAGTCCTTGAAGGAAAAATTGTGTTTTCGCTTACCTAATGCGTGTACTCTGAAAAACCTTGTCACTCTGAACCCAAGTGCATCTTACTGAAAAACTCTCCATAAAAAGACCCATCCTCCTCTTGGAAAATATATTTATCTTATTTTTGGATATATGAGCATTAGAGCAACCCTATAAATCCAACAGGCACACAGGCTTAATATCAGAGTGGATATCTCTGGTCAGAGTATTACATTGGGCTCAGAGGACAAAAACTAAGCTTGTTTGGTGAAAGTCGGTGGTCATATGGGATTCCAAAGCTTTTTAGAGTTTACTTTAGATAACATATGCAGAATGTCTATGGAAAGAAATGTCCTTTACAAAGTAATATCCCTATTATTATCATCGGCTGTGACATCTACTGAGACATCCAGAGATTGGTTGTAACAGTAGGTGATGATCTAACATTTCCTCAATTATTTACACATGAAAATAAAAAATGAGGAGTTACAGGATGTTATTAAGAAGGCTGGACAAGATATTCAAAAACACAACCATCGTAAAATGATAATGCATTTGCATCGTATTTAATCTGGCTTGTTTAATCAAAATAAGTTAGGGGCCACATTTTTCATTTTATTTTTCTGTCTGTTTCTAATTGGATGTGGACTGTCTGTTTGTGTGAATTGTTGCCGACAAACCACAGGGAGAATTTTCACAGGAAAATTATTTGACCTCTCCTGTTGCTAGCCGTCAAGATCAGGCTTATTTCCCCCATCCTTGTATATCTCTGCCATGGTGTAAGAAAGGGGGAGGAAGAGTTATGTTAATAATGGAAAAGGTTAATGGGCCTTTAAATACATTACTGAACTACAGGTGTCTCAGAGAACACACACACAGATACACAGACAAGTATACAAACATAAATGCACACGTTTCATGAAGCTTTCTGAGTCTCTAGCCCAAAGCTTCTCAGATCTCCAATATCTCTTTATTGTGTTTTTCAGTTTTCTATTTGAATGCATTTCTTAGCGGCTCTATCTTCAAGCAGTCCATTTACCACAAACAGCCTGAGTAAAGGATAATAATAATTTTAATATCTTCCATTATGCTGCTTTCAGTAACAAGTTGAAAAAATAAGTGACATTATAAACTTTGCACTTCAATAGAATGGATCAATGTTGATTTGGATCAATGTTGATTTATGACAGTGTTTGCCTGATGTGTCAATGATTAGATTGTCCTCACTAAAGGTGCGGTCACATTTACCTTTCCACAGCGAAATTCCTTGGGCAAAATATAGTCATCTCAAAGGGAATTCGCACAATTGTGAATTTTGAGTGATGGACTTCCATTGGCTAAGAATTTTCCCTCGCAGATTTTGCATGGAGTTCAAGTTTCGTGAACCTTGACAGCCAAATTCCCCCGTTGAGCAACAGAAAGATGGATGGTTTTGCAGTGACCTTTGTATGGCTGGTGCTTCGTACACAGCTACACTAAGTATTCACAATGGACAAGGATATAATTTTAGCGGCGAGTTTCTTTTTAACTTCACTCTCCCAGAGTATAAAGTGCAGCATTAGAAAGAGGCTGCTTGGCAATCAGTTTTTTGCTGGTTTCACACGCACTCAACTTCCGCCCATGCATGCCTTCTTTGTTCGCAGAATTTCACCATGCAAAAGTAAATGTGACTGCACCTTTAATCTTTTATTTTCACTTTTTCTTAATTTGTAATGTAAGATACACTCACTAAGCACTTTATTAGGAACACCTTTACACCTACTTTTTCATGTGATTATCTAATAAGCCAATCGTGTGGCAGCAGTGCAATGCATAAAATAATTCAGATATGGATCAGGAGCTTCAGTTAATGTCAACCATTAGAATGGGGAATAAATGTGATCTCAGTGATTTAGACCGTGGCATGATTGTTGGTGCCAGATGGGCTGGTTTGAGTATTTCTGTAACTGCTGATCTCCTGGGATTTTCACGCACAACAGTCTCTAGAGTTTACTCAGAATGGTGCCAAAAACAAAAAAATGTGTGTGTGTGTGTGTGTGTGATTAATCAGCTACTTCCAAAACATGAAGTTAATATTACAATGTAAAATGTAAACTTGAACTAAGTTACATGCTAATCAGAATGCAGAATTTGCGGTTTATATTATTTTTCTTCATTACATTTCCATCAACAGTATTTTTTAATTATAATGATCACATTTTCGTCATGATGATTTTTCATCTTATCGTTATTGTTGACGAACATTTTCATCAGTAATTTCATTGACAAGATTACAAAAAAAAAAAAAAAAAAATACATTTTGGTCAGTTCCTTACTTCAAAGCTATTGTATGGAGACTTGGAAAATAGTACTGAATATAGACGAGCCCTGCATCCCAATCCAGACCCTATCCACCCAAGGTTAGAATTATGGTAGATTCACGTGGGTTACCTTACTCATGGTTGCTATAAGGTGTTCTTGCTCTCGGTGTGGTGCGTGGTGAGTTGTATATGGGTGATGCGGTGAATAGCATGAGCCTCCACATACGTTAGGTCTCCGCAGTAATGCACTCAGCAAGCCACGTGATAAGATGCACAGGCTGACTGTCTCAGAAGCGGAGGATACTGAGATTCGAGAATACTGAGAATGATTAATAATAATTTGTGTCTGGGGGCCTGGGTAACTCAGCAAGTATTGACGCTGACTACCACCTCTGGAGTCGCGAGTTTGAATCCAGGGCATGCTGAGTGACTCCAGGCAGGTCTCCTAAGCAACCAAAATTGGCCCGGTTGCTATGGAGGGTAGAGTCACATGGAGTAACCTCCTCATGGTCGCTATAATGTGTGGTTCTCGCTCTCGGTGGGGTGCATGGTGAGTTGTGCGTGGATGCCGCAGAGAATAGCTTGGGCCTCCACACGCTTACGTCTCCACGGTAACGTGCTCAACAAGCCACGTGATAAAATTCATGGATTGACATCTCAGACGTGGAGGCAACTGAGACTTGTCCTCCGCCACCCAGATTGAGGCGAGTCACTATGTCACCATGAGGACTTAGTGCTCATTGAGAATTGGGCATTCCAAATTGGGGAGAAAAGGGGAGAAAATAATCGAGTCAAATGTCAAATTTTGTCATCATGCATTCTTTTATGTCCATTTACTCTATTTGTACTGCTTATTGTGGATGATATTGTGTGTTCGTAAGAGCTTCTTTTCGAAATAATCTTTAAGGAAAAGTGTCAGCGCGCCATATCAATTAAAAATTGGAATATCACAAACAGAAAATGAACCACATTAACACAACTGTCTGTTCTAGGTTTATTTTTGTAATTTACTGTATCACTGAAATATGACTGTTGTAATGATGTAAACAGTATGTGTAACATATGGAAGGAAGTCACGAGAGCTGGATCTAAGTGCAGCAAAACAGTTTTTAATAAAATAAAAGTACAGATTAATGGGGTAAACAGGAACAAAAGAAACATCCACGATGGGAAAAAAATACAAGAACAGAGAAAACATCTACGATGGGAACTGGTCAATGAACAGGAGGTCAAAACACATAACAACTGACAAGGACTGAACAGAAATCATGCCATTATATACACAAAGACTAATAAGTTAATGAAACACAGATGAGGACAATCAAGGACAGCTGGCAGTGATGAGGGCAGGGAATTATGGGAAGTGTAGTCCGGGAGGAACAGATGACAGGGGAGAAACACAAGGCAAACAACAGTGAATCATGACAGTATGTAACATTGCCAAAGAAAAAAAAATTAAAATAAATAAAGTGATCCAGCACAATGCCATTCAAGTGTTTTGTCTTTCCGACTTGGTAAAACATTCAGGTTAAGTAGATATTCCAAGATTTTTACTTTAGTTGATGATGAATCATAAGATCACATCTTTAACTTAAATTATAACTGTTATCAGTCTTATATTTCATCTAAAAACACATTGTAAACATCACACATTGAAAAGAGATAACAACAGGAAAAGAGACAAGTTTGAATTACACTAACTACACTTTACAACATGTATCATCAAAACATCAGCAGCTCTCCACATGAAACAACCCACGACAGATCTTCAAAGACACGCTGTTTCTTCTCCAATAAAGTAGAAAGTATTGTAGGGTATCACAAATTAAATAAAATAAATAATGATAAATGAATGATAATAAAATTAAATGAGGAACATGCAGGTCATGATAACTGTAACAGGATGATTGACAGGTCGGTGTACAGTGACAGGATACACGTAACAATGTGACTGAAGGGTCTTTTTTTTCAAGGTGCGATTTAATGATGTGACAGTATGTCCCAATTCTTGCACACTTTTTTGATAAACACTAAACAATAGACACTTTTCCATCACAAAAACAGTGCACATTTTAAGGGCAAGGGCAAATTGGGACGCAGCAAAAGTCTTTGTAGCAAGTCAGTCTGCTGGCGGCCATCTTTGGAACACTTCCAGTCATGAAAGTGCAGCTCCTATCTACTTGAATGGGGTAACACCGAAATCTCAAAAATGGTTGGTCAAGATTACAATCAAAGAATATATTTAAAACCAGCAGTAAAATCTGACAACACTGGAATCATAAATTGTGCTTCTTTACACCAGATTATGCTTAAAAAACTACATTTTCCCGGCTTGTATAGCTAATGCGCGTTTTCAAGTTGATTGACAGGTGATGTCTAAAAGGTATAAGTTGGGACTTCCTTTTAATATCCGTTGACCGTTGGGCATTCCAATTTCTCCCATTCATTTTAACAGAAGTCGCCCATCTCTGCTAAATAGTCTCTGATACAGAGTTGCATGGACTACTTTTACGGTGCTTTTATGATTCTGTTTGTGCATTTTAGAGCCTGACAGCTCTGGTTGCTGAATGTTTTTGTTATATGGACAAAAGCAGTGAACATTCTTCAAAATATTTCCTTTTGTGCTCCACCAAAGAAAGAAAGTAATATGACTTTGGAACGACATGAGGGTGAGTAAATCTTTGGGGGAAGAATTCCTTTATATAATTTCACTGTTTTCCACAAACACTATAGATTTATGAGTACAGCGGTGATTTGGACTGAAGTTGATGAACCATGGCCCACGTATGACCTTGATACCATTGTGGTGAAGAGGAGACTTTCTAAACAGGCCTGTTCAACACACTCAGACGTGTTCTTCACATCACCGCATCCCTGAGGGGCATGAGAGATTGTTTTTCCATGTTTCTCCTGTTTTCGCTAGTCTCTCCCCTTCTCTCTCCCTCTCGCTTTCCTCCTTCAATTAATCCCACTGAGACTACCAAAGAGAAGAAATAGAATAGAGAGAGAGAGAGAGACAGAGAATGAAGAGGGGAGAAATAACGAATGCCAATCTTCCGCTGTTTGTTGCCACTCAAGTGGCCATTAGTGCAACTCATTCAATCACTTTAATGAATGGATCAGACATAATGACTCCCAAAAACATCCACTCTTTATGCCTACAAACGTAAATGGGAGGCATATACAGATTGACAGCGTGTGATTAGCTAAGAGGAATGGACAGGTCTTAGAGCAATGAAATACTTTTTTTAACATACACACAAGCACACTTGTATACTTTGTTTTCAAATTCAAACGAGAACTCCTCTAATGGAGGTTAATTAGTTTCAGATAATCGATTCTCTCATAATTACCCATGAATCATGGCTAAATACAAGAATGGATACAATAAAAAGAGAGCAAATGACACAAAGCTGGCCATTTGTCCTACTTTAGCACATCATTACAGCACAGAGGGCAAGAAAAAAAAAAGAAATAAAAAAACATTTTTCCCTCTGTCTATCTGTCTTCTTCACTATCAAATCTTTCTTATTGGATGAAGTTTGACAGTAAACAATCCCGTATTAGAATGGATGCTGGTGAAAGGGAGCAGCAAGTGGCCTGTGAGGGGATTGGAGCAAAAAATCTGGCATTTTTCAACCCTCCCTCCGCCACCCCACTGCAATTTCCATCTGAGAGTATTCAACTCAGGTGGGGTTGGCATTGTCTTTTTTTTTAAAAGAGGTTGATGTCACCATTCTGGAATGGGCTATTTTTCCAGCTGTACTGTTTTGGGCACCATTTAAGCAGAATACAACTGAACCACTTATTAATCAGGGGCATATATTATGACAGCCAACAATCTCTGTGAAAAATAACAAGCCATCACAATCTAAGCTGAGAGAGAGAGCAGAAGAAGAAGATAAAGAAGGAAAGATGCAAAAGGAGGAGGAGAGAAAAAGAAGATGGAACTGAAAATAAAAAAGAGGAACCATTTAAAAGTCAAGGATGAGTAGAAAGCAGCTCACTGGTTAGGGTTAGGAAACAGCCATGAAGTTGAGGAAATAAAAAAGAATAGAGAAGAGAAAGAGGTTACCCAGAGATGAGGGTGGAAGAGAGAAAAGAGGTAAAAATGGTTCGAAAGAGTGATGATTCATAGTTAGGTGATGATTCATTAGGAAATAGAAAGAAAGGAAGATGGACAAAAAGAGGTATTCAAATAGTGAATAGATGTCACATATGTGTGGGCCCCCTCTCCCCTGGTCCCAATGAGTAGGCTATATCATAGACTTCTAAAATCTGAATAGATTCTAAAATACTAGGTATCATACACTTACCGACCGAGGATTACACACTACCTACTGTCAAGTCAATCCGATCACAAGCTCAAATTAAATAGCATGCCCCCACATTCTTGGAGATGTGTGACAGATGTAAACAAACATGTAGAGTGGCTGTTATTGTTGCTGCAACTCTGTGTTCGGAGTCATAAAAGACATGGGCCAAGCGCATTTGGGTGCAGTCTTCGGTGAGAAGACGTGTCCAGTATGGCCTTTAGAGACTGCAAAGTGAGTTGGAGGTGAGTGGCGTTAAAAGTTAGCTAGATAGTGCATGTGTCATTTCTTTCATTTCTTGAGCTTCGTGGCTGTTCACCACTTCAGATTAGTGCTGTGGAGCATCATACACTATGAGATTTCCCTTCGTATTCGGCTCTAAAATATCAAACATGTTTGATATCCTCTGACTAGGATAGGCATTTTTGAGTAATTTTGTAGTCAAGGACTCTAATCTACAATTCTTTTTTTTATTTTGATTACTCGTAAATTATAATGTAAATTGAAACAAACAAGTATGACACATACGTAATATATATATTTTGTTTTATTCACAAATGTTACCAAGAACGATTTCAAAATAAGCTACCTTCAACTAGAAACTATGTGTTTCTTTTTAGAGAACAAATGAAATGAAGAATATGCATTAAAACAAATAATAATAATAATAAAGATTTAAAAATAACAGCAAAAACTTTTGCACTCACCCAGAGCTTACACAAAAACCAATACTGACGGCATTAGGGTAATGCACATAAATAAACTGTGAGTCTACATAAAGGGTATCAAAGACTCCATCATTATTCTTCTTTCATCCAACTCATCGACGACACACCCACAGCCCCCCAGTGGAATCAGTTATAACTGTGAGATTTGGTGAGAAATTCAGAAGGAAAGTACAGCATAATTCAGTGTTGCTCACGGCAGGCAAATGCGCAAAGGAAAATCAATTTGCGATATTTGAGTAGTGTTTTTAATTGTGGAATAGCTGATGCAGAATGATTACTCGATTACTTATGCACATCTCTACCACTGATTAGTTGGAATCATAGTCTAAAGGGTAAAAATTTGGAGTCTGTATCCATCACATACTAAGCGATTTTCTGAGCAAACTGTCAACTCTGACTGGGCTAAAATCTGTGGACTGGACCAGACTAGCTACCAACGAGCACCGACTCGGCCCGACTGCAAATCAGGGCTAAAATTGGTGTTAAAGTTGGGCAGTATAATCCAGCATTAAGTCTCACGTGTTATAAAAGTGAAAACACTAAGCAATTAAATTTTCCTCTGGGATAATGTAGCTATCAGTGTTGGGTAAGTTACTGAAAAAAGTATTTTACTAAATATTACTTCTCTAAAATTGTAATCAAATTACACTATTTATTTTCTCCTTGTTCAATGTCACACAAAGGAAAACATTGCCAGTGGAAATTAAAAAAAAATATGCGGAAAAACATTTTATGCTGTTTTGTAGCAACAATGATAATAATAATAAATAAATACATACATAATGTAAAGTTGACATTTTACAGCTTGTATTCTGTAATCTGTAGTGGAATACATTTCAAAAGTAACCCTCCCAACCCTGACCACAAATTAACACTATAAGCACGTTTACTCAAACAAGTTTTCTCTCTCGCTTTCTGTCTCTATCACACATGCACACCTAATCAGCAGTCCCATGTTAAATCTGGACCACTGACTTCATCATTATCTTCATTTACGCAGTAGGGAGTTCACAGCAGGACAGCAGTGTGTACGCTGATGTGGATTTGAAGAGTAAAAATACCTTTCCACACATCCACACTCTCCACATCCCTCCCTCTCCCTTTTCCCCTTCTATCCCTCTTTACCTCAGTCCATTATACTGTACACACAGAACCACACCCCATCCTCATCAACCTCCTTCAGTCACCTCTATCTGCGCTTAACTATTGTCTCCCCATGCATTCATCACTACCTCCTCTCCTACCACCTCAAGCTACGCTTATCTCTGTCCAGCCGGATGCCACTTCTTCCTCCGCGCCAGTCTTCTCCAGTCCACAGCTCCATTCACACAGCAGGGCTGTGGCAGGCTTTTGCCCCCCAGCAAAGCAGTTTCAGAACACTCTCATTTTCCTCCTGTCCTATCAGCACTGATCTGTTGTCAGTTAACAGGGCCCGGGCTGAGCTCTCGGGCTGTTCCCACTGATCTCCTGTCAGTCATCCAGACCATCCATGTGCTTCCTGGCCATTTCCAGCTGCTTGCTATTCCACACAAGGAGTAATCTGTACAACGCTCAAATTAGCAGAGTAATGGATTCCTGGAGTCAGTGAGGCAGTTTAATGCCCATAAGCCTGCTGCTGTAGAGTACTATGGTCATGTAAACTGCTGGGGGACACAGTGGATCTCATTTCGAAAGACTGCATGTTTAAACTCTAGAGATGGCTAAAACTAGGATTTTGGATCCAACTTAAATCTGGATCGATGATTTCTACTTACAGTAGGAAAACATCAGACACGGGTGTGTTCACTATCTGTCACTCTCTTGACGTTGTGTCGATGTAGTGACACTAGGGTCACTCTTGGGAGCCCCAAACACCTCTGCTTTTTTGAAAAAAGGCCAATGAGAATTGGCAAGTGGAATTTGCATGCCACTCCCCCGGACATACGGGTATAAAAGGAGCTGGTATGCAACCACTCATTCAGATTTTTCTCTTCGGAGCCGAGCGGTTGTATTCAGTGCACTGACTTCAATTCCCTCAAAAGACGCACCTCAAAACTGCTGGATTTACGGCGCATTTCAGCGGCTTCTCCCCCTCTGCACCCGTGGAGTGCAGAGAATGCCCCTGGGCGCTTCGGCAGAGTGAAAATAAGATAGCATATTCTAAAAGAGTATATTTTCATTCACAAAAAGAGCAGCACACACGGTATGTCTTTTTAAAGATGACTTTCCGTTTGTGTGTTATTCCTTGTTGTGGTCGTTATCTCTCCGTTTCTGATGGCCACGATCGCTGTCTTACGTGTCTGGGCACTGCCCACACGGAGACAACGTTCATGGATGAGTCATGTCCTCATTGCGAGAACATGACCATGGCAACGTTGCGGTCATGGCTTGCTTTCGCAAGAACCGGTCCTTCTACCTACGGGTTTGAGGCCGCGTCGGTTTGCAACGGGGGGCTATTTGGGGAAATCAATGGGACCACCTCCGCCGGGCATCCCCCCACGGACCTCCCATTCCCCAGCACGCTCGCTTGCCCCAGTCGGGTTCTCGGATGTGACCGCCG
This sequence comes from Myxocyprinus asiaticus, assembly GCF_019703515.2. Classification (NCBI taxonomy): domain Eukaryota; kingdom Metazoa; phylum Chordata; class Actinopteri; order Cypriniformes; family Catostomidae; genus Myxocyprinus; species Myxocyprinus asiaticus. Next base: position 41,981,114 of record NC_059350.1, on the reverse strand, counting down.
GCTCGTCTTAGGGTGAGTTCGATTTCTCGTTCGGAGCTCGGGAAGACGATGAGTTATCAAGCGCAGCATCGGAGAGTGGGCTCATCCAGTCTGATGCAGAGGCTTCGGCTGGGCTTCCTCCTTCGGGAATGGCCAGCCAGTGTCAGGCCGATGCGGAAATGACGGACATACTTTCCCGGGCGGCCACGAGCGTTGGGCTAGAGTGGAGCCCTCCACTCTCCCCTGAACCCTTGCGGCTCGACGATTAGTTCCTAGGCTCAGGGCGCCGCCCAAGGCCACAGGAACTGCACTCGGCGACCGACCTTGCTCTCCGGGTGATGAAGGTCACGGCACGGTCTTTCGGGCAAGCGATGTCCACCCTGGTGGTCCAGGAGCGCCACCTTTGGCTCAACTTGGACGAGATGGGAGAGGCGGACAAGGCACGGTCGCTTGACACCCCCATTTCCCAGGTTGGCCTGTTTGGCGACGACATTGAGGACTTTGCCCAGCAGTTCTCGGCAGTGAAGAAGCAGATGGAGGCCTTACAACATATCCTGCTCCGGCACGGCTTAAGACCCTGCACCCTGTCTGCTCATCGCCAAGGGCGTCCTCCTGCAGCAACAACACCGGCTCCGCCGCAGCCCGCCCCCGTGACCCGGCCCTCCGCAGGAAGTAGACCCCACCCGTCTCGTGTCCAGCCGCTAAGAACCCGGGGAAGGCTTCAAAGCGCCCCCGAGATGGGTGACCCAGGGGCGAGGAGACCCGCTTCTCTGGAGCTGGTCGACAGACCATTCTATCCCCTGGTGCAGGGCCAGGAGAAGAATCTTTTGTCGGCGCATGCCCAGGAGGCTGCGGCACCCAAAACCCTGAAAAAAGAATGGTTTCCTCATCTCCTGGGTCACATGTCCGGTGCGCACAACCGTCGTCATGACCACCGTCCACCGTCCCATTTTGGCAGGTATGGTGCTCCAGCGGGCGGACTTACCGTTCCTGTGCGCCCAGCTGTAGTGCAAACACGCCCACATGGGATTGGTTCCAGTGGACTACGGGGACGAGATTCCTCCTCCCCCCTCCTCGGCCAATCTTATGGTGGGCAGCAGGAGCCAGGTAAGTGCTTTGATGTCCCTGGACTCAGCACGGCAACGGGGCTCAAGTCCCCTCGACGTGGCACCTCGAGCTCCGCCCCGCCGCAAGGCCCCACCCACCAGTACATCCAACGTGATCATTCCCTTGATCCCACTCGCCCAGAATTTGGGCGCGTGGCTCGCACTTTCCAACCTGTCGCGATGGCTGACCTGGACCGTCCAACTCGGCTACGTGATTCAGTTCTCCAGGGGCCCGCCCAGGTTCAGCGGCGTCCGCTTCACCTCAGTGAATCTGTGCAAGGGCGCGATAGAGCCTGTTCCTCCAGCCGAGATGAAGAAAGGGTTCTACAGCCCTTCATCGTACCAAAGAAAGGCGGTGGGTTGCGACCAATCCTGGACCTGCGAGTACTGAACTGGGCTTTGCACAGACTCCTGTCCAAGATGCTGACGCAAAAACACATTCTAGTGAGCGTCCGGCATCAAGATTGGTTTGCGCCGGTAGACCTGAAGGACGCGTACATCCACGTCTCGGTCTTACCTCGACATAGACCCTTCCTGCGGTTTGTCTTCAAAAGCCAGGCGTACCAGTACAAGTTCCTCCCCTTCGGCCTGTCCTTGTCCCCTATCGTCTTCGCAAAGGTCACAGAGGCAGCCCTTGCCCCACTAAGGGAAGTGGGCATCTGCATCCTCAAATATCTCAGTGACTGGCTAATCCTAGCTCACTCTCGAGAGTTGCTGTGCACACACAGGGACCTCGTGCTCTGGCACCTCAGCCGACTGGGGCTTCGGGTCAACTGGGAAAAGAGCAAGCTCTCCCCAGTTCGGAGCATCTCTTTTCTCGGTTTGGAATTGGACTCAGTCTCGATGACGGCACGCCTCACGAACAAGCGCACACAGTCGGTGCTGAACTGTCTGAAGCCATTCAGATGGAGGACAGTGGTTCCACTGAAACCTTTTCAGAGGCTCCTGGGGCATATGGATCCTCAGAGATGGCCACACCGCTCGGGTTGATGCATATGAGACTGCTTCAGCACTGGCTTCAGACTCGAGTCCTGAGATGGGCATGGCACCGCAGGACACATTGTGTGACCATCACGCAGATCTGTTGCCACCTCTTCAGTCCTTGGATCGACCTTGCATTTCTACGGGCAGGGGTTCCCCTAGAATAGGTCTCCGGGCATGTCGTGGTTACAACAGATGCCTCCAAGACGGGCTGGGGCGCCGTATGCAACGGGCACACAACTGCTAGCTCCAGGACTGGCCCGCGGCTACGTTGGCACATCAACTGCCTAGAGTTGTTGGCAGTACTGCTCGCCCTGTGGAGGCTTCGGTCGTTGATCCAGGGCAAGCACGTGTTGGTCTGGACGGACAACACAGCGATGTAGCGTATATCAACCGACAAGGCGGTCTACGCTCCCGTTGCATGTCACAACTCACCCGCCGTCTCCTCCTCTGGAGTCAGCAGGGCCTCAAGTCGCTACGAGCCACTCACATCCCAGGTGACCTCAACACCGCAGCGGACATGCTGTCACATCAGGTTACCCTCAGGGGAGAGTGGAGACTCCACCCTTAGGTGGTCCAGCTGATTTGGAGTCGATTTGGTTGAGCACAGGTAGACCTGTTTGCTTCCCGGGAATCCTCCCACTGTCTGCTTTGGTATGCCCTGACTGAGGCACCCCTCGGTATAGATGCACTGGCACACAGCTGGCCCCATGGACTACACAAATACACATTTCCCCCAGTAAGCCTACTTGCACAGACCCTGTGCAAGGTCAGGGAGGACGAGGAGCAGATCGTCCTAGTAGCACCCTACTGGCCCACCCAGACGTGGTTCTCGGATCTCACGCTCCTCGCGACAGCCCCTCTATGGCACCCACGACCAGACCTCTGGAATCTTCACGTCTGGCCTACCGCCCACGGTGGTAGACATGATCACTCAGGCTACGGCTTCCTCTATGAGGCATCTGTATGCCTTGAAGTGGCGTCTGTTCGCTAAGTGGTGTTCTTCCCGACGCAAAGACCCCCAGAGATGCGCAGTCAGATCGGTGCTTTCCTTCCTGCACGAGAGGTTGGAGGGGTGGCTGTCCCCTTCCACCTTGAAGGTGTATGTAGCCGCTATTTCGGCTCATCACGATGCAGTAGATGTAAGTACTTGGGGAAGCACGACTTGATCATCAGGTTCCCGAGAGGTGCTAGGAGGTTCAATCCCTCCAGATCGCACCTTGTCCCCTCGTGGGACCTCTCTGTAGTCCTTCGGGGTCTACAAGGAGCTTCCTTTGAGCCCTTGGAGTCAGCTGAGCTTAAGGCACTCTCTTTGAAGACTGCCCTCCTGACCGCGCTCACTTCCATCAAAAGGGTAGGGGACCTGCAGGCATTCTCTGTCAGCGAATCCTGCCTGGAGTTCGGTCCAGGTTACTCTCACGTGATCCTGAGACCCCAACCGGGCTATGTGCCCAAGGTTCCCACGACTCCTTTTAGGGATCAGGTGGTGAACCTGCAAGCACTGCCCCAGGAGGAGGCAGACCCAGCCTTGGCATTGCTGTGTCCGGTGCGAGCTTTACGCATCTATTTGGATCGCACGCAGAGCTTTAGAAGCTCCGAGCAGCTCTTTGTCTGCTTTGGTGGACAGCGGAAAGGAAGCACTGTCTCCAAACAGAGGATCGCCCACTGGGTCATTGACGCCATTGCGATGGCATATCAGGCTCAGGACGTGCCACCCCCTGCAGGGTTACGAGCCCACTCTATCAGGAGTGTGGTGGCCTCCTGAGCCCTGGCCAGTGGTGCCTCCACACTTATCAAAGGTAGCCAAGGATACGGCTTGTAAAACCAATAAAATCACACTGTGTTATTTGAAGTACATGATTGGATTAAACTATCCAATCACAATCCCCTATCAATAGATGTCCAGTTAGTGAACTGACTGAAGAGTCAGTTTGAAAGAGCACACAGAAGAAATTGGGGCTGGAAAAATGTCAAGGAAGCGTGCATGTACATTTAATGAGGATCTTCAAAAAGAGTTTACATTTCTAAAAAAGGAGTCACAGACAGAGCCTAGTAAAGTGTGGTGTGAGATTTGTGGAGCTCGCTTTTTCATCACCCATGGAGGCTGCACTGACATCGCGCAACATGTTCATACAAAAAAGCATGTGGATGCTGCTAAAATTAAGTGTGCCACACCAAGTGTTAGCGATTTTTTTGTGAAGCAAAGTTCAGAATCTGACAAGGTGCACGCAAGTGAAGAACTTTTTGCTCATCATTTTGTTGTGCACTGCCATAATTTTCGGTCAGATGACTGCACTGCAAAATTGATCAAGAAATTGTATGATCCTACATTTTTTCTGCCCGCACCAAATCTGAAGCTGTCATATGCAACGTACTCGCTTTTGTGCAGCTAGACAATCAGACATTACTGCAGCATGGCAACATATGTTTCCTTTCTCTTGTTCCAGCTCTTGAAAGAATACTACACATTCTCAATGGTCTGCATGCATACTTTCTTTCTCAAGAAAAATACCCAAAGTTTCTAAGAGACTTTTTCAGCGATCCTTGCACTAAACCTTGGATTGGCTTCGCACTCAAGCAAACAGACACTTTTAACTGTGCACTGGAGATAGTAGAGCAAGACCACATATCAGCCACAGAAGTGGCTTTGCACATTCATGACCTAAGAAAAGTCTTGCAGGTCAGGCTGGAGGAATCATTCATACCCTCTGACATTAAAAAGCAGTTGGATGCCCTAGTTGAAGCTGGTGACATGCGAGCAGATGATTTCTTTTGTGCAGTGAGAAACTTTTATTCAGCATCGGTGGGTTACCTCCAAAATTGGAGCCGTTCATTGGAGAACACAGAAAAACTTGAGTGGGCCCTACTGAAAGACATCCCAGAGTGTAAAGACATTCAGAGAAGCCTCGAACACTTCTACTCCAGAATCCCTGCTCTCAGTTTGATTGATGAAACCATGCTGTTTGATGAGTGGGCTTGCGCGAAAAACATTGTCACTCGTCGCATCACTGAATGGAACATGAACAAGACAGCCATGTCTGAGAGATGGACAGACGTTTTTCGTGAGCTGGAGAGCAAGACCATCAACTTTGGAGTCTTAGCCAAGGTCGTGGAGTTTGTTTTATGCCTGTCTGGGACATCTGAATCTGTGAAGCGTGTGTTCTCATTAATAAACGCAGCATGGACACCGGATAAATCTCGACTCAGTGTAACAGTCATGAAAGCAATGCTTTTCATACATCTTAATTTTGGACTGGACTGCTCTGCATTTTACGATAAACTCTTGAAAGACAAGCGCACACTGAGAAAAATTGCTGCCAGCGAAAAGTACAAGGTGACAACAGTTACAAATGCGGACCTCTACTTCGCATTGATCTGCACCTAGGTAAGGATGTGTCAATTAAATTTTTGCTGGGAGGGGGCTGTCCCGTTTTCCACAACCATGAATCTGGTCACCCTAGCTCATAATGTCCCAAAGAGGCTTTCTCAGTTCAGTGTACTGGTGACCCAAGAGCAGCTGTCCCCAGATCAGTGTACTGTTGACTCAAGAACTGTTGTGACTAGATCATCTTCATATGTTGATAAAATGGTAATACAAATCAAGCCATAAACATACTGCATTTCCAGTATGTTTTATATGTTATACTTTGACCTGTACAGCAAAATACACCAGAAACATAAATAATACCCCCCATGGTGTTATAAGAGATTTTAGCTGTTCTAGAATTTCAATTAGATTAGCCACGCCCCCTCTTTCCAAAACCCAACACTCCTAAGATATCAAATGAGCTTTATTGAGACTGACATGAGCAGAAGCGGTTGTCAAAAACAACAGCAGCCAAATAGTGCCCTCAGTTGACAACTTTTATGAACAACAGGGTATAAAAATGGCATTAAGCCTCAATAATTCGCTGCAACTACAATACTATGAGAACGTGAAAAATGATTGGCAGGCAAAAAGCATCAGAGACTGCCCACATACACAGTTTTGTTTGCTGTTTAGAGAGTCTAGTGCTGTCCCAGATACAGGTGAGATATCTCTGTACACTTGTTTCATTAATATCTTTCAGGGAGTAGATTTTATTTATTTATTTATTTATTTTATTTTTGCATACCTTTCCATGAAACAAATCACTTACAGAACCTTTAATTACAAGTATCAGTAGCTCATCAGTTCTCAGTATGTCGGACACCTCCGTAAGAGGTGATTCTCAGTTCAGTGTACTGTTGACTGGGAACTGCTGTTAGCAGCTCATCGAGAATGGTTGCGACCAGAGTGTTAAGTCAATTTGTGAACTAGTTGGAGTGGTTCATTGCAAAGAAGTTAGGAAAAGCACATATCACCATTTATAGCACCATTATATTACTCCCGGTTATTGGCTCATTTCAAGTCGAAATGTCAGGCATGCCAGAGAAACAGGTAAAGATAGAGTAACTTGTGGATCAGTGTTGACTTGAGACATGAACTGTTTCAGACTATTCAGTCTGATTTGGTAAACTGTTTCAACTCGTTCACTGAAAAGAACCGGTTAAAAAAAAATGATTCGTTCATGAACTGGACATCATTACACATGAGAACCAGTGACATTTTATGTTACTGATGTCCAACCTGCACCATAGACTCCATATTTGATTTGAGAGCTGCATGATTTGCATAGATAATATTTTGGTCTCTTTATCATATAGTGGTTCGTAATGACAGGATGGTGTTGTATTATGACAAAATTTTCATTTTTGGGTAAACTAGTAAATTAAGGTAAAAGGCATGAAATGAGAAGGTGAATTGTAGATAAGTTGGACCTAGCCAACTCTATCAGTCTTTATGGACTGAAGGAGTGCAGTAACTTGGCTGTCTGTCATCACCATGACAACCATCCACCCCACCCACTCTTTAAACTTCAATGAGGAGTGAGTGTGCAAGTGAGTAAATAGAAGGCAAAGTTCATGAGTTTACAGACCAGATTCTGACACACATGCCCACTACATCTATCATCTCTCTCTTTCTTCATCCATCTTCTCCTCTCCTTTCCCTCATTCTCTCTCCCTCTCCATTTAACATGCAGCCTTTAAATCTCCCCAATCACTCATCCAGCTAAGCTGAGCCCCCTTTCCTGCCATCCCATGGGGCTACTTTACATACAGAGCCACGGATTGAAACAGCAACATTTACGGCACCTCATCAGACGAGCTGGGCCCGAACAAGCATTCAGAACATTTAACATTCCACACTTTTCTGTTTAAAGGCATAATTCCATCCAGACCCAAACTATGAGTGCAGGCCAAGTAAACAGAACGGTGTGTATGATGGCTGATAAAAGACAAAAAAACATACTCTGTGTCTACACTCTAAGTGAGAAATGTGACAATAAATAAATAAATAAATACTCCAAGACTGCCAAGATATAAATATATATTATTTATGTAAATTTGGATGAAATAATTTAGTAAGTCATTCTCACAATCTAATGTGGTACACAAAGTATTAGAAGAAGTAGCCATGCTACCACACTCCCTTTAAGCCAAATACACAATTGTTGCGATTTAATCACTGCAGTGGATGAAGTAATTGTACTTCTGGTCACTAGGACGATTTCTATCTAAAACTTCAGTATAGGAGCTCCATTGTCGTCAATTCCATTGTTAGTTGCTGCTCAAATAAATGTCAGTGGGAATGTATGATGTGAGCTCCACTGTCTTCACTTTCATTGGTAGTCATTGCATCGCATCACCACTCATTTGCAAAAAAGTAAATTCAAATGTGTTGCATTAGTGTTGCTCAAAACGCCAACTCGCACTGAAAACGAATGACCTCTTGTTGTTTTGTTGCTGAAAATTGCTGTCAGTGTGTGAATGGCCCTTCATTATCAAAGACATAGTCTAAACTTCAAGAGAGCGATGCAACAAAACTCACCTCTATAGTTTGTCCCTTCACGTTGCTTGTTCTATTGTAGACAAGGTGTAAGGGAGGGGTTTTGTATTAAAACGAGTCTGGTGCTCCAGATGCGAGAGGTGCTCATGTAATAGTGTAATCCAATGCAGTGAATTAAAAGCACTGGGAAGTTTTCTCTCAGCCCAGCAATAAGAGCTGTGGATTAATCTGCCGAGTGTTTCTGACAGGCATTTGATAAACAACCACTTATCTCTGGGGTAGCTGCACAGGAAGAGAACAAATAAATCATCAGAGAGGGAAAGAGAGAGAGAGAGAGAGAGAGATTGTATGGAATAGGCTTTGTGCCCATGTTTTAGATGAATGACCATGAACATGTATATTCAATTAAACCAGTAGCACAGCGGAGCGGAGGAGCTACCTAAAGTTCCTACATAACAACTTAGTCTACGACTACTCAAGTCGAAAGTAGGCCTATCTCAAATCTTCCCTTTCTTGCTAAGGTTTTGGAACGTGTCGTTGCGACACAACTATACTTACACTTGTCACTCAACAAGCTTTTTGAGCCTTTCCAATCTGGGTTTAGAAAGGGACACAGTACAGAGACTGCCTTGGTTCGAGTCATGAATGACCTGCTTGTATCAGCTGACTCTGGAGCCTCTACCATCTTGGTGTTGTTAGATCTGAGTGCAGCATTTGACACGGTGTGCCACTCCATTCTGCTTAATAGACTTGAGAGTTGGCTCGTTATCTCTGGTACTGTGCTTAAATGGTTTAAATCTTACCTTATGATCGTTCCCAGTTTGTTGTTTCGGGAAACAACAAATCTGACATTGGACAGGTCTGTCATGGTGTTCCTCAGGGATCTGTCTTGGGTCCTATATTGTTTAGCATTTATATGCTTCCTCTGGGGCAAATTATTAGGAATTATGGCTTAGGGTACCACTTTTTGTCCTGATGATACTCAGATCTATATCATCTCTAAGTCCAATATTAATGTTACTTCTAATTTTTTTTCTGAGTGTGTGCAGGAAATAAAAATGTGGATGCACCATCATTTTTTAAAATTGAATTGTTCAAAGACAGAGGTTCTTTTCATTGGCACACCAGCAGCTATTCACAATGGTAGAAATTTCAATTTGATTATGGATGATAGTATCGTAGTTCCATCTACTCATGCTCGTAACCTTGGTGTAATTTTTGATGCTCATTTGACATTAGATTCACACATTGCTAGAATTAGGCCTTTCCTTACATTGCCTGATGCTGAAAGGCTTACTCACGCATTTGTTACTTCCAGGATTGATTATTGTAATGCACTATTTGTTGGTCTACCTGCTAAATCTATCAAACGGTTACAGTATATTCTGAATTCAGCAGCATGTGTTCTCACTTCTACTCCATCATGTCAGCACATCACAGGCATGCTTTATAGTTTGCATTGGCTTCCTGTTCAGTCGCGTATTGATTTTAAAACTCTCACTCTAACTTACAATGCTGTGCATGGAATGGCCCTTCTTATATCTGTGACTTAGTTACCCTTTACATGCCCTCTCTTTCTCTTCATTCTGCTGATTCTTTTACTCTTCAGCAGCCTCTTTGTAGACTAAAATCTATGGGTGAGAGAGCTTTTTCAGTTGCTGCACCTAGATTATGGAATGCACTTCCTCTTGCTGTTAGAGATGCTCCCACATTAGACAGTTTTAAGAAGTTGTTAAAAACCCATCTTTTTAAAATTGCTTATATAGATTGAGATCACTAGTATTTTATTGTATTGATTAGTTCTATTGTATTGTTTAGAATGATTTATTGTTTTGTATTGTATTACTGAACTTTAGTATTTTATTTGTCTTATTTGCATCTGTTTGTAGCGCTTTGGGTACTAGAAAAGCGCATTATAAATAAAATGTATTATTGTTATTATTATTATTATAGAATTTGTGTATGAGCACCACATGCTTCTTGAAGGTGTAGTGTATAATTTTCTAATGTTAAAATACTTCCTCCTATCTCAATTTAATGGGCAGAGACAACTATAAGTAAGTTGTTTGTAGGGTGATTCCAAAAGAGTGTAAGCATTATGGTGCTTTCAACACACACTTTTTGTTTGAGCGGCCTGACATGGCAACATTGGCTCAAAAAATGGTGTGAGTCTAGGGCGGTACTAGCTGCTTTCCGAACAAAGAAAGATGGCAGGAGTGTTTGGGAAACCCCAAACCCTTTTTGTATTGTAATAAAAAAAAAAACTTGTTTTTTGTTTTTTTGTTTTTTTTGAAAGCAACATTTGCATTGCTTTATAGTAGGTTTACATAATATACAATCTCAATTTCCAGAAAAGCTGGGACTTTTGTAAAATGCAATACAAACAAGAATCTGTGATTTGTTACTTCTCTTAAACCCTTATTTAACTGAAAAAAGTACAAAGAAAAGATTTCCAATGTTTTCACTGACCAACTTAATTGTATTAATTGAATTTGATGCCTGCAACACACTCAAAAAAAGTTGGGACAGAGGCATGTTTACCACTGTGTTACATCACCTTTTCTTTTAATTACACTTTTTAATCGTTTGGGAACTGAGGATACTAATTGTTGCAGTTTTGCAAGTGGAATTTTTGCCCATTCTTTCTTGATACAAGACTTCAGCTGCTCAACAGTCCGTGGTCGTCATTGTCTGATTCTCCTCTTCATGATGTGCCATACATTTTCAATAGGAGACATATCTGGACTGCAGACAGGCCAGTCAAGCACACACACTCTGTGTCTATGAAGCCAGGCTGTTGTAGCATGTGCAGAAAGAGGCCTGGCATTGTCTTGTTGAAATAACCATGGACTTTCCAGCAAGATGTCATCTTGATGGCAGCATATGTCTCTCTAAAATCCCAATATACGCCTTCGCGTCTATGGTACCTTCACACATATGCAAGTCACCCATGCCGTGGGCACTGATGCACCCCCATACCATGACAGATGTTGGCTTTTGCACTTTTCGCTGATATAAGTCTGGATGTCCCTTTCGTCTTTGGCACAGAGAACTCAACGTCAATTTTTCCCAAAAACAAGCTGAAACATGGACTCATCTGACCACAGCACACATTTCCACTGTTTTTCGGACCATCTGAGATGAGCTCGGGCCCAAAGAACTCAGTGGCTTTTCTACACAGAATTGATGTATTGCTTTCTCCTTGTGTAATAGAGTTTCAAGTTGCATTTCCTGATGCAGCGGCGGACTGTGTTAAGTGACAACGGTTTTCCGAAGTAATCCCGAGCCCATGCGGTAATATTTAAAACAGTAACATGATGGTTTCTCATGAAATACCATCTGACGGCTCAAGGGTCACACAAATTCAACAGTGGTTTCTGGCCTTGCCCTACACGGACTGATATTTCGCCAGATTCCCTGAATCTTTTCACAATATTATGTACGGTAGATGGTGAAACATCTAAATTCATAGCAATCTTGCATTGAGAAATTTATTTTTGAACTGTTTGACAATTCTCTAATGAGGTTTGGCAACAAAGTGGTGAGCCATGACCCATCTTTGCTTGCTAAGACTGAGCCTTTGGTGGATGCTCCTTTGATACCCAGTCATAATACCCTCACCTGTTACCAATTCACCTGCTTATTGTTGAATGTTTCAAAATGGTGTAACTTGAATATTCTATGAACTTTTCACTCTTATTTTGCCCGTCTCAACTTTTTTTTTAGTGTGTTGCAGATATCAAATTCAAAATTTGTTTATATTTAAAAATGCAATTAATTTGGTCAGTGAAAACATTGGAAATCTTTTCTTTGCACTTTTGTCAGTTAAATAAAGGTTCAGGAGAATTAACAAATCACAGATTCTTGTTTTTATTGCATTTGACAAAATTTCTCAACTTTTCTGGAAATGGGGTTTAGTTTTAGTAGATGTTTTATGAGTGACTGATTTTTAGGGGGCTATTAAATTTGTAATTTTTGAAACAAATTAAGTTGTTGAAATTAACTTAATGTTCTGTGTTCAATACATGTTAAGCTCAATCAACAGCATCTCTGGCATCATATTGATTACCACCAAAAATAATTTTGATTTGAGTTTAGAGCTGTCATTTTTAATTCTTTCACCAGAAACTGCTAGCTATTTTATTAAAATCATATCATTTGAAAAATAGGTGTCATTTGAAAGCTTGGAATTTGGACTTTAAGGTTTGGCGGATGTAACATGAACCAGAAATGTGCCTATATTACTGATGAATGCTGATTTGAATGGGAAAATACAATACACTTGCTCAAATTGTATGGTGCCCATTTATATGAGTGTTATTATGACTTGCTAACAGAGAGAGAATAATGAACTTCTAACAGCAGTAATAATGCATTAAACCAAAATGAGGCAATAAATTAACAGCATGTAATGTACATTAAACAACAAAACATAAAATACAAACCGTAATCATCCGGCCTGCCTACCACTCCCCCCCATTCCTGGAAAGGAAGTCGGCGACAGCCATCTGCGCCCCCGGTCTGTGGACCACCTTGAACTTAAACGGCTGAAGAGCCAGGTACCAACGGGTGATCCGGGCATTGGTATCTTTCATGCGGTGGAGCCACTGGAGTGGGGCGTGATTGGAACAGAGGGTGAAGGCCCGCCCCAACAGGTAGTATCGGAGAGTGAGGACCGCCCACTTGATGGCGAGACACTCCTTTTCTACGGTGTTGTACTTAGTTTCCCTCAACGAGAGCTTAGGGCTAATGTACAGCACCGGGCACTCCTCCCCCTCCACCACCTGTGAGAGTATGGCCCCCAGCCCCCTGTCTGAAGCATCTGTCTGTAAAACAAATGGGAGAGAGAAGTCAGGTGAATGTAAAAACGGCCCCCCGCAAAGTGCAGCTTTAACTTGCGTGAACGCCTGTTGACACTGCTCCGTCCACTGGACCGGGTCTGGAGCTCACTTTTTAGTGAGATCAGTCAGCGGGCTGGTGACGTCCGAATAATCAGGTACGAACCTTCTATAATAGCCAGCCAGCCCCAGGAACTGTCTCACCCCCTTTTTGGTCTTGGGTCTCGGGCAGGTCACAATCGCCACTGTCTTGTCAATTTGGGGACGCACTTGCCCGTGGCCCAAGTGGAACCCCTGATACCGTACCTCCACCTGTCCAATCGCGCAATTCTTCGGGTTCGCTGTGAGTCCCGCTCGGCGCAGCGATCTCAGAACCGCCCTCAGATGTTGCATGTACTGCTGCCAATCATTGCTGTAAATGATGATGTCATCTAAATAGGCAGCGGCGTAAGCTGAATGCGGTCTGAGGATTCGGTCCATGAGACGCTGAAACGTAACCAGGGCCCCAGACAAACCGAACGGAAGTGTCACAAATTGGTGTAATCCAAACGGTGTGGAGAAGGCGGTTTTCTCACGGGAAATTGGTGTCAAGGGGATCTGCCAATAACTCTTCGTCAAATCCAATGGTGAATAAAAACGAGTAGTGCCCAACTGATCACGCAACTCATCAATGCGAGGCATTGGATACGCATCAAATTTAGACACCGCGTTGACTTTTCTATAATCCACACAGAATCGCACAAACCCGTCGCTCTTAGGCACTAGAACAACCGGGCTGGACCAATCGCTGTGGGATTCTTCTATTACTCCCATATCAAGCATCGCATTCAATTCTTCCCAAATGATTTTCTTCTTGTGTTCAGGTAATCGAAAGGGGCGGCTACATACCACGACCCCCGGCTCGGTCTCGATGTGGTGATGGATGAGGTTTGTACGTCCCGGTAGAGGGGAGAACACATCCGCAAACTCCTGTTGCAACCTAGCAACCTCTGCGAGTTGACTCGTGAGAGGTGGTCTCCGCAAATGACCAGGGTGAACTGTTTATGTTTTGAACTCTCCTCTGGTCTGAGCTGAATGAATATGAATGAAACTGGTGTTGAGCGGGTAGAATTCAATGAAGCTGTCAGCTGAGGACATGTGAGGCATCTATTTCTCAAACTAGAGTTTCTGATGTACTTATCCTCTTGTTCAGTTGTATCTGGGCATTTCACATCTCTTTCTGTCCTCGTTAGAGCTAGTTGTCCTTTGTCTTTGAAGACTGTACATCATTATATGAAATCTTCAGTTTTTTGAAAATTTCAAGCATTGTATAGCCTTCATTCCTCAAAACAATGATTGACTGATGAGTTTCTAGTGAAAGCTGATTTTTTTTTTTTTTTTTTTTTTTTGCCATTTTTGACCTATGTGGCAGCGGGGGCGTTGTCAAGCATCTCTCCGGAGAGAGAGAAAGCGGTAAGGGCGCTTACACCTGAGCTAAATTATGTCTAACACCTGTCTCTAATTTCAGTGAGCACGGGGAGAGCGGCATAAATAGAGACACACCGCAAATAGAAGAGAGAGAGAGCCTGGGCACCACAGACCCGAACAAGAAGCAAAGAGTTTTTATTACAAATGATGAGAGTTTATTTGGTGAAGCGGTGTGTGATTGTAGATTAAGTTAGTGCATAACGCAAAGACTGTGAGACTGTAATTGTGCTGCAGAGAGAGAAAATAAATCCTTACCTGAACCAGGAAAGCTGCTTCTCGCCGCCTCCTTACACTGGTGCCGAAACCCGGGATTGAAGTTTGGGTCGAAGATGGATGGCGGACGTCCCGTAGAATCCTCCCAGTTGGCAGAGATCCTCCAAGCCCTCGCCAGCCTACATCAGAACCACCAACAGATGCTGCTTGAGCTCCGACAAGATCAAGACCGCCGGTTTGTCGAGCTCCTGCATGCTCAAGCCGAGGACCGGCAGGCGATCCGGAGCCTCCTCAGCCAGGGGGCATCCTCAGCCGCGACCCCGGACACTCCCACACCATTACCCCCGCCAGCATTACAGAAAATGGGGGCGGCGGACGACCCTGAGGCCTTCCTGGATTTGTTTGAGCGGACCGCCGAGATCTGGGGCTGGCCGCTCGGCCAATGGGCAGCCCGATTGATCCCACTATTGTCCGGGGAAGCCCAGCTCGCGGCTCAACAACTGCCAGCGTCAAACCTCCTGGCCTACGGAGGTTTAAAAAGAGCCATCTTGCAACGGGTTGGTCGCACTCCGGAGGAAAGTCGTCAACTCTTCCGAAGCTTGAAGTTGGAGAGCTCCGACCGCCCGTTTGTCTTTGCCCAGCGGCTCCGTGACGCCTGCCGTAGATGGCTGCTAGCGGGGGACCGCGACGTCCAGGGAATTATCGACCAGGTGGTACTGGAACAGTTCACAGTTCGACTGCCAAAAGGGATGGTGGAGTGGGTCCAGTGCCACCGCCCGGCGTCGTTGGAGGAAGCTATCCGACTTGCGGAGGACCACATGGCGGTGATCCCGAGGGCGGAAGAGCCCTCCTACATTTTCTCTCCTCCCTCTGTTTCTTCCCCCTCCCCTCTCTCCTCTCATTCTGCTCTCTCTCCAGGTCCCGTTCCTGCCCCACGCAGACAAGGACCTCAGCCCCTGAGACCAGTTCCCCTGGTGTGGGAGGCGACACCTTCCCCTATTTCAATGCCCCACCGCTCTCCCCCTCAGGGGGGGCGCCCACTGACACAAGTGCGGGTGTAGCGCTTGGGCCGGCCTGCTGGAGGTGCGTAGACCCAAGCCACTTCCAAGATTAGTGCCCTCTGATGGAGCTGGAGATGGTGGTGCGGGTCTCTGACCTCCCACAGGCTGCCCCCGACCGAGCCGGAGCATACCGGATACCGGTAAGTGTCAAGGGGGGTACTCACCAAGCGTTGGTGGATACCGGTTGTAATCAAACCACTATCCACCAACGCCTGGTTCAACCCGAGGCATTGGTCACAACTAAAACGGTGAAGGTGAAATGTGTACACGGGGATATTCACAAGTATCCGGTGGTGACCCTGACAATTAAATTTCGGGGGAAAAAGCATAGAGTGGAGGCCGTGGTTAGTTCCCGCCTCACCCATCTGCTGATTTTGGGGACTGATTGGCCTGATTTTAGAGTTTTATTAAAGGGAATTTGCGCGGATGGGTCCTGTACAAAAATAGGGAGATGTGTGATGTGCGATGCTCTGGCAGGGGAGGCGGAGCCGGGGCCGTCCCCAGACCAAAGAGGATACAACCCAACTTTTGATTCCAAGGAGCCGTCAGGAAATGGTATTCCAAATGGCTCATTATAATCCCATGGCGGGTCACCTAGGAGAAAGGAAAACACTGAACCATCTAATAGCCCGTTTCTATTGGCCGGGCATTGGCGGCGATGTCCGCAGGTGGTGTGCGGCATGCCGCGAATGCCAGCTGGTTAACCCACCGGCCACCCCAAAAGCACCATTGTGCCCTCTCCCTCTGATCGAGGTTCCCTTTGAGAGACTTGGAATGGACCTCGTTGGGCCATTAGAACAGTCAGCACGCGGACATCGCTTTGTATTGGTCCTAGTGGACTACGCAACGCGATATCCAGAAGCAGTGCCTCTTCGCAACATCTCAGCATGCAGTGTTGCGGAGGCACTCTTCAAAATAATCTCCCAGGTGGGGATTCCGAAAGAAATCCTCACCGATCAGGGCACAACATTTATGTCACGGACACTACGCGAGCTGTACGAGTTGTTAAATATTAAATCGATTCGCACCAGTGTATACCATCTTCAAACGGATGGCCTGGTGGAACGATTTAATAAGATCCTCAAAAACATGATTCGTAAGTTCGTGCACGATGATTCTAGAAATTGGGATAAATGGCTCGACCCCCTGTTATTTGCAGTACGAGAGGTCCCGCAAGCCTCCACTGGCTTCTCCCCATTTGAGCTGCTGTATGGGCAACGCCCACGCGGTGTGCTTGATGTATTGCAAGAAGCCTGGGAGGAGGGACCTTCAAATAGTAAGAATGAAATTCAGTACGTTCTTGATCTTCGGGCAAAACTCCACACTTTGGGACAACTAACACAGGAGAATTTGCTCCAAGCTCAAGAACGACAACGCCGACTGTATGACAGGGAAACTCAGCTAAGGGAATTTGCACCGGGAGATAAAGTACTTGTATTGCTTCCCACATCGAGCTCTAAATTACTCACCAAGTGGCAAGGACCATTTGAGGTCACACGACGAGTGGGGGATCTCGATTATGAGGTTAAACGAACCGATAGAGGGGATGCTCGTCAAATATACCACCTCAATCTCCTGAAATTGTGGAGGGAGGCGGTTCCTGTGAAGTTGGCTACAGTAGTTACCGAGAGGGCGGAGCTCGGACCGGAGGTGAGTTCAAAACATAAACAGTTCACCCGTCATTTGCGGAGACCACCTCTCACCGAGCCAACTCGCGGAGGTTGCTAGGTTGCAACAGGAGTTTGTGGATGTGTTCTCCCCTCTACCGGGACGTACGAACCTCATCCATCACCACATCGAGACCGAGCCGGGGGTGGTGGTACGTAGCCGCCCCTATCGATTACCCGAACACAAAAAGAAAATTGTTCAGGAAGAATTGGATGCGATGCTTGTATGGGGGTAATAGAAGAATCCCACAGTGATTGGTCCAGCCCCGTTGTTCTAGTGCCTAAGAGCGACGGGTCTGTACACTTCTGTGTGGATTATAGGAAAGTCAACGCGGTGTCTAAATTCGATGCGTATCCAATGCCTCGCGTTGATGAGTTGCTCGATCGGTTGGGCACTGCTCGTTTTTATTCGACATTGGATTTGACGAAGGGTTATTGGCAGATCCCCTTGACACCAATTTCCCATGAGAAAACCGGCTTCTCCACACCGTTTGAATTACACCAGTTTGTGACACTTCCGTTCGGTTTGTTTGGAGCCCCGGCTACGTTTCAGCGTCTCATGGACCGAATCCTCAGACCACATTCAGCTTACGCCGCTGCCTATTTAGATGACATCATCATTTATAGCAATGATTGGCAGCGGCATATGCAACATCTGAGGGCGGTTCTGAGATCGCTGCGCCGAGCGGGACTCACAGCGAATCCGAAGAAGTGCGCGATTGGACGGGTGGAGGTACGGTATCTGGGGTTCCACTTGGGCCACGGGCAGGTGCGTCCCCAAATTGACAAGACAGCGGCGATTGCGACTTGCCCGAGTCCCAAGACCAAAAAGGGGGTGAGACAGTTCCTGGGGCTGGCTGGCTATTATAGAAGGTTTGTACCTAATTATTCGGACGTCACCAGCCGCTGACCGATCTCACTAAAAAGGGAGCTCCAGATCCGGTCCAGTGGACGGAGCAGTGTCAACGGGCGTTAGCCGTAAGCTCTCGTTAAGGGAAACTAAGTACAGCACCGTGGAAAAGGAGTGTCTCGCCATCAAGTGGCGGTCCTCACTCTCCGATACTACCTGCTGGGGCGAGCCTTCACCCTCTGCTCGGATCACGCCCCACTCCAGTGGTTCCACCGCATGAAAGATACTAATGCCCGGATCACCCGTTGGTATCTGGCTCTTCAGCCGTTTAAGTTCAAGGTGGTCCACAGACCCGGGGCGCAGATGGCTATCGCCGACTTCCTTTCCAGGAATGGGGGGGGGGGGAGTGGTAGGCAGGCCGGATGCCGCCCCGGCCTGAGTCGGGCGGTGGGGATATGTGGCAGTGGGGGCGTGGTCAAGCATCTCTCCGGAGAGAGAGAAAGTGGTAAGGGCGCTTACTCCTGAGCTAAATTATGTCTAACACCTGTCTCTAATTTCAGTGAGTACGGGGAGAGCGGCATAAATATATGAAATGCATTATAATATATTCCCAAATAATAAAAAAGATATATATATATATATATATATATATATATATATATATATATTCATGTATATTTTGGTTTGTGTGGTATTTTTTACATTGAAATCTAAGCAAATTGTGTGTTTTGAACCACTTTGATAATTGGTTTACAGAGTTACTACAAGTGGTCTATTGGCACCTCCAAGTGGCCTATTTTTGGAAGTACACTTACATAAATCATTATGAAACAAATAGTTGTTGTCATATCCACTTCAAAATTGTGTCAGACCTTCATCAGACATGTGGCTTTGTATCAGATGTATTTTTGGGGCACTGCACATAGTCTTGCACATAAAAAAAAAATGTATTTTTATAAATAATATTTGTGGTCACTATTCAAAATATTTGAATAGCTCTAACAAAATTTGTTATACTACAATGATAACTTTTACTCTTGAATAACAAATGTCTAACTGTCTACTTTCAAAGGAGCCCATCTTTGTGATTGCAGACCAAAGGGTTCAATAACTGGAAGAGTAGAAGACTTTGGGTATGTCGTTTTCAAGCTTATGCACAAAAAGAGGCCGGATGTTAAGTAAGCACCATCAGCCAATAAATTGGCATGACTGTATAAGGGCTTCAGACCACGTGACACGGGATGTGTCCCCATAGCTATTATGCAGCGTCCAAGGGAACCAGGGATACGCTCCACATAACCGAGATGTTTTCCCCACTACTTGGTGCAGGTTGCCAGCTTGAACAGGGCCATGATGATTCGCTTTTGGGTCGGAACCGGTGGCAATCTGCAATAGGCGCAACATCAGGACCAATATTACAGTCCTATGAGAAATGCAACTGCTCCCTTTTGATTGCAATTTCCCATCTTCTGATTGCATTTATTTGTGAAATTAAAATGACAGTAAGCTGGCTAATTTCAATGAATTGTCTCAATACACTCCCCATTTTACCAAAAGTCCATACACATTTCTGTATGGAAAAGGGCAAACTTCTTTTGTGATAAACCAAAACTTATGTGACAAAGTGTTTTTAAAGCATGGCGTCATCACACACACCATTTTTATCGATAAAAGGCCATTTGAATGGAAACAGGCAGAAGATGGAAAATTTCGCAAACATTTTTTTACCCATTTTCACATTGTCGATAACAAAACAGTGCGAAAAGTGGATGGAAACTGGGTTATATTCATGAGTCATATCGTTAGAAAAGTCTCAACTCATAAAGTACAACAAGCACATTCTTTTCATTCACAAACTAGTGTTTTTAGCCATCTTGAGTCACTCTTTGAGAATTTCAAGATATATGCACCGTATTAGGTTGTGTTTGGGATTGTTTTAATCACAATGCTGTGCTGTAAGTAATGATGTGCTATTACCCACATTCTGTTTATGTTTCATGAAGTAATAAGCAAAAATTATTGCCCCCAAGTAACACACATACATAGTTTTGTCACATTTTCATTTATTGCTTCATGAAACATAAACAGAATATGGGAAATGGCAAGTCATTACTTACAGCATGATCCCGAATAAATCCAGCCCCTAAGGATCGTAGCAAGGTGCAGAGATGTTGAAATAACCCTCACAGAGTGACATGAGCTTGAATCTCTCTCACACAGACATGTTGTGTACGCGCACGCTCACTATTTCATGCAAGCAAATAAACCATAACAAATTATTGGTGAAAATATCGTCGGTAAGTCCATTATCGGTGCGATAATTATATTTAGATACATTGTGCATCTCTAGTTTTGTGGCTACACTGTGTATTTTAACGTTTATGGACTAGCCCTATTCACTTTTATTGTAAGTGCCTTATTGTAACTGCAATTTTGTATTTATTATTATTTTTTTATAAAGGAGGGATTATTTTTTGTGGAAATATTAAACAACGTTCCACAAATCCTGTTCTGTACCTGTATTGGACCCGGAGCATTCCTTTAATATTTTCCCTATCTGTTGCCTTTTACATCAAAGCTCAAGCACCGGCAGGATAATCACCTTTTCATACAGTTCCATCATCCATCAGGATGTAATTTTCCTGCAGCTCCACAGTAACATGGCATTTATGGCATAGGTGATTGGCCCAAAAAAAAAAAAAAAAAAAAAACAGTTTTACATCCAGGTATGTATGCACCAGCTGAGCAACTGTCATTGAGAAGAATGGGAATGATAACAGATAGCTCTCTCCTGGGATTACAGACCTCCTTGTTTGCTGCTAGTGGTGCAGAAATTACACCCTGCACCTTTAAATTAGGGGTGTGCAGTGAAGCCATTATCTGTAATTGTATTTGTATCTGTTATTATGACAAAATTATCTGTATCTGTCTCTGTATTCGGATAGAACCAGATGTGGGCGTGGCTTAAACCGGAAGTGTCTCAAAACTCATTTTAATATGTAACTCTCTTACATTCATAGTTTCTGCATAAAAAATATGCCTCGGATAGGCCTATATATTAATAATGATTATTATTATTATTATTATTATTAATTATAATTATAATAATTATTATTATTATTAATTATATTATTGATATATTCTTTCTTTTTTCTCACCAGATGAAGCTGGATATGTAGGCTACATTAACTGTGGAAAGTTTTTTTAGCTTTGGTTTCTCCTGGTATTTTTTTAATTAATATCTGCTGAAAAAGAATTTCGGTTTATGTCTGCAATGTGCAAGTAAATGTCTAAGTTTATGTGCAGTGTGCAAGTATAACAATGTTATTCTGGAGGCTCGAGGTGTTAAGAAATTGTGAAATGTCAAGCACACATTTTGCAACAAATATTACATTTTAACATTTTAATTAAATATTAAAAAGATAAAAAATAATTAAGCCTACAAACAGGTGAAAGCACCGTAAATTTATATCACAAACTTTTATGATAGGCTACACTTGAGGCTTATTTTGTGTGCACATATTTTAATATAATGTGGAGGACATAATTATATAGTTAATTTACATGTGCAGAATTAGCTAAATGCAGTGGAATAAATAGCAAGAGTGAGCCTCTATAAATTTCTAGAAGAGAAAAGCAGGGAAAATGCATGTTTTGTTTTCTCTGCAATCCTTTGTGCATGTGCAGGGATATTCTGAATAGATTTACAAGTATATTTAAACCTCTATGGAGCATTTAAACTGTTTAGGAATAAAGACTAAACCATGTAATTACCTTAATAGGTGATGTGGATATAAATGTGGTCAACTTTAAGAGACAGACAGACGAGCTACGGTATAAAATCATCACTTCCCTGGTCAGGAATTCAACATCGCACTCAGGTTGGTTTATGAATCCTTACATGTGAATTGTATGCAGCAGTTGGTGTTAATGTGTGAGTCATTTTAAGAAGTGGAAAATGTGTATGATTATAGTATCTTAGTTAATGTTACTCTTGACAAGATTACATTTCTGAGATGCACACAATTAACAGAGACTGAAGCGGAGTCAGACCGTGGTCATCTGATGAACATGAAATCCCACCGTGTGCATTTTCATTCATAAGGTTTACACTGTAGTAATATTGGCTTCACAGACTCATCATTTCTTTGTAATTTTGGGTATGTTTATTTAAAATATCTCTTAATACCTGCGCTCGTTGGATGATCAGTCTTCCGAATATTTTTCGTATTATTCGGATGAATTCGTTATTTGTTTTGAAATCATTATTCGTGCCTTTCCGAATAAGGTATTTGGCTTCGGGCACATCCCTACTTTAAATAAAGCAAAACATTTCCATAAAATATTCTTGTGTTTAAATTTCTTACTGTAACTTTATCCCGAGTTGGAACTGACTTTATGGCTCATTAGAGGACAGGAGAAAGGGTCAATATATGTGGCATACATCATTGCAGTTTTACATTTTACCTCCGAGACCTGTTCCACTTAGCATTTCCTCAGATTAGTTATCTCTCCCAAAACTATCTGAAAGTCCCCATAAACAACAAAGCTAGAGAAAAAAAGACAGAAGGAGAGGTAGATGGATAGACAGAAAAAGAAAAAAGAGAGAGAGAGCACAAAGTGTGTGTGTGTGTGTGTGTGTGTGTGTGTGTGTGTGTGTGTGTGTGTGTGTGTGTGTGTGTGTGTGTGTGTGTGTGTGTGTGTGTGTGTTAACATGTCAGAGGGCCTAACCCAAGGCTAAAGCAGCAATTTCTTTTCACACTCCAACTCTGGACAGCACAAAGGGAGACTAGAGAGAGAACGAGCAAGAGAGAGAGAGAGAGTGCACACACCTATCATCAGGCTTTACAGCACAGTGGCCAGATGACTGTCATAACCCATGGTGAGATTTGTGGTATGGTTATTGTAAGGTAGAGGGAGGGCTGCCCGTATGTTTTTCATCCGCTCAGCACTAACTCTCTTTTCAATTTACCTGACAAGATATTTTTATGAGGTTTAGAGAATGCAGTGGCAGCTTGATGTAGAGAGAGGGAATGCTATTTAAAAGTCAGAAGCATGGTGAAGTTGTAGACTGTAATCTGTTAAAATGTGAAAGTAATTATTGCTTTCATTTTTATTTATTGGCTTGCCTTTTTTATCTATAGTAAGAGATTGACAGGGAGGTAGAGGGAAAGTCATGGTTCCCATTCTTTTCGATCAATGAATTCCAACTTTTCATTTGTGACTATGTACATAGATTGCTGGGGCGTATTTCTTTTTGTCTGTCAGGTACCAAATTAATTGATTTAACCTCCTGTTATGGAGTTAAAAACACTGAAATGCATACAGTATCTTAATCTTGTGGCAATGCCTTTGGATTCTCCACAACAATGAATAAATAAATAATACAAAATACATTTCATGATACTTGTTAATATTTATGCAATGTCAGGGTGTTTTGGGTGATTACTAGGGTGTTGCTAGGCCACTATGCAACCTAGTCTTATAGAATGAATGTTACTACTGTATAACAAAATGTTTAGCAAACTGAGTTATACGTGCCTCTTTCTAAGTTTTGCTGCAGTTTCCTGGTGAAATGAACACTAGAGGCACTACAACATCTGTGCGTTTCATTCACTTTCACACAAATCACGGGTACTATGGCTGTTTATGACTTTATAAACACTTATTTTACACCCTAGTACTCACACACAGCTACAGTATGTTATTATATCAAAACTCTTTTACATTAACGCATCATTTGTAAAATGATATATTTTAACGCTAGTATTAAAGAGCCACCTACATTTACACAATTATTCTAGTATAAGTAACTTCCGCGGTAGCTCACCTGATAAAGTGTCGCACTTTGAACTCAGAGACCCAGCGTCGAACCCAGCCAAGCATGCTCTAAACGAAAGTGAAAGTGAAGTGAAAGTGCCATAGAAGTAACATGAAATGATGTGGTTGCTTCAGTAAATGTGCTTTTCCTTGTCAAATTTGCTTTTAAAACACAATCGGATAGGTTTAGGTGTTGGTTTAGGGTAAGGATATCTGTTTTGTGCACCTCTTATTTATCTTTTAGGACACTATTGGTTAGGTTTAGGTTAAAGTTTTAGGTTAGGGAGGTACATTTTACTCTTTATAACATCCACCTAATATTCGCCTTAAAAATCTTGCTTGATTACAACATCATTTCATTTGCTTTTGACGTGTAATGAAGCATGCAATTTTGATTTACAAAAATGTTGCCATTGTAGGGCTGCAAAGTAAGCTCAGAAAGTAAAGACGCTGACTACCACACCTGGAGTTGCAAGTTCGAATCCAGTGACTCCAGTCAGGCTTCCTAAGCAACTAATTGTCCCGGTTGCTAGGGTGGGTAGAGTCACGTTGGGTTAACCTCCTCGTGGTCGCTATAATGTGGTTCTCGCTCTTGATGAGGTGCGTGGTGAGTTGTGCGTGGATGCTGTGGAGAATAGCGTGAAGCCTCCACACGTGCTAGGTCTCCGCGGTAATGCGCTCAACAAGCCACGTGATAAGAGGCACGGATTGACGGTCTCAGACGCGGAGGCAACTGAGATTCGTCCTCTGCCACACAGATTGAGGCGAGTCACTATGCCACCACGAGGACCTAGAGCGCATTGGGAATTGGGCATGCTAAACTGGGGAGAAAAGGGGAGTGACTACGCTATAATATGGTTCTCGCTCTCGGTGAGGTGCGTGGTGAGTTGTGCGTGGATGCTGTGGAGAACAGCGTGAAGCCTCCACACGTGCTAGGTCTCCGCGGTAATGCGCTCAACAAGTCACGTGATAAGATGCACAGATTGACGGTCTCAGACGCAGAGGCAACTGAGATTCGTCATCCGCCACCCGGATTGAGGCGAGTCACTACGCCACCACGAGGACCTAGTGCGCATTGGGAATTGGGCATGCCAAATTGGGGAGAAAATAATTTATTTAATTTTATTAAATAAAAAATAATGAAAATCACCGACAATGAATTTCATTATCGATTAGTTGGATATTTGTGGCGAGCACGGAGAAGCTCCATCAGTGACGTAACTTTACAGCCCAGTGAAAAATGTGTTGCGTGATAACTCGTTTGAAACACAACGGAGAAATACAATTTATAGTAGAGCGGTTGCTGAATCAGGTGCGTTGAAAGAGGGCTTGTGCTTTTTCATGCGCTTAAGACTTGTTTCTCTTCAGTGCATAACATTTTATTACTATTTTCTATGTTTTGTAATGTAAACATGTTATGAATTCAAAATCAGGTGCGTTTTCATTTTGCAAAACCATTTGTCTTTACCACAAGTGAGTTTCCGTTAAACTTTACAGAGCACGCGAGCGCGTGCATCCACGTCAGTCAAACTGACTGCAATGGAGAAAGGGAGTGCAATCATTTTGATTATACGCGTGCAACATCATTCAATTATGCATCTTTCATGGATGTCACAATATCTCAGAGGTCCAGTGTGCCGGCTTTTAAAGTGTTTTAGGTTTCTTCTCATCATGTAAGTGCATGCAATACAATGAGCTTAGGACGTCTAGACAAAAAAGTCTAGAATGAGACTTTTTAGCGTGAGAGTGAATCTGATGATTGTTGTATTTAAACTGTATGCTGATTATAATGTATAATAATGCTAAGGGTCCTGATATGTGATAGTCCTTATAATGACAAATGAAATGTCTGATTTAACCAGTAAATTTATACTATTGCAAGTATTATTTTACTGGATATACACTACAATTATAAGTGTTTTTATTTTTGTTTTTTTTGTGGAAAATAATAGTTTAGAAACATGTAATGAGGGACTACACTTTTTTAAAACTTACAATATGAATTTTAAATACTTCAAATGTATATAATCAGTAACATAATTATGTCTTTTTCAGCTAGGCAGAATTATTATTATTTTTATTCTGGTGTAATTTTGCCATCTGCAGGGCTGATTTTTTGTCCCACTCCATCCCCGATGGACATTTTTACTCTTTAATGAATAGTAATTTTTGTTAAGCTTTACAAGTAAAGGAAAGGAACTGTGAGGCAGAATCAAGTTGTTACAAAATGTTCTAGCATTGTGTTGCTTAATTTGGCAACACTTTACAATAAGGGTACATGAATAATCATGAATTAATACTTACTTTGAATTAATGATGAGTTAACGCATGGACTAATCAAGAACCAATGAAGAGCTAACCTTAACTATGGCTGGAGTCATATGGATTCAAACATGAATAACGGCCACCTTATTACATGTTAGTACATGTTTGATTGTTAATGCATTAATTAACATTTGAAAGTAAACTCCCAAAATGTTACATAAAATTTTTGTTACATTAAATGTTAAATCAAACAGGCTTCATAAGAAAGAATATGCAGTACTTCAACCTTGAATTAAACATGCATTATTTATTATTTTATAATTTTACTAACTTTTGCTGTCTGCAGTTTCACCACAAACATCATAAGATGACACAGGATTATTATTTTATTGATCCATTATTTACATAGATCGTCCTTATCAAACAAAGAAAAACACATTAATAATTGTCGATCATTTGTTGAACTTCATCCAAAACGAGTGCAGTTACCAAAATTTTTGCCTGGAACTACAGTATGTGGCGAGTTTGTTTCTGGCAGTGCACTTATAAATGGCACACTCTACTGTCGGTGTTAGCTGTTTGCTACACTTCTCTGTAATACTGCCATTTTAATCCGAAAATATTGGTTGTTTTATTAATGTAATTAATAAGTCAGTGTCACACACATCATGTTATGTGCAGTATGTAAATGTATTTTGTTATTTGTTTTATGTACCAAAATTAGCCTATAAGCACTGACACCCAGTGAGATGGGGAGAGACGATATAAATCAATATAAATAATCTAAAAGTGTCTTGTATGCCTGTACGGGTAAGTTTCGGGTTTCCTTTGAGTCTGTATATGTCACAAACGCAGGGATGGAAGACAAAATAAATATTTTATTTATAGAAACAAAATACAACAAAAACTCTCACAATGGAGAAAAAGTAAAATGAAACAAACTAGATATCACTAGTCTTCAAGAACCGACCGAGGGCTATTTTAGCCGAACCGACAGACAGTACACATATAGACCAACTAACAAACAAAACAATTCAGCACAGGACAGAACACAAGTGGGACTTAATTAGGGAAAGATAGATAGGGAGCAGGTGCTGCCGATAGTTAACTGGAGAACGAGGTGTTGCCCGGGCAACGGAGCTGGCATTTTCCATGTGGCTGCAAGACACAAGAGGTAGTGAGAGACAAAATAAACACAGGAAAATACTCAGACAAGACAGACAGACAGTCAGGGGAGGCACAGTCAGGCCAGACTGTGACAGTATATGTTTAAAAAGAGATTTAATTCGATATAGTTTACTTGCATTTCATATTTCTTTAAAAAGAGATTTGATTTAATTCATGAAGTTTACTTAATATGCATATTTATTTTTTTTATATGATTTTTAAATGTTTTAATATAACACTACAATTTATTAATAAGAAATTGGTGATTAAAAGAAAATACTACTTTTATTAAAAATTTTTGAGATGGGAAAATATGCATAGGCCTATTTATTTATTTATTTATTTATTTCTGATGAAGTTTGTGGCAAAAATGAAGATAGCAAAAGTTAGTATAAAAGAATTAAATATTAAATAATGCATGTTTAATTCAAGGTTGAAGTTCTGCATATTTTTTCTGATAAGGCCTGTTTGATTTAACATGTAATGTAACAAACATTTGATGGAACATTTTGAGAGTTTACCATCAAATGTTAATGGATGCATTAACCATCAAACATGTACTAACATGTAATAAGGTGGCCGTTATTCATGTTTGAATCCATATGACTCCAGCCATAGTTAAGGTTAGCTCTTCATTGGTTCTTGATTAGTCCATGCGTTAACTCATCATTAATTCAAAGTAAGTATTAATTCATGATTATTCATGTACCCTTATTGTAAAGTGTTGCCAAATTAAGCAACACAATGCTAGAACATTTTGTAACAACTTGATTTCATTGTGCTCTGTCAATTTAAATTTGTAAAATGGAAGTTTATTTAATCCATTTGAGTTGGGACTACATTAATACTTTTTGTATTGTTAATGCATGGGACTCGAAAGGGAGAGTAAATGTTAAAATTAGGTGTTATTTTATGTGTTTTTGTGCAATATTAATATATAAAGGGGGATACTTGTTAGTGTTTAATATTTTGTTATATTGAGATTTAGAAGAGTTTCTGTTATGTTGGTTTTATTGGGGTTACCTATATAGTGAAAAGTACAGCTTGAGCTAACGATGAGTACAGTTAGATGTTGAAATTGATTGCTCGCTTTGTTGAGCAAATGCTGTGCTAACCACAGCTTAGTTACTAAACTACACTCTGTATTACTTCCAACCAGCATATATTTAGAATGCTAACATTCACTTTCACTAGTTATTACATAAAGAAATAGATTCTTTAAAGAGATTTATTTGAATTACATTGAAATGTTTAATTTTGTTGGGTTTATCCAATTCTAAACTAGGTTCTTTCTACACAAAGTGTTTGTGTTGAGATTACGTATTAATTTTAAGTTAAAAAACAAATTTCAAACATGTTGAACCACTGTCCACGACTGAATCAAGTTCAGCCAAAGAGCTTCTTTTTTTTTTTTTTTAATGCACTAATACATTTGAAAACGTATTAATTCAGCTGCATTTACACCTCTCATGCAGTGGCGCCTCCAGGATTTTTTTATGGGGTGGCCAGAGGGGAACAGTAAAAATTCTAGGGTGGTACACCAATAAATGTGTGTGTATATGTGTGTATATGTACTGATATATATATATATACACACACACACACACACGCATGGTTGGGGAGTAACGAAATACATGTAACGGGAATACGTATTTAAAATACAAAATATAACTAACTGTATTCCACTACAGTTACAATTTAAATCATTGGTATTTAGAATACAGTTACATTCAAAAAGTATTTTAATTACTGAAGAGATTACTTTGCATTTTATTGTCATTTGTTTCATTTAATATTTAGTCCTTTCACATGGAAAAATGTATACATATAAATGATGCAATCCAAAGTGCATTTGAACAGCGGTGAAACACTAATGATGTGTTACAGTCATACGAGCAGACAGAGAGGTAAGTTTGAAGTAAGTTTGGAGCAGAAGAAATAGAAATAAACCTAGTGTAAATTGTCAGCTTTATGCTAAGCTAAAATGCTATTTCTAACCATTTTACATGCACATGTTACCAGGCACGATCATATTTTTTTATCAAGAAAATT
The DNA here is from genome assembly GCF_019703515.2 of Myxocyprinus asiaticus. Lineage (NCBI taxonomy): Eukaryota > Metazoa > Chordata > Actinopteri > Cypriniformes > Catostomidae > Myxocyprinus > Myxocyprinus asiaticus. The sequence goes on along the minus strand of NC_059350.1, from coordinate 41,951,779 downwards.
CACATTGGATCATAATTTCTTTTTTTTTTTTTTAGTAAGACCTTTGATATTATGGCAAAAATATCATTCTTGATAATAATTGTACTGTTTTCCTGTAAAAATATCTAAAACTCCTTAAAACAAGATCAATTTGATTGATCTTGTTTTAGAAACAATGTATAAGATATTTAGGTTTTTCAGAGAATGTATTTTTAACATGTGTATTTTGTCTTACTGTACTGGCAGAGTTTTTATAGTCAAAACAAGTGAAAAAATCTACCAGTGCTGAAGAAATAATCCAAAGTATTTAGAATACATTACTGACCTTGAGTAATCTAACGAAATATATTACAAATTACATTTTACAGCATGTATTCTGTAATCTGTAGTGGAATACATTTCAAAAGTAACCCTCCCAACCCAGTGTGTATATATATATATATATATGTCATTACATCATGATGGCGCCGCGGATGGCCGCCTCAATGTGGAGCGCTTCTATTGTTTTGTTATTTTTGTTTGTTTGTCCTGTGTTTAGTAATCTTTTTTCTGTCAGTTTTACCAGAGACAAACTGCTGAACATTCGACAGCATACACCAGTCAATCTTTTCCCGGATTTTGAATATTCTGACATTTTGTTTGACATTTTAGTCGGAGGCACAGCTGTTTTGTTTAAACGCGCTATGAGACGCAGGCAAGGGAGATGAGCAGGCGCGCTGGTCAAACTCCGTCGGCGGGGCTTTCGAACAACGCTGCCAAGCATTCATCTAGCAAATCTCCGCTCTCTCCCTAACAAAACAGATGAACTACATCTCCTCACCCACACAAACAAGGACTTTTCAAACTCTGCTGCCTTGTGCTTCACAGAAACCTGGCTGAGTGAAGCCATTTCGGACAGCGTGTTACATCTGTCGGGATTTCAGCTGTTCAGAGCGGATCGCATCGCGGAGTTAACGGGGAAAACGAGAGGTAGTGGAACATGCTTTTACATCAATGAAAGTTGGTGTACAGATGTAACAACGTTAAAGAGGATGTACTGTCCTAATTTGGAAGCACTCTTTATTAACTGTAAGCCTTTCTACTCGCCGCTGGAGTTTTCCTTGTTTATTTTGGTGAGTGTGTATATCACGCCAAACACGTGTTTGAATGCCACGCTGCAACAGCTGGCTGATCAAATCACAGACACGGAACAACATTACCCGGACTAATTTATTATTATTCTTGGGGATTTTAACAAAGCAAACCTCACATGTGAACTGCCCAAATACAACAGCACATTACATGCCCAACCAGAGACAGAAATATACTGGATCATTGCTACACAACAATAAAGGATGCATATCGCTCCTAGAGCAGCTTTGGGACTATCAGATCACTGTCTAGTTCATCTTCTTCCAACCTACAGACAGATATTAAAATCTGTTAAACCTGTATTAGGGACTGTAAAGATATGGACCAACGAAGCAGAGCTGGAACTTCAAGCCTGCTTTGACTGCACTGATTGGAGTATTTTTGAGGCTGCAGACACCAATCTGGATGAGCTCACAGATACTGTTACATCATATATCAGTTTTTGTGAGGATATGTGCATTCCTACTAGGACTTATTTAACATTACAATGACAAACCATGGTTTACAGTGGAACTCAGGCAGCTTCATCAGGCCAAAGAGGATGCTTACAGAGTTGGGGATAAGGTCTTGTACAATCAGGCCAGGAACACACTGAATATGGGAATCAGAGTGGCTAAAAGGAGATACTCTGAGAAACTGAAAAACAAGTTTTCAGCGAACGACCCTGCATCAGTGTGGAGTGGCATGAAACAACTTACGAATTACAGGACTCCTGCCCCCAACCCTGTGATGGACCAACAACTGGCTGATGACCTGAATGTGTTCTACTGTAGATTTGAAAGGCCCAATCTAACACCCACTCTGACCTTCACTTCACACAAACACCAACACCTCCTGCAACCCCCCTCCTCCCCCCTCCTGCTACTCAACCTGCACTTAAGATCTGTGAAGATGATGTGACAACATCATCTTATCCTTTGTTGTCTTTCGACAACAAAGGATAAGGAAAGCACAGGGCCCAGATGGCGTTTCACCTGCATGTCTTAGATCCTGTGCTAACCAGCTGGCCCCCATCTTCAATAGATCACTGGAGCAGTGTCCCATGCTGCTTCAAACGTTCCACTATCATCCCCATCCCAAAGAAACCAAAAATCACAGGACTTAATGACTACAAACCTGACATCTGTGGTCATGAAATCATTTGACAGACTGGTGTTGGCCCACCTGAAGAACATCACTGGACCCTTTCTAGATTCCCTTCAATGTGCTTATCGAGCAAACAGGTCTGTGGATGATGCAGTCAACATGGGATTGCATCATATCCTGCAACATCTGGACAGACCAGGGACATATGCAAGGATCCTTTTTGTGGACTTCAGTTCAGCTTTCAAAACCATCATCCCAGCTATACTCTAGAATAAATTACACCAACTCTCTGTTCCCATGTCTGTCTGTCAGTGGATTACCAGCTTTCTGACGGACAGGCAGAAGCTTGTGAGACAGGGGAAACTCACTTCAAGCACCTGTACAATCAGCACTGGTGCCCCCCAGGGATGTGTGCTCTCCACACTACTCTTCTCCCTTTACACCAATGACTGCATCGCCAAGGACCCCTCTGTCAAGCTCCTGAAGTTTGCAGATGACACCACTGTCATCGGCCTCATCCGAGATGACAATGAGTCTGCATACAGAAGGGAGGTTAAACAGCTGGCTGTCTGGTGCAGCCAAAACAACCTTGAGCTGAACATGCTCAAAACGGTGGAGATGATTGTGGACTTTAGGAGGAACACCCCAACACTGACCCCCCTCTCCATTCTAAACAGCACTGTGGCAGCAGTGGAGTCATTCAGGTTCCTGGGCACTACCATCTCACAGGACCTGAAGTGGGAGACCCACATTGACTCCATTGTGAAAAAGGCCCAGCAGAGGTTGTACTTCCTTTGCCAGCTGAGGAAATTCAACCTGCCACAGGCACTGCTGATACAGTTCTACTCAGCAGTCATTGAGTCTGTCCTCTGCACTTCAATAACTGTCTGGCTTGGTTCGGCTACGAAATCAGACATCAGAAGACTACAAAGGACAGTTCAGAATGCTGAGAGAATTATTGGTTGCCCCCTGCCCCCCCTTCAAGAACTATACAGTTCCAGAGTGAGGAAAAAGGCTGGAAAAATCACTCTGGACCCCACTCACCCTGCCAACTACCTTTTTGAACTGTTGCCTTCTGGCCGACGCTTCAGAGCTCTGAGCACCAGAACCGTCAGGCACAGGAACAGTTTTTTCCCTCAGACCATCCATCTCATGAACAGTTAAATTGCCCCATTGAGCAATAACTATGTGCAATACACAGTTTAGTCTTTCTTATATTTATCTAAAACATCCAACCTCTTCTGCCATTTCATTCCTCTGAAAAAAAAAAACAAAAACAAACATTTGCACTGTACATAACAGATTTGTATTTACACTGTACATAACAGATTGTATTAGATTTGCACTACCCATGTGTATGTGTGTATGTATGTGTGTGTCTGTACGTATGTGTATAATTTGTTTTATTTTTTTATTATTATCTATGTCTTGCTGCTGTTTTTGTATAGTTGCACACTGGAAGCTCCTGTCACCAAGACAAATTCCTTGTATGTGTAAGCATACTTAGCAATAAAGCTCATTCTGATTCTGATATATATATATATATATATATATATATATATATATATATATATATATATATATATATATATATATATTACATATATACTGTATAGTCCCCTTATTCAACCCTGCCCCTTCTCCGCGCTCCGCTCTTCCATATTTGTCATCTAACTTCCTGTTTGTATTGAAGCTACTGAGAAGAGTTGATCAAAATGGATTATGTGTAGGAGCACAGAAAGTATTTTTCACCAATAGTTGATGGTGTGAGTCCACAGCACCCCTTTACTATGTGAAAATGCTCATGAGGTGTTTTTTTCTGTCACTTTAAATGTTTGTTTTTACCACACCTGTGGAGGTAAATTGGACCTGGCAGATCATATTCAGACAGCTATGACACACTGCACTTTTTCATAATACAAGTGTTTAATTGTTATACATGTAATTCTGTTTCAACTTGTTAATAATTTGTATTAAAATGTGTAGTTGATATGAAATTTCCAACAGTGACAGCTCATATTATTACACATGCAAGTTCAACATTAAAGAAAATTTAAATTGTACCTTTTAAAATTCATTTGTCACCCTAAATTTGTTGTAAATGGAATATAAAATAAAACATACACTTTAACATGTGCATGTGTGTGTATAAATATAGTGACACCACTTCCCCGTCCCGGTTTAACGCTCAAAAAAATCTGCTCACCTGAACTATAACGCCATTGGTGAATGACATGAGAATATGGTCAAGGGTGTCGTACAGAGATATTTTAAATGACTTTGTGTTGTCTCTTGGAGTTTCATGAGCACAGAGGCACATCAGTATGTCCACAGCTTGAAGGTAGGATCTTGTGTATTTATGAATGAAGTACTCTTGTTCTAAAATCTCCCTGCTCTGCTTCCAGTTGTTATGACATCCCCTGAACACTTTAAAATACTCATGATAGCTTCTGACAACTCTATAACCTGTAAATCCACTTCACTAGCTAATTACACTTTGATATCAACACCACAGATATCTGTATAGAACCGCCATAATGAAAGTTCCGAGACAAAATTTTCAAGATGGCTGTGCACTAGTTTCTCTGGTGCATAAGGTGAATATGAGCATGCATTTGATCTACACACGCTTCATTCAGCCAAAGAAATTTGCGTTCTTGCGCAATTTAAAATTAACGGTCATTAGGAGACAGACAACTCTTTCCTCAATAAATAATTACTTCTAAATGTGAGTTTAACTATAGTCTAAATATTAATAATTTGATACAGATTTGGCTCATAAAATCGAAAAGAATATGATGTGTAAGTTTAACAGAGAGGTTTTCTGCTTATTGGCTACAACTGAAGAGAAACAGATATGTCTCCACTAAACTGTACAGTAAGAAATTAACATTAGCCTGGTTAAGGGTAATTAAATGGTTTATTTAATGTTTATTAAATTTTTTATGTCTGTCAATACATTTCTGATTCAAAAAACTCTTGATTGTGTTGGAGTCATTGGTTATTTGTAATAATTTCCTTTAATATCTGCATATTAATGGTGCTGAGGAAGTTTTTAGGAAGCTGAAAAACAAGGCACAGTTTTCAGTGTTGAAGCACAGAAGGGTTGCAGAAAGGATATATAATATATAAAATACATGGCTGATTTTAATGATTATATACTAATTATAATTCATTATAATAAATAATAAATTTATCGATGGCATTTCTGTTTATTGAGGTTGCAGCATGGTTTCAGAAAGGATCTAGAAATTAAGAGGTTAAGGGAACGTTGCGGACCATTTACAACCTAAAACAAACGTTCTATTTCCGTAAAGAAAATTTCCAGGGAAAACAAAAACCTACCTTAAAGCTCTGTTCTGGGATCGTTCTGGAAACCAATAATTGTTAGTTGCGGAAACTTGCTAGATTAATAATAATAGGCTAATGGTCATGATGATGATGTAAACTCACTTTCTTCATAAAGAGGCAATAGCAGGATATTAGATTACTATAGCATGTCCTTTAACATGATTGAACAATCACATTGACTGGCTGCTGCATTATAAGTGAACATATGTGACTGGGCATACAAAAGTAGCTGACTGTAAATGTGTTTCTACACGCTGCCATTAACAGGAGCACACAACAACGCGCATCTTAAATTATCAACAAGCAGCAGATGAAGTTTGTTTCCCACGATTGTAATTCCGGTCTTAATATATTTATACCACCTCTGTGCATTAAATAGTCTGTATGCACATTTTCATTGTAAACCATATGACGTTTCAGATGCTCCGTTTCTCTACGTCGAGAAAAAACACAATGTTTTTTTTATTATTATACTAAATTATGATAAAACAGTTATACACCTTCCACGTGGAACCACACTTGGACGAATGGGAACAAAAAGTAGGAAAGCTAATTCTTAATTCTTTTCAAAATAAAACTAGGCCTGTTTGTTTAAGGACTACAAATTCATCTTACATCTGACTTCATATTTACAGTTACAGCAAGTCTTTACAGTGCATACAGTGACTTGGTTCACTTGGGGAAAATCTAATTTACAAGGTAAAGCGTTTGGTGAAAACTGTTGTATAAATGTTTACATGGTTGTTTTGTCCAAGAGCTTGTTTTGTCATTGTCAAGTTCACAGTGCTCCTCTTACAAGCACTGATGATTGGAGGTGCCACTGCTCTCATGCACACTAAAATGTCGTTGTCTTTCACTGAAAACTGAGCATTTCAAAAACGTTCTCCATTACAGCTTATTTTGGAAAACAATGCCATTAGGGACCTGAAAACAGAGTTTTAAAACAAAAATGGATTAGTGTGGATGTGGGCTAGACTGTTTTTCTTAAACATGGTTCCCTATCTGTCACTCACTCGACGTTGTGTCGATGTAGTGACACTAGGGGTCACTCTTTGGAGCCCGAGACACCTCTGGTCTTTGATAAAAGGCCAATGAAAATTGGCGAGTGGTATTTGCATACCACTCCCCCAGACATACGGGTATAAAAGGAGTTGGTATGCAACCACTCATTCAGATTTTCTCTTCGGAGCCAAACGGTCGATGTTTACTGAGCTGACTGTTCATTCACCTCTGCTGGATCTGACGGCGCATTTCAGCAGCTTCTCCCTCCTCTGCACTGGTGCACTGCAGAGAACGCCCCTGGGCGCTTCGGGGGAAAAAAAGAGAGTATATTTTTCTAAAAGAGTATATTTCTCTAAAAGAGCGGCACACACGGAACGTCTTTAAAGATGCCTTTCCGATTGTGTGTTATTCCTGGTTGCGGTCGTTACCTCTCAACTTCTGACGGTCACGATCGCTGTCTTTCGTGTCTGGGCGCGAACCATGCGGAGACAGCATTCATGGATGGATCATGTTCTCACTGTGAGAACATGACCATGGCAACGTTGCGGTCGTGGCTTGCTCCCCGCCTCGGTCCTTCTACCTACGGGTATGAGGCCAGCGCGGCTAGCACTGGGGGTGATTTGGGGACCCCAATGGGACCACCTCTGCTGGGTATCCCCCCACGGACCTCCCATTCCCCAGCACGCTCGTCTGCCCCGATCGGGCTTCCGGATGAGTCCGCCGACTCGTCTCATGGCGAGTTCGACCTCTTGTTCGGAGCCCGCGAAGCTGATGAGCTCTCGAGCGCAGCATCGCAGAGCGGGCTCGTCCAGTCGGACGCAGAAGCCTCAACTGGCTCCCCCCTCGGGTGCAGTTGCCCAGTCACAGGCTGATGCGGAAATGACGGACATGCTTTCCCGGGCAGCTCAAGATCCCGCACCCTGCCTGCTCGTCGCCACCGGCTCCGCTGCAGCCCGCCCCTTCAGCCTGGCCACGGCGTGGAACCCACCGCAGGAAGCAGATGCCACCCGTCTCACGGCCAGCCGCCAAGAACCCTCGCAAGGCTTCGAAGCGCCCCTGAGACGGGCGACCCAGGGATGACGAAACCCACCTTGGAGCTGGTAAGCAGACCACTCCATCCCCCGGTGGAGGGCTGGGAGGAGAATCTTTTGTTGCTTTTTAATTTAATTTCACTGCATGCCCAAGTGGTTGTGGTATCCAACAGTTCAGAAAAAGAGCGGTTTCCTCGTTCCCTGGGTCACGTACCCGGTGTGCACGGCCGTCATCACAACCACCATCCACCTTTCCATCCTTGCAGGTTTGGCGCTCCAGCGGCAGCCTCCCCGCCCCTGCGTGCTCAGCTGTGGCACAAATCTGCCCCCGATGTGACAGTCTCCACAGGTCACGAGGACAGTCCTCTTCCTCCCCCGTCCCAGGCTGTTCCAGGGGTGGTCACAAGGAGCCAGGTAAGTGCTTCGATGTCCCTGAACTCAGCACGGCCACAACATGGTGTGGCACCTCGAGCTCCGCCCCGCCGCGAGGCCCCACCTGCCGGTACGTCTGACGAGATTGTCCCCTTGGTCCCCCTCACTCAGAGCTTGGATGCATGGCTTGCTCTTTCCAATCCGTCACGATGGCTGATCCGGACCGTCCGACTCGGCTACGCGATTCAGTTCGTCATGCGTCCGCCCAGGTTTTTGCCTCCACCTCGGTGAAGGGCGAGAACACCACTACCTTGCACGCAGAGATCGCTACCCTCCTACGGAAGGATGCAATAGAGCCTGTCCCTCCGGCCGAGATGAAGAATGGGTTTTACAGCCCCTACTTCATTGTACCGAAAAAAGGCGGTGGGTTGCGGCCAATCTTGGACCTGCGAGTACTGAACCGGGCTTTACACAGACTCCTGTTCAAGATGCTGACGCAAAAACGCATTCTGGCGAGCGTCCGGCATCAAGATTGGTTCGCGGCGGTAGACCTGAAGGACACATCCTTCCACGTCTCGATTCTACCTTGACACAGACCCTTCCTGTGGTTTGCAATCGAGGGTCGGGCGTATCAGTACAAGGTCCTCCCTTTCGGTCTGTCCTTGTCCCCTCGCGTCTTCACGAAGGTCGCAGAGGCAGCTCTTGCCCCGTTAACGGAAGTGGGCATTCGCATTCTCAACTATCTCGACGATTGGCTAATCCTAGCCCACTCTCAGGATATGCTGTATGCACACAGGGACCTGGTGCTCTCGCACCTCAGCCGACTAGGGTTTCGGGTCAATTGGGAAAAGAGCAAGCTCATCCCGGTTCAGAGCATCTCTTTTCTCGGTTTGGAGTTGGACTCAGTCTCATTGACGGCGCACACCACAAACGAGCACGCACAGTCAGTGCTGACCTGTTTGAAGGCGTTCAAACAGAAAACAGCACTATAGCGGCACACCACGACACAGTGGACGGCAAGTCCTTAGGGAAGCATGACCTGATCATCAGGTTCCTGAGAGGCCCCAGGAGGTTGAATCCCTTCAGACTGCACCTCGTTCCCTCATGGGACCTCTCTGTAGTTCTTCAGGGTCTACATAGAGCCCCCTTTGAGCCTTTGCAGTCAGCTGAGCTTAAGGCACTCTCCTTGAAGACTGCCCTCCTGACTGGACTCACTTCCATCAAGAGGGTAGAAGACCTGCAAGCGTTCTCTGTCAGCGAAATGTGCCAGGAGTTCGGTCTGGGCTACTCTCACGTGATCCTGAGACCCCGACCAGGCTATGTGCCCAAGGTTCCCACGACCCCTTTTAGGGACCAGGTGGTGAACCTGCAAGCGCTGCCCCAGGAGGAGGCAGACCCAGCCCTGACGTCACTGTATCCGGTGCACGCTTTACGCATCTATTTGGATCGCACGCAGAGCTTTAGAGTCTCTGAGCAGCTTTTTGTCTGCTTTGGTGGACAGCAGAAAGGAAGCGCTGTCTCCAAGCAGAGGATCGCCCACTGGCTCATAGAGGATCGCCCACTTGACACCATAACTATGGCATATCACGCCAAGGACGTGCCGCCCCTGGTAGGGCTACGAGCCCATTCTACCAGGGGTGTAGCGGCCTCCTGGGCCTTGACCAGGGGTGCCTCTCTAACAGACATTTGCAGAGCAGCAGGATGGGCAACACCCAACACCTTTGCGAGGTTCTACAACCTCCGGGTGGAACTGGTTTCGTCTCATGTAGTGGCACGCATAAGCAGGTAAGTCCGGGACAGCCGGCCGGGTGTATCGCTTGCGCATAGCGCCTTTCACCTCCCCTGAGCTGAAGACGTGCGCCATTAACTCCCAGTAGTGTTCACAAACTGTGTCCCCTGGTTGATTTCCTCCGAGCCCTGTGGCAGACGAGTTTTCGGAGAGACTCGCTGCCGGCCCAGTACACATGCTAACTCAAGCCCCGTACTGGGGTAGGTGCTCCGCATGTGGCGGTTCCCCGTAGGTAACCCCATGTGACATATATCTTCCACTAATTCGTTTCTATGTTGTCAAACGCCATCTTCCTTGGGCAGAGGCCCCTCTGCCCCAGTCTCCATGCTTGTAGTAACTCCTCCCCCGTAAGGTAGGACGTACCATGGGACTTCTCCACATGGCATACTCCCGACATAGCTCGGCAAAACCATGTGACGTATTTCCGCTTAAATATTCCCCCCTCTCTCTGGGCGAGGCGTGGTCTCCGCGGTGTCCTCCCCTTGGGAGGGACACCCCCCCGACTAGACCTGGTCGGCCCAGTCGGATAATCCCCCTTATTTTAGGGAGTGGGAAAAAAAGGGGATAAGAGGTCACGACTAGGCTAGCCCGTCTCTATCTTTTGGGTAGTCGACTAGTCCCAAAGGGCCGTTCGACACTCATAACAGTGTTGGGGGAGGTTACATGTCGGCCTGCTGCGCTGGCTACGAGGCACACAGTGGTCTGCCCGTCACACACCGCCAGTTCACATAACACAGTTCAGCCAGTTGTGGCGTTTTTGTATGGGGACCCCTAGTGTCACTACATCGACACAACATCGAGTGAGTGACAGACAGGGAACGTCCTGGTTACTTGCGTAACCTCTGTTCCCTGATGGAGGGAACGAGACGTTGTGTCCCTCCTGCCACAATGCTGAACTACCCGCTGAAATGGCCGGGACCTTGTCTCGGCTCCTCAGCATAAAACCTGAATGAGTGGTTGCATACCAGCTCCTTTTATACCCGTATGTCCGGGGGAGTGGTATGCAAATACCACTTGTCAATTTTCATTGGCCTTTTATCAAAGACCAGAGGTGTCTCGGGCTCCCAAGAGTGACCCCTATTGTCACTACATCGACACAACTTCTCGTTCCCTCCATCAGGGAACGGAGGTTACGCAAGTAACCAGGACATTACTGTTAGCATAAATGACACCTTACAGAGTGGAATTACACTCATCTACACACACACCAGGACAGCCTGATGAACAACATGAGAAACAACATGTCAGGTGTCATTGTGTCAACAGTTATGTAAACCAATAATTCCACCTCTTTGGAGTGGATCAGATCTTAGACGCACACACAAACACTCACAAAGCAAAATCTCACCTGGTCATCTCTTGTTCCTTCACAGCATGAAAAAAGAAAAGAAAGCAATCAAAGGGGTTTTGAGTGGCAACAGCCACGCACAGGCCACGCAATCACACACACTCAAACATGTAAGCCACAAGCTGTGTTGCCATTCTAAGTGAAAAAAGCAGAAAGTTATTCTATTTTAACAAAAGATTATGAAAACCTTTTTGTTTTCTTTGGAATAACATTCACTGAAATCAACAATAATTCTGCCATCACGTCCTCCTGGCAAGTTCCTACTTATGAGTTTGTAAGTTGTAATTACAAGCCAGTCGCCACATAAACCATCTAAATTAGTAATATTTTACTGACAAGCTGTTGTCTTTGATCACTATTCTTCATCAACAGCATAAACTAATTTGTAGAGTCAACATTCACAATCACAGTTTATTATAAGCAATACAAATCAGCTTCTGCCACAATTCTTTGATTCTTTGATTTCAGGTCAGTTTGAAGAACAATGTGGAGTGCATAAAACCAGTTAATTATAATTTGAGGCCATGTGTGGGAGGATGTTAGAACTACAGAGAAATTAAGATCGTTAAACTGATTTGAGGTAAGTTGGGAAAACCTCTTACATTGAGATGAGGCAAACAAGCAGATTTGAAGCTTGCTGAATGGAGGATAACAAAAAGCTATACACACACCTGTGGCTTGTTGACTTTCTTTGTCTTGCTCTTTCAATCTTTGTGTGTTTGAAAGGAGCTGAATGAAGGTGAAAGACTAGCTGAGATGAAAACTGCAATACAATAACGTCTGTTACTCAAAGAGAAGTGAGGACAAGCTCAGATCGATTAAAGATACAGTGCCATTCAAGTGCTCTTAACTGGATAATTAGCTTTGCACAGAAGCTGCGTGATTTCAAGCTTGCATAGGGTAACTATGACCTCTTTAACTTTACATCAGAGGCTGAGAGACCATTAAAATCCCCTGCGTAGCCGCTACCTGGGAACACATTAAGATTTCTGCATGTAACAGTGAATGCATTAAGTCTCACTATTATTATTATATTACCTTAAACCTGTTAATTTCAGAAAATTAGTATGTACAGAACCTATGATTGTGCCATATTAACATGGCAACAGTGGCATCCAGTGCTGTTACCATTAAATATGAACCATTAACAGTTCAATGTAGCCACTCAGTTAAAGGAATCACAGTGGTATACAACATCAGCATGAGTTTGTAACTGGTATAAGTGTTCACATTACATGCTTGAGACAATGGGGAAACAATATAGCGCAACAGTTTGGTTCAGGAAGTAAACATCCCATTCATTTTTTACATAGGAATTAATGATAACTCATAAACCTTTAAAGACAGACCTACTGTAAGCTCTGAGGTTGTGAATCGATGGTATATGCTTCAGCTGAAGCCTTCAGTCTGCATTTTTTCAACTTATTTTTAAATCCTGTTTAATAGTGTAACTACCGGTAAAAAACTATACTACCCATGACCCATAATGAGGGTGTGCTGACTAACTGAAGCAGTGCATGTCGGTTAGAAATTTTGTCCGACTTTAGATGGTGCCACCACCCCCGTGTATGCCAAGTACTGCGAGAGCGATTCGAGACCAGCTGCCTGGCTCAGATGGCGCAGTTGCTCCATAGCGGAGCGAAGGTTCATTTTAGCTCTGATGACGACACAGCTTATTCGCGATTGGCCAGACTCGCTGATGGCAATGGTGATGTGTGTTTCACTGGCTGAGTTCGCGCATACAAATCTTACTACTTCTGCCTGTGTACATCTGTAACTGTCTGGTTTTGTTCATCCACCAAATCAGAGAGAAGGAAACTACAACGGACAGTCAGGACTGCTGAGAGGATTATTGGTGCCCCCCTGCCCACCCTCCAAGATCTGTATATCTCCAGAGTGAGGAAACGTGCAGGTAGAATCACACTGGACCCCACACACCCTGCCCACTCCCTCTTTGTCTTTGAACTGTTGCCCTCTGGTCAGCGCTACAGAGCACTGAGCGCCAGGACATCCAGGCACAAGAAAAGTTTTTACCCTCAGGCCATTTTCTACATGAACAATTAGGACTCCTCCATAGTGCAATAATGTAAATACATATCTTATGTACATATGTAAATTCACATATTTAATTCAATAACTGTGCATATCCCTTCCTTGCACATGCATTACCACTTGCACATGTACATATGCCATTCTGTTATACGTCCTGTTATTTGTATGTCTGTTTATACTCTTACCTTGTTTTATATTCTCTGACCCCAGCTTAGCTGGGATATGTGAAAAAAAGAATTTCACTGTATATGTGCAAATGTATAATGTGTGATAAATAAATATAATTAATTAAATTAATTAATTAAAATTAATATTCTTTGTCTCACTGTAATGTTCTGTGTGCAATTGTTTCTCCTATCACCCAAAAAAAAAAAAAAAAAAAAAAAAAAAACATTCTTGTGTATGTGAGAACACTTGGCAAAAAAGCTCTGATTTACCAAGGTATTAATTCTGACACTTTGTTTCGCTAAACTCTCACAATTCCTTGTTTTTATAACAGTACACCATGTACATATCATGTTATATTATGTTTATCATAGTAATATCATGTTTATTCATAAAAAAGAAACATTAAAAATAATAAAAATACAGACACATTTATAGGTATTAAAATAATATAGGCTTTTATTGGACTTTCTTGTACTCACAGGCACTGTACTGAGCAGCACATAACTTTTTCAAATGAATAATGTTTCTGGTTATATGTAAAATTCAAACCTCCTTCTATCTGAATTCCACTTCATATGTAATAAAGAAAGAAAACACTGCACGATCTTCCGTGACAGATATAGGTTCACCACATGATGGGAAGCGCAAAGTGTCCAACTTGACAGCTTTCTTTTCAACTCCTCCCCCGATAACAACTGGCAAATCTCGCCGATTGGCAAGGCAGGCGCAGTTCAAGTCAAACACACCTACGCAAAAGAGGCCAGTTGTTACCGCCCACTTTTATGACGCGCTGCGAATGACGCAATCGAGTTGGTTTCCCTGCACTCTCAAACTACTTATATGTTTGTATACTGTATATCTCAGTATTTTTCAATATACTTTAAATATATTTATTCTTTATTTACAATTAACAGCTTTAAATACATTTTTTTATTGTATTTTTTTTATTTTTTATTACATCATTCACAATGCTTCATGGGATTTTAAGTTCATTCCTTCATTTAAGATGTTAAGAGGTGTGTTCGACTTCATGCAGTGCTGTGCAGACCGATCTACTTGAAGCAGTGGATGTCGGTTAGAAATTTTGTCCAACTTGAAACTGTGCCACCGCCGCGTCACTGTGACGAATACCATCAAAGTACCATGAGAGCAATTCGAGAGCAGCCACCTGGCGCATCCGGCACAGTTTCTCCAGAGCAGCTGCACGAGCTCTGAATGACGACACAGCTTATCCATGACTGTTACAACGTGACAACGGTTACACGTGTTTCATGGGCTGCGTTCACACTGGTACATACTACATACTATTACTTTTTCTGCTATGTCAGTCTATGGCAGAAATAATAGTAGTATGGTAGTATGCCATAACAAGGTTTTTATTCTAACACCTCCAATTTGGCAAAAACTCTCACAAATCCATGTTTTTATAACATTACATCATGTTTTTGTTGTGTTATATTATGTTTATTATAGTAATATCATGTTTATTCATAAAAGAAACTATTCAAAATGAATACTGACTCCTTTATGGGTATTACAATAATACAGTATATGCTTTTATTGGACTTTCTTCATGTACACACAGCTGGCACTGTATTAAGCAGCACATAAGCCTTTCAAATGAACAATGTTTCTGATTATTTTGTGTAAAATTCAAGCATCCGAATTCCACTCTTTCAGCAAACATTGCGTGATCTTCCGTGACTGGTGTAGGTTCAGCAGACGACGTGTTCGACTTGAACTGCATCTTGATTTGCTGATTGGTGAGATTTGCCATTTGCAGTCGGGGGAGGAGTTGAAAAGAGAGCAGCCAAGCTGGACACTTTGCTTTTCCCGGCATCTGCCGAACCTACACCAGTCTCAGAAGATCACGTGATGTTTGCAGACTAAATGTGATTCAGATAGACAGATGCTTGAATTTTACACAAAATAATCAGAAACATTATTCATTTGTAAGGTTTATGTGCTGCTTAATGCAGTGCTTGTTGGGTGTGCAAGAAGAAAGTACAATAAAAGCCTGTATTATTTTAATACCAACAAAGGAGTCAGTATTTTAATCATTTTGAATGTTTTTAATGAATAAACATAATATTTCTATGACAAACATAATATAACATGATATAAACATTATTTACTGTTATAAAAATATGGAGTTGTGAGTGTTTTCGCCGAACTGGAGGTGTCAGAATAAACACAATGGTAATGGCATACTACCACATTACTCTTATTTCTGCCATAGACTGACATAGCAGAAGTACTAAGAGTAGTATGTGAAGAAAGCAATTGCGAAAGCAGCCCATGAAACACGTGTAACCGTTGTTATGCTGTGAGTCTGGCCAATCGTGAATGAGCTGTGTTGTCATTCAGAGCTTGAGCAGCTGCTCTGGAGAAACTGCAAAGGCTGCACCAGGAGGCTGCTCTCGAATCGCTCTCACGGTATTTTGATGGAATATGTCACGGTGATGGCACTGGTTCAAGTCGGGCAAAAATTCTAACTGGCATGCACTGCTTCAAGTCCAGCGCCGTTCGGTCTGTGCAGCACTGCATGAAGTCGAAGACACCTAAAGTCTCCGGCTTGACTGCTCTCTTTTCAACTCCTCCCCGTACTGCAACAGGCAAATCTCACCGATCGGTAAATTGAGATGCAGTTCAAGTCGAACACACCTAAGGTCACAGTTTTGTACCTTTGTTTTGTTTTTTGTTTGATTTTCAAGTACTTTTTTTTTTTTTTTTTTACTGTATATTAATGTTTGTAATGTTGTGATTCACAGAGCTGGTTGGCTTGGTTAATGGCTTAGAACTCTTTTATGAATCATTTTATGAAATCCCTATGGGAGAAATAATTTGAAAAAATACTTCGGGAACCAAGACAGCTAAAAAAAAGTGGGCGGGCACTGTTGCACTCTATTGTAAACCTTATCAGCTGTTCTTATGAATATTAATCAGGTTATATAATGTTACGATAGCTAAAATTATCATACTTTATATCTACCATCATGTAAATTCTGTCTTGTGTAAATACTGCCTTATTAAGTCAAATGGATCTGTAATTTACTGAAGGAACCTCATTTTGTTTTGTTTATTTCTCTGCAACGTGTAAAAATGGCAAGAAACCTGACACTGATTTTGTACGCCCAGTACTCCTTGACGAAAAAAGTCAGCACTGGCCATGATAGATTACTACTTGCTTATTTGTTCAGTCCACTGCCAAGTGATGGGTTAGCAGAAGCTTCTAATGGATCTTAAAGTCTTCATTTTATGTCTGGCTAATTTCTTTGCAAGGCAACAGAAACTCTTAAAATATAAATAATATTTTTAGAAAAAAAAAAAAAAAAAGGTTCACCCCTGATGAAGTAACACCATAATGCACAACCTATAAAAGTAACATGCTTTCTTGTCCTGTGCTGCAGTATTCTGATAACAAACAGAGCTGCCACCAGCATTTAAAATTATGCTTTTAAAATATAGCAGAAACAGGAGGTGCTGATGCATCTTCATGGGAATGTCTTTGGTGTTTAGGGTCTGGGGAAGGACAATTTCAAATCTGCAGCCTGAGTAACCTGAGGCAGTACACTCTCTCCGCTGTGGCCCCATTAGTGATGATTAGGGTGGAGAAAATGTCTTGGTGCAGTGGAGTCGAAAATGAGTTTTTCTTATTGACATTCAGGGCCACATTATTGTTGTGACACCACTCGGTCACATCTGCCTCCGTATTCTTGTCTGTGCATTCATCATCGTTGTTGATCGGTCAAATTAATATGATATGTTGTTGAATACTGTGGGAGACTTTTTCAACTATATTAAAATTCCTCTCAGAATCAAGTTAACATGAAGTTTTTAAAGTGTGTGTGTGTGTGTTTTCTCAGTATTATATTCATCCTCTGTGGATGCAACCACAAAACACAGTTCTACGCTACACACTAATTGGCAATGTTCAAAGGCATCAGTAATTTAAAGCCAGTCAACATTAATATAATAATTGTTACTGCAATAAAAGCACAATAAAAAAGAAAAAAGAAAAGAAAAAGAAAATTACCATTGGAAAACGTCAAGATGCTCTCTAGGGTGAACATTGACCCTCCAAGTCCCAGTCAAAAAGCCTCCTCAAAAGTCATTGCTGAAAGTATTTCAGGAGGATAGTAGTCCTCCACAAATCGACAACAAACTTGTATTCAGGTATCGCTGCATTCTGGAATGGAATGCCCACTTTTCATCATCCAATCAATAACTGATGTTTAAAATCAAGTCATGCCCTATATTTCACTCGTTGTTTCATACAGAACTACGTCAAATTACAGAAGTAAAACGGGTTGCAAATGCTGTTTCATGTGATCAAGAGGATTCCACTCAGACTTAGAATGAATTATTAAAGATTCTTTAAAATTAATTACATAATAAGTCATTGCATAAAGTGTAAGGATATTTTACAACAGTTTCTCTGTCCAATCAGTCGTGACCACCTGTGAACACTGCCAAAAGCCTTAGCACTGAAATTTACCATGGTCACTTCAAATCTTAATGAGGCAATTTTTTTATTTTTTTTTATTACATTGTCTGTTATTGTTACACACTTAACACTTACATATACACACATGCACAGATGTGCGGTTAAAGTTTTCTCATTTACACTGTCTAAATTTGTATTTTAACATCCAAACTGTCAGTGGTTCTATTCAACACCAGCCACCTGCTCTATCTATTTCTCTTACAGTCACTTTCACACACTCAAACACACCTAAATGTAAGCAGATGGAGCCACTATATGACTCTTTATTAAAATGTTTGTGTGCATGTGGAAAAAAAAAAAGAGTTTATTATCTGCGCAGTCATACACCTCATAATAACGTTTCAAACATATTGGGTAATATTTGCATCTTTGTAGCATAGCCAGAAACAAGAATCCGGGTGTGCCTAGGGAAAAGTGGATTTGCAAGAACTAATGCACAATAAAGTAATTAAGTGACTGTTAACAACCACTGGATCAATTGCTTTTTAGCTATAAATCTTTTTAGCCCTGTGTTACATTTTAATGACTTAAACAAATTAATGGCACTTTTGTCAATGGAGTAGAAAGGATATTTGGTTCATAATAAAAACAGAATTATTACATGAATTATTGAGCCAATTTGAATAAAGCATAATATAATGTCTGACTGATGCAAACAGATGATTATGCATAACAGATTTGCATATCATCACGGGGACATTTACTGAACCAATAATTGAAATATAAACCAAATCTATTATCTATAGAGCACGTAAAGGTGCGGTACAGTAGGCTATATAGCCAACCTTTTCAAATGTGTTCTCTAAATATTACACAATATGCATAATATATATCATAATTGAGGAAGAAAATAACAACAGTTAACTTATTTTGCTTATATGGACGCACTCAATTATGAATAATGAGGCAGAAATCCGAACTCTGTTGCATTATATTAATTTAAAGTGTGTGCTTGTTTTCTCAGTCACACGCTCCACGTCTGTTGCGAGAGTGTGCGTGTAATCTGTCACCCCCATCTATAACACATTAGGTATTATTATAGTCATTATAATTAATAATTAAATTCCGTAATGCATCAAAGTTTCAGCATAATTTTTATGCATTTTACACCCTTACATACTATAATTAAGCATCAAAAACCTGGCATTTCAATTGGGTGCGCAAGCTTATGTTTTGGGTGGCCTTTGCACACCCTGGCACACCCGTGATTATGCCACTGCTCTGTAGTCTCTTATTAGAATGCTATAATACTGTATTTCCTATTAAAGCTTTTCCCATATTAAGTATTAATAAATTTATATTGACAAAATAAGTCTCACACAAATAGTGAGCTGCTAATTGGCTGAATACCAGCATTGCAAACATAAACAGACATACACATAGCAGCTCTTAAAAGTTCAATGCCTACATTTGTACTGTCCTGTTGTAATGTCTGGCCAAAAGGCCCAGCTAAATGTAAATGTGCAGCTGACATGACACTTTTGGAAAGTTGTGGCATGAAAGGTCTTGCGGTGACTTCCTATACATCTAATTAGGTGTCACTATCGATTATTTTGGTAATCGTGTAATCTAATTATTATTCTGATAATCTAGTAATTAGAAAAATTATTTAATAATTCAGATTGCATAAAGTTGTCAAATATGGGAAAACATGCCATGGAAATAAAATATTTTATCTTTTCAGAAACAATGTCTGCTTACCAATCTTGTTTATCGAGTATGAGTTCTATTCATGTTTAAACAATTTTATGGAGATAAAAAGCCATATTATTTGTTTGATGTTTTATTTTTATTTATTTTTTTACTATCACTTACTGTACATGCAACACAGAATACAACATTAACAGTAATCAAGTCATTGAGAGATACATGTGTCCACTCATTTCTTTCAGGTGAGCCAAAATGTAAACATTTAAATTGTAATTAATTTGCAAAGAACAGAACACAAATTACAGTCTGCAGAAATTAACCTTCAAGTAAGATTTACAGAGCAGAAAGTGTTGCATCTGTCACTGTGTGCAGGGACGGATTAACCACCGGGCCGATTGGGCCATTACTCAGGGGCTTCTAAACCCAAAGGGCCCCATGTTCTAAATCAATCATTTATTTATTTTGTGATATCTATTATAAATCCATGTAAATGTCAGCCTTATGTGAAATACCATTTGTTCGGCGGAATGCATTCTGGACAAGAGCAGCAGGAGAACAGTATTATTTTTTTATAATATTTGGTTAACCGCGAAAGTTCACAAATGGTTATTCTGTTGTTTGTCGGGACTCGGGAACAAAGAACTTTTATTGCCATGGATGCAAACACAATCTCAGATTAGCAGGGAATAAAGTGCACAGTGAGCTATGAGCCTAAATAGCACAATACATGGATCTTCAAATGATAAAATCACATTAAAGTCGAACAAAAATAATTTCTGTCACTGCCTGTGTAATGGGAGCCAGTTGATAGGTAGCTGTGCAATGTGTGTAAACCTCACTCTCCTGACCTCAAGATGTGCACTAGCAACTGACATTAGAGGCTGTAGCCTTCAGCCTCCTTGTTAGCGCACCCGCCTCCCATGCCAGAGACGCCGGTTTTTTGTCCCGTACAGAGCGGGCAGGAGTGTAACAATGGTGCCGTGACCCGGATGGGAGTGAAGTTTAGGGGGGTGAGTGTAATGGTAGCCAGCTGATAGATAACTGTGTAATGTGTATAAAACCTTACTCTCCTGACCTCAAGAGGTGCACTAACGACTGATGCTAGGGGCTGTAGCCTTTAGCGTCCTTGTTAGCGCACCCCCCTCCCATGCCAGAGAAGCCCCGTACAAAGCGGTTACAACAGGAGCTAATACCTGCAACATAGTAGGCCTATTCTTTATAAATGGAAACTGTGTAATTCTGCCCGGGCAGGTTCACTTTCCATGAGGCAGCGAACGCTGTGGTTTATAAACCTTTTTGCGATGCTTTGATTTTTAATGATTTCGCATTTAACTTGTGTAATTACTGTCTGCACATCAAAGCAAAAGGGGGAAATAAACAGTGGCTCACCATTTATCAAGCCAGGTGAAAAACAATCTGGAATCATGTGTAACAAAGTCCTCTTTCCAAACTGAACTTAATCATATTGTCAATTTGTGACACCAGCATTGACAAAGCTTGATGCAGTGCAACAAATGAAACAGAACACAGCAGACGTTGTGAAGACGTAACCGGACCGGATTCATCGTAGCGACGTACCAAATCACATACCAGCGATGTAATTTTGTGAATCCCATATACGTTGTGACGCCATTATTGTTGTACATTGTAGGAACGTGGCAAGTACTTTCCAACGACCATATTTTGCAAGTCCCATTTTCATCGCAGTGACGTACCAAATAACATTCCAGCAAACTTTGCAAATCCCTTAATCGCCGTGGCGACGTTATTGCTGTATACAGCAGGGACGTGGTGAGAATGTTGCAACAACCATATTTTCATTACCCAGTATGCTTAAATGCAGTATTAAGTATGTGGCTACTTCCCTGTGACACTATTTTCCATCCAGCATCCCTCCTCTCGCGGCCAGGGTGGGTCTTAGGCTTGAGCCACCACAATACAGAATTTACCTTTTATTTCACTTAGGACTACTACATGAACTCATGTGTTTTACATTACATGTTTTAATTAGGTGATCAATCACATTAAGCTCATTGCCAGTTCAGTAGGCTGAAATTCAAAAGTAACTTATAGCAACCACCTGCACCTTTCCAGTTTATACTTCTATCATGTGGAGATTATGGAAACAATTTCAAATTCACAAACATTTGTTTCTAAACAGTGGAAAACATATTTTAACATTTACACATTTGTAAAAGACAGAGACTTCAGATATCACAATAAATATTTAATTTGACATGGAAATTCACAAAAGAAACAAAAACAATGAAAATTTTATAAATACAATTTTAAACAGAGTAAAATGTAACTAGTGGTAAAAAAATACTTAATTCTTCTTCCCCAAACAGTACAACTGTCTCATCACTCTCTTCCTCCTGTGGCTGCTCCTGCTGCTAAAAGTAAACAAACAATTACATTTTAGTTTTACAAACATAAATAACAATGTCTCCATTCAAATGCTTCTGTTCAATCAGGATTGTACCAAATGTACACAATAGCATATAAACAAGGATAAACGCACATAATTCAACATTTGTGTAATGGCAAACATTCTTGCCCATTGAGGTTTATGTGACACAGAAGAGGAGATGAGCTGCTTATTTCTATGGAAACACAATGAGGATTTTATTAATTTATCACTGTTGTCACATGCACACAGAAACTCAAAAGTCTCTCCTTATGTGAAATGAAGGCTCACTGGTTTAATCAAACTGACTCATTAATATAAATCACATAATCACTAATTTAAAAAAGTCATATGATAATTATTTATTTTTTTACCATTTAAAATGTTATTGGTCAAATTTTCAAATCACATAAGCCTATTTTAATTGATGTTTGTGTATAGGCTTGTTTGAATTAGACAGTAAAGGTGGCATGAACTAAACATTGTTAATTGCAATTTGTATGTCAAATGTCAGCCTAAATTCATTATTATATCAGCACTAGTAGTACTGCTTGTCTGTGTTTAAAAGAAAAATCCCCCCAAAAAGAATATCTGTAGAAAGTTTTCAGCAGTTTGTGTCCATACAATAATGGGTAATGGTGTCCAAAACTTTGAGGTTCCAAAATAAAGGCATCAGTGTAATCCATGTGACTCAGGTGGTTTAATCCAAATCTTAAGCAATTCGATAGCTTTATGTGAGATAAAACTAAAATTAAGTCTTTATTCGTCAAATATCTTCACTTCCACTCAGCTCTCTAATGCATGTTTTAAACCACATTAGAGAGCTGAGTGGAAGTTTCACACACAAAGGAATCAAATCGCCTAAAAAGATTTGGATTACACCACACGAGCCACATGGATTACACTGACGATGCCTTTATATGTTTTTTTAGGGCCTCAAAGTTTTGGTCACCATTACCCACCATTGTATGAACACCAACGGCTGAAAACTTTTCAAATATCTTCATGTGTTCCCAAGATGAACAAAAGTCATACGGCTTTGGAATGACATGGTCACGCGTCACGTGGAGGAGGAGTCAGGAAGCGCGTCACTGTTTTTTTAAATATTGTTTTGGACTGTTTTGGTTTGTGAACGGCACAAGTTTCTCTTGTAAACAATGACACGCTTCCTGACTCCACCACGTGATGCGTGACCTTACCAGTGAGCTTACGTCATCCCTCTCATGAGCGCACGTCACAGAGATGTACTGAAGTGAACATTTGTAGTTAAAAAGTATGTAAGTATTGTTTTGTTTCTCAAAATAATCAATCGTTTGTGTTCAGAAGACCTTTATTTGTCGACTGGAGTCGTGTGGATTATTTTGATGCACCCTAAATATGCATTTTGGACTGGATATTCACTTGCATTGTTTAGAGGAGGCAGCCTGAAATGAAATCCTAAAAGTCTTAAATTCTGTTTTGATGAAGAAAGAAAATCAGATACATCTTGGATGGTCTGAGGGTGAGTAAATTATCAGCAAATTTTCATTTTTGGGTGAACTATTCCTTTAAGCCCCATTCACACATGCAGTGACTTTGACAGCTGCTCAACAGACATGGCCACACTGCTTTGTAGTACCGACATTGGCCATTTAAAAACAAAAACGTATCGGTTGACCAATAGACATGACTGATCTTGGTTGGTTCTTAAAAACATAAGGGTGTGTATACTTTTAATAGCCACTGTACATCTTTGATCTTGTGTACCCCAATGGTCTCCTCCACCACAACTGTCACAATAAAAGAATAGTTCACCCAAAAATTAAGTTTCTGTCAGCATTTACTCACCCTCATGTCATTCTAAACCCATATGACTTTTGTTCATCTTGGGAACACATGAAGATATTTGAAGAAAGTTTTCAGCCGTTTGTGTTAATACAATTGTGGGTAATGGTGACCAAAACTTTGAGGCCCTAAAAAACACATATATAAACATAAGTAAATTATCAGCAAATTTTCATTTTTGGATGAACTATTCCTTTAAGGACATGATCCATCAGTGGCAGCTTCTGCCAGGGACTGAACCCCTACAGTCATCCGGACTGTGGCACTGCTGAAACCCAACTAGTGAAGACACTGCTTCAAAACCAATTTAGAGGCACTGTGGTTGAAATGGCTCTAGAAAGAAAGCTTACATTTTGTTTTTGACACCTTGCTGGAGCATGTTTTAGGGTGTCCCCCACAATGTCCTCAACTTTTGCTTGCTGCATTCCTGGATTGGACACCATCACTGACTCTGTGAAATGAAAACCAGTAATAGTATGTTTTTAGTAGTAAGTTTTGTGTAGCAACAATTTCAAAAGTTGTTGATGTCTTTTGATTTGCTTGAATATTTGCACTCACTTTTTATAACATTCATAATATTCATAATCAGCAGTGGTCTCTTGCCCTTTTTCCCCTTTAAGCTGAACTCCTTCCAAACATTGTAGGAGGCCACTGTACGCATTACCTGCAGGTGTTCTCACCTGGATTTGGCCCTCCAACAAGACTCAACTGTTGGGTCTGCAAAGTGAAAAATTATTCAAAAATGTATATTAAGTGATTACAAAAAAGTTCATTTTTAAATGTTCATATATATATATATATATATATATATATATATATATATATATATATATATATATATATATACACACACGTTTTGTGTATTTCAGTGATATTTCACCAATAACACACCACTTTCTTCCTGAAGGTTTCCTCTTTTAGATGTTCTTCAATGGTGAGGAGTTCCGCCAGAGTGTCACATGTGTTAAGGTTCACATCCTCCAGTGATGACAGGTCCCATCACCCAGTGCACGAGCATATAATTCATGCATGGCTGCTAAGGTTTTCCTTATCTTCTTCATCTCAGCCTCCATGCTGACTATTTTTTGGGTGAGAAGCCTCAGGACGTGGTCTAGGGGAAATGAATATTTAAAATATTAAATATATCCAAATCTTAAAAATAGAAATATGATTAACTTAAAATGACTAATTTAATTTCGTCATGTTTCAAGTTCATAGTACAAGTTCATTCTTATAGGCTATGCTGTGCACAGATAAAATGGTTACGTTGCTACCTAAATCCTTACAAAGACATTTCTAATGACACTTTGCTGAAATGGCTGGCTGTACATTTGCCATTTTTCGTTTAAACAGCACGAGTAATGCACTAATAATAGGCCATTTTCGTGTAGCGTTTAACAAGTATTACACTAATTATCAAATTTACATAAAATTTCATTAAATTTATCGCTTAGTTTCATTCAAATGAACTAATATAAGAGCAAATTGACATTAACATAATTTTACCTCAGAAAATTATCTAAAAAAGTCAGAAATAATTTCTTACCTCAGAACGACCGTTGGATTTCAGAAAAAAAGAGCTCATTAGCTATGCAACATTAATCACGTGATGTACCACCAATCATATCAGCATTCCTCCTGATGGCTAATGGTTAAATGAAACAAAGACAACGTTCATCATATTAAGCTGAGTAGAGCAGGGATGAAATAAAGTGAAATATTTTATGAATGCTGATTTGATATGCAATGGACTGTCCACCTGTTTAGGGCGTTTCCCTGCCTTCAGCCCAAGATGCTCGGATAGGTTCCAGTACTCCTGCAAGCGGCATGAAAATGAATGGATGGATGATTTGATATATGAAAAATAGAGACCGGGGTACATTTCGTATTATATGGTAACATTGAGGACATGGCCACAGCGTTACTTGAACGAGTGCCTAAGTAAAATGAAAGGTTATGAAATCGTGGCAATAACACCGTTGCATAATATAACTGACGGTAGAACGACTAACTGGTGAGGTCTCCACAACGTTGTCATAAAATAACATAACTGGCGAAAGGACGACTGACTGGTGATGTCGCCATAACGTTGTCATAAAATAATGTAGCTCGTGTCAATTGATATGTACTTACTACTAATATTATCTATAGGCCAGTAGGTTCGACTATGGCGGCGTAATTGAGACAACACTGGATAAGTAAAAGTAAATCTGTATTGAAAATAAACTGTTGTAGTAATTGTTGATTTTTAAAAGAAATAATAAAATAAAATGATTAAACAATGTTACAATCTCTGTCCAATATCAAAATCACAGTGATATGAAAATTCAATTCACAGTAATTGAACAGTTTCACCTGACTCGCTTTGTTCGTTTGGGTGCACCTTCTAGGCTATGAAAATTTTCTAGAATACAACACCTACAATATCAAACATAAACAATGACCTTGTTCACAATTATAAAATTTGTTCAATTAAACTCAATCACATTCAGAAATAGCTCCTTGGTATTGAACACAAGAACAAAGTAAACAGTTCAAAAGATTCAGTTCAAAGATTCCGTTCAAAGATTCAGTTCAAATGCTCTGGAAAAATCCGTCCGAGCAAAAACCTCTTTGAGCAGTTCCTCAAAAACAAAGCTCGGTTCCATTTATAGGACAAAAATACTAGCCGGTAATCAGAACTTTCCTACCCAAATCCTCGGGTGTTGGTTGAAACTTAACTCTCACAGTAGTCAATGTTCATCTCGCTGGGGAAAGGCTCGCCATCTTGCATCATCACGCTGAAACGAACGCAGTTCCAGCATAGGAAAAAAATCTGACCTGTATATATATAACAGGCAGTTCTTTAGTTCACAACACATTAAATTCACTGCTTCTAGTTTAACAACAGTACATCGTAGGACTTGTTACCCGTTACATTTCCGTCGTAATTCGATGGCTTAATTAACATTACGCTACTTGATTAAACAAACTACTCATTCATCATAAACAACAAAATATGAACATTAGGAACTCATATATACACACACCACCTTTTAACAATTACATCTCCTTAACCTTGTAATACAACAGAACTTATCAGCATTACATTCTGACAAAGAAATACGTTTTCATTCTCTCTCAATTGAATACATCAGTACACATTTAACCACATTTAAAATGCGTACTCACCAAATCCAAAGAAAACAGAACATATAAATGTATCTATTTTATCCTCTCTGACGCTGTTAACTTTTGCTCAAAGTTACGTGGCTGCTCCTCTCACCAGTCTTACAGATAAAAGAAAATGGCTTTCCCCATCCAGCAACTAGTGTGCTGGGGCGGGACTTTCAAATTAGACCTCAAGTAACTGGACAACCATTGCAATGTCAATCATTATACTGACATGCATTTTATTTAGATTTTACTATTTTCAATACACTCTTTACTCTTTTCTGGTATATTATTTTAACAGACCTTTTAATTATTTCCTTTTCATAATTAATTAGCTAAATTATACAGGGTTACATCCTCCCCTCTTGAAGGTAAGCAAGTCTCTTTGCATTATGTCCCTTAACTGACCCTTCAATTCACTCTTGGGCAGGATTAAGCCAGCTTTTGGTAATTCAGCAATACTCATTGAACTAACCACTGCCTCACTTAAGGACTGGAACAAATTTTGGACTACTGAGGTAAGTGGATTACCCCACTGTGGGTAATGGAATTTCTTTGGAGGTTTTGAGACCCTGTTTGATCGTCTTAGGTTATGATCTGCACTTGATCTTGCATTAACCTCTTGTTCTGTTTTCCCTTCTAGATCCTTGGCTTCCGTGGACATATCCATTTCCTCCTCATCACCAGTTGGATCGGATGATAGTAAGTATCCTCCAACTTCATTGCCTGTGGGCATAGTTTCTTGTACTTCAGAATTGGTGGGTTCATTCATTTCTGTTAACTCTCTTGGACTTTCATCAAGTGAACGAAATCCTAGTGAGTTAGCTGAACTTCTCACAGTCTGAGACAGTTCTGTTTCCTGAGGTAAGTGAGGTTTCTGATGTAAGCCTTTCTTTTCTTTTCCATCAACACTTTTTGGCTTTGTGATATCATAGGCATAGGTAATCCTTGTTTCTCCAGTAGGAATTCTATTGAATAAGCAAATTTCATCATCTGAATCTGATTGTTCATCATTTAAAACTTCCTTCTTACTTTGGCTTCATGTTTTAGGCTTAGAAATTTTTCTGGATCAGGAACACTTTCCTCAGAAGTAAGGAAACCACAAGGTAATAGTAGATCCCTGTGGAACACTTGCACAGGAACATCCTTATCCTAGGGACGAACCTTATAAACCGGCAGATCTCCTACCTGTTCCACTACTACATGGATAGTAGGCTCCCACTTGTCTGTGAGTTTATGTTTTCCTCTAATTCGGACGTTCCTTACTAAGACTTTATCTCTGACTTAAAGAGTTGATTCCTTCACTCGTCTGTCAAATCTGTCTTTATTCCTCATTGCAGATTTTGAAGCGTTTTGAGTGGCAATTCGGTAACTCTCCTCAAGTCGAGCTTTGAGATTTTGGACGTACTGAGAATGTGACCTGTGAACAGTCTTTTCTATAGGCAGCCCAAAAGCTAAGTCCAACAGCAGTCTGGGTTGCCTCCCAAACATAAGCTCATATGGCGTGACTCCAGTTACCTAATTTTTCGTGCAATTGTAGGCATGCACTAATGGTTTCACAAAGTTATGCCAATGCGACTTATCCTGCTCCTTCAAGGTACCCAACATGTTTAGAAGCGTCCTATTGAAGCGCTCTACTGGATTACCCCGAGGATGATAAGGGGTCGTCCGCACTTTGTGAATTTTTGCCATCTCGCAAAGCTCTTTGATAAGTTTAGGTTCAAAATTGGCTCCTTGATCGCTTAGTACCCTCTCAGGGAAACCAAAGTGGACAATAAATCCGTCCCAAACGCACTTACAGTCCTTGCTTTCTGATTATTGGTGGGCATGGCAACTGCATACTTAGTGTAATGATCCATCATGACGAGTACATTCTGGACATTACTTTGGTCTGGTTCAATGGAAAGAAAGTCTATACAGAGCAACTCTAGTGGCCGTGAAACCTGGATGCTGACCAAGGGTGCAGACTTCTCTGGCACAGCTTTCCGCTTAACGCACCATTCGCAGGACTTAACATTCCTCTCGACATCAGCACTCATCTTTGGCCAATAGAAGCAAGAGCGGACCAGGTCGAGGGTGCAATCTACTCCCATGTGATCAGTGTTACTATCAGAAATAATTAATAATTATTTCTTTAGTTATTAATTAATATTTAAATTAATTAATTTAATCTAACTCATTAAAACCTCATATGGGGCTCCAGTAAATGTAGTGCGCTACGTTTAGGAGCGGGTTTGGTTATTAGCAATAATTAATATTATCAAAGACAATTATTAATTATTAAAATCAATAGAACATTGATGAGAATCAATGTTAACTTTTTCTAATCCTTTAAATCAACAATTACCAAAGATAATCGTTAATTGTTAACATCGATGAAACATTAATTAAAATTAACACTAGCTTATTGATCATTCAAATTCAACAATCATCAAAGATAATTATCAATTATCAAAAATCAATAGAATATTAATATGAATTAACATTGACGGGGCACCACCCTGGAATCGGGGACTAATAACCAGATAGTATAACAGTCTCAATATTAGATTGTTTTCTTAGGAAAATCGACATCCGAAGAATATCGAATTTCGGGGGAAAAAAAACAATGAATGAAGGCTTGAATCCGAGAACTGACATCCCATCAGCATGACACAGGTGTATGCAAAACAAACCAAACACTTCTCTTTGTAATATAAACAAAGTTTATTTATGCAGTACTATCAATTAATAATTAATACAATGCAGTCAATAAACTTCCGGCTTACAACTACAAACTAAACAGTGATATGATTAGATATGGAAATCAAAATAATCCTATAACACATGAGGGTGTGTGTGTGAGAGTGAGTGTGTGTGTGGTTAGTATGAGAGAGAGAGAGAGAGAGAGAATAAAGTGACGGCCCTAAAGCTGATTTCGCAATCGTGGGAGAGAAAGCAGCTGTTAGTTTATCACTCAGAGACGCGGTGGACGGCTTGTACAAGTCCCGCGTTCTTTGACTCTTTAGTGGATAAACTCAGTTTGCCGGTCCCATCCGCGATGGTGAAAATGCACAACAGTCCAATTTGGTTGGACCACACAGCAAAACAGATTCGTGATAATTAATACCCTGAGTATTAATAATGAGTGGACATGGCGGTCCGTAAACTGTACAAGCAAAAACCTTGAAACACAAGAATAACACACTATAATATTCTATCTCTGCACAGACGTAAACCTCTTACTTGAATCGCATGAGGATGCAGAATGTGTGTTCATCTGTCCTTTAATTCTGACCCGGTTCCTTGAGGCTCGGGTGATGACGGGAGGCCGTTTCCTCGCTCTGTCGGCGGGCGTACGGCTGACCGTTTCTCGGCGGGCTGGCGGAGAAATCAGAAATGTCAACTTGATTGAAGATGGAAGAGAAATCTTTAATCTCTTCACTTCTGCAGGCAAACGGATGAAGATGCGGATTGCTCAGCGGTCTCCTTCGGATCCGTTAGAGTGTTCGGTTGAACACAGAGTAATCTCAACTCATCCAGCGAGATGGAGATTGTATGGCCACAGTTTCAAGTCGGACGTTAATTCCTTGTGCCACGAAGTTGCACCTGAGAGCAGCGATGAGCTACGTCTATACTCGGCGAACAAAGTTGCTGGAAGCAAATCCCAGAAGCATTTCAGAGGTATTTCTACTCCTGATGATGTCATGGTTTGAGGGACGTTCTGTTGTGTGCCTCATCCAATAGGAGTTGAGAGTTCGATCCTTTAGTGAGCAAGGCTTCATGGGATTTGTAGTCTGTTTTGGACTCCCTTTGTTTGATTTTGGCATGATTTTTATCAGTATAATTTACGACTTGGTATGTGGGGGCCTGAGTTAGGTTTTTATAACTGTGTTAGGTCTACCTTTGTCTTCTATCTGAATACATGAGGCCCAACAAACACCAAGACCTCGGTAAGATGCAGATCCTCCATACACTTTTTCATTAATCATTGGAACGTTCTTGGTGCATTGGTAATTCCCTGAGGCATTCGGTTGAACTCCCAAAATCTTAAGGGACAGGAGAAAGCGGTTTTATACTTGTCAGACTCTTCCATCTCTATTTGGTAATAACCAGACTTCAAGTCCAGGACTGAGAACCATTGAGAACCCGTTAAAGCTGAAAAAGACTCTTTGAGGTTCGGCAAAGCATAGGAATTCTTCACAGTTTGTGAATTTAGCTTTCTGTAATCCACATATAGTCTTACATCACCTCTCTTCTAACGTTCGACTTTCATTGGGGATGCAAAAGGCGACTCAGATTCTCAGATTACTCCTGACTCTTAACTCTTGTAAGTGACATCTGACAGCAGCCAAGTCATGAGGATGGATAGGACGTGCCCTTTGTTTAAAAGGGGTTTCGTCAGAAAGCTTGATGTGATGCTTGACTTTGGATGTTCAACCGAAATCAAGGTCATGTTGCTCGAACACATCAGACATAGCACTGAGCTTCTTACTAATCCTATCCTTCCACTCTTGGGGCAAAGTGGAATCCCCAAAGTCAAAAGTAATCGCTGCTTCGAAGCGGCTCTGACCGGCAGGTACAGATCCCACCTCGCATTCTCAAGGGACAATACCTTCGATGGCATGCACTTCAGCAACCACAGCATTTGGCTGCAGTACTACATCCCGATTCGACACATTCCATAGCTGGACCGTCCACTTTTGCTGTGGAAACGGTGGCACTTGAACCACTGCTTGGGAAATGAATACCCCCAGGGAGTGAGGAATTTGTCGGGGGCTCTAGAAAAACACATTCTTTAGCGGGCAAGCAATTCACATTTGTTCTTCCACAGAGAGCAACTGCCTGCTGTGTGGAATGACTACAGGCTCCTTGCTTTGTAGTCTCACCAGTCCAAGGCATCCATTATCATTTGGTTTATGCCGTAGTTCCAGAGTGTTCAGTACAGCACTGTATCCGTATCACAGGGAATGGTGTTCAAAGCTATTCAAGTCAGAACATCCAGCATACAGTGAATCGAGAGTGTTGGTCCAGATCAAGACTTGAGACTGTTTTCCGGGTTGAAATCAGGAACGATTAGTGCAAGTGTGGAAATTTCAATCTCAGACCCTACCATGTCTTCTGGAAAAGTGATAGGAATTTCTACATATCCTTTATATGGAACTGGCTGACCATTTGCACCACTGACCTCAAGCAGAAGATCCAGGGGCTTGATAGGATGATTAGCCAACCAAGTCTGGTAAAAGGACCAAGGGATTGTAGTCACCTGCGACCCAGTGTCAAGTAAACAAGAACATTCAGTTCCAGAGATTTTGACTTGCGCAGTACACTTAGATCCTACCAAACGCTGAATACGGGATTGAGGGTGTGAAGGAGATTTGTGGTGTGGGTCTGAGTTTTTCCCTGAGGGGACGACCTTTAGGTTTGCCAGCTCCAGTCTGCCCTGCAACTGGAACTGTTAGGCATTTAAAGAAGCTGTACTAGCATGACTGTTTTCTCTATCCCACTCTTGTTGTTTCAGCTGCAACTCGTCTCGTTTCCTTTCAACAAGCTTGGAGTTGGGAGGGTTCCCACAGATGACAGAAATGTGGCCCTCTTCCCCAAATCGGAAACAGTAGCCAGGGCGTGGTCTGGGTTTCTTTGACAGGACTATCACCTGGCTTCAACAGTGGTTCAGCAACAAACTCAGGAGTGGTGAGAGTAAGTGCTGTCTTACGCTTGGGGTTAACAACGTTTTTGAGCTTTGGAAGCACCAATGTGGTCAACTGATCCTTTAGCTCAGCAATCTGCTTTTTTAATTCTGCCGTCTCAGACAATAACTTGGACTCTTGCAGAGATATACTTGCAAGGGTGGTATCTAGGTGATTGACATGGGCAGGTTTAGGTGGTTGCTGCACTTTCTGCTTAAGGGTGCTGATATGTTTTTTCATACGTAACAGTTTCAGTGCACTCTTATCCTCTCTGGTTCGGAGTGAACACAACAAGTCATGGAACTCGATAGGGTTGTCTCTACGAACCTCGAGATGAAGCTCAGAAATAAGGGTGTCATCCCAGCAGCCTCTGCAAAACTGCCGTAGAAAATGACGGTTGGCTTCCAATGATTTAATTCCACCTCCCTTGACTGCCTTGCTCAGAGCATTTTGAAGCCGTTGGAGATAACTAGATGCTTTTTCTCCATCATTATGGAAGGTGTTCATGAATCTTGAGAACAACTCATCACAATCTTCTAATGCACCATAAGCTGAATCAAGCATATCAAGATAAGCTAAGGGTTTAACAATATCAGTGGCAGGGGGTAAAAGACTCTCCATCATCCTCCTCAATCTTTGCAAGTCAGACACAGCGGGATCATCAAGAAGCAATTCAACATTACAATGCCAAGTATCATAATCAGTTTCATTACTGGGCTGGGGAATTCTCCCTGAAAAAGTGTGAAGCTTAACTACAGTAGTAGACGGAATTGCTGCACCGACTTCACTCTTAACTATGTGCTCCACAATAACTTTCTGCACCTCAGCTGGGTTGAGTTGAGCATGACTCATTGCACCTGACAACCTTTTGTTAAACCTCGGTAAGTCATCATGGTCAAGTGTTGGCTCATTAGGAATAGGACTGGGAGTCTGAACATTCATCTTGGGAGCATTCTGCTCTTTGAGCTAAACTCGTCAAGCACATGTTCACTTTCGTCCGCCTTATCTGGAGCTAAGGAGCTCGAGATCTGAGAGAGTTCTTCTCGCAACAGAGCATTGAAAGATTTTCCACTCCACCTAGCAATGTCCTTTAGGGTGGATAAGTAAGATGTTGTAGCACCAGGACTCTCTTCCCAAGAGTAGACACTGCTCAGGGCTCTTATCTGGCAAGTTAAACTTAGGTTTCCCTTATCTGTGTAGCTAAGGGGTAACAAAGGACTTATTGATTCGATGGCAGACCCGAAGCTGTACTCCACAATGGTGTGGTCTTGATACTGGGACTCGGGATCATTAATATGAATGACTCTTGCAATGGAACCATGATGTTTTAGAAGATTGAGGACTCCTTCATCCTCAAAAGTGTTAACTGGTCCACTGACTAGAAGGGCGTTTGGAATTTTGACACCTCTCTGTACTATTTCCATGTTCTCAATGTCAATTAACTTGCCACACAATTAAACTGATTTGCTTGTCTCTCTGGTCAATTACTAATTTTTCTTTTTAGAGATAAATTATCAATAAAGCTATCAATTACACCTCCTGGCTGGCTCACCACATTTTATGTAGCATGTGTCAGTTGATATGTACTTACTACTAATATTATCCATAGGCCAGTAGGTTCGACTATGGAGGTGTAATTGAGACAACACTGGATAAGTAATAAAGTAAACCTGTATTGAAAATAAACTGTTGTAGTAATTGTTGATTTTTAAAAGAAATAATAAAATAAAATGATTAAACAATTTGTTACAATCTCTGTCCAATATCAAAATCACAGTGATATGAAATTTCAATTCAATTCACAGTAATTGAACAGTTTCACCTGACTCGCTTTGTTCGTTTGGGTGCACTTTCTAGGCTATGAATATTTCCTAGAATACAACACCTACAATATCAAACATAAACGATGACCTTGTTCACAATTATAAAATTGTTCAATTAAATTCAATCACATTCAGAAATAACTCCTTGGTATTGAATGCAAGAAAAAAGTAAACAGTTCAAAAGATTCCGTTCAAATGAATCCGTTCAAATGATTCCGTTCAAATCCATCCGAGCAAAAAACTCTTTGAGCAGTCCCTCAAAAACAAAACTCGGTTCCGTTTATAGTACAAAAATACTAGCAGGTAATCAGAACTTTCCTACCCAACTCCTCGGGTGTTGGTTGAAACTTAACTCTCACAGCAGTCAGGGTTCATCTCGCTGGGGAAAGGCTCGCCATCTTGCATCGTCACGCTGAAACGAACGCAGTTCCAGCATAGGAAAAAAACCTGACCTGTATATATAACAGGCAGTTCTTTAGTTCACAACACATTAAATTCACTGCTTCTAGTTTAACAACAATACATCATAGCACTTGTTACCCTGTTTAACATTTAAGTTACATTTCCGTCTTAAATTGACGGCTTAATATACATTACGCTACTTAATTAAACAAACTACTCGTTCATCATCATCAACAAAATATAAACATTAGGAACTCATATACACATCATCTTTTAACAATTACATCTCCTTAACCTTGTAAAACAACAGAACTTATCAGCATTACATTCTGACAAAGAAATAAGTTTTCATTCTCTCTCAATTGAATACATCAGTACACATTTAACCACATTTATGACAGTTTACACATTACAAAATGCGTATTCGCCAAATCCAAAGAAAATAGAACATATAAATGTATCTATTTTATCCTCTCTGACGCTGTTAACTTTTACTCAAAGTTACACGCCTGCTCGTCTCACCAGTCTTACAGAGAAAAGAAAATGGCTTTCCCCATCCAGCAACTAGTGTGCTGGGGTGGGATTTTCAAATTAGACCTCACGTAATTGGACAAAAATTGCGATGTCAATCATTATACTGACATGCAATTTTTTTTAGATTTTACTATTCTCCATACACTCTTTACTCTTTTCCGGTTAGTTTATTATTTTAACACACTTTTTAATTATTTCCTTTTCATAATTAATTAGATAAATTATACAGGGTTATAGTAACATAACTGACAAAAGGACGACTAACTGGTGATGTCTCCACAACATTGTCATAAAATAACGTTGAGCTGACAAAAGGACGACTAACTGGCGACGTCGTCAGAACGTATTGTGTTTGCTGGGAGGTGTCTCGAGATGCGTTTATAATTATTGTAGTTCTTTTTAAGTTAACAGTGCTAAAAAATGCGCCAGTCCTGCACAACGAATTGTAAAACAGGTGTCTTGAGATGTGTTTATAAATATTAGTTCATTTAAACTTAACACAGTGTCTAAAAAGTGCAACAGTCCTGCACTGTATGCTGAAAAAAGTGAGTTGTGGCACAACGATCAAAGACGTCCGTCCAGTGCGTGTTTGTATAGAAAAACAATTGAAAAAAGGCGCAGATGCACGTGTGAACAGCCCGTAACTCACCCTATAGCCTACTTGAAAAACTGACCCGAACCTAGCCCAAAACTTGTAGGTTTGTCAAGTAGGCTACTGTCGAACTCAGATCGGATTGAAGACCTTACACATGCAGGATAACCGAATAATGATTTTGATTTTTGAATACCGTGCACATTCCTATTAATAATGCATGATTTTGGAACGGTTCATAATTATAAAGTAGGCTACATATAATTGGCCATGTAAGACATTGCTCCAAACTTTTTTTCCATTAATTTGAAAAATCCAACCAAATCTGCCAAGCGTCCTGTAGCGCTTGAATGTAGTCACGTCATGGGAGCCTCCATGGTGTACTGGCCCATGGGCCTCTCAGTTCTTAAAATGTCCTTGACTGCATGTGTAACTTTTTGCAAGTCCAGGGGACATGTTTAAATTACATTATTTTATATTGCTTCATAAAAGCCTAAGTTGCAAACAATTGTGTAGATAAATAGGTTTAGAGTGCATTCCAATGTGTTTTTTGCTGAGTTCAGTGAATGGCTCACCTTATCTTGCGCATCTGGACATGTAGCACCACAAATCGCATGTAGAAAAGATTATCGCATGTGTCCAGCGGGTCTGCAGAAACTGGATGTCATCTTTTTGAGTTCTGTTGCATTTCTGAAGCGATGTTATGGTTCCCTGTCTGTCACTCACTCGACATTGTGTCGATGTAGTGACACTAGGGGTTCGATCTTGAGAGCCCCAATCACCTTTGCTTAAAATAGAAATGGCCAATGAGTATTGGCGTGTGGAATTAGCATGCCACTCTCCGCCCCGGACATACGGGTATAAAAGGAGATGGCGTGCACCACTCATTCAGATTTTTTCTCCAGAGCCAAATGCATGTTGTGTTCATCCTCTCACCTTTCGCTACGCTGCTGGATTCTTACGGCACATATCAGCGGTCACCCTCACACGGTCGAGTGTTGTGCTTCCCCTGGGCGCTTCAGCAGCTGAGTCTGCGGGTGCTAAAAGAGTATATTTTCTTCTAAAAGAGCTCGCGCAAACGCTTGCCGTCTTTTTAAAGATGTCCTTCCGCGTTTGCGCTACTGGATGTGGCCATTATCTCTCCCCTCAGGATACCCATGAAATCTGTCTCGAGTGCTTGGGGCACCAGCACGCCTAGGTGGCTTTCGTGGAAGGGTCGTGTTCTCATTGCGAGAACATGCCAATGAGAATGTTGTGGTCGCGGCTCACTTCCTTCTTCATGAAGTCCTGGGCTGACGCTCAGCCAGCCAGGTCGGCAAGCACCTCGGGCAATCTGGATGTGGACATGGGAGCGTTTCCACCAGCTCAGCCCCCGCGGACCTCCCATCCCCCAGCACGCTCATTCTATCTGGAAGAGCTGTCGAGTGATGCAGGCGGTCCGCCTCAGGGCGGGTTTACTGTGTCGTTCGCGGTAGAGCACAGGATGAGGCAGATGCTGAGATGGCAGCTGTGCTTGCCCGAGCAGCTGCAAACATTGGGCTGAAGTGGAACCCTCCACCCTGCCCTGAGCATTCGCGGCTGGATGATTGGTTTCTGGGCTCGGAGTGTGACTCACGGCCGCACCCCGCCCCGGTGCCTTTCTTCCCTGAAGTGCACGAGGCGCTAACGAAGTTGTGGAAGGCACCTGTTTCTGCCCGTACATGCACTCTGACTACCCTCGACGGTGGAGTGGCTAAGGGATATGTCAAGCTCCCCCAGGTAGAGAGCACCGTAGCGGTGCATTTATGCCCGCAGGGCACAATCACCTGGCGCCACCGACCAATGCTCCCTTCCAAGGCCTGTAAGTTCTCTTCCTCATAAATGATGAAGGCTTACAAGAGATGGGTCAAGCCACTTCCGCCCTGCACGCCATGGCACCCCAGACGGGCTTCGAGGCAGCCTTGACATGGGCAGCCCAGGGGTGAGGCGACTGCCTCCGAGTGATCTCTCCAGCCCCACCATCGCCCCTGGGCCAGCGCGTGGTGAGTATTCCATCGCTTTCCAGCCCCTCGCGGTGGCTCATCAGGACAATTCGCCTCGGTTACGTGATCCAGTTCACCAGACACCCACCCAGGTTCAGTGGCATCCTCTCCACTATGGTGCGGAGTGAGGGTGCCTCCGTCCTCTTGGTAGAGGTTGCCACCCTTCTGGTGAAGGGAGCAATAGAGCCCGTCCCCATAGCCGAGTTGTGCAAGGGCTTTTACAGCCCATATTTTATCGTGCCCAAGAGAGGGGGAGGGTCGTGCCCAATCTTGGATCTGCGTGCCTTGAACAAGGACTTACATAGGCTTCCATTCAGGATCTTAACGCAGAAGCGCATCCTGGCGTCGGTACGACATCAGAATTGGTTCGTGGCCATCGACCTGAAGGATGCATACTTTCACATATCGATCCTTCCTCGACACAGACCCTTTCTTCGGTTTGCCTTCGAGGGACGAGCATACCAGTACAAGGTCCTCCCCTTCAGTCTGTCCCTGTCCCCTCGCGTCTTTACCAAGGTCGCAGAGGCTGCCCTGGCTCTGCTGAGGGAGAAGGGCTACGTATTCTCAATTATCTCGACGACTGGCTAATCCTAGCTCACTCGTGAGACCTATTGTGTGCACAGAGGGACCTTGTGCTTCAGCACCTCGACCGACTCGGGCTTCAGGTCAACTGGGAGAAGAGCAAGCTCTACCCTGTGTAGAGCATCTCTTTTCTTGGTATGGAGTTGGACTCAGTCACTCTCAAGGCACATCTTACAACTGAATGTGCTCTGTCAGTGCTGACCTGCCTTAAGACCTTCAGGCAGAAGGTAGCGGTGCCAGTGAAACAATTTCAGAGGCTCCTGGGACATATGGCATCCTCGGCGGCAGTTCTCCCCCTCGGGTTGATGCATATGAGACCGCTTCAGCACTGTCTACAGACTTGAGTCCCGAGGTGGGCATGGTGCCACAGTGCCATCAGACTTTCAGCCCTTGGTCGGACCTGGCGTTTCTACAGGCAGGTGTTTCCCTAAAGCAGGTCTCAAGGCGTGTTGTGGTCACGACAGAGGTCTCAAACTCGAGCTGGAGCACCGTGTGCAATGGGCAGGTAGTCTCTGGGCTCTGGACAGGGCCCCAACTCCTTTGGCACATCAACTGCTTAGAGTTGCTGGCGGTATTGCTGACCCCGAGGAGGGTTCAGCCATTGATTCAGGGCAAGCATGTGTTGGTCTGGACTGACAACATAGCGACTGTAGCGTACATAAACCGCATGTTGCAACTCGCCTGCTGCCGCCTCCTCTGGAGTCAGCAGACGTTGAAGTCTCTGCGAGCCACTCACCTTCTGGGCATCCTCAACCACGCAGCGGACGTGCTCTCACGGCAGGTAACGCTTTGCGGGGAGTGGAGACTCCACCCCCATGTAGTCCAGCTGATTCGGGAGAACTTCGGGGAGGCGCAGGTAGACCTGTTCGCCTCCCAAGAGTCCTCTCACTGCCCCCTTTGGTACTCCCTGTCCAAGACCCCCCTCAGCACGGATGTCTTGGCACACAGCTGGCCTCGGGGGCTGCGCAAGTATGCGTTTCCTCCAGTGAGCCTCATTGCACAGACTCTGTGCAAAGTCAGGGAGGATGAGCAGCAAGTCCTGTTTGTTATGCCGTACTGGCCCAACCGGACTTGGTTCTCGGATCTGATGCTCCTGGCAGTAGCACCTCCCTGGCAGTAGCACCTCCCTGGCGCATTCCCCTGAGGCAGGACCTTCTCACTCAGGGGCAGGGCACGCTCAAGTACCCATGGCCAGACCTCTGGAATCTTCATGTCTGGCTCCTGGACAGGACGTGGAACACCTAGCATGCCCTCACGACAGCGCGACCTGATCAACAGGTTCCTCAAGGGTGTGAAGAGGTTGAATTCTCCTAGGCCACACCTGATTCCCTCTTGGGATCTCTCTGTGGTCTACCTGCCCTACAGAGAGCCCCCTTTGAGTCCCTGGAGCAGGCCGAGCTCAGCACTTTTTCTCTGAAGATGGCCCTCCTGGTGGCGCTCACTTCCATCAAGAGGGTGGGGGACCTGCAGGCAGTATCTGTCACCAGCGAATGCCTGGAGTTCGGGCCGGCACTCTCTCACATGATCTTGAGACCCCGGCCCGGTTACATGCCCAAAGTTCCCACCACACCTTTTTGGGACCAGGTGGTGAGCCTGCAAGCACTCCCTTCAGAGGAGGAAGACCTGGCCTTGTCGTTGCTGTGTCCAGTTCACACCCTGCGCATCTATTTGGACCGCACGCAGAGCTTTAGACACTCGGAGCAGCTCTTTGTCTGTTTTGGAGGACAGCAGAAGGGGAAAGCTGTCTCCAAGCAGAGGCTAGCCCATTGGATTGTGGATGCCATTTCTCTCGCATACCAATCTCAGGACTTGCCGTGCCCCTTGGGAGTCTGGGCGCACTCCACTAGACGTGTTGCATCCTAC
Source organism: Myxocyprinus asiaticus (assembly GCF_019703515.2). Classification (NCBI taxonomy): domain Eukaryota; kingdom Metazoa; phylum Chordata; class Actinopteri; order Cypriniformes; family Catostomidae; genus Myxocyprinus; species Myxocyprinus asiaticus. The sequence continues at coordinate 41,911,443 of NC_059350.1, read as the reverse complement.
TGGGCACTGGCAAGGGGGGCCTCTCTAGCAGACATATGCAGAGCTGTGGGTTGGGCTACACCCAATACCTTTGTGAGGTTTTATAACCTACGCATAGACCCGGTCTCGACCCGAGTGTTACGCGGTAACAGCAGGTAGACTGGGCGGCCGGTTGGGTGTACCGCTTGCATTGCGCCTTTCCCCTTTTTCAAAGCTGATAATGTGCACCTTTTTGTCCACAACAGTTCCCCATATCCGGTGAACCCTGGACGCCTCTTTAATTCTTAAGCACTGTTTGGTGACGAACTTGGCGGAGGAGTAACGGCACCAGGCCCAGTACTCATGGTATGCCCCTTTCCAGGTGAGCCCGTGTGCTCAGGCTCAGTGCTCCATGCGTTGTGATTCCCCTTTGGTAATCCTGTATGATGAGTTTCCACTGTTCGGTTTCCCCTAAGGTGAACCCTGTGTTTCCCCTCACCAGAGCTTTCTCTGCCTCGGCCATTGTTGCTGTGTACCCTTTCTGTAGATAGTGTCCTCCAGTGGTATCATTCCATATGTGAACTTCCCAGTTGGTAAGTTCATGTGAGGTATTCTCCACATGTTAACCTCCCTCCAGTAGGATGTGGTCTCCATAGTGCTCCACCTCCTGGAGAGGGAAGAGCACTTCCCAACGTTATTCTAGAAAGTGCTCGGTGGGAAATTGCTTGACAGCAAATCAGGAAAGGCATCGCTGATAGCCTACTTGGGTAAGTGCCTCCTCCCCCCTTAACGGGACTAGGGAGACACCATACCTAACTCGCTGGAAGGCACACAGCTTGCTTGCCCGTGTCCACTCTTCCGTACCTCGTGACACGGTTCAGCGCCTGCGGAATTTCCTATAGGAACCCCTAGTGCAGGGGTGTCAAACTCAGTTCCTGGAGGGCCACAGTCCAGCAGAGTTTAGCTCCAACCCTAATTAAACACACCTGAAGCAGCTAATCAAGTTCTTCAGGAGTTCTTGAAGATTACAAGGAGGCATTTTGGAGCAGGGCTGGAACTAAACTCTGCAGGGCTGCGGCCCTCCAGGAACTGATTTTGACACCCCTGCCCTAGTGACACTACATTGACACAACGTCGAGTGAGTGACAGAGAGGGAATGTCTTGGTTACTGATGAAACCTCTGTTCCCTGATGGAGGGAATGAGACGTTGTGTCCCTCCTGCCGCGGCGCTGAACCGGCCGCTGACATGGCCAGGACTCTCTATCGGCTCCTCATTATAAATCTGAATGAGTGGTGCACGCCATCTGTTTTTATACCCATATGTCCGGGGCAGAGAGTGGCATGAAAATTCCACTCGCCAATTCTCATTGGCCTTTTCTATTTTAAGCAAAGGTGATTGGGGCTCTCAAGATCGAACCCCTAGTGTCACTACATCAACACAACATCATGTGATCATCCTGTTTCCCTCCATGTTCATGTGTCTTGTTTTCATTTGTTTATTGTCTTGTTATCTTGTTTATAGTTCTGTCTGTTCATTGGTTGTCTTGTTACACTTGTCCATGTATTTATACCCTCATGTTTGCCTTGGTCCTTTGTCAGGTATTGTGTGTTGTAACATTGTTTGGTAGTCAAGTCAGGTCAAGTCAGGTCAAGTTATGTCAAGTTAAGTTATGTTATGTTAAGTCAAGTCAAGTTTCATCAAGTCTAGTCAAGTTCATGTTTGTTTTGTTCACGTTTGGATTTCATGTTTGTATTAAACTGCACATGGGTTCTACACTTCATCATCATCGTCTGTCTGTCATTGCCAGCATCGTTACACGAGACTACATGAAATAAATGTACTTTTAGAATATTTGACATTGCAAGGCCATTTAAAATGAGCTAAAGAAGGCAAACAGGTAATTAAAAATTTTGAAAAACTAAAAAGAAAGGATGGCTAGTCACCACACCTTTAAATATATAATTGCTTTTATATATAAAGTCTTACTTAAAATCTTGATTGATGAATGTTGATTTAAAAAAACAAAAAAAACAAACATGGATATATTGCGTCAACTACTCGCATTTAAATGTACATTTCTTTCCATTTAATAAAAAAATATATATATTTTTTAAAGCTGATATACTGTATGTTGTTTTGTTTTTGTTTTTTAAATTGGTAATTTTGCATAGATGCAAAAAAAACTGTTAAAAATCGCATAAACAATGGAAAATGTAAAAGTATTTGCTGTTTGCACATTATCTTTGAGCAAACCAACGTGATTTTTTTGAGAGGCACAGTGGAACTGACCTATACAGCATGTCACATTATGAAAGCAAAAAGTGAAAAGTGTGTGTGTGCGTGTGCGTGTACTGGGGTAAGTAAAAAAAAAAAAAAAAAGAGTGAGAGAGTGAGACCATTAAATTTCCCTCCTGGCTTGAAAGAACAAATCCATCCATTAAAGGAAAGAGACAGCCAAGGTCAACAGCCATATAAGGGCAATCATAGCACAACACTGCAAAGAGTAAAGGTTCACTCTATCAATGAGGACTGATGGCTGTTCAACACACTCTCTCACACACACACGCGAGTGAGTGTGTGTCCTCTGGTTCAAGCATCTGCCAAAGCTGAAGTGAAAAATGTTGGCATGTTCTGTCAGAGCTTTTAATTTACAACTCTATGTTACATGAAAGAAAAACACTAAAATAAAATACATACAAACAACATAGAATCAATGGCAGTTACAGGATAAATTTCAAAAAATTGTAATTGCTTGTTTTCATTATTGGGAGGGTTATGAGGAATAGAAGAAGAGTCTGTTCAATGGGATGTACGGTTGTTAAAATTGGTTGTTGATCATTCAGCTAACGAAACACTGAAAATACATCTTTACAGCACAAAAAATAAAATTAAAATAAAATATAATTCAGTAGACAAAAACAAATTGTATCAGTAGTGTAGTAGTAGCCACTGTCCTGAGATTGTCACCGGTTTAATTGTGGAAGAGCAGTTAAGGTAAAGTGAAGACATGTTCAGTTCAGATGTGGAGAGAAGGGTTAACACTACCTGTGGCCTTTTTCAATGATTTCAAGTGTTGCAAAATAACATCTTTAACAACCTGCTGAAAAACATTAATGGCTTCTACAAGGCTTCTACTATGTTATACTTACCCAGACACTCTCTCTCTCTCTCTCTCTCTCTCTCTCTCTCCTCTCTTTTTGTCTGCTTATTACTGCTTTCATTCTCTTTTTCTCATACCCAATACCTTCTGTGCTACTTTCTTTCATAAAGAATGAATTGGAGGGATGGGGGTGATAGTAATTTCATCACTAAACCTTGCATGCTGTGTTTCCATGGTTTCTCAATGCACTCAGTTCAATTAAAATGTGCTTTATTAGCATGACGGTATACAAAGTACAATGTTGCCAAAGCATTGAGTAATAAGCATTTTACAAACATAAAAAAAAATATGTATAAACAATAAATAAATAATAACGAAAGTACAATAAAATAAAATACAAACAAATGACAAAGTAAAATACAGAGAGCATACAGATGAGAAAGGGAAGAAAATATTAAAATAGCAGTTTCAATAGAGCACAAATATCATGAGGGGTCAGCCTATGTCCCTCATATGATGACAGGAGGACACATACTGCTCTGCCAGCTGAATACACTCTACTTTCTCTCCCATAAGATATGAGGGTTTGAAAATCATTTTTGTCCTGGTAATATGAGCTATTTATGCAAAGTGTTTCTAATTGTCTCATATTTATTGCAGTAAGTGAGGAAGAGCAGTTCGTCCTCAATGACTCCAATGCAGTGTGAACATAGTCTGACCTCTCTGGGCCTCCAGCTCTGCCTGTGTCAGCCTGTCTCTACAGACAGATTGTGCTCACTCAGACGATAGTTTGACAGTATCTTTCTTTGTCGATAGTCTTTAATATTGATCAAATATGGTGCCAATATATAATCAGTCTTGATTCTGTGGAAGTAGCTTAATTTATGTACTTGTGTGACTTTGTGCTGCCAATCATGAATGTATTCTTCCTGGGTTCTTTCTGTCTGTTTCAGTTTTGACAGTCTAAACTGGATGGATGAATTTAGTTGATATTTTTCCACTAAATAGTGCATAGGGTCACTCTCTGGGTGTCCTGCCTTTTTGGAGAGGCACAGTGATGGTAATTATCTGGAGGTGTGTCTGACAAATGGAACCAGAACTTAGCTGCTCTCTTTTGGATTTCAGTGAGGAGAGGGAACCGGCCCAGTTCTGCTCTACTACCCAGACTTGGAGCATTTCTGTGAATTCCCATGATGTTTTTGCAGAATTCTAGGTGTAAAATTTCAACAGGGCTTTTATCCCAGGCTTCATAATTTTATTTATATTTGGGGCCCCAGATTTCACAGCCATATAGAAGTATAGGTTTGATGATGCTGTCAAAGACTTTCAGCCATAGTTTAATCATTAAATAATGATTTTCTCATACTATAATATGTCCTGCAGGCTTTGTCAGTCAAATCTTTTATTGCCAAATCAAATTGTCCTGAAGCAGAGATTGTAAGACCCAAATAATTGTAGCAGTTGGCATAATGAAAGATTGTTCCACCGATTGTAAAAATATATTTTCACTGCTATATTTTTCAAAAATCGAGAGGCTTTCATATAGTCCCTCTTCATTAGGTGACAGCAGCAGGAGGTCTTCAGCGTGGAGGCATTTGATTTCTCTTCCATCTAAGATCAGTCCAGGGCAAGGTGACTTTTGAAGGGTTGTGGCCAATTCATTTATATAAATAATAAACAGAGTTGGGCTGAGGCTGCAGCCTTGATAAACTCCCTTGGTCTGATTGAAATAATTGGTTCTTTTGTCATTAATCTTAACACAGCATTTATTGTCTTTGCACATGTCATTTATGATATCATACAGTATGTCTTTCCTCCTATTCCACTCTGGATGAGTTGAAGGAAGAGTCGGTTTTGCCAAACAGAATCGAAGGCCTTTATAAAGTCAATGAAGCAGCCAAATATTTTGCCTTGTTTTGTTTGCTGAACATATTTCTGTATAAGTGAGTGGAGTGTGTAGATATGATTAGTTGTTCAAGGTTTGGGCATGAATCCATTTTGACATTTAAATAAGTGTCTTGAGTTTTTGAATGAAATTGACTAATCTGTTATTTAAAATGCAACAGAATAGTTTCCCGAGGTTGCTTCTTACTGTAATGCCTCTGTAGTTATTTGGGTTGTACTTGTCCCCTTCTTTGAAAATTGGGGTGATTTGATTTTCCTACCAATTCTCAGGAATGTGTCCTAATTTTAATAAGACATTAACTAATTTAAGAATAGCATCTTTCAGTTTGGGGCTGCTATGTTTCAGCATCTCATGATATATTCCATCTAAGCCACAAGATTTTTTTTTTTTTTTTTCAGTCAGTTTTTTTAATGATATGGGGGTGTCCAAATGGTTTAATTGATCTTTTATTGTGTGTTCCAGATTATTTAGTTGGGAGGTCAAATGTTTTTGGATGAGATTTGGTTCATTTTGTGAATAGAGGTTTCCGAAATGTTCTGTCCAGAGTTTTGAGTTACAGATGGGAATGAATTTGACTTTTTTGTATTTATCTAAATTGTTCCATAAATCCCAAAAGGAATTTTCATTGACAGTCTCCTCAATCTTGTTGAGCTTTGCTGTCATATGTTCAGCTCTTTTCCTTCTTATTAGTGACTTGTACATTTTAAGGGTTTTTATGATATGTGGTTTGTGTGTGCTGGTTTGCAGGGTCTCTGTGTTTTTCATTTGATAATGATCGTAATTCCTTTCTTGATGTTTGACAATCTTTGTCAAACCAACTGACTTTAACAATTTAGTTTTTTACTTCTGTAAAAAAAATAAAATAAATAATAATAATAATTTTCAGGGCTTTGCTGGCCACTGTATAAACATTTTTAGTTAACTGTTCTGTTGCCAAATTGATAATTTTCTTGTCTAGCCCAAATTTGGTGTAGAACAATTTGTTCATTTTCTGAACATGAATGCTGTTGAGCTAAGCTTCATACCATGCAGGACTGATATTTTTCCATATAAATTTGGTGGGGAGGGAATACAATTTAATTTTCTGATCAGAAAATGGCCAATTTGCTGACTTGTTTAGACTAATGACTATGTGACTGTGATCTGTGAAAGGAAACTGTGGTATCACCATGAAGTAGTTGATCTTATTGTGGTCTATATCTGTAATAGTGTAGTCCACTGTGCTGCTGCCTCGAGGTGAGCAGTAAGTAAATCGACCCAGAGAGTCTCCCCTTGTCCTGCCATTAACTATATATAAACCCAGGCTTTTGCAGAGCTGTAAGTTGTGTTTCTGATGTCTGTTTATTGTGTTGTCATAGCCCTAATGTGCTTTAGTAAAGAGTTGATTCTGCTGTATATGTGTACTCTTAATATATCTCCAGCTGAACTAATGTAGTCTGGTTCTTTTCCACTGAAACTGAATGATCTCTGACTGTAGTGTAGGTAAGGTGTCCTCATTATAATAGGGAGACTCATATGGGGGGATATACACTGCACATAGGTAAGTGTCCTCATCTGAACAAATTAGTTCCTTATTAAGTTTCATCTTATGTCTTTTCCCTTTTTTTAAAGGCTGAATGTAGTGAAAAAGATGTTCTTTAAACCAAACTATTATTCCTCCTGAATCTCTTCCATTTTTAACATGAGGGTTTTTGATTGGAGGAATAAATAACTCTCTGTAGTTTGAAGGAGTGTAGGTTTGAGACTCTAAACGACTCCATGTCTCAAGTAATACAATTATATCTGAACTATATTTAAAAAATCAGGGTTAGTGCTTTTCTCTCCAAAAGATAAAGAGAACATCCCCTGAATGTGGTAGCATGTTATTTTAAATGAAGACATTGAGAAATTTTCTATTTACCAGAAAGAATAATAAATGATTTTGCGACCCAATATTGTTTTGAAATATAGTGAATCGATTAAAATGCATTACAAAATAATAATAATAATAATAATAATAAAGGAATAAAGAATATGCTATAGATCATCACATATAATTTTCAGCATTTTTTTTTTTATCTGGCTGAGGTCACTGGTGTCTGAACTACCTCTACCAACCACAACAGCGGCGTAACTGTCTGCCGGGATGCTGTGTGACTCTCTCCTCGCTAACAGGATGTGTTCCCTGGGGGCTCCTCAGAGCCGCGTCCTTGATGGATTTTGCAAATAGCCTCATGCCGTCTCGATGAATGTGCAGGAGGTCATATAGGTGTTCATGGGTGATGTGCTAATGGTTTGCAATGTGCACATTTGACACCGGTGCACAAATACTAGCTATCTCTGTATTAATTGTGTTAATGATATTTTGTGGAATGTCTCTGCGAGGGAGAAGGGTAGAGATGATGACCTTAGCACCTGGAAGCTGTTTTCACCACATCGGTCAGAGCTTTAGCAACATCCACCCTTCTGGTGCTGAGGTCGTTTGTCCTGGTGTGCAGTATGATGTGAGAGGGTGCGCAGAATATACCCTCTCTCAACTGCTTCAGAGCGGAGCCGGTGGTGGAACACCAGAATTTCCTCACAGTCCTCCCTGGGAACAGCTGTCTCTTGTCGAGGTGGTTGCCACTGGAGTCACAGAGGATGACCATGTTGTCCTTTCTCCTCTGTTCTCTGTTGGGTGGTTTTGCGGTAGATGGATGGCTCTGCCTGCTGCTGCTGTCTTTCCTCTTAGGGTTCAATGAAGCCTGAGGGGTTGTAGGGGTGGAAGTGAGTGAGAGAGAGAGAGAGAGAGAGAGAGAGAGACAGAGAGACAGAGTGACTGTGTGTTTACCTACATCTGTTACAGTGATGAACAGTAATGCTGCAGCTGTTAGTTTAACTCTTCCTAAGCTGTAGTGTGATAGTAATCCATTCCGATCGTGGCGCGATGCTGCCATACATGCTATTGAAATTATTTTATGTGTATTTCACTCACACTCAAGTGTTTTGTTGTCGGAGAGAAAACATGGCAGTTTCATTCTTGTAAATTTCTTGGGAAACTCTTATTTTGACACAGACTCAGAAATCGTTCTCTCCTCCACCATGTTGAAGATTAATGTCTTCTCCCAACTCAAATTTTTTTTTTATTTTTATTTATTTTTTTACTTCTTGTAATTAACATTTTTATTGATTCATATGCATAAGACAGTGGAAAAAACTCAACACATATATAAAGAATCAACATTTTACATTTAAACCCTACTAATACAATCCCACCCTGACCCCTAAGGAACACCCCTGTGGTCCCACATAACACACACACAATCCAAATAAATATATATATATATATATATATATATATATATATATATATATATATATATATATATATATATATACATACATACATATACACAAGTAAATAAATAAAATAATAACAAACATACATGATTAAACTAAACTACACTCTCCACATCCCCTCCCCAAAAGTCCCCCAAAAAAACTAAATATTTGCCCCATTTTTTAGCAAATAAGTCCCTAAACCCCAGCCTTCTACTTACCGCCTCTTCAAATGCAGCTACCCTCCCCATTTCCACACACCACTCCGAAAAAGAGGGTGCTCCACTTGACTTCCAACCCCTTAAAATTACTTGCCTGCCGATCATGAGACTGGACATAACCCAATTTTTTATGTGATTATCCCCTAAATGCATGACTGCCCCATCACCCAAAATACAGAGTCTGGGACAAAGCAAAACCTGAGTGTTCAAAACATCACACGAATACCTCTGAACCCTCAACCAAAACTCCTGGATCTTAACACACCCCCAAAAGACATGGGTAGTGTCTCCAACTTCTGACTGGCATCTCCAGCAAGTGGGTGTGTCTTTAAGACCAAGCCTATATAATCTAGAGGGGGTCCAATAAAATCTATGTAAAATCTTAAATTGCATAAGGCGAACCCTTGCATCTCTAGATACAGTCTTGACATTTTTAAGAATCTTTGTCCACACTCCATCCTCCAATACCAAATTCAAATCTTTTTCCCATACTCTCTTGAGAGAAGTCAAGGCTCCATCCCCCAGACTCTGAATTAGTAGGGAGTATTAGTTTGGGCCACTGATGCTTCATGGCCTTTCCAAAAGCAGCAATCACCTCTCTCAAAGCACCTGCCACTTTAGGGGGGTGCGTGCCACTCCCAAAAATAGTGCAGAGTAGGTGGCGAAGCTGTAAATACTTATAAAACTGAGATCTGGGAATGCCAAAATGTTGAACCAAATTTTCAAAAGGTCTCAATACTCCACCCTCATATACAGGTGCATCTCAATAAATTAGAATGTAGTGGAAAAGTTCATTTATTTCAGTAATTCAACTCAAATTGTGAAACTCGTGTATTAAATAAATTCAGTGCACACAGACTGAAGTAGTTTAAGTCTTTGGTTCTTTTAATTGTGATGATTTTGGCTCACATTTAACAAAAACCCACCAATTCACTATCTCAAAAAATTAGAATATGGTGACATGCCAATCAGCTAATCAACTCAAAACACCTGCAAAGGTTTCCTGAGCCTTCAAAATGGTCTCTCAGTTTGATTCACTAGGCTACACAATCATGGGGAAGACTGCTGATCTGACAGTTGTCCAGAAGACAATCATTGACACCCTTCACAAGGAGGGTAAGCCACAAACATTCATTGCCAAAGAAACTGGCTGTTCACAGAGTGCTGTATCCAAGCATGTTAACAGAAAGTTGAGTGGAAGGAAAAAGTGTGGAAGAAAAAGATGCACAACCAACCGAGAGAACCGCAGCCTTATGAGGATTGTCAAGCAAAATCGATTCAAGAATTTGGGTGAACTTCACAAGGAATGGACTGAGGCTGGGGTCAAGGCATCAAGAGCCACCACACACAGACGTGTCAAGGAATTTGGCTACAGTTGTTGTATTCCTCTTGTTAAGCCACTCCTGAACCACAGACAACGTCAGAGGCGTCTTACCTGGGCTAAGGAGAAGAAGAACTGGACTGTTGCCCAGTGGTCCAAAGTCCTCTTTTCAGATGAGAGCAAGTTTTGTATTTCATTTGGAAACCAAGGTCCTAGAGTCTGGAGGAAGGGTGGAGAAGCTCATAGCCCAAGTTGCTTGACGTCCAGTGTTAAGTTTCCACAGTCTGTGATGATTTGGGGTGCAATGTCATCTGCTGGTGTTGGTCCATTGTGTTTTTTGAAAACCAAAGTCACTGCACCTGTTTACCAAGAAATTTTGGAGCACTTCATGCTTCCTTTTGCTGAAAGATGCTGATTTCATTTTCCAGCAGGATTTGGCACCTGCCCACACTGCCAAAAGCACCAAAAGTTGGTTAAATGACCATGGTGTTGGTGTGCTTGACTGGCCAGCAAACTCACCAGACCTGAACCCCATAGAGAATCTATGGGGTATTGTCAAGAGGAAAATGAGAAACAAGAGACCAAAAAATGCAGATGAGCTGAAGGCCACTGTCAAAGAAACCTGGGCTTCCATACCACCTCAGCAGTGCCACAAACTGATCACCTCCATGCCACGCTGAATTGAGGCAGTAATTAAAGCAAAAGGAGCCCCTACCAAGTATTGAGTACATATACAGTAAATGAACATACTTTCCAGAAGGCCAACAATTCACTAAAAATGTTTTTTTTATTGGTCTTATGATGTATTCTAATTTTTTGAGATGGTGAATTGGTGGGTTTTTGTTAAATGTGAGCCAAAATCATCACAATTAAAAGAACCAAAGACTTAAACTACTTCATTCTGTGTGCACTGAATTTATTTAATACACGAGTTTCACAATTTGAGTTGAATTACTGAAATAAATGAACTTTTCCACGACATTCTAATTTATTGAGATGCACCTGTAGGTCACCAAGTGCATTAACCCCCCTCACAATCCAATCTGACCAACAAAAAGGGGACTTATTAATACATAGTTTAGGGTTCAGCCATATGCTCGAGGCTGCGTTTAAATAAATATCCGAATTAAACACTCTGGACACTTTTGTCCATATCAAGTGCAAATGCAAAATAACGGGGTGCGACTTAACCTCTCCAGCTAGTTTGATCGAAAGGCGAAAGTGGCAAGATAGGGGCAAGAACTTCCTTTTCAATACAAAACCAGGGAGGGGCTCTCTCAGGTGGAAGCGACCAATGAGCCAAATGTCTAAGACCAAATGCATAATAATAAAACAAAATCTTGGGTAGGCCTAGCCCACCTTTGTCAATTGGCCTATGTAACTTATTGAAATTTAACCTGGGGCGCTTACCATTCCAAATAAAGGACTTCGCTATGCTATCAAATTCCTTGAAATAAGAGCGGGGGACATCTACAGGGAGAGACTGAAGCAGGTAGTTGAATTTTGGAATACAATTCATTTTAATAACATTAACCTTCCCAATCATCGATAAATGTAATGAAGCCCACCTGCCCACATCACTCGAAAACCTTTTTATTAAAGGGTCAAAATTAACTCTGACTAAATCAGACAAATTTGCTGGGAATAAAATCCCCAAATACTTAATGCCCTGTTTGGGCCACTGGAAGGCGCCCGGCTGGAAAGCCGTTTCTGGGCAGTACGCTGTCAGCGCCAAAGCTTCGGATTTAGACCAATTGACTTTGTATCCTGAGAACTTGGAAAAGGAATTAATAATTCTGTGGAAGCAAGGCATAGATCTAGTAGGTTCAGAGATAAATAATAAAATATCATCTGTGTAAAGCAGAAGTTTATGCGCCACACCTCCCACTGTCACCCCTGGAAAATCATCCTCCTTTCTTATCATGGCTGCTAATGGTTCCATGGCAAGACAGAACAATAATGGGGAAAGAGGGCAACCCTGTTGAGTGCCCCTATTCAGAGTAAAATAATCTGAAATTAATCCATTTGTTTGTACCGCTGCTACAGGGTGTTTATAAAGTAACTTAATCCAACCAATAAATGTACTCCCGAACCCATACATTTCCAAAATCTTAAAAAGATAATCCCATTCTACTGTGAGATGGCAGCGACCGGAGATTGTTCATTTGCCACTGACCACATGGTATTGATGAGATGCCTGATGTTATCAGAAGAGCTGCAGCCCCGAATAAACCCCACCTGATCTATATGTATAAGAGATGTCATAACTTTACTTAATCAGTTAGCCAAAATTTTTGACAATATTTTTACATCTAGTTGGATCAGGGAAATTAGACGGTAACTTTTACACTCGCTTGGATCTTTGTCTTTTTTAAGAATCAGACTGATCCGGGCTTGTGTCATGGTTGGAGGAAGTTTTCCCTTCTTTAATGATTCAGTATAAACTTCTAACAAAAGTGGAGCCAGTTCTGTAGCATAGGATCTAAAAAATTCTGCGGCAAAACCATCTGGCCCCGGAGCCTTGCCAGTAGGTAGGGACTTAATTACCTCGTCAAGCTCCTCCAAGGTTATCTCAGAATCAAGAGAGTTTTTTTGCTCAATCGTCAGTTTAGGAAGATCTAATGTTTCCACAAAGTTTCTAATATCTTCAGTAGACGAAGATGTGGAACTATAAAGATCAATATAGAATTCTTTAAAGACACTATTAATATCAATGGCTGAGGTAAATATTTCACCTCCAGCAGATTTCACTGAGGGAATGGTAGAAAAAGACTCTCTCTGCTTTATATATCTAGCCAAAAGCTTCCCTCCTTTGTCACCCGACTCAAAGTATGACTGTCTTGCCCTGAATAACCAAAACTCACTTTCTGCTACAAAATAGTATTATATCTATATTTCAATCAGGTCAATTCTCTGAGGCCATCAGCTGACATACGGCGCTTCAGCTCTGCCTCGGCACTTTTAATATTCTCTTCCAACTCCACAAGTTCTCGTGCTTTGGATTTTTTGATGAATGAGGCATACTGTATGATCCGGCCCCTAAGAAACGCCTTAAGTGCCTCCTAAGCCACGCCCACAGAGATTACTGAGGACCAGCTAGTCTCCATATAAACAATGATTTCAGTCTTTAACATTTGTTGGAAATCAGGATTTTGCAGAAGGGATACATTAAGGCGCCAACTATATGATTTCTTTTTCTCTGTATGTGGCATCACCTCTAAACTCACCAGGGCGTGATCTGAGACTAAAATGTTTCCAATTGAGCAATCAACAACATATGAAATTAGGGATTTGGATATAAAAAAAAAATCTATTCTAGAATAAATCTTATGGACTGATGAAAAAAATTTATAGTCCCTACCGGATGGGTTCAAAAGTCTCCAAATATCCAAAAGACCAAGATTTTTACACATCCTGTGAAGCGTCAGTGTTGATCTAGGGGGTTTACTCACTTTTGCTTCACTATGATCAAGGACTGAATCCATCAAAAGATTAAAGTCTCCTCCCAATATTATATCATGAGGGGTGCCAGCGGCTTGCAACATCCCTTCAAGATCTATAAAAAAGTCTTGATCATCAGCGTTAGGTGCGTAAATATTAGCCAAAATCAGACTTTGCCCTTGAATTTCAGCTAAAACAATAATTACTCTTCCTAATTTATCTTTAGTCTGTTTGAGACATTTGAATTGTAGATGTTTATTTACCAATATAATGACTCCCTTGCTCTTACTTGAGCCAGCACTAAAGAAAACATGTCCACCCCATATCTTCCCAAATTTTTCAGCTTCCTGCAGGGAGAGATGTGTTCTTGAAGAAACACTATATCATATTTCTTACGTTTAAGAAAATAAATAACCTTCCTTCTTTTTATGGGGTGCCCCAACCCATTCACATTCCATGTGGAGAGAGATAGTACACTCATATTAACAACTAACATATTGATATAATAAAAAAAAAGAATTGTGTGTGAAAAACAAAATTATACAGACCACATTCCCCATTAGTGAAACAATCAAACCCCGAACTTCCCCCCGAACAAAACAAACAGAAAAAAGAAAAACGTGCGCATTAACCCCACGCACGAAAACGCCAACCGGCGACAATCCCTCTAAACTCAAAAGATCCATGAACGCCCACGAGAGCCCACGACAACTCTGCCATCGGATTGCTCAATTTTGCCTCACAAATTTGTGAGGCAAAATTACATAACAGAAAATACTTTGTGAAATAAACCCAGTCAATAGGAAGAATGAACACAAAGAATGTGTAGATTAATTCACAGAACTGTCTCAAAGGTGTGATCTTCCACAAAACAAATTCCAGCTGATATAAAACCGTTCAGATTCCTCGGACAGACAAACGAATCTTCAGTGAGCTGGCTGTTATGAGTTCAGCGGATGACATAATCATTCCAATGTCCCGTAAAAAAAACTCAACAAAACAAACTACAGCCAGCAGGAGGAATAAGAACGAAGAACGAACAGATTAATCCACAACTGTTCCAAAGGAGTGTTATTCATTAGAACAAGCTCCAGCCACTAGGCGGAACCAACACAAAAAGAAACAAAACCGGCATCCCGGTTCCCCGGATGATCGAGTCAATTCATTCGGAGGCTGCATAAAAATATATACCATGACTTACACAATCCGTCAGCTTTATAAAAGACATCCTTTGTGTGAGTATGTAGATATTTTGCGGTCATCCGTAGTGTCCACTCTCAATCTGTCTGGGAACTTCAATGCAAAAGTAATCTTTCATCAATGCAAAAGTTTCTTTGAGGAAAAGTGTTATTCACATAATTCTTCAGCTGCTCGGCGGAGCCAACGCAAAAAACCCAAAATGTAGCCCAGCTTCCTCAAGAGTAAGTTCAGCGAGTCGACCCATTCACATGAGAAACATCCAATGGTTTACTCAGACATTGATTCTATAAAAGATATTGCCTGGTTTGGACATGTAAATACTTTGCGACCGACCTTCGTTTCTATTCTCAGTTTGGCCGGAAACATCAGAGCGAACGAGATCTTTTTCTGATGTAAGAGTTTCTTACATTCCTTGAACCAATCGCGTTTCTCTCTTGTCGAACTCGCAAAGTCCGGGAACAAGAAAATATTATGGTTCTTCCAAGAAAGCTTCCCTTTGCTCCTCACCTGGCGCAACACAAGATCTTTATCGGATGATCTCAGAAATCTGGCCTATCTCCCTCAGCAAATCTGTGAGCTGGGACTCTGTGAGCTCGCTCGATTTCCAGCTTGTGGCCTGTTATGTTGAGCAGACTCGGGAAAAACTCGTCTAGGAATTTCACCATATCCCTGCCCTCCTCATGCTCTTAGTACAAATAGCCTCTGCCTAAAATAAAACTACTAAGTGTTTCCTTTTGACCAAAATTATGTCATGGGCAAACATGCTCTACTGCCAATAGAAATACTGTTCAAAAAAGAGTGTTCACAATTGAGTCCTCATAAAAAAGAACCAGACT
The DNA here is from genome assembly GCF_019703515.2 of Myxocyprinus asiaticus. NCBI lineage: Eukaryota > Metazoa > Chordata > Actinopteri > Cypriniformes > Catostomidae > Myxocyprinus > Myxocyprinus asiaticus. Next base: position 41,896,162 of record NC_059350.1, on the reverse strand, counting down.
AAACAAATAAAAAAATGCAGTGAAACATAGAGAGAGAAGAAAAAAAGTGTTGGAATCAGTAGCAAGGCCAGAAATCTCCAAATGTACCTTGGTGAAACAGGGTGGACCTCTATTGTGTGCCTACTTTCAAATTTTATTGTAAACTCATTGTTATAAGTTAATATTAGCTCATTTACACAGCCTAATACATAGCTGCAAAATTACTGGTACAAAAACAATAATTAGCTGTTTTTTAGGGTGTGTTCACACTTGGCAGGTTTGGTCCGATTAAAACGAACTCTGGTGCGATTGCTCTGTTAGTGCAGTTCATTTGAACAAGTGTGAACGCTGCCATCCGAACTTTGGTGCGCACCAAACAAGCGGACAGAGGCCGCCTGAACAGTGGGTCTCGGTCCGCTTCCAAACGAACTCTGGTGTGCTTCGATTGATATATGAATGCAACATGGACCAAAGACATCTAAACGGACCAAAAACAGGAAGTAATTTGACTAAAACTGACCTCAAGCATACCTGGTTCTTCTCATCATAGGAGCTATGTTGCCCATTACAGTTTGGTACAGGCATCGGAAACGCCGTCAGCCGTCCTTGCAGCATATCTTCGTTTGTGTGTGCAACGGAGGAATTCCTGGCACTGTTTTGACTCCTTTACACATTTTATTAGCTCTTCGTTTGTTCTCAGCTGGTAAAAATACCACCATATATACATATATAAATCTAACGAGCGCATTTTGCCCAGCAGCCAGCGTTGTTTTGGATGTTCGGCAAGTTCCGTCGCAAAATATACGTCATAAAAGCTGTCCAATCGGGTTGTGAATTTTTCCTGATGCCTTTTGTTTCGTATCGTTAGGTTCTGTGTTAAAAATGCCAGTGTGAACGCTAAGCGAACCAGGACTAAATGTATAATTTTCTTTTTTGGTCCGGAAAAGAAGACCAAGAGAACCGAACTACAAGTGGAACACACCCTTAAACAATGATAAAGTTTATTATTAGTAATTTACCTTAATATGTCATAATGATGTAACCAAAAATGAAATGGCCATAAAACAAAATGTAATAAAATAATATAATAGATCATATGCAATAAAACATAATCATCATTACATTATTACTTTAGACACTTTTCAGACCTCCTGCTGTGCACAGGTGTATCTATTTCCCTGAAGATTGAATTTTTAATTTAGATGACAAACTCTCTCTTTTGGCTGACGTTTTGTGCTTCGCAGAGCTGTAATGACACGTTATATTTATTTAGAAAAATATGTAAAATCCTCCCCTCAGCCTCATCTGCTTCTGATTAATTGTATTTTCTGATTTTTTGTTTTTTGTTTTTTTGTTTTTGCTGCAGCTGACAAGAGCCAGATCATACACGGATGTTGCACTACAAATTATCTTTATCTGACGTACTTGTCTGATTTTTATCATATTTGTGTTAAAGCATATATATATATTTCACAAGTAGGCTCTAAATTCCCCTGAATGCCCCACAGAGTGAGTTATTTTCATGCATACAACATTATGTTCATAAGATACAAAGAATATAAAAACAGTTAGGACTTATTTGGTTGAAAAGGATGTTTGAGCAGCTGTTTCTGTAAACTGGATAGCGAGTCTGTCTCTCTCCATGTCAGCAGCATGGTGCAAAAGCCATTATGAATCTGGCAGCTTGTGACATGACTGGCTGTTGCAGAAATACATATGTGTGATGCTACTGTTCTGGGCCCAGTTATTAACCGTCACATTTGTGTGACGCTACCTATGAAAGAGTTAAAACAAAAAGAGTGCAAAACAACATGCATAAATTAAGAGCAATATAAAAAGATAAAACATAGAGCTCACTTATGCATTTACAGCACGCGCAAAGAGAGAGAGGCCACTCAGAGGAAAATGTATCTGCTAGTGTCATGTGTATTTTGTTGATTCATGTCTTTTATTTTGAAAAGTTTAGTTCCTGTTCCCTGGTCATGTGATTTCATGTTTTCCCTCCATGTTCATGTGTCATGTTTTCATTGGTTTATTGTTCAATTATCTTGTTAGAGTTCTGTTTTTCATTGGTTAACTTGTTTGTCTTGTTCTCCCATGTCTTGCATTTAAGCCCTCATGTTTGCCATTGTCGATTGTCAAGTATTGAATGAATGTGAGTGTAGATGTTTTTTGTCAGGCCATGTTTTTGTCAAGTTTTTAGTCAAGTCATTTTTATATTTAGTTAGGATTTTTGGATTTCACATTCTGTAAATAAAACTGCACTTGGGTTCTCATCATCTTTGTCCTCATCATTGCCAGTGCCAGCATCATTACAGCTAGGTTTAAATGGCTTTTATTGGCAAATATGCACACACAATAATATGAAAACAAAGCCAAATCCTGGACATTTAGGCAATTTAGAAATTCCAGCCGGATGCTCTGCCAGAAAGTCCTAAAAAAAAGAGGACGTATGGGACATATACTTGTCATCAAGTGTTAGTGGTTTGCGTTGGATGTTAGCTACCTCACAGAAATGCCATGCTATCTACAGAAACTTCTACCGCACAAGTTAATGTAAAAAAAAAAAAAAAAAGAACTAAGTGCGACAAAACCACGCAACGTGGATTAATTATTTGGGTGCTGAGCGGATCCGTTTACAGGCATGATTGAATATCACTGCGCAGACCACAAAAAATCATATCAAATTTTTCTTATTTGAAATAAACCCTCCTATGCAAGGGCGTAGCAGCCACAGGGGACATGGGGGACACGTACCCCCATACTCTTTAAAAAGGTGATTTCGTCCCCCACACTTTTTCAAGCTAAATCCATACTGAGTCCAAATTTTGGATTTGTATACAGTATTCTTTGCGTTTTGTAACTCTGGGCTGATTGAGCAAGCATCCAGTCAGTCACAGGTGAGTTTCATGTGCCGAATCAACCCATACATTATAGGCCGTCAGATAGATAGTCTAATCAACTCCGTTCATTTCTACAAAGTTGCTTTCAACAATGCTCATTTATCCAAGTTTTTTATCAGCATATTGTTCTTGATTGGCAGCATTACATGAAATACACTACAGAAAAAAACACAGGACAATCCTTCTTTTAAGCACACATTGTAAGTGGAGTTTCTGTCAGCGCCTGTGTCTTCATTAAGTTATTCTTTTTACATTATGTTTGTGAGGTAGAAGTTTGATTGGTTATTTTTGCCAATTTTTATTGGATTATCTAGATTACTAGATCTGTGTTAAATATGTAAGCTATTTTTAATGTCAGCTCCTGTTTTTTACCTCTATGTTGGTGTGCAGTCGACAAACTGTAGGAAAAAATATAGTTCTGCTGTGTTCTGCTACTAAATTTTATTTTATTTACCTTATATTTCTTAATAGTCTATATATTTTATTCTATTTTTTTTTTAGGTGTATGTCCTTAGTTTATTGTTGGTTCTCTTTGTTGTTGCAATGTGGGACGAGGAGTTACATACATGTATGTAATATGTATGTGACAAATAATAAACCTTGTCCCTTGTTCTTAGAACACTTACGCATTTTACTGAAGTCAATAGATATGTAAACATGTTTTTTTATATATGAAAACTAGTGGTCGACCAATGGGTTTTTTAATGGCCGATATCCAGAGAGCAGCGTGGCCAATAGGCAGAAACAATGCTGATATATCACACAATTTAATATAGTAAGTAACAAACATAAAATTGCTAAAACTAAAAATTATAATAATCATAAACTCTTATTTAGCACTATATTTACTCAATTTCACACATACACAAAAAATAATATTGTATTTTAAATGGTAGATAGCAGTTTCTTCAGATTTCTGTTTTGTCATCAATTTTTTTTTTTTATGTATTTGCACATGAAGAAATTGTTACTATATTAGGAAGAAGGAAATAACAGTAGTCTACACTCAGTAGTCCAGCGACCATGGATGGCATGTCCGTTAGCAATCGCATTTACTCAAAAAATATTGAATCAAACCAATTGTACCTACAGTGCATAGTGAAGACATTTACTTATAGCACACATGAAGCGCTTTTACCTTGGGCTGCATTCGAAAACGTAGGCAGCTGACTTGCTACCTTGCTGCATAATCATTTAATGGCTTAACTGACATCTCTTTTGACTGAATGGAATTCTTGAAGAAACTGTCTTCGAGCAGTTTGAAAAGCACCTTATTTTCATTGTACCTCCGTATACAGCATCCGGAGGCAGTATTTTCCTGGTTTTAGATGCAGCCTTGAAGTTGCACTCATGTGCTCATGTGGATCCATCTCCTAACAGTTTAAATGGCCTGGATCACCTACTTGGATTGTCACAGACGGACCACCATGATTTGTGAATGAGAGGAACTTTGGATCTTGATCCTGAAGTTTTTGATTCTGGCTGATAGAATACACGCTTCAGAGGAAGATATTAGATGAGCACTCGACGGGAACAAAACACTGTATTTTCATGAGGTTCGTGAATTACATATTTTTACACGAGATATCTGCATATTTGCAGATGGTATATAATAGAAGTTTTATTGATATTTGCCTTTTATCATTATAAAAGTTACAGGGAACTGTTGAGGAGAGACTGTTAGAATAGTGCTTCAGAGGAAGATTTATGAGCGTTCCACAGGATGCTGGGTCTGCTGAAGTTGTGTAAGGTTGGTTTATTACATGTGTTTAAAGGAGATATGCGCATATTTGCAGACAGTATATGATATTAGTTTTATTGATATTTGCCTTTTTATCATTAGACAAGACAGTTAAAAGTTACAGGGAACTGTTGAGGAGAGAGAGGGAGAATGAAACAGGTGAGCACTTTAACATTATGAGCTCAAACGCGTCTGCTGCGGCTCTGATATGCGGACTGTTTAAATGACACTGTGTTGCACACCGGTCTATTATTGTAGTAACACGATTGCATGTAACAACAAAATGAACCATGATTGGTCGTTTACACGTCTCAGATGCTTCACATGCAAGCAGGCGGGAAAATGTATCGGTCGACCACTAATGAAAATGTACAGATGTTTTTGAAACTCATTTTTTTAATAATTTATTTGGTTTTTTTTTATTTATTTTTTTTTTTTTATAAAAGTCATGCTCAGCAGCACACAAACTGTAGGGAAATGATAGATTTTATAGATTTGCTTAAAACATCTACTTATGTCTCTTTGTAGGTCTGTAGACATACAAATTTTATACATACAAATTTTAAAGGATCTCATTTCACACAAGACACTCATTTGTCACCACCTTCTGGCATCACCAGAAATGGTCACTGAACAAATCATTAAATGGATCTGAACTAATTTTGTTGAACATAGTCAAAACACTCCAGCCACTTGGAAAAGTTTAAATCCCACAATGCACTAGCACAGAGTAAAAAATAAAATACAAATACAAATAATTTATAAGAATATATATATAATACCTATATATTAATATAATACTTTTATATATATATATATATATATATATATATATATATATATATATATATATATATATATATATATATACAGTACATTAGGGTCACTCAGAATGTTTTTTTGTGTGTGTGTGTAAAACAGAAAGTGTGTTTGTGTTTGTCTCACCCCCTTATTTCTGAGTGTGTTTATCATTGTGGCTGATTTATTGGTTTTATTTGACAGATTAAAAAAAATAAAAAATGCTCTGTGTTATAGTCTTTCCCATTAATTTTCAATGGTCAGTCAATTTTTGACCACAAAGACAAAATGTGCTTTTTTTTTCTTTTTTTTTTTACAACCACTTAGACTTATGGAATCATATCCAATTTTCATAATGTCCAAATAAATAAATAAATAAATTATATATATATATATATATATATATATATATATATATATATATATATATATATATGTGTGTGTGTGTGTGTGTGTATGTGTATGTTCAGATGGCAAGTGGAGGAAAAGTCTCCAAACCTTCTACCACTCAGATAAAGCAAACCATTTTTATTAAATCAGCAAAAGTGATTCCAGTCAAAAATGACTGAAGACCACAGGATGGTTTAACAAATTTTCTAGCTATATTTATAACAGGAATATAATTATTATCATGCATGTTAGTTGGCGTGCTACAATATATATATATATATATATATATATATATATATATATATATATATATATATATATATATATATATATATATATATATATATATATTTGCAAACTACTATTGTATTCTGTCTGTTTTGATATGGTGGACCAGCCATCAATCTGGGTGGACCAGTGCCACCCTGGCCCTTATCAGGGCCCCTGGTTGGAATGTCTTCTTTATTCTGGGTACCTTCTTTGCACCTTCACACTCTGAGGCCACACTGAAGCTGAAACATTTCATTTGTCCACTCTGCCTACAAAAAGACTAACTGTTCTATAGGGAGATCAGCACACATCCACACACACACACTCTCTCACTGATTTTGTGTTGTATTCAGGAAGGCACGAGCCTAGAGTCGAGATGGGAGGAAGAATTTTAATCTGGAATGATAGATGACGACAGGAAGAGGCAGATAGAAAGACAGAGACATTGAGGAAGAGGGATAGAATTGACAAGCATTTGTGCGACAGTGAAATAAGAAGCAGACACAGAGAAGACAAGCAAAGATGCGCATCACTAAAACTTTTGTCCTTTGTCCATAATTTAATGTCACTCTGATGCCATATTCAACTAATTTCTGAGAATTTTAATAGTTTACCCAAGGCTACATTTAAAAATTCTGTCATCATTTACTTTATTTATTTATAGCTTATTTGATTGTTTTTTTTTTTGCCGTGGGACACAATGGGGAGTTTTCTTAATGTCCGAGTTACAACTCAAAAACTAAGAAAAGCACCATAAAAATGATCATAAACATAATGCTATTTGTGCTCTGTATCTCTGATCTTCTGATGCCGTGTAATCGCTTTGTGTAAGGAACAGATCCAAATTTAAGCCTTTATGCATCAATCACTGTCCCTATCCGCTGTAACAAATCCTAAACTGCGCTCATTTAAACATTTAAAATTTCCGCCTCAATAAGCGTTACAACAGCTGTGATGTCAGTGATGTCAAGTGCTATTGGCTCTCACGGTTCGTCTGACCGATTGTGACACTCTAATGTGTGGATGTATATTTTTAAATGAGATACAACTGCCTTTACGGAAAGAAAGATTTTCAGCTTTTTCAGTTTCACTCTGTTCTTTTAATGCCGCCCGAGTCGTTTGGAATACTTTTATAGTACTTTTTTTTAAATATAATTTTTTTAGAATAAATTGTGACTGCTTGTATCTACTTGTTATGTCTTCTATATTGTTAATTAGTTATATTGTTGTTACATTATTGGTTGGGTTTAGGCATAGGGGTGGGGTTAGGTATCCAAAAATATCTATATTATAGTGCAATGTAATCAAAAAGTGTGACAACCTTTACCTGCCAGTTACATGTTTTATATTCTTTATAAGTGGTTAGGTTTAGAAATAGGGTTGGGTTAGGGGATCTGAAAAATGTATATGATAGTATATTGTAACTAAACTAATACATTTATTCTTACTAATACATATTGCTGTTAAACGTGCAATAAATCTGAAGATTGCCAAGCCTGTGATGGAATCATCCAAGCTGAGGTGAGAATGGCATGATGTGGACGCTTTCATGATGCAGGCAAAAAGTCACTATGGCCTTCAACATGAGACTCTCCTAGAAGGATCTAAGGATCTGAGACCAAACATCCCCCAAAAGGATACTAAAACCTGCAATCACATGGTGGGGACTAGTCAACAGTCCCCTTGTGGAAAACAGCTTAAATGAAACATAATAAATAATGTCTTAATGAAAATGTAAAAATGTGAAAAGGTTTCTGAAAGGGTTAGGTTTAATGGATAGAAAATATCAGTAGCTCAGTATAAAAAAAAAAAAAAAAAATAAAAACAAACAAACAGAGAGCAATGGAAAGTCCCCTCCACAACAGAAAATATTAATGTGTGTGGGCATATTTCCTTTCCCTTTTAGGGAATTTGTTTCTGGTCAAACAAAGTCAGAATGAGCTTTGATAAAGATGCAACTAAGATTATTCAATAAACTCTCATTTCTTATCATCTTTGTCAACTGCCTCCTAATCTTCACATTAATCTGCCTCTTAATTAGTTGACTGACTTTGAATATCAGACAAAAATCTGATATTTCCTCATGGAGAGATCTGGTGACAAAATAAACTGGATCTAACAATAGCAAGAGAGTGTGAGAGAGAAAGAGGTCCGGGAAGACAGTGAGAGTAGGTGTCAGACTGCTGGGTAATATGCATTATGAAGAGAGACAGCGCAGACAGCAGAATCAATGGACCTGTCTGAGTAAGAGAGAAAATGGAGCCCTGGTTCCATGCCTAGCTCACCCTAGTTATCCTGGAGCTCACTAAACCAGACAGAGCACGCAAGCTCATCTCCTCCCCAAGACCAGGGCTACTCACAGGGGGCATCAGAGGGTGGAGAGGAGGGCCCATGGAACAGTAAATCAGCCAAGGCTGTCACTAATGCTTAGCACGGCAATATGTTCCAATACATCCCAGTCAAGGGCGCAGAGGCGAGCTGACCCATCGAAGGGGGGTAGAGAGAGAGAGACAGAGCGAGAGATCTGATGATCAGGAGCAATAGAATGAGAAAGAAGAAATGCGGGAATAAGAATGAGAGTGAAAAAGAGCGAGTGAATCTTGTTGCTAAAGGAGAAAAGAGAGCAAAATAGGTTAGGAATCACAGCATTCTCCATGCTACAGCAGTGCAATGATTATAAATAAGCAATAGTTCAGTCTAGTTCAGCCATTAACATAAATGGACTTCCCCATAGACCTTATTCACAGCAGCGCCATATTTATTTATTTTTTTTATGAAAATGAGGCTGTAAGGGATAGTCTTAAAGTCTCTTCAATGGCTGTAAAAAGCTATATAAAGCTCCTAGATCTCATTTTCCACAATTCATGCTTTTTTGTCAACTGAAGTTTTGTTAGCAGAATGATCCAAAACACTTTGAATAGACTGTAAGTCTATCCCTCACAGCCTCATGGTCATTCTTGTCAAAAAATTAAAGATGGCTGCTACATCGATTGCTACCAATAGATGAAGCTACTGTTTGCAAACGTATGCTCAGCATTGGCTGAGGCACCCCAGAAAAGAACAGCTTTAAATGGCCGCTTCATTTAAATTGAGCTGAACATGCCCAAAAAGTGCTGTTTGTGGAGTTGAAACACAAAAGATTGTCAGAGATCTGGGCAACCTTAGATTTTCATCAGATTAGGTGGATCAGGACCAAATCAGAACCCGTGACAGATATGAGGCCAAATTTGATCCAACAATGATCTTATATGAATAAGACCACCATGTTAGACCTAACGGGACGAACTGGACCCTGTTTCCACCTCTGCAGCTCAAACCTCTGTTTGTGAAAGGATATGCAAATAAAAATAATGTCATACTTCTAAAATACATCTTTGCATTTATTTTGAATGCAAATGCAATTTATATGAATATTAATACTAGAAAACTACTGTACTATTATTTACTGTATATGGACCAATAATTTAAGCAGTATAGTTGCATATTGCATGTCTGATGGTAGTTTTCATTTTTATATGCTTTGTGCTTTATAAGTGTCTTAAAAGTGTGTCAACCTGTTACATATCTGACAAAATCATACAGGCCTGTTGAATCAAGTTAAAACGGATTTTGTTAATGGTTCAAAAATAACCTACATATATTTTTTTAACTATAAGCCATATATATCCCTTTCTATTTATTAAATAAAAAATAAAAATTATATCATTATTTAATGCTTAGCAGATAATTAAAACACCAGTAAAGACGCTGACTACCACCCCTGGAGTCGTGAGTTTGAATCCAGAGCATGCTGAGTGACTCCAGCCAGGTCTCCTAAGCAACCAAAATTGGCCCGGTTGCTAGGGAGGGTAGAGTCACATGGGGTAACCTCCTCGTGGTTGCTATAATGTGGTCCACCACGAGGACTTAGAGCGCATTGGGAACTGGGCATTCCAAATTGGGGAGAAAAAGGGGAGAAAAAAATAAATAAATCACCCTTACGGGTGCTGCTGCTCTTAAGAACCCCAAAAGGCGGTTGCCTGCTGTGTGACGTCAGGGTAACTTGATCTATGAAGTGTATGTATATACACACAAAGACACACATCTACCAAGCTACAATATCTAAATGAGCATATACCATAGACATTTATTTATTATTAATAAAGCTAAATAGAATTAAAACAGAATAAAATCTTTTTGCATTTTTATAATAAACTAAGGTTGATGATTTTACACGTTAATTCTATTATAAATAACACATTATAAAAAATAACACAATTAATCACACCACCGTTATAAGGAAACTTCCTACTAACAGAGAAGATCAAGCTTAAAGTGCCTCCTCAGTGTTATTGTGAGTCTCGTCAGCAGGGGGCAGTAAGCGCGGATCAAGCTCGTGCAGCTGTACATACAATAAACATACAGCTATTTGAAGGCACCCTGATGGAGCAGAGTGCAGAGGTCTCGAGCTGCATATTGTTTTAGTTTCAAACTACATCTAACTTGACAAAACGTCCTAAAAACCCAGCGGTTTCTGCTAGTGGCGATGAAAACCAGTAAAATGTGATGAAACCACAGTTTGGACGCACCAAAAGTATCCGTCTGACACGTTAAGACAAAAAACAAGAATGTGTCCTGTGAGAACATCTTTTAAGTCTACTTCGGAGAGTCTGATGAACTCAACTGTAAAATAGTTTGGATTGCTGAGAAATTTAGGCCAGTGATAGGCTTTTGTTAAATGATATGGAAATAAACCAAAAAATAGGCTATAGTCACTACATTTACAGGGACACCAGAAAGTGGGTTATTGTGAGAAAGCAGTGTTCCCATTTACATGCTCTGTATAAGCGGCGTACTCTTTACTCCCATATACATGCAGCTCGGTCAGTAAGCAGCTTTTTCCACAACAACGTAATTTCCCCATGACACTTGTGTAAATAACAAACATAGTATCCGAGAAAGACTTCAATATTTATTCTCTGTTGCTTCGCTTCATTTCCAGACATTCCAGAGTTGTTGCTGTGTTTGTTTCTTTTTGTTACTAACATTTTTTATTGATTCCAAGACAGACAAAAATTAATTTAAACCACAAAATTATGCATTTGTAATCAACTTATAACCCTTTATAACCCCTTTAACCTAACCCTAACCCTAACCCTAACCCAACCCCCATTTTCTGCCATAAATCGACAGGTTCCCCAGCCGTCTGGAAGTCATCTCCTCGAAAGCTGCCACTTTAACCAACTCGGTGCACCACTCACGAAATGAGGGTGCATCAGTTGACTTCCATCCCCTAAGGATTAGCTGTCTGCCAATCATCATGCTGGTTAGGACCCAGCTTTTCATGTATTTATCTCCTATATTCAGGACCCCTTCATCACCCAAAATACACAGTCTGGAGTAAAATGAAAACTGAGTGTCCATTATGTCACACACAAAATGCTGGATCCTCAACCAAAATTCCTGAATCTTAATACAACCCCCCAAAACAAAGCGGGTGTTTACATGACCACAGGAGAAATGGCTGTTTACACCTGGTTGTTCAAATGCATCTCCTATGAACACTTGTGTTCGGATTTGGAGGGGAGGGTCTCTGTTTCATGACGAAATACATCAATCACTATGTCAGTGTGTTACTGCATGATATTAAAGCACAACACAGTCAGAAAAGACAAAGAAAGCACACAAAAAAAATGGTGCTGTTTCCTCCCAGATGCAGATGAAATTTAATCTAAGAACAAACGCAATATGTCAAGCAGAATTAAGTTATTTTAGTGGATTACCTGTATTAAAGGAGCTTGGTGTTCATGCTTGTCATCTGTGTTGATATCAGACACACTAAAGAAGATCCATGAAGCTCTCGTGATTGTTTATGTATCCGCTTTTTAAAATTTTCCAATCGGATGGTTATTCTTTTTAAAGTATGATAATTACTGGGTAACATTTTGCAATAAGGTTTGCATTAGGTATCATTAACAATGTATAAAACAATTTTCAAGCATTTATTCATCTTGGCTAATGTCAGTTTATAAAAATAAAATTGTTTATTGTTTGTTCATGTTTGTTCATGTTAGTTCATATTGTATTAACTAATGTTAACTTATACAATTTTAATGTTAAAAATTGACTAGTATCATCTAGAAATGAATATTAACCAAGATTATTAAGTATTGTTCAATGTTAGTTCATGTTAACTTATGTAGTTAACAAATGTTAACAGATACAAGTGTAAGTGATACCCATGAAAGTAACACAAAATAAGAAAATGCTGTTTCAGTGTGGGGGAAAAATTATGTCTTAATAAAATTACATTTTTTATTTGTTTTATTTTGTGTGTGATAAAAAATGTTTATTGATTCATACAGTAAATAAAGAAAAGCAAAACATATATATGTAGAATCAAAAAAAGTATATACACAAAAAAAAAAAAAAAAAAAACAGAGAGAGACTTTTTCTACCATTCTATATATATATATATATATATATATATAGGTAGAAAAATTATTTCTCTGTTTTATATATCTAGCTAGAAATTTTCCTGCCTTATCCCCTGACTCAAATGACGGTCTTGCCCTGCATAGCCAAAACTCCATCTTCAATGACAAAATAGTGTTATATCTGTATTTCAATCGGGTCAATTCTCTGAGACTACATTTACCGAATCAGCCTCGACACTTTTAATATTCCCTTCCAACTCAACGAGTTCTTGTGCTTTGGATTTTTTGGTGAATGAGACATACTGTATGATCCGGCCCCTAAGAACTGCCTTAAGTGCCTCCCAAGCCACGCCCACAGAGGATACTGAGGACCAGTTGGTCTCCATATAAACATTGATTTCAGCCTTTAACATTTGTTGGAATTTTTGGAATCTTGTGGACTGATGAAAAAAATGTATAGTCCCTACCAGATGGGTTCAAAAGTCTCCAAATATCTGTAAGACCAAGATTTTTACACATCCTGTGAAGCGTCAATGTTGCTCTAGGGGGCTTACACACTTTTGCTTTACTATGATCAAGGACCATCAAAAGATGAAACTCTCCTCTCAATTTTATATCATGAGGGGTGCCAGCAGCTTGCAACATCCCTTCCAGATGTACAAAAATGCCCTGATCATCAACGTTAGGTGTGTAAATATTTGCCAAAATAAGACTTTGCCACTGAATTTCTGCTAAAACAATGACTCTTCCTAATTTATCTTTAATTTGTTTGAGACATTTGAATTGTAGATGCTTACTTAGTGTAATGACTCCCCTGCTCTTACTTGAGCCAGCACTAAAGAAAACATGTCCACCCCATATCTTGCCAAATTTTTCAGCTTCCAGTGGGGAAAGATGCATTTCCTGAAGAAACACTATATCATATTTCTTACGCTTAAGAAGAGAAATAACCTTCCTTCTTTTTACGGGGTACCCCAACCCATTCACATTCCACATAAAGAGAGACAATCCGCTCATATTAACATTTGACATTTTGACATATGATAAAAAATAGATTGTCAAAAACAAAATTATAAAACCACATTCCAACATTAGTGCAACAATCAAACCCCGAACATCCCCCAGAACCAAACAAACAGAAAAATGTGCACATTAACCCTGCAATCCATCCCTCTAAACTCAAACAGTCCATGCACGCCTACAAGAGCCCCCACGACAAATTTACCATCGGATTGCTCAAGTCTGGTGTTTCTATACAAATTTTGTGAGACAGAGTTACACAACAACAGATAATTTATAAAACAAACTCCAGCCAATAGGTGGAAAAAAACACAAAGAACGTGTAGATTCATCCACATAACTGTCGCGAAGGTGTGTTATTTCACAAAACAAACTCCAGCCGCTAGGCGGAACCAGCAAAAAAAAAAAAAAGGGGGCACTCAATATCCTCGGACAGTCAAACGAATGTTCAGTGAGCCGGCCCATTCGGCTGCTACGAGTGCAGCAAATGACCTAATCACTCCAATGTCTTGCAAGAGATACTCCACAAAGATAAACTCCAGCCAACAGGAGGCATTAGCACAAAGAACGTGCAGATTCATCCACTCAACTGTCCCAAAGGAGTGTTACCCACAAAACAAACTCCAGCCACTAGGCGGAACCAACACAAAAAGAAACAAAAAAGGAACTCAGTTCCTCGAACAGTCAAGTGAATGTTCAGTGAGTCGGTCCATTTGGCTGCAACATGAGTACTACAAATAACTTACTCACTCCATCGACTTTATGAGGGACATCGCTTGCTGGGGACATGCAAATGTTTTGCGGCCATCCTTAGCATCTATTCTCAATTTGGCCGGGAACATCAGTGCAAAAGCAACCTTCCATTGATGTAAGAGTTTCTTGCATTCCTTGAATCGATCACGTTTCTCTCTTGTCGAATTCGCAAAGTCTGGGAGCAAGAAAATGCTGTGGTTCTTCCAAAAAAGCCTTCCTTTACTCCTCGCCTCGCGCAACACGAGATCTTTATCGGATGATCAGAAATTTGGCCAGAATTGATCGGGGCCTGTCTCCCTCAGCAGATCGGTGAGCTAGAACCCTGTGAGCTCGCTCAATTTCCAGCTTATGGCCTGTTATGTCGAGCAGATTCGGAAAAAGCCCGTCCAGGAATTTCACCATATCCTGACTCTCTTCGGCTTCAAGAATTTCGACGATTAGGACGTTATTCCACCAGTTACGGTTCTCCAAGTCCTCCAACTTCTCCCATATGCGCTCCAAATCCACCTTGGTCGCTAGCGGATTAGCAGCTAGTTCCCTCTCCGATGACTCCAGATAATCAATCCATTTCTCGACATCCCCCACTCTTGTGACCACCTCAGCGAATTTCATCTCCATGGCAGTGATCGATCGATGTATTACAGCAGGATCTTCCAAGTCAGCAATGACCTTCATTAGCATTGCTGACATGTTCAATAATTCTCGCTAAATTTCCCTCACTTTTCCGGCCAGATCGGCTCCCTGGCTTGAGGCCTGCTGCTCGAGGGCATCAGCTTGAGCAAGTAAGTGTCTTTTAATGTCCCCAGAGCCCGAGGATTTTGAATTCTTTGACATATTGTCTTCCTAGAACAGTTATGAAACAGAGTGTATCGAATCTCACCGGTTTATGACATAAAAAGTATTAAAACTAGCAAAGTGCACAGAGCTTGCCATTCACATGTCCAAACCTCACATGGCGTCACGTGACTCCCTAAAATTACATATTTTAAATAGGGCCTATAAACACAACACCTCAAAATATATATATATATATCTGTAAACAAACATAAAGAATAAACATATACCTCTTAGAGAGCAGAGATCTTTGCAGACAGGATGGTTTGGTTATTTTCCAGATTAATATTTTCACTCTATGTGAGTTTTTTGCACCTTTATGTCAGCAGTGTTTTAATTCCTTCCCCAGCAGATTATTCTTGAGAAAACGTGAAAAGCCCTAATGATTTGACTAGTGCTTTTCTGCCATCCTTTACACAAAATAAGCTTCAATGACTCAAATAGCCACAAAGCAATATTTTTCATAACTTATTTCCTGTGTTTCTGTCAGGCGCATGCATTATTCAGCAAGGTGTGCGTGCGATTTGTCTTTAATAATACTGTTATATGAAGCTGCGCTCCAGTTTCCATTAATGCTTTGCGTTATGAATAAATTATACAGATTAGTGTGTACTGCTTAGCTTTACTTTTTGCCGATTTTAGATACACTGCTTTTATTTTATTTGTTGTAAATTTCAGTTATTTGTCTTTTTGTGATTATTCAGAGCTAATTTTATACTTAATATGTTGTTTTTAGTTTTCACAGTCACTGTGATTTGTATGTTTAGTGAGTGATTTATTTCTGCATGAAGAAATTGTTAATATATTAAAAAGAAGCCAAACAGGCCAATCGGCCAAACAGGACAATGTATAAATTGGCCAATATTCAGAAATTTTCAATTATCGGCATCGGAAAATTTATCGGCCTCGGCGATACATTGGTCAATCACTAATATCATTCATGTCTGTAGCACAAAATATAAAATCAAGAAGGAATTAACCTAAGACTAAAATGGATAAAGAGAGGAAAATTAGGAGGATATTCTCAAGCTGTAACACAAGAACCTTAGTGATATTCCCTCTCCCTTTTCCTCTTATTGATACTTTCGTAAGATTTAAAGATGTTTTGAAGGCTGTTGTTCTTGTGGAAGCCAATGATTTTTCTGATTCAAAAACAATGTTTGTACTGATGTTACATCTTTTTTGAGTGGCACATGGGAGAGGGAATGTGTCTTAAACTGAGTCAGAAGTTCATTGGTTGCTCCCACGAGTCAACTGTCCAATGGCATTTTTAAACTCGAATGTAAATCCAAAGTAAAACGAAAAAGAAAAGCCATTGGCAAATGGATAAAGAAAAGCAACTGGTAAATGAATGATGAAAAGCAATTGCCAAATGCTTTTTTTTAAAACGTATTTCAAAAAGGTGCTTTAAAAATGACTTATTAATGTGCTATTTTACAGTTACATTTAATTGCATTTTAAACATGAATTAAATACCGTATTTATTAATGCACATTTTTATTGTTAAACATAATTATATTTTTAAACATCAATTAAATAAACACATTTAAATGTGTTTATTTATTTTTCCATTTATAAATTGGTTTATTTATCCAAATGTTTCTTTTCAAATTAATAGACTGATCATTTATTTCTTCATTCTTTTTTAATCAGCACTCCACGGCTTCCATGGGGGCAAAAGAGTGACAGACTGAAATTAAAAACTGAAAAAGAAAAATCAAAGCCACTACCAAAAACTATGTATCATTTTTATCCCATTGGGGAAGCTACTTGTAAGCCAACACCTGCAGCACAGAACCGTCATTCAGGAAAACGGATCACCTTCCCTGTTGTCCTCTCCTCTGTAATGTACAATTCCACGGCTAATTCTCACTCTTCCTCTCATGTCACTTGTCTTTATATGTCACAGATTCACCTATGTCAACAGAGCCGCCAAGAGCCGACAGAGTTCTCTAACTGGACACAGGAGACCAATGCCTTTGTGCTAAACCATGACACTTTAAATTTAACACGTAAAGCTCTTCCTCTCTCTCAGAGATGCATACATGCACAAAACACCACAATGTATTTCATACCTAAGTTCTGTGCTCAGCTCTTCCTCCTCAAATACACTGGAATAATTTTTAAACCCACTGGTGGGAGAGAGATTGTGAAAAGTGGATTGCTAAGCTATGTTAGCTGCAAGTATGACATATTATACATAAGCAGTAAGAATATGTTATAAGACAGAAATAGAGAAATGTAACTAAAAATGAGATTGAAAAGAGCTGGATACAGTGTGTATCCTGTTTATCACGGCATGTGCAAGCAGCATGGAAAGGCCCAAACATACTCTACGTAAGTATGTGAACGCAGACGCATCTTGCTAAGCAAACTCGATTTCACGCATTGTTGCGTTGTGAAATGTGTCAGCGCTCAATTCATAACACAACGCAACTACTGTATGTACTGCATTCTCAGCAGTGCCACAAGGGGCACTAGAGTGGATTTTCTTCTTTCAATCAACAACTGTCTTGGCGGACTCTGGCAGCAATTTGAGTTGAATCTTTTTGAAAAAATTTTGTCCCCAGTCCATTCAAACAAATTTGTTTTTTCTCCATGTCTCTTCCCCACTCCTCAACTATTGACTCATCGGGGTCATTCCTTTGTCCCCAGGGTCCTATGTTCCCAGGGTCCTATGTTCCCCAGATTTATTTATCTGGGCAGAGCGAGGCCAGGAAGATAAGTGGTGAATGAGCTCCACCTGTGTGCCACACCGGTTTTGCATTCCAGTGAGGGGTGGCGGGAGTATTTTAAGAGAGGAGACAGTGGCAGACAAGAGAGAGAGAGACGCATGAAGTTGTCTGTGTGTATCTGTGTGTCAGTGTGGTGTTGCTGAAAAGCAAACCTTTTGTGTACTGCTGAAAAACGGCCTTATTGTGTGCGACTGAAAAGTGCAACAATAAATGTCAACGTGTTTTGTCAAGCCGGCCCCAGCTTCCTCCTTTCCATAATTGTTACAATGGATAATATTTATGAAATATTTTAACTTCAAATTTGACCCAAACACAATAGGAGGGTTAATGTGTGTTAACAGAATATTGAACTGGGGAACTTAGGATCCTGGGAACATAGGACTCTGGGAACATAGGACCCTGGGAATATAGGACCTTGGGAACATAGATTTGCTCCCGACTCATCTACCACATCCGGGCTGCATCCGAAAACATAGGCAGCTGACTTGCTGCCTAATCAGTTAATGGCTTAATGGACAGCTGTTTTGAATGAATGGAACTCTTAAGGAAACTGCTCTGCAAACAGTTTGAAAAGCTCCTTATTTTCATCCTGTCATCATATACATCCTACGAAGGCAGCATTTTCATGGTTTCAGATGCAGCAACGGTTTTGTGGTCACGCCTAAAAAATCTATTGCCCTCTTATGGTCTGAGGTGTGTAACCGCCGGACCAACGCAAGAGCGCATGTAATATATGTACAACGGGACCATGTGTTGGCCTTGCGTTGGCCAAGTGCTTGCGTCTGCGTTTGTGTACTTGTGTGAAGTATGTTTCGGCCTTAAGTGTAGCAGCAGCATAACTGCAACAGAAGGCTTGTGTTATGTTTCACACTGACAGTATTTTTTCTGCATAACAGAGCTGTGTATATTCTGATCTGTGCAGAAAATAAAGTGATTTCTTGGTTACTACATGGACTATTTCTTTTAATAACTGCCAAAAATTATGAAATGGTTGTCGGGAGTAAGCCATTGAGAATTATTACAAACTAGGGACATGCACGGATAGTAGACATTCGGTTAACCGGTCAGTGTTAACACAAAAACATTAACGCAATTAATCATGTCCCCGGATCAAGCAATTCATTCAAGCTTGTAGTACCACCTGTTTTCTCCAGGGGGCAGTAAGCGAAACTCCAGCTGGCAATGCGCAGCTTGCACAGACAGAGAACAAACCGCACTTTCCAAGGGCAGACAACACAAGATGAGGACACGTTCTTGCATACAAATACATCTTAATGGAGTGCAAATCCGAACGCAGTGGTATCAAGATATGTTTTTATAAGTTTCAAACTCCATTTAACTTGACACAGCGATCTAAAAACGTTCAATTTATGATGCGACACAACCGAGATGCTCCAAAAGCATTCGTCTGATGCAGGTGTAGACTGACGCATCCTTAAACAAGCACTCATAATAAATCTCAGACTGATTGATGAATTCAGTTGCAAAATGGTTTGCTATGGACTGTAGACCACTGATAGGCTTATGTTGAATAATATGGAAATAAACAATATATTGCATTCTAAAGCCACATTTTGTATTGTCTTTTTTAATACTTGTGTGCCAATATAATGTAATACATGTTCCCTATCTGTCACTCACTCGACGTTGTTTCGATGTAGTGACACTAGGGGTCACTCTTGGGAGCCCGAGACACCTCTGGTCTTTGATAAAAGGCCAATGAAAATTGGCGAGTGGTATTTGCATGCCACTCCCCCTGACATACGGGTATAAAAGGAGCTGGCATGCAACCACTCACTTAGATTTTCTCTTCGGAGCCGAACAGTCGATGTTTACTGAGCTGACTGTTCATTCACCTCTGCTGGATCTGATGGCGCATTTCAGTGGCTTCTCCCTCCTCTGCACTGGTGCACTGCAGAGAACGCCCCTGGGCGCTTCGGCAGAAAAAGTCGGCTCCCAAGAGTGACCCCTAGTGTCACTACATCGACACAACTTCTCGTTCCCTCCATCAGGGAATGGAGGTTACACAAGTAACCACGACATTAATTATCTGTGTTATTATTTATTTATATATATATATATATATATTATTTAAATATAATTATTTATAATTTTTTAATCATTATATATTGAATTATTTTTTTTCTTGAGGGGCTTTCTCAGCAAATATTTATGTATGCGATTAATTCGATTAATTAATTGGTATACCATGTAATTAATTCAATGACAAATTTTTATTGACAGCCCTAATTTTTATAAATGCACCTCGAGACACCTGCATTCTGGTTCATACGTTCTTTATTCCCGAGTCCCGTCTCCCGACAAACAGCTGAATAACCATTTGTGAACCCTCGGTTATCCGAATATTACAAACGGTTAACATGGTTTTTCCCATAGTACCTATCTAATTACATTAGGATGGGGATTACATTAACATTCAAATTTGCTCAAAGGAATAGTTTACTCAGAAATTATAATTCTGTCATCACTTACCCTGGAGAAAAGAGTCATTTTGGAGTCATTATAAGTGGCAAAAAAATATACACTGCTTTTGCGTGTTGTGAAACAGGCCTCAAGGTTGATGATAAACACTAGAAAATGAAAATGCAATGTCTTATTTATGTACAATGATACCAGGATAAAATACCTGGCAACTGCGTGCAGCATCAAATCATCACCGTCTTGAAGCCTGCACTGTGTTCTAATAGACCAAATGTCAAGTTTTATAGTGAATATTTTCATATAGTGCTTGCATATTTTCGTATAGTGCTCGCATCATTTCAGAAGACATTCTGCATATTAAACCACTGGAGTTGTAATTATTACTTTTATGCTGTCTTTTTTGGAGCTTGAAAATGTTGGACCCCATTGACTTACACTGTATGGACAAAAACATCATGCATCCTTCAAAATATCTTCTTTGTATTTTGCAGAGGAAAGAAAGTCATACGAGATTGAGATGGCATGAGAGAGAGTAAATGATGAGAGAACTGTTATTTTTTTGGGTGAACTATCCCTTTAAAGTCTAGACCTCCAAGCACAAAAAGCCTTATTAGAGGAAAACAATATCTGTTATGGAGAAGGAAGCATTTTCACCAGCATAGTCCCAACTCAGTAAAGTGGTCTACTCATTGGTACAGTCAGAACATTATAACTAGTCTTCTAGAAATAAGGTGTTAATTTTGCTTTGTTGGTGTTAATAAAGTTTGATTTCAAACAGCACCTTAAAGCTACACTATGTAACTTTTGGCCCTCTAGCAATTAAAAAATAAAACTGCATGTGTCTTGCGTAAGAACATTGTTTTGGTAATGACATAAGTCGTGCTTCGGTTCTGTTCCTCTGCGCAGATGAATGTGGTTCGAGGCACTGGTGTACACTAGATACAGAACATTTTATCAGAGCAAATGGACAAATAAATAACGAAAGAAAGAAAGGAAAAGACGGATATCCGAAAACATGTCATCTGAGCAGATAAGTGCCATATCATATGCTGTTGTTTTGACTTAATGGAAACATTGTTTTGAAATAAATTATATTACTAAAGTTAGGCAACGTTTGTTAACATTAGACAAAATGATTGCTAGTCTGATAGGTCAAACATTGTAAAGTTTTTATAACTACAGGATATTCTGTCCAAATAGACCACAATAGTAACTAATTTATAGATTGTCATTGTTACCAACAAGTGGTCAACATCATTTCAAGACTCACATGTCCTTGTCAAGCCTGGGATTAAATGATTTATTTATATAAATGATTGCCATTATAAAGAAAAATACACACGTGTGGTAGCAAGTGAAATGTTCTGCACCTAGTACAGTATAATTATTGTATTTCACTACACACACACACACACACACACACACACACACACAGATGTGTGTGTGTGTGTGTGTGTGTTATTAAACAACTACACAGAAACCATAGCAATAAAATATCTCTGGGTCGCTTTTAAATCCTTTCAGATCTCGGAGTTGTCGCCACATATGAAAAGCCAAGCTGATATTGACTCGGGTTTTATTACAGACTCTGTCACTTTCCCTTTTTGCTTGTAGACTGTGCTCTGTTCTGGGTTTCTTTGTTTTTACAACCGGTGATTCCCCAGAGGTTTGTCATTTTGAATGATCCATGGTCAATTTTTCCTCATTCGCTGTGACAACAAACTTTCAGCTTCAGCTACTCCCACACACACGCTACAGTAGCCGGATCTTATTTTCTCTGTGTACGGATATGACGTCAACCCACATGGGCGAATGATTTATATATGCAGTTTCCCGCTAAATCCATCCTGACAGCTCTAAAATATGAATCATTATTATAGTTTTATCAAAGTGTATTTGGGTAAAGACATGGCTTAGAAGATGGATTTTTGTTTTGTTAAATTTTATTTTTTCACAAAAAAAAAAAGTTACATAGTGTAGCTATAAAGTGAAAACAATTTTGAATTTGAAAGGTTCCAGATGCTGAGAAGAATCTCAGAATGCTATTCTGAGATGCGGATTGGCGCCGTTTTGTCGGCACGAGGGGGACCTACACGATATTAGGCAGGTTGTTTTAATGTTGTGGCTGATCGGTATATACAGGTGCATCTCAATAAATTAGAATGTTGTGGAAAAGTTAATTTCAGTAATTCAACTCAAATTGTGAAACTCGTGTATTAAATAAATTCAATGCACACAGACTGAAGTAGTTTAAGTCTTTGGTTCTTTTAATTGTGATGATTTTGGCTCACATTTAACAAAAACCCACCAATTCACTATCTCAACAAATTAGAATAAATCATAAGACCAATAAAAAAACATTTTTAGTGAATTGTTGGCCTTCTGGAAAGTATGTTCATTTACTGTACATGTACTCAATACTTGGTAGGGGCTCCTTTTGCTTTAATTACTGCCTCAATTCGGTGTGGCATGGAGGTGATCAGTTTGTGGCACTGCTGAGGTGGTATGGAAACCCAGGTTTCTTTGACAGTGGCCTTCAGCTCATCTGCATTTTTTGGTCTCTTGTTTCTCATTTTCCTCTTGACAATACCCCATAGATTCTCTATGGGGTTCAGGTCTGGTGAGTTTGCTGGCCAGTCAAGCACACCAACACCATGGTCATTTAACCAACTTTTGGCGCTTTTGGCAGTGTGGGCAGTTGCCAAATCCTGCTGGAAAATGAAATCAGCATCTTTAAAAAGCTGGTCAGCAGAAGGAAGCATGAAGTGCTCCAGAATTTCTTGGTAAACGGGTGCAGTGACTTTGGTTTTCAAAAAAACACAATGGACCAACACCAGCAGATGACATTGCACCCCAAATCATCACAGACTGTGGAAACTTAACACTGGACTTCAAGCAACTTGGGCTATGAGCTTCTCCACCCTTCCTCCAGACTCTAGGACCTTGGTTTCCAAATGAAATACAAAACTTGCTCTCATCTGAAAAGAGGACTTTGGACCATTGGGCAACAGTCCAGTTCTTCTTCTCCTTAGCCCAGGTAAGATGCCTCTGACGTTGTCTGTGGTTCAGGAGTGGCTTAACAAGAGGAATACGACAATTGTAGCCAAATTCCTTGACACGTCTGTGTGTGGTGGCTCTTGATGCCTTGACCCCAGCCTCAGTCCATTCCTTGTGAAGTTCATCCAAATTCTTGAATCGATTTTGCTTGACAATCCTCATAAGGCTGCGGTTCTCTCGGTTGGTTGTGCATCTTTTTCTTCCACACTTTTTCCTTCCACTCAACTTTCTGTTAACATGCTTGGATACAGCACTCTGTGAACAGCCAGCTTCTTTGGCAATGAATGTTTGTGGCTTACCGTCTTTGTGAAGGGTGTCAATGATTGTCTTCTGGACAACTGTCAGATCAGCAGTCTTCCCCATGATTGTGTAGCCTAGTGAACCAAACTGAGAGCCCATTTTGAAGGCTCAGGAAACCTTTGCAGGTGTTTTGAGTTGATTAGCTGATTGGCATATCACCATATTCTAATTTGTTGAGATAGTGAATTGGTGGGTTTTTGTTAAATGTGAGCCAAAATCATCACAATTAAAAGAACCAAAGACTTAAACTACTTCAGTCTGTGTGCATTGAATTTATTTAATACACGAGTTTCACAATTTGAGTTGAATTACTGAAATAAATTAACTTTTCCATGACATTCTAATTTACTGAGATGCACCTGTATATATATATATATATATATATATATATATATATATATATATATATATATCACACACACACACACACACACACACACACACTGGTGGCCAACAGTTTAGAATAATGTACAGATTTTGTGCTTATGGAAAGACATTGGTACTTTTATTCACCAGTGTATGGTCAAGACATTAATAATGTGAAAAATTTAAATAAATAACTAAATAAGTCTGTCAATATTTACTCACCCTCAGTTTGTTCCAAACCTGTATGACTTTCTTAATTGGAAAACAAACTATGTTAGACAGAATGTTAGTGATTGACAGCCTCAGTCCCCCAGTCTCACTCAGATTTGCAACAGCATGACAGTGAGTAATTGACAACAGAATTTTCTTTTTGGGTGAACTAACCCTATAACACAATCACTACATGGTCACTAAAGCCCAAACGACAACACAAAAGCCCAAATGACATGCACATTTACAAATCATAAAGCTGTGTGAATCTCTGTGGCTTACAGGCAAAGCAAAGACATCAACTTTATGCCACTGAGGCATCCTGATATACCCCTAAAATCTAGTAGCGGAATCCCACCACCCTTGTTAATAAAGCTCCACAGCTCTGAATATGAATTAATTATGTGTATGTGTCTACAGGCATGTCTTACTTTACAGAACACAAACACACACAGGCACACAAACACACTTGCACATCTAAGACAAATCAAGTCTCTAGAGTCTCGGCAAAGTGCTAGAATATGTTCTACTGTTCATCTGATTAATCGAAAATAGCTCCACAAATTGGTCATATGTTCATACGCACACATACAAAATACAACACTAACTGTAACTGTGCATTTACTGTACATTTTCTGTATGTTCTTGGCAGAATCTTTCGTCTCAAGCAACTTAAAAAAGAAAGTGTAAAAACTGTTTGTGATATTTAAGCAATGAGTAAAAGACACAAGTTAAGTACTAAGATAAAGCTACTTACTGCCAGTTGTACCACTACAATTGCGGCATTATTTAATAGCATGAGAGAAGTGTTATTTTACACTAGTGGGAATGGTCAAGGATGAGAGTTAGTATATGCAAAATGGAGAGATGAAAACAGCAAACATTGGTATACTAGAAATTCTGGCCCAGAAATCTGTATGGGTAAGCCAAGTTCAAAGCCATGTTTGTTTACATTTTTTGTAATTCTGACTTTTGGACATCCAACTCCCAAGTGTCTTCTCTCAAAATAGATCACAATTATTCCTGTCAGGCTTCATGAACTGCAACCATTTTAGTTTGGAAATGTCATTTTTCTTGTAAGTTTTGTTCAAAAGTGGGTGCTGGTTAACAGGTTAGCTATGATTTTATTGTTGGGTACAAGAAGGACAAGGCTACTGAGGTGTCACGCCACAATCAGCAATTTATAGATTTTGAAGTGTTTAAAATCATTTACTTCTCAAACTATGCTAATTTTAGGTCTGAAAATAGTTTAGAGAGCCTTTAATGTTTTAAAGAAATAATGGGACACCAATTTGTAGTACCCTATTCATAGGAAAGTGCCTAATGAAATTTGACCTCTCCTCTGGGGATATTTATGTAAAAGAGTCCTCCTTTAACTTTCTCTTTAGGTTTGTTTTATTCGGTACCTAAATGAGGCCATAAACGTCCTCATTCTGTCCATGAGTGTTCAACTGTTTTACACATTTGTGAAGTTTCATGGTGTTGTGGCATCACTTTGCCTTAAGCAGTTGGAACACCTCTTCTTCACTCTCTCTGGAGAATTCCACCCTCTTTAATTATTTTAAACCTCTTCAGTCCTCTTCCTTTCTTCCTGTGTCTCCCTTCACGCTCTAACTCCCTTTCTTTCCTTTCTCTCCAAAATCCTTCTCTCCCTCTAACTCTCTCCCTTGTCGAAACATCTGTTGTTTATCAGTTCTCTTCATCCCTATCACTTTGTCCCAAAGTGAGGGATGGGGGGTCCAGTCCTGGGGGGCTCCTGTCACTCACTGATCACCTGCTACAGGGTCTGAGAGACAGTAGTCTGTCCCTACGGCAACTGCACACTGGTCAGCACCATGACAACAGTGCTAATGTATGCAAGGGAGATGAAAGATGGGGGGCAAAAGTAGAGAGGGTAAATCGTGAAAGGAAGATATAAACTCTTTAAACCTAGAAAGCTGCGTTGCTATCTACTGGCTTCATAGGCAGCTAAGGCAGCATTCTAACTTATATGGAACCACATTAGTGATAGATTTAAAAACATTCTACTTAAGCAGCAAATTTGCACACCACACAAATAGCTCTGTAAATACAGCTATTTATTGTACATAAAATAAAATCTGAGAACAATGGTAGCCTTTTTAATTTCTGTAGCAAAATTGCACTAAAACGCTTGGTCCAGCTAATGGGCATGCCATTCCAGAGTTAAAAAACAAACAAACAGGAGATTCCTCTATTAAAACAGGATTGTTCCTTTAACTGAAAGCCTAATGTTCCATTTATACCACCGTATTGAGTTTTGCGATTTCCTTTTTTTTTTTTTTTTAACAAGTGGTCTAGTTTGACGGTAGTATGTTGCCAAGCTAACGACTCAATACTCTAATGAGTATAAAAATACATAACACACAAAAATGTTGGTGAAGTAGTAAATTTTTAACAATAATTGTTTGGACTGAATAAAGTATATTTACCATTGTTCGGGAAGCTAATTTGAAAATAGCTTCCCAAGCTACAAGCTACTCATAGAGCAAACAGTAATTAAACTACAGTCAAGCTACTATTTAAAAAAGTAGTTAGCTACACTACAAGCTACTAACAAAAAGTAGCCAACTACATTACATACAAAGATTTTATTTTTAGATGTAAAGCAATTGGATGAGGTTATTTAATTCTGCCATCAAAAGTTTTGATAGCAGAATTCAATGAAATATCACCTGATAGTTATATGTTTAATTAGGGTGGCATTAAACAAACAGGGTAGCCAATTTAACTTAAGAGAGAATTTGAATTCCAAAAAACCTTTATTACAATTTATATAACATTCAAAACATTATCCAAACTATATAATTACTTTATCAAAGAAAAAATAAACACACACACACACACACACACACACACACACCAAAATCAGGTAAACAATATAACAAGTGCAGACTCAAAATCACATTTCCCTTAGAAAAAAAAAAAAGAAAAAAAAAAACTCAGTTGATGAGATATGTAAAATACACATTTTCATCATATACCTCACACAGAGGTGTAACACCAGATCAGCTCAAAAGTCACTAGGTCTTTCATGGCTTTATAAAATCAAAAATAAAAGGTTTGAAAACACTATTTCCTGGTTACAAATTGAGTTCTGTTCAATTTTGCTTTTCCTGTTGGCATTAATTGCCATTTTAGCTTGATCTAGTAGAAAATTCAACAACTGACAACAAAAGCAGTGTCTCTGAACATGTTTAAACCCACAAATAAAGGTCTTCAGTTAAATAAACGTCCTGGTTACTTGCGTAACCTCTGTTCCCTGATGGAGGGACCGATACGTTGTGTCAATGTAGTGACTCTTGGGGTCACTCTTGGGAGCCCGAGACACCTCTGGTCTTTGATAAAAGACCAATGAAAATTGGCGAGTGGTATTTGCATGCCACTCCCCCGGACATACGGGTATAAAAGGAGCTGGTATGCAACCACTCATTCAGGTTTTATGCTGAGGAGCCGAGACAAGGTCCGGCCATTTCAGCGGGTAGTTCAGCATTGTGGCAGGAGGAATACAATGTCTCGTTCCCTCCATCAGGGAACGGAGGTTACAAAAGTAACCAGGACGTTTCCTATCTGTCACTCACTCGACGTTGTGTCGGTGTAGTGACACTAGGTGTCCCTATACGAAACGCCACAACTGGCTGAACTGTGTTACGTGAACTGGCGGTGTGTGATGGGCAGACTACTGTGTGCCTCGTAGCCAGCACACCAGGCCGACATGTAACCTGCCCAAACATAGTTATGAGTGTTGAACGGCCCTTTGGGGACAAGTCGACTATCCAAAAGATAGAGACAGGCTAACCCAGTCATGGCCTCTTTTCCCCTTCTTTTTTTCCACTCCCTAAAAAAGGGGGATTATCTGACTGGGCTGCCAGGTCTAGTCGGGGGGTGTCCCTCCCAAGGGGAGGACACTGCGGTGACCACACCTCGCCCAAAGGGGGGGGGGGGGGTATTTAAGTGGAAAATATGTCACATGGTCTTGCCGACCATGTGGAGAGTCTCATGGTAGATCCTACCCAATGGGGGAGGAGTTACTATAAACATGGAGACTGTGGCAGAGGGGGCTCTGCCCAAGGAAGACACAGTTTGCCAACAGGGAAACTAATTAGCGGAAGATATACATCACATGGGGTTACCTTACAGGGAACCGCCACATGCAGAACACCTACCTCAGAGCAGGGCTCTTAGTTAGCACGTGTACTGGGCCGGCAGCGAGTCTCTCCGAAAACTCGACTGCCACAGGACTCAGAGGAAGTCAACCAGGGAACATAATTTGTGAACACTACTGGGAATTAATGGCACACATCTTCAGCTCAGAGGAGGTGAAAGGCGCTATGTGCAAGCAGTACACCCAGCTGGCTATCCCGGGCTTATCCGCTTGTATTGCGTGCTACTACCTGGGACGAAACCGGTTCCACCCGGAGGTTGTAGAACCTTGCAAAGGTGTTGGGTGTTGCCCAGCCTGCTGCTCTGCAAATGTCTGTTAGAGAGGCACCCCTGGCCAGGGCCCAGGAGGCCGCTATACTCCTGGTAGAATGTGCTCGTAGCCCTACCGGGTGCGGCACGTCCTGGGCGTGATATGCCATAGCTATGGCGTCAATGAGCCAGTGGGTGATCCTCTGCTTGGAGACAGCGCTTCCTTTCCACTGTGCACCAAAGCAGACAAAGAGCTGCTCAGAGATCCTAAAGCTCTGCGTGTGATCAAAATAGATGCGTAAAGCACGCACCAGACACAGCAACAACAGGGCTGGGTCTGCCTCCTCCTGGGGCAGCGCTCGCAGGTTCACCACCTGGTCCCTAAAAGGGGTCGTGGGAACCTTGGGCACATAGCCCAGTCGGGGTCTCAAGATCACGTGAGAGTAGCCCGGACCGAACTCCAAGCACGTTTCGCTGACAGAGAACACTTGTGGGTCTCCTACCATCTTGATGGAAGTAAGCGAGGTCAGGAGGACAGTCTACAAAGAGAGTGCCTTAAACTCAGCTGACTGCAAAGGCTCAAAGGGGGCTCTCTGTAGACTCTGAAGAACTACAGAGAGGTCCTATGAGGGAACGAGGCCCGGTCAGGAGGAATTCAGCCTCCTGGTGCCTCTCAGGAACCTGATGATCAGGTCGTGCTTCCCTAAGGTCTTACTGTCCACTGTGTTGTTGTGTGCTGCTATAACAGCAACGTACACCTTCAAGGTGGAAGGGGACAGCCGCCCTTCCAACCTCTCCTGCAGGAAGAAAAGCACTGATCCGACTGCACATCTTTGGGGGTCTTCCCTTCGGGAAGAACACCACTTAGCGAACAGACACCACTTAAAGGTATACAGGCACCTCGTAGAGGGGGCCCTAGCCTGAGTGATCGTGTCTACCACCGCAGGTCCCATCCAGGGGCCAGACATGGAGATTCCAGAGGTCTGGTCACGGGTGCCAGATGGTGAGAAAGAATTCCCCTTCCTCAGGGGAATTCACCGGGGGGCTGTCGCGTGGAGCATGAGGTCCGAGAACCACGTCTGGGTAGGCCATTAGGGTGCTACCAGGATGACCTGCTCCTCGTCCTCCCTGACCTTGCACAGAGTCTGTGCAAGTAGTCTCACTGGGGGAAACGCATATTTGCGCAGGCCAGGGGGCCAGCTGTGTGCCAGTGCGTCTATGCCGAGGGGTGCCTCGGTCAGGGCATACCAGAGCGGGCAGTGGGAGGATTCTTGGGAGGCGAACAGGTCCACCTGTGCCTGTCCGAATTGACTCCAAATCAGCTGGACCACCTGAGGGTGGAGTCTCCACTCTCCCCTGAGGGTAACCTACTGTGACAGTGTGTCCGCTGTAGTGTTGAGGTCGCTGGGGATGTGAGTGGCTCGCAGTGACTCAAAATGCTGCTGACTCCAGAGGAGGAGATGGCGGGTGAGTTGTGACATACAACAAGAGCACAGACTGCCTTGGCGGTTGACATATGCTACCGTTGCCATGTTGTCTGTCCGAACTAACACGTGCTTGCCCTGGATCAACGGCCAAAACCTCTGCAGGATGAGCAGAATTGTCAACAACTCGAGGCAGTTGATGTGCCAATGCAGTCGCGGGCCCGTCCACAAGCCGGCGGCTGCGTGCCCATTGCAAACAGTGCCCCAGCCCGTTTTGGAGGTGTCTGTCGTGACCACGACGCACCTGGAGACCTGCTCTAGGGGAACACCTGCTCATAGAAATGAGAGGTCGGTCCAAGGGCTGAAAAGATGGTGATAGACCGGCGTGATGACCACGCGATGTGTCCCGCGGCACCATGCCCATCTTGGGACTCGAGTCTGAAGCCAGTGCTGAAGTGGTCTCATATGCATCAACCCGAGCGGGGTGGCCACCGCTGAGGATGCCATATGCCCCAGGAGCCTCTGAAAGAGTTTCAGTGGAACCGCTGTTTTCTGTTTGAACACCTTCAAACTGGCCAACAACGACTGGGCGCGCTAGTTCGTGAGGCGCACTGTCAAAGAGACTGAGTCTGACTCCAAACCGAGGAAAGAGATGCTATGAACCGGGAGGAGCATGCTCTTTTCCCAGTTGACCCGAAGCCCTAGTCGGCTGAGGTGTGAGAGAACCAAGTCCCTGTGTGCACACAACATGTCCCGAGAGTGAGCTAGGATTATTCAATCATCGAGATAGTTGAGAATGCGAATGCCCACTTCCCTTAACGAGGCAAGAGCTGCCTCTGCGACTTTCGTTAAGACGCGAGGAGACAAGGACAGGCCGAAAGGGTGGACTTTGTACTGATACGCCTGACCCTCGATTGCAAACTGCAGGAAGGGTCTGTGTCGAGGTAGCATCGAGACGTGGAAGTATGCGTCCTTCAGGTCTACCGCCGCGAACCAATCTTGATGCCGGACGCTCGCCAGAATGCGTCTGTGTAAAGCCCGGTTCAGTACTCGCAGGTCCAAGATTGGCCGCAACCCACCGCCTTTTTTCGGTACGATGAACTAGGGGCTGTAAAACCCCTTCTTCATCTCGGCTGGAGAGACAGGTTCTATCGCACCCTTCCGTAGGAAGATAGCGATCTCCGCATGCAAGTTAGCAGCGTTTTCGTCCTTCACCAAGGTGACGTGGATACCGCTGAACCTGGGCGGATGCTTGGCGAACTGAATCGTGTAGCCGAGTCAGATGGTACGGACCAGCCATCGCGACGGATTGGAAAACACAAGCCACGCACCCAAGTTCCGCGCAAGGGGGACCAGAGGGACAACATCATCGGACGTACTGGCAGGTGGGGCTTCGCAGTGGGGCGGAGCTCGAGGTGCCACACCATGTCATGGCCGTGCTGAGTCTATGGACATCGAAGCACTTACTTGTGAGCACCCCCGGAACAGCCTGGGATGGGGGAGGAAGAGGCCTGTCCTCATGACCCATGGAGACTGTCACATTGGGGGCGCTCAGGGGTGGAAGACCGCCGCTGCAGCGCCAAACCTGCCAAATAGAGTGGTGGACGGTGGTTGTGATGACGGCGGTGCACACCGGATACGTGACCCAGGGAACAAGGAAACCGCTCTTGCTGAACTCTTGGGTACTGCAGCCACTTGGGCATGCAGCGCAATTAATTGCAAAGGTAACAAAAAGATTCTCCTCCCGGCACTGAACGGGCTATGGAGAGGTCTGCTTACCAGCTCCAGAGCAGTGGGTTTCGTCGTTCTTGGGTCGCCCATCTCAGGGGCACTTTGAAGCCTTTCATGGGTTCTTGGCGGCAACGAGACAGGTGGCGTCTGCTTCCTGCGGTGGGCTCTACGCCGGGACCGGGTCGAAGGGATGGGCTGCGGCGGAGCCGGTGTAGTCACCGCAGGGGGACGTCCTTGGCGATGAGCAGACGGGGTGCGGGATCTTCAGCTGCGCCAGGGCAGGATATGCCGGATAGCCTCCGTCTGCTGCTCCACCATCAAGAACTGCTGGGCAAAGTCCTTGACGGTGTCGCCTAATAGGCCAGCCTGGGAGATGGGGGAATCAAGGAACCATGTCCTGTCGGCCTCACCCATCTCGACCAGGTTGAGCCAAAGGTGGCACTCCTGGACCACTAATGTGGACATCGTCTGCCCGAGAGACTGCGCTGTGACCTCCGTCGCTCGGAGAGCGAGGTCGGTCGCCGAGCGCAGTTCATGGATCAATCCGGGGCGGAACTACCCTCGTGCAGTTCCTTTAGTGCCTTGGTGGTCTTGCAGGAGAGCCATGGCGTGCAGGGCAGAGGTGGCTTGTCCAGCGGCACTGTAGGCCTTGGCCGTCAGAGACGACGTAAACTTACAGGCCTTGGACGGGGGCTTTGGGCACCTGCGGCAGGTGGCGGCGCTCTGCGGGCATAGATGCACCGCGAGCACCTTTATCCACCGGGGAATTGCTGAATAGCCCTTGGCCGCCCCACCATCGAGGGTAGTGAGGGCAGGGAAACTGAAAAGATCGGGACCGGGCAGTAAAAAGTGCCTCCCACGACCTTGTCAGCTCTTCATGCACTTCTGGGAAGAAAGGAACGGGGGCGGGGCGTGGCTTTGAGTGGTGTCGCGAGCCCAGGAACAAATCATCGAGCCGCGAGGGTTCAGGGAAGAGCAGAGGTTTCCACTCTAGCCCGACGCTCGCGGCTGCCCAGGAAAGCATGTTGTCATCTCTGCGTCAGCCTGTGACTGGGCGACCGCACCCGAAGGGAGGAGCCCAGCTGAGAATCCGCATCCGATGCTGCACTCGAGAGCTCATCACTTTTACGGAGAAGCTGAAAAGATCGGGACCGGGCAGTAAAAAGTGCCTCCCATGACCTTGTCAGCTCGAACTCGCCGTGAGATGAGCCGGCGGACTCATCCAGAAGCCCGATCGGGGCAGACAAGCATGCTGGGGAATGGGAGGTCCGCGGGGGGATACCCAGCAGAGGCTGTCCCATTGGGGTCCCCAAATCGCCCCCAGTGCTAGCCGCGCTGGCCTCATACCCGTGGGCAAAAGGACCGAGGTGGGGAGCCTCTGGGGTGGCTTGCTTTCTAACGAAGGCAAGCCGCGACCGCACCGTTGCCATGGACATGTCCTCGCTATGAGTACATGACCCATCCACGAATGCTGTCTCTGCGTGAGCAGTGCCCAGACACGAAAGACAGTGATCGTGACCGTCAGAAGGTGAGAGATAACGAGCACAACCAGGAAGAACACACAAGGAAAGGCATCTTTAAAAAGACGCGTCTTAAAAAGACGTTCCGTGTGTGCCGCTCTTTTAGAGAAATATACTCTTTTAGAGAAATATGCTCTTATTTCTGCCGAAGTGCCCAGGGGCATTCTCTGCAGTGCACCAGTGCAGAGGAGGGAGAAGCCGCTGAAATGTGCCGTCAGATCCAGCAGAGGTGAATGAACAGTCATGGGAATTCAGCTCAGACAGCATGACCGTTCGGCTCCGAAGAGAAAATCTGAATGAGTGGTTGCATACCAGCTCCTTTTATACCCGTATGTCCGGGGGAGTGGCATGCAAATACCACTCGCCAATTTTCATTGGCCTTTTATCAAAGACCAGAGGTGTCTTGGGCTCCCAAGAGTGACCCCTAGTGTCACTACATTGACACAACGTCGAGTGAGTGACAGATAGGGAACTCAAACATCATCTGTAACAACAAATAATGGTTTTAATCTAAAACAGTGCAAAATAGCATGAAACACAGTTTCCTTCTAAAGACAAAAAGGACATTCTTGAGTTACACCAGCATTTAACACTGAAACAAAAGCATTCAATGCAATTGCACCATGCAGGATTCTTTACTGTAGGTCCCCAAACTTTTTAGTCATTGGTGACTTATATAGCGCTCTCCACTCTGGCTTCAAACTCTCCTCCATTTGAAGGACAGTGTGCCAGGGTGTATCAACCTTTTTTTTTCAAGAACCCTTTTATTCAAAGATTTAACACACATTTTATACAAAACTTTTCAGAGCACAAAAAAACACCTACACACTCCAAATTAGGTGATAAAAACCAAAAAGGATCATTGGAGTTTGGTTTAGTTAATCCCATCAAATAATCATCAAGCAGTTTGGTTTCTTCCTCTGTGAGAGCAGCTTTCCACTTATCAGGCAGTTTTGCCACTATGCGGGTCTGTACACCCAAATGTCCAGCTACTGCCTCAGCATTCCTAAAACCTGATCCAGCTATCTGTAGTAGATGTCCAAGAGTTGTTAGACAAGGATTGAGAAGAACCCCTTCAAGTGCTAGAAATGGGCCCTCGTGTGATACATCCAATCATGAACCATGAACTAAGGGTTCTTGTAACAGCCAATTCAGGGAATTTGTACTACTTGCTCTTTGCACTTTACAAAAAGCCCAGACTTTAAAAGTATTTCGATAAAACACTGCCAACTTAGATAAGTTCATCCTTTAAGGGTCCATACAAAACAAAGACTTGTCCAATTCCTAAACCCTCAAAGTTCTGCAAGATAGCAAAGGCTACAGATTTCCAGTTTGAATCCCCTGATCCAGTTAGAAGTCTTTGTACATGTTGAAACCCAAAAGCTACTGTTCTGCTCTGTAAGTGTATAAGTCCGTTCCCTCCTTCATCCTAAGGTTGATATAAAACACCTTTCAGTACCCAGTGCATCTTGTCCCAAAAGAAGTAAACTAAAATTGACAGTATTTTAGCCAAAAAGTCTAGTGGAGGATCTACACAAGCTAGCAGATGCCAGAGTGCAGATGCAACTAAATTATTAATAATCAGTACACGCCCCTTATATGACAATTTTGGGAGCAAAAATTTCCATCTTTCAAGGCGACACTTTACCTTATCAGGAACTCCTACAAAGTTTTTCTGTATAACCCCTCCATCTCCTAGAAACACACCAATGTATTTAAAACCCTCCCTGGTCCAAGTTAAACCATGTGGGAGACTTGGATCTCCATTTGAGCAACTCCCAACCAGTATGGTTTCACTTTTAGACCAGTTTACTCTTGCAAAGGAAATTAAATTAAAATAATTTAATATATTGAAACATTAGTTTCACATCTCTCTGACCACTTATAAAAGCAACAACATCGTCAGCATATGCAGATAATTTAAACACATTTGTACAACCAGGACTACTCAATCCGTGTAATTCAGTTCTCAGCTTGTTTAAAAGAGGCTCTATTGCCAAAGTATACAACAGACCAGACAGGGCACTACCCTGTCTAACACCACTATAAACTCCAAAAGGAGAGCATACGTCACCATTAACTTTCAGTATAGTTTCAACGCCACAATTCAAAGCCTTTATTTTAGAAATAAAATCAGTGCTAAAACCAAACGCTGCTAAAACATTCCATAAATAATCGTGCTCTACTCTTTCAAAGGTCTTTACTTGACCTATTGACACCAGACCAAAGTCCAAATCGAGATGCTTGCCAATATCTAGAACATCTCTGATAAAAGACATGTTATCAAAAATGTGTCTACCTGGCACACAGTATGTCTAATGGTTGACCTGATCAAGAACTTCTCCCAGTCTATTTGCAAGAGACTTTGAAAGCAGCTTATAATCACTGCATAAAAAACTCACTGGTCTCCAATTCTTTATGTCATTTAGGCCACCTATTTTGGCAGCAGTGTGAGAACCTCCCTACGGCAACTCAGCGGTAGCCTTCCATTAGCTAGGCCATCATTGAGAACAGTCAATAGATCGGCCAAAAAGACTTATAAAAGTCAGTCGATAGACCATCAATGTACCTTGTCACACTCCATACTTTTGAGGGCTCTCTCCAACTCCTCCAAAGTCAAAGCTCTACCAAGCTCAGAGTTGGCTTCCTTAGATACTTGAGGCAAATTACTGTGAAACCCCTTGTCGGTAATTTGTTCATGCACAAGCTCACTTCTATACAGCTCATAAAAACTAACTGCTCTTCTTCTAATGTCAGAAGGATCTGACAACAGTACCCCAGCTTCTGAGAGCAAAGCATGAATACACCTTATCTACCCATTCTTTTTATCCAAATTCAAGAAAAATTTTGAAGGTGCATCCATCAATTCTATGCTCATCAAAAGCTCCTTGTAAAGTTACACAAAGCAAGTCAACTAAAAGGTTCTTTTCTTTTCTTAAAGTCTCAATATGGGCTGGATTATTTGTAGTTTCAGCAAGCTCTTGAAGCTCTACCAAATCTCTCTCTATTTATTTCATTTAATGGGCTATGTCTCTTGTAAATACTGCTGACATAGTTGCTTAATTCATACCTTTGTAAAGTCCACTGTTGTAGAGACTGAAATGAGGATTGTGTGGATCTTAAATTTCCCCAAAACTCTTTAAAAATATATTTAAAATGCTTGTCACACAGTTCATTAAGATGCCAGTAAGCACTTTTTGGCTTAACAAAGCTCAAAGTCATAACACACTGCACTAAACTATGGTCAGAGAAGCTTACTGGAATTAAAACCATAAAACCATAAAATATATCTAATCTTGCTAAAGAAAAAAAAATTATTATAAGTATGAACCCATGAATATTGCCTCTGAGTAACATGAAAATTCAACAATCATGGGATTTTGTTATTGAACAAGAAGCTTCCTAGATGGCATATGAGGCTCATGATTCCTATCATGGGCATGCTCAGTACAATTAAAATCCCCACCAAAAAGTAAGAAATCTTCAGAATTACAACTACTTAATAAATTACACAAGGTACCTAAAATAATAATAATATCAATTGCTGTGGTAGGGAGATATACACATATAATAATAATTAAAAAAATGATTTTCAAACTGGGCTCTGATCTTTAAAAGTCTACCCTTTATAAT
Organism: Myxocyprinus asiaticus; assembly: GCF_019703515.2. Lineage (NCBI taxonomy): Eukaryota > Metazoa > Chordata > Actinopteri > Cypriniformes > Catostomidae > Myxocyprinus > Myxocyprinus asiaticus. Next base: position 41,859,209 of record NC_059350.1, on the reverse strand, counting down.
CTACACCTGATAATAACAAGGAATAAAGTTTCTAGAAAATAAAATAGCAACTCCACCACTAGTTGAGGTAAAATGACTCAACAAAGACAGTCCATCAAATTCTCTCACCCAATCAGATGCATCATTTATGTCACTATGTCTCTTGAGCAAATAAGACATCAAATTTGTTCTGTTTATCTCAAATAGTTGAGACCTTTTCCTATTATCTCTTGCCTCATTTAAATTTAAAGATGCGATTCGAATTTCACCCAGAAATGAGAAAAATAGTAACCATAATTGATAACAGAAACATCCATACAGGGATATATATACATTTTCATTGCTGTTAGTAAGATCTAACTGAGCATTAAGCTTGGTAAGGATTTTCCTCAAATAATATACTTCATGATCCGTGAAGTAACCTTCATTCTTAACCTTTGCTTTTTCAATGAACTGTTCTACATCTGGGAAATATTCTTCAATACAAACGTTTCTCACATTTTTAGTCACCTTCAGAAAGGACTTAACATCCTTCACACTATAAACATGACTAGTGAATCCATTGGGAGTTAAGCTACATGTAACACTACATTCAGAAAAATCACTTTCACTTTCTGTATCGGTCCGACTCAATCCACAATTATCTGTTCTTTTCACCTGCTTCCCAGTGTGACGTTGTTTCAGTCTTCTCTTTTGAGACGTTTTAAATACACAGTTGGTTCTTTCCCTCTATATCTGCTAGAAGTTGCTCAACAACCACAACGGCCATATTCCCACTTTACGGTTCATTCACACAACCCACTGACGCAATCATTGGAGTTATTTTAACTCTCCCTGCCTCAGCAGATGATGCGCTTTCTCCTTCAATAGACATACCTGCTTGTGCTACACCTGCAACTCTTTCTGCATCAGCAGCCACTACCGGTGTCCGAGTCGAACTTGGCCCGGGAACCTCATCTACAGTAGCAGTGGCATTTGTAGCATTCTGTGCTTCTCCATCATTTACATCATCCAGAACTGGTGGAGGTCTTTCATTAAGTCTATCCAATTTCCTTGGTCATGCACGCACAAGATGCCCAGTTTCACCACAACCAAAGCATTTCATACTGTTCGTTGTGGCAAAAATTACATAGTTGAAATCATCATGCCTGAAATTTAAAGACAAGTCCAATTCTTCATTGTTATCCTTTAGAATCATGTAAACATACTGTCTAAAAGACACAAAGTGTTTCAGTAGTGGAAACGTAGTTCTAATAGGAATCATATTTATGGGAGAAACCAATCTGCCATATCGAGAAAGCATTTCAGTCAAGACTTAATTTTTAATAAATGGTAGCACATTAGATAAAGTTATTCTCTTTGAAGGAGTAAAGAGAGGGAGCACCTGGGTAAAAATGCCAACAATCACCACTCCCCCTTCCACTAGCTGATTTGCTAACTTAGTTGTCTTTGCAAACACAGCAATAGCATTATTCATACGAGACGCAGACAAAATGTTGTCATGCCCAACCACTTCTCCAACAGCCATGCTACACTTTTCAATACTGACAGCAGAATCTATTTTCATAGCATGACGCCATGTCAGAAAATCCAAACTTCCCCTACCTGGGGCAGCCATGCTCCGAGCACCACACCAGGAGCTGACACCCTAACTACACCTTCTTACTCTACAAGCTAATTCAACAAGCAAAATGTACAACCAATCTTACAGCCCACAAAGATTAAACACACAGAATTTAAGATATAAGTTGAGTTCAAGATGGTGCCGAGTATGGCTGCTGCATTGCGAGCTCTGACCCGATATTGCAGTTTTTTGTTTGTTTTGTCTACAATTCTTATGTTTTTTTACTTGGATGTTGTCTGCCTTATTGTCTACGATAGACAAACACTTTTGGACATTGGTTCTGCAATACCACACCGAAAACCGGACTTTAAATACCTCAATGCCGACCCGCTGTTTTCAAACACGACAGCAGAGCCCTTTGTCTGGGTAGCCCGGCCGCGGAAACGTAGCTGGAAAAGGGGAAGGAGAACTGGCATTCTCGTCAGACTAAGACATCGCGCAAATCGACCCCCGCTACCCAGCATTCTACTGGTTCAGCCTCTAGACAACAAGCTCTGTGAGCTGAGAGCGCAGATCTCTTTCCAACGAGAGACGAGGGACTGCTGCATTATCAGCCATCAAACCCGTAGGGTTCTCCGTGCACTGAGCGGACAGAGCGAAAGACTTCTCAGATAAAAGCAGAGGTGGTGGTGTATGTTTTATGATCAACAAATCCTGGCGTGATCAGAGGAACGTACATTCTATCAAGTCTTTCTGCTCTCCTGATCTGGAATTTCTCATGATACTGTGTTGACCATTCTGGCTACCGAGGGAATTCATAGCGGTCATTATCACAGCTGTGTACATCCTGCCAACAAGCCGACACAGACTGGGCACTCAAGGAACTGAATGGGAGTACAAGTGAGCAGGCAACCGCGCACCCTGAGGCCGCGTTCATTGTGACTTTAACAAAGCCAACTTCAAGGAAATAGCACAGAAATAGTACCAACACATCAGTTTCAACACACGAGGGGACCGGGTTTTGGAACATTGCTACTCTCCCTTCCGGGATGGCTATAAATCCCTCCCCCGCCCACCATTTGGCAAATTGGACCACTCTTCTGTTCTGCTTCTGCCTGCTTACAGGCAGAAACTGAAACAGGAAGCACCCACCCTCAGAATGATCCAGTACTGGTCAGACCAATCAGATTCTACGCTACAAGACTGTTTTGATCACGTGGACTGGGAGATGTTCCAGTCCGCCTCTGATGATGACATCGAGATCTATGCTGATACCGTAACGTGTTTCATCAGGAAGTGCATAGATGATGTAGTTCTGACCAAAACAATACGGATCTACCCCAACCAGAAACCGTGGATCAATAGCAATGTTCGTGCGGCAGTTAATGCACAGACCTCCGCTTTTAATTCCAGGAATGCAGAGGAGCATAAACAAACCAGTTATGCCCTCCACAGAACTATCAGAGCAGCCAAACGCCAGTACAAGGACAAGATTGATGGACAGTTCAACACCACCAACTCTAGAAGTATGTGGCAGGGAATTAATATCATCATGGACTTCATAGGGAATAAAAACTCTGCCGTGAACACCGCTGCCTCTCTCTCGGATGAGCTTAATACTTTTTATGCTCGTTTCGAGGGAAGTAACACTGCCCTCGCGGAGAAAGCTCTCGCGGCTGAAGCTACAGAGGTTAGTTCACTCTCCATCTCTGTAGCAAATGTAACCCGATCCTTCAGGTAGGCACCAGGTGGTTAGAATGGGCGGCAACATATCCTCATCACTGACCCTTAACACTGGAGCCCTGCAGGGCTGTGTTCTCATCCCACTCCTGTATTCCCTGTATACACATGACTGTGTGGCAACACACAGCTCCAATGCCATCATTAAGTTTGCTGATGATACAATGGTGGTAGCTCTGATCACTGACAATGATGAAACAGCCTACAGAGAGGAGGTGCACACTCTGACACGCTGGTGTCAGGGGCACAACCTCTCCCTCAACATCAGTAAGACCAAGAAGCTTGTGGTGGACTTCAGGAGAAAAGACAGAGAACACAGCCCCATCACCATCAATGGAGCACCGGTGGAGAGAGTCGGCAGCTTTAAGTTCCTCGTGTCCACATCACTGAGGAACTCACATGGTCTGTCCACACTGAGGCCATTGTGAAGAAGGCTCACCAGCACCTCTTCTTCCTGAGATGGCTGAGGAGGTTTGGAATGAACCACCACATCCTCACACGGTTCTACACCAGCACTGTAGAGAGCATCCTGTCTGGCTGCATCACCACATGGTATGGCAACAGCACCACCCTCAACTGCAAAGGCTGGTGCGAACTGCCAGACACATCACCGGAGGTGAGCTTCCCTCCCTCCAGGACATCTATACCAGGCGGTGTGTGAAAAAAAGCTTGGAGGATCATCAGAGACTCCAGCCACCCGAGCCATGGGCTGTTCTCACAGCTACCATCAGGCAGGCAGTATTGCAGCATCAGGACCCACACCAGCCGACTCCATGACAGCTTCTTCCCCCAAGCAATCAGACTTTTGAACTCTTGATCTCTCACGATCAAATACATCAGCACTGCACTTTATTAATCTCACACTGGACTATCATAAATTATATTCTCTCTTAACAACATACTGGCAACAGACTATCAACCGACAACCTGAATGTCAATACAGCACAATACAACCTACTGTATTTTTTATATGTACTATTTTTTTATTGTATATTGTGTATTCTATATTGTGTGTATGTGTATTCTATATTGTGTGTATTGTATACTGTACATTGTATATAATTATTTGTACAGTATATTGTGTTGTGTGTAATTATGTGTATATTAGATATGTAAATTGTGTTGTGTAAATCTGATGTTTATTGTAAATTGGTATATGTCTCATCACTGTCATGACTGCTATGTTGCTCGGAACTGCACCCAAGACATTCACCCACTGTTGCACTTGTGTGTATGGTTGAGTGACAATAAAGTGATTTGATTTGATTTTGATAAAAAGATAGAAAAGTTTAGACCACTCGTATTTGGCGTGGCAGCCAAACGCTCCACACTCAACACTCTGCCCACTCACTTAGCGCATGCGCACAAAGAGAGAGAGAGAGAGAGATTGAGTATGTGCGATTACCTGTGTCTGTCGTGAATCTCGAGCAGAGATGCTGTAGTGTGTTAATCAGCTTGAAGAAGTTAATGTCATTTTGGTCAAATACATAATATTTTCTCTGTGAAAAAATAGCCATCCGAGCAGATGTATTTCACCCTATTTCATGGTAGTCGGTGTGCAAGAGTCATTCACTATATAAACCATTCTCTCCACCACCATGTTGCATGTTTACATGTTCTACAATATGGAAACTCCGGTAAAATGTAAGCGCCTTGAGTTTGTGTCTTGAAAAGTCTGTGAAAAGTCTTGCTGGTGTTTTATTTAAATAAGTCGGGTAACCTGATTGCAAATCGAGGTATACTAAATGAAGTATCGATGGTCCAAGGCATGGTGTATAGACTCCATAAAGTTACATTTTCTCTGTAGAGATAATTTCCATTCACCTTCTGTTACAGCTCACTCACCAACCTGTTTTTCATGTTTGTCTATGTGTTAGTTAGTTTTATGTTAGAAATAGTATTAATAGTATTGTTTGTATTCATATATAATTTGACTGTGATATATTTTGATAAATAATCCCGCCAATTGATTTAAAAGATTAGCGCTCCGAGCTCGAACAATATTTCAACATATTTGTGATATTATTTTCATTGGCTACGAGAATAATATTACTCTAAATAGGTTTACAACACGGAAACCCCGGTATTAGCTAAGCACCTTAAGGTTATTTTATTTTTATTTTACCAGGAAGTCTCATTGAGATAAAAAATATCTTTTACAAGAGAGACCTGGCCAAGGGAGCAGCCATACAAACTCACAACGTATTAAAATGTAACATATAAATATGAACGTGAACAGCTATTTAAACACAGTGGTCTCTTGAAAAACAATCACATGCCTCCTTCACCATACTCTTTATGATGCTCTTCAATTCATCAATGGATATAAATATGTTTAATTTGAGATCTTTCTGTAGATTATTCCATGTCCAAGGAGCATAGTAGGAAAATGCAGTTTTCCCCAGATCTGTCACAACCTGTGGTACATTAAAAAGCAACCACTTGGAAGAGCGCAGCTGGTAACTACCAAAGCTGAGACAGAGAAGGTGAGAGAGGTAGGCTGGAAGATTACCTCGTATAGCTTTATAGATAAAAATATACCAATGCTCTTGTCTGCGATTGGTCAATGATGTCCAACCCACTAAATCATAAATAATACAATGGTAATTAAGAGACTTTGCATTTGTAATGAAACGTAGAGATTAGGGATGTGCCTGAAGCTGAATACCTTATTCGGAAAGGCACGAATAATGACTTCAAAATGAATAACGGGTTCATCCGAATAATATAAAACATATTTGCATGACTGATTATCCAAGAAGCACTAGTATAAAGCGACATTTTAAATAAACATATCCAAAATTACAGCTAATTTATGAATCTGTGCAGCCAATATTTCTAAATTGTAAACCTTATGAATGGAAATGCGCACGTTGTGATTTCAGATCAGATGGACTCCTTTTGCAGTCTCAATTAATTGTGCGCATCTGGAGCTTGTCAAGTGTAACATTAACTAAGATACTACATCATATAGACTTTCCACTTCTTGAATTGTCTGTTAATGTATCACACGATTCACACGTGATTCCCGTGTATTTATTTATAGCCTAAACCTGAGCACGATGTTAAATTCCTGACCTGAAGTGATGGCTTCACGTCGGAACTCGTTTATCCATCTCTTAAAGTTGACAACATTTATATTCACATCAGTGATTAAGGTTATCCGGTTAAGACTTTATTCCAAAAATAAAGTCTTAACTGCCCAATAGAGTAGTCTGATCATCTATTAGGAATATTCCTCCTTATGTAAAATGAGTAAACTGAAATACTACGTCTTTTTTTTCTTCTTCTTCTTTAAAACTGTGCTAAATTTGAGAATGTTAAATGTTCTTGAACTCTGGAAAAGCACTATATAAATGTAACATTATTATTATTATTATTATTATTATTATTATTGAACTATATAATGGTGTCCTATCATAAAAATTCTTGATAGACTTACGGGACTTTCACCTGTTTGTAGGTTATATTGATTTTGTTTTCATTTCTTTTAATGTTTGAATTTGTATTTATTATTCATTGCAAAATGTGTGCTTGACATTTCACATTTTGCTTGAAATCTACCTCCAGAATAATGTTGTTATACATGCACAGACAAACTAAAATTCTGTTTCATGCAGATATTAATATCATAAATACCAGGAGAAACCACAGTTAACAATATATTCCACAGTTAATGTGATCAACAAATTCAGCTTCATCTGGTAAGAAAAAAGAGTAAATTAATAATAGATAATGATTGTTTAATAATAATAATAATTATTCACAATGATTTCACGGTCTCAGACGAGGAGGCATCTGAGATTCGTCCACCGCCACCCGGATTGAGTCACTACTCCACCACGAGGACTTAGAGTGCATTGGGAATTTGTCATTCCAAATTGGGGAGAAAAAAGGGGAGAGAAAAAAAAGTTGCATCTAATTTATTTTGACGTACTTTTGGTTTAAGCCCCGCCCACACTCAGTTCTACCTGAATACAGAGACAGATACAGATAATTTTGTCATATGAAAAGATACAGATAATAGCTTCGCTGCACACCCCTATTAGAGATCCATGGTACACTGAATCAAGGCTCCGTAAAATTGAGGAGGCTGCATGCATATACAAAATATCACCGCAATCAATCACAGGCAGAAACATAGCTTCCACAAGTTTTTTCTTGGCATTAAAAGTAAAGCAAGATTTATTTCTAAAATAAAAGCCAATCTTTACTTTGAGCTTCCTAACTAGATTAGCAATATGTACATTAAATAAAAGCTTGTCATCTATCCATATACCCAAATACTTGTATGAGCACACCCTTTCAATGGATTTACAGATGGATATCTCATTGATGTGAGAATGCTAACATCATTAAGCAGCTGTAAACAAGCATTTGAGAAGACCATAACTTTGTTTTCTGAGCATTCAAAACCAATTTGAAACTCAGCAGAGAAGTTTGTAATGACTGAAATGCAGTCTGAAGCTCTTGCACTGCCTGTATTACCTGCGATTCAAGATCTTAGCCAGGACTGAAAGTTTGGAAATCAGACGGTAGTTGTTCAACTCTGAGGGATCTCCACCTTTAAGTAAGGGGCAAACATAAGAAGCTTTCCACATTTTAGGTATTGAATTTGTCAAAAGATTCAAATTAAAAATATAAGTAATGGGCTCAGCAATAATATCTGCCACCACCTTTAAAATATAAGGATCCAGATTGTCTAGATCTGCAGACTTTTTGTGGTCAATGTCTTTCACAGCTTTACAGACTTGAGCAACTGAAATGGGTTTAAAATCAAACAAATCCCAATTTCCATCAGTTTCCATGGTAATAGATTTGTGCTATCAAATACAGACCAAGCACAGACAAAGAATTTGTTAAACTGACTGACCGTAGCGGCCTTGTCCTTTATTTCCTCTGAACCAACAGAACACGTTCAGGGAGGCTTGACGCAACATGTGTACCTGACAAAGTTTTAATTAATTTCCAGAATTTTGAGGGGTTATTTAGGTTCTCTGTAACTGACTTAAGATAAAACGCTGATTTGGAATTTCTGATCATTAAGGTACACTTGTTGCTTAGGGTTCTAAACGTAATCCAATCAGCAAAATAGTTTGTAAATCTAGTTTGGGCCCATGATTTATTTCTTAAATGAATTAGCTCTGAAAGACTGCTAGAGAACCAGGTATTGTCCCTACCACTGATTCTAAACTTCTGAATGAGAACATGTTTATTAGAAATAGACAAAAAGATTGAATGAAAATATTCCCATGCCATTTTAACATCCAGAATCAGAGTAACTCTGCTAAGATCAATGTAGCAAAAATCGTGCAGAAAAGCTTGCTCTTCAAAACTTCTAAAATATCTTTTAAAAATTAAACAGGGTTTTCACCTTGGGAAATTTTGTATTCCTAACACAAGCAATTGCACAATGATCGCTAATGTCATTGCAAAATATGCCAATTGACATGTATTTATAAGATGTATTCATTATAATTAAATCAAGAATGGTAGATTTATTTTGTACTTTGGGATTTGGCCTTGTTGGTGCATTAATAAGTTGCACAAGGTTTAAGGAGTCACACAGTTCTTTAAAACAGTCTGAAGTCCCTGAAAGCCAATCCCAATTTAAATCACCCATAAGGATAAATTCAGTCATTTAATGAACAATATATGAAATAGATTTAAGAGCATCCTTTGAGGCAGACAGGGGTTTATAACAGCCAACCACAGTGATATGAGAATCCTTTGATATACCCACTTTGATGGCCAAGACCTCAAACTGTTTATCTTAAGTGATTGACAGAGTTTCAGAGCTTATAAGCTTGGATTTGACATACATGGCAACCCCACCTCCTTTACCAACCCGATCAGTTCTATAGACTTTGTAACCATTAATAAAAATGAATTCATAGGTTACCGATTTCTTAAGCCAAATTTCTGATAAAACCATTATGTCAGTGTTTGTCACATTTGCCCAAATCTTAATCATATCCATTTTAGGAACAAGACTTCTAACATTTAAATGTACAAAACCAAGTCCTGTTCTACTTTTAAAACCTGAGGGGAGTAGGTAAACATTGCACAGAGGTAGTAGGCCAAGGATTTGGGCTGAACATTTCCAGACAGCATCAATAAAAGCATAACCATACATTGCAATTTTGATTTGACAAAATTGTTTATCAGAAATGGCATCACCTAAAAACTGCGAGAAGAATTCCTCTGAGACGATAAAATAGTCCTTTAACAGCATTAGATTCTGAAGATACAGTATCTTGTTGACTTGCACTTGAGAATGGTAAATTTTCAATTGATGTCATGGACTGACTGACTGGTGATATGACTCAATAACTTTCATCAAAGAAATTGAGAATTTTCTGTATGTATGTATATGAGCAGGGATGGGAGGGTTACTTTTGAAATGTATTCCACTACAGATTACAGAATACATACTACAAAATGTAATTTGTAACATATTCCATTAGACTACTCAAGGTCAGTAACGTATTCTAAATACTTTGAATTACTTCTTCAGAACTGGTAGATTTTTTCACTTGTTTTAACTATAAAAACTCTGCCAGTACAGTAAGACAAAATACACATGTAAAAAAAAAACACATTCTCTGAAAAACTAATGATCTTATGCAGTGTTGTTTCTAAAACAAGATAAATCAAATTGATCGTGTTTTAAGGATTTTTAGATATTTTTAAAGGAATACAATACAAAAATTATTATCAAGAATATGATTTTTGCCCTAATATCAAAGGTCTTACTAGAAAAAATTAATTATTATTCAACGTGAATTTTCTTGATAAAAAAAATATGATCGTGCCTGGTAACGAGCATATAAAATGGCTAGAAAAAGCATTTTAGCTTAGTGTAAAGCTGACAATTTACACAAGGTTTATTTCTATTTCTTGTGCTCCAAACTTACTTCAAACTTCTCTGTCTGCTCATATGAATGTAACACATCATAAGAAAGTGTTTCACCACTGTTCAAATGCACTTTGGATCGCATAATTTATATATATATATATATATATATATATATATATATATATATATATATATATATATATATACACAGGTGCATCTCAATAAATTAGAATGTCGTGGAAAAGTTCATTTCAGTAATTCAACTCAAATTGTGAAACTCGTGTATTAAATAAATTCAATGCACACAGACTCAAGTAGTTTAAGTCTTTGGTTCTTTTAATTGTGATGATTTTGGCTCACATTTAACAAAAACCCACCAATTCACTATCTCAAAAAATTAGAATACATCATAAGAAATAAAAAAAACATTTTTAGTGAATTGTTGGCCTTCTGGAAAGTATGTTCATTTACTGTATATGTACTCAATACTTGGTAGGGGCTCCTTTTTGCTTTAATTACTGCCTCAATTCGGCGTGGCATGGAGGTGATCAGTTTGTGGTACTGCTGAGGTGGTATGGAAGCCCAGGTTTCTTTGACAGTGGCCTTCAGCTCATCTGCATATTTTGGTCTCTTGTTTCTCATTTTCCTCTTGACAATACCCCATAGATTCACTATGGGGTTCAGGTCTGGTGAGTTTGCTGGCCAGTCAAGCACACCAACACCATGGTCATTTAACCAACTTTTGGTGCTTTTGGCAGTGTGGGCAGGTGCCAAATCCTGCTGAAAAATGAAATCAGCATCTTTAAAAAGCTGGTCAGCAGAAGGAAGCATGAAGTGCTCCAAAATGTCTTGGTAAACGGGTGCAGTGACTTTGGTTTTCAAAAAACACAATGGACCAACACCAGCAGATGACATTGCACCCCAAATCATCACAGACTGTGGAAACTTAACACTGGACTTCAAGCAACTTGGGCTATGAGCTTCTCCACCCTTCCTCCAGACTCTAGGACCTTGGTTTCCAAATGAAATACAAAACTTGCTCTCATCTGAAAAGAGGACTTTGGACCACTGGGCAACAGTCCAGTTCTTCTTCTCCTTAGCCCAGGTAAGAAGCCTCTGATGTTGTCTGTGGTTCAGGAGTGGCTTAACAAGAGGAATACGACAACTGTAGCCAAATTCCTTGACACGTCTGTGTGTGGTGGCTCTTGATGCCTTGACCCCAGCCTCAGTCCATTCCTTGTGAAGTTCATCCAAATTCTTGAAGTGATTTTGCTTGACAATCCTCATAAGGCTGCGGTTCTCTCGGCTGGTTGTGCATCTTTTTCTTCCACGCTTTTTCCTTCCACTCAACTTTCTGTTAACATGCTTGGATTCAGCACTCTGTGAACAGCCAGCTTCTTTGGCAATGAATGTTTGTGGCTTACCCTTCTTGTGAAGGTTGTCAATGATTGTCTTCTGGACAACCGTCAGATCAGCAGTCTTCCCTATGATTGTGTAGCCTAGTGAACCAAACTGAGAGCCCATTTTGAAGGCTCAGGAAACCTTTGCAGGTGTTTTGAGTTGATTAGCTGATTGGCATGTCACCATATTCTAATTTGTTGAGATAGTGAATTGGTGGGTTTTTGTTAAATGTGAGCCAAAATCATCACAATTAAAAGAACCAAAGACTTAAACTACTTCAGTCTGTGTGCATTGAATTTATTTAATACACGAGTTTCACAATTTGAGTTGAATTACTGAAATAAATGAACTTTTCCACGACATTCTAATTTATTGAGATGCACCTGTATATATATATATATATATATATATATATATATATATATATATATATATATATATATATATATATATATATAAATGTTTTCCATCTGAAAGGACTAAATATTAAATTAAACAAATGACAATAAAATGCAAAGTAATCTCTTCAGTAATCAAAATACTTTTTGAATGTAACTATATTCTAATTACCAATGATTTAAATTGTAACTGTAGTGGAATACAGTTACTTTGTATTTTAAATACGTATTCCTGTTGCATGTATTCCGTTACTCACCAACACTGTATATGAGTATGATTTTTCCGTCTGTTGTGTCACCTAGCTGTGATAAGCCTTAATGCTGATGCTGCTAGTTTAACTGTATTTCCCAGCTGTAATGTTGCAGTAGTAATCCGAGGAATCATGGAGTGAGAGACTTACCCATGACTTCAAAGAAACCACTCGCTGACTGACGTGCTGACTCAATGCACTTCAAACTTTACTGGCTCATAACACATAAAAAAAAAAAATATTTTGTCACCATCTGCTGGCTAAAATCTTTAATGTCACAGGAAAAAGTTTAAATACACACATCTGGCTGCTTTTACACATCAGTGCTGCTCTTACACTTTGGTTTAGAGCCACAAACACAAGCAGAGTGATACAAACAGTGAAGCGTCTGATTGCTGAAGGTGTGATACATCAGTACTCATGGAATGTCTCTTGTTCAGTCAGATTCGTGGACCGGATGGGTTCGTGAATACACATGGGTAGTGCAAACCCCAGTCCGCAAAACAGCTTTAATATTACCCATTTTTCCTGCAAACCGTGCTCTGTTTAGGTCTAAACTTCCAGTGTGAAAGCCCCCTTAGTTAATTACTCCCCCAACACTGATCATTACAATTAATATTTATCTTGACTTGCCCACCATTTTGAATCATTTTTTTTCACTGCGCTTATCACAAAACATTCTTAGATTGCCTTCTCCATGAAGGATCCATGCAATACTGCCTTAAAATGTGGCCAAAAGAAGGTATCTTAACATTTGGATCAGCCTTTGTGACAGGAGTGTTCTTATGATGCCTTAAAATGTAGTCTAGGTAGGCAGCTTACTAGGTTTTGGAACAGAGCAATTGAAAGAGAGGCAGAAAGTAGAGGTTAATGGAGACTGAAGATGAAGCAAATGAAGGAGAAGGTAAAAACAGGAAAACAAACACACATACAGCAGAGATTCTTCCCATTTTGAAAAGCCTCATATCTGGGTAACTCGCTGGTCTCCGGTGGCTAACTGTCATCTCTTTTTTTAAAACTGAAAACTCACATTATTGATCTCCATCTAGGGCTAATTGATGTTGCAATGTTGACATCTGCTGCCAATGTCCACTTGACGATTCCTGTCAGTCCAGAATCTCTCCAAAAGAAGCCAATACTCTTAAATGTTTTCCCCATTCACTCTTATTGATTTTTCCACAGTTCTGCAAAAGCTAAAGGCAGCTTGTAGACTCTGGAAGAGCTGTATTAGGCTTGTTTTGGTCAGCACTTGAGAAAGGCCTAGCAGAGAACAACTATCTTACCGCTTTTATTTGGGAGAAAACAAAAACAATCAATCTTGTCCAGGAGAGGAAAGAAAGCACAAAGCCACTTTGTGCTCTACAGTACAATTCCACTTGATCTTTCAATCTATGCCTCACAGCCAAGAGCTTGACCTAGAAAAGAATATGTGTGCATTTGTGCGCTGTGATATATACAGTATATATACAGTATACATACATATATATATATATATATATATATATATATATATATATATATACACACACACACACACACACACACACACACACACACACACACACACACAGTGTTGGGTGTAATGCATTACTAAGTAATAAATTACTGTAATTAAATGAATTTTTCATTGAAAAAAGTAAAGTAAGGGATTCATTAATTTAATTACATTTACTTCTGATGTAATTGCGTTAAATACTGTATAGGCTATAGAACAGTTCTATATAAAACAACAGTTAATTTAAAATCGAAATTTAATTCCTAATATTAAAATATATGTTTTTTAATTTAACTCTGCCCCCTTAAATTCTTTGGCAAGTTCATGAATTATTTATTTGATTTTATATGATTTATTTGAAAGAATTAAAAGAACAGTTTCATGTCTATCATTGTATTTTTCATCCAGTCGATGTTGATAAGGGTTTTAGAAAGTAATTAGTAATAAGTAATGCAATTACTTTTCAGACTGAATAATTAGTACAGTAATCTAATTACACTGTAGAAGATGTAATTAGTAGTTAGTAATTAATTACTTTTTTAGAGTAACTTACCCAACACTGTATATATATATATATATGTGTGTGTGTGTGTGTGTGTGTGTGTGTATGTGTATTATTTAAAGCTTATTTCCTACCCTTTAGTACCTTCAGACCTCTTAAAACCCTTTAGGCACAATGATTGGTCAAATTGACACCTAGCGCTCTGCATTTACCTCAAAAGCATATGAGGGCTGCTGCTCCAATCTGAAGGATTTAAAAGGAATCAGTGAAAGATGCACAAAATTGCACCTGATTACCAGGCCTGGGATGTCTTGAAGAGATAGCAATTAGGAGATAACTTATCTTAGCATAGATAACAGGTTAAACAGCAAAGCCCCATTAACTCTCCGAAACTGCAGGCGCCATCTCTTTATCTGACTTCAATTTAGCAAATTCAAATATTTTAACATGCCCATTTTCCACGCTAAATCTCGCTCTTCCACTTGCAGGCAGAGATTCTGAAATGAAACTTTTTATAGATATGAAAAGGTGTTAAAATGATTACTATGGAATGATGTGACTTTTATTTTTTTCTCCCCATTTTGCCCAATTCCCAGTGCGCTCCACAGTCCTCTTGGTGGTGTACTGAATTGCCTCAATCCTGGTGGCAGAGGACGAATCTCAGTTGCCTCCACGTCTGAGACCATCAATTCGTGGTCCTTGTTGAGCATGTTACCGTGGAGACATAGCACATGTGGAGGCTTCACGCCCCACCGAGAGCGAGAACCACATTATAGCGACCACAAGGAGGTTACCCAATGTGACTCTACCCTCCCTAGCAACTGGGCCAATTTGGTTGCTTAGGAGACCTGGCTGGAGTCACTCAGCACACCCTGGATTCGAACTCACGACTCCAGGGGTGGTAGTTAGTGTCTTTACTCGCTGAGCTACCCAGTCCCCCAAGGGAATGATGTGACATTTCAGTTTTGATCCAATCTCAAATACCAAGTTTTATTTGGTTCCACCACCATGAATGAAAATTCTATTAAGCCTTACACCACTCATACAAAGGTCAGCGATGCATACAGCTTACGCAAAGGTGGGCTCATTCTAAAAGTCGTGTTATAAAAGCGATCTTCTAAAAGATTAACTAAGTGACCAGCTATTGTTGGATATATACAAATTATATGTATATGGGTGGTGCTGAAATTGACACTTGCAATGTCTTTTGAACATTTGTTTGTATATGCCTTAAAAGGAAGCTACAGTTTAACATAGGTTGGCCAAACAGTACATGGCCAAGGACTCCAGCCCTTAAAACATTATTCACATTCAACAAGCTCTCCAAATACTCTTAAAAGATAAAAAAAAAGAAGCTCAAACCAAATCTCAATAGAATACATTATGAGACACTTACTGGAATGGAAAGAGGGACAAAAGAGTACAAAAGCTACAATATTCTACAGAAAATAAGTTCTTACAGACCCTCAACTCTACAAGAGCGTACATACCAATCATTCTACATTCAAATATCTTGAATTTTAGAAGTCCAGTCTTTTTCATTTTAACATAATGCCCCTGCAATGGTGTTAAATAAAATGTGGCAAGGTCCTGGCAATTGCAGAATTTTTTAAACTCATTATTAGAGCTGAAACACAGATGCACTAGTGCAGGAGTACAGCACAGCCAATCATGAAATCCACAATACCTTAAAGTAGAAACACTTTCTCGAATCATTGAGCAACTACTCCCTATGGTTTTCTGAACTAATATAAGACCAAACTATTCACTGCTGCAGTGGTAAGGCAAGAAAAACATCTCACATTAGCTTAGCCTCAAGACACAAATAAGACCATGGAAAGAAAATGGCTGGGGTACATGATTGGCAAGCTTCAGGGAGCTGTGACTGACAGTAGATTTAGGAGTGCTTTTATTTTTAGCACCTAAAAAACTTTATTCACTGGGTAGAAAACACTGTGCACTGAGACCCAACAAGAGAGAGGGAAGGGGAAAATGTGTGATGAAGAGTGGAAAAAACATGTGGAAGATAGACATGGTGTCCTTTCTGTAAATCCATGTTACTCCACAACTTTATCATTAGCACTAGAAGAAACCATCCAGGGTAGCCTATTTATCCTCAAAAATTGCTTGTCCTTGGCCACAAAGACAAACATTGTGCTTGGACATGGACACGCAGAGGAAAGATAAAACGTGGATCACTTTCTCCTCATTGGAAACCCCAGCAGACCTGTGCATCTTAGCGCAACACATCTCGCCCAAATATGACTGATGTGTATGATGAGCTGGACTGGGCTCAGAGAATTGGATCTTTTAATCTTGCAAAGTGTGAGAGGAACTCACAATGCAGAACTGATTTAATTTTTGCTCTTTTTCTTCTCTGATCAAGTCCAGAATTGGGGCAATCAAGTTATAACAGCATTCATTACTTTTAACTGAGTGCTGGGAGATCAGTGTCTTCTCGCTCCTTTTCCTCTTGTCTTTTCTCCCCCATTATCCCTACATCAGGGGGCCAGATGCAAATCAGGTCACTTTGATTGAGACAACTTCCACATAGAGACACTGATCCACTTCCCTTTAATGCTAACCTACCACTGAGTAACCACCTAGAGTGCTCAGATTGAATAAAAAGGGATCACAATACAATAAGATCACTGCTTCATTATAACAAAAAATTAGGCCTATTGCTCCTCATGGGAACTTGTATTTACCCAGATGGATGTTTTTGCATTATTTTTGCTGATTTGGGGCTAAAATCTGTGGAATTTTGTGGAAGGGCTTTTAATAGGGCTGTAAATTCAAATTAATTACATCATATGCAGATTAATTAATCAAATGAATCGCAATCCCATAAATCAATATTTGCATAGAAAGGCGCCCAAATAAAAATAATTCGATACATAATGATTAAATAGCCTAATTATAAATAGCCACTTTTAGTTGGGAGACAACAAAAACAATCAATATTGTACCATAGTGGACAGAAAGCACACTGTGTGCTCTACTGCACTATTCCAGTTGATCTTTCAATCTATACCTTACAGCCAAGAGCTTGACCCATATTATTAATTAAGCCTATCATTGGCCTACACTGCCTTACAAAGGCAAGAAGTCACACCAAGGCAAAAGGCAGTAACTTCCACATATCAATATTTGGTTGCTGATCACCATTTACAAAATCATTATAGTAACACCTGTATAAAATCTAGTGATCATGGCATTTATTTTAGATGATTTACAATTACTTATAGCCATGTACTTATTGCTATCCTGTGCTTTGGTTGTATTCTGGTGGCATTTTTAATACGTTAGACATGACACATACCTCCATAGCAGTAAAGAATATCTTCAATTGGTGTGCAGTAAAACTAACATGTTGACTGCAGATAGGTGACACTTAATTATATGAATAAATACAAGACAAGCATGTTTCTAATGAGTAAACATAATAATTTAATTAATAATGGAATTAATATGGAATGCAAAGATATAACAAATCATGTACAAATTTAATATGCATGGGATTGGAATAAGAGATAATAAATCATGTACAAGTAAGTGAACTTGGAATCCTGTTCATTTCTTGTTGTTTCATGGTGTTCTTACTCATCATCCTCCACAACACTGCTCACAGGCAGTGAACACCAGAAAGCCCTCCTGTTTGGGGGTATAAAAGGACATAGATTTTTGATGATGTCCTTCTTCTTTGCCTCTTCAATCCCCCAGTCATGTGGTCTCAGGAGAGAGGGTACGTTCAGCTCGATTTTAGCCCAGAGGAATTCCAACTCGGTAAAGTGAGCATCTGCATGGGTTTGTTTGAAGAACAGGCTGCTGGAGTAATGTCGCAGCTGATTCACTGACATCTTGCCCAACTTTTGTGCCTCCTTTGTCTTAACACTGGAGTGGCCATCCTTCCAATTCAGCACATTAGCATTCTTCATTTCGACCACTTCCACCTTCCTGGAATTTGAGCTTGACACAACACTCACAAAATCCTCAAAGTCATACACCACTCCTCCAGGACAATTTCTCATCTCCTGCTCGACACCATGGTGACAACTGTCAGCACTCATGAAAGTGTATCCCTTCTCAAAGTATTTTAGAGTGATATCCTCCATAGAGGTGGAATCACCATTAACAAGGCAGACTAGGGAGGATAGCAGGCACCAATTCTTGTTTTGGGCAGAACAGTTGTCCACCCAGAAGATGCTGTGGCATATGTCCCTTTCTTTCTCTAGTGCAGTCACATAGGCAAAGGTGATCTCTGCTGCACTTTGCCCTGCCGTGCCCTCATTCCAGTCCTCAGAAATGGTGTTTTTTATTTTTTATTTTTGCCAACAGAGGCAAATGTCTCATGGAATGCCACGATACACTTTGTGAAGATTTATGTTTTCAGACCAGGCATACGAGGCAATATGATTACTTTTTGAAGGTCCACACTCCTCACTGATGTGTCCTCTGGCCAGTCATTCTCCGCATCAGCCTGGTATGTCATCCTGCTCTGCACGGCAGACTCCTTATGCCCATTCCACCTCTGGCACTGCAAGCAGTCCATGACATGGCCATCCCCATCATGGTCATTTTTCATGTGCTGATCCTGCAGTAGGCACTCCTCACATTCCTCCTCTCCAAGCTTTGCAAAGCTGATGTTCTTATGCTTCACAGCTTTGCAGTAGCATTCATAGGAGCACCTGTTGCCTTTTTCCAAATAATCAGCATACATGAGCTTGATGTTAATGTCACTAGGGAGGCAGCGACGATGTGGGGCATGCTCCCTTCGATAGTGGCTGACTGATGGGTGGAAGGATTCAATATGGTCATATACAGGCTGCATGTCCAGTTTGTTGGCCGGTGTATGTCTTCCTCTTTGGTCTCTTGGGATCACCTCATTTCCTATCTCCTTCCCCATCACAGAGAGGACCAGGCTGTAATTCGCCAGGTGGTACCCCAAAGTGGCCAAAAAGAAAGTTTTACAGACCTGCTGTGGGACCTGATCTTCATTCATATGTAAACAAGGGACCTGCCACGCCGACTTGTTTTTCCATCCACACACAATTTTGCTGTTGGTAGCTGGCTGACACTGTGAAACATGAATGCAAGTCTGTCTGTGTATTCCATGTCCCAGTACCTGTTCCAGGTCTCCTTACACCTCTCCTCACTAAATTTGTCTGTGCATTTTCTTCTGCATTTCTGGCCACATGGATCTCTCATTGGTGGGGCTTTGGATGGAGTGAGGGTGGGCTCTGGTAGTAGAGCTGTGGCAGGAGCGAGGGTGGGCTCTGGTGCTGGAAGTACGTAGAGCTGTGGCTGGAGCGAGGGTGGGCTCTGGTGTTGGTAGTAGAGCTGTGGCTGGAGTGAGGATGGGCTCTGGTGCTGGCAGTGTTGCTGTAACTGGAGCGAGGTTGGGCTCTGGTGCTGGCAGTGGTGCTGTGACTGGAGCGAGGGTGGGCTCTGGTGCTGGCAGTGGTGCTGTGACTGGAGCGAGGGTGGGCTCTGGTGCTGGCAGTGGTGCTGTGACTGGAGCGAGGGTGGGCTCTGGTGCTGGCAGTGGTGCTGTGACTGGAGCGAGGGTGGGCTCTGGTGCTGGCAGTGGTGCTGTGACTGGAGTAAGGGTGGGCTCTGGTGCTGGCAGTGGTCCTGTGGCTGGAATGAGGGGAAACTCCATAAGAGCAGCAAGGGTAGTGTCAGGTGTGCTGCAGAACAGCTCATCGGAACCAAACACCAGGAAACTAATATCCAGACAACTAACAAGAACTGTCCATGTTTTTGATTTGGGTGCTGGATCACAATCAGTATACTAAAATGAACAGAATAAATTGGAGACATGCATGGGAAAATAAATGGAACATGAACATGAAATATTTGAACAATATTTGATTAATTAATGTCAATGTTATCAAATTGGAGAAATGCCTACCACTGTCCAGAACAATCTTTTTTTTTTTTTTTTTGTGGTGCTTCTGGACCGCAAGGAATATCGCCACAAGGAACTGAAAGGAATAGAGCAAATAATAATGATGATGATGATTATGATGATAATAATAATAATTATAATAATAATAATAATAATAATAAGGCATGGAAGGAAATAGGAATAGGAAATAATATTTTATATATATCCAATACACGTAGAAAATAATACTGTAAGGTCCATCAAACATTTGTTTTTACCAATAGGCTATTTGATTAATCAGTGTCTATTTTAACAAATTGGACACAGCCACAGGCCTACAAGGTAGTGCCACAGCTGGTTAATCAAGGGTTAAGTTTGGCTACCATGCTCCTATGCAGAGCTCTCTGACTGGTGGATTGGATTGGCCAATCGTAATATGACTATATTAATTGTTTTTCTGAATCTGACCGTAAATGACTTCCACACAGAAAGTTATACATGTGGTTGGATACCGTTTTGAAACCAATTTATTTATTGCAGTGTTCACTAACGTAAATGGATACAAGACATAAGTTAGCCTAAGTGCTTTTACATTGAACTGAATGAAAGTAGCCTAGCCTAAAAGATTGACTTATGGGTTGATGTGAACGCCAGCAAGAAGGAATAATGCTCAGAAATCAGAATGCTTGTGGACTGTTGTGGATTAAACATCTGTGATGATGTTCATTGCCATGGATTTTATCGGGTTACTAGAAAAGGTAGGATAGATTTAATTGTGAACTGTTACTACTGATTTTATGTGTGATCATGCTACATGCTACGCTGACATGGCATTCGAGTCCACACTCGTGCAACTAGTGGGCAGCCCCAGACTGTCACTGACACTGATGTTGACAGCTGTCACTGACAGGCTGGCACTGACTGAATAATCTGCATTAAGGAAAAAAAAACTTTAAGCATATTTACAATTATTTATTGCTGGCAAGTTATCTAGTCTTTGCTTGTTTACAGTGCTTTGTTATATGGAGCAGTTTGGTAGCCTATTCATTGGACAGCCGAGTAGCCTATTTATGCTATAGGCTGCTAGCTAGCTAAATAAAGTAGATTGTGATCTATCTATCTAATTCGTTTGTCTAATGCATCTTTTGTGTTACACAATTTCTTACCTTGACCTTGATGTCGGCGTTTCAAAGCCATCTCAACCATCATTTTCCCTCGAGAGGTCATCCTTAAACACTATATAAAAACACAACAATATTTGTTTACTACACTTTCATTCAGGTATCGTGTGTGTCAGATTGCTTCAATGACAGATGTATGACAGTATACAGGCTACACCGTAATTTAAACGTGGCAAACTTTAATGTAAATACAAAGGCAGAGTACAGTAACTCCATGCCGGCACAGTAACTTCATTTTGACTCACGGCTAAACAAAGGCAGAGTACCCTAACTCAATTTGAGTGTTCCAAAACAAAGTCAAAGAGCAGTAATTGGAGTTACGGAGTTCTGCCTTGGTTTCTCCTGGGCTTTTGGAAGTTACTGTTAAGACAACCCATTATTTTCTCGAAAAAACAACGAAATTGACTCAAGATACTTATCCACATGATAAAGGAGGTCTTGAATGTCTCAAAAATATCAATAACTCATTTTCGGGGAGCCTGGGTAGCTCAGTGGTAAAGATGCTGGCTACCACCCCTGGAGTTCACTAGTTCATTGTTCAAATCCCAGGGCATGCTAAGTGACTCCAGCCAGGTCTCCTAAGCAACCAAATTGGCCTGGTTGCTAGGGAGGGTAGAGTAACATGGGTTAACCTCCTTGTGATCGCTATAATGTGGTTCGTTCTCAGTGGGGCGCATGGTGAGTTGAATGTGGTTGCCGCGGTATGGCATGAAGCCTCCACACGTGCTATATCTCCGTGGCAACATGCTCAACGAGCCACGTGATAAGATGCGCAGGTTGATGATCTCAGACGCGGAGGCAACTGGGATTCGTCCTCCACCACCCAGACTGAGGTGAATCACTACACAACCACGAGGACTTAAAAAAGCACATTGGGAATTGGGCATTCCAAATTGGGAGAAAAAGGGGAAAAATAAAAAATAAAGAAATAACTCATTTTCGACCAAAAACAAAGTTACGGCCTTTTGCCTTTGCACGGCAGTACAGTCCACAGCAATCCATTTTGCAACTGAATTCGTCACTCTGTCCAAGCTTTTTGTAAATGTGCATGCGTCAGTTGGTTGCTTTTGGAGCATCTCACTTTAGATGTGTCATGTCATAAACAGCATTAAACATAGTTTAACACATCTCGAGACCCCTGCGTTCAGAGTTGCACACTGTCCAGCTGTGTTTGAACGCAAGACCGCATCGTATCTTGAGCTGTCTGCTGTGGTTTGTTGTCTGTACAGCTGCACATTGCCTGTAGAGCTGGAGTTGCGCTTGCTGCCCCCTGCTGACTGAGACCCATAAAAACATGAAGGTGGTACTCTGATGGTTGGAAAATTCCTTAATGAAGTCCAGGGGAATGGTTATTGTGTTTATTTTTTAACCCGCTGTTTTTCATATAATTAATCATACTCTTTTAACACACTAAATTAACAGCCTTAGATTTAAACTTTTTAAAATGGTCATGTCATGAGGAATCAAATTTTCCTTGATATTTTGACATATAAAACATACTGTAAATTTCAGAACTCAAAATTTAATCCCCAATGCAATAAAAGCATTATTGAAACCAAGCTGCTAAAACATCTCTGTAACAATTCAAGAATGGCAAAGGAGGAAGCTGGGACCGGCTTGACAAACACATAGACATTTATTTCTTAAACATAACATTAAACAACTTCACATGCTGCTTCCCTGCAGACATGCCAAACACACACACACACACACACACAGCTTCATATGTCTCTCTCTTCTTGTCTGCTCTCCTTAAATATTCCCACTGGCCCTCACTGGAACGCGAGGCTGGTGTGGCACACAGGTGGAACTGCCCAGACACCACTCGGCCCCGCCCTGCTCACCACAGTCTCGTTCTCTACTTCCACGACTACTTCCACGAAAAAACATCCGTGTTTGGACTATGTGTGTGCGTCATGTGGATGTGTCTTCATGATATTTCAGTGTGGATTGCATGTTTTTTGCTTGTGAACCAGTCATAATATGAGTCAAGCTTTGCAAAGCAATTATTATTGAAGGATGGGGCAATTAAAAACCGACACAAACCAATTAGTAAATCATTTCATTCATGAATATTTCAAATGCCAAGACTGTTTGATAGTTTATGGTGCTGACACCCTTTTTACACTGGGCACGTTTGTTGTGGAGCTTGCTCGTTCTATTCCGATTGAATTTCAAATATGGCTGATTTCGAGGTGCTGTACAATGTTAGCCAATCACAACAGTGGGCATATACGTTGAAGTTTTAAGGAGGTGCTTAGGCAAAAACAGTTTCAGACAGAGGGCCAGGGACAGGGTGGGAAATGATCATTGCTTGACAGTGAATGGAATATATACTGTAACAGGATGCAGACAGCGCAATAACCAGAAAAAAAAAAACGTAAGTATTAAATTGCACTTGACCAAAACCCATTTATTCGAGCTATTCTGCTAACCCACTAATGTATAAGACTTAGCACATGCCTACACGGTCTTAATATAGGGCCCTACATGTACATGTTGATTTTGGCCCATACTTAAACACCCAAAAACAAACTAACTACTACTATTCATGTGCTACCTTCTAAAAAGAATTGTTTTGGACGAATTCAGTATTGCAAGTATCCTTCAAAGAGAAGGTAATACCAGAATGCATTGCAACAAGGTCAGTGAGAAAAATCATCCAAGATTGCAGGCAGAAGCAAGGAAATGTTTGTTATAAATATATTCATTTCAATACACAAAAATGTACAATAACGAACAATTAAGTCCAATTAAAATTGACTATTTTACATAATATGTGTAAGCAATGTATTCTTTATGCTTAGAGATTTGCCTTGTTGTCTTAGCAACATGCTAATGTCAAAATGTATTGAAAATAATTATCAATTATCAAGTGTCCTGAGTGTATTTCATGAAGAAAGCCGTTTATATGCCACGGGGAGCTGCTGCCTAAGTGTTTCAAATCAGTAACTTATGTGGTCTCATTTCAGTTAGATTCTGCCATAGATGCTGTCATAGAAAGCTGCCAATGTTGATAGTAGACAGCTCACTAGGTTTTAAAATTGAGATTGTCTAAAATTATATGACAAACATATGTAACGATTGGTCTGTTATTCTACAAGGTATTATCTGCTGAAATATGAAGGTTTGTGTGTGTGTTTTTTTTTTTTTTTGCTCTAAATAAGCATGGATTTCAAAGACAGAGAGAACCATAATGTCTGACTTTTTTCTCACCAAAGACAAATTAATATTTGTCAGTCTCAGTTGAAATTTGTCAGAGTGCAAAAACAAGGGAAAAAGGAGGATGGTGATAATCTGACAAGCAGAGAACACACACACACACTGTAAACAGGAGATCAGCCATCATCCATTGTGTCTGGACAATCCAAAATGTGATAATTACAAGACTCAACACTGGGTATTACCAGAGATCATGCATCTTATATGTGTTCCCACAAACACACACACACACACACACACACACACACACCCACACATTCTGTATATCTGGCATGGAAAAAGATATATGAGAAGGTTGAGCTTCTTTTCTACTAAAAATTTAATTTTGACTAGCTCAATTTTATGGTGATAGAGGTGGAGATATTGGTCTGAAAACTTTACACTATGCTAGTCTGAACCAAAGCAAATCAAAGATTAAATCCCTTATATTCATATGGCCATGTGCATTGACAATAGAAGAGTCCTACTGGACTTTTCACAAACTGTTAAAGGTGTCTAGCGCACTATTGCCTCTACCCAACTTTAAATGTATGGCAGTAACAGCAACTACACGTAAGGATAATGTTCAGTCATCTGCTAATATTTTAATATATATGATTGATTGAAGAGAGACATTGATTTGTTTGCCGTTTGAAGTGCTTTAATCTGCACCACTGAACTCATGACAATCTGATTCCTCTCCAAAGAAAAGAGTTTGTTGTGTTTGGTTTCATCTGTCATTTCATCCAAGCAAATCGGATAGCTGAATCACTGTCACTGAGGCATCCTGATGTTCTCTATATCTCTCAAAGAAAGACTTATATGTATCTTCTCTATGTTCCCCTAAATACACCCCTCTTTGCTTTATAGGGTCAGATGCTTCTGTGAAAACATCTGCTAAGTACAAACTGTAACATTAGGCAGGTTTATGCTCTGTCATGTGTCTGTCATTTCCATAATCCATTATGATTCTCCTCTGTGCTTCTCACTGGCATGTTTAATTCAGATAGTAGTGTCTGGTATTCATGTGGAAGATACAGTTATTTTGCATTTATTTATCCAATTTTGTGTAAAAATATCTTAACTTTTGGCAGTCTGATCAAATAAAGATCCTGTCTCTGGTTCATTAATCACAGTGTGTGCTCTGGTATACTACTTATTTCTGCATATGTATGTCATCTGTTTTGGTATTCCATGCAAACAGAAAATGTTCATATTGTGTACAGTGTACATACGGCTTTCTTTCTATAATAGTATGTAGTATACATTTCACATACTGTGCACAGTATATATTGTATACTACTTTCATTCAATAATAGTATGTAGTATACCATTTCAAATACTGTACAGAGTAAACATTGCATGCAACTTTCTTTCAATAAAAGTATGAGTTATGACATTTCTCATACTGTGAACAGTATTCATATTTGAATGCTACTTTCATTCAATGATAGTATGTAGTATGCCTTTTCACATACTGTGCACGTAATACATATTGCATGCTACTTTAATTTTAAATAGTATTTAGTATGTCATTTCACATACTATGCATAGTAAACATGTTGCACATTACTCTTTAAATAATATTATGTAGTATGTAATTTCACATTCACAGGACACATATTGCATGCTATACTTTTATTAATAGTATGTTGTATGCTATTTCACATACTGTGTACAGTATACATGTTGCACAGTAATCTTTTAATAATATGTATTGTTAATTTACCTAACGTGCACAGTATACATATTGCTGACTACTATTTCAATAATATTACAGTATGTACAGTACAGTGTTTGCCAAAAATATTGGCACCCTTGATAAATATTAGCAAAGAAGTCTGTGAAAAAAAAAATCTGTATTGTTTATCCTTTTGATCGTTCATTAAAAAAAATAAAAAATAAATAAATCATAAAAATGTAACCTTTAATTGAAAACAATTGAAAGAGGGGAAATATCTCATGATTAAATAAATATTTTTCTTCAAAGCACATTGGCCACAATTATTGGCACCCCTAGAAATTCTTATGGGTAAAATATATCTGAAGTATATTCCCATTCATATTTTACATTTTTTAGTGCACCTGGGTGACTAGGAACATGAAATTTTTCGGCCATGACTTCGTTTCACAGGGGTATAAATATAAGGTAACACACAGGCCAAATTTCCTTAATCATCAATTACAGTAGGTTAGACTAAAGAATATAGCTCTGATGTGCAGCAAAAGGTTGTTGAGCTTCACAAAATGGGAAGTGGCTATAACAAAATAGCCAAAGCAATGAAAATGCCCATTTCCACTATCAGGGCAATAATGAACAAGTTCCAATCAACTAGAGATCTTAAGAATCTGCCTGGAAAAGGACGTGTGTCTATATTGTCTCCATGCACAGTGAGGAGGATGGTTCAAGTGGCCAAAGAATCTCCAAGGATCACAGCTGGAGAATTACAGAAATGAATTGGGACTTGGAGTCAGAAAGTCTAAAAAATAAAAAATCAGACATCACCTATATCACCACAAGTTGTTTGGGAGGGTTTCAAGAAGAAAAGTCTCTGCTCTCATCCAACTACAAACTCAAGCGTCTTCAGTTTGCCAGACACTACTGGAACTTCAAATGCAACCGGGTTCTATGGTCAGAAGAAACAAAAAAAGAGCTTTTTGGCAGCAGACACCAGAGATTGGTTTGGCACACAAAAAGATCAAGAAGTACCCAATGCCGACAGTTAATGTGGTGCTGGACCTTTAATGTTGTGGGGCTGTTTTTCTGCCAGAGGTCCTGGACATCTTGTTCGGATACATGACATCACGGACTCTATCAAACACCAACAGATATAAAATCAAAACCTGACTGCCTCTGCCAGAAAGCTTACAATGGGCCCTGATTGGATCTTCCAGCAGGACAATGATCCAAAACAAACATCAGTATCAACACAAAAATGGTTCACTAACCATAAAATCAAGGTTCTGCCATGGCCATCCCAGTCCCCTGACCTGAACCCCATAGAACATTTGTGGGGTGAACTGAATTGAGGAGAGTCCACCAACATGGAACTCTGAATTTGAAGGATCTGTAGAGATTCTGTATGGAGGAATGGTCTCAGATCCCTTGCCAAGTGTTTTCCAACCTCATTAGGCATTATAAGAGAAGACTCAGAGCTGTTATCTTGGCAAAGGGAGGTTGCAAAAAGTATTGAATAAAAGGGTGCCAATAATAATGGCCAATGCGTTTTGGAGAAAAATATTTATTTAATAATGAGATATTTACCCTGTTTCAATTGTTTTACTTCAATTAAAGGTTAGATTTTTATTTTTTATTTTTATTTTTTTATGAAAGATCAAAAGGATAAACAATGCAGAATTCTTTTCACAGCCTTCTTTGCTCATATTTACCAAGGGTTCCAATATTTTTGGCCACCACTGTAGTATGCCATTTCACACACTGTGCAAAATGTACATATTGGTTGCAAATTTCTTTCAATAATAGTGAGTAATATGCCATTCTGAACCCACCCTGAGTGTTATTTTGTGTGCAGGAAGTTACTGTGGAGCTCTTGATGGTTGGAATTAATAGCAAGGTGTGTGTGTTGCACAGAATCACAGCTTGTTGGAAAGAACCCAACAGGTAACTGTAGTCAGTTTGGTAGGTAAATTATTGGCAGGCGCTTGTAGGTATTAGCACTTTGTGTATAAGACTGTCTGTCAGCTGCAGTGCAATACTGTAATTAAGTGCCTGGATCTACAGAGCATGTAATCTGCTGCTTCACTCCAGTGATGCGATGCACTTTGGGAGTTGTAGTCAGCGACAGGATTGATGGCTGCCATATGTAGTCCATTTATCACTGGGTTTGTTTGAATTCCCTATAAAATAAGGCCGTAGCAGCAGGGGAAATGGACAAAAATGCATACAGGCACAAAATAATACACTTGAATTAGAGAGTGTGTATAGACAGATGGATGGATGGACAGATGGAAAGATAGATAGAAGGATAGACAGACAGACAGAAAGGACAGTCAGAAAGGACAGACAGCCATACAGGCAGATGGACAGATAGATAGGACAGACAGACAGACAGACAGACAGAAAAGACCATAGAAACTGATAGAAAGGATGGATGGATAGAAAGGACAGACAGACAGACAGACAGGACAATAGATAGATAGATAGATAGATAGATAGATAGATAGATAGATAGATAGATAGATAGATAAGAGACAGACAGAAACAGACAGATAGGATGATAGACAGGACAGAAGGACAGACAGACAGATAAGTCGATAGATAGTATGGAGGGATAGAGCAGACGAATGGATGGACAGACAAATAGAACAGGCAGACAGACAGATAGGACAGACAGACAGGACAAATGGTAAGACAGGACAGACAGACAGACAGATAAGACGATAGATAGGACAGACAGATAGAAAGAACAGATGGATGGATAGATAAAAAGGTCAGATGGACGGACGGATGGACGGACGGACAGACAGATAGATAGTTTGCAACTAACTTGATGCTACTCATCAGTGGTCTTACTGTATGTCTTTAAAATGTGAGTGTGTGTGTGTTCTGGGGGGTTGCTTGTGTTCATCTGTGTAGTTGCTGTATGTGGGGGTTGTGTAATGATTTGCCCACACACGCCTTGTTATAACCAACTGAACACTAACAACAAACACACACATACCCATACGACATGGTAGACTCCCTTTCTCACGTACACACACACCATCTCAAATCACAAACTGAATTGTTCTACTTTATATATGAGAAGTGGTCACAGACATGTACCTGTTTCTGCCCTCTTTGCCTGTTTTCCTCTTTTCTGTCTTTCTCTCACATGCACACCCAGAGCAAAAAGCTGTGAACAACACCCAGACAGTTCTCTAAAGAAACCTCTCAGATAAGGGGGTGGGGGGGGTTTCTTTCAAAACAGATTTTAGCACTCATTTCTGAGAAGTGCCTCTCTCTCTCTCGCTCTCTCACTCTCTCGCTCAATCATTCACTACCATGGTTTTCGTGTATCAAGAGCTCCCCCTACTGGTCAATAATGGTGCAGTAGCTCATCGCTCTCCCTTGTTAGCTGGATTCAAATGACATGAATTTTGCTTAAATTATTTATTGACTCATTTCCATGATGTTTACCTGGAGTTTGTTAGGGAAAGCTAAACTAAGCTGCCCTAATACAGCCTTGTCAAAATGAATCACTTCCTGTTTAATATCCTTCTCACCCTATCATTATGGAGAAGAGTCTACTCATCTGAATGATTGCTTAATAGATTGACTCAAATAAATAGTTAGCTTTGAAATGATTGCTTACACGAGAGTGCTTAAAGGGACATTTCAAATAAAACTGAAAATTCTTTCATAGTGTTTTTCACTGTCATGTTGATCCAAACCCATTTGACTTTCTTCTGTGGAATACAAAAGATGATGTTAAAGATAGGCTAACATTCTGTCTAAAACCTCCTTTTGTGTTCCACTAAAGAAAGTCAGTCATAACAGTTTGGAGCAGCATGAGGGTGAGTAAATAATGCCAAAATGTAGATTTTTGGGTGAACTATACCTTTAATACGAAAGTGGTTCTTGACTCTATAACTCCAGAATTTGACTGCAAGCGTGCATGTGCGCGACAGATATGAAAGGGACTCTGATAACACATTTATCGTGTTTCTGAATAGTTGCATTATGCCAACAAAAGAGAAAGGGACCGAAAGCGTGTGTGCATCTGTGTAGTCGGCTGCCTCTCTCTCTCGCTCTCTTTAGACTGTTTAATCCTATTTGGTGTGTGTAGTGAAAATGGCTGTCAATAGTTTAAGCTGATAAGAGAGAGAGGCAAAGGGTTTAACCACAGAACTCCAAACACAGCCTGGTCTCCACAGAGCAGGGATAGATTACCCCCCCCCCCCACCCCCCAATTTTGCTTTTCCCCTCTCTCACTTACTGTCCCATTCCTCCTCTCTGAATCATTCCAGCGTTGCAAAGAAGCTCAGGGTGAACCGAAAATCTCGCTTTTGTAAGTATTTTTATTCACTTCTCCCTTAACACTCATACACTTACATGCACAGAAAGAGAAAAAAGGAGACGGGGGTTTAAGATGAGTGCTTTGATTTTGATAAGGTCAAACTGTATGCTGAACAATTCTTAAAAACAGAAATAGTGCATATATTCTTTATCTCAAGAGGTAATCCCTGAAGTTAAATAGATCTGGGTCAGGGGAAAGCCCTAGACTAATACTTACAAGGTCTACTGTGCTAATGTTAAATAAAGAACTAGAAAAGAATACGAATAGAATTCAAATGATTTGACATTCCTGAAGGAAACACCAGTGCAAGGTAGAAAAAGAATCTTGGCAACACTTTACAATAAGGTTCTACTGTATATGTTGATATTAATGTATTAGATATCATGAAATAAAAATAAGAAATCTATATATTAGCATATATTAATCTTGGTTTATGATAATGTATTATTATACTACTGCACATTGCGAGTTCATGTTAGTTGCATTAAACAATGATAATATATTTTATAATGTGTTTTATATATGTTTTATCATTATAATGTATATAAAACTTAACATAAACCATTAACCAATGACAAATTATACACCACATAAAGATTACTGCTTACATTAAAATATTTAAATTAATATATTTCTCCAGACTTGTAACACATAAGTTAAATGATTGTTGCTGTTTAATCTAAAAAAATAAATGATATTTGGTTATTTTATATTATGTGTGTCTTCTATATGTCTATTTGACCTATTGTCATGAAAATGGATGTAAAGGTTGCATCTAGCACGCATAACCGCATAGAAGCACAACTGTGGTAAAGTAAGCTTACTAAAAACGGCAGCCTTTCAAACCCCTTTTGTTTATTTTGTTTGTGTGTGTGTGCGTGTGTGTGTGTGTGTGTGTGTGTGCATGTTTGTGTGTGTGTGTATGTGTGTGTGTGTGGGCAGGTTTAAGTGGTTAACGAGGACTTTTTTTTAGGTGACAAACTGGTAATTACAAGGGTATTATGCTATAAATGTGGTTTATAAGGACATTTCTAGTGTCCCCATAATTCAAATCATTTAAAAAACATACTAAACTATGTTTTGTTGAAAATGTAAAAATGCAGAACGTTTTTTTGTGAGGGTAGGTTTAGGGGTAGGGTTAGGGGATAGAATCTAAGTTTCAATCTAATCTCTGTTTAAGTACTTTTCTGATGCAATTGAAACTTTGTAATGCAGCACTTTTCGTGCTACTGTCTCCTTAAGATGAATCGCTTTGTGGTATCCTTCCTCATTTTGGAAGTCGCTTTGGATAAAAGCGTCTGTTAAATAAATAAATGTAAATGCACTCTGATAGTTCACAAAGACTGGTGGGTAATTTTCCCTCTCCACTTCCTGTGAAGTGATATATTGATATATACTTATTCCCTATGCCGTTTGGAGTGCCCTTCCAACTGAACATATATGCTCCCTTCAGATTGGAATCTTACCTGAGATGGCTGAATACTGTGAAGTCCACTTCAAAGGCCACTATCAGTATTGGAATGCACCTTTATTCTCTGTCGGCTGTGCACATGAATGAAGACATAGACCAATTACAAGAAAAAAGACCAATTGGAATTATGTATACAAATGTTGACACCTTAACAATAAGATTTTGAATGTGCAACATTCTAATAATGTCAGTTAATGGGAGATCTTTAAACTTTAATCTTCAATTTCTAATTAAGTTTAAAAAGCGAAAAAATAGATAGCATACCCAAGTGTGAAAGAACAAACCCCTAACCAGAATTTTTGAGGAAACAGTTGAAGTCAGAAGTTTACATACACTTAAGTTGAAGTCATTAAATCTCATTTTTTAACCACTCCACAGATTTAATATTAGCAAACTATAGTTTTGGCAAGTCGTTTAGGACATCTACTTTGTGCATGACACAAGTAATATTTCCAATTTTTTACAGACAGACTGTTTCACTTTTAATTGACTATATCACAATTCCAGTGGGTCAGAAGTTTACATACACTGAGTTAACTGTACTTTTAAGCAGCTTGGAAAATTCCAGAAAATGATGTCAAGCCTTTAAGCAATTAGCCAATTAGCTTCTGACAGGAGGTGTACTTAATTGAAGGTGTACCTGTGGATGTATTTTAAGGCCTACCTTCAAATTCAGTGCCTCTTTGCTTGACATCATGGGAAAATCAAAAGGAATCAGCCAAGACCAAATTGTGGACCTGGTCTGGTCTGGTTCATCCTTAGGAGAAATTTCCAAATGCCGAAGGTACCACGTTCATCTGTACAAACAATAGTATGCAAGTATAAACACCATGGGACCATACAGCCATCATACTGCTTTGGAAGGAGACGCATTCTGTCTCCTAGAGATGAATGTAGTTTGGGGCAAAAAGTGCAAATCAATCTTAGAACAACAGCAAAGTTCCTTGTGAAGATGCTGGAGGAAACAGGTAGACAAGTATCTATATCCACAGTAAAACGAGTCCTATATCGACATAACCTGAAAGGCTGCTCAGCAAGAAAGAAGCCACTGCTCCAAAACTGCCATAAAAAAGTCAGACTACAGTTTGCAAGTGCATATGGGGACAAAGATCTTACTTTTTGGAGAAATGTCCTCTGGTCTAATGAAACAAAAATTTAACTGTTTGGCCATAATGACAATCGTTATGTTTGGAGGAAAAAGGGTGAGGCTTGCAAGCCGAAGAACACCATCCCAACCATGAAGCATGGGGGTGGCAGCATCATGCTGTGGGGGTGCTTTGCTGCAGGAGGGACTGGTGCACTTTATAAAATAGATGGCATCATGAGGAAGGAAAATTATGTGGATATACTGAAGCAACATCTCAAGACATCAGCCAGCAAGTTAAAGCTTGGTTGCAAATGGGTCTTCCAAATGGACACTGACCACAAGCATACCTCCAAAGTTGATGCAAAATGGCATAAGGACAGCAAAGTCAAGGTATTGGAGTGGTCATCACAAAGCCCTGACCTAAATACGATAGAAAATTTGTGGGCAGAACTGAAAAAGCGTGTGCGAGCAAGGAGGCCTACAAACCTGACTCAGTTACACCAGTTCTGTCTGGAGGAATGGCCAAAAATTCCAGCAACTTATTGTGAGAAGCTTGTGGAAGGCTACCCAAAATGTTTGACCCAAGTTAAATAATTTAAAGGCAATGCTACCAAATACTAACAAAGTGTACATAAACTTCTGACCCACTGGGAATGTGATGAAAGAAATAAAAGCTGAAATAAATAATTCTCTCTACTATTATTCTGACATTTCACATTCTTAAAATAAATTAGTGATCCTAACTGGCCTAAGACAGGGCATGTTTTCTACGATTAAATGTCAGGAATTGTGAAAAAATGAGTTTAAATGTATTTGGCTAAGGTGTATGTAAACTACTGACTTCAACTGTATCAGTACAGTGCTGTCTTGCATGCACTGTAACTATACTACATTAAAACATGCTTTGACTCTGATATCAAGACTTTCAGACACGACAAAGCAAGACCTTGAATATCAGATGGACAATGCAGTATTAGCATGTCCAGTAGTGCTTAATACAACTTACTATAGCAACAATACTATAACAGTCATTAATATATTACTGCCTATACCACAAGAGAAAGTCTGGGTTACTGCGTGAAGGTAATGTTACTTTGCTCTGCTGTCAGGAAGGATGATATCTGTTCAAGGCATGTTTCAATCCTCTGGATTTTCTGTAAAGTACAGAACACAATTGTGCAGTGGGTTGAGTTGGAAAGCATTGATCTTGAATCTGACCCTTGTTGGAGGACATGTTTAGAATTTCCATTTGAAAAAATTGAAAGACAAGGACGTTGAGATATCTGGGTACTTTACATGGATAGGAACTTTGATAGGTTGAGATACTACCTGAGTATTTTCCTGTTCAATTGGAAAAGGTTATATTGCAAGGAGGATTTCTCATTCAGATACAAATATCATTCAGTTTACGATTAGCTGAATGGGTTACTCATAAACAATACATCAGTGTTGGAGAAGCTGCTTTAAAACTGCAGTTTCTTAAAGGGATAGTTCACCCAAAAAATGAAAATTCTCTGATTCTCTCATGACATCTGAGATTTGTATGATTTTCTTTCTTCTGTAAAACTCTTTTGAAGATTTGTAGAAAAAGATCCAAGCTCAGCAGGTCCTTAGAATGGGAGAGGATGATGATTAGACATTTGTAGGTCCAAAAAGCACAGATAGTCAGCATAAGATTAATGCATCCTGTCTCCAGTGGAGACATTAATGTCTTCTAACACGAATCGATTACTTTGTTTGTGAAAAAGTGACATTAATGAGTTTGCAAGTTGTTTAAAAAAATGCAGCTGGGTGCCATTGCTGGGGGCCGAATGGCAACGCATGTGTGCGTACATTCGTAGAAAACAATGATTTAAAATTTTAAGATGCAGTGTCGCCTCCTTGTGTGGGTGTTCCAGTGTGCAACCCTATTTACATTGCTACTTATCAGAAAAAGTTGCTCGCTACTGAAAAAGCCGCACTGTGGAAAAATGTTGTTAAGTTAGTAGCATCCCTATGTTTAGTTAGTTAATCCCTATAGCATTATATCAATTCATAAATATTTTTAATTAAGACAGAAGGCAAAATTATCAGTAAATTATTACTTGAATTTGTGTGTTCCTCACATGAAGCTAAAGCTTTAGAAGACTTGGAAAAGAGTGTGAGTTG
The DNA here is from genome assembly GCF_019703515.2 of Myxocyprinus asiaticus. Classification (NCBI taxonomy): domain Eukaryota; kingdom Metazoa; phylum Chordata; class Actinopteri; order Cypriniformes; family Catostomidae; genus Myxocyprinus; species Myxocyprinus asiaticus. The sequence goes on along the minus strand of NC_059350.1, from coordinate 41,824,022 downwards.
TATGGACTACTTTTATGGTGCTTTTATTGTGCTTTTTTGTCATTTTCTAAGCTTGACAGCCTCTTTGTCACCATTTATCTCCATTGTATGGAAAAGAGCAGCCTGGACATTCTGCTATATTCTGCATTTTACTAAACTCCATTTGTATTACTAAGAAAACCATTTGTCATATGATGACAAAACATTTTTTATTTCATTTTTATTTATTTATTTATTTTGGGGGGAGAACTATCCCTTTAAAGATCTTTCTCTCTCTCTCTCTCTCTCTCTCTCTCTCTCTCTCTCTCTCTCTCTCTCTCTCTCTCTGGCATTAATAGATGCATTTTCGAAAGGAGGTAAGCAGGATGACTTAGGGGTCGGCATTCAAGAGCTATTTTTCCTTGTGAAGTAGGAGTGATTGAAGTGTGGAACCTCTAATAGAGAGCAGGAGCACCGGAGGGACGGCGGACCATATGGCAAAATTGCTCAAACCCAAGAAAACAGAGAGATGAATATCACACACATACAAACAAAAGCACAGCAGTCACATGCCCTTTAGGCTGAAAGAGAGGATGGAGAGTAAAAATAGAAGTCAAAAAGAGAATATTGGGTAAGAACAAAAGAAGGAGAGAGAGAGTGCAATAATATGTTATCATTACTCAGATGTGGTCTCATAGGGCCTTAGTTAACGACTGTGTGTCTGCGCTCTGTGTGTGTGATCATTTGAGACAACACCTCTTAATTTCTATATTCCCCATGCACTACCTCATTACTGTATCTCAGCCATCAGACCAACACTTAATTACCTCTCCCACTGCATCTTTATCTCTGTGTGAAAGCCTCTTCTGAGCAGTAATACTCGCTTCTCTTCTGAAGTTTCTAAGAGCACCGTGATCATATGTGTCTGCTAAAGCACCTTGACAAGAAAATGCATTGTCTACGCTCCAAGTTCCCATCAGTCCCTGCCATGTTAATGCGCATTCCACTGGTTTCTGTCAAATGCACAAAAGGCTCATGGGACACCAACATATTAAAAGAGATAAAGCAGAAGAGCAGGAGAGAAAGGGACAAATCTGTTTCTCTGGTCTTTGTCCAGGTGACTGTGGCGCTCTGAGCCTGTGTGAATGGGAAGATCCGTGCTTGGGCTAAACTGTCCTTGGGAACACCGCCACATTTCCCATCAACCAGGCCGACAGCTCTGGCAGCAGTTCACATGGGCAGCACTTTGGAGAGTCAGCATCAAAAGGAGAACAGGAAACTGAGGGAAGGGATGAAAAACAAGAAAGGAAGCATGAAATGAGCCTTCACGTTTGTCATAGCGGTCGGGATGCAGAGACTAATTAAGAGATAGATAACTGAGATTAGAAAGAGAACAGAAAAGAATACATCAGAGAAAAACAGCATTGCAAATGGATTCAGAATGGATTAGATACCAACACAGCAGGATGTTTCGTTTTCACACATTTACACACAAACACAACCTTTTAGTAAATTTTTGCCATCTAAATGTAACAAATAATAATTTATTCAGCACAGGTCGGTAAATATCCTAAAATTGTCTGATTTGCCATTTAGCTGATGCTTTTATAGAATGCAACTATCTTCCTCGAGGGCCCAATAGCAATACAACAGGATTATGACTTCCCTTGCACACCTCCACCCCTCAGAACCTTGGGGTTGAAACTCCAACCTATTGGCTGGCAGAATAAGCCCTTAACAGAAAAGTTTACCCAGAAATTTCTATTTTGTATTTTACTCACCTTCATTTCTTTTGTTGGTAGAACACAAAACAAAGATAGTTTCAAGAATGTTCACACTTTTCCAAGTATATAGTGACCAGGGACTGAAAAACTTCAAAAAGAACAAAAAGCTCCATAAAATATCATTACATAAGTAGTGCATATAGCTCTTGCACCATTTTCCAAGACTTCTGATGCAATACGATAGCTTTGGTATGATAGCTTACAATAGCTAATTTGTCATTATTTGCTGAAAATCTTGGCCCTCCAATCTCTGAAATCTCATTCACATCTGCACACATTCAAACTTGCCACATTGCAATTAGTTGCAAGACATGCAAGAACCAATGCCATTTGACATCATTAATGGATTAAATGGAGTTGAAAACCACCAAGAGGTATTAAAGTAGGTCATATGACTAAGACACTATATTCCAAGTCTTCTGATGCCATGCAATATATATAATAACAATTGCCTAACCATGAAGATTATCATCTGACTACTGTTATGTTACTCATATGGCACTTTGTTGTCTTTTTTTTTTTTTTTTTTTTAAATATGCATGATAATTGTCTAATCAGTCGAATTTAATTTAGATTCCTCACGTTACTAGTACACTTCTAAAAATGCTTTCAAATCCTAAACAAGCCAGAACTACTCTGTATGCAAATCCATGTCTCAAAGTCTGCATATGTAGTTTTATATGGTCTGTTACATAATTTTTTATCAGTTCAGACAAAGATCACTTTGTTATAGTTTTGTAAAAGCTTAAAAATGCCATGCTTGACAGAGAGTGTGTGTAGCTTTTCTTGCATTCTCCCTCATGTAATTTGGGGGCTGTGTGTGTGTGTGTGGGTTTGCATGCAGTGCCTATGTGTAGCTTTGCAACAGGTTTTCTCCACTGGTATGTGACAAGAATGATGATAAAACATGCTATAGTTTACAAACACCTCGCAGAGAAAGCAAGTGTGTTAGGGGGTGGTGAAAAAGAGCCATTTTGCCATCAGCTCAGTGAAGTGGTGGGGAAGACTCTAGAAAGAAAAAGACAGCTGTCTTACATGCTTGTCTACCTCTGTTTTGAAGTTTGGAAGCATAGATAGTAAGGCTGTCAACAGTGCAGAGAAACCAAATTCTTCTAATTTTTCACCGGTGCCATAGTACTACCACATACTCAAGCTTCATAATAACCACAGTGTTTTCATTAAAAAAAGTTGTATGTGGGTGGCCTGGGTATCTCAGCAAGTAAAGACGCTGACTAACACACCTGAAGTTGCAAGTTCAAATCCAGGGCGTGCTGGGTGACTCCAGTCAGGCTTCCTAAGCAACCAATTGGCCCGGTTGCTAGGGTGGGTAGAGTCACATTGGGTTAACTTCCTTGTGGTCGCTATAATGTGGTTCTCGCTTTCGGTGGGGCATGTGGTGAGTTGTGCGTGATGCTGCGGAGAATAGCATAAAGCCTCCACACGCGCTACATCTCCCCAGTAGCGCATGCAACAAGTCACATGATAAGATGATTGACGGTCTCAGACGCGGAGGCAAATGAGATTCATCCTCCGCCACCCGGATTGAGGCGAGTCACTACGCCACCACGAGGACTTAGAGCGCAATGGGAATTGGGCATGACAAATTAAGGAGAAAAAAGGGAGGGAAAAAAAAAAGTTGTATGTACACCTAATGCTTATGCAGCAAGACACTGATAGAGAGCAAGGCATAGTGAAGACACAACTGCCAAAGACCTCCACCTCTGGGGGCCGTTCACTCTGAGCACATCTATCTTTTTTTATGTAAGCATGCGCTAGACGTCTTTGACCGTTGCGTCATGTCTCGCTGCTTTTGCATTTTTTTAGACACTGTGTCAATTTAAAAGGAAATTCAACCTTTAAAACGCATTTCAAGACACCCGCGTTCTGTTTTATCTGTTGCACTGTGTTGTTTTAGCCCAAGAATGTAAGTCATCATCAGTGCTTGGCACACATCCAAAATTTGAATGCTAATTTTAACATTCAAATGTGCATTTCTATTTTAAATTTGACAAATATTAGAATTTTTATTTGACAGCCTTATTGAATAGCTTGCAGACATTTGTTAATCAGGCAAAAATGGTGCAGAAAAAGAAATGAATTTAGTGACATTATGAACGCAAAGCCTCCACTAATGGCACAGCAAAAAAATGAAAAACAAAATGCACTATATGGCAATAAAGAAGAAACGACAAAAAAGAGCAGGACATGTTTCACAAAACCCAGGGTGATGGTTAAATGGTGGCATTATAAAAAGGTTGATTGCAAAGTGGTGCTGTGGTAAAGAGGGTAATAGCAGGAAAACCAAACAAAGGTAATTAACCATCTGCATCAATAACAATAACACCTCACCTAGAGACCAATTACAAGGAAGAGCAACAGCTACTACAAACAAAACAGCAATAATAATGACAAACACTCATGTGAGAGCATGCGGTGTGTATGTCCCAACCGAGTGTGAAAATGAAAGTGTCTGTTGGCATTTTAGGAGACAGAGAAAAGTGAAATCTGAGGGGAAAGGATCAGCAGCTTAAGGCGGAGAATTTGGATCCAAAGTCTCCCACCGATCTGCTTGTGGCTTGTGTGAGTTAGTGTGTGTGTGTGTGTGTGTGTGTGTGTGTGTGTGTGTGTGTGTGTGTGTGTGTGTGTGTGTTTGTCTGTCTCTGCCCAACAACACCAAACTACATCATCCACCAGCCCTTACCTACCTCCAACTTCCATCACAGAAAATAAACACACACATTCACGGAATAAAACAGGTTCCTACATACACTAATAGATGCAGACAGCCATGGAAACATTCCCCAGAGAACCAAGCAAAAATCTTTGCACTTTGTCTCGCACACACATACACACATCTGTACTGCCAAAAGCCTAGCTGAGATTTTGGCACAGATGCAGCACCACAAAACACTTCCATAAATGAATTCTGTCAAGACACACACAGACACATGCTCGCCAAGCGGCCCAGGCATTTGCTAATTTGTTGGCAGAGTGAAGCTTCTTCAAGTAGGCTCTTAGGAGAATTTCTTGTTTGCTAACAGCACAGCAACAAAGCGTTGATAGATCCGACTCTGGCCTGCTGGTCTGAAACCTGTTTTACTGTCTCGTACTGTGTTTTTTAACAAAGCCAACTGATCATTGGTAGGCATGTATCATATCACAAACCTGCAGCTGGTTACTGATCTCCCTTGTTTCGTTTACACATGTGATACATAAGCATTGAAACCCTACCCATCAAAAAAAGATTGTGGAGAAGTTAATGGTGCAGAGGATGCTTTAAATGGGAATGGACCTGTAGAAAAGAAAAAGCTAGCTTCACCAGAAAGACCATGCTGGTTAACTAGTTTACTACCTAATTTTTGTTAGTGAACAGCATGGCTATTTTGGTCCACCAGCTAAACCAGCACCAAACAGGCACTATCCACACAAACCAACATGTAAGTTCATGCTGGTCTAAGGTGGTCTTTTCTGTCAGGCTTAGAGGTCTGCATGGAACTTTTTGCGGTTGAAGTTTAAATGAATATAGTGAGTGAAAATCATGCCTTAAAAAATTACTGTCTTTTTATGCCCCCAGTTAGCAAGCCAAAGTTGATTGTGGCAGGGAACATAAAACTCCATAAGATGTTAGTTAATGGAGAAAAATAACCTTGGGAGTAACCAGTTCTCTGGCTATTGAACATAAATTTAATACCAATATTAGTTGTCTATGTGTAGTACAAGTCTTGTTTTATGCTAGTAAACCGAGTAGATGTTTGTGGGAAATGTTTAAAATTCAAGGATTTTGTATCAACTGTAAGCTTAATGATTAAGGGTCTTTGAAGTCCATCACGAATTGACTGTGGAAGTGTGCACAGATGCATTGTCCTTTGTTATCTGGCTGATAAAGGCTTTATTTGGCATCAGTTTATTGTCTATGTATTTTATTTTAAGAGAGTGTAGTCCATCCTATGACCAAGATGATGCAAGCAGAGGTCAGCTAGGTGGGCCTCGTAGTTCGGCTGGAAGCTTGTGGCAGTTCAAAAGTGTTTATGGTTCCAGCAGATCTGACTAATGCAGCATAACTATGGGTTGAAGAATTAATTAGGTGTATGCCTGGCTGAACAAATGAGTCTTTAGTCTAGACCAGAAGTCTTCAAATGTGTTCCTAGGGAACCCACAGCATTGCATATTTTGGATGTCACCCTTATTTAACACACCTGATTCAAATCATCAGCTCATTAGCAGAGGCAAACTGGGTTTGTCAGGTAAGGCAGACTTACAAAATGTGTAATGTTGTGGGTCCCCAGGAATAGAGTTGAAGACCTCTGGTCTAAACTTAAACTGAGGGAGTGTGTCTGAGTCCCAAACAACGCTAGGAAGGCTATTCCACAGTTTAGGAACCAAATAGGAAAAAGGATCTACCTCCTTTTGTAGATTTTAATATTCTAGGTACTATCAACAGGCCAAATTTTTGTGATTGTAGTGAACGTGATGGATTATAGTGTGACAGAAGGTTGATTAAGTACTTAGGAGCTAGACTATTCAAAGCTTTATAAGTAATAAGCAGAATTTTTTAATTTATACAAAACTTAAAGGTAGCCAATGTAGTGACAATAAAATTAGGCTAATATTATCATATTTCTTGGTTCAAGTCAGCACTCTAGCAGCTGCATTTTGAAGCAACTGAAGCTTATTAATGGAACTTGCTGGACATCCTCCCAGTAAATGATTACAATAATCTAGTCTTGAGGTCATGAATGCATGAATAAGCTTACCGGCATCAGAAACAGAGCACGTGTTGTTACTTTCTTTGTGGCACGCCCAGTACCATCAGATTTTAAGCACAAACTCAACCGGAACTTGACCCGCCAAAACTTTGCTTGGTGCAGAATAATCTGAGATCATGTGTAACAGTGCAACAGTCATATGAATCCACTTTGCAAACTGAACTTCTTCAGAATGTTGAATCTTTGTGACACCTGCACTGCAAAAAAGTAGACGCAGCACAACAAATGAAATGGAAAACTGGTGTCTCGATATGTGTTTATAAAGAATTAAGTTCTTTTTAACTTGATATTGAAGGGGCGGGTTTACCCCTGTCTCTTCGGCCTATTGATAAGTTGAATACATTCACTAGCTATTGTAATAATCAAAAAGTAATCAATGTGTTTTTAAACCATGTGCATTTATTCAGGTTACGTTATAATCATGAATGTTGCAGGTCATTTGTGTATTTGTCCACTGAGGTGTGACTGAGTGTCTGAGATATATCAGGAATGCAGTAACAGTGCTTGCTCATGTAGCCCAGCTCCCAGAGAAAAAATATACTGTACATGCGAGTTGTAATTAATTAAAACTGATCAGTAATAAAGTAAGAGTTTATTGTGTTTAAGTTTTAGGTCAAGAATGAACCTTTTGTACACTTCTACCTAGAAATATTCAGGCCCTAAAAGTGTGAATGTGCGAGCTGTGATTAACCTCAATGTTTTGTTCAAGAAGGAAATGAAAACGGGGGTCTGGGTAGCTCAGCGAGTATTGATGCTGACTACCACCCCTGGAGACGCAAGTTCAAATCCAGGGTGTGCTGAGTGACTCCAGCCAGGTCTCCTAAGCAAATTGGCCCGGTTGCTAGGGAGGGTAGAGTCACATGGGGTAACCTCCTCATGGTCATGATTAGTGGTTCTCACTCTCAATGGGGCACGTGGTAAGTTGTGCGAGGATCGCAGAGAATAGCAAGAGTCTCCACATGCTGTGAGTATCCGTGGTGTCATGCACAGCGAGCCACGTGATAAGATGCGCGGATTGACTGTCTCAGAAGCGGAGGCAATTGAGACTTGTCCTCTGCCACCCGGATTGAGGTGAGTAACCACACCACCACGAGGACCTATTAAGTAGTGGGAATTGGGCATTCCAAATTGGGAGAAAAGGGGATAAAAATAAAAACTTTCAGCATTTTAGAAGATACAGTCTGTCATTTCTCTTAATATTCAGTCTTTCCTTTCTCTTTTTATATTTCTATCTCTCCTACAGTCTTTCTCTAAATCCATTACAGGAATTGTGGGAGTGATTGGAGCCAGGTGATTGGGTGAGATGGTCAGTCACCCTCTAACCCAGGTCTAAAAGAAGAAGAGTTCTTCCAGATTTACGATTACCTTTGACCCATATGTGCTGACCAACTGAGACTTTGTGGTTCCAGCTTATCAATGTTATGTTTCTAAATAACATATTTGGCATAGATCAAGAGTTCACCATGTTTGGATAGTTTCCATAAATACTGTATGTAAGCCTGTAAAGATGATGTCAACTCATTTGCATTTGCCTATAATTGTTAGCCTTTTTTGTATTGTAAGTTAGTTTGAGGTTAGATCCTCGACTAGTTTTCTGTTTCTGTCTTCTGCCTTTGGAAATGTGGAGAACTTTGTCTTCAGTAAATTCTCTCTCAACTGATTGAAACTCAACTTTGACTCCTGGTCTTCGTTGTTCATACTGGTCTCTCTAATGGGAATAACTGTATTACCTTACAACTTGGTGCCTATAAATGTGGCGGTCCTGCACGAGACACTGAAGAAACATGGTGCAACGGTCAAAGACATCCAGTGCAAGTTTGGTGTAAACATCCCCTAACTCATTAAGTTGCGCATGTCTACCAGAGCCAGAATGCCAGAAAATTTGTTTCCGAGATCAGACTCAGTAACATTGCTGGGATCAATTCCAGAAAATGTCTTTGTGAACAAAGGCAGAGCCATGAAGGGTGTGTAACATTGTGATGACATAGGTATCGTGCAACAATTTAACCTGGGGAGCTATAGCGAAGAAGAAGAAGAATGAGAAAGTTTGTGTACAGAGTTACAGACAAAAGACACTAAAAGAAGACAACAATGGCTGCAAACTGGGGTGATACCGAGACAAGGGATTTCCTCGCCATCCACGCAGACAAGAAAATAATCTGTCAGCTCATTGGTAATGTACGTGATGCAGTTGTTTATGAAAAAATAACTGACTGTATGGTTCTCGCTTGGTGTGGCATACAACCACAGAAAAATAGCCAATCTGTGCTGTGGTTCAAGGGGTTTTTGCCAGTTTGTGGTCTTATGATTAGCTTAACAAGTTCCAGTACAAACTTGAATGTGTTTTGTGACATTCGAAAATGATGTCATCACTGTTCATTGTTAAAGTTCTCAAGAACATTTGACCAAAACTATGCCCTTTAAGGTTTTTGTATCCTCCACAGTCTTCTCTCTGAAACACCCTATTGCATGAGCCGAGTACAAAGACCTGTTGTTTTCAGCACCTTGTGGTGTATCTTTGCTCTATCCTTTGCTACTTTATATTCTTTCCTGCTTTTCTGAAATTTTTCCTCCAGCACATTCCTTATCGCATGAACATGTCAGAAAGAAGTCGTGATCACTGGTGGCACTAGGGCTGGGCTACTGGGGCTTATGCCATAAATGTTTTCTGTAAAGCCCCGAATGTTTTTATCATCTGTAGTGATGTCAGAAGAACCATTGCTTCAGTATCAAGTTGATACTAAAACATTTTAATATTTTAACTATATATATTTTAATATGAAGTAATATATATATATATATATATATATAATTTATATTTATAATGTCTTTCTACAGTATCGTTAACACCAAATACAGTCTTGTTGGCAGCTGCTTTCCAGCACTCATGTATAGCCGCACATGCAAGATGTCACGACACAACACAGACACAGATGAATGGTTGAACCCAGTAGTGGGAGCTTTATTGAAGAAGACTTTTCAGGTAAGTCAACAGTTATAGGAGAGATTGGTAACTTAGCTTATAATGACTGAGTTCATGTTTGCAGGGAGATTGCGGAAGGAGCGCCACTCCAGGAAGTAAAAGGAGGAAAATGAGCCCTTGGGATATCTTAGATGAGGAATTCGAGGACATGAAAAAAGCTTTACGAAAGTGTAGTACTCAAGGTGAGCAGGTAAGTCTGAGTGTTTCTTGCGGAGACTAGACATCAATGGAGTGGCGGGGTGAGTATTTATGCAGGGAATGTGATTGAGTGCTGGATTGGGATCAGGTGTGAGCAATTAGTGATTCAGGGAGAGAGAGCAGAGTGTGGAGTGAGAGAGGGAGTCCGATGTGGATGTGACAGAACCCCCCCCCCCCCCCAAAGGGCGACTCCTGGCAACCAAAAATGGATGAGGAGGACAGGGAAGGATCCAGGAGGTGATTATGAGGCCTAGGAGGTGGCCCGGTCACAGGAGGTGGAGACTTAGGGGGCAGAGCCATAGGCGAATCTGGAAGTGGAGCAACAGGAGTAGGGGTTTGAGGTTTAGGAGGTGGAGACCATGGTGGAGCAGGCTGAACCGTAGGAGCTGTAGTATTTGTGGTTGAGGACACAGCCATGGAAGGCTCAATGAAGGCAGGTGGAGCCGAGAGAGGCTCGACGAAGGCATGCGGGGCCAGGAGAGACTCCACGGAGGCATGCGGGGCCAGGAGAGGCTCCACGGAGGCATGCGGGGCCAGGAGAGGCTCCACGAAGGCATGCGGGGCCAGGAGAGGCTCCACGGAGGCATGCGGGGCCAGGAGAGGCTCCACGGAGGCATGCGGGGCCAGGAGAGGTTTGACGAAGACATGCCATGCCTTCACCTTCCATGGCTCTGCCCGTCGAGCCATGAAGGCAGAAGGTGGAGCCGTGAGAGGCACGAGGGGTGAAGCCATGGAAGGTGGAGTTATGGAAGGCGGAGCCAGGGAAGGATCAAAGGCCAGAGCCATAGAAGGTGGAGCCATGGGAGGCTCGAGGGGAGAAACCATGGAGGGCAGAGTCATGGGAGTCTCAAGGGGCAGAGCCATGGAAGGTTCAAGGGGCAGAGCCATGGAAGGCGGAGCCATGGGAGGCCCGAGGGGTGGAGCCGTGAGAGGCTCGAGGGGTGGAGCCGTGGAAGGCGGAGCCATGGGAGGCTCGAGGCCATGGAAGGCAGAGCCGTGAAAGGCTCAAGGGGCAAGGCCATGGAAGGCAGAGCCTTAGGAGGCTCAAAGGGCGGAGCCATGGAAGACTTGGACGAAGGAGCCATGGAAGGCTTGTACAAAGGAGCCGTGGAAGGCTTGTACAAAGGAGCTGTGGAAGGCTTGTACAAAGGAGCTGTGGAAGGCTTGTACAAAGGAGCTGTGGAAGGCTTGTACAAAGGAGCTGTGGAAGGCTTGTACAAAGGAGCTGTGGAAGGCTTGTACAAAGGAGCCGTGGAAGGCTTGTACAAAGGAGCCGTGGAAGGCTTGTACAAAGGAGCCGTGGAAGGCTTGGACGAAGGAGCCGTGGAAGGCTTGGATGAAGGAGCCGTGGAAGGTTGGGAGAGAGCTAGTAGTGACTGGGAACTGACCTCCATGGTCGAGAGCACAGGCAGTGACTGGGGAACTGCCTCCTTGGATGTGCTAACATCGACTGGGGAGCAGGAGTCCTCTTCCTTCTCCTCTTCCGGACAGCTGGGAGCAATGTTGCGGGAATGGTCGAGGCTACAGGCGTTGGCTCTGGGGCGGTCGAGGCTACAGGCCTTGGGTCTGGGACGGTCGAGCTACAGGCGTTGGCTCTGGAACGGTCGAGGCTACAGGCGTTGGCTCGTTAACCGTGGCAGGCATGGGCGCTGGCTCGTTAACCGTGGCAGGCATGGGTAGCGGCATGGGGTTCCCGCCATAACCCACAATGTATGGGGAGAATGTGACCTTCGTGGTCATTGCCGCTGACCGCAGCAGGGAATCGACCACCAGAGCTTACCCCCCCCACAAATTGTTGGGAGAGGAGTCACCTTGTGGGTCGCGGTGAGAGATCGCTAGTGTGGCTCGCACATATTCCAGAAGATAAAGGTTTCCCACCTACGGAAGAGCTGTACAACAGTGGAAGGTCAGTCCCATATGAAAAATGTATCTAAGGTAGGAGTCAGATAATGTGTTGACAAAACTTGGTTGCATATTCCTGAAGAGAAAGAGCTTGTCTGAACAACTACATAAACGTGCCTGTCAGCTCCATGTTCCTGATTGGTTCTCCCGCTGGGTTTAAGGTTGGGGTCTAGTCTTCTGTCATGACACAACACAGACACAGATGAATGGTTGAACCGAGTAGCGGGAGCTTTATTGAAGAAGACTTTTCAGGTAAGTCAACAGTTATAGGAGAAATTGGTAACTTAGCTTATAATGACAGAGTTTGTGTTTCCAGGGAGATTGCGGAAGGAGCGCCACTCCAGGAAGTCAAAGGAGGAAGATGAGCCCTTGGGATATCTTAGACGAGGAATTTGAGGACACGAAAGAAGCTTCACATAAGTATAGTGCTCAAGGTGAGCAGGTAAGTCTGAGTGTTCCTTATGGAGGCTGGACATCGATGGAGTGGCGGGGTGAGTATTTATGCAGGGAATGTGATTGAGTGCTGGATTGGGATCAGGTGTGAGCGATTAGTGATTCAGGGAGAGAGAGCGGAGTGTATGCAACAGATGGTATGGCCCACACAGAGCCTCCACTGAACATCAAGTCAGTCTGGAATTACATTAAGAAACAGAATTAATTGAAACAGACTAAATAGATTGAAGAACTGTGGCAAAAGAAGCTTGAAACATCTTATCTGCCAACAACCAAGAAAAACTGTGTCCAGGTGTACCTAGGAGAATTGTCGTTGTTTTGAAGGCAAATGTTGTCACACCAAATATTGGTAAAGCTTTTTTTGTTTTCTGGACTTTGTATGACGTTAATTGATAAATGAAAACTATTTATGGCATTATTTTTTAAGACATCCTCACTATGCAACATTTATCACAATTGTCTAAGACTTTTGCACAGTACTGTATAACTCTAAAAACAAAATATATAAATAAAATATACAGAATTTGAAAACTTTAAGTCACGAGCCAGCACATTTTCATTTTTGCAAAATTCTTTTATAAGGACACAATGCCATAAACCTTGCAAACTTTGGCAAATCTATCAACTATTTTTTTTCCTCATAAGTACCTATTTAAGCCTATTTACAGCCTGCTATATTCTAAACTAAATTAAAACACCAGACGAATCAATTATATAAAACTGTCAATTGTAAACAATGTGCGTGAAAAAAGCTGAAAGGGACACTATGGTTGTTTTGTTTTTTTATCTCATTTTTAAGTATATGGTGTTAAAAGCACAAAATTTCTGATCCATGAGCATATCTGAAGCAAAATAAAATAAAATTTAGTGGGACCTTTTAGTTTTAGTAATATTTAAATATTTATATTATAATTATGGCTGTCAATTGATTTAAAAAAAATTCGAATTAATTACATGGTATGTCCATTAATTATTCTAATTAATCGCAATTAATTACATACATAAATATTTGCTGAGAAAGCCCCTCAAATAACAATAATTCAATAGATAATGATTAAATAATTATAAATAGTTATATTTAAATATTTATAAATAATATATATCTATATATATATTAAAAAATAATAATACAGAAAATTTAAATAAATTACATTATTTAGGCACACAAGTTTAGCATTAAAATGACAATACAAAAAGTGGCTTTAGAATGCAATATATTGTTTGTTTCCATATTATTGAACATAAGCCTATAACTGGCTTATAGTTCACAGAAATCCATTTTGCAATTTAATTCATCAGTCAGTCCAAGATTTATTATAAGGGCTTGTCTAAGGACACGTCAATGTACACCTGCATCAGACGGATGCTTTTGGAGTGTCTTGGTTGCGTCGCGTCATAAACATACCATATTTAGGTCGCTGTATTAAGTTAAACGAAGTCTGAAACTTAGAAAAACATGTCTTGAGATCCCTGCCTTAGGATTTGCACTCCATCAAGCTGTGTTTGTATGCAAAAACGTGTTCTCATCTTGTGTTGTCTGCTCTCAGCAAGTGTGGTTTGTTCACTGTCTGTTTGAGCTGCACGTTGCCTTTACAGCGTGTTTCGCTTACTGCCCCCTGGAGAAAACAGGCGGTACTCCATGCTTGAATTACTTGCATGAAAGAAATATTCCTTATTATGGTCCGGGGACATGCTTAATTGCATTAATTTTATAATTAATCACACTGAATTAACGTGTTAAATCAACAGCCACAGTTATTATATATTCATATTAGGGCTGTCAAACAATTAAAAAATGTTATCACGATTAATCGCATATTGTCTCGTAGTTAATCGCGATTAATTGCAATATCTCATGAGTGGACAAAATATGATTCATTCAGATGTATTTATTGTTTTTCAGTCAAAAAAATTTTTTTTCATTGATTTTCAGAGTTGGTACAGCAGAAAATCAACACAGTACAATTCAAAATATGTAATATATATATATAGTGCATGTACAGTGCACTATCAAACACACTATTATGCAGAGACACTGTGACAGAACTTTGGAGACTGTGAGCAGCAGGGTTTCCGTTACCTGGAAATGTCCGACAAATTAAAAAATTATTTGTGCTGCACTGCTATGGAGGACTTTCCCGACAGTTTGCGAAGTATAAAAGCAGCCTGCGTTATTCCCGCCTCGCGTGCCAGTTTAAAAATCTTCCTTTAGCGCATCAGTTGATTACCAGGTGAGTAGATCCCGAAATTCATGCACAAACTCAATGGGAGAGTTAATTCATGATAACATGTAAACAAACAACATAAAAGAACAGCTCGCACCTGTTTGGGGTGATTCAATCAGAAGTGGACAAGCGAGACACATCATTGTTACAACTGGTCGTATTATGTTTCTTTTTTGACCACTTGTGTTTGGATTTCGTGAGAGAGACTCTGGTATAATGACACATTAATCATTAGGCATATGTGAGTGTATTATTGCATGATATAGCACAAAAAGTAAAAGAAGAAAAAGCACCTTTTCTCTTAATCACACTTACATCCTTAACTGGCACAGTCCCATATTTGGGATGTTTTTCTGCTTTTTGCATTTTTTAATGTTTATTGGACTATATTACCTTCAAATACAACTTTAATATTGACAAACCTTGTATCGTTTGAAAGCTACATGTCTCTAGCTTTGAAATATGGCCACTATTTTGCGATCTGAATTATGTCATTACAGTAATGCATTAAAATACTGAAAGAGTGGATTTTAAAACATGTGACGTGATCAGTATTACTTATCTTTTATATCTTCTGGTTTTGATCCGATCGGATGATGGCAGGCAATTCCAGCATACAATCCATGGTAAGTGTCCACGATTTAAAATAGACCTGGCCATTTTTTTCAAAACAGCGAAAATTGAGGAAAAAATGTACTGATCATCCTTTGCTTGCGTGATCATGTAATATATAATGTCTATTATCAATAAAATCTTGATTATAAAGCTTATTTTATCAATCAGCATCGATGTCACTGCTATTCTGGTGAAACTTCTATGTTGTTTGAACACACCCCACTGATCTATAATATAGAACTGGATTGCTCATGACATCACAACAGTGAAGCTACTGCGCCGCCATCTTTGTATTCCCATCCAGTCCCTTTAAAAAAAAATTTGAAGTCTTCTTTAAAATATCATCTTTTGTGTTCCACAGAAAAAGTCATACAGGTTTGAAAGGACATGAGGTTGAGTAAATGATGACAGAATTTACATTTTGGGTGAACTATCCCTTTTAATGTATGTATAATACACTTCTCATCTCTCTCTCTTTTTTTTTTTTTTTACTTTTTTTTATCTTTGTTACATATATATATATATATATATATATATATATATATATAAAAGAAAATAATTTTCAAAATGTTATTTCTAGGGATGGGCTTGGCTCTTGCAGAGAGGATTGCTGGCAGTGGGAACTGATCTTTGTATCTTACTGATTTTTTTGCAGTACAAGCTTGCTCAGAGTTTTCCTAAGCCATCTGGAGTGTGATGCAGCACGTTTCCCTGGCAATAGCTAGTGTAGCTTTCTGCAATGCACTTTTTGAAGCTCTTGACACTGAGTGATGATAAACAGGTAGTGCACTGAAACTTCTTCATAGTTGTTTTAACTACAGAGCCTGCTATGTACCCCACCACAGCCTCTTTGAATATGGACAAGCTGGGAAGACTTGCAGTGATGTTTTTCTCTGTGTCTTCTGTTGAACTTCACATTGCCGAAATATCAGCATATCAGAAGGTGTTGCCTCCAGTACCACTGGGCTATCCAGTGGAGAACAGCTGCCACTAGCTCTGATGGCATGTCTTGCTACCATTCTTTTGAAAGCTGACTTAAATTGCCTTGCTGTGGGATTGTTGTTAAATCCATTAGCAGATATTTCCCCACATATCTTTGGTTTTTTATTGTATTGTTCAGTTTAATAGTTAATTTCTGTGTGTACTTGGAAGCTTCTGTTATTGAACAAATATATATTGCATAAATGTCAATAAACTTCTTTCTGATTATGATTTATGATTTGTGGAAATATTGATATATTGATTGGCCAGTGATTAAATGCACACTAGCTGGTAAGTACAAATTCCAGAAATGTATAAATGAATGCAAATGCATGGGATAATTACATTAAGTAAAGGTAAATTCATGTATCTACTACATACTGCATATGAACTTGTGTGTATATATATACTATACTACATGTTTATATTTGGCTCTTCTGGATTCATTCTGAAGAGGTACTGTCTTGTTACAATATCAAAACAAAGCTAGTCGTTTTATTAACAATCACTGATCTCAGAGATTATAACTTTTTTTAAATTCTACAAAGGCAGAGAACCGTTGCATACTGTAACAATCTGCATATGTCGCTATTGGATACTTTTGCTTTAAAAAAGGGGTAATTTATACACTTTGATGTTGTATTTTTACTGTTGATTAATAAAGATTATGATCGTTATCCCCACTCTACATGGGGATAACGACTCATTTGTGCTTAAAATTACAACCTGTGGGCAATTTTGCCACATCCTTTAGTGAACTTTGTTTCGCAATTAAACGCAGCACATCGGGTCATCTTGAGAGTTTCGTCCGCTTGCAGTCGATGCCCTCTGTCAGTAGGGAATAGTAAGATGGCCGCCAGAGCACTTCTGGTGGTTTCACCTACTGCTGGCATTTTGGAATTCTATGAGCAATCCAGTTATATATATATAGATCAGTGGCCCACTCACGAGTCTCTCTGTGATTCACAGCCGGAGCTATCAATCAAGCCAGATCAATGGCTCCATGGCCTCTCCAAAATGAGCATTGGCTGTTTCAGTGAAAGGGTCCAGCCAATGGATCGCTAGTCAAGATTTGATTGACAGGTCATGTAGCCATTTGTATTATGTTTCTATGGTTACAGGGGTTGGCCTTGTTCATTCCAAAACAGGGATGTCACCCTAGGCTGCGTTCCACTTCACTTTTAACATCCACTCGCTAACTCCCCTAAGCACTTCCCCTGGGGGGAATCCCCGCCACCATTTTGGAGGTCCGTTCCACTTCGTTAAGTGAGAGAGGGAAGATTCTGTTGACAGACCCTCAACCCCTTGATTTTGACTGAGGGAGCGAGCCTACTCTGATGTACGCTTCAGGCAGCTCCATATCCCACAATGCAACTCGACTGTGACGTGACAGCAGATTGCACTTCATAAACCCCACCCCCGCACAACTCTAAAGTATGATGGAAGTGAAGTTAGGTCAATTAAGCAGTTTAGAAAAGTTATATTGAGATTTAACAGCATAATACTTGTAGCTACCTTAACCTGTTTATCACACATTTATAGCCTATGTGTTCATTGTTTTGTTAATATGGCTGCTGCAATCATGTTGCTAGCACTATATAACTGTGTTTTTTGTGTGCTTACTTCATTCTAAATGTTCCCCTGCTTTGCTACATTGATCAAATGCTTGGCACAGGTCTCAGCATAATGTCTCCCACCATCTGCTTTCACGACGGTCAATGCATGGTTTATTAAAAGGGTCATATAAGGACGTGCGTTAACAGCATAAAAAAAGCAGTGGCGTTAAAGGAATATTGCTTTAATGCGTTATTAACGAGTTAACTTTGACAGCTCTAATATAATGATATTCCATCAAAGGATGGCCCCTTGTGTCCATAGAGGTTTGGGCTAAGCCCTGAATATCCACTGACCCTAGAACCACCGCTGGTCATGATCGAGATAAACCTCGTCATTTGAGCCCCCCCCCCCTTCCCAAAAACTTTGTTTGCACCTGATGTCTGATCACCTGCCATGTCTTTCAAAACAATGTAAACACATTGGTCCCAGACGACATGTTACATACATTAGACATCACATCATGACGTCAATTTGTTCTTACTGGATGTCCCTGAGAAGTGTGTGAATGCAAGCACAGATTAATGGCGGAGGAATCAGTTATGTCTCTCTTTTCTATAGGTATCATTTTCTCAGTAAGTATTTTAGGAGAAACATCTGAGAAAGTTGAGACTCCAGTAAGAACTCCATTAAGTTTTTTGAGCTATGAATGAGCAACCTCTGAGCAATAATATTTCCCTCTGGGGAAAGAGCTGTCACAGAATGAAAAGCTGCCAAACACAAAAATGGCCACCTCTGAGCAGAGAGGAAGACAGAGAGAGGGGGAGAGAGAGACAGAGAAAATATTGTGTGCTTGTGTGCATGTTTGTATATGTGTGTGTGTGTGTGTGTGTGTGTGTGTGTGTGTGTGTGTGTGTGTGTGTGTGTGTGTGTGTGTGCACACTCCGACTGTCAGTCCTGGGATCAGACCCAGAGTCCTCAGCAATACACATGCTGGCAGTCAAGAAATGACCAATCAGAATGCGGTCCACCCAGACTCTCCTGCAACACTTTTGTTACAAAAAGTGAGAGATTAATTCAATGGCCACTCTCGATGTGGCGAGAGTGGAATGTTCCACTCTCGCCACATCTCTCTATCTTTCCACACAAGAAAAGCACACACACCCAAACACAAAAAGGCTCACACCGAGAAAATTTTAAAAATTTTATTACTTATATAACCAATATAAATATTAGTCAAAGAGTGTCAAATAAAAATCTTTCTACCACACCCAGTCATCTCTTAATCTAGACGCACACCTGACAAAGATGCCACAAGCCTGATTTTTGTGGGGAGAGATTTGATATAGTACCCCTCTGTGTGTGTGGCCAAATGACCCCACATGGATAGTAAAACCTGAAATCTCCTATATTATGGGCAAAGCCAATGGTCCCAATGAGAAAAATAGCTTAATAAACATAATAAATATCTTAATGAAAATGTAAAAAAGCAGTTTGTGTGAGGGTTAGGTTTAGGGGTAGGGGATAAAAAAAAGTCAGTGGAAAGTACCCCACAAGGCAAGAAAAACAAACTTGTACAGTCTGTGTGTGTAACGTGAGGGAGGTCACAGGAAGCTGGATCTAGGTGCGGCAAACTTTAATAATAAATAAATAAACAAAGTACAAAATAACGGGGTAAACACAGGAACAAAGAAAACAACCACAAGGGGAAAAAACAGGAACAAAGGAAACATCAATGATTGGAACTGGTCGATAAACAGGAGGTCAAAACACATATACATCTACAACAACTGACAACCAACAAGCAAACAACAGGGCATATATATACACAAAGACTAATGACTAAATGAAACACAGGTGAGAACAATAGGGAACAGCTGGAAGTGATCAGGGCAGGGGATTATGAGAAGTGTAGTCCAGGGGGAACAGATGACAGGGCAAAAAACAGAGCAGACAACAGTGAATCGTGACTGTGTGTGTGTGTGTCCACCACATTGACCACAATGAAATGTGGTGTCAAAATTAGACTTTATATTTTGTCAGCCTGTAATTACTTTTTTTAAATGCAAATTTTAGTGGGGTGAATTTTTGGATTGACAGCAAATCAATTCGATTCACGATTTATTGGTTTTTATTTCAGAGCAATTCAGTTTGATTCAATACACTGTTCAGTTCTATTCAATTTGATTAACATGATTGATTCAGTACATTATGTCGCCATATGTTACATATTTTTAATAAGTATATATTTTAAATAGTGTTGTTCACTACACTTGCAATTAAAATTGCGATTTATTTGATTTTTAGCATTTTAAATCGATTACCACCCAACACAGATGATTCATGATTTAAAAGTCATATTTCAAGATCGATGCATTGACAGGATTTATAAATGATGCATCAAGAAAACCACTGAATCGTTACAACCGTACTAGATTTACATATACTGAAGAAAGTGTGAGTGGTTGCTGCTACAATACTAGGATGTTGTGAATGATCGACAAAGTCATTGCTAAGTGGTTGCTAGGGTATTTTGGGAGGTTGCTAGGGCATTTCTAGGTGGTTGCTTATGCTGCAGTTTAATGAGATAAATATGTCCCACTTTATATTAGATGTCATTAACTGCTATGTACTAAAGCATTTAATACAATGTACTTATTATGTATATATGTGTTGATGCATTACTTTATAGACCTTATTCACGGTAGCGCCATCTTTGATTTTTAATCGGAATGACAACGAGGCTGTGAGGGATGGACTTGCATCTCTTCAATGGCATGCAGTGTATAAAGCTGTAAAAAGCTCCACAACTCATGTTGTCTCGAGTTTTCTGTCTACTAAACAGATGTTTTTTCAATGTTTTGTCTGCGGAATGATCAAATAACAATTTAAACTGCTGTACAACCCATTGAAATGACTGTACGCAAGGGCATAGATTTCGGGGGGATGGGTGATGGAGGTAACCCCCCCCAATACCATGATTAATGGAAACATGTAAATGCTTCATGCTGCAACCAATGTTCAAGCCAAATCTACGCCCTTGTACGTCTATCCCTCACAGGCTCATTGTCATTCCAAAAATCAAACATGGCGCTGCTGTGAATAAGGTCTATTAAAGCTACAATATGTAACTTTTGGCCCTCTAGTGGTTGAAACGTAAAACTGCAAGTTACTTGAGGAGGAAACTTTATGTCAGTTGTGATTAGGCTCTGCTCTTCTGGCGGATGAATCTCATGGTTTGAGGACTCTGGGATTTCCTGCAGAGCGGAGTCATGACGAGCTATTTTCATGTTGATATTATGTTATTTGCTTTAAAATAAAATTATAAACAATATATTACTTAATTTGAAGAAGATAAACAACACTCTTAATTATATTTTAATATGATTGTTAAAGTGTTTTATCCACAACACAATACACATTAATGTTTGTATTGTACTACACATATCATTTTAAGAGGTGAAACTCATGAAATGGCTGATATGATTCCAACTGAAAACACTTTTATATTACAATCTACAGCCTAAGTGGACACTGCAAGTGAACTGTAATACTACAATAGTAGGTCTATGCACTGCAAACAATACAAAACTGTAATATAAAAATGCAAAACAAAGATTTAATAATGATTAAATACTTTACTGAACATGAAAATAATATGCAGAAATATGCAACATAGCAATTACAATAATACATTTTTAATCATTTATTAAAAATGTGTTTACAATTTTGTAAAGGGTTTGATGATCGATGTCACTAGTCACTACACACATCTTCTGACATTCAATAAACAGTAATAACCAGTTTAAAAATGTGGAAAATAAAGGAGACAATTATTTTGTTATTTATATAACGTTGTTCACTGTTTTATATTTTAACATGTTGTATTACTACAACTAATTACAGTAATACATTTTTAATAGCTTATTTGGAAGTTATAACAGGGAGATGGTTACATGCTAAACAAATTAATAATAAATGAATGTGCTATGAAATCAGTACAGTACAGAACTTATGAGCATAAATTCATGGGGAAGCACCTTGTATCTATAATGGCTTTTTAGATCTGTTTAAACATCTGCTAAAAGGATAAAATGGCAAGTGTCCGTACACGGATTTATTGCTCCAAAAAGACTTTATTGGCTTACACTTGCTTGCATTTTTAATTTTTCTGCTACAAGGACAGTAAAGTGACAACAACATGTGCATTTCTGTGACTGAGGTAAAAAAGAAAGAAAAAATAGGTTAAGATTATGAAATAAGAAAACACTGGCACAAACATTTAGAGTCACACAATTTAGGAATCTCGAAACTGCAGCAACGTTATAAAATACTCAGAAGTCATGAATAATAGTAAGATTGAAACAGTAACATCACTGAAAAAAAAAATGAAACGTATAAACACATTGAGATCGGTACACATGAGTAATGTTCGATTCATTAAAGCATGACAAACAATATCAGCTTCAACAACCCTACCAGAAAACATATTCAACCAGTATAGCAGGTAAACAACTTTGCCAAACAGTAAAAAAAAAAAAAAAAACTGTTAAATCCAATAGGAGAATGATATTACTCAGCTGCTGTCCTGACTCCTGAAACCACGACTGGACTGACTGAACAGCTGTCGCACTCGCTTCCCGTTTCAATACACAGCCGAACCTTGATTCTCAGTTTACGGATACCATGTAAACATGCATGGATGAATGACATATGCCAGCAATTTCATGCCAAATCCGACCCGACGGCTCAAATTCCCTCAAAATAAAAATCATTACTGTAGGCTCACTGTAGTGACATGGTTTTGGACATTGATTTTTTATGTACTCACACAATAATTAACTTTTGTTAATTGTAACCAAACAAATCTTACATAGTGCAGCTTTAACCTCACCCCTAACCCTAAACCTAACCCTACCCCAACCCTTACCCTAAACCCTAACCGCTACCAACCCTACCCATACCTCAGTAGTAGCAAATATGATTTTTTTGAGAATTTTGCAGAACAATATGTAGTTACACAATAAATACATTGTATTGTATGTATTATAATGTTTGCACATTGTAGCACTTCAAAGTAAACGTCTGAAGCCGACTGCTCATACACTGAAAACACCTCATCATAAACATTATGCGGTGGCAGATGACAGAGAGCAGAGCGCATGTTCTCTTTGTAGCGCGCAGCACATACAGACTACATTTTATTTATATTAAATAATCACACTGGGTCACATAATGACCTCCTTTTCAAGAGGTAAGAAGCTACTGTCAAAAACACACAGAAACGAAGAGGGCTTTACTCCAAAATAAAAGCTCCATTTAAATTGAAAAACTAGGACAGAAATATATCACTACTGTTTTATGTCATGTAAATTAAACAGAATTTGGAAGAAAAAATAAAACGGATTTCATAGGGCCCTACATGTTAACATGCAGAGATGCTTCTGTTTATAAAAAAAGAAACTTCACCTTAACATTTGCTTGATAAATAGCCTTTACATATTGGTCATTATAATGTTTTTTTGTTTGTTTTTTGTTTTTTTTGTGAAATTTTAGAGTTTGGACTTGTCTTTTCAGTAACAGTTGCTGAAAAATAATAAACCTGCTGTTTTGAAATAATCAGTCTCACAGTATTGTATTTGAAAACTGCAACGTTACAAAAAAAAGAAAACAAAAAAAAGTATCAGTATTAGCGAGTACCAATAAGGAAGTATCGGTACTTGTACTTTTTTCAAAAAAGTATCGTGACACCCTTATTTTGGTCCCTAGATATGGTTCAGGTCACTCCTTCAATGACTACGTTTACATGGACACAAGAAAGCAGCTTATTATGAAAAAAGGGGTTATTGCGAGAAAGCAGCGTTCTGGTTTACATGCACTGTATAAGCGGTGTACTCTTTACTCTCGTATACATGTGGATCAGTCAGTAAGCAGCAACGTAATTTCCCTGTGATGCTTGTGTAAATAGCAAGCATGGCTTTCGAGGAAGACTTTACGATTTTATTCTCTATTGCTTTGCTTTATTTCCAGACACTCCAGATTTGTAGCTGTTTTTGTTTCTCTGACTTCGCATTGCAACCTGCAGGGAATTTCGCATCAATAGTGGGGTTTCCCTCTTACGTAAAACCGATAGAGGAGTACATCAAAAAGCTGACTAGAGAGAGGTCATGGAGGTCAGACACGAGAGTCAAAGGAAGAACAAGGGAAATGGGGCAGAAAAAGAGAGGTAGAAAGAGAATGACACAGACTGTTTCTTTGAAAGTAGAAACAGTGATGACACAGGGCAGAAGAGTAAAGTTTTAATGACAGAGAAAAGAAAGGAAGGGAAGGGAAGGAGAAGGAGGGTATGAGAGAGAGCTAAATTAAAGATATAAGGGTCATTGAGAAACTGCAGTAAGGCTTACTGAGCTGAATAAATTACAGAGAAAGAGTAGTTAATGAAAAAGGAAGAAAGAAGAAGTGAAAGAGGAGAGGAGAGAAGATAAGGAAATGGCACAGGTAAGAATGAACAGTTTGGAACTCTTTTAAGCCTGCAGTGTCCTCTGCAGGTGCAAAGTAAAAATGATTTTTTCTTCTTTTTTTTTTTTTTTAAGAATTTGAGCGGTTGGGTCCCTCTTGTCCAAAAAATTATAAATAAAATTAAACAAGAGTGAACAGATCTAAGCCTTTTTTTTCCTTCTGTTTTTAATGAAAATTTCAAATAGAAAACAATCCCCGACAGATTTCACCACCCGCAGTTTCATTTCACACTGATTCCAAACAAAAGGCTTTAGGAATCAAGGCCGAACAATGCAAAACTAATTACATGACATGCGATAATGGAAGAGAACATTTATTTGAACACATTTATTTTTGTGCAGCTTATAACAGTTCGCTTAGCAGATGAAAAGAACGAGAAAGAGAGAGATGTCTCATTTGGTATTCAACTTAGTTAAGCTCTCAAACACTCCACTCAGTTTGTCTTATAAATGTCAGGCAAATTAAACATCCAGTTTATCAAAAAGTCTAAGCCGGCCTGAGGGCCTGTCAGTTTCAGAGTGGCGGATGGCCTTGGACAAGAAAATGCCAAAACATGAGTGTCTGAATTTGAAAATAAAAGCCTTGTCATTCATAAACGGATGCTCTGGTTCAAGAGTGTGAAAGAGTAATGAAGTGTGTGTTTGTCCCAGTCAATTACTGCCGTCCTTGAGAGAAGGGTTTAACTGCTGACACAAGGAAGTCAAGACAGCAGTCTGACATCACAACACACACACATTCAAAAACATTCACAGCAGTCTTATTTAGAAGCTCAGCTTATCTTGCCAGTGGCAACAGCATCATATATTGATTTCCACCAAGAGGAGCTGAGATGGTGACAGGGAGAGAAAGACAAATGAGAGAAAGACAGAGAGAGAGAGAAACTTTTGATTGGCATGCATATCCAATCACATATGAGCCAGGGTGGCACTGGTCTAATCACATTGGCAGCTGGTTCACCCAAATAAGGGTGTGAAAAGAAAAAGGAGTAAAAGAGATAAATTAAGCAAAAATGCATTTTGCCACAATTTTGAGTTTGTAAAACTTACAAAAATGATTCTAATTTAACAGGGGTTTGAACTAGGTGTTTAAACAAACATTAAAAACCACTACAGAAAACACACATTTGTGTAATTGGACTTTTGACTCAAAACCTTACAGTTACTAAGATATAGCCCTTGTCACAACTTCCCCGTGTGACCACAAGCCCTGATCTTCTCAATCTCAATTACTTTACATGAGAAACAGACATCACAGTTGCACAGTAGTTGAATGGTGTACACTGTTCTTGTTTTACTACACATTTGTCTAGCTGACAATATTGTGGAGAGGTGAAAACTCTCCAGAGTGAAAATACGACATTAATTTAAAATATTAGTTCAATCTGGCTTGCGAGGTTCTTCACATCCAACACACAAACCACAATGATTGTGATGGTGACATTGTCCTACTAACCGGGTATTGAATTTTATTAGTATACTTAGTTGATAATTTGGGGTTGAGTCAGGGGGAAAAGCTCAGTTTCTCCACAACAAAACGGAAAATCTTCAGGCCAGACAGGAAGAGTCTGTCATCACTGACTTGATAAAACAGACCTTGGACAGGCTTGCCATATTGAATTAAATCAACCTCATGGATGTAATTGACCACAGATGGAAGAAACCCCACCTGCACATACACCAGTGTGTAATCAATATCAAAACACTCAATAAAATGTATAATTCTTACAAGAGACCTCTTTTTAAAATAATTTCATCAATTAAGATGAATATTATTCAATATTACCACAAGAAAAGTTGTAAAAATGTAAAGATTAAACACATAACAGGTTTGTGTTACATGGATCTTTTTTTTTATCCCCTTTTTTCCCAATTTGGAATGTCCAATTCCCACTACTTAGTAGGTCTTCGTGGTGGCGCGGTTACTCACCTCAATCCGGGTGGCAGAAGACAAGTCTCAGTTGCCTCTGCTTCTGAGACTGCCAATCCACACATCTTATCAAGTGGCTCGTTGTGCGGAGACTCCGCATGTGGAGGCTCATGCTACTCTCCGCGATCCACGCACAATTTACCATGTGCCCCATTGAGAGCGAGAACCACTAATCGTGACCACGAGGAGGTTACCCCATGTGACTCTACCCTCCCTAGCAACGGGGACAATTTGGTTGCTTAGGAGACCTGGCTGGAATCACTCAGCACGCCCTGGATTCGAACTTGCGACTCCAGGGGTGGTAGTCAGCGTCAATACTCGCTGAGTTACCCAGGCCCCTTGATACATGGATCTTTACATTATTTTAATGAATTTGAACTTTTTTTACTTGATACTCATGAAACAAGGCATTACAAAACATTACTAAAAGACTTTTACATTTGACAGCACTAGTTAAAGTGTGGTTAAAAAACATAGCCTGCTGAGGCAGTACCATGGTATCAGATGGTAAAACCATGGTACTTTGAAGTATATTATAGTACTAAATTACAGTACCATATTCACGTACGGAATGTTGGATGCCATCGCTGGAAAGACCGTGTGACCTCATTCCTCTCGTGAATGTGCATACTGCTGTTTACCGAACGCAATAATTTATAGATAAAAAGTACTTAAATATTTATGTTTTTCGCACCAAAAGCGAACGTATCGCTTTATAAGACATTCATTTTTCCACAGGAGTCGTATGGATAACGTTAATGCTGATTGTCTGTGCTTTTTGGAGCATCAAAAATCTTGTTCCACTTCCATTATAAGGACCTACTGTGCTGATATATTTTTCTATTTTTCTTCAAATGTGTTCTGCTGAAGAAAGGTGGTCATATACATATGGGATGACATGATGGTGAGTTAATGATGAGAGAATTTTCATTTTTGGGTGAACTATCACTTTAATTTTTACTTGAATTTTTTCTTTACCTGTAGTAGTTGGTTCTAAAGCTGCACATGCAAGTCTTAAACTTAATAAAGTGATTCTAACGATAGGATGCATTTAGAGGTTTGTTTCGGTTGATTTTAGGTAAATATCCACTTCTTCCTGTGCTCTGTTTGCTCTCTATTTTCTCTGCAACATCCCATTGCAGTTTTACTGAGTGAGAAATCGTTTCAAACGATTCATTGTATGAGCTGGCCGAAAGATTCAAACTAAACCGCGAATTGATTCAACCCATTTTGATAACTTGTTGGTCCAGTTCATTAAAAAGAACCGACTCAAAAGAGTGATTCATTCACGAAGCAGGTGTAAAAAAGAAGAAGAATATCTTTATGGATAATTTTCTATCCGTTCCGGAGCGGAACTTCAATAAATTGCCCTTGAAGGTCTCTGCGTTGTTCTGTCTTTTCTGAGCACTGAAGTAAAACAATTATTGTTAATTCACACATTTAATTCCGTTATTCATTTTATCTGACTCCAATTTTATATTAATCTGACTCCAATTTTAAGTTGACCTCTAATTTATATTTAAGCTCTAATTAATTTCTGATCATTCTTTTAATTTAACATTTTTAGGTTATTGATTACTCTAAATCCTCTTCTATTCATTGTCCTTTTGATCTTTGGAGACTTACGCCAGCCGTTATTAAATTACGTAAACCTCCCGAAAATGGATAGCCAGTTCCGTTCTTAGTCAGTGGTTGTGGGGTTAACTAATATCATCTGGTTTAGCTTTTCTCATAACCAGACGATATTGCCGCTTAGTCACGTACATACAACTTGCTAAGACGGGCGGTGAGCAGTGACAGAGTCTTTAAATGGCTTTCTCCTACCCGGTTGTCCTGAGTGGTTTCTCCTATATTAAAGCTCCAGTATGGTCTACCCTGGTCTATTGAAATTCAAATCCTACCCGGCTGTCCTAGGTGGTTGTCCTGCCTGGTTGTCCTGAGTGGTTTAAATTAAAACTGAGAGTCTTTAAATGACTTCCTCCTATATTAAAGCTCCAGTAATGATTTCAGAGGAATTCAGAATAAATCAAATAATAACAATTTATTTGTCAGGTAGGATATAAAACATTGTTGCAGAAATTCAAATCAAAGCCAATTTCACATGATCAGAATAAACAAGCATTACTAAAAATAAAAGACAAGTCAAAGAAACACACCTGACAAAACTACATGCAGCGGTACAGCATGGGAGATCTGCATACAGATTCCCAAAACTTCATGCCAACTTTCCTTAAATATCCAGACAGAATAAACATTGTGTACCAAATGGTATTATCCTTTGAACAATGAGGATTTGTAGGTGAATGGGTTCTTGACTTCCTGGGGTTTAACCTTGTTAACATACAGGAGATAATTTCAATTGTAGGTCAAGGAGGGGGAGCCACCTCCAGAATTATGCAGTATTTGGCAAAGACCTTATAACTTTGTTACCATTAGTTTTATCAACATGGGAAAGAGACCACTATACCAGTCGCACAGAGACCTCTTAAATGATATCAAACACATACAGTTGCATTCTTTGTTTTCATGGTATTTGTTATATTTTTTACATATAAATCTTGTGTCTTTTGTGTTGGTCCAGAGCTGATGAAGGGGAGAAGGGGGAGAGACTTTTACCGGAAATGGCGCCTTTGGTTGTAGACATTCTGGTGCCAGCCTTACACAGGTATCGCTGGTTCTGATTCAGAAATACAGGACACAGGACAGCTGAAATTGTTAGGGAACATGTTTCTCATGTTTGTTTATGGTAATCTCTCTCATCAAACAAGACCCTCCCCCTCTCTTAGGCACGATGAAATAAGGGCTGTAAAAGTCCTTGCGTAACTCAACTACAGGGACAGGCTCTATTGCTCCCTTCGCCAGAAGGGTGGCAACCTCCGCCCAGAGGATGGAGACACACCTCGCCCAGCACCGCAGTGGAGAGGATGCCACTGAACCTGGGCGGGCATCTGGTGAACTGGATCGCGTAGCCGAGGCGAATCGTCCTGATAAGCCACAGCAAGGGGCTGAAGAGCGCTAACCAAGCCTCCAGATTCTGTGCCAGTGGCACCTAGGGGACAACTGGACTTACCGTGCCCGGGCAGGTTCGTGGCAAGGCAGAGCAGGTGCCCCACCTGGAAGACAGCCCAGGGGGGATGTGCTGCTCCACAAGCCCGCAACGGTGGCCAGTGACTGGGGTGGGCGAGCGACCCCAGAGACCAGCACACTTACCTGTTCGCCAGCTGTCTCTCAACAGAGAACAAGGGAACGGGAGGTACTCACATTCGCTTGATTGACCAGAAAGACTTCCAGTGCCTGGCCGTCGCGAGTGCGCTGACCCAGGGAATGAGAAAACTGCTGTTTTACCGACCATGTGGGCACCGAGGCCCAGATGGCACCTGACAATATAATACTTACCATGCGCTGGCCCAGGGGTGATGGTGGGGTTGGAGAGTTCACCCGGGCCAGACCAGTCGGAGTCAGTCGCCTCATCCCCGGGTTGCCCGTGCCAGGGCTGCCTCGAAGCCCGTCCGGGGTTCTTGGGGGCCAGCTGACGGGCAGGTGGAGCCAACTTCCCACTCTGAGGCCAGCATACCTGGGGTTTGAATGTAAAATGTTGATTCCTTGTATATGTGTTGGGTTTTTCTTTGTCATGTACATATGAATCAATAAAAAAATTGAATTACAAAAAAAAATGTCAGAATAATAGTAGAGAGAATTATTTATTTCAGCTTTTATTTCTTTCATCACATTCCTTGTGGAAGTTTGCATACACTTTGTTAGTATTTGGTTGCATTGTCTTTAAATTGTTTAACTTGGGTCAAACATTTTGGGTAGCCTTCCACAAGCTTCTCACAATCAGTTGCTGGAATTTTGGCCAATTCCACCAGACAGAACTGGTGTAACTGAGTCAGGTTTGAGGCCTCCTTGCTCGCACATGCTTTTTCAGTTCTGCCCACAAATTTTCTATCGGATTTAGGTCAGGGCTCTGTGGTGGCCACTCCGATACCTTGACTTTGTTATCCTTAAGCCATTTTGTCACAACTTTGGAGGATGCTTGGGGTCATTGTCCATTTGGAAGACCCATTTGTGACTGAGCTTTAACTTCCTGGCTGATGAGATGTCTTGAGATGTTGCTTCAATACATCCACATCATTTTCCTTCCTCATGATGCCATCTATTTTGTGAAGTGCACCAGTGCCTTCTGCAGCAAAGCACCCCCACAACATGATGCAGCCACCCCCATGCTTCACAGTTGGGATGGTGTTCTTTGGCTTGCAAGCCTCACCCTTTTTCCTCCAAACATAATGATGGTCATTATGGCCAAACAGTTCAATTTTTGTTTCATCAGAGGACATTTCACCAAAAAGTAAGATCTTTGTCCCCATGTGCACTTGCAAACTGTAGTCAGGTGGTTTTGGAGCAGTGGCTTCTTCCTGGCTGAGCAGCCTTTCAGGTTATGTCGATATAGAACTCGTTTTACTGTGGATATAGATACTTGTCTACCTGTTTCCTCCAGCATCTTCACAAGGTCCTTTGCTGTTGTTCTGGGATTGATTTGCAGTTTTCACACCAAACTACGTTCATCTCTAGGAGACTGAATGCGTCTCCTTCCTGAGCGGGTGGCTACATGGTCCCATGGTGTTTATACTTGCATACTATTGTTTGTACAGATGAACGTGGTACCTTGAGGCATTTGGAAATTGCTCCCAAGGATGAACCAGACTTGTGGAGGTCCACAATTTTTTTCTGAGGTCTTGGCTGATTTCTTTTGATTTTCCCATGATGTCAAGCAAAGACGCACTGACTTTGAAGGTAGTCCTTAAAATACATCCACAGGTACACCTCCAATTGACTCCAACTAGCCAATTAGCCTATCAGAAGCTAATTGGCTAATTGCCTACAGGCTGGACATCATTTTCTGGAATTTTCCAAGCTGCTTAAAGGCACAGTTAACTTAGTGTATGACTCACTGGAATTGTAATATAGTCAATTAAAAGTGAAATAATCTGTCTGTAAACAATTGCTGGAAAAATAACTTGTGTCATACACAAAGTAAATGTCCTAAACGACTTGCCAAAACTATAGTTAACTAATATGAAATCTGTGGAATGGTTAAAAAATTCATTTTAATGACTTCAGCCTAAGTGTATGTAAACTTCTGACTTCAACTGTAACTCCATTTGGGCGGTATTGTTACAACCGTCTATGTTTTGGAATTTCCTCTGCACCAGAGCACTTTCAAAAGTGCATGACAAGGATCCTTGAGGGTCTGGAGGGTGTTCTGTGTCAGATGGATGATGTGCTCATCTGGGGGGCCACACAGTGTGAGCATGATGAGAGGCTGCGTAGGGCACTGTCACGACTCCTGGAGGCTGGGGTCACACTCAATGACAAGTGTGAGTTCTCCAAGAACAAAATCAAGTTCCTGGGACAGGTCATTGAGATGTGAGGAATGAGTGCAGACCCTGAAAAAGTGAGTGCATTGAAGGCCATGAAAGGACCATGTAATGACAGTGAAGTAAGATGCTCTCTGGGGATGATAAATCGTCTTGGTAAATTTCTGCCATATCTGGCAGAGAAAACACAGAGACTTGCTGAAGAAGTCCAACATGCGGGCATGGGGGTCACAACAGCAGGAAGCATTTAATAAAATTAAAATGGAACTGACTACACCCCCAGGGCTAGCACTATATGATCCAAACAGTGAAGCAAGTATCTGTTGATGCCTCTTTATTTGGACTAGGCACTGTTCTTCTCCAGATGCAAGCAGACAAAGAATGGAAACCTGTGGCGTATGCATCAAAAGCTCTCAGCAATATGGAACAGCAATACGTCACAATAGAGAAGGAGGCCCTGGCCTCCACATGGGCCTTTGAGAGGTTTGCAGAGTTTCTCATTGGGAAAAGTTTCCACATCAAGACTGATCATAAACCTCTGGTTCCTTTGCTGAGCTCAAAAAAAAAAAAACTCCCACCATGCAAACAGTGTCTTCGTATGTGACTAATGAGGTTCTCCTACATCATATCACATGTGGCAGATAAAAACATGCTGTCTAGAGCTCCCATAAGCATCACAAAGGAGGGGCTCCAGGAGGAAGACACCAACTTGTACGTTGACTCCGTTGAAACCTGCCAGCTACAGAAAAACTCAAAGAGATCCAAAAACACCAGGACAATGATGTCACACTCCAGCAGCTGAAGAGATACTGTGTGGAAGGATGGCCTGATAAATTCCCATTGTCAGAGTGTTTCAGCCATATCTTTCATTCTCTGGAGAGCTCACTGTACAAAATGGTATATTACTAAATGGCAGCAGAATAGTAGTTCCTGCATCACTCTGAACTGATATACTAAAAAAAACTGCACGAGGGACATCTTGGCATAACAAAATGCAAAGAGAGAGCTAAACAGTCAGTGTGGTGGCCAGTCCTCACCAAAGAACTGACAAAATGTGACACATGTGCACATGAGAGAATAAACCACAACGAAACAATGCTGTCTACGGAGTTCCCGACAAGGCCGTGGTCCAGTGTAGGAGCAGATCTGTTTCAGGAAGACAACAAGCAGTACTTGGTCACTGTCGATTTTTTTTCAAGGTATTTTGAAGTTGCCTAACTAACATTAACGACATCAGAGGCAGTGACTGAACACTTCAAGTCCATCTATGCATGCCACGGGATACCAGAGGTGGTGCGATCAGACAATGGACCCTAGTTTGTATCAGAGTGTTTCCGTACGTTTGCACAGACTGGTGCTTCAGCCATGTGACATCCAGTCCCCATTTTCCACAGAGCAACGGGGAGGCGGAGCGAGCTGTGAGGAAAATCAAAAGTCTTCTCAAGAATTCAAGTGATCTCTACCTTGCCCTTATGGCTTACCATGTTGCCCCACTGGCAAATGGATACAGCCCCGCTGAGCTCCTTATGGGGAGGAAAATTAGAACACCTGTTGCTCTCATTCCATCTCCAGCTTATTCCAGCTTAAATCAAAGTGTGCAGATATGGAAAGGATGAAAAAGAAAGAACTAACGTACAGACAAAAACAGCAACAAAATTACAACCAGAGACACACCAGAGGTGTGGATCAAAGACACACTTGAGAGGGGAACAGTTGTGTCTTCAGCAGGCACACCCAGAACTTACCTCATAGAGACACCCTTAAGCGCCTTGAGAAGAAACGGATTTCATCTCTCTTCAACTTCAGGAGCACTTGAAAAACCTACTAATCTATCGGAAATGTGAGAGACGATATCCTTCCAGGGTTAGAGTGCCTTCAGGGTACCTAAAAGACTTTGTCCGTAGTTAGAGATACCATGGGCAGACACTGAGCGAACAATGGGGCAGAATAATTCCCACACTCGGTTGAAGGTTTTGGGTAGTCCACCCCAACCTTCTAGTTCAGAAAAAAAAGAGTAATGTTCAAAGATTGTTTTGTATCCTGTTGATGTGTTAAAAAAGAGAAAAAAAATAAAACAATTAGTTTTTGTTAAAAGTTTACAACATTGTTCCTTGAATAACTGAATGTAACAGTTACCATATATTTTGAGAAAAGTGAACATGTTTTCATAATAGATTTATTATGCATCCCCATAAAAGAGAAACACACATAAAGTGACTGAGTTAACATATCGCTGGCTGTCATCTCATCTCCATATTAAAGGTTATCGTTGGACCAATCAAACAACAGAACAACTGCCTGCTCCAGTGAACAAGCCAGTACTCTCTTCTATCCCAACTAGACAAAAACTGTAATGCTGTAATCTTCTGCATATTTCATCATCTTATTTCTGTAATGTTGACAATGGTGTAAAGAACCCAAGTGCAAATTTATTCCAACGTGTATCCATAAAACCCTAACTACAAACATGAATTAAACATAAACATGAACTTGACATAACATAAACTTGGCTTGGCATAAACTAGACTTGACATGATCTAACAACCAAAGTTACATTCAGCAATCATCAATACCTGACACTAGACCATAGAAAACATGAGGGTTAAATACATGACATGGGAGAACACATGACAAAGATAACCAATAAACACAAAGAACTCTAAACAAGATAACAAGACAATCAACGATTGAAAACAAGACACATGAACATGGAGGGAAACATGAAATCACATGACAAGGGAACCACATGACATGAAACAGGAACTAGAATTTCAAAATAAAAGACATGAATAACATGAACCAACAAAATACACATGACATATCCCCCAACTAAGGGGTGGCTCCCAGTGCCCCAACACATGAACAAAACACATTAAACATGGCATAAACTGGGGGGGGGGTCTTGAAGCAAGACATGGTGTGGGGTATGACCTGACAGAGTCAATGGAAAGTGGGGCCCTGAGAGGCTCGAGGGGTGGAGCTGTGGAAGGCAGGGCCGTGAGAGACTTGAGGGGCAACACCAGGGAACTTGGTGCCTGGAGAGTAGCCAACGACTCAAAGGACCATGGTGGATCTGGATGTTTGAAGAACTGAGGTAGTGCCCAAGGCTCGGAGGACTGAGTTGGAGCTGGGGGATTGGAGGACAGAGGCGGAGCCAGGAGACTGACTGACCAAGGCAGAGCTGGAGGGATGAGGGACCCCGGAGAAGCCAATTGGCCGAAGGACCATGGTGGATCCGAAGGGACATAGAGCCAAGGTGTACCTGAAGGATCGGAGAACCAAGGCGGAGTCCAGGGCTCGGAGGGTCTAGGCGAATTCGGAGGGTAGGAAGTTCCCTTTGTCTGATCCTGAGGAAGCGTCCATAGGGTGGGTACAAGGGCGGGAACCATCTCCAGGTCCAATAGCTCAGATGTGGCTATGACATGACATGGAGCAGGCTCAGGCGTGGCTGTGACATGGCATGGAGCAGGCTCAGGCATGGCTGTGACGTGGTATGGAGCAGGCTGAGGCATTGCTGTGACATGGCATGGAGCAGGCTGAGGCGTTGCTGTGACATGGCATGGAGCAGGTTGAGGCGTTGCTGTAACATTCAACAACTAAAAATTCCTGAAAATGTAAATATCTTATTATTAATAATAATAATATCAGGGATGTTGAATGAATGAATGAATGTTACATTTATATAGCACTTTTCTGACACTACACTCAAACTGCTTTACACATTGAACAAGGGGACTCTCCTCAATCCACCTGGATGATGCGACGGCAGCCATAGTGTGCCAGTACGCTCACCACACACCAGCTATTAGTGGAGAGGATAGAGTAGAGTGATACAGCCAATTAATGGATGGGGATTATTAGGAAGCCATGATTGATAAGGGCCAATGGGGGAATTTGGCCAGAATACCGGGGATGTTGAGTCTGGACCAACATGGGCCACCTCAGTCAAAAAAGTCTGGACACTCCACTGACTGTCCCAAATGGAACAGTTTGGACATGACGTTTCAAACGCATGCAATTTGTTGCAGCTAGTTTTAACTGAACACAGTTAAACTTTCACCACTTGTTTTTCTGAATAATATCACGTGAAATGTTAAAAATGTGATAGCCTTTAAATGTGCATTACCCTAATGCCACCAGTATTGGTTTCTATGTAAGCACAGAGTGAGTGCAAATGTTTTTTACTGTTTTTTTTATTATTATGCATATTGTTAATTATTTTTTTCCCAAAAGAAAGCATAGTTTGTTGAAGTTAGCGTATCTTGAAAGATTCTTAGTAACGTTTGTGTTTAAAACAAAATATAAATTTCACCTACGTGTCATAAATGGTATTTTTAACTGACATTTTAATTTACGATTAATCCATTGTTTTTATAGGTTAGAGTCAGTGCCGGTCCTAGCCTTTTGGGGGGGCCAAAGCAAAAATTAATGTGGGGGCCCCCATCAGTATGTTCGTAACACTACTTATAAGTCTTTGGCAGTGTGTGGGCCCCATGGCAAATCGAAGGCCCTAAGCAACTTGCTTAGTTTGCCTATAGGGAGGACTTGTACTGGTTAGAGTCCTCGACTACAAAATTACTTGAAAATGCCCATACCTAGTTGCTATAGCAGTAAAACTCAGGCCACTAATTTTCAGCTAAACACACAAGTGTAATAAAATCTACAAATGGCTGTATTAAGGTAAAAGTTTCAAAAAGCTCAAGTAGAATTCTTTCTCATTCACAGGAATCACCCTTGCATAAACAACACTGTCACAAAGGGGTTGCATTTAATATGAAACTAC
The DNA here is from genome assembly GCF_019703515.2 of Myxocyprinus asiaticus. Classification (NCBI taxonomy): domain Eukaryota; kingdom Metazoa; phylum Chordata; class Actinopteri; order Cypriniformes; family Catostomidae; genus Myxocyprinus; species Myxocyprinus asiaticus. The sequence goes on along the minus strand of NC_059350.1, from coordinate 41,787,997 downwards.
TACTACTACTATGATCTACAATGGTGCTGACATGTGTCCTTCGCTGGGTAGCAGAATGCTTTCTTCACCAGGATATAAGGGCTGCAAGAGAGGTCTGATCTGTTCCCACACGTCTTCAGAGATCTACCTAAAAAATACAAACACACAAGAGAAATACTGTCAATGTCTCATACCACACATGTCTCCATGTCATATACCCGTTTACTTTTTATTTTATGTTGTTACTTTATGTTATTGTATTTTATGCTATAGCCATTAGAAAGGAGTTAAAGGAATTACCCATTTGTGTCTCATGTGAATCTTTGGAAGATTCGTTTTTCGTTTTCAGATGTCCCCAGATACACAACAGAAGAAAAAAAAAGGGGAAAAAAGAATGCCCAAATGGAGGGTTTGGCGTTTTAAAAACGTCAAGCACCCCCCTTGTGAAAAGCCTTTGCAATACTGCATTAATCCGGAAGATGTCAATGTATCTCCACTGATCAGGGATGATCCAGTTGTATGACCTTTCTTTGGTTTACAGCTCTCTTTGTAGCGTGTGTACGTTTGCGGAGGTCACTTAAGATCATACACGGAGGCAGATTGCTTCGATTCCAGCAATAACTGACCGACAAGAGGGCATTCATTATTTGACGCCAATCCGGTGAGTGACAAAATAGGCTATGCACATTTGCTACCATTGTTTCACATCTACGCTGCCGTGTTTTGTCGCTTCTCTTCATTTGTGCGGTTTTCACACATCGGTCCCGCGGAACCCTTGATACAGTTCTCCAAACTACGTCCAAGTAATGAATTATAATTACAAATCATGTAACCGTGCTGCTTGTCCTCCACTAGCTTGCGTGACGGTCTGTTAAAGAAATGTACTCTTGTACGGAGCTTATGTTAAATACTTTCAACTCCTATTTTCCATTTGTTGTTGATAAACATCATTTACACGTAACGATAACCAAGAAACAAAAGATATTCAAAAGAGAATGCTACAGATGAACTTTACAGTTATCCCCGATATAGACATTTTGAACGGTACATAGCCGAATAATATAGCTGATATTATACATATTTTATAACTGATAGTACATAATATAATACTGTATATAGTAATAATAGTAATAATAGCTATTAATACATAATATTATTGTGTTTTGCCTATTGGTTTAAAAAAAAAACATTACACTAATGAAATTTCCAGCATTTGTGGCATAAAGTTGATTACCACAAAAAATTATTTTGACTCGTCCCTCCTTTTCTTACAAAAAAAAAAAAAAACAAACAAACAAACAAAAAAAAGAAAAGCAAAAATCTGGGTTACATTGAGACACTTACAATGGAAGTCAATGGTGCCAATCCGTAAATGTTTAAATACTGTTTCAAAAGTATAGTCACAAGATGTAAACCATATGCTTGTGAACATGATTTTAGTGTGATAAAATCACTTGCTAACCTTTTCTGTGTAAAGTTATCTCCAATTTTAGAACTTATTTGCCATGGCAAACCTGCTATAAACCCTAAAACCCTAATGCGACCGTAAAGATGACAATTTAAAAAACTTTACAGCACAGATAATACAAAAGTTTTAACAGAATTACTGTAAGTGCTTTTATCAAATTATAAGCTTCACTTTTCTGCCTTTAAACCCTCCAAAAGTGGCTCCATTCACTTCCATTGTAAGTGCCTCACTGTGATTTTAGCTTTTTTTTTTTTTTTTAAGAAAAGGAGGGACGAGTCAAAATAATTTTTTGTCGTAATCAACATTATGCCATGACCCCATGATGTGACCCATAAACCAAAACTTTCGCTTTCCATATCTGCTCCAGCTGCCAAGTAAGATCTTCTTTTATGAAGGATGCAGAAAGCCACAGGTCAACTAGGCGTCAAACTGCAGGATAGTTGATGGATCTCAGGAATGAAGTTGAAATGAGTTAATAACCAATATCATGATCTAGCTCTGCAACACATCCATATGATAACCCCTTAGTAGAATCACTATGATGTATCACTACAGCTCTAATAATGGTGTTGCTGTAATTCCAAAGGAGCGCCAAGAACTTCTTCTCACACTGTTTGTGTTGATGAAGCTATTTTTGATCTGTGACTTTTAAGCATGACCCCAAACTAGAGGTTGAAAGCTGAAAGGGATAGAGGGATTGTTAGGGAACGCACTGATTTCATTACCATGATATTAGTACAGGATGTTCCTATTTGAACATTCTGTTGTGCATAGGTTAAAGGAATATTCAAATTAAGCTGTATCGAAAGGATTTGTGGCATCATATTGATTACCACAAAAGTTTTTCTTTTCTTTAAAAAAATCTGGATTACTGTGGAGCACCTAGAAAGGAAGTGAATGGGGCCAATTCATAAACATTAAAATACTCACTGTTTCAAAAGTATAGACACAAGACGTAAACATAATTTTAGTGTGATCAAATCACTTACTAACCTTTTCTGTGTAAAGTTATTTTACAGCTTTGTTGCCATGACAATGTAATGTCAACTAACCCTAAAACGACCATAAAAATGATGACTGAAGCAGGTTTACAGCTCAAATAAAACACAAGTGTTAACAAAATTAATGTAAGTGCTCTTATAAAATGATAAGCTTCACATTTCTGTCTTTAAACCCTCCAAAAATTGACCCATTCAGCTGCCTTAATGTAACTTTGATTTTTGTTTTGTTTTTAAAGAAAAGGAGGGACGAGTTGAAATTAATTTGTGTGGTAGTCAACATTATGCCATAAATGCAGTCGATTGAGTTTAACTTGTATTGAACCTGGTATATTTCGTTAAAGTTGGCCATTATTTCCATTCTGCAGACCAGTACACAAACCACATTAAATTTGAGGTATATTAGAAGAACAGTTTTGTCCTAAAATTTTGGATACTACGGAGCCCCATCCCTTATAAAAAAATTACCATATTCATGCCTGATGAAGACCTAACTGGTTGAAACGTTGCTTTGAAATTAAAGCTCCAAACTTTTATTATAACAGTGTGTGGAAATCTACACTATTTTTTTTACATTTGTGTGTTTTTTGTTTTGTTTTTGTTTTTGTTGTTTTTCTGCACTTTAGCCCAACTTGGGTTTTGGATGTGCACACCAATTTGACAGTTTTTTCTACCATATTCATGTACAATTGTACGCCAATGTACCTCAAACCTGGTTCCTACATACATGTATTTCCATGACTTTTCGTGATTACTAGATAAGAGTAAAAAAAAAAAAAAAAAAAACATTTCGTAGAGATTACTTTCACAAAGAACAATTTCTAGCCAATGAAAAATTTTAGAGCAAAGCAACTAGAAAAACATTTGCAGGTTTTCCATAATAATAATTTAAACAAAAGCACATGTACAAAAAAAACCAGGGCAGTGCCATAACATTTGGTACTTTTTTGTTAGAGATCAACCCTATAATTTAATAATATAGTTATTATGCTGACCATGGACTACTGTGTTAGGATGATTACCGTACATGTAATCCCATGCTGACAGACTTAGTGATGTCAAAAGTGGACTTCTATTGCTACAGGTTGTTGTGACAATACAAACCACTTACACTGTAACCTTACACAGCTTCCTGAATGCCATGCAATGCAAGCTAGAATCACTCATGATTAAATAATTACACCATGTGGAATTTCTTACAAGATGGGGTTTGTTAGTCAAGAGAGTATGCGCATTGTGTGCTCTTAGTAGGTTATGACATGCATAAAAGCACATGTGGTGAAATGGTTGCATTATGTACACTTTAACAACCACCTGACCTGTGAGTCCATATGGACTGACATATCAAACCTGTAATCTCAGTCTGTTAGAAGCAGTTTAACAGACACACACACACACACACACACACACACACACACACACACACACACACACACACACACAGCCAGTGGTGCATTGCTGTTGGAAACACTACTCGTACAATCTCACAGCATACACCTAAAACAAATCTGCCCAAGTCATGGAAGTTGTTGGTAAGATAAGCAAATGCTTATTCTTATTCTTGTTTTTTATTTTATTTTATTATTATTTTTAATGAAAACATTTGAATAATTGTTGGTTAAGTTAGTGTTTATTGTTTAGTATTCTGCTATGTCAGTTGAGTTTAACATGATAATATATTTTTTCTTAATGTATTTTGAGGACTTAGGGTGAACTCATTACGAGTGAGACTGTGGACAATTTGTAATGAAGTGAAAATTGTTAGATTTAAAACGGATCATTCAGATAACATATATTTGATTTAAAAAGAAACACAACAACATCCTATGGTACAGTGATGTTGTCAGATGGTAATAGCATGGTACTTTGATATAGCTATACCATGATCTGAACTAAATGATTATCATGTTCGTGTACCATGGTATTGTACACTGACATTGTACATTCACCTGGTGAAATGTATTATTTAGTCTATTTAACCATTGTAAGTGCTGATCTGAAAGCAGGTTGGCTTATCCCCTTTTCTCCCCAATTTTGGAATGCCCAAGTCCCACTACTTACTAGGTCCTCATGGTGGTGCAGTTACTCACCTCAATCCGGTTGGCGGAGGACAAGTCTCAGTTGCCTCTGCTTCTGAGACCGTCAATCCGCGCATCTTATCACGTGGCTTGCTGTGCATGACACCGCGGAGACTCACAGCATGTGGAGGCTCATGCTGCTCTCCGCAATCCACACACAACTTACCACATGCCCCATTGAGAGCGAGAACCACTTAATCGCAACCACAAGGAAGTTACCCCATTTGACTCTACCCTCCCTAGCAACCGGGACAATTTGGTTGCTTAGGAGACCTGGCTGGAATCACTCAGCACACCCTGGATTCGAATTCGCAACTCCAGGGGTGGTAGTCAGCGTCAATACTTGCTGAGCTACACAGGCCCCCTCGTGGCTTTTTCTCTTTAAGATAATTTATCAGGGATATTTCCAGATTCACCAGGCAATTAAATAATTTAGCAAAAGAAAGCAGCAAAAAATCCCTGTGATCTAAGCAGTGGAGAGGCCATTAGGTTTAAAGGTAATCAGTGAATGATGGGTTGATTAAGGCCAAGATGGTCTTACCAGGGACCTGTAGACACACAGACATCTGGTGTAACCATCCAGAACATTCTTTTGAATTGAAAGAAAGTCTGCACTTGTGAAATCGTATGCTACTGGGACCTTTAGATCAATGGAAGTATTACATGCATAAACGCATCTCAGCTCAGGCTGCGATGTGTCTTTAACTACCCCTGTCCAACCGGTGCTGCGTTGTGCTCTCAAGTGTAAATGGATTAACAGTATGGTTGCTTGCCCTATTTGAAGAGGACAGGACAGGATAGAATCAAGTGGAATTAAGCCTGAGTTTGCACAAATGCTCAGTGTAAAGGTGTGTTAACTCTGATAGCAATTTGCAGAGATAACACTACCAGAAGCCATTTTTTTATGAGAGCTGCCGATTGGAGTCGACATAAGTGAGCAGAGTTTAACTTCATAAAAATGAGCAGTGACATGATTTGGTGACTACCAATGGTAGGGAAAATATTAGAACTCACGTGATCTAACCTCCCAATCTAGTAGGATACTATTATTGAGTAAAGCTGCCTTTTCATTTGCTGCATCCAAATATCCATACTTCCATACTATAAAGTATGCCAAAACCAGTATGCCAATAGAGTAGCATGTCAGAAGAATCCACAGTATTCATAAAAGAGTAAGCGAGAAATACAAGGATGACCTGCTATTTCCGGTGAGATTCTAAAGTGCAGATCAACTAGATGTTCTACTATCCCATAATACCTTGGGATCTGAGGAAATGTGACATTCAAAACGCTGGATTTTAAAGAATGGCGGTGAACCGTGAGTCGGACAGCTCTTTTCAACTGTAAGTGATATACTGTATATACAAAGAAAGTTGTTACTTGTGCTTAAATTGTGCTTGTGTAACAACAAATATATATATATATATATATATATATATATATATATATATATATATTTGTTCACAGGCAATACCTACAACCCCAGAAGTACTCCTTGCTCCTTGAAACAACCACACCGTCTTTTTCCAGAGCAGCCTGTATTTCTCCTGAGGTTACCTGTGGGTTTTTCCTTGTATCCCGAACAATTCTTCTGGCAGTTGTGGCTGAAATCTTTCTTGGTCTACCTGACCTTGGCTTGGTATCAAGAGATCCCTGAATTTTCCACTTCTTAATAAGTGATTGAACAGTACTGACTGGCATTTTCAAGGCTTTTGATATCTTTTGATCTCCTTTTCCATCTTTATAAAGTTCCATTACCTTGTTACACAGGTCTTTTGACAGTTTTTTTCTGCTCCCCATGGCTCAGTATCTAGCCTGCTCAGTGCATCCACGTGAGAGCTAACAAACTCATTGACTATTATACACAGACACTAATGCAATTTAAAAAGCCACAGGTGTGGGAAATTAAACTTTAATTGCCATTTAAACCTGTGTGTGTTACCTCGTGTGTCTGTAACAAGGCCAAACATTAAAGAGTATGTAAACTTTTGATCAGGGCCATTTGGGTGATTTCTGTTATCATTATGATTTAAAAAGGAGCCAAACAACTATGTGATAATAAATGGCTTCATATGATCACTATCCTTAAATAAAAGGCAGTTTGTTTTGCATGATCAGTCACATTTTCCAAATCAATGCCAAAATTTCACAATTTCTGCCAGAGTATGCAAATTTTTGAGCACAACTGTATGTCCTGCATACCTAAAGAACATACTGTTGTACTGGCCGAGAAGTGCGTCCTTCGCCAAATATAGTACATCTCTGACAGTACGCGATTTCGGACAAAGGGACTATCTCCAACTTTTACTTACGACTGTCTCATTTCACCCCCTAGTTGCAGTCATAATTAATTTGCAATGGATTGTATTCATTGTAAAGGAGAAGGCACTCTTGAATCGCAATGTGATATCATATTATAATATAATAACAATATTAACAATTCAGCAAATAGGGAGTACAAATTAACTCAAAGGCTATATTCAGACTGTCAGTCCAAATCCGATTTTTTTATGTATCCGATTGGAATCCGATCTTCATGATTGACTGTCCGCACTGTGTATCGCAACTGATCAGATCTGATTTGAATGTCCCGTGGCTATCTGCATTTTGTGTCATATCTGCATTGGTTGATATAGCAATGACATTGCTTCAGTATGGAAAAAAAAAAAAAAACAACACAGAGGGGGAATGGAATAGGGATTTTAGCTTATTACATGCCAATGTGTAGGTGCAGCGCTGGACTACGCCTTATGAGCAGTGGCAGAGATGGAGGAGGCTGGGATGCCCTGCTTTCTTTCGTGCTACCATCTCCGCCAGTATCATAGTTCGAAACGGTGTGTGGTCCAGACAGAAAGATTCCATTAATAATATTCTCAACTAGACCTACACTCCACCACACAGTTTATTTCCGCCACCACAGCTAGCATGTTTCCTGTAGCAATGTGACACGTCTTTGCGTTGCGTGAAAAAGTGACATTTGGGAAAAGCCACATGAGTGGTCAGACTGAAACAGATTTCCAGACATGTGATATGAATAGGATTTTAAACCACATATGAATAAACCTTGAAACTGATTTGTAAAAATCATATTTCATGTGATTTTGTTTTTTTTTTTGTTTTTTTTGCCATTCAGACTTGCTAAATATAATTGGATTCCAATCGGATATTCACAAAAACAGTCCAATCTGCCGAAGTAGCACACGGTTAGAATAAAATTTAGGACAAAAAAAACATTTATTTCTTACTTCTCGCTCATATGTTTGAATACATCATATCTGGTTTGGCGGTCACATGCGGTCTAGTTGCATGAGTTGAAATAATTTAACATATCCGAAGCTCAAATCAGATCCAAAAATTCTGCATCCGCAGTGGAAATGAGTGACTTCCGGACTGTCGTCTGTCATATGCCATGAAAAGACAGCTTAAATGCTGCCTTGTTGTCACTGACTGTCTATGACCTCCAGATATGACTCCAGATATGGGGTCGCAATTCCCCCCACCCCCACCCAAATGGCAGTCATATTGAACTTACAATTTGTTTTTTGAAACTTTGTGCTCATTGTTTTGATTGAAATACATTACATCCAGTCAGATGGTCAGATGGCTCAGCAGTTAAGGCTCTGGGTTACTGATCAGAAGGTCAGGGGTTCAAGCCCCAGCACTGCCAAGATGCCACTGTTGGGCCCTTGAGCAAGGCCCTTGACCCTATCTGCTCCAGGGGTGCCATATCATGGCTGACCCTGCACTCTGACCCCAGCTTAGCTGGGATATGTGAAAAAAAAAAAAAGAATTTCACTGTATATGTGCAAATGTGTGATATATAATTATAATTATTATAATTTGTAAAAAAGGCTGTAATATTAATCTATGTGTGGATATGCCTGGTAGGATTTAAAAAATATCCTAATGTGACAGCAATTTTTTATTTTTTTATTGTTTTAGCATGTTCCATGAGCAGCAGCACTAGCAGTCTCTACAGTGCCCTGGTTAAGACCATCAGCAGCCCTTCTCTCCCTCACCCCTGTGAATCCAGATACAATCTGGATAACAACCTGGATCTGGATCAGGACCTGGTGGACCCTTTGGAGCTGTTGAGAGAATGTAGAGAGGTTCTGAGAAACCGGCCAGCCCGATTGCACAGGGCTTTTGTTCATACTGGGCATGAAAACTCTAGGCACACGGCAATCAGAGTAATGCAGTGGAATGTTCTAGCACAAGGTATAAACCTAACTCTGTATTCATCCTTATAACAAAAAAATCCTACATACTACTCATGTTTAAAGGAATAGTTCACCCTAAAATGAAAATTCTGTCATAATTTACTCATTATGTCATTCCAAACCAGTATGACTTTTGTGTTTTCTTACGCAAAACACAATATATATATATTTTTAATGAATATCCCAGTCCGTCAATTCAATACAATAGGGCGCAACAGTGCCTGCCCACTTCTGAAGTATTTTTTCCCATTATTTTTTTCCATAGAAATTTTAGAAAATCCTTCATAAAAAAAAGTTCTAAGCCAGGAATCAATCCAACCACCTCCGAGGTGAATCACAACATTACAAACTTTGATTTGAAGCAAAAAAATGTGCTTGAAAATCGGACAATAAGACAAAGGTACAAGGCTGTGTAACTTAACATCTTTCATAAAGGCATGAACTACAATACCATGAAGCATTGCGAGTGATGTAATCGAATTCAAAACGATGAAAAAATATAAAACAATTGATTTAATATTCATTATAAGTACAAAAACAATATATTTTAATTTTATTGCAGAATATTCAGATATGCAGTGCAATGTATTCAGACCCCTTCATTTTTTTTTACATTTTGTTATGTTGCAGCCTTATGCTAAAATACTTTCAATTATTTATTTTTTTCACATCAATCTACACTCTATACCCCATAATGACAAAGCAAAAAACTGATTTTTGATAACTTTGCAAATTTATCAAAAAGAAAAACCTGAAATATCACATTGGTATAAATATTCAGACCCTTAACTCAGTACTTAGTTGAAGTCTTTTTGGGTATGAGGCGACAAGCTTTGCACACCTGGATTTGGGGATTTTCTGCCATTCTTCTCTGTAGATCCTCTCAAGCTCTGTCAGGCTGGATAGGGACCGTCGGTGGACAGTCATTTTCAGGTCTCTCCAGAGATGTTCGATTGGGTTCAAGTCAGACTCTGGCTGGGGCCACTCAGTGACATTCACAGAGTTGTCCCTAAGCAACACTTGCGTTGTCTTTGCTGTGTGCTTAGGGTCATTGTCCTGTTGGAAGGTGAAACTTCGGCACAGTCTGAGGTCCTGAGCAAACTGGACCAGGTTTTCATTAAGGATATCTCTGTATTTTGCTGCATTCAGCTTTCCTTGAACCCAGACCAGTCCCCCAGTCCCTGCTGCTGAAGAACAACCTCACAGCATGATGCTACCACCACCATGCTTCACCATTAGGATGGTATTGTGCAGGTAATGAGTAGTGCCTGGTTTCCTCCAGACATGACGCTTGCAATTGAGGCCAGACAATTTAATTTTCGTTTTATCAGACCAGAGAATCTTGTTTCTCACAGTCTGAGAGTCCTTTAGGTGCTTTTTTGCTTTCTTTCACTGAGGCTTCCGTCTGGCCACTCTGCCATAAAGCTCAGATAGGTGGAGTGTTGCAGTGATGGTTGTCCTTCTGCAAGTTTCTCCCATCTCTACACATGATCTCTGGAGATCAACCAAAGTGACCATCTTGGTCACCTCTCTTACCAAGGCCCTTCTCCCCAGATTGCTCTGTTTGGCTGGGTGGCCAGCTCTAGGAAGAGTCCTGGTTGTTCCAAACATCTTTCATTATGGAGGCCACAGTTCTCTTGGGAGCCTTCAATGCAGCCAAAAAATTGTTGTAGCCTTCCTGAGATCTGTACCTCGACACAATCCTGTCTCTGTGCTCTGCAGTCAGTTCCTTTGACCTCATGGCTTGGTTTTTGCTGTGAAACCTTATATAGACAGGTGTGTGCCTTCCCAAATCATGTCCAATCAATTGAATTTGCCACAGGTGGACTCCAATCAAAGCGTAGAAACATCCCAAAGATGATTTAGAGAAATGGAATGCACCTGAGCTAAATTTCAAGTGTCATAGCAAAGGGTCTGAATACTTATGTCAATGTGATATTTCAGTTTTTTCTTTATAATAAATTTGCAAAATTATCAAAAATCAGTTATTTGCTTTGTCATTACGGGGTATGGAAATCATTTAAATATTACAAATAATTTAAAGCATTTTAGCATAAGACTGCAACATAACAAAACATTTAAAAATGAAGGGGTCTGAATACACTGTACTGTATATAAAAATATAGAAGTAGTTTGAGAGTGTAGGGAGACCGACTTGGTTGCTTCATTCACAGTGCCATGGTTTGTTTGCCGCAATTCTCTTGATTGTTGGATCTTTGCTCTTCAGCAAAATGGGTGGTGTAATTCTTAACCAGGAATTTCTGGTTAAGTTGAAATAACTCATCATGGACCGATGGCTTCAACAGGAGCATATACCATCAATTAACAATATCGGAGCTCACAGTAGGTCTGTCTTTACAGGTTTATAAGTTATCGTTAAATATCGATTAGTCTACAAAGAAAATAAATTGGATTTTTACTTGCAGAACAAGACTGTTACACTCTATTGCAGTTGATAGTGACTTCAAAGTGTCATAAAGTTAGTCCATACAGCTTGTGTGCTATATTTCAAGTCTTCTGAAAGCATACAATAGGTTTTGACAGTAACCCGAAATGTAAGTAATTTTCCAATGAAAATCTTGACTTCCATTGCGTGAGTGAAGCTCATTCACAATGGCACGCATTCACACAAGAACTTGCGTTGTTTTTGCCGTTAAACAACACAAGTTCTCAAGTGAACAATCAAGCCACTGTGAACAAGTACTCTCAGAAACGCACAACTGACCCTTTTGCATGGGCAAGCATCTAGTAGTTGTTTTATAAAGTTCTACATGTTCAGCATTGCTTTCAATTAGAATAAATTATGGAAATAAGAATCTGTAGTTTACATATAACCTTCTCCATCTCTTTGTCTCTTTGCAGCACTCGGTGAAGGCATGGACAGTTTTGTGCAGTGCCCCATGGATGCTCTGAACTGGGCTGAAAGAAAGTATTTGATACTGGAAGAGATCCTAATGTACAGACCTGACATCCTGTGCCTACAGGAAGTTGATCACTACTTTGACATGTTTCAGCCTGTTCTGGCTAGTTTGGGCTACCAGAGCAGCTTCTGCCCCAAACCATGGTCACTGTGTCTGGATGTCGAGAATAACAATGGCCCTGATGGCTGTGCTCTCTTCTTCAATGAAAAACGCTTCCAGTTAATAAACACAACGCACCTGCGACTGTCTGCCATGATGCTAAATACCAATCAGGTTGCAGTCATAACTACATTGCGTTGCCAAGCAACAGGACGGGCTTTCTGTGTTGCGGTAACGCATCTGAAGGCACGGAGTGGTTGGGAGGTTCTACGCAGTGCACAAGGTTCAGATCTGTTGCGGAACCTGCAAAACATTGCACAGAGAATAGAGACGGAAGAAAATGCAAATACTGACGTTCCTCTGGTAGTATGTGGCGATTTTAATGCTGAGCCTTCGGAGGATGTCTATAAAAATTTCGCAGCATCTAGTCTTGGGCTCGACAGTGCATACAAGCATCTGAGTACGGATGGAAAAACTGAGCCACCTTATACGACGTGGAAGATCCGTCCTAGTGGGGAGAGTTGCCACACACTGGATTATGTGTGGTATTCACATAGAGTGTTTAATGTCAATGCGGTTCTGGACTTTCCTACAGAAGAACAAATTGGACCAAACAGGCTGCCTTCCTATAACTACCCCTCTGATCACCTCTCGCTTGTCTGTGACATTAGCTTCATGGATCTACCGTTTGTTTCCCAATAATTGGAGGTTTACTGGTAATCTCGCAAGACATTTACCACAGGTTAAGACTTATGTTGGCACAAGATTTCTAAATACTTTTGTTTCATGAATATTTAATGATTAGGTCTGTATATCCTCAAAGGAATGTTCCGAGTGCAATAGATGTTACAGCATCTGTGGCCTGCTGTTGATTACCACAGAAAAACATTTTGAATCATCCCAAATATCACTTTTAAAGGAATGCACTTACAATAAAAGTCTATGGGTGAACATTCAAAAATACATACAGTTTCGAAAGTATAGCCACAAGACTGAAACATTATAGATGTTAACAAGAGACTGATGTGACAAAATTACTTCATGTGCAAAGTTATATCCAATTTTTTTCAACTCCTGTCATCACCATGTATAGCTGGTAAGCCTGGCAACTTTTGCATGTGCACAAACAGGAACAGTAGAATGGTAGTCTGCCACTAAAAGGACTTAAAAGGATTTATACAACTTTACAGCTCAAATAAAAACAATTGTACTGAAGCATTAATATACTATAATATATAAACTCAGCCAAAAGAGAAACGTCCCTTTCTTAGGACACTGTATTGTAAATAAAATTTTGTAAAAATCCAAATGACTTTACAGATCTTTATTGTAAAGGGTTTAAACAATGTTTTCCATGCTTGTTCAATGAACCATGAACAATTTATGAACATACACCTGTGGAATGGTCGTTAAGACACTAACAGCTTACAGTTAAGGTCACAGTTATGAAAACTTAGGACACTAAAGAGTCTACTGACTCTGAAAAACACCAAAAGAAAGGTGGCCAGGGCAATAAATTGTAATGTCCATACTGTGAGACGCCTAAGACTACAAGCAAACAGGAAGGACAGCTGATTGTCCTCGCAGTGGCAGACCACATGTAACAACACCTGCACAGGATCGGTACATCCGAATATCACACCTGCAGGACAGGTACAGGATGGCAACAACAACTGCCCGAGTTACACCAGGAACGCACAATCCCTCCATCAATGCTCAGACTGTCTGCAATAGGTGCCTATGGGCACAAACCCACCTTCGCTGGACCAGACAGGACTGGCAAAAAGTGCTTTTCACTGATGAGTCACGGTTTTGTCTCACCAGGGGTGATGGTCGGACTCGCGTTTATCGTCGAAGGAATGAGCGTTACACCGAGGCCTGTACTCTGGAGCGGGATCGATTTGGAGGTGGAGGGTCCATCATGGTCTGGGGCGGTGTGTCACCGCATCATCGGACTGAGCTTGTTGTCATTGCAGGCAATCTCAACACTGTGCATTACAGGGAAGACATCCTCCTCCCTCATGTAATACCCTTCCTGCAGGCTCATCCTGACATGACCCTCCAGCATGACAATGCCACCAGCCATACTGCTCGTTCTGTGCATGATTTCCTACAAGACAGGAATGTCAGTGTTCTGCCATGGCCAGTGAAGAGCCTGGATCTCAGTCCCATTGAGCACATCTGGGACCTGTTGGATCGGAGGGTGAGGGCAAGGGCCATTCCCCCCAGAAATGTCCGGGAACTTGCAAGTGCCTTAGTGGAAGAGTGGGGTAATATCTCATAGCAAGAACTGGCAAATAAGGTGCAGTCCATGAGGAGCAGATGCACTGCAGTTCTTGATGCAGCTGGAGGCCACACCAGATACTGACTGCTACTTTTGATTTTGACGACCCCCCCTTTGTTCAGGGATACATTATTCCATTTCTGTTAGTCACATGTCTGTGAAACTTGTTCAGTTTATGTCTTAGTTGTTGAATCTTTTTATGTTCATACAAACATACCAAGTCAAATTATTTTCTGGGGTTATGGAATGGCACATTTGACACATGTTGTGGTGGTGTGTTTACGGCAGTAAAAATTATAAATGTTTATTCCTAAAAATGACTCTTAAGAAAGTAATTCTCCAGTTGTTTCTTGTTGAAAATATCATGCCTGTATAAATAGAGTATTTTCAACGGTCTGTAATTAACAGAAATAAAAGTTCTTTTAAGAAGATGTCAGGTGCTTTAGTAAAAACAATGCCTGTCTGTCATTTTTCTTTTCTTTAAACAACAATGCATTAATAATTAATCTATAAATCATTTCCCATGTGCAAAATGCTCAAAATTATGTTATATCATGGCTAGTTTAACCAGAATCTAACTGATCAATTGCAGGTAAGTACCTGTCACTAGAGCTACTTGTTTTATATAGTCATCCATTATCCACTTCCTGAAGGCATAAACATATTATAATACAACTGAATGCAATCCCTAGCCCTACCTTATACATTACACTCATGTAGGCCTTCCTACAGCCCCATAGGTGCCCTGCTCTTAACAAACTTGATTACAATTTTCAACTGAACCCCAAGACCTTGAATAGGTGGTTCAGGTGTTGCAGGATTATGCACCCCTGCCATAGAGATTCTGCAAAACTGACATTTTATATGCTTTCAAGTACAATACACATTTTAAGAACTAGCCCACTATTCCAATGCATGTCCTCTTGGTCTATTATTTATTATTGAAAATATTATATACTGGAATTCCCAGATTAACCATCTAGTATAACAATTTTACTAAATAACTATTAGAGTACATGTAATCATTGAGATGATTTTGTGGCACTGTCTTACTGTTTAAGAAAACACACACACACACAAACAAAAAAAAGCATTCTTAGCAAGAATATCAACATTCGGATGTAGGTATAGATAGATCAATTTTGGCGCAAGAACACAGTGCCTCAAATATCAAGCCACACTACTCCCCAGTGGCAGTGTGTATTACTGTATGTCCAGCTAAGCAAGGAGCAAGCCATATGAGTGTGTCTTTCTTTAATAAGCACTGAATACAGACCAAAAGTCTGCATGGTGATATATATACATACAGGTGCATCTCAGTAAATTAGAATGTCGTGGAAAAGTTAATTTATTTCAGTAATTCAACTCAAATTGTGAAACTCGTATTAAATAAATTCAATGCACACAGACTGAAGTAGTTTAAGTCTTTGGTTCTTTTAATTGTGATGATTTTGGCTCACATTTAACAAAAACCCACCAATTCACTATCTCAAAAAATTAGAATACATCATAAGACCAATAAAAAAAACATTTTTAGTGAATTGTTGGCCTTCTGGAAAGTATGTTCATTTACTGTATATGTACTCAATACTTGGTAGGGGCTCCTTTTGCTTTAATTACTGCCTCAATTCGGCATGGCATGGAGGTGATCAGTTTGTGGCACTGCTGAGGTGGTATGGAAGCCCAGGTTTCTTTGACAGTGGCCTTCAGCTCATCTGCATTTTTTGGTCTCTTGTTTCTCATTTTCCTCTTGACAATACCCCATAGATTCTCTATGGGGTTCAGGTCTGGTGAGTTTGCTGGCCAGTCAAGCACACCAACACCATGGTCATTTAACCAACTTTTGGTGCTTTTGGCAGTGTGGACAGGTGCCAAATCCTGCTGGAAAATGAAATCAGCATCTTTAAAAAGCTGGTCAGCAGAAGGAAGCATGAAGTGCTCAAAAATGTCTTGGTAAACGGGTGCAGTGACTTTGGTTTTCAAAAACCACAATGGACCAACACCAGCAGATGACATTGCACCCCAAATCATCACAGACTGTGGAAACTTAACACTGGACTTCAAGCAACTTGGGCTATGAGCTTCTCCACCCTTCCTCCAGACTCTAGGATCTTGGTTTCCAAATGAAATACAAAACTTGCTCTCATCTGAAAAGAGGACTTTGGACCACTGGGCAACAGTCCAGTTCTTCTTCTCCTTAGCCCAGGTAAGACGCCTCTGACGTTGTCTGTGGTTCAGGAGTGGCTTAACAAGAGGAATACGACAACTGTAGCCAAATTCCTTGACACGTCTGTGTGTGGTGGCTCTTGATGCCTTGACCCCAGCCTCAGTCCATTCCTTGTGAAGTTCACCCAAATTCTTGAATCGATTTTGCTTGACAATCCTCATAAGGCTGCGGTTCTCTCGGTTGGTTGTGCATCTTTTTCTTCCACACTTTTTCCTTCCACTCAACTTTCTGTTAACATGCTTGGATACAGCACTCTGTGAACAGCCAGCTTCTTTGGCAATGAATGTTTGTGGCTTACCCTCCTTGTGAAGGGTGTCAATGATTGTCTTCTGGACAACTGTCAGATCAGCAGTCTTCCCCATGATTGTGTAGCCTAGTGAACCAAACTGAGAGACCATTTTGAAGGCTCAGGAAACCTTTGCAGGTGTTTTGAGTTGATTAGCTGATTGGCATGTCACCATATTCTAATTTGTTGAGATAGTGAATTGGTGGGTTTTTGTTAAATGTGAGCCAAAATCATCACAATTAAAAGAACCAAAGACTTAAACTACTTCAGTCTGTGTGCATTGAATTTATTTAATACACGAGTTTCACAATTTGAGTTGAATTACTGAAATAAATTAACTTTTCCACAACATTCTAATTTACTGAGATGCACCTGTACACATGCACTCACTTAGAACTTTATTAGGAACAATATGGTCCTAGTAAAGTGCCTGATGTGGTCTTCTGCTGTTGTATCCCATCCGCCTCAAGGTTTAACGTGTTGCGCATTCTGAGATGCTATTCTGCTCACTACAATTGTACAGAGTGGTTATCCGAGTTACCGTAGCCTTTCTGTCAGCTCGAAACAGTCTGCTATTCTCTCATCAACAAAGCGTTTCTGTCCTCAGAGCTGCCGCTCACAGTTTATATTTTTTTAGGCACCATTCTGAGTAAACTCTAGAGACTGTTGTGTGTGAAATTCCCAGGATATCAGCAGTTACAGGCACCAACAATCATGCCATGGTCAAAATCACTGAGATCACATTTTTTCCCCATTCTGATGGTTGATATAAACATTAACTGAAGCTCCTGACCGATATCTACATGATTTTATGCATTTCACTGCTGCCACACGATTGGCTGATTAGATCTTGCTCTTATGGAAAGAAACTGGTACTTTTATTCACCAAAGTGGCATTCAACTGATCACAATGTATAGTCAGTACATTAATAATGCAAAAAATTACTATTACAATTTGAAAAAAAAATTAAACTACTTCAAAGAGTTCTCATCAAAAAATCCTCCATGTGCAGCAATGACAGCTTTGCAGATCCTTGGCATTCTGGCTGTCAGTTTGTCCAGATACTCCGTTGACATTTCACCCCACGCTTCCTGTAGCACTTGCCATAGATGTGGCTGTCTTATCAGGCACTTCTCACGCACCTTACAGTCTAGCTGATCCCACAAAAGCTCAATGGGGTTAAGATCCATAACACTCTGTTCCAATTATCTGTTTCTTTGCCCACTCTAACATTTTTTTTTTCCTGTTGTCTTTTTCTTTGCAATTCTTCCCATAAGGCCTGCACCCCTGAGTCTTCTTTTTACTGTTGTACATGAAACTGGTATTGAGCGGGTAGAATTCAATGAAGCTGTAAGCTGAAGACATGTGAGGCATCTGTTTCTCAAACTAGAAACTCTGATGTACTTATCCTCTTGTTTAGCCTTCCACATCTCTTTCTGTCCTTGTTAGAGCCAGTTGTCCTTTGAAGACTGTAGTGTACACCTTCGTATGAAATCTTACGTTTTTTTGGCAATTTCAGGCATTGATTGATTGATGAGTTTCTAGAGAAAGCGGTTTCTTTTTTTGCCATTTTTGACCTAATATTGACCATAAGACATGCCAGTCTATTGCATACTGTGACAACTCAAAAACAAACACAAAGACAATGTTAAACTTCATTTAATGAACCAAACAGCTTTCAGCTGTGTTTTATACAAGGGCAAGTGATTTTCTAGTACCAAATTAGCAATTTAGCATGATTACTCAAGGATAAGGTGTTGGAGTGAGGGCTGCTGGAAATGGGGCCTGTCTAGATTTGATCAAAAATGACTTTTTCAAATAATGATGGTGCTGTTTTTTTTACATCAGTTGAATGCCACTTTGGTGAATTAAAGTACCAATTTCCTTCTGAAACAGCAAAATTATTCCAAACTTTTGGCCGCCAGTGTATATATATAAAAAAAACATTTGTGTTTTTAACAATTTGATTTGGTCTGATTGGGCTTTTAAAAATCTTGGCTCTCAGCAAGTTGTGGATTGTGACCAGCACTAATATCAACTGGCAGAGGGAATGTCTCATGATGTCATCTTTTAGTAGGTTAGGGCTTTGTAATAGACCTTCCTTTTGTTGCTTTGGTTTACATGATATACATATTATAAAAATCTAAGTGGGTAGACTCAAAAACTATGCCAGCATCCTGTGGAGATAACTTTTATTTATTGGACTTTTTGCCTTTAAAGGACAGTAGAGTGTAGACAGGAAAGTAGGCTCGACATGACCCGACAGGACCCAGGTTGGACTCAAACCTGGGTCCCCATAAGCAAATAGCTCTTATATGCCCCGAGCATCTGCACATTTTGTTAGTCTCCTGAGACTGAGACACAAACAGGCTTTCAAGATGTGAAAACTTAAGCATTATGTAGGGAAAAAAAAAAAACACCACCACAGCTCATTCGTGACAGTTTTTATATTGGAGTAAAATCTACTTGAGTACACGTTTAAACAAGAGTATAACAAAATAGAATATACTTAATGTTGAATATACAAACTAGATTATTTTGAAGACAAACATGTTCTCCCTATTTAAAGACTAATAAAAAGCGAATCGCAAAAGAAAACAAATCGCAAGAAAAGTTTGTATTTGCAATGAGGATTGACCTTTTTCTTAAACTGTACTTCTGTGACAACAAATTGGTATTATTCAAGATGTCCAGTCTCATATAGTGGACATGGACTTGATTACACCATTGACCCAAATTGTACGGTCTGCATTTCTTTCATCTATCCAGGATTTGATAATAGAAGTTTGGTTGCCAACAATACTGTGCTTGGTACAAGGTGTGGAAAAAAAAAAAAAAAACATGAGCTTAACACAAAAGCTTAATAAGTTTGACTTAGAAAAAGAAAAACAACAAGAACAAAAATTAAACTGTTCTAAGGCTGCATTGTTTATACATTCAGTAAACTGTATAATTCATATATACAAAAGTCATTTTTTCTTCTCTTAGTAGAGGCAGAGGGAAAATCAATTTTGAATTTCCTGTAAAACAGCCACACAGGCAGAAGCGTGCGCTGATCGTCAAAAGAAATTGCTGGTTTTCCCTTGCAATTGTAACATAAAATAAAAAAAACTCTATACAATTATAAAAAGTTGAATTTATCCTCCCTCAAAAGTTCACATTTGCTTTTCAACTCCACTACTTCTCGACTACTCACTCTTTAGTATTGTTAAACACTTGTTAGTGTCAGTTGATTTAAAAATAATTAAAAAAAATACACAGAGAATGTACATTGTAGTGTTCTTTACATTGGTCCCCTTAACAACTTGTAATTGAAATGATGGATATCCAGTAATTGTTTGATGTGTATGCAGATTTTATCCACATGATGTAAGAATTGTGGCACTGATACAGGCTGAGTCTATGCCACATTGCGTTTTGTGTCTTTGCGTGATGGTGTCAAATATGAAACCACATTTGAACTCAAACTGTACAAGTCAATAGAAATCTTCAATATGGTCATGTTGCCAAAAATGAGTTAAAAATACTATTGAATAGTATCTGAGGATGGTAGATGTCTGTGTGTGTACATTTATTATTGGTTATGACTGACAAAACTGCTTTACTCTTCAGCTCTCCGCTGCTTCCGACTGTGGTTTTGAACCCTCCTCTACCACCTCTATTACTTCCTGTATTGGATTTTCCTGCTCAGGTCTCAACTGGACCATGATCACTTGTTCTGAAGTACTGTCTGGTTTTGATTCAGAGTTTTGGACAGTGCTCTGTTGAATCTGGAACTGAACTGGGACCTGTCTCTGAACAGAAACTGGAACTGACACTGGATTCTGGGCAGAAACTGAAGCAGGTACCGTGACCTGCGTTGGACTCTGGATTGAAACTGGATTGGACGCAGTTTGAACAGAGACTGGGAGTTGCGCTTGCGTCTGCATTGAAATCGGGACCTGCGTTTTCGCCTGAGCTGGACTCTGCTGGGCTGGCACTGCCAGCCGCACCACCTGCGTTCCTGGCGCCACAGACATGGGTGTGATGGCCCGGACGGCAAGGGGAGCGCCCAACAGATTGATGCCCGTAGGGGTGCCAGGTTTGGCATGTAGCTGGCACTGCGCAAGATGGGTAGCAGGGATAGTGATTATCTTGGCGAGCTGGACTGTGATCTTATCACCGTTCTCTGCTGTGGCAGGCACCATCGTTGGCATGGTCTGGATCAAGACTTTGGGTGCATTTGCACCAGGTCCTGTGCCAGTGTTTGTGGGCGCTGTGGTGAAAAGCGAAGGGTTTGCAGACTGCACAGCCACCGTGGAGATCTTCTGACCCAAGGAGTTCGTCATGACAACCGGCACTTGCATAGCAACCCGCACAGTCCTGTGCACATTGACAACATGTTTTTTAGAAACATTATCTTTAAACACAACCACATTTAATTCTAAAAATAAACTAAACTAATTTATCTATTATTTTAATCTACTTGCATCCAATAAATTAAATTCTTTAATCCACTCTGGTTACCTGGGAGCACTGGCATTAGAGATGATGGTGGCATGGGACGGCTGTGATGAATCTGTTGTCGTGGAGATCGTTACAATGCGTTGAACAGGAGTTGCCATGAGCGGAGCTTTAGCTTTTGGTGAGCCCGGGTGGACCACAGTCCTACTGCCCCCTCTCAAGATGGCAGGGGTTTTGGAGAAGTCAGCCGTCAACAGAGATTCAGAAGGAGGAGGGACACGCTCGTAGGTATTCTCTCCGCTCAGGTCATCACCAGGGTCGCACTTATCATCATCAATGATGATAATGTCTTTAGGCATTTCCTTAAACTGGTACACCAACCTCTGACCTTCTACTTTGGCCAAGATACCTCTCTGATAGTAATACCTGAGAAAGAAACATGCATTAAATACAATTTTAAATATGGACAGTTCTAGTCCTGGATGCTGATTGGTCAATACAGTGTTTCAGCCATGTTAACATGATTTAGTAACAGTTTAAGGCAAAACACCTGTTCACCTTGCACCAGAGGTCAACTACCCTTAGCAATCCACATTTACATCTTTAAGTCAAAAGATGGCACTTAAATTTGTGACCTTCATTTTTGTATTATGTAGTAACTGTTTCATAGAAGCAATAAGGTGCTTGAGGCTGTTCTATATTGTGTATATAGTCACAGCTGAAGGGGTTACAGGTACTCTGCTGCATGTTGTGCACAATAACGCCCTTCAGCCATGACTATATTCACAATATAGCACAACCTTATTGCTTGCTTATTTATTGCCTCCAAAAAAAATCAATACAGTTGAAGTGTCTAAGTTTAGAAGAAGAAAAAGTGCTCTCTCACTGCACTTACAATAAAAGTATGTAATTTCTTGAATTGCAAAAATACAGTTTTCTTAATTCCCCCCCACCAACTGGTAAAACAAAGAGACAGTCCTGCCCCCAACTCACGCCACTGGTTGAGTCAGTGTTATTGTGTTTGTATAGACTGGTCGCTCAAAACAAACGGGAGGAATTTTCATAGTGCTACAGAGACAGTGCTTACAGTTTTCAAGAAAATTAACCTATGAATGGCTGTACTTATACAGTCTCTGCATATTAAGCTTGAATAGAAGAAAGTATTTTAACACAAAAAAAGTTACATACTTTAGCTTTAACATAAACATAGTAAATTCAAAGGCGTCTCTCTCTCACCTGAGCGCTCTGCCCATGGTTTCATAGTTCATGTCTGGTTTGTTCTTGTGTTTTCCCCAGAGTTTTGACACAGCTTTAGAGTCCACCAGTTTAAAGATTCCCTTCTCTCTCTGTGTCCACTTAATATATCTGGGACAGGTGTTCTTATCCTGCAGCAGGTCCAACAGGAACTCCCACAGGTATGTACTTCCTGTAAGAAAACAGCACAGGCATAACATTAGGCAAAATCAAAGTAATACATGCTAAATAATGGTGCATAGTTACTGTAATTGAGTTTCCAAGTTGTAAAAACAAATCATGTCTTTGACAAACTGGTAATTCAATTTTATGAAAGCTCCATATTCTCACTTGAGAGTTGTGAGATCATTAAAAAATAAAAATAAAACCAAAATGACAGCAGTTTCAAGAGTTAAAGCTTGTCAGGGTGCTAAGCGTTACCATTTAACATATAATTTTAAAACAGCCAATGTTACCTTATGTGCCTAGTTCAATAATTTGCAAAAGAATCATTATTAATTCACCTATATGGTATCAACAAGACTGCACATAGATCCATTTTGGCAATATGACTTAACAGTAATTCCCATGAGACATGAACACAGCATAAGGGTCAATATATGTTAAAAGATCTTAACGCTGACAGCAGATGTTAAAACTTTCTTAAAAAACCTTCACATGTATTGAATAAACATATCAGATATACACAGCAGTGAACGTGTAGGGCATACCTTTCCCTTCTCTAGACTTTTTCTTGATGCCTAGATCAGGAGATCCATTTGAAATGTGATGGGGTTTGGGTTTCCGCCCAGCTGAAAGGATGAAACCAAAAAATAATTAACTGAAGTTGTAGACCAGTTACAATAAATCTATGAATACATCTATGACATGTTCTCACATTTTCTTCTCTTGGTGGGTTCTGTCTCCATCACCTCAGGTTCCTGTATAACTGTAACCATCTCCATAGGCTCTGAATCCTCTGTGCTGACCTCCACCACCGTCTCTGTCAGCACGTCAGGTCGCATGGCAGCGTGCAAGAACTCAGAGGTGTTGACACACGGAGGCACAAACACTTCTACACACCAGAAACAGACACATACAAATCATTTTAGAAAAGTCAGTTTTCAGTCTCAAAGTTAGATGTTGAATGGTCTTGTTTTATGACGTTAAAGCTGTAAATGGAGGAAGAGAAAGCAGTGCTCACCTGGGCTCCAGTCTCCACGTAAACTGGAGGGAGAGTCCATGTGTAGAAGAGCTTCAGCAGCCTCAATGGTTTTATCTGAACACTGCACATTAGAGCCATGAACTGAAGCTTCCACTACAATTGAGAAAACACACAAACTGTGTTAATATTTTTGTGAACTCTTTTTAGAAACCTTTCGGTTGCATATTATCAATCAAAATTGTATCATTAGCCTTCTGCATCATAATTTAACAGAATTAAAAGTGTTATGATTTTTTTTTTATTTTATAAAGAGACACTTACAACATGCATTTCAATAAAACATACTGGTAACATTTGTAAATTGTGACAAAAAGCTTTATTACACGCCTCAGTCTAATGGTGTCTAACTCATTTAAATCAATGAAACCATTTAACATGCAAGGTATGTTGATGTATAATTAAATGCCACATTCAATGTAGACTGAAGGTACAAAAGCATTCTCAAATGTAATGTTTTTACCCTGCACAACCAACAGAGGATGCTATAGGGTAAAAAAACTTCAGCATCCGTGGCTACCCAAAAAGCATTATATCTTGGGCAATTAGACTAATTTTTTAGTCTAGTACTCCACACACACACACACACACACACACACACACACACACACACACACACACACAACAAGGTCAACATTAAACCTTTGAACCTGTTTTTCTTATGAAAAGAAATTAACATCTAGATCCACAAATGACAATAAGAATGACAGAATTTAAATTTTTGTGTTCCTTTAACAACAACTTACAAGACTGTAATGGCAAGATTGAGGTGAGAGAAGTGTTTTTATTGTTGCCCACCACAGGCAAAGGCACAAAGGAAAGTCAAATTGCAATATTCAAGTAGTGAGTTTACTAGTCAAATATTTAAAGCTGAACGAGTACTCGATTAATCGTGCACATCCCCAATCTAAATTGAACAGGTTGAATCTAGGGATGTTAATGATTAATAGAAAATAGATTATTTGTCGTTAACAATTTGATCGATTAAGCTTATCGATAGTCGATGAATTCATTTCTGGACAAATGTGTTCAGTAATCATGACAGCAGACATAGTTAAGGCTGTCTATACAGTCACCAGCTTCTAGAGGGCGCTTGGCACTGCATGTCATGTCTTCTCCGGTTCAAGGAAGAAGAGCCAAAAGACGCACAGATCAGAGATGAATCGGGCTCAATGTAAACAGTGTTGGAGTGTTTCTCTATAAATTAACATTTGTTTTCTGCACACACCATGATAGTGTGTTAAAGCACAACATGACAACAAGCACGGTTGATCTCCTTGTTTCAACCCAACCTACAATTACGCCAGCGATCGCCGCGAAGGCACATTCAGCTGACATCTCACCATCACCGGAGAAGCGGTATGTTATGTACCGTATTTACACGCCGTTTTATTATTTCACTTAATTTCCATAAAAAAATCCAAAAGGTCCAAAATATCCCACGATCCACAATGTGAAGTTTTAATAAACTCAGTTATATATCTTCAGTTATTTTTAACAGTAACTCAATAATAGTAATTAAACAATTCACAAATTTGTACTAAACATAGCCTAAATGTATTAAAATACACTGAAGAATATTTTAAGAAACTGCCAATACTTGCATTTTTTAAGGTTATTTATTTATATTATATAAACAGTAAGCTACAAGCACATATTATTTGGAGTCCCCCACGTGCGATATTAATGTTAACAATTAATCGATTGTTAATCAACAATCGATTATGAAAATGTCTGAAATTTGACGTCCCTAGTTGAATCCCACAGAGTGAAGAACGTGTTTTAGCATGGGTGACGAGAAGAATTGCGCATTAAAAGTGTAGTGATAGCTGTTTACTAAATCAAAAGGAAGCTCACAGAAAAATTGTATATTAAAAATGAATAAATAGGCTGCCAAAGAGAGAGACTTTTTTAAATAACTGCCTTTAGGCTTGTTTGTTGACATCCGCCATGTGTGATTGTCATTTTCATATTGTACTTACGAGTTCTACACTTCTCATTCATAAACAAGCTACCTGACAGCTGACATATTCAACCCCCAACAGGCAGTATTGACAGCAGAAGCCCTCCGAGAATGAGTCTCTTTACACAGACCTCCTGTGAATTAATGGGCCTCTCAAAATAACCAGCATAAACAAATGTGAAAGCACAACAGTATTATTCAAATGTTGCAAATGCACATTTGAGAAGCAGAGAATGTGATTCCCAACAGAGGAAGGTGTTAATTATTCTCTCGCAGAACTATTCAGGATAGGAGGTGATGCCACCGAATGTGCATTTATAAGTTCATTTACCGATGCGTAGCTTGCATAACTCCATAACGGCTCTCTGCAAGAAAAAGTGTCTCACATGAAGCGGTGTGGTACTGAAGATGTCACTGAGCACAGTAACCACCCCACCTGACTCGATCTGAATCAATGGTAGTAGCCTTGTTATTATGGATCTGGGCTCTTATGTTCAAGTTGCAACCCATGAACTGCTGAGATCCTGCATTTGCAAATTGTCAAGAAACTTCATGGAGGTTCTTATTCAGCAACAGGTGCTGAGGGACTGATCTCAGACAAGCGATTCAAGCATATAGGCAGATCATCCTCCTCGCTCCAGCCCTGTCTGTTTGAAGAACATACACAGCCACTAGCACCTGTGCCGGTCTATCCAAGCTGTCAATGCACTTCTATTACAACCTGACCCTGCCCATGTTTGGGTAAGTGTGTCCATTGCTGCACACAGGGGCTATCTTTAGGCAGTGGCAGTCATAAACACATACACATGGTGTCCTCTAGAATGGGTGACCCGGCCTGCATTTTGCTCCTGTATTATTAGAGATCTGCCCTTGGATTCAGGATACAAATCTGAAGCCTATATCTAAAAATGCAATGGTTTGGCATACAGACAAGACTGAAAAGGCAAAAAAGTCACCATATGTTTCCTCTCAACCATCCAAAAAATGAGAATGTTTTAAAACAAGCACTACTGCTTAAGGAATTAATTGTGTGTTTAAGCATTTCCCATTATTATGTCTCTTAAGTCTTACAAATCTTGTAAATACAGTTAAGGGACCTGCTAAGATTTGAATAAACTTCTTGAGACCCATGAATTTTTATATCGTATATTTAGTTTAGTAATATCAAATCTTACAAATAAAAAAAAAGTCTAAACTGAAGCCAAAACCTAAAAACTAAAATAAGCAGACTACGCAACGTATATATAAACTATGAATAATTGTGTTCTTGAATGTAAAAAAATTTAAAAACTACAGCAAGTGTTAAATGGCTGAACCAATCACGGTCTTATTCACTCAAATAATATTTTTTAACAATAACTCAGCAAAATCGTTTTCAGTTCACACGGGAGATTGAATACGGTGGTACTATTTGCTCTCACTAAAATAGCGGTCCAGAGAAAAGTAGTGCTGTCCCTCTTCACTTCCGTGTTTACAGTCGTCAGTGATTTCCCTCCAGTTCTTTCTGAAGACGCTCTCAGAGCTTCCTGCCACTCAATCACCGCCCCGAATCCGATTGGCCGCCCGTCTTATCAACGCCCCAAGAATCGAACAAGTCTATTGGCCTGGTGTAAGATTTCGAACAGAGCGCGAATCCTATTGGACGACAACTGCTGTCACTCAAAGTTCAGACCGCCTTGTGGAATAACAATGCTTCCGCCATCAAATTAGCCATAAAATCTATACATTCTCCATGAAACAGTCAAAATCTCGACTCGACACTTATACAGCAAAGTCCCTTCAATGACAAATAATGTCATGTCTAAAGCAAGAATTAAGCATCGTATGTTGCTCACAGATGTGAGAAAAGCACGCTAAAATGTGAGTGTGAAAGAAGAGCGACCACGCTTAGATAACGGGACATCTGCGACATACAAACATTATTTTATTACTCAAACTCGGTGCTTTTGCCATCCTGCTTAACGCCGTACAAGAATCAATGCGTAGTTTCAATGTACAATAAGTTTTTTGCTCCGCGTGTATTTTTATTTCTCCAAAATATACCACATTTCCTTTGAGAACGAGACATCAAACTAAACCTTTCCAAACGCAAAGCTCACAGACATAATTTTTATTAAGGAACACAGCGCACTAATATATAAACTACATTTCACGTATTAGTAAGTCGTATTAAGAAGATAAAAAAATAAATAAAACTCAGTGCCCTTCCGACTTCAGACAGCGTGGCAAAGACGTAGGAAAGACAACATCTCTCCCACTTCCTGGTTTCAGAGCAGCGCACCACCTCCAGAGAAACCCGTTATTTTAACACACACCACAATTACTACGCCTTCAGCGCCGTGCAAACTCAACGCTGTGCACGCCGAGCACAAATAACGCAACATGCACACTTCAACGCTACTTTTCCACTCTCTTAGAAAGCAGATAAGAAAATTAGGCAACGCCATGCAGGTTGCCAACCAAGGTGATCACTTCCTGAAATGCCCTCCATTACTTTGCAGTACAACTTCACGGATATTAACGCTGCGACGCGAGCAGTGCTCCGTTACGCCCAAAACAAGCCCGCACTGACGTGGTTAAAAACGCGGTTTTATATTTTTACCTGCTCGGATAAGTAAATCAAGCTGGTTAGCGGATCCCTCATGCAGCGACGTCGCCATGTTTCATCCAGAGGTGCAGATTCACATTGACTCGCACTAAACGCGTTTAGAGACGCACGACTCGCAGATCACTCCGCCTCCACAGGAAATCTCCACAAATTCAGCAGCACGCCACGAGCGCGCACAGATCCTTCCGCGCCAAACACAGGAAATCCTCCGCGCTCAACGCGCTACGTACAATTTACGTCATGAACAAACGAGAGATTCCCCTCAACCAATTAATTCCTTTCCAAAATAAATAAATAAATACATATTTGATCGCCTTTTCATCTTATGAACATCCAATGTAGAGTTTAAGCAATTACAAAATTAAACAAACGTGTTCTCCACATAGGTAAAACGGCATCTGATACTTAGTGAATTAAATAAGGGAAACTAATGGTTGTAAACACAAGCCAATAAGCCACTTTAATTTACCGTTTCGTTTTTTCCCCACATTCTCGTGTTTGCAGGGTATTTTACACATAATTCTTATCTAGATTTGATAAGTTGGAATCTGTAGAGCCATCTGTAGAAATCTCACCCTGTTGCATTTTAATCATTTTTAAATGAAAATACCAGAAATATTTCAGGACTAATAATTTGGTAGACTATGAATTATCTTTCAAATTAACATTCTGTGCTATACTTCATAAAATGTCCACAAGAGAGCAGTGGAGACTCACTACCAGACAGGGCCTTTGGACAAATTCTCTACATGTGTTCCAAACTATAAATTCATCATAAACTCCCATCTTTAGTCTCCATAACAAGATTATTATAATTTGTTTTATTTATTTTTTTAAGAAAATAATGTAACTAAGTTGAGAGACATTAATTACTAGTTACTGGAACCAGTTCAAGAAAAGCTATTCTTGTGCCATATCATTGATTTTCTGAAACAACTGTGAATACCAGGTTGCCCTGTCTCCAGGCAGCCCAAAAATCAGTAAACATATCAGGGATGATGTTCCAAATATTCTGTGCGCACCAAAATTAACAGAATACAAAACCACTGACATAGACATAAAAGAGAAAGAAAAAAAAGCATTGTTAAATCGTAATGCTAAAATCTTGTGCATAACTATCCACCCAAACTACTTCGGCTTATGCGATTAAGTTGCACAGAAAAGTAAAATCCTAATCTTGGAAATACAGTTCCATCAAGACAATGCATGACATTCCTGTGAGCTAAGGTTCATCTGCATGGCATACATTTCCAGCACCACCAGCAAGATATTTTAATATGTTAAGAGTATGTGTCAATTCAAAGCATTCTTTGAACATTTTTACATTCACCAATGGAATAGGGATTTTGCTGAAGTTAACAAACCCAAGTGCTTTAGAGCAAACTGAGGGCCAGATTAACGGTATTGGTGTTTTCAAACATTAAATGTTTTGTATAGCTAATCAATGTGTGCATTATAAAAATGACTGTGATTGTTTATAATGGCATATGAGGTGGTGACTGCTTGTGTTGTATGAGCAAGACTGAGTATTTATGTGTACTCTCTATACATTAAAAGGTGAAATCTGGATTTTTTATGTTAAAATACTTTCTTAATATGCAAAGACAACTAAATGTAAGCCATTGGTAGGTCGATTCCCTTGAAAGGTGTAAACACTGAGGTGTAAGGCTGTCAAATTAAATTTCGAAATTTAAATATTCATCAAATTTAAGATGAAAACGTACATTTGAATGCTAAAATGAGCATTTGAAATTTGAATGTGTGCCAAGCACTGATGATGACTTGCGGAGATTTCAGACTGATTGCATTCTTGGGCCAAAACAAAAAGAAGTTAATGCAACGAATAAAACAACGCAGCATCCAAAAAAAAATGCATCACTCTTGCACGAGATGCTGGAAAAACAGCGAGACACTGCCCAGCAGTCAAAGATGTCCGTCTAGCGCACGCTTACATACGCGTTCAGAGTGAATGCACCCTCGAGGTCTTCGCCGGTTGTGTCTTGGCTATGCCTTGGGTTGCTCTTATGAGTGTCTCGCTGCATAAGCATTAGGTATGTACATACACTGGCAGCCAAAAGTTTGGAATAATATACAGATTTTGCACTTATGGAAAGAAATTGGTACTTTTATTCACCAAAATGGCATTCAACTGATTACACTGTATAGTCAGGACATTAATAATGTGAAAAATTACTATTACAATTTGAAAAAATGTTCAGAACTTCTTAAACCACTTCAAAGAGTTCTCATCAAATAATCCTCCACGTGCAGCAATGACAGCTTTGCAGATCCTTGATATTCTAGCTGTCAGTTTGTCCAGATACTCAGGTGACATTTCACCCCACGCTTCCTGTAACACTTGCCATAGATGTGGCTGTCTTGTCGGGCACTTCTCACACGCCTTACAGTCTAGCTGATCCCACAAAAGCTCAATGGGGTTAAGACCCATAACACTTTTTTTCCAATTATCTGTTGTCCAATGTCTGTTACTTTGCCCACTCTAACCTTTTCTTTTTGTTTTTCTGTTTCAAAAGTGGCTTTTTCTTTGCAATTCTTCCCATAAGGCCTGCACCCCTGAGTCTTCTCTTACCGTTGTACATGAAACTGGTGTTGAGTGGGTAGAATTCAATGAAGCTGTTATCTGAGGACATGTGAGGCGTCTACCTCTCAAACTAGAGACTCTGATGTACTTATCCCCTTGTTTAGTTGTATCTGGGCCTTCCACATCTCTTTCTGTCCTTGTTACAGCCAGATGTCCTTTGTCTTTGAAGACTGTAGTGTACACCTTTGTATGAAATCTTCTGTTTTTTTTTTTTTTGGCAATTTCAAGCATTGTATAGCCTTCAATCCTCAAAACAATGATTGATTGATGAGTTTCTAGAGAAAGCTGTTTCTTTTTTGCCATTTTTGACCTAATATTGACCTTAAGACATGCCAGTCTATTGCATACTGTGGCATCTCAAAAACAAACACAAAGACAATGTTAAGCTTCATTTAATGAACCAAATAGCTTTCAACTGGTTTGCTATAATAGCAAGTGATTTTCTAGTACCAAATTAGCAATTTAGCATGATTACTCAAGGATAAGGTGTTGGAGTGATGGCTGCTGGAAATGGGGCCTGTCTAGATTTGATCAAAAATGACTTTTTTCAAATAGTGATGGACATCAGCAATGTCCTGACTATACTGTGTGATCAGTTGAATGCCACTTTGGTGAATTAAAGTACCAATTTCCTTCTGAAACAGCAAAATCTGTACATAATTCCAAACTTTTGGCCGCCAGTGTACAAATGTTTTTAATGAAAACACTACCAGTCCAGTACCAGTATGAAGCTAGAGTCCGTGGTAGTACTCATTAGCCTATACCGGTGCCATAGTATGGCTAATGTGTAACTCTATGTTAACATAGAACCTAATTAAAGAATCTATTAAAGCATTTCTCTTCTCATTTTACTTTAAACATAAGATTTGTGAATATGAACTGTCTAAATCTTTTTACTTTATTATTTTACGCACTTTTGTTAACAGCCAGATATGCTCTTTACAATAAACAATGGCTATGACATGTTTCTTACTGGTTAATATTGATTAATTGAACCCTCATGGACGTAGGAGACAATGTCAATTTAAAAATCAAATGTCTTGTACATTTGACCCCCTACCTGAAATAATGTCTTTAAACTTCGCATTTAATCCACATTTTGATAATATTTCAGTGAAAAATTCTTGTTTAGCTTCTTAGACCTGATGACAGCCCTACTGAGGTGCGATCAAAACATTGCTCTGTTTTTATTAAAATAATTTTTATCAGTCCAACATAGCAACAATAGCCGCTTTTCCAAAATCAGGCAGAGCGGTTCCTGTTGCGAGAATGTGCCATTCCATGCTGGTCCGGTTACGGTTTCTTTTTCCACTGTAGTGCTTTAATGTACATAACAAATACGTCAATTGGCGATGGCGTGAGAGGTAAACATTGGAGCGAGTGCGCTATGGAGGATAATCACATATTACTGTATTTGGGCTTTCCCCAGGATTTTACTCCTCTAAAGAACAGGAAAGTCCAATGTCGCGAGAAAAAGGTGAGAGCTTTACCATAATTTCCTGAGGGGTTGTGCATACCACCAGACATGATCACACAGAAAGATAAAAGTTCCCAGGCTAGCTAAAAAGGACATTTACTGACAATATTATGAGTAATATATTGACATATTATTATATGAATTTTAATGAGCTAGCTAGCTTAATAATGTACTATACTAGTTAAACCATTATTTTAAAATCATGAAGACACACCAAACATACACCATTTCTTTTTTTTTTTTTTTTTAAATAAAATTTTAACCTTACCATAGCGAACTTTGTCAGCTTTGTCAGTGAGTGAAAATCAGCTGAGAAAGATGGACATGCTATGTTTTAACAGACTGCGTTTTGAGTTATTCTCACCTGTCTCCACCAGCTCAGTCTCGATCTCCTGCTCCTCGGCTACACCCTGCATCAGGTAGGTCTCATCATCGTATACTAGCACGTGAGCAGCGAACCCCTGCTCCAGCTGTGCACTGGGGACTGGCTCCACAATCACTGCAGGATACTCTGCTTCGCCTTCCACCTCTCCTTCTATTTCTCCCTCAATCTCACACACTCCCTCCTCCTGAAAGAGAACCCGTAAACAGAGACTTGAAGACCAACTAAAACTAAAACTTCAAAATGCAAAGCAAGAAAAGCCCATGTCATTTTGCTACAGGGCTAATCTAAAAAAAAAAAAAAAAAAGTTTCTGCGCTCTTAAATGGCTGAAAAACACCATGGACAAACGTGCCCGCCAATGTTTTGTCTTCCATTAGGATTTCATAAAATCCTTCATAAAGCTATGAAACAAATCAACCAGCTCTGAGCTGAATCCCGCCATTACAAACTTTGATTTGAGGTAAAAAAAAAATAAAAATAAAAAAAAATTAAAAAAAAAGGTACAAGATTGCGTCATTCATCGTTCATTCATAGTTTTTCACCAGGAATGTCACTATTAAGCATATAAACCATCGATTAACAATCTCCGGGCTGGGCGATATATCGAATATTCACGATATTATCGTGATAATTTGGCTGACGGTATAAAATTAAGCAATATCATGAATATTGCAATGATTTTAATGTGCTTTTTATTTGGCCATTAAGTTTCATAATAAGCGCATCAGTAAACTAATTTGACTAGTAATCCTTCTGGGTAGCACAATCAATCAAAATAACATCAAAATGGCAATATGGTCATATTCGATTATAAAATTGCAATGGGCTGCAATAAGAGGAGGATAAACATGGTCTGTGTACGCTTCTGAATGGGTTGTGTCTAGAAGGGATCCCTCTCTCGTCAACTTCTCACGCATGCGCATTCTGTTAAGATACTTTCGCCTGTGCTCAGCATATTAATGATGGAAAGCATTAGAAACTTCAAGAATATCAATAATATAACATTATTATTATTATTATCATTATCAAAGAGTGACTATTTGCACTAGGTGTAAATACCTGCAACATAGTGTGAATATTTGCACTGAAATAGTCAGGTGGAAACAAACGAATTAAAGACAGACTGCTCCTTGAGTGTCTCTGCAATGGCTTAGTGTGATAAGACGGTATCAATGTGCTTTTCTATGCAGATGACTTGGGTTCTAATCCTACTTTTGACCCAGTTGTTTTCTGTCTCCACTCTTAATATTTTTCTTTAATACTACTTATAATAATAAATAAAATAAATGTAAAGATTGATTTCCTTGCAGTGATAGGTTGGTGTAGGGTGTCTGTGGGACTCTAAATAAACAAAACTGCAGTGATGCCCTGTTAGTATTTAATTAAGGGTGCAAATAGCCTCTGCCTTATTCTTATTCTTAAGAAAGCCTGTTGTTTTCTTGAAATCTCATATAGCATCCCATGTTTCTTGGATACAGTAATATTTTGATATAAGTTCATGTTAAGGCACACATTACTTTAAATCTCAGATTTTTTTATTGTGACTTCATTGACATTAATAGTTATTCATGAATTAAAAAGTGTTTGTGATGAAAAAAACTAGCTACTGTTTAAAGAAGTTTATCTCTTTTAGAACTGGAAAACGTCAAACAAATCTTGTGGAGATTTTGCTTGCTTCCGAAGCTTGCACTCCTTTCCAGTCGAATCGCAAAGAAAAATGCAAACAAATGTGTCCCCACTCAAGATATACATCCACTGAAGTGCGGATGCAATCTTTGTTTATTAAAATATCAAGTTACATCTGAGTGGATTAGAACCCGGGACTTCTTATATTACCACTTGACCACCCAGTCAGACTCACAACAGCTGAGCTGATTGATGTACTTCTCCAGTGACCAACAATATGTCACGACCGAAATTAGCAGATGTAGAGCTAAAGTTATCAAATATATTATGTGAAATATTTACTTGAATTGATCATCAAAACTGACTGTTCATCAAAACAGACAATTAAAATAATCTTTAACGAGCGCTCCTCTTTGTTGTGCGACTTCAAATTAACGTTGTGTAAGAATCTCACAAGATTGACGAGAGAGGGATACCTTCTAGACACAACCAGGTGAAGGGGCTTTTCTGTGCATGCGCAGGACTCGTGTGTGTTTTTACCACTTTTAGAGCAGACCACATGCATTGTGAAAGAAATAAAATACTGAATGTCCAAACATTTGGCAATTACAAACTTTAGTAACTGCTACAAATTATTATACAACTATAAAAAGGCAGCACAGTATAACAGAAAATGAGTGAACGACAGCGCTTCACCAGATGCGGTGCATTGTAAACTACACACTGCACTTACGGTGTCATAATAAAAGCTCCATGTGTAGTGACAAAATAAAAGCTCCAGGTGAAAGTGTCAAAATAAAAGCTCCAGGTAAAGGTGGAGTAAATAGGAAAGAAATATATTACTTTTAAATAAAACAAATCTAATCCTCAAAATAATAATATAATATTATAATAATAACTCGACTGGGTTCCACAGTAATAATTTAGTATCATGCATTCAACCGGATTTTCTAAAAATAAGTGTAGTTTTTGCACACCTTGTTCCTTTACAAAAAAAAGTTTTAGTAAAAATATCTGAAGGTAAATAATGTTTTTATAAGCTACTATGCATCGTATATAAAATATAAATATAAAAGTGCATATCAATGACAATGATTAGATCTCATTCTCCCCCTTGTGTTCATTTAGTGCAAAACTGTAGGGAAACATGCCTTTTTTATTTTTAAATAGATTTTTATTTAATGCCTTTAAAATATTTATTCTACTGCGATGGCTGTTTGCATGAAATTACGGTTCCACTGATTTTAAAAAAAAATAATTACTTTTGAGCCATTTCAGAGCAAATACATAATTATCGAGATATATATCGAAAATCGTCAATAGGCTGAAAAATATAGAGATATAATTTTTGAAGCCATAACGCCCAGCCCTACCGAGCTCATGGGAGGAATGTCTTTAAAGATTTATAAGTAATTGTTAAAAATTAATTCACCTATAGAAAAAATGAATGGGATTTTTACTTCCGGAACCCGACTGTTGTGCTCTTTTCTAATAAACAACATATACAGTATGCTTGTGGAGATGGGGTCGTGGCCGAGCAACGTCTGTAGAGAGCGAGGCTAGGAGAGGAAGAGCGGTAAGGATTGACACCTGTGTGAAATTATCTCTAAAAGCTGTTTTGTGCTGCAGTGAGAGCTGGAGAGGGATAAAAGGGCATTCCAGACCACCGGAGGGGAGAGAGAAAGATGCACGCACCAGTGATCGTGTGTGTGTGTTCATTTATGTTGTACTGAAAAGCAAACCGTTGTGTTACGCTGAAAAGTGTAATAAATAAAGACTTACGCTGGATTGTTTATCCGGCTCCCACTTCCTCCTTCACGAGACAGCTAGTGATCTGTCACAATGTTACATATATCCTGTAACATATATTGTAAACTAAGTATTGCAAGTTGGCTGTCAGGGGACTGCAGCAACTTAGTCTTAAAAAGACAACCATCGCCATAAATTCTGGTCCAATTTTTAGCATATTCTATCACAGATACGCCCACTTCAGGAAGAGACAGTAGGTGTTTCTCAATGCTAAGAACATTCTTGTGTTCTTGTGAAAATCAGTCTTGCCTAACTACCTTAAAAGAGCAAACTTGGAAGACATTAGGACGTAAAACGCATCTATGCGAGTTTAGAGATGTGCTGCGATATGTAGATTCAATCACTTCTAACTATTTTCTTATAGAGGGAGATGACATCAAACAAGTCCACAAGAACGTATGAACGCAAAAAGAACGGACACTGAGAAACAGCCAGTGAGACAAACATCGGTAAAACGCTTATTTTACATGACATTAAGAGGTGGGTAAATATGGAATTGGATATACCTCAGAAAACAAAGCGAAATATACTTGTGTACGCAAGAATATCTGTTTACTGGCAAATTAGTGCCTCCAGCTAAACTCTGAAGGGAGCTTTGGGGTTGAAGTACTTACCAGTAAATGGTCCTCCTCCGAAGTGACATACTCCACCACGGTTCCTCCACTGTCTACAAGCACCACAGACGTCATGACTCATACCCCAGTCTGCTGACACCTTGTGGCAACCTCCAGAACTGCAATCCGAGAGTGTGACATAAGGCAAATGGGAAAGAAGTGAAAAAGAAGCATCTATGGCAATCACAATTCTTACAACATGTCAAATATTCATAAACTTTCTAAACTTCATGGCCAGAGCCAAAGCTTTTTGACCTGCTCTTACACGCTCTCTCTTTCTGTCTGTCCTGGTCAAACAGGAAACTCAGTCTTGCAACAGCGCACCAAAACAGGAAGCCTGACTGTGAAACACTGACGCCATGGCAATAGCCAAAATACTTTGGTTTGTGAAGCAGCACGACACTCCCAGATTATGAGTCTCTCTCATTACATCTTCATTAAGAGGAGAAAGGAGACACTAGAAGCACCAGCAGGACAGTCTGCCAGCTGAATTATTGAGAGACTTCATTCTCACGATCCAGAGACATAAAGTAACAGAGCAAAGCTATACAGTGGCAACATGAAGATGCTCAAACCAGTGAAAAATTAATACACTGTCGAAAGTCATACATTCTGGAACACATTCACCACTATTTGGCTGCTTTGTTTTCTTTACCAATTACAAAGTGGAAATAAAATGAGTGGCAAATTGTTTTGCATAATAACAGACAGGCCAGCACTCACACGTAAAGGAATAATTCAACCAAACTCATTTTTACTTACTACCTTCCAATGAACTCAAAAAGAGATGTTTAACTTAAAGCAATGTTCCAGTTTCAATACAAGTTAAACTCAATTAACAGAATTTGTGGCATAATGTTGATTTCCACACACACACCAAAATAAAAAAATAAATAAAAAAATATAAAATAAAATAAAAATCGCAGTTACAAGTAAGGCACTTAGCCTAATGGTAGTAAATGGGGCCAGTCCATAAACATGGAAAAAAAAAAACACAATTTTAAAAGTACAGCCACAAGATGTAAACATTATATGCGCTAACATGATTTGTGTGTGATAAAATTGCTTATTCACCGTATCTGTGTAAAGTTATATTCAATTTTACAACTTTGTTGCCATGACAACAAAACCCTGTAATCCAGGTACTGTATATATAACTTTCCACAGATAAGGTGAGCAAGCAATTTTATCATACTAAAATCATATTAACACATAAAATGTTCAAATCTTGTTATACTTTTTAAATGGAGTGTCTTTAAGCATTTATGGACTGGCTCCATTCACATCCATAGGGCCCTATGATTTCCGCGATGCGGCAAAAAACACGAACAGAATCACGGAATCAAGTCATAAAAACAGAATTAACAATAAAATGCTGAATGTCATGGAATTTGACATATTTGGGATAAAAATGAATATATGAATCCAAATATAATCGAATTAAAATCGTGATGTGCTAGAGTGATGATTAAAACAAAATAAGCTGTTATTTAATTAAATAAATATACAGTCTGCATGTGCTGCACACTTAAAAAAAAAAAAAGCTGGCCGTGCATGCAGTGACAATACCGCATTGGTCCCTTTCAAGGCAAAATAGTCTCTGATAAATAGCATCACGTGTGCTCTGTACTCTGATCAGAGCACTCATTAACGAAGAACTTCCGGTTGAGCGAACGCTGGCGTGTCTGTCTGCCGCTGCTCTCCGGTTTCTTTTTGATGTTTTTAGTTACTTTATTTAATGGCCTTTTAAAGAAGCGACCTCAGGAAATGAAGTTTTATGATTCTCTTAAGGATAATGGATTGTTGACTTTTCTATTTTTTATTTTTTTGGAAACTACACTACACCTTCACCCAACCAACTCGCCATTCTCTCTACGCTTTAAACACATCATCCTCTCGTCTGCCTGGATTACATCGGAGTAAACAAACTGCTGTACTCCCCGAACGCCTTCACCTGGACTATTGTGTGCAGTCTCAAATGGGCCACCTGATTCCCTGCCCATCATCCATGTTCAGTGGGCTGGAGCGCACGGAACTGGAATTCAGGTCATGTTGGTGGATCATTGAGGATGCTCTACCTTCTGTTCCCCATCCTGGCCTGCTGGAGTTTTGCTGCTGGCCTTTGCCAGTTTCAGTGGTGAGCTCCCTGCCTGTTTGCAGGCTCATGCTGATATTTTGCTTCTGATATGGTTTTATATTACTCATCCCTGGAATTATGGCATCTGAATTCTTCAGCCCGACTGTCAGCTGGAGTTAACAACTATTGCGTTGCCCCTGGAATTGCACGCCACCCCTGGTATGTCCATCGAGGGTTACGCCAACATCCCGGCAGATTCCCAGCTGACTCCTCTGACAACCACCACATACCCGCCATTTGGTCTTCACGACATTGCCCTCCGACTGGTACAAGGGATTTGAAGCGGAAAGTCATTTTTGATAATCTCAGCAGGCTAAAACACACATCTGTTACTCCAGCAAAAAATGCAGATGTCGCCACCATTAAGATGGTCCACATAAATGCACGATCAAAATCGAACAAGTCTTTTATTTTTGAACTACTTTTTTATATCACGATCATTGGACTGTTTATTCATCACCGAGACCTGGCTGAATCCTAGCGAACAAATTGGCCTGGGGGATCTAACACTGCCAGGCTGTGACTTTTTAAATTCTCCATGGACTTCAGGGCAAGGAGGTGGCATTGCCACTGTTTTTAGAAAATTTTAAATGCAGAATGCTACCTACGGACATGTATTCCAGTTTTGCTGTGTGTGCTTGTATGCTGTCCATCGAAATTTTTCTCCCTCACTGAGTCTTTAAATTTTGTTCGACATGTCACTGGTTCTACCCACAACATGGGTCATACATTAGATCTGGTGTTGTCTTATGGTATCTTTGTATCTAACTTAGAGATCTTAGATATTGGCATCTCTGACCATTATTCAATCATGTTTGAGTCTGTCTCTACTTGTCCTCTCCCTGCTACTTCTCTGTCTTTCCGTCACTCCCGGTCCATTCACTCATCTACTGCCAATCTTTTTTCAGAATTGTATTTATCGCATTTTACTGATGATGTTTCAGATAAAGTCAATACTGAATCACTGGTTGAAGCTTTTAATAAATCTTGTACTTTCACTCTTGATAATGTCGCTCCACTCAAGCCAAGGAGAATTAAGGGCATTTCACAGCCTTGACTAAATGACGTCACCCGCACTCTCAGACAAGAGTGTAGAAAAGTGGAGCGCAAGTGGAAAAGAGACAAGCTTCAGGTCACTTTTGACATCTTAAAGGTGTCTTTAACAAACTATCAAAGAGCAGTGAAAAAAACAAAAGCTAAGTTTTTCTCTGAAGTAATCTCTGATAATGCAAATCGACCAAAGTATTGCTTACTATCCATTCTGTCTTAAACCCTATGAGAGATGCTTTTTTGAACGCTACTCAAGAGACCTGTGATGAATTTTAAACTTTTTTACTCACAAAATCGAGCATATTAAAGGTGCTATTGTACCTTCACAATTTGATCAACCACTAATACATTCCCTGTCCAGCTCCACGACTCAGTCTGAACCAGTTTCATCAGAACAGTTAGCAGATGTATTCTCCAAGATAAAGTGTTCGAGTTACAAGTTGGATATTCTATCTCCGCGCCTTTTTAAAGACGTTTTTAAAACTATTAGTTCCAGTATGACAGCAATAGTTAACAGCTCCTTAGCTAATGGAGTTGTTCCAAGCAGTTTTAAGCATGCAATTTTACAGACTTTGTTAAAAAAAAAAAAAAAGGCCTTCTCTGGATCCGGCAATACACAATACTTATAGGCCAATTGCCTTTTATTTCCAAGATCTTAGAGAGAGTTGTCTATTCGCAGCTTTACTCCTATCTAAATACATTTGACATTTTAGACACATTTCAGTCTGGCTTCAGACCCTTGCACAGCACTGAATCTGCATTGAACAAGTTTACTAATGATATTTTTCTCTCCATGGATTCAGGCTTACATGTTGTCTTAGTCTTATTAGATTTTAGTGCCGTATTCGACACTATCGACCATAACATTCTTCTCAATCATCTCGAGTGTAGGATTGGCATCCAGGGTATGGCCCTCCAGTGGTTTGCCTCCTATCTAAAAGATAGGACGTTTTCTGTAAATGTAGGGAATGTCTCTTCTACATCAGCTCATTTATCCTCCCTCAAACTGCTATAGCTGGTTCAAAATGCAGCAGCTAGACTTTTGACAGGGTCAAGAAAGAGGGATCACATTACCCCTGTATTAGCGTCTCTACACTGGCTTCCCGTAAAATTCAGGGTTGATTTTAAAATTCTGCTTTATGTTTACAAGGCACTATCTGGTCTCGCACCCAAATACATCAGTGATCTTCTCATCCCTTACTCCCCCACCAGAGCACTCAGGTCTTCTCATCAACTTCTGTTGAGGGTTCCTCGTTGACGCTATAGATCTAAGAGTGATTGTGCCTTCTCTGTGGTTGGTCCTAAACTCTGGAATAGTCTCCCTTACCATGTGAGGTCAGCTTCTTCAATAGCCATTTTTAAATCCTCTTTGAAAATGTATTTATATTCTTTAGCATTTTAATAGGACTTTTAATAGGTTAAATTAGGTAAATATTTGATGCAGTTTTTAACTGTATCTATCTTTTTTTTTTTCATTTATGCAACTCAACAGCATCATTCACCATACACTTTCATTGTATAGAAAAGAGCAGCATGAACATTGTGTTAAACTTTTCATTGCATTTTCCACAGAAGAAGTAAATTATATAGGTTTGGAATGACATGAGGGCGATTAAATTATTTAGATTTTTGCACAAACTCTTCCTTTAAACTCACGTGCTGGAACACACAGGGGCGTAGCAGTCATTTTAAAAGTGGGGGGGGGACACAGCTGCCAGTAGGTGGCTCGCACAGACCTAAGACTTACAGTGCAGTATTAATATATTACAGTATATATTAATAAGTCTGATATAACTATTATGTTAACATATACGTATTATTTCCTTTTAATATTTGTAGTATTTTAAAGATTCAAGTATTGCAAAATAATTGTAAAATTTAGCAAAATTTGTTGCAAAAATAAAGGGCATCTTGTGGAGCACTTGCTTCTGTTTCACACATGACAATAAAAGAATGAGCACAAGCTGGTCCTAAATAATTTAATCAATTACAATAATGACAATTGTGCATGTGCACAATTTTATTTTTTACTCTGTGCTTGTGCATTGTGGGATTTAAATGTATCCAAGTGGCTCGAGTGTTTTGACTATGTTCACCAAAATTCGTTCAGATCCATTTAATGATTCAGCAACCATTTCTGATGATGCCAGAAGGTGGTGACAAATGAGTGTCTTGTGTGAAACTAGTTAGTCACTGAATCAACGATCAAAAGAAAATTTGAATCCTTTCAAATTTGTATTTCTACAGCCCTACAAAGTGTAGTGTAGAGTTTTTAAGCATTATAAGAACAAAGCAAATCTATAATTTCCCTACAGTTTGTGAGCTGCTGAGCATGACATTTATCAAAAGACAAGAATAGTCTTATAATAATTATGAGTTTCAATAATGTCCATACGTTTTCATGTATAAAAAAGCATGTCTACATATCTATTCACAGCAGATCTATCTTTTTCCTACAGTTTGTCGACTGCACACAAACATAGAGGTAAAAAACAGGAGCTGATATTAAAAAACGGCTTTACATATTTAACACAGATCTAGTAATATGCTTTAATTGTCAAAAACAACTTATCAAACTATTACCTCACAAACATAATTTAAAAAGCTTAACTAAATAAAGACTCATGCGCTGATATAAACTTAACTTACAATGTGTGCTTTAAAGAAGGATTGTCCTTTGTTTTTTTCTGCAGTGCATTTCACGTAATGCTGCCAATCAAGAACGATATGCCGAAAAATAACTCTCATTTGTTTGTTCCACATCTCTAGATCATTAATTTAGATCAAGATTAATACCAATAAAAAACATGGATAAATGAACATTGTTGAAAGAAACTTTGTAGAAATGAATGGAGCCGCATTGATTTGACTGTCTGACTGACGGCCTATTACGTAAGGGTTGTTTCGGCTCATGAAACTCACCTGTGACTGACTGGATGGTCGCTCAATCAGCCCAAATTAACAAAACGCAAAGAATACTGTATACAAATCCACCATTTGGACCGGTATGGGTTTAGCTTGGAAAAGTGCGGGGGACAAAAATCACCCTTTTAAAGAGTGCGGGGGACGTATCCCCCACGTCTGCTACGCCCCTGGGAACACATTCAGAAAATGTTTTGTTGCTATTACAGTCTAAAAATTCTTCATAGCACCACAGATGTTTGCTTTTCCTTTATTTATCATAGTGCCATAGTGACAGACAGGCCAGCACTCTTAAGATCAGACTGTTAGATTGAAATGTGCCTTGTTAAATTCCCTACCCTATTTCCATAGCAACACAATCCCAAGGTCTGCACAGGGACGAAGTGGGGTGTGGCAACTAAATGTGACACACACACATTTCCTCACTGATGCGTCTGGATCATGTTATCTGCAAATCACAAAATGACAAGTTTCTTTCAGCTTCCCCATAACACCTTTCCTATAACGGCTATTAAAGTAGCCTGATACTTGTCATCCCTTAAGTTCATTAAAGTCACATATATCATTTGACAAAACAATTATAGCACTAACGAACTATAAACTATACAATTTCAGCATACTAAAACACATTCTGATCAACACTTTCTGGCTGAATAGCCTGATGGGTGTACTATTACTCAAGGAGTGCGTTTCAATTCCACACAAGTTACCCTATTAGATGGTATCAAGGAAGTCCAAGTAATTCATCGGTATCCAACCTATTGTTCCTGGTGCCGCTGTGAAATTCCACAGAGTGTTCCCCTTCCATTCCTAGATGCATTCCATTTCCATAGGAAACACTCCAAGACATACCCTCACACAAAGGTGTCCGAACCACTTCATCCATCGTTCCTTGTCCTTCCAAATCTCCACATTCCAACAACATGACTTCTCAAAAGACAGCCAGTTAGACCCAAACACCACCAGGGAAAGAATGAGTAAGTCACAAATGAGAGAGAGAAAAGGTGACCGCGCTGTACACTGTAGAGTTTATGTGTCCTATGACTTCCTCTTTCATTTCTTGTTTTAATTTATGACTTCCAAACCTGTTTCTCTAAGTCTCTTTCACTTCACATTCTATCATTTTCTCTGTCTCTTCTCACATCTGCAGGGTGAGGCAGCGTTAGTAAGTTCGATTCTGTGAGGCAGGATCACATGGTCAGAGCTTTCCGAACAGGGATCACATGACCAGTGTGCACAACGCTGCTTTTGTCTGCAACAGACTCTCCAGTGATGCAACGTCCCACCTTAAAACATACAAGCACACACACACAGCTGATGCCAAAATGTAGTCTCCACCCAACTGTCCTCCAGATGCAACAAATTATTCCTTAATGAGAATTTGCTTGCTTCAGCCTTCTGTAAAAACACATCACTGAATTGACCAAAACCCAGAATTCAGATTCAATTCTTGCTTTAAAGGAACAGTCTTCATTTAAAAACCCTCACATTAGTCCACACCTCTATAATTTTCTTTGTTTCATGGAACACAAAAGGAGATGTTTGGCAGAATATCCAGCTTCCTCTTCCATATAACAAAGGCACACAGTGACTGTCAAATTCCAAAAAAATAAAAAGACAAAAGCACTTTTAATGCACCTCAAAAGTAGGCCTTTTCCATTTGACTTATGCGTTAGTTTCCATTTCAAGTCGTCTGATGCCATATTATAGCTTTGTTTGAGAAACCGACTGATAATTAATTAATAATTCACATTATATTTCACATAATTCACTTTACACATATTCAAACTTGAAGAATCGAGATCAGTTACAAGATGATTTGTACGTTACAACCAATGGTGTTTGGCATTGCTGACGTCAAACCTGGCACGATGCATCTTGATGCACCAAGTTTGATGAGATTAGAGAGCTAGGATGCAAGATTTTCAGTGGCTTCACAAAAGCTATCAAACAGCTTTGGAAGATGTGCAATAGAGCACACAAGTCAGGTTGCGTTTTTTTAATGTTTTTTATGGTGCTTTTTAAACATTTTGGAGCTTGACAGCCATTCTCTTTCATTGTATGGGAAAATGCAGTGTAAACTAAGGCTGGGTGATATGTAAGAAATATTGTTACGATATTTTTATTGAGAAATATTGAGATAGCACTAGGCCCAAGTAATACAAATAAACAGGATTAAAAATATATATACAGTTGAAGTCAGAAGTTCACATACACTTATGCCTCCTACACACTACACGACTTTCAAAGACATCGGGTTGTGGCATCGTTCATATTACACAACTGTATGTCTTTGGGTTTTCAAATTAC
This sequence comes from Myxocyprinus asiaticus, assembly GCF_019703515.2. Classification (NCBI taxonomy): domain Eukaryota; kingdom Metazoa; phylum Chordata; class Actinopteri; order Cypriniformes; family Catostomidae; genus Myxocyprinus; species Myxocyprinus asiaticus. The sequence continues at coordinate 41,743,037 of NC_059350.1, read as the reverse complement.
ACGAGGAATCGGTGACAGGGGTGAACACATTACACTATTGACGAATCCCCAACAACTCTGCCTGGACTCCAAATTACGTTTCACAACAGAGTACACGCGAGAAGTGATACGAGAAACGAAAACAAATGCATGATCATATGTTATGCATTTCAGAATATGATGTGTATGTTTTTAATCGCCTTTACATAATGTGTAAAGGCATCATATATTTTATTGGTTACAATATGAAAAAGCACCTCCTACTGAAAAATCTACCTATTTGCATACCTGACTGTCCAAGAGAACTGGCAATTTCTCTCCAGCTCTTCTCTTTCTCCACCCGGTTGTGGTACAGTTCAGAGGAAACATCAAATTGGCACTGGTGCTCCTGCCAATGTTCCACACATTTTTCCTCCATTTCTTCAGACCAATGAGACTCTTGATACCGTAGCCATGCTAGTTGATGTTCTGTTGCAGGTACATCAGGACTCCTCCCACTGAAACTTCCCGTTCCCTGTTTCTTGCTCTCTCATTGGCTGTAGGTCAACGCTGCAGTTGTATTCAGTCAAAACACATTTCAAATTGCACGATTTGGATACGCAGACAGGGCCAGATATTTAACAAGCTAGATATCTCGCTGACATCGGTGACGAGTCGGCACTTCTCTCAGATCATGTCTTTGATCATTTACACATTGCATTCGTCGCTCACAGGAGCGAGCTCTGATTTGCCTATGATTTCGGACTTTTGTCGGCAATCTCCACAAAACTGTCTGCGAGTGAAAATCGAGCCTAAAATCGTGTAGTGTAAACTCGGCATTAGGCTGAAGACATTAAAACTCATTTTTTTAACCAACCCACAGATTTAATATTAGCAAACTATAGTTTTGGTAAGTCGTTTAGGACATCTACTTTGTGTATGACAAGTAATTTTTCCAACAATTTTTTTACAGACAGATTACCGATGTGGTGGCCGATATAGTTATTTTTGAGCTGGAATGAAAACAGACCTTTTCTATGTGGATTGTGCACCGATTTTGCACCGATAGGACTATGCAAAGGTACTCAGAATGCTTTCTTAAACAAATATTTTTATCAAAGAATATTTGACATTATTATTATACATTGTCAACAAATTCTAGAAATGAACACTGAGAAAATAAAGAATACAAATAAAATATATAGCTAAATAAACATCAGTACTGTTTGTTCAGTATCAGTCAGTTGCTGACCATTTAAATAAATAATAAAATTAAAATTATAGCTAAATAAAAATCAGTACTGTATGTTTAGTATCAGTCAATTGCTGACCATAAAAATAAAGAATAAATATAAATAAAATAAATATCTAAATAAACATCAGTAGTACTGTTTAGTATCAGTCAAATTCTGAATATTTTAATACTGCCAGTCAATTAGGGGCAGGTTGTAAAACAAGAAGCATTTACACCTGCCGAGACAAGAGATAAACGGCGGCAGCGGTGCTATACCATATTCTGCTATACAAGTTGAGGGGAAACTTTCAACGGTGGAAAACCAGACTTTTAAATATTACATTTTGTAAATGCAACGACTGGAATTGTTCGGTTGAAGGGCGTACCAAACTGTGAATCCTGAACAAAACAGTTTGGTGAATACATGTTTCACATTAGCTTCCACTCAGCTGACAACAAATGAAAGTAGCTACATGGTTAGCTAGTTAGCTATAAGCTCATTGTCACGGAGAGCAAAAGATGGACTTTATTTACTTTCCAGCATTGCATCTCATCAATTAGGTAACAACATAGTGTGAAGTCAACACTCAACAGACACAATCCACCACGCACCGCTGTCTGCTGAGCTGCATAAGACCTCAGAAGAAAAACTGTAGACCTCCACAAGTCTGGTTCATCCTTGGGAGCAATTTCCAAATGCCTGAAGGTACCACGTTCATCTGTACAAACAATAGTACGCAAGTATAAACACCATGGGACCAAGCAGCCATCATAACGCTCAGGAAGGAGATGCATTCTACCTCCTAGAGATGAATGTAGTTTGGTGCAAAAAGTGCAAATCAATTCCAGAACAACAGCAAAGGACCTTGTGAAGATGCTGGAGGAAACAGGTAGACAAGTATCTATATCCACAGTAAGACGAGTCCTATATCGATATAACCTGAAAGGCTGCTCAGCAAGGAAGAAGCCACTGCTCCAAAACTGCCATAAAAAAGCCAGACTACAGTTTGCATGTGCACATAGGGACAAAGATCTTAGATTTTGGAGAAATGTCCTCTGGTCTAATGAAACAAAAATGTAACTGTTTGGCCATAATGACCATCGTTATGTTTGGAGGAAAAAGGGTGAGGCTTGCAAGTTGAAGAATACCATCCCAATGGTGAAGCATAGGGGTGGCAGCATCATGTTGTGGGGGTGCTTTGCTGCAGGAGGGACTGGTGCACTTCACAAAATAGATGGCATCATAAGGAAGGAAAATTATGTGGATATATTGAAGCAAAACCTCAAGACTTCAGCCAGCAAGTTAAAGCTTGGTCACAAATGGGTCTTCCAAATGGACAATGACCCCAAGCATATGTTTTCTACAATTAAATGTCAGGAATTGTGAAAAACTGAGTTTAAATGTATTTGGCTAAGGCAGTGTTTCCCAACCTTTTTTCTACCACGGCACACTTTTTACGACTAAAACATTCTATGGCACATCACTATCCCACATAGACTAACCATCGTCAACATTTTTTCCTTTTTAAGAACTTGTCCATAGTTAGGCTACGCTGTGTGGTCACAGGTGGCAAGAGCACTAAATTGGTAATACAAAAAAAAAAAAAAAAACTAATTTGCTTCTTTTCTAATTTGTAGATTTGTTCTTGCAATGCCACAACATATTACAGGGATGCAAACTCATAAGGGGCGAAAAAGGTAAGACAATCACTGGTCCACAAAAATGTTTCTGGGGACATTTTTTTTTTTTAAAGAACAAGCTAAAAAGCACCAATTCCAACTATTTGAGTGATTCAAGTTTATTCAAGTTTACAACTGTGAAGAAATAGCTGTAAAATAAAGAGTATTTTGGTGAGGCTTGCATCTGTTTCACAAATTTGTTTACTTTTATTAACTGATTAGTTCAGTGACCCCTTCTGGAATTGTGACTAGGTGGCGACAAATGAGCGTCTTATGTGCTATGAGTCACTGAATCATTTTGAGTCGTTCATGACCGAAATCTACCAAGAGACTATATAGTGTTTAAGTATTAAAAGAACAAAGCAGATCTATAGTCTTCCATCAGTCTGAGCATTATTTTTCATCCAAAAAGACAACAATAATAGTGAGTTTCAATAACGCCCTTACCTTCTCCTTTATTAAAACGTGCATGGCTACAAATCTACTGACTTCAGTATAAGAATTATAAACACAAAGCAGATCTACGGAATAATTTTCCTACAGTATTGAAACTGCTGAGCATGGCTTTTATCAGAAAATACCACAATAACAGACAAATAATAATAATTTTGAGTTTCAATAATATTCTTTCATCGTTGTAAAGCGCATTTCACATGAGTTGAGTCGAGGCGTCAACGCTCCATTCAACACCAGCGTCAAGTGCCGCATTGCCCTCCACATGACAAGAGTTGCAGAAAGTGTCACAGAGGGGCGATTTTAAGAGTTTGCCAAGTAAAAAAGCGGGAGCTCTGCAAAATCAGGCCCGGTTCCAGATCAAAATCACTGAGGGTGCTTCTGAAAATAGTAGGGGTGCTCTGTATAAAGTGGAGATGTATCATAATTACAAATATTTTAACAGATTAAATCATGTTTAAATGCTACTTAAACAACGTAAAGAAAAGTTTGTTTTTTGAATGTACAAAACATTTATTGCTTCAGGGTTTTTTTCCCCATGATCTGATGGTGAAAATGACAGCAAAATTCTGCGCCTGCAGATTAGGACATACTGATTTGGAAAATCACACACGTTTATAAGTTTTGATGCAGCATTTTGTGCATTCACAAAATGCAAGAATGTTTGTGTGTTTGCTGGTATTTGCTTGCCAATTTACAGTATTAGTCTTACATATTCAACTGAGCAGGGGTGTACAATTATTTTGGTACAGGGGCCACATCAGCTGTTAAGTAGAACATGGAACAGAGATGATAAAAAGTTCTGCAGTTTTATCTTTTAAGCCCAGACATGCACTCAATTAATGATGCACAATTTTCTGAAGTGTATACTGATGGGACCATTCTGCGATTGCTAGATGTTTTGCTGCTATACCATATATATCATGTATTAGTAAAACTGAATAAAGGCTGATTAAAATTATTAATTGATTATTTTACCATACTTCAATGCAGTGGTAATTTAGTATTCAATTTAACACTCTATATCAGGAGTCTGGTTTAAAAGTAAAATAAAATATTCTGGAAAGAGATTCTAAAAGCTTATTTTAATGTTGGCCGCAAAGTGGACCCGTTTACTTGTTTTATTCTCAGATCATTGTCAACCTGTTTACATGCTCATGGGTCATGATGTGGGTCTTGTCAATGTTTGGCACCCCATTCAGCACACTACTGAATAAAACAGGCTGCATGACACTGATAAATGATTACTACCAGTGTAACATTCACATACAGGTGTGAGGGACTTCAGCATTTTACAAATAACACAAAGAATAAATATATTCCTCTCTCACTTGGTTTTACTCGTGTGTCCCCTCCATGCACTATTGAGCACTAAGTTGTTGTTTGTTTGTTTTTTGCGGAGAGAAAGCACGTGCACTCGCATGTATGGTTGCCAGATTGCATAAATTAAGTATGACATAAGGCGAAATATTTCCAATCCGTGCAAGTATAAATCTCTGATTGGGGTGTTGCACATATTATCTGGCAACCCTGAGCATATTAAAAGCTTGTGGATGCGCGATAGGTCCAAAAGCCAGATAAATGAAAGATCTAATAAAAAACGTTCCTGATAAATCGACCCGTGGGCAGTAGTTTGCTCTGGTCTGCAATTGAGGGTGAATTTTTCCGAAAGGTGAGGAGTTTGGATCCCTGAAATTATAATTTTTTTTTAATGCATTTATTTATTTTGTGGAATTTGATAATTTTCCACAGCACACCTGACAATCTTTCACGGCACACTAGTGTGCCGCAGCACAGTGGTTGGGAAACACTGGGCTAAGGTGTATGTAAACTTCTGACTTCAACTGTATAAAAAAAAAATATATATATATATGTTTTTTTTTGTCTCTTGCAGACTGCAAGTTCTTGTGTAGGTCTGCGACAAGCAGTCCCTCGGAAAGGGTTTTTTAGCTGGTCACATAGGTACTCCATTACAAAATGCTTTAACCTTTGAGAAGGTAAATATGCTCGTTTCCTTTTTAGAAACCGGTGTTAGATGTCGCAAAAAAGGTTCTGTTTTTGGCTATACTTTATCTAATAATAAGACGTCGTTGAATAGCGGTTTAATTAAATGGACTGCAAATTAAAAACGTTTCTTTATCGAGTGAATAATGAAAATAAGTTGGTGTCACAAATCAATGTGTTTTGAATAACTTTTGTATAACATTTTTCAAAAAGGCAGATGTTTCATTAATCTAATTATTTTTGCCTCAATGACATTTCATTATAATGTGTTTTCCCGACAGGCTGTATTTCCTTAATTATGACATTTCTAATATATGTGCTGTTTTTATCTAGTTGCTAACCATATGTGTTACAATTAATTTCTGAGTCTAGAGAGTAGGTAATAACTGCTATAATTACTAGGGGTGTAACGATTCACTCATCTCACGATTCGGTTCACGATTTTTTAAACTAAGCCTTAAAGGTCCACTCAGTAATTTTTTAATTCTAAAGAAATTAATTTATATTTTGAAACATACGTATAAAATCGTAAGCACTCGCACGAGATGAAGACTCAAGTAATATCAGTAACCTTATAAGAGCTCTTTTTTTCTACATGGAGAGGGTTCTCTCATGGGGGCTGCCATGTTAGAATCACATGACCAGCCGAATACTACTCGCTTAATCTCAGTAACCACCCTGTTATTAGATCCTTTCACTCAGGGGTTAAATGAATCATGACTGGCTGTGAATTGTGAATTTCTACAATGGCATCGATTACTGAAAACTATTGCTTTTGAATACTGCTGCATCCGAGCCGCTAGGTGTCAGTGTAAGTCCAAGATGACATATTCAAAAAATTACTGACTGCAACTTTAATCAAGAAAAGTTAAGATTGAATTTGTATTATTATTATTACTTTAAAGATATGCAAAACAGTTTCTTTCCTTTAGAATTTAGCTTACTGTTCTTAAAAGTGCTAAATGATCCATCAGAGATGTAGCCTACTGGGACTAAAAATCACCCCAGAACTGGGCAATGGTGACACCAAATGGAAATATTAGCTAATAATTCTGCTTACTGAAAATAAATTATTTTAGATACATAATGCTACTTACACACTGTCACTGATATACATTTAAAATATTTTAAATTAAAACATAATTTTTCTAATATAATATTGTCTCTGATAACATCTAAATATTCTTTTCAATAGCATTACTATACATAATATTCATCTTTATATTAGTAGATTAATATGGCACTATCATTAAACCTCTGTAAACTAAAATATTTCTCATGCAATCAGAGCAGATGACTCTTGTGCTTCAAACAAACATTCAATCCCTTGCGCTGAAAAGACGCATCTCTCTCCCGCTGCTGGTTTCTAGGGATGCACAATATATCGACAGCTGATAAATTATTGGCCGATAACTGGGAAAATCTAAATATTATTACTGCCCCATGGAATGACTGCCGATATTTTCACCGATAATTTGTTACGGTTTATTTGCTTGCGGCTGATAACCTCTAACTGCCCGAGGCATCTTTCCTTCAGACAGGGGACTCGGGCAGTCTCAAGCGACAGTGTGCGTTCGCACACACAACGTTTCTGTGTGAGCCAAAGACAGGCTCATGTCCCTCTTTGAGGATTATTTCAACATCTCTGCACTTTGTTACGTTGTTTTGGGGCTGCTTTTAGTCATCTAAGTAACAACATGTCAATTCCCATATTCTGTTAATTTCATGGGGCAATAAACGAAAACATGACAAAAACATGTATGCATGTTACTTGGGGGCAATCATTTATAATATAATAATAATAAATAATACGTTTAATTTATATAGCGGCTTTCCAAAGCTCAAGGACACTTTACAATAATAACACAATAATACACAAAGAACAGCCACAAAAACACAGTTCAGATAGTACAGTCATTGAGAGTGAATACATAACACATTAAGATAAAAAACACTGGGAAAACAAAAAAGTTTTAAATTGAGATTTAAACTCAGAGATAGAAGATATGCTGCGAAGAGTCATGGGGAGTGAATTCCATATATTGGGTACTACTACGCTGAATGACCTGCCACCCATAGTAGAGAGGCGAGATCTAGGGACAGAAAGGAGTCCAGACCCAGAAGACCTAAGCGAGCGGATCGGGTTTTAGGGGAGAAGCAATTCACTAAGATAGTGAGGTGCCAGACTATGAAGTAATTTAAATGTAAGCAGGATTAGTTTATATTTAATGCAAAACAAAACTGGTAACCAGTGAAGTTCAAACAGGAATGGAGTAATATGAGCTGAGTGCTTGGTATGTGTAAGAATTCTAGCAGCAGAATTTTTAATATATTGCAACCTAGCAATAGAGTTAGCAGGTAAACCAATGAAGAGGGCATTGCAATAGTCAAGACGTGACGATATAAATGAATGAACCAGTGTTTCGGCATCTTTGAGACTGATAAAGAGATGAAGGTGAAGGTGAAAGAAGGCAATTTTAGATACAGATTTAATATGAGCTTCAAAAGTGAGGGAGGGATCAAAGATGATGCCTAAATTTTTTACATTATTGGACGGTTTGATTAAAGTGCCATCAATATCACAACCAAAGTCATAAGGAATTTTTTTCGTAAGTGTTGGTGTTCCAATAATAATGATCTCAGTTTTATCCATGTTCAATTTTAGGAAGTTGGAGTTAAGCCATTTTTTTTGGAGAGTGGTAGCAGATCTACAAGCTGTACATATTTGAATGTTGTCAGGATAACAGTGGTAACTGGAACCATGGCAGTATATATATAATGAATAGTAGAGGTCCAAGAACTGATCCCTGAGGGACACCTAATTTCAGGGAAACAGTAGGTGACTGATAATTTTGCATTGAAATGTAAAACTGTCTATCCGTGAGATATGAAGAAAGCCAGGAGAGAGCAGCACCAGTGACACCAACATCCGAGAGGTGGGAGAGTAGTTGTTCATGGCAAATAGTATCAAAAGCAGAACTAAGAACAAGTAATAGAAGAATGGAGAGAGGCCCAGAGTCACCAGTGAGTAGTAGGTCATTGACAACCCTTACAAGGGCGGTTTCAGTACTGTGAAGTGGGCGAAAGCCAGGTTGAAAGGGGTCAAAAAGATCATTTTGAACAAGGAAAGATTGTAATTGGGGGGCAACAACTCTTTCCAATATTTTTGAAATGAATGGTAAGTTAGAGATAGGGCAAAAATTAGAAAGAACAGTAGGGGCCAAGTTAGGTTTTTTAAGTACTGGAGTTACTGCCAAAGTTTTAATTGGTAAAGGGAGAGAAGCAGAAGCTAGAGATCTGTTTATGAAATGTGAGATAGGTGCGGAGGTGACAGAATGACAGAGTTTGAGGAGGGATGTGGGAGCAGGATCAAGTCGGCAAGATGAAGAATTGGACTTCAGTATTAAGTCACTGATAGAGGAGGGGTTTGTAGGAGTAAAACTAGACAAATATTGACAAGAGTGGTCTGGCATAAAACTAAAATCTGAAGCCTCATCTATAAAGCACTGGGGGACAGCATTCAACTTTTCCTGGAAATAATTCAGGAAAGAACATCAAAGCTCATTAGATGCATGGACATCATGAGCTGGAGGTTGGGTGAGCTTATTTATCATGTCAAACAAAACCTTGGGCCTATTGCTTGCTTTATTGATAATTGTAGAAACATAGTTAGACCGTGCAGAGTTCAGAGCAATTTTGTATGCGTTGAGGTGTTCAATGAGAGCTAGATGGTGAACAGTAAGACCTGTTTTCCTATAAAGCCTCTCAAGCTGTCTACCAGTGACTTTTAAGGCCCGGATTTCAGGTGTATACCAGGGAGAAGTGTGGGAGGAGGGAACAGACCTAGTCTTAATAGGAACATGCTCATGCAAAATTTCTGAAATAACAGAGTGGTACTTAGAAAGTATTTAGAAGTATTTTCGCATATTACTTATGACACGAACAAAATGTGGGAAATAGCACATCATTACTTACAGCACAGCATTGTGATTAAAGCAAGCCCAAACACAACCTAACACAGTAGATATAGAAATAATGCTCACAGAGTGACTCAAGATGGCTAAAAACACTAGTTTGTGAGTGAAACGAATGTGCTTATTGTATTTTACAAGTTGTTACTTTTCTAATGTTATGACTCATTACTATTAGATCTGTATGATCTTTCCTATTCCCATTGTGATTGTGGTGTTCACATTTAATAAGTTATTGAGTGGAACTGTCACAGATGAGTGCTGTAACAGGCGTCTGTGAATGAGACGCGCATAAACACAATGTAAGCACACACACAATCACACAAACCACCGCAGAGATTACGGTTTGCATTGTCTGTTTTGTTGTTTAATGTTCGTTACATGCTGTTGATTTATCACCTCATTTTGGTTAAATGCATTATTACAGCTGTTACAAATTCATTATTCTCTATCTGTGAGCGAGTCATCAGGATAACCATAAACACTCATATAAATTGCCACCATACAATTTATGACTGTCTTGTCATTTGTCATTCAAATCTGCATTCATCTGTAATATAGGCACATTTTTGGTTCATGTTACATCCGCCGAACCTTAAATAGCAGCAAGTCTAAATTCCAAGCTTTTAAATGACACCTAATGAATAAGCTAGTAGGGCTGGGCTATAGTATATTCACAATATTATTAATTTGGCTGACGGTATAAAATTAAGCAATATGAATATCGTGATGATTTTAATGTGCTTTTTATTTGGCCATTAAGTTTCATAAAAAGCACATCAGCAGACAAATTTTACTTAATTTTACGTAATCCTTCTGGGCAGCACAATTAACCAAAATAACACCAAAATGGTGTTATATCTAGAAGGGATTTCTCACGCACATGCATTCTGTTAAGATATATTCGCCAGTGCTTTTTTGCTCACATCTTAGCGCATTAATAATGGAAAGCATTAGAAACTTCAGGAATATCAATATATAACATTAATAGTATTATTATCATTTTCATAGAGTAACTATTTGCACTAGGTGTAAATACCTGCAACATAGTGCAAATATTTGCACTGAAATAGTCTGGTGGAAACAAACGAATAAAGACAAACTGCTCCTTGAGTGTCTATGCAATGGCTTAGTGCAGGGCTGTTCAACTACTTTCTTGCAGGGGCCAGATTATCCAGATGAAAACTTGGCGAGAGCCACATTTTTTTCCGTATTTATCTTTCCGGCTAACACTTTCACCGCAAGTAACGTTATCTAAAAAACACCCTTAAAGGAATAGTTCACCCAAAAATGAACATTTGCTGATAATTTACTCACCCTCAGGCCATCCAAGATGTATCTGAGTTTCTTTCTTCATCAAAACAGAATTTAAGATTTTTAGGATTTAATTTCAGGCCTCCTCCTTTGAACAATGCAAGTGAATGTACTCCATTTTTTGACAGTTCAAATGCATATTTAGGGTGCATCAAAATAATCCACACGACTCCAGTCGACAAATAAAGCTCTTCTGAACCCAAACGATTGATTATTTTTAGAAACAAAACAATACTTATATACTTTTTAACTATAAATGTTCGCTTCTGTACATCTCTGTGACACGCACTCATGAGAGGGATGAGGTAAGATCGTTGGTAAGGTCACACGTCACTTGGAGGAGGAGGAGACAGGAAGCGTGTCATTGTTTACAAGAGAAACTTGCACAGACCACAGACAAACACATATGGGAAACAAATCATGCACTCTTACAATCATCTACAATGTATTACAATATAAACACTATAAAGTAAACATTATCATAGGCTAATAAATACGGTATGTGCAGTAATTACATCAACAGTAGTAGTCTCTTGGCACAACAAACTCCACGCAGATTGTTTTTATTTCACCTCTGGAGGCCGCTGAATCTGATACTGTACAACCCTCCAGCGCAGGAAAAGGAGGAATCATTTTTTTTTTAAACTATTGGCATTGATTTTTGCTGATAACCAATAGCTCCAAAAAGCAACTATCGATGCCGATATATCGGTAAAATTGATATTTTGGTTGACCTCTAGTGATTTTTAACACACTAGGCCTATATTTTACAAACAAAAAACATGATAGAAAACAAATCTAAATCTTGCTTTTAGAGAATATATCTTGAATAAGTATATTTTTTTATTTACTGCACTTGCAGAAGTATAACTAAGTGAAACATATCCTTATATTTAAGTTACATTCTCTTAAAGCAAGTCTAAATATCTTATATGTTGCTTCTCAAATAAATGTATTTTTATACTATTTTAAATGGAAAATGAGACAAAAACACTTGATAACAATAGGATTTTTTTGCAGTGAATTTCTTTACTGAATTAAACTTATACAAAAGAAAATTCCCTTTAATTCAGTGAATGTCATTTAGAGGTATTTTTAAAAGATGATTTTGTCCTCTTTATTGTTAGTAAGCACGTTTAATACAACCTTTTGAGTCAGGGCACAAGCTGAATAATCGGTTAAGAGCTAACGATTAATTGTTGCAATAATCGCAGAATAATCGTTCCAATAATCGTTAGATTAATCAATTACCAAAATAATCGTTAGTTGCAGCCCTATTACGCTCCACCCTCATCTAACTCTCTCGTCCTTTGACCTGTGCATGCATGCGCTTTTCTCAATAAACCTCATCTTTCTCCTGCCAAAAGCAACATTTATTGTCGTCATCATACGCTCCTCTGACACTACTGTGAGATCCCAGACTTGTAAACTTAATTCCTAATGGAGCGAATCTGTGTCGTTTAAGGTACTTTCAGGTCCGGCACTTTTACAGACCTTATCTTTACGAATCAGTAACTGCTGATAGGCAGATCAAAGTCCCCTACAAGCCTCTGTTGTTGACTTTAGCACTTTACTTTCTTTGTATTCTAAATGAAAGGACCAGAGGCCTAGTTAGTTCGATTTCATGCCATACCAAGGGAATTGATCAAACCCAAGTCTGTGACATGATTTCAACACAAAGCACTAATGCCCTCCACATAAGAACTGATCAGAGGTGCAGATTTGATGAAACACAACTATTATGGTGCTGTTGTACCTAACCTTAAATACATAAAGATCCTCAGAATGTCAGCAAACACTGACATTCCCTATAATAGTGCATGCAAAATACATTTACACCAGTACCCAACGTGATTTGGCTGGTTGCAACAAACCTCTTAAGTTAAGAAAACAGGGATGTTTTGAAGTTGCAAGAAAACCCTTTGTTATAAGTGTTTTCTTGCAACTTCAAAACATCCCTGTTAAACATCTCACTTCCGAACAACTTCACAAGTAATGGTTTCTTGCAACTGAGCACCGATCCTCTTGACACTGTAATCTCTCCTAATTATTAATGGGCGTAACAGTATAAACACTGGAGGAAATAAACACACCAACGTTAATAGTACCTTTTCTAAAAGGGAACCCACCCTTTAGAGCCCACTACTTTAAGAGAAATAAAAACAGCTATACTCAAGCATAAACGTTGAGTATGCGTTTTAAATTCCTTGAATTTAATTAAAAATCTAGTAACAGACAGTGAGAAAGAAAGAGAGAACTGAACAGAAATGTGAATATGGTTGTAGTTGTCAACCCTCTGCTAGCATTTAGCTGAACCCGCTAGCACATTAGAAGCAGGAAAACTAATTACACACGAAATACAATTCAAACCTAAGCTGACAGAAAAACAGAATCCCTCTTTTAATAATCATGCAAAATTATTTAAAAGCCTCATACAACGGCAGTTTCTTGTGAGCTTCCCAACAAGCTAAGCTAGCTAAAGACCGCACAAATACTGCTAATGTGCCATGAAGGAGATGGGAAAACGTTAAAGTAGATTTCTTACCTTGAAATGCTTATCCTCCAGATGAAACCTGCACGTAATGCTTCTTAAGTTTACACACATATAAGAGAGTTTAGTGGTTGTAGTTGGTGAGACCCCGTCAGACTGTGGCTGCTAGCAGCTAGCACACCTGATCAGATCATCACATATACGCAAACAAGCACACTATCACGGATCTGAACGGAACACTGATCACTCACACACACACACAGAACTACACTCAGTGATGTTACGAGCCTCAAACACAGACCACCAGCCCAAGTACAATTAGCCCCTTCTAATGGCCGAACAGAAACAGACACGGAGGGGTTGTGTTTGCAGTATCCAGGACAGAGGCATGATTCAATGTAGTAGGGGCTGAGTGACACACACACAAACACACACACACACACACACACACACACACACAGAGAGAGAGAGAGAGAGAGAGAGAGAGAGAGAGAGAGAGAGAGAGAGAGAGAGAGAGAGAGAGAGAGAGAGAGAGAGAGAGGCAAGTACAGCTAACGAAAATTCATAATAGGAGATTCAATCAGACCATATTAAACTTGTATTAACAACAGCATGGTCGTGTATGGAGAGAAATTCAGAAAAATATACGTTGGGTTCATTGTTTGTTTGTCACCTTTAACTATGTTCGGGTTTATTTGCATAATTTCTCAATGTATAGCAAGAAAATATGTGTGTTCATACAGAACACAATAGTGAAATTCACTGGTCTTTATTCATACGTATTACTGCTCTCTATTGTTTGACTTATGAAATAACGCCCTCCTGTGGTCCTAATACAAAAACTTTATGAATTTGCAGTAATTGGGTTGTAGGAGGACCTACATGATTCTCTTGTAGTAAGACGGTGAATCCATATTATTTCACAAGGAAAAAGAAACTATTAGAATAAATTATATTTTCCTTAATCTTCTGAAATAAAAGAATTAATTGTACTATAAAAAACATACTTTAATTTCAGAACGCAAAACGTCCTCCCTAGTGCAAAAAGAGAATGATTAAAAACTATAAATTAAGCTTTGCAGTGTGAAGGCTGCCTATGATAAATATGTAGTTATGTCATTACTCAAACATAATCACAATAACAATATTGACAAGAAAATGAGAAAATGACTCAATGATCTGGATTTATTTCTTTGTTCTTTATTTTACTGATGAATGTTGCTACCTGAAGTCTACATGTAGGCCTATTGCTTTAATTTATTTGAAAAACAGAGTTTAATTTATTTGAGCAGCCCCATAACCTGGTCCATCTTCGGTCTCTGGGCCCTGACACGACTGTGACGCTGTGATGGTCTTCGGTCTCATGCACAGCTGTGCCAAAAACATCTTTTTGTCTTATTATTATACCGTTTCTATCAAAATACTATTTTCACCAAAAGGTAACCAGTAATCTGATTTATAAACATACCAAACATACTAAATCTATAACAAGAAGACTTATCTGAAAACAAATCATGCACCACTAACCAAGTAAAATAGGTCTACATACAGTAAGTGAAAATGTAATAGCTCAATTAATTCAATGGCAAAGAACAAAATATTTTTATTTAATAGTGAGTTTAACTGATAATGCACATATACATATGAACACACATTCATGAATAATTGGTTTATTGTATCAAAGTAACATCCATGATGCCACAGATCTGAGTTATATTTGCAACAGTAATGTTTTGACAATGAAAATTGAACCCAGGGGCGTAGATTCCAGGGGGATGGGAGATAACCCCCCCCCCCAATAATCAAAACAAGTAAGTGCAACCCTCCCAATATTTATACCATGATTAATGGAAACAAGTAAATGCTTCACGCTGCAACCCCCTAATGTTGAAGCCAAATCTACACCCTTGATTGCACCAAAATCAGATTTTTTTCATTTCTTCTCAATCACTACAAAAACCGGTTCTGTACCTTTAAACCATCTACAGTTTCAAAAAAATAAATTACTGTAAAAAGTCCAAGACTATTTGGTTACTGATTTAAATTAAAGAACAATTCAGAGGAATTCAATAAAGTAAATAATTTAAATTAAATAAATAATTTGCTTGAATAAAAATGAAAGATATTTATATATACAAAAAAAAAAAAAAAAAAAATGCCAGATAGAAGTAAAAATAAACAGTTTTGAGAAAGACTAAGAAAAACAACGTTCAGAAATACAGAAACAGACACAGACAAGATACTGAAAATGTGAGTGGTAGGTAATATTCAATTGTAAATAAAGTTGATGAACTTCGGGTGTGGATGTGACAGCATGATTTCTAACTCAATCAACAAACACAATATTATTGGTATGGCTATGTTGTGTATTTCTGACATTTTCATTTTATAATACCTGTTACTGAAACTTTCCCTCTATGATCTAGGTCTCTTTGAGTAAAAGGACATTAATTTAGCCTAAAAAGACAGAGACTAACAGAGACTGTAAATGATGAAATATCATAAAAATACTGTTCTCTTTGAAGAGTATGTCCTTTTCAAGTGGAAAGAATAAGATCACCACAGTCATCTCATGACTATAGAAGCAGTATTGTATATAATTTATTTATGTATTCTGTATGTTAGATCCTTTGGTTTATATTGTTTTCAGTCTTGCTTTCTGTGGAATGTTCACCTCATGCTTGCGGCATGGCCATCATAATATTTTCACTTTCAACAGCTGTGAAAAAGAAGAAAACGGAAAAATTGAGCCCTCGAAAATGACATCCACTTAAAATTGTAGCAATGGCAAATGCTCAGAAACAGCAGTCTTAAAAAGTATTTAGACACAATACACTTAAAAAAGTAATGCCATTGCATGAGATAACAAAATATCACAGATAATAACAGATTGGCATTATGTTAAAGATTATGTTTTTAAAAATATATGTTTTTCACTAAAAATCAGAATGTGAAAGTGGAGATTTATAATAATAAAGAACATAAATATTGATCTGTTTCTCACCCACACCTATCATATAGTTTCTAATCATATAGATTTAAACACTGGAGTCATTTGGATTACCTTTATGCTGTCTTTATGTGATTTTTGGAGCTTCAAAGGTCTGGCCAAAATTCACTTGCATTATGTACCTACAGGGCTAAAATATTCTTCGAAAAATCTTCATTTGTGGTCTGCAGAAGAAAGAAAGTCATACACATCTGGGATGGCATGAGGGTGAGTAAATGATGAGAGAATTTTCATTTTTGAGTGAACTATTCCTTTATGCTCAATCAACAGCATTTGTGGCATAATGTTGATTAGCACAAATATTAATTTAGATTTGTCTCTCTTTTCCTTTAAAAAAAGCAGAAATCTGGGTGACAGTGAAGCACTTACAATGGAAGTGAATGAGGCCAATTGCTAAACCTTAAACAATAGGAGTGTTAACATTATTTTAGTCTGATAAAATCACTTACTAACATTTTCTGTGTAAAGTATCCAAATTTATAACTTCTTTGTCATGACGATGTAACGCTGTAAACCCTAAAACAACCATAAAAACAATAATTTAAAGGAATAGTTCACCCAAAAATGAAAATTCTCTCATCATTTACTCACCCTCATACCATCCCAGATGTGTATGACTTTCTTTCTTCTGCAGAACACAAATTAAGATTTCAGAAGAATATCTCAGCTCTGTAGATCCATAAAATGCAAGTGAATGGGTGCATATGAAATTTGGACACTCCAAAAAGCACATAAAGGCAGCATAAAAGTAATAAATTTTACTCCAGTGCTTAAATCAATATCTCCAGAAGTGATATGATAGGTTTGGGTGAGAAACAGATCAATATTTTAGTCAATTTTTGCGAGGAAATTCTTCTCCCTGCCCATTACGGGGCATATGCATTAACAATGTGAATCACCGGGGGCCTGGGTAGCTCAGCGAGTACTGACACTGACTACCACCCCTGGAGTCATGAGTTCAAATCCAGGGTGTGCTGAGTGACTCCAGCCAGGTCTCCTAAGCAACCAAATTGGCCAGGTTAATAGGGAGGGTAGAGTCACATGGGC
This sequence comes from Myxocyprinus asiaticus, assembly GCF_019703515.2. Classification (NCBI taxonomy): domain Eukaryota; kingdom Metazoa; phylum Chordata; class Actinopteri; order Cypriniformes; family Catostomidae; genus Myxocyprinus; species Myxocyprinus asiaticus. Next base: position 41,725,875 of record NC_059350.1, on the reverse strand, counting down.
TAACCTCCTCGTGGTTACAATTAATGGTTCTCACTCTCAATGGGGCGTATGGTAAGTTGTGCGTGGATCGTGGAGAGTAGCATGAGCCTCCATATGCAGAGTCTCCACGGTGTCATGCACAATGAGCCATGTGATAAGATGCACGGATTGACTGTCTCAGAAGCAGAGGCAACTGAGACTTGTCCTCCGCCACCTGGATTGAGGTGAGTAACCGCGCCACCACGTGGACCTATTAAGTAGTGGGAATTGGGCATTCCAAATTGGGAGAAAAGGGGATAATTAAAAAAAAAAAAAAAAGAACAGGGAGGAGAATTTAAACATTGACTAAAATATTGATTTGTTTCCCACCCACACCTATCAAATCACTTTTGAAGACACTAATTAAACCACTGGAGTCAAACTGATTACTTTCATGCTGACCTATGTGATTTTTGGAGCTTCAAAATTTTGGCACCCATTCACTAAATCTTCATTTATGTTCTGCTTAAGAAAGAAAGTCATACACATCCGGGATGGCATAAGGGTGAGTAAATGTTGAGAAATTTTTCATTTTTGGGTGATCTATCCCTTTAAACAAAGAGCTCAAATAATACACAAGTACTACCAGAAGAATTAATGTAAGTGCTTTTATAAAATTATAAGCTTCACATTTCTGCCTTTAAATCCTCAAAAAAATAATTAAAAAAAATGGCACCATTCACTTCCATTGTATGTGTCTCGCTATAACCCAGATTTTTGCTTTTTTTTTTTAAGGAAAAGGAAGGATGAGTCAGAATTATTATTACGCCACAAATGCTGTCGACTGAGCTTAACTTCTATTGAGACCGGAATATTCTTTTAAATGTACAAACACTTTTTGGGGCCACTGTGTGTGTGCATAATATGCATATGTGAGCAGATTCTACCCTTGTTTGGTTACCAATCCTGTTCAGAAAGTATAGAGCTATTAAAGGTGGGCCTTAAGAGTGCCATTAGCAGTTTTGATATCTCATTACCTTCTTCTGCAACTTCAGCTGGCTTAGCTTCCTCCACATCATCCATTGTTTGAGTAACAATTTCCTGTGATGCCTGTGTTGTGGTCTGTAGTGCTTTCTCCAGGGCCGCTGGTGGCATTGTAATGTCTACATGCTCAATTTCTGTGTCGACTGGCTCATGACACAATGTATTCTCTTCCTCCATGTCTATAACAACGAGTTCCTCAAAGGCTCCTGCTACTGAGGCAGAGACTTCAATGGAAACTTCAACTTCAACAGGGCTGTCTGCCTCAGACTCGACATTGTCCACTGCTGCTGCTTCAACTGTAACCTTTTCTACTGCAGGTGTTGAGGGCTGTTCTTCCAGTTCCCCTTCTGTTTTTGCTTCTTCAGTTACAGATGCTTCTGCTAGGACCTCTGCTTTAACATCAGCAACCTCCAACTCATTAAGGGTCTCCACAGAACTCTTCTCTTCAGTCAGCCTCACTGCTGCCACCAAATGCTCATCTCCAACTGAAGCAGCTGCAATCTCTGCTGTAGACCCAGCAATGATTTTCACAGTGCTCTGTAGGTCAGACATGTGGAAAGCTGCAATAAAATTAGTTTGTTAAACAAACATACAGTATACTGTATCTTATGCCACAAGTCTAACTTTAATGACTTGCACATGCTCATTTGTACTCGTTGATGACTGATATTGGTTTTTCAATGGCTGCTGCTGACATTGATATCTACAGAGTAGTATATATATATGGACTTTAATGGTGGAAAAATAATGTACAGCACACAAAAGTATTGTACACAATATTTACTCAAAATTCACAAAATTACTCTAAAATAGAAAAATGTGCAAAAAAGAAAAGCATTGACATAAGCGGGAACTAACATTTCTGTTAAAAATAAATAAATTGATCAGTCTTAAAAATGACCAAATATTAATCAGTCTAGCCAATGAATGAACCTGCGAATGGCTTACTTAGATGTCACTACTTATTAAGCTGGGATTGGAAAAACAACAAAAAATGTACACATTTCAACTTTAAAGGTGCACTCAGCAACTTTTTTGTTAGTGTCATCTTGGACTTACAGTGACACCTAGCAGCGTGGATACAGTATCATTCAAAATCAAACGTTTTTAGTTACTGATGCCTTTGTAGAAATTAACTATTCAAAGTTATCCATGATTAATTTAATACAAGAGTAAAAGTGTAAAATAACAGGGCGGTTACTGAGATTAGGCAAGTAACATGTTTCTAACATGGCAGCACCCATGAAGGGGACCCTTTCCATGTAGAATAAAACAACTTTTATAAGGTTACTGATATGACTGGAGTCTTCATCTCATGTGAGTGCTCATGATTTTATACATATGTTTTAAAATGACAATTAATTTCTTTTTAAAGTAAAACTTTTTAATGAAGAAAAAATTACTGAGTGCACCTTTAAGAAGCCATTTAAAATGTCCAATTTGCCAAATGAAACATAGAAATCCCACTTAGAGAGAAATTCCACTTTTTCACAACATGAAACTGATTAATGAGTGGGATATATTGTAGTGATTTTTTGTTGTTGTTTTGTTTAGATTTTTCCCCTTTTTCACCCAATTTGGAATGCCCAATTTCCAGTGCGCTCTAAGTCCTTGTGGTGGCGTAGTGATTCGCCTCAATCCGGGTGGCGGAGGATGAATCTCAGTTGCCTCCGCTTCTGAGACCATCAACCCGCGCATCTTATCACGTGGCTTGTTGAGCGCATTGCCACAGAGACAAAGCGTGTGTGGAGGCTTCACGCCATCCACCGCGGCATCCACGCTCAACTCACCACGCGCCCCACCAAGAACGAACCACATTATAGCGACCACGAGGAGGTTACCCCATGTGACTCTACGCTCCCTAGCAACCGGGCTTAGGAGACCTGGCTGGAGTCACTCAGCATGCCCTGGGATTCGAACTAGTGAACTAGTGAACTACAGGGGTGGTAGCCAGCGTATTTTACCACTGAGCTACCCAGGCCCCCATTGTAGTGATTTAACATGAAAAAAATTAGTCAAAATGTCTAGGTCTTAACCACGGTTCCCTGAAAGAGGGAACGAGATGTTCTTTGTCGAATGACAACTTGGGGACCGCTCCTGAGCCCCGATTCTCCCTGAATAGATATACAACAATGCCAATTTGATTGGCTGGCGTCTTTCAAGGTCCTGACAAGCTGGGCTTGTCAGGACCTACTTTGACTGAGAAGGCGAGAGGATTTAAAAGCACCTTTTCAGCGGCAATCAATTATTGTGGCAGGAATAGGCAACGTCTCATTCCCTCTTTCTGGGAACCGTGGTTACGACAGTAAACTAGACATTCCCTTTCAAGACGGTCACTTCAATATTCTTCGTTGAATGACGACTAGGGGTCCCTATACAACAGTGCCACAATATTGATTCGACTGCACTTGCTGCCAAATAAAAAGTTGTCGTGAGTTTGCAGCCAGCCTGCTTCCCTTGAGACAGTGAGAGACACATTAGTGACACTGCCATATTATGAGGTAGCCAATCTTCTCCATAGAACTCACATCAGGTGAGGTGATGATCTGTTTGGAGGGTCCCGCAGGCAACCATTCCCATTTGTAACTAACCGCTATGGGGAGTATAAAAATGTATTATACACAAGAGCAGTAATGCTGCTATTATACTGAATAGATAGAAGTGTTTTATACATTGAAAAACAATCTCCTATGTGGTTTCAAAAAGAGACTTATTGCATTCGATGCAATATCTTCGAAATACAGATGCTTTATTTTTGCACATGACTCTTCTCCCACAGTGGAGAGAGGAGACACGAGCTGTGCCTTCTTCTGGGCAGACTGTGGCTGGAGTTCTGGTTTCATACTCACTGTGCTGACACTGTCAGTAACGCTTCGGCTGGCCTGGTGGGTTCTTCCCTCCATGACGCTGGCATCTGGGCCATGGGCGCTGCACCTTTACTCTAGACCCGGCACTAGCTGATGGGGCTGTCAATGGAGCACTGGTCTTGCCAGAGTGCTGTCTTAACAGCACTGGGTGAGGATAACTGCTGCTGGCTTTAACACGGACTGGCATGAAATGTAACATTGCCAGCAAGTGCTTTTTTGCCATCTCGAGCTTTTCAGAGAGAACATCCATTGCGTCTCCGAACATCCATTGCATCTTGTCTGTCTCACACATTTCTGAGTTATTTAACCATAGATGTCGCTCAAGTGCAACCATACTGCCCATTAATCTTCAGATGGGCAGTAATCTTAGTGGCATGCAATGCGAGGTCAGTTGCTCTGCATAACACTTGAAATAGAACGAGATCGGGACCACGCTCATCCATGTCCTTCAGGACCTTAGCTTGAAAGGCCTGCAAGACCGCCATGATGTGCAAGGCCGATGCAGCTTGTCCTGAGGCTGCGTAAGACTTAGTCGCGAGGGTGGTGATAAGTCTGCACGGCTTTGACGGGAGAAAAGGGCGCTTATTCCAGCCAGGTGCCGAGGCAGGGCATAAATGCAATGTGATCACCTCTTCCATCTGTGGAAGTGTGGTATAGCCCTTCTGCTCTGCGTGGTTCAGTGCGGTAAAGGCGGTGACTCCAGTGATGTGAGATCCACATCTTGGAAAATTCAGCATGGACCTCTGGAAAGAATGGTATTTTATGTTGGGAAATGGCTTGATGCTGGCCTGTGTTTAAATACCATTCATCCAGCCGTGAGTGCTCGGGCTCAGATGGGGGAGTCCATTCGAGCTCGAGCTCCTCAACTGCTCTGGAGAGGATGCGAGCCAGTTCAACATCTGATATGTTAATCCTCTAGGCCGTCTGGCCCTCATCAGCGAGACAGCTGGTTAGATCATCAGCCGAACGGCACCATGCTTCGCCTTCCAGTGCCACGATGGAGACCATGTCTTCATCCGGAGATGTGGCAAAGGAAATTGAGCTGGTTAAATCAGCAGCTGGACAGAGATTTCCTGTATCGTATATGGTATTCTTTCAGTTTTTATTTACTTGCTGTGGGTAAAAAATTAACACACACAAAACAAATAAATATCTTTGTTAAACACTCAGGGAATGAAGGATCTTTCTTTGAACATCGTAGGCGAGAGTCTCGCGCTGCTGGATTGTTGGAAGATAACTCTGTCCTGAACTGTGCTTTTCTTTCAACGAAGTGTGTGTAGTACAGGGAGATCCATTCTTGACTCTGAAGGAGAAGGTTATGACGAGCCCATCTTTCTCTTGGCCTTTTATATGCTCGCTGGGCATGAAGGCGGGACTTTGAAATACGCCAGCCAATCAAATTGGTGCTGTTGTATATCTTTTCAGGGAAAATCTGGGCTCAGGAGCAACCCCCTAGTCGTCATTCAACGAAGAACGTCAAAGTGACCGACTTGAAAGAGAACTACTGTTAGGCCAACAGCTTCCTACACAAAGCTGTTTTAAATGTGCAAGCTCATCGGCTCTTCCATTACAGTTTCTCTGGAATCGCTTCACTTGAATGGATTAGATACAGGTAAGTTGGAATATAATTTTTTAATAATGACCAGCTGACAAGGAGTGATGTTCCAATTCAAAAGGAGTGGAATATTCAGATATTCAAGGATGTCTCTTTGGTTTATCATGACATCCATTGTATAAATGGTTAAGTAAATGTGCACAGTATAAAAGAGCATCAACATCATGTAAGGCCAGAAAGGTTATCTAGGTTCTTTAATTCTGTACTTTGCATATATCTTCTTTAGATTTTGCTATAAGTTTATTAGCGCATGTAGTGTGACAGAGCATCAGGGAGCAGATGAGTGCCTTGCTTAAAGGTGCACTCAGTAATTCTAATCCAATACATTTTTTGTGAAATTCTGCAAATATCTCCTCACAGTCTGTTAGCTGTCTAGACAAAAACAAAGTGGAACAGACTGAGCCACACAACACTACTCCAGCCAGTCAGCAACAAGGGGTGGTTCTTGCGTGTGCACAGGATGGGGGAAGGGGGCAGAGTGAGAAGGAAATGAATAAGAAGAGCGACGGCAAATCTGGCTGATGCGAACTTTCTAAACTCCAAGGAAGACAAATGGCTGAGAAACAGACCAAGAGACAAAAGTTAGACAAATATAAACTAAAAAGAAGGATTATGTCAAGTCGAGGGCTAGGAACCACGTCAACATCGGCGAGGCTTTTCAGCAGTGGAGAGACCTCCGAGAGGTAAAAGGCCTGAAGACGGATGCAGAAGTTGCTCTTTTTCTTCTTGATAGGTGGGTAAAATAAATTTTGCTATGTTTCACAGAACCCATATATGCTGTAGTTTAGATTTAGTAGCAGGAGAGATGTGAGTGTCTGGAGCTGGTGTGCGTAAAACCATCTCGCGCGCATGAATTTGGGGGGGGGGGCTTCCAAAGGAGCACTGAAGGGAGGGATGTGTTTGTTTTGGCAGCTGAGTCGAATATCAACAGTGTTTCTCAGGAATTGCTGAGTGCACCTTTAAGAGTTCACATGAAGTGGTGTGGAAAGTCATGATCCAAGCAGGAATTTAAGATGGTAACACTAGGAAATCTTCTTAAACTGCCGTAAGTGGCATCTAAGATTACTGATTAAATAATCAACATACTTAAGAAACACACATAAGATGACAAAATGCAAAAGTAAGTTTTAAGCCTAATATACAAAGATTTTTTTAAAGTAAGCAATCTGAGAGCTGCAATGGACTTTAAGACCAACAATTAGAATGCATTTTGTTTACTTTGAACAACACAATATATTCACTGATAAGGCAGTTGGGGTTAAGCTGTATTTAGAGGAACTTTGCAAGAGGAAGAGCTAAAACATTTAAAGCGGATGATCTTAACGAAACAAAGTGTTCTGTTTGAAAAAAATTGCGTTTTTAAGGACTTTAATAAATTCAAACATTTCACCATTTTGAAAAAATGCAATCAACAAATTTCATTAGTTGGTTAAACCTCAGTTCAGACAACAGCATGGAGATAAAAAAAACTAAAGTCCAGTATCCTAGTAATATGACATGTAACTGGCAATGACATTCTGTTCCCTTGAGACTTTATTTGAGACATAAAGATATACAAGATATTAAAACATTAACACTTCAGTACACTCCATGGCTTTGCCTCCATCCCAACAGTTTAATGGATAATTTTTCTATCTCTTTATTTGCTCACCCTCATGCTATCTGAAGTGATAGGTATGGGTGAGAAACAGATCATTATTTAATCCCTTTTTAATATATATTCTCCTCCCTGGCCAGTAGGTGGCAATATGCACAAAGAATGCAAATCACCACCAAAAGCAAAAGAATGTGAAAGTGAAATTGATAGCTAAAAAAGGACTTAAATATTGATCTGTTTCTCACACACACACTTATCATATCGCTTCTGAAGAGATGGGTATAACCACTGGAGTCATATGGATTACTTTTATTCTGCCTTTATGTCCTTTTGGAGCTGTAAAATGTTGGTACCTATTTAAATGCATTGTGAGGACCAATAGAACTGAAATATTTTTCTAAAAATCTTTGTTTGCATTCAGCAGAAGAAAAAGTCATACACATCTGGAATGGCATGAGGGTGAGTAAATGAGAGAATTTTAGGTTTGGGTGAACTATTCCTTTAAAAATGGTTTTCTTGACTTAAGTCACGTGTATAAAAGTTTAACCTGGAAGTGTTAAACATGACTTTTAGACTGACTCTCATGCTATCATTCTGCAGCAAGTGTACCTCCAAAAACAGGCAAGACAGGTTAAAAAAAAAAAAAAAAAATTTAAAAAAAAAGATTTATTGGTTGTACTTTCACAGCATGTGTTAATCTTGGTTAATATTAACTTCAACATATACAAATTTTAATTTAAAAAAAATGTATATGATAACATTAGCTAATGTATTATGAACAAAGTACAATTGTATTTTTATAAATTAACATTAAACAAGATTGATAAATGCTGTTAAAATATGCATTGTTAGTAAATGACAACTAAAGCATGTAATGAACAATAAGTGGTATCATTTTATTTTGGATGCTTGTTTGTCTTTGAGAAAAATGAATAAAATGTATTCGAGAGAAAATGTCTCTATGCACATGTATAGGTTTAACAACACAAGGCACTAGACATCTACCTCAGGTTCTTAGGCTAGAATACTGCAGGTAAAGTGCTAAAGGTATTGCAGCAGGCACATCCAGAAGGAGGAGAGATCAACAAATACTCAGGTGAGCTACATCAGACATTAAAGTGTCATAAAACAGGCTGCAGTTGGGATAATAAACAGTCCACTTGGAAGGATTTTATAACAGGAGAATTTTATATAGGAGCATATACATACGGTTTATATACGTATATAATGCTAGATTTACACTACTAAAAAAGCAACTGCATTTTCGGACTGTCCTCAAATCTCTCCTCCTCCTCAAAGTCACTGTGGGATTAGCACCCTGTGGAGTTCACAAGTGTAAAAAGGACAATTCCTCCTGCTCAGAGGACACAGATAGTCCACAACTGATTAATCAATTAAAAGATGCATGACAGTATGAGAGTCCAACTCTACAGCTTAATGGAGTGTTCTGGTGAAGGGATGGGGAAGGTTCACATAGGGTTCACACAGGGTTCACACAGGCATCTAGACTTCTAGGGATTCAGGCCGATTCCTCAGAAGATGCCTCACCAGCTGTCTCTGCAACGGGAGCCTCAGTTGCAACATCCTCAACAAGAGGTGTAGCGGGTTCCTCAATTGCAGGTGCTACCGCCTCTACAATGGATTCCTCAGCCTCTACTGCTGCAGCAACCAAGAGTTCTGCAGGAGCTTCTTCTGAAGCAACAAAAGCCTCACTAGCAGAAGCCTCTGCAGCAGCAGGGGTGAGTTCTGCAGCAACCACCTCAATGATAGGCTCTGCGACGGTGGTCTCAGCGATGGTGGAACGTTCCACTGCTTCAGTTTCCACAGCTGAGGCTGCTTCTGGGGATGCCTCGGCCACTGCGACTGCTACTCCTATACAGAAAACAGAAAAACGGAACTTTAAAGAAAAAGGAAAAAACATCAAATGCATGCATCTGTGTCAAAAACCGCTCACTATTTCAGTGATTCACCAAACAGTAAATGTCAAACTTAATATAGAATCTTATAGATCGTTATTGTAAAGAGATTAACAATGTTTTCCATGCTTGTTCAATGAACCATAAACAATTAGTGAACATGCACCTGTACATCACAGGTTAGTGTCGTTAAGACACTAACAGCTTACAGAGGGTAGGCAATTAAGGTCACAGTTATAAAAACCTAGGACACTAAAGAGACCTTTCTACTGACTCTGAAAAACACCAAATGAAAGATGCCCAGGGTCCCTGCTCATCTGCGTGAACGTGCCTTAGGCATGCTGCAGGGAGGCATGAGGACTGCAGATGTGGCCAGGGCAATACATTGCAATGTCCGTACTGTGAGACGCCCAAGACAGCACTACAGGGAGACAGGAAGGACAGCAGATCGTCCTCGCAGTGGCAGACCACGTTTAATAACACCTGCACAGGATTGGTACATCCGAATATCACACCTGCGGGACAGGTACAGAATGGCAACAACTGCCCGAGTTACACCACAATCCCTCCATCAGTGCTCAGACGGTCCACAATAGGCTGAGAGAGGCTGGACTGAGGGCTTGTAGGCCTGTTGTAAGCCAGGTCCTTACCAGACATCACCAGCAACAACGTCACCTATGGGCACAAACCCACCTTCGCAGGACCAGACAGGACTGGCAAAAAGTGCTCTTCACTAACGAGTCGTGGTTTTGTCTCACCAGGGGTGATGGTCGGACTTGTGTTTATCGTCGAAGGAATGAGCGTTACACCGAGGCTTGTACTCTGGAGCAGGATCGATTTGGAGGTGGAGGGTCCATCATGGTCTGGGGCAGTGTGTCACAGCATCAACTGAGCTTGTTGTCACTGCAGGCAATCTCAATGCTGTGTGTTACAGGGAAGACATCCTCCTCCCTCATGTGGTACCCTTCCTGCAGGCTCATCCTGACATGACCCTCCAGCATGACAATGCCACCAGCCATACTGCTTGTTCTGTGCTCGATTTCCTGCAAGACAGGAATGTCAGTGTTCTGCCATGGCCAGCGAAGAGCCCGGATCTCAATACTATTGAGCACGGCTGGGACCTGTTGGGTCAGAGGGTGAGGGCTAGGGACACTACTCCAGAAATGTCCGGGAACTTAAAAGTGCCTTGGTGGAAGAGTGGGGTAACATCTCACAGCAAGAACTGGCAAATCATGTGCATTCCATGAGGAGATGCACTGCAGTACTTAATGCAGCTGGTGGCCACACCAGATACTGACTGTTACTTTTGATTTTGACCCCCACTTTGTTCAGCGACACATTATTCCATTTCTGTTAGTCACATGTCTGTGAAACTTGTTCAGTTTATGTCTTAGTTGTTGAATCTTTTTATGTTCATACAAATATTTACACGTTAAGTTTGCCGAGTTTAGTTGTATGATGAAAGAATGAGCGAAAATTAGTGTATTCGGACACAGTTCCAAACAATATTGTGCTCTTTGTAGGACTCTACATACGTGTCACGTTCCGAATGATGAAAAAACTATGAAATTCGATGGTCAGATAAATGCGTTACAATAAAAAACTGATCTAAATAGCATGTCAATATCACATATGAATGTGGTTTGGATCAGGTTTGTAAACACTGAGTTTCATGTGTTTTTTTGTTAGTTTTTTTGCTATACAGACAGAAATTACGCCAAAAACAACAAATCGGATATTTGCACCTCATTACTTTTTTTTTTTTTTTTTTAACTTTTTTTATCCCCTTTTCTCCCAATGTTGGAATGCCCAATTCCCACTACTTTACCTGGTCCTCATGGTGGCTCGGTTACTCGCCTCAATCCGGGTGGTGGAGGACAAGTTTCAGTTGCCTCCACTTCTGAGACAGTCAATCCGCACATCTTATGTGGCTCGCTGTGCATGACACCGCGGAGACTCCCAGCATGTGGAGGCTCATGCTAAACTCTGCGATACACGCACAACTTACCACGCAGCGCATTGAGAGCAAGAACCACTTAATCACGACCACAAGGAGGTTACCCCATGTGACTCTACCCTCCCTAGCAACAGGGCCAATTTGGTTGCTTAGGAGACCTGGCTGGAGTCACTCAGCACACCCTGGATTCAAACTCACGTTTCCAGGGGTGGTAGTCAGGTCAATACTCACTGCCTGATATTATTTCTAATATTTTATTATCCAATTTTTTTTTTTTTTTGCCTGTCTGAACAAAGCCTTAATGAAGAGGATTACCATCAAAACAGTGTTGCTGATTCCATCTGTCATTAATAGAACTACATTAGTGTTACAGCTTATAAGGACTAGACGATATACAAATAGATAGTGGATTAAGAGAGGAAACCACTTTAGATTAGCAGCAGACACCATTGACTTCCAAGAGCTTCAGCAGTGCTTAAACATATTTAGCGTTCCAAACTTTACGTATCAGGATCTCCAAGTAAACCCTAATTCCCCGCCACCTCAGGCCAGAAATTTGTTTATATTGAACCTGCATGCATGTTTGATTGGCTCAAGACATTGTTGATCTAAAGGGTACAAATTGTAGTTTATAAACCACATGAAGTGGCCTATCACCAAGCAAATATCAACAAAATCCAATTAAAAAAAAAAAATAATAATAATAATAATAATAATAAATATTATTATTCAAGATTAGTTAAGAAAAAGCAGAGCCCACAAGCATTGGCTTCAATCATTAAAAGGGATAGTTCACCCAAAAATGAAAATTCTCTCATTTACTCACCCTCATGCCATCCCTGCTGTATATGCCTTCTTCTGCAGAACAAAGATTTTTAGAAGAATATCCCAGCTCTGTAGGTCCATACAATACAAGTGAATGGTGGCAAGAACTCTGAAGGTCTAAAAAGCACATTAAGGCAGCATAAAAGTAATCCATAAAATCCCAGTGGTTAAATCCATATCTTCAGAAGCGGTTTGATAGGTGTGGGTAAAAAAATAAATAAATACTTAAGTCCTTTTTCCACTATAAATGTCCTTTCACTTCCACATTCTTCTTGTTGATTGTCAGTTTGCATTTTTCATGTATATCGCCACCTACTGGTTGAGGCTGAGTGGAGATTTCTGCTAAAAATGGACTTAAATATTGATCTGTTTCTCACCCACACATATCATTTCGCTTCTGAAGATATAGCTTAAACCACTGGAGTCATATGGATTACTTTTATTCTGCCTTTGTGCTTTTTGGACCTTCAGAGTTCTGGTCACCACTCGCTTGCATTGAATGGTGCAACAGAACTGAGATATTCTTCTAAAAATCTTTGTGTTCTGCAGAAGAAACAAAGTCAAACATAGGGTGTGAAGAGTAAATGAGTATTTCTTCTTTTATTTTCTCCCCAATTTGGAATGCCCAATTCCCAATGCACTCTAGGTCCTCGTGGTGGCATAGTGACTCGCCTCAATCTGGGTGGCAGAGGACGAATCTCAGTTGCCTCCGCGTCATGAGACCATCAGTCCGTGCATCTTATTACATGGCTTGAGTGAGTTACTGCGGAGACAGTGCGTGTGGAAGCTTCACGCTATTCTCCACGTCATCCACGCACAGCTCACCACACGCCCCACTGAGAGCGAACCACATTATAGTGACCACGAGGAGGTTACCCCATGAGACTCTACCCTCCCTAGCAACTGGGCCAATTTGGTTGCTTAGGAAACCTGGCTTGAGTCACTCAGCATGCCCTGGATTCGAACTCGCAACTCCAGGGGTGATAGTCAGCGTCTTTACTTGCTGAGCTACCCAGGCCCCCAGTAAATGATTATTTTAATTTTTTGGGTGAACTATCCTTTTAAAAGATCTAATCTACACTTACTTGAACGGTCACAGCTGTCACTGTAAACAGGTTGCCAATTCAGACTACAATAACTTTATACGTTGTGTAAAACTGCTTCTATTCAGAGTTATAAATGAATAACTGCCACAGGCAAAGTAAGCAAAAAGGTAACGGACCAGAACACGCACACAAAATAATTGCATCAATTCAAAAGCAAATTATTGTAAAGTCTTGATATTGAATGTTTGAAAATGCAGACATGCTGTTATGACTGGGATTAAATCAATACTTACCCTTCTAACCTAATGGGAGAACAAAAAGTAAGATGGTTATTTGCATGTAAACAAGAAATGTAAACAAAAGAAAACTCCTCTAAATGTAGCTAGCTTAATGGCTGATAAATAATCCGCATGGATCAGGCCATGGTAAACTGCAGGAACCAGACATATCAGAACAGTGGCTGAGCCAGGCAGCCTGCCACTGCCTCACAGCACCTGTCAATTCAATTAATTCAGGAGTATAACTACTCTGAATGGGAATATAAATCACAGCTGTCTGGATACATTATTCTGCCTGATGTTAAAAGGTTAATGGTGATTTAACTTGAACAGCAAAGTTGAAAACACCAGTACCAGTCCTCATTATTGACAACAAAAAACAAACTATACCACAAGTATGTAACCCGTTTTTGCTTGCAGTTCTGAACACAGTAAAACAAGTTAACTATGTACCTAGATTGATATATAAAACAAAGAAATTTGAATAGTAGAATTTTTAAAAAACTCAAGCACTTACTCTTAGGTCTGGCATCGATTGGAGCGATTCTGTCATTATATCTTGTGCTGTCAGAGTTTATTGTCTTATAAGCCTGTAAATGGGGGGGGGGGAGAGACGAAGGAAAATGCCACAAATATTAGTATGCCATAACATAACACGCGCACACACACACACATTTTTATAAACCATACCATAACCCCCATCCCTCTTCTCACGTTTATAAGTAAAGGATCTGTAGTCCACTGTAAAATATATTTTGTTTGGTAGGCAGAATGTGCTTCATGTTGTAACACCTAAATTAGCTAAAGATACAATATAATATAGCTGAATCAACTTGATTGTTTAGGTTATAAGTCAATTGTAAGGGTCAGATCTGGTATAAACAACACAAGATCACTTCTAAAAGTGTGGAAATGTAGTAGACAGTTCAAAAATTACACCATCTCAGCTAGCTCCATTAAACAACATGGAACCAATATGGAAAGGGATTTTGCTTGTCATGGTTACTGTGACTCTTTATTACCAAAGCTGCCTAAATTAGTGGGATGAGACGAATAAAGACACTCACATAAATAAGAGCAACAGTTAGTGAGCCTCCACCAAGCATCATGTAGGCGATGTTTGTGCCTGATGCAGGTAGTCCAAAGGACATCTGACGTGTTGGTACAGCTATTGAAAGAGGAAGGGACGCACATGAGTAATTCCCAGACCTGGAACAATGTAGTTTAAGTAGTATAATTGACTTCATACAAATTCAATACTCTGTTAACTGACAAAATAAAAACCCCAGCCTGCCAATTTTTGTTGGAGGCTCAGTTTGCACATCTTTCAACAGCCACCATCTTGACCCCTGACCCCCTGCCCCACAGTGAGAAACCAATACAATCCACTCAGTGTGTAAGCTGATCTCCGTTTCACTGGATTGTGTTTGGTACATTTAGACAAACCATAAATAAGTTACAGCTAATGAAAATATGTACCTGCCCCTTACTTTCCCTAACTTTACTAATCCCTATCTTTACTAATCCCTTTTTTACAATCACTCCTGACTGCATACTCAAACACATTAAAGGGTTAGTTCACCCTTTGGTAGGGTGAGCAAGAGACAGACACAGTGGGTGTGGCGTCAAGCCTCGGAGAGGCGTTTATTAGAAAAAATAATAAATGTGAATTGTCCAAAAAGGGGAATAAAGTGTTCAAGGGGGAAAAGTGTCCAAAATAAAAGTGTAATCTGGCGTCCTCGCGATGAAAGGGGGTGTCGTGAAGGATGGGGAGTGTCCAGAGGACCTGTGGCGCGAGGGGCGGTGGCTCCGCTGGCGGCCTGTCTTTGCTGGCGCTATGGCGAGTGTGAGGGGAAGGCGGCCCGGCATCCATGCCTGTCGGCTGCTACGTGTGCTCCATCCCCCGGTGTCGCAACTAATTCGGCCAGACCCTCCCCACTCTGCTCCTGGATCTCGGAGGACGCCAGTGTGCACACAAGATAGAATCCGGCTCCTCGAAAAGAGGCGTGATCTGTGTTATGGCAGCGTTGATGAGGCTCCATTTAATTCAGGTGAGCCTCATCAAACGCCGCCCCAATGAGGCTTATTAATTATGTGCCTCTTCTCTTCTCTTCTCCTGCCCAACTCCCGTCGCGAGCCTGGCTGAAGGACTATGGAATTATATATGTGCCACTATTCTGCATGCACAAAATTATATTTTGAGTGAGCAAGAAAATTTTGAGCACACAAAAAGGTATTTTGCATGTGCGTTTTGTAAAGCAATGTATCTTCATGCAAAGATGAATTCACATTGAGCAAACAAATCAATTTTGCACTTGAATAGTTTATTTGAATGCAAATTTGCACAGAATTCTGAAATTTACTTAACTCCACTGTTTTTTGCGTGTGCAAGATCTCTCATCCTACCCACTCAGTGTGCGCTCATAGCTTTGACTGCTTGTTTGCTCAACAAGGTCACAGCATTGTGTGGCAGAATTTCAGCCAATCAGCAATGAGGTGGTTAATTTTGATTGGCTGTCTAGTCCACAGATCATACTCTGTATGAGTATTGGTACACTGCCAATAGGCTAGCTAACAATCTAGCTAGCTCTCTTAGTATGGTTCTCTTGACTAGTATTAGTTAAACTTACGTAGCTACTAGCTTGGCCATGTTGGCTACCATTTTCATCTGAAATTATATTAATTTAATCTCCCCTGTGCATAAAACTCCTTTAGACTAACGTAATAGTGTAGTTCTGGGGGAATTTAATTTGACTTCTATCTATCCCACAGGATATTCTGAGAGAATAGTTTATTACAATAAGTGACCAGATTACAGTCTACCATGGATTAGTAACCACTGAACCTTCTTTTTGTTATTATATGAAATATAATTCTTTAATAAACATGTTTAGTCCACCTTCTTTTGTGTGTCCTCTCCTATTTTTTCGACAGCCTTGTATATTGTTAATTTAGGTCATATTTATATTCTATTCTTGATAAATTAGAAAAGCGGTTTACGTTTGCATTTCAAAGCTGTGGGTTATCTTGAAATGTTCAGTGGGCCGTTTTTAGGACGTTTATGCATTCTAACACAACACTTCTGGCAAAATTGATTAATGAGAAGAAATGGAAGAAAGAGGCTAATTATGTATCCTGTATCCTGACATAGTTTGGGGTAAATTAAAGGTGGAGTAAGCGATTCCCCGAGAAAGATAGTTGATATTTGAACTCAACAGCCAAACAAACACACCACTCCCTTCAGTGCTCCTTCAGATACTCCACCCCCCCCAAATTCATGCACGCAATAGTGTTGTGTGGATCGGTCCGATTCACTTTGTTTTTTTTCTCCATTTACAGAGCAGGGCGGTGTACAAACACCAGATTTTTTTTTTTCTTATCGCACACACAGAACAGACAGCTAGCGGACCATGACGAAATATTCGTGGAATTTGACAACAACAACAGTGTATTGGATTAAAATTACTTATTCTACCTTTAAACGTACAATACTCAATTGTTTGAGACTGCAAAAAGGTTTTTATAAATAGAAAGAAATCCTTAGCTTTGCATGATCCCAGGTTACTATATTTTGAAAAATGTACATTACAGTAAGTTAAGCCTTACAGTATTCC
This sequence comes from Myxocyprinus asiaticus, assembly GCF_019703515.2. NCBI lineage: Eukaryota > Metazoa > Chordata > Actinopteri > Cypriniformes > Catostomidae > Myxocyprinus > Myxocyprinus asiaticus. Next base: position 41,709,158 of record NC_059350.1, on the reverse strand, counting down.
TGGTATGTCTACAATCCATGCGGTAAATATATTTTGTAATGATAACTGCACACAGTATATAAAGTGTGTACTGAACTTGGAACATTGTGCTTGTTGGGTCTTCTACTACATTTACACTGAGATGTACATGGTTGCTGTAGCTACCTCAACTGTCCAATCGCAGTGTGCTTTTAAGCAGCTTCTAATAGCCAATCCTGATGTAGGAGGGGGGACTTGTCAGAATACGGTTGTAAAAAGCAAACGAGCAGTCTAAAGTTCCAAGCGCACGCAGAGGGCATACGTGTACAAACATTTATAACTCTGTAAAGGACAGCCCTCAGAGGCAGAGCGACGATGACGAGAGGGAGGGGCAGGTCGTTCCGCCACAACCCCGAAAATGAAAATTCTCTCAACATTTACTCACCCTCATGCCATCATAGATGAGTATGTCTTTCTTCTGCTGGACACAAAGATTTTTTTAGAAGAATATCTCAGCTCTGTAGGTCCATTAAGTGAATGGTGACCAGAACTTCAAAACGGAGATAAAGTCAGTATAAATCCACAAGACTCCAGTGGTTTAATCAATCTCTTCTGAAAAGTTCCAGTTGGTTTTGGGTGAGAACAGACCAAAATATAACTCCTATTTCACTGTACATCTTGACAGCATACTCCCTGGCGATCCTGATTTCAAGCTCGATTACACTTCCTATAGCACCATCTAGTACCATCTAGCACCCTGCGTATGCGTCAAGCACTCGCAAATTTAATCAAGCTTGAAATCATGTTCATGCCTGGCAACTGCAATAAAATGTAAAGTGAAAAAGGAGTTACATATTGATCTGTTCTTAACCAAATCTAACTGGATCGCTTCAGAAGACGAAGATAGCATTTATTAAACCACTGGAGTCATATGGATTGTTTATGCCGACTTTATCTCCTTTGGTGATCAGAGCACCAAATTCACTTGAATTTTATGGACCTACGGAGCCAAAATATTATTTTAAAAGAATGGGTTTGTGTTCAGCAAAAAAAAAAAAAAACAAAAAAAAAAAGTCATACACATCTGGGATGGCATGAGGGCGAGTAAATGATGAGAGAAATATACACTTCCAGAGTGAGGAAAAAGGCTGGAAAAAATCACTCTGGACCCCACTCACCCTGCCCACTACCTTTTTGAACTGTTGCCTTCTGGCCGACACTTCAGAGCTCTGAACACCAGAAACGTCAGGCACAGGAACAGTTTTTTCCCCTCAGGCTATCCATCTCATGAACAGTTAAATTGCCCCATTGAGCAATAACTATGTGCAATACACAGTTTAGTCTTTCTTATATTTATCCAACACATACAACCTCTTCTGCCATTTCATTCCTCTGCAAATTTTTTTTTTTTTTTTTTTTACTGTACATAACAGATTTGTATTTGCACTGTACATAACAGATTGTATTAGATTTGCACTACCCATGTGCATGTGTGCATGTATGTGGGTCTGTACGTATGTGTATAATTAGTTTTATTTTTATTTGTTTATTATTATCTATGTCTTGCTACTGTTTTTGTATTGTTGTTCACTGGAAGCTCCTGTCACCAAGACAAATTCCTTGTATGTGTAAGCATACTTGGCAATAAAGCTCATTCTGATTATAAGTAAATTAATAAAAGGACAGGAAATAAATTTTGATTTGAGTTTATTTTTTAAGTGAGACGAACGAGACCACAGTGTGATACAGGAATAATAAAACTAGCACCATGGTTGCATGGACAACTTTCAATTATACAGTTAGCGGTCATTATACAAAATATTTGACTGCTCAGTGCCATGATTAACCAATCAGAATCAAGTATTCCAGAGAGCCATGTAATAAGCTGGAGTAATATTCTGTGATGGAATGCATTTAGAAACCCTGTTGGAATGAAATACACTACCTGAGCACTTTATTAGGAAAACCTGTACACCTACTTATTCATGCGAGTATCTAGTCAGCCAATCATGTGGCAGCGGTGCATAAAATCACGCAGATACGGGTCAGGAACTTCAGTTAATGTTCACATCAACCATCAGAATGGGGAAAAAACTTTGATTTTGACCATGGCATGATGCCAGACAGGCTGGTTTGAGTATTTCTGTACCTGCTGATCTCCTGGGATTTTCACACACAACAGTCTCTAATCTAGAGTTTACTCAGAGTGGTGCCAAAAACAAAAAACATCCAGTGAGCGGCAGTTCTGCAGACGGAAATGCCTTGTTGATGAGAGAGGTCAGCGATGCCAATGGTCTCTACGATCAACTTAAGCTTGCGATGCTTTTGGGAAACGCTGCCCAGACTGGTTCAAGCTGACAGAAAGGATAATGTGCATAAATGCAGGCAAACACATATCCTCTGTATGGCTGCACTGAGGCAGCAGAAGGGAACACAATGTCCAACAGTGCAGCACCCCCACCCATTCTCTCTACCTCTCTCTGGCCTAACAATCCACCCAGAGAAACATCATCCCACAGAAGAACATTCACAGGACATGCGGCATCTAATTACTTAACATGCTAACAAAGTCCTCCGTGCGGCATACACTATAATAGTAGTGACACACCATAAAATCTGGACCTCAAATTGGTATTACTACTCAAATCAAACATAAAATGTCAAAATGTCCTGTCAAATGTTTAAAGTGGTACATTTAACTAAAAAATAAAAAAAATAAAAAAATAATGCTGCAGCTACTGAAATAATGTTCTGCAACAAGGTAGCCTTCACCTCATTTATACATTGAATCTAATTTACGACTGCGTCAACAGAACATTAAGGTTAGCTAGATGTGCAGGTTCCCAGGACAACATGTGCACAGTCATGCTACCCCTATAAGCGTACTTCTGGTGTAACAAAGACTGTTGCATTATTTAATGACTGCCCATATGCACCCACAAACACAGGTTTTATCTGATGACATTGTATAATTTCACCTCAGTGGGGTGGAGACATTTCTATGTGCAGAACCCTAGGCAAATTCATGTTGGCAGAGAGGCCTGGGGCCCTCTTCAAATATCGGGGTAATTTTAGGAAATGCCCAAGCAGATTCAATGAATGCATCAGTTCAATCACGCACAAAAAATGCTGTGTCCCCAGAAAAGCAGATTAGACCTCAAAGTGAAAGGGGCCAGGAGATTAACATCTTTATATTTTAAAGCAACATTGATACGGCAAACTGTACAATAAACATCTGCATGTGGTTCAAACCGAGTGAGTGAATCTCTAACAGGAAATTAACTTTAAACAAGATCAAACTCAGCTATATTAAATGCACTGGAACAGGGCAGGGTGCAGTGTGCTCATCCCAGCTGTCTCTTATAGAAACTTTTCTTTAAAAACCAAACTCATATCCGGTTTGCGGTTCATTAAATATTATTAAATAAAATGAAATTCAATATACATTTGTCTTGGACTCTAGGATGCTGCACACATACAAAATGTACATTATAATTTTCCTACAAATAATTATACAAATAAGTGAAATGAATAATATTTTACCATTAAAACATTGTATCACAATACAGATCATCATAAACCAACCAAAAAATAGCATGTAGCCTAAAACACAACAAAACAATGCAATCATTCATATTAATACAGTTTAAAAAAAAATAAATAAATAAATAAAAAAAGCCTAGCCCATCATACATGTAAATTAAAAAAACATACTTCAGAATGGATTTATCAGAACTCGGTGTTCTAGATTGGAGTAAAGTCGCAAACCACTGACACCCCTCCTCAAGGGGGCGGATGCTCAAACTAGAGTTTAATTCAAATCTTGCAAAACTGGTGCCAGTTTATTCATACTTCGCAGTTCATGCATGCACTTTATATTTTCAAACATAAATGTCTCATGATTTACAAAATAATAACCGAAACTGCATTAAATCTGTATTGTTATCGAGTGTAAACAAAATGTTTCTTACCATTTCTGGATAACGGAGAGAGTGTTTTGCTTGCCAGAGGCGCGAGTCTTTGCCAAGCCGTTCTACAGTACATCATTATTCCTGCAGTGGATCCAAAATCTACTAATGAATGAAGACTGAAAAGTTGAACCAACAGCCTGACCCAACATGCGCGTGTCTCTTCGGATGTCTGATCCTTTTAAACTCTTAACAATCACCTCCCTTTTTTTTGCGTCATGCGTCACGTACACGTGGTCTAGGAATAGTCTAAATATCCCATTTACAGTGGTATAAATACAGAGCACAATTTTAGACGACTAATTAGCCTGTTTATTACTTTTGGAAAGTGACAGATTTATAAGGAAAATGGCCACAGGATGAACCAAACATCCAGTAAGAACACTAAGGCGAAAAATTACACCGAGATGAAAATGAAAAAGAACAATGTATTTATAGATTATTTTGCTGCTTTTGCTAATAGATTTGTATAAACTACTTGAATTATTCACTGTGTAAAAAATACAAAATGAAATGCTAAGTTTGACCTCATTATGCATTATGTATGATGTAAATTTGTTATTCTTGAATATGTATTTTTTTTCTTTTGCAATAAAAAAAGAAAGAAACAGTTCAAATGAATAAGTAATTATTCATAAAATTCAGATAATTAAATGGAAAGATACTGGAAATTATTGGAAGTTCAAACTCTTAAGTTTAAATTGAACAGGCGTTTCTGGATCTATAAAAGTCTGCTTTTCACTTGAAAAAGGCTGATTATTGTTTTTCACTGTAATTCTTTACAAAAGTTTACCATAAAAAGTACATGTATTCTCTTTTTAAACATAAAATACATTTTTGCTGTTAATTATATGGTAAAATCATAACAACTGACATGTACTGTCTTGTTAAATATATTATTATAATTTTTTTTTATATATATATATATATATATATGTGTTTAGGTAACTACCCCTTAATGTTTTTTTCCTGTTGCATTTTTACATTCTTTTACCATTAAAATTAGGGACATTTTTTTTTACAGAGAGTCTAGAGACAAACCAGAGCTGGGCCAACCAATTCTAATAAAAAGGTTTACTCTGACTTCAAAACTATGTTAACAGAAAAAGTTTGTCCTTAGATTCTTTGCTCATATTTGCATAAAAATAAAACAAATAATTAGTTAATATTGTGTCTACGCAGTTCTGAAATTGTTCTCTTCATGATGGACAACAACATCCATTTATTAACATACATATTAAACATGATGTGTTGAGTTCAATTGCATTTGACCAAAAGCACTGCTAGGACAAAACCACATAGAGCAAGTAGAAGTGGTCAACACAGTCTTCTGAGACAGTAGAACCTTTGCTTCCACTTTGTTCATTTGCTGCTATTCAGGTGGCCTACAGTAGCCTATTTCTCTCAGGATAAGGCAAATGACAATATTGCTCCCTTATCCAGGACCAGGAGTGAATAAGATCTGGCATATTTTAGTATATTTCCCTATATACAATAATCGTGAGAGGAAGTAGCTTCTGTCCCAATTGCCATGGACATGACTGCCAAGCAGCATCAATAGATTATCTATCTCATCTGTTTATAACACACTTGATTTGGAAAGAGGCCATGTACAATTGGTGTTGAGAGTATAGGGGAAAAGTCACAGACTTATAATTATCTTCAACTCAAACAGTGAGCAAATACACATATACACATATACACATACAAAAAAATAATGGTGAGATTTTCACATTTCAATTTCATAACAAAATTCCATCACAAGTAATTGAGTAATCAATAATAAAATAAAAAAAAACATTAAAAAAAAAAAAACGAAATATTTGAAGTTTTATTAATTTCATTTTGTTAAAAATTTGATTTAATTGTGTGGTGAAATTGAAATGCGTAAATCTTAAAAATAGGCTAGAATATTTGTGCTGGCATGATAGAAGGAAGGCATTTCTGTTAAGATTCGTCTTTGTGAGGGACGTTTGAATCAAGCCACGTATAAGGTTATCCTGGAAGAAAACTTAATCCTTCTACTCTGACAATATTCCCCCAACTCTGAGGATTGTTTTTTCCAGCAGGACAATGCTCCATGCCACACAGCCAGGTCAATTAAGGTGTGGATGGAGGACCACCATATCAAGAACCCCACTGAAAACCTCTGGATTGTGATCAAGAGGAAGATGGATGGCCACAAGTCATCAAACAAAGCTGAGCTTCTTTAATTTTTGCACCAGGAGTGGCATAAAGTCACCCAACAGCAATGTGAAAGACTGGAAGAGAGCATGCCAAGAAGCATGAAAGCTGTGATTGCAAATCAGGGTTATTCCACCAAATATTGATTTCTGAACTCTTCCTAAGTTTAAAAATTAATATGAACTTGTTTTCTTTGCATTTTTCATATATATGTTTTATTCGTATATATACTTAATTTGTATATATGTGTAAACTTTATATAAATATACAATATAAACAACTATTTTATATATAAAATAGTTGAAAAATATATTTTAAAAATTGCTTAATATAAAAGAAAAAAAAATCCTTTTTAAACTGGACAAATTGTTGCTTTTGTGCATTGTTATTTTTGTTGTTCTTAACTCAACCAAACGAACAAAAACTGTACATGCATAACGTCAGTGCATGCTTAAGGTGACTCTTATTTTGAAATCTCTCTAATTGCTGCCGGAAGTGCAGAACTAATAGTGGCTGCAGTAGCGTTTTTTTTTTTTTTTTTTTTGAAGAGAGAAAAAAAAAATTTGGAAGAGAGAAAAACAAAATTTAGGAAGAGAGACAAAAATTTAAGACTTTTGCAAATGTAAGTTTAACTCATTGAAATGTTGCCTGTTCTATACAGAAATGGGGTAGTGAAAAAAGCAAAAGAAGATCAGAGGGATGAGAAGACTGCAGTTGCAGGAGGGATGAGAGAGGAAGTGGAGAGGTTGTACAAAGTACGCATGCCTGAGGACTTATTTCAGTTTTGGGAATTTTGCAAGGGACTTAATGCAGACTGTCCACAAGGTGTGTCTGAGTGAATAGGCTTTTTGCACTATACAGTATTATCATGAGCACGTTCCATATTGTTTTTAATGTATTTGTATCCAATTTGATTGATCTACAGGTTCACATGCATGTTGTTGTTGTTTTGTGTGTCCCTCACAGATGCCCTAAAAGAAACAATTGGGCTTCAGCTGGTTGGCCCATTCGATATTCTGTCCAAAAAGCACACATGCTTATCTTCCTCTCAGCCCAACTTCCATCTTCATTGGGGTCATTTTTATGATCCCCCAGAGTTCCAGACCATCATACAGGGCAGCAAAGACACACAGCACCTCATGGGCTACTTCAGGTGACTGTTTACCTGTGACTTGAAAAACATGGGAACAGGCACTCCAATAAAGAACAATTGTATAAATTTTAGAGAGCTGCTTTGTTTTTATTTATTACTGTTTTTTTTTTTTAAACATATATTTATAATATATTGCTTAATGACCATCTTTGACTTGGTGTAAAGACAAGTTGACGATTACGAGAGCTAATTTTTGTCTCCTCAACACAGTTATTGATTTATGGATTGCAAATTCCTGGTTCTGGTCTGGTTTCAAGTGCAACGGAAAAAGGATTTTAAACATTGATGTTGAAGTTGTAGTTTTGCACATTTTGTCACTTACTATCCTTGTCTCCCTCTTCAGAGATGCACCTGATGCTTTACCTGTGTTTATTGGTGAAAATGAAGCCAAGAAGGGCTGTACCATTACACAGATGGGAGACAACATCTTTGCTGCAGTTCTGTAAGTGTCTATTAGTGATTAGATCTCCAATTCAGAAATTAGAGGACCCTTTTAGTGAACCAGTTAAATCTAATTGTGTTAGTTTGTGAAGCTGTAAAAAACATATCATGTCTTTCATTCTCCTGCCTCATCATTTATTCTGTTATTGAAGAAGAAAAGGAAGGAGAGAGGACATCAGATGGATGAAGCTGCTTTGGACAGTTTAGAAGAAGATTTGAAGCAAGAAGCAGAGAGGTTGGGTTTGCCTCTTAAACAAAAGACTAAAGCAATGAAACAAAGAGAAAGAAAGAAAGAAAGGTACATGTTAATATATGATACAGAATAATTTGACAGAACCATATCTTCAATTTAATCGAATTTCTTTTTAGGTAGTTTGGATGCAGTTAATTTTAATGATTTTTTTGCTAATTTCCAGTCTTTGACCCATCTTTACGCAGGTGGTCACTAAGACGTTTCATGGAGCAGGAATTGTTGTTCCAGTGGATAAAAATTATGTTGGATACCGGGAATTACCAGAAAGTGATGGTTAGCCTGGAAGTCTCACACCAACATTTTGGTGGTATTGACAAGCAGCGGCTACTCTGTGAAAAAATGCTCAACTGTTTCATTGGATTTGGTGTGAAATGTCAAAAATGAAAATGGGAGACAAACACATACACCACCCCACATGTGCTAAATTGTATAAGATGGCACAGAAAACAACAAGAAATTCGTTTATTTGGTTTGTATTTGATTGATGTTTCCCTTCTGCATTTTATTTACCTTTAGCTAGTCTGAAGAAGATTTGCAAAGCGATTGCAGAGGCCAACGATGATGCAGAGAGGATAAAAGCATTCACTTCCATCCAGGAAATGATCACCTTTGTTCAATTTGCCAATAGTGAATGTGACTACGGCATGGGCTATGAGCTTGGGATAGACCTGTTCTGTTACGGCTCACATGTAAGATGAATGCGCACACACATATGCATTTAACCAATATTAATGCCATAAGGCCTGACGTATTATAATCGATGCATTATTTTATAGAAAAATCATGTTGAAAATGTGTAAAATATGATACATCAGGTATTTTAGGAATATCTCTCAAACATCATTGTATTGCATTTATTATTTATTTTTGCACATATTATGCCCACCACAATAAAAGTACATAGTTTAGATCCTGAATTTAATTGAACACAAAAAATAAAATTTACTGAGCCATAAACTCAGCAAAAAAGAAACGTCCCTTTTTCAGGACACTGTATTTTAAAGATAATTTTGTAAAAATCCAAATAACTTTACAGATCTTTATTGTAAAGGGTTTAAACAAAGTTTTCCATGCTTGTTCAATGAACCATAAACAATGAATGAACATGCACCTGTGGAATGGTCTTTAAGAAACTAACAGTTTACAGATGGTAGGCAATTAAGGTCACAGTTATAAAAACTTAAGACACTAATGAGACCTTTCTACTGACTCTGGAAAACACCAAAAGAAAGATGCCCAGGGTCCCTGCTTATCTGCGTGAACGTGCCTTAGGCATGCTGCATGGAGGCATGAGGATTGCAGATGTGGCCAGGGCAATAAATTGCAATGTCCGTACTGTGAGACGCCTAAGGCAGCGCTACAGGGAGACGGGAAGAACAGCTGATCGTCCTCGTAGTGGCAGACCATGAGTAACAACACCTGCACAGGATCGGTACATCCGAATATCACACCTGTGGGACAGGTACAGGATGGCAACAACAACTGCCCGAGTTACACCAGGAATGCACAATCCCTCCATCAGTGCTCAGACTGTCCGCAGTAAGCTGAGAGACAGAGGACTGCATTGGGATTGGGGTCCCGTGGGACCCAACACAAATCTCGCGGGAGCGGGCAGTTTTAACTTTGCTGCGGGTGGGAGTGGGTGGAAAAAAAATATACCGTGGGTCCCGGGATTTAGCTAGCGCTAACGAGAAGGATGGAGTCATCAAATGAAGTTGAAAAGAAGATTAAAGCAGGTTTTTACTATACAAAACCAAAGCAAGGCAAGTCTGACATTTGGACAAATTTCTCAGTTGTTACTGACAAAAATGGAAAAGAATTGGACTTTGTAAGTTGCAACAAATGTGCAAAAGTATTAATATACAACGGGCACAAATCTGGCACCTCTGGGTTGAGGCTAGGGATGGGCGATACCACTTATTTTCTTTTCGATCCGATACCAAGTACTTTTAGACCAATATCGCAGATATCAATACCGATACCTCTATTAAATGTTATTTTTACGAATTCTTTGGATAAAATTAGTAACTTTATTAATACTTACATTTTTTATATATTTATGAGCCTAAACTGGAAAATTATTAGGCTGCTTTGTTTACCTTTTAAAAATTAGTTAGTATAAGCCATATAAAACCTCTAAATTAACCATAGATATTATTATATGGTTACTATGAATAAAACTAAGTTACTAAGGATACTACAGTAATGCTGTAGTAAAACCATGGTCAATTGTATCAAAAACTTGGTTACTGTCAAAAAAAAAAAAAAAAGCATGGTTACTACAGTCATGGTTAATACAATATTACTACAGTAAATCCATGGTAAGTTTTCTTAATGGTATCATCTATTTACGAGGATTAAATATCGTTATCAGTGTTTTAACAACTCTGAATTTAAATAAACCTGTAAAAATTGTCACACAAGCCCATTATAATACATGTCATGTCTAGGTTTGTCATTACTTATTGTGAATAACTCCAGATGCTGTTTTTCTGTCATTACCTCAGGAAAGCACTGCTCCCTCTTTGAATGAGCGGTATGACTGAAAGTGTGAGCGCTGTCTATGACTGCTGGTATATTTTAGCATTTATGTGCATCAAGATGAGCAGAAGAAAAAATAGTTCCGGGTTTTTGTAGGCTCCGCTGCAGCCAAACAGTTGTGATGTTTTGTAGCCTATCAAAAGCTGAGAGAGTTTTATTAGGCTAATAAAAAAAACCAAGTCGTTTGTCATGTGTGGTGCTTCACGTTAGCTAGACATGAATGAACACGTTTATTTTATGGTCCGTTTAATTGAACGCAATGTTTTATGTCTGTTATTCTGAACGTTTAGCATAGCCCTAACATTTGTGTAAATTCTTTACACACTATCTCTACAAGCTGTGACGGAATGTTTGCGGGTAAGGGCGGGAGTGGATACACACGTTGCGGGAGCGGGTGGTAATGATCAGAAATTCAGCAGGAGCGGGATTAAGAAAACAGTCCCACGCAGGGCTCTACTGAGAGAGGCTGGACTGAGGGCTTGTAGGCCTGTTGTAAGGCAGGTCCTTACCAGACATCACTGGCTACAACGTCACCTATGGGCACAAACCCACCTTCACTGGACCAGACAGGACTGGCAAAAAGTGCTCTTCACTGACGAGTCACGGTTTTGTCTCACCAGGGATGATGGTCGGACTCGCGTTTATCGTAGTAGGAATGAGCATTACACCGAGGCCTGTACTCTGGAGTTGGAGGGTCCATCATGGTCTGGAGCGGTGTGTCACAGCATCATCGGACTGAGCTTGTTGTCATTGCAGGCAATCTCAACACTGTGCGTTACAGGGAAAACATCCTCCTCCCTCATGTGGTACATTTCCTGCAGGCTAATCCTGACATGACCCTCCAGCATGACAATGCCACCAGCCATACTGCTCGTTCTGTGCGTGATTTCCTGCAAGACAGGAATGTCAATGTTCTGCCATGGCCCGCGAAGAGCCCGGATCTCAATCCCATTGAGCATGGCTGGGACCTGTTGGATCGGGAGGGTGAGGGCAAGGGCCATTCCCCCCCAGAAATGTCCGGGAACTTGCAAGTGCCTTGGTGGAAGAGTGGGGTAATATCTCACAGCAAGAACTGGCAAATCTGGTGCAGTCCATGAGGAGGAGATGCACTGCAGTACTTAATGCAGCTGGTGGCCACACCAGATACTGACTGTTACTTTGTTCAGGGACACATTATTCCATTTCTGTTAGTCACATGTCTGCGAAACTTGTTCAGTTTATGTCTTAGATGTTGAATCTTTTTATGTTCATACAAATATTTACACATGTTAAGTTTGCTGAAAATAAAAGCAGTTGAATGTGAGAGGATGTTTCATATTTAAATACATGCGCATTTTCATAAGGTTTAGTGAACAGTGGAATTTGAAAACAATTAGAGCTTTCCTACCATTATTTCATATGTCTGGCTTTTCATGGTTTGAAGGTGCACTCAGTAACTTTCTGCTTGGATGCAGCATCATTTAAAATCAATAGTTTTCAGTTTCAGATGCCATTGTAGAAATGTAGTATCCACAGTCAGCCATGATTGCTTTAATCAATGAGTGAAAGTGTCAACCAACAGGGCGGGTACTGAGATTTAAGCAAGTAGTATTTGGCTGGTCATGTGATTGCAACATGGCAGTCCCCCTGTGTGGACCCTCTCCATGTACAATAAAACTGCTTTTATAAGGTTACTGATATGACTGGAGTCTTCATTTGAATGTGAGTAGTCATGATTTTGTACATATATTGCAAAATTACAATTCATGTCTTTAAGAGTTACACTTTTTAATGAGGAAAAAATTACTGAGTTCACCTTTAAATACCAAATTTCTTTAAAAAAAATAAATAAAATTCTACAGTTTTGTCAGTTGGCTTTGCATTAATGTCTGTCCAGATAATCCCAGACAATATATCTTTATAGCTGTTACTTTTAAGCAATAGTTCAACCAAAAATGTTAAATTCTCTTCATTTACCCACCGTCATGCCACCCCAGATGTGTGACTTACTTTCTTCTGCTGAACACAAACAAAGATATTTTAGAAGAATATCTCAGCTCTGTAGGTCCATACAATGCAAGTGAATGGTGGCCAGACTTTGAAGGTCCAAAAAGCACATAAAAGCAGCATAAAATGACTCCAGTGGTTAATTGTATATCTTCAGAAGTGATATGATAGGTGTGGGTGAGAAACAGATCAATATAAACAAACTATAAATTCTCCTCCCCGCCCAGTAGGTGGCAATATGCACAAAGAATGCGAATTGTCAAAAACAAATGAAAAAGAAAAAAAAAAGGACACAAATATTGACCTGCTTCTCACCCACAACTATCATATAACTCCTGAAGATATGTATTTAATAGAGCTGTCAGAATTAACATGTTAACGCATGCTATTGATTAAAAAAGTTTAACACATTTTTCTTAATCGTGATTAATGCATTAACTATTAATATGACATAAACACTTGTGTGAAGGGCGGAACCTTTGTAAAGTGTCTGCCCGGAGTCATTACACTGACGCACACTTCACAAACAGACACCGTGCCAGAGCCCTTTTCACCAAGGTTAGCCTACAAGCTTTGCATAAAATAGCATAGCGCGGCAGTTCCATTGACATTCTTTGGGTGGTACTGTCATAATACTCTCCTATGATAGATCCGCGGAGGTTGTTATCTCAGCAAATAGAAGAATCTCCGACAGCGTTTACCTGTCAGTGATAAAGTGATGGAGAAAGGAGCTCTTAGTGCTATTTTATGTGCAAAACAAGCCCAGATGGGACAAGTAAGGCACATTTTAATTACCAAAGAAGCAAGTCAAGTCTTAACTACCATTAAAACGCAGAAAGAGATGTTTTTGTCTGGAAGCGTTTTTCATGGTGAGTTCAAAGCTCAGGCGTTAACGCTCTGACATTAATCATTAATGCAGCTTCACGATTGCTGTAACAAAGCAGATAGCCACAGTCTACCATCAGATTAATATTGCGGAGAATGAAAGTTTAAGAGTTTTAATGCCCATTGCAATGAATATGCAACCTATGGGGAAAGTAGTTCTTTCAGTTAGTCAAACTCCCACTTACACTTTGGGAAACGTTTAATGTTACTCGAATTGGTGCTGTTTTAGTGTATTTCTTGTTAAAGGCTTGTTTGGAAAATGTTAATAAAGCATTTTATTGATACACATTGTTTTGTTTTCTTTCCTAAAATGGAAATAAATGAATTTTGACAAGAAAATAAGTAAATATTGTGTCATATTTCTGCAATTAATCGCAATATTTACAAAAACGTATCCGATTAATTGCGATTAAAAAAAATGTAATCGACTGACAGCAATAGTATTTAACCACTGGAGTCATATGAATTGCTTTTTTACTGCCTTTTATATGCTTTTTGACCCTTCAAAGTTCTGGTTACTATTCACTTGCATTGAATGGATCTGCAGAGCTGAGGTTTTCTTCTAAAAAATGTGTGTGTCTTCACCAGAAGAAAGTAATACACATCTTGGGTAGCATGAGGGTGAGTAAATGATAAGAGAAACTTCAATTTTGGGTGAACTATCCTTTAAAAGCTTGATGCTTTCCTTCCAAGGACATCTTGCCCAGAGTGTGTCCTTGCATTTTGCAGAAGCATTTATAGCCAATTTCTGGCAGGTGTCATATGATATACAGTTCTCCAGACAAGTGACCAAATGCTTTTTTCTTTTGGCAGTATTTCTGTAAAGTGATACGTCAGCTGCTGCCAATGGCATACAATCTGTTGAAGAGAAGTCTGTTCGGAGAGATACTGGAGGCACATCTCACCGATCGTTCCCAGCACAACCTTGACCAGCTCGCTGTGTGACGTATTGCGAGAGGATGATAAGCTACAGTATATTCTGAATGACTTCCTGTAAAACATGTTGGGTTGTGTGAGAGACAGATTACACTGCACTAAATCTGTGCTGTTAGGTGGTGCTTCTCAATTAAAAATGCTACTAAGCCCAAGACTTTTTAGATTGTTAGTTTTTGCAACCCAAATGACTAAAAAAGCCAATTAATTTAGCATTAATTTAAAAATGTTGTTGTCCAGTACTTATGCCGTTCTTTGTTCCAAATTAGATGTTTAGTAAAGTGTATATTTTTTATGTCTTACCTTTTTATTGCCTGTGCTGTGACAGATGAAATCCAACTATATTTTTAATCACTATATATCTAAATTAATCATCAAATGTATTACCTTTTTTTCTGTTATAATTAAGGGATTGAATAATTAGTATTCATCCCCTTGGGAGAACAACAAACGCAGAGGCCCATTTTTAATTTAAGCTATATTATTGTGTCAATATATGCCAGCAGTCCCTCAGAAATCTATGCCGATTTTTAATACATTTAATGTTGTTATTAATAGAGTAAAGTTTACAGTGGCCACAAAAAGTAATGAAGCTATATTCAAAAATTTTAATGTCACTGCATTAGATAACAAAATAGCAAACCAAGTGGCATTTATTTTTAAAGAAATGTAGCACAAGCTGGCTATTTAAGCTAAACATTTCCTCAGTTTGTTTAGTTTAACCCTCCTATTGTCTTAGGGTCATTTTTGCCCTGTGCAGGTAAAGAAAGCTGGAACCAAACATTGTGACTGTCAGCACCATCAAACTAAAAAAATAAAATAAATTTTTATAACCGTTTAAGAAAAATAACAATTAAAAACAAACTGTTCCTTCCATTGACTTAATGGGTCAATTTTGACCCGTACTGGAAGAACCAGTTGTGAGATTTTACCTTCTGATTTTCTGGAGGTTTTACAGCTTTAAATAGTTTTTTTTTTTTTTTTTTTTTTTTTTTGTACATCTATCAATCAAATTTGACCTAAAAATATTTAATATTTTCTCAAATTTAGCCCCATATTGTTCTCTTTTATGATAGGGTTTGACAGGGCTAAAGGCCCCCCAATGGTAGAAGACCTATTAAATAAAAATTCTCCTAAAACATCAGATGGCAGAAATATCTTTTACACTTTCTGGTTGTCAAACTGTAACATGTCCGTACTTCTGAGAAAAGGCCTAGCATAATTGTTTTTTATTTTTTTATTTTTATTTTTATTTTATTTTTTACATTTTATCTTATATTTTATCCATAGCTACTCTTAGAAATGTATGAATGTTATTGCATTATGTAAAAAGCAGGTTTTATATTATATGTAATGCATTGACAGATTTTTCTGTTGTTGGCAGATTCCACTTTTTTTTTTTCTTTTTTTTTTTTTAATGTAATAACATCCACAGATTTGAAGGTTTTTTGAGACCACTCTATGTTCAAGATAAGAGATGTTCAATGCATTTGGTTTTGCCTCGTCATGTGTAAGTGGAGGTTTGTCTTAGGGAGGAGTGTGTGAGAGAAAGAGATAAGAGACAGAGAGAGGAGCACAGTAGAAGGTTACTGAACACGGCGATGAGAACATCACTTATATTGCACCTCTCTCACACCATCATTATTTTCTTTTAGGCTTATCGTCCATTACAGGCATTCTCCATCAGTATTTGCACACTGCAGCATTGGTGCATGTGAGCAGCAGGAGTGTCGCATCTCCCCCTGCGCGCGCGAGACCCGACCCGCGCAGCACCGTCACACCACCGGACACTGTCGACACGAGCCTCATATTCCCGTTTACAACCACAACATGTGTCGGAGATTTAGCCCCGATAACTGAAGCCGGGGCAGGGTCTCGACAACTGAAGTAACGGGACTGTCAGATATCATTTTGTGGAAATCGTCACCTGAATCAGTCTGAATGTCAAGAAGCTCGGCAGAAAGTCAGAGCAGGGGCGGCTCCGTCCGAGACGTTAGGATGGCTTCTTCAAACAATACCTCACCCGAAGGAGGTTCTCCACCCCAACAGAACCGGATCCGTCAGGTCAGTGTGTGCGTGAACTGAACGAAACATTACGGTTTCTCATGTTGAATGTGTGTGGACGAGCGTGACACCAGCGGCTCCCGCTCTTGTGGTCCATGATGCGGAGGATAAGAGGCGTTGTCCTGGTTACCTAATCTTTATAAAGCATCCATTGACTATCGCAATGTAGCCTGATTGTTTGCAGAAATTATCTATCTTCCTTTCTTTCATTTAAACCTTGAAATAAATAATTTGCAATGAAGAGGTCTATCTATCTATCTGTCTGGTGAATTTGTTGCAGCCCATAAATACACCATACTGCAGCCAATTTACAAAACAGGCTAGGCCTATGTGATGCTGTAGTGACCGTGTGTGTGGACTGCCAGTCAGGTTTCACAGCTGTTAGAGCAACTACTGTTTGTTTAGATCCTTAGGAGTCCATGTTGACATTCTGGCATGTTGCCCAAGTACCACTGCTTGAGATTCAATTTATTAAGCAAGGTGTTTTTACGCATAAACTCATAAATTCTTTTTGAAGGAATTGTTTTTAAATAAAACAAGCTGTTCAAGTAGTGCTTTTCTTTATCATGCTCTTTTAAGAGCCCTACACTGACAAGCTTACCCCGTTCACTCAGCCTCCCTGTCTCCTTATTTGCAATATTATCAGATTCGGCGATAAAACCCGGCCATAAGTAAGTGATGGGATGGCTGAGACATGTAGAGCATTAGATTGTTTGCATGGATGCATAGATGCCCTTCTGTGTCACTCAAACGCGAGATGAGGTATAGTCTGTGATTTCTCAAAGCCCGCCCAGAGATTTTCCACCCTATTTTGTGTGTTTTGTCACTCTCAGAGCTGTCAGAGGCTATTGCCTTTGATGGTTTAGTCTGGGCTTTTCTTTCTGGTCTAAATTGCTTTTAAACTCCAGGTTTAAATTCTCTTTTCATCTCTCTGTTTTGATGTATTCTTAAGCAGTCTTTTCATTCTTTCCTCTCTGACATCATGCTTTCATTCTGTGCCAAATACTAATGTACGATTTTTTTCTGGTGTAAATTATACCAATCAGCCTCAACAATTTTTCGCGCTTGAGCCTATAGAGATCAGGTAATATAGATTATAGATGATATGGAATGTTCACAACCTAAATACAAATATCGTCTAGGTTCCGGTTACTTGTTGTTCATTGTGATGCAGAAAGAGTTCAGAACTGTTTTCGGATGCTATTTCCAGTCTGTCCAGAGAAAAGTTCTCTCTCTCTGGTACACACACACACACACACACACACACACACACACACACACACACACACACACTAATGCAGTTTCCTATTGGGTTATGATATGAGAGAGTGCTGTCAGGGTCTCTCTGGGAAATTAGATTCCAGTAATGGACCAAGCACTGCAGGCGCGCACACACACACACACACACACATTATCTTATTATGTGAGAACCATCTACTGTACTGGGCCTGGCACTCCTAAAATCTGGCTAAAACAACTTTCTTTGTATGCTTGGCTTACAAGGTACATCAGACACAAAACGTAGTATACATACTGTATGTCAGTAACTCTGTACAATAAGGTTCTATTTGTTAACATTAGTTAAGAACATTAGTTAATATGCAGTAACAACGAATAATACTTTTACAGCATTTGTAAATGTTGATTAATGTTAATTTCAACATATATTAATACATTTTTAAAAATCAACAGTTGTATATGTTAGCATTAGTTAATGAACTATGAACTAACAATAACCATTTGTATTTTAATGAACTAACATTAACAAAGATTAATCAATGCTTTAAAAAAATATATTGTTCATTGTTAGTTCATGATACCTAATGCATAACTGATGTTAACGAATGGAACCTTATTGTAAAGTGTTACCCATACATCTGAGACATCTATTCTACGTGTGCATATTCATCTGTAAAATGTAATTTTTCGATTATTTACTCATCTGCAATACATTGCGAAGACATTCCATGTCGGATGTTTGAACTACATTTCAAAGATTTTGGGGAGTATATGATGTGGAATATATATAAATATGAATTTGCTCTTTTTAAAATGTTTATCACACACAAATATGATTCTTAAATGGGATACAATGCTTTCCAGATGATGCGCTCTTTCACAGACATCTCAACAACGTTAAAGGAATATTCCGGGTTCGATAAAAGTTAAGCTCAATTGACAGCATTTGTGACAATATTGATAACCACAAAAAATTATTGTAACTAAAAAAAAAGACACTTACAATAAAAGTGAATGGGGCCAATCCGTATACGTTAAAATACTCTTTCAAAAGTATAGCCACAAGACACAATATGCGTGTTAACATGATAAAATCGCTTACTAAACTATTCTGTGTAAAATTATAGCCAATTTTATAACTTGTATGATGTAATGTCAACAAACTCTAAAACAACTCTTAAAATTGTTTTAAACAACTTTACAGCTCAAATAACACGAGTTTTAACAGAAGAATTAATGGAAGTGCTTTTATAGAATTATAAGCTTCACATTTCTGCCTTTAAACCCTCCACAAATTGGCCCCTTTTACTTCCATTGTAAGTGCCTCAATACTGTCACCTCGATTTTTGCTTTTTTTAAAGAAAAGGAGGGACGAGTCGAAATAATTTCTTGTGGTAATCAACATTATGCCACAAATGCTGTCGACTGAGCTTACTTGTATTGAACCCAGAATATTCCTTTAAGCTTATTGGCTCTCAAGTCCCTTTCTAGCAATTGTGCTCTGCCAATATAATGCATTATAAATGTAATGCAATGTCTCTACAGTCTGTTTTTACAGCATTCAAGTCAATTAACGAAGCAATATTGCATTGTGTAATTCGATTAAGGAGCTCCTAAATTCTGTGCACCAATCGTTAGGCACACAGAATTTGTACAGAAGTGTACACCTCTTCCTTAATCAAAACATTACCATAAACAAAGGCTCTTCCTGTAAATAAACGTAAAAAAATGAATAAAAGGAAATTAGCCCTAACTTTATCTCTCTACTTTTTTGCATGTACAATTCTGCTTTAGTTTATATACTATTCTGGTTTACTGGGCATTGTGGTACTGCAAATATTGTATGAGTGAACGATAAATTGTTTAAGTCATTGTGGATAAAAAAATTATAATAATAAAAAAAAAGATTAATTACAAAATTTATAGTAAATGTAAATGTGTAGTTTCTAAACTCATGAATGGATGCCTTATAGACAGGGAAGGAAAGCATTAGGAATTTAACAATTCTGGTTCAGATTCCAATTCTTCTCAACGATTCCATCGACATTGATTTAAGAACTTTAAAGCAGGGGTCTTCAAACTTTTTCAGGTGGGAAGATGGAGAGATCAACAGAGTCTTAGAGCACTCTGAGGGAGAATCATGTGAGTGGTCATGATTTTATAACATATGTTTCAAAATTACAGTTAATTTTTTTAGGAGTAAAGGTTTGTAATGAGGAAAAAAATACTTGGTGCACCTTTAATTATGTTGATTTGAGAGTCATTGTCTTGTGTGTGTGGAATGTTTAGACAGGTTGATAATCTCAGTTTTTACTATTTATTTGAGTAGGCTATTGTTTTGAAAGCAAAAAGAAACTTATAGTACAAGAAACTGTAGGCTGTCATCTGCTAAACCACACAGCAAGACCAACGCAATGCAGACACGTTTATTTGAGGACCCTCCGTCATAGCACTGCTTAAACTGATCTGACGGCACTGCATAGAAAATATCAGCTAATCCAGCAAGAAACAGCAGTGAAGAAGCACTTTGCAGAACTTTACATTTCCCTAGCCAGGTATTATAATAATAGGTCATTTTCGCTAGTCATATGCAAGAGGTGAACAAAACAAAAACACCAGTAGTAGGCTATTGACACAGTATGTCTGTGGCTACACTCAAGTTACAGTTATGATACTAGTGCTTTAAATTTTAGAGCCTAGTCAAGATGATGACTTTTACATTTGAAATTATTGTATTAACTCCAATTACATGTAAACACACATTAAGAAAAATGCCTTTATTTTACACAATATAAAATAAACAAGAGCTGTTCAATTATATATTAATGAAACCAAACTTTAGAGTATTGTTTGGACCTTTTTAACTAGTGTACAAAAAGTAGTGGATATATAGGATTGCTTGTATATAAGGAGCTGCAACAGGTAATTTGACAGTGAAAACAATGTCCTTTGAACATCATTAGTAGTTTTATGCTGGTTCAGAAGTGTAGGCACATCTGCCCTCCCCTTTCCTTAAATTTGTTCAATGGGATTGAAGCTTTGCCCGCAAACTACGCAAAAGGTCACAAAAATTGGCATGTGCATGGCCGCAGGAACATAGCCTTATGAAGGCTAGGCGACAGCCGGAATAACGTCACTTTCTGCACACAAACCCTAAAGAACAAACGGACGTGTCAATTTAAAACCAGACACCGGTTGAAGACCCTTGCTTCAAAGAAATACAAAATTTGGAAATAAGAAATGCAGTTCTTATTGCATTTGCTGC
The DNA here is from genome assembly GCF_019703515.2 of Myxocyprinus asiaticus. Lineage (NCBI taxonomy): Eukaryota > Metazoa > Chordata > Actinopteri > Cypriniformes > Catostomidae > Myxocyprinus > Myxocyprinus asiaticus. The sequence goes on along the minus strand of NC_059350.1, from coordinate 41,688,288 downwards.
ACTTAGCAGTCCATTGCCAAATGTGTACTTTTAGACTTGCAAAATACTTTTTTTTTTTTTTTTTTATGAAACCAGTTCTTGGTTCCAACCTCTACTTATATAGGGGAGTGGTCCAGCTCTACTCACTGAGAACAACAGGTCTGCTTCAGTTTGTTATGGTGCTTGTGTTGCAGGTCTAAAAATAGGTGACCATCAGTCTAGTCATTCCTGCATTCACACTCTGGTTCCCCTCAGGAGTGGGTAGTGCATTTCTACCTGCAGGGCTGGTTGGACAGTAACTTTCTGCACGGTTTTATCTGCACTTCATCTATATGGAACCAACTCTGAGCCTAGAAGAATGAAAGAGTAGCAGAAACATTCCTGTACAGAACATTAGGGGTGAAATTTTTGATATCTTCAGCATACTGCCTGGGAGGTTCAAGCTAGCAATTTACATGTCTAGGCAAAATTTATGTCAAGTAAAATACATTGTAATAAACAAACTTAAAGGAAAACACCTTCCTTTAAGGTCATAATATGATAATTTTGCGTAGCCAAGGCTTTAACTGTCGGCATAAAGTCTGGTCCACTTCTGTAGATTATAATGTCCAAGAACTGCTCACTTAGACAGGAAGAGACTATCTGCTTAGCATGTAAAACATCCAACTACAGTTTGTTTTGTTTTACGTGCTGTTTAGGGGTGGGTTTTTCTGAAATCATTGACACTACAGTAATAGACTAACGTGGAAAAAATTATTTCAAATAATTGCACAGCAGTGTCAGTCTCTGACCGAGTGTACAGAAAACTCCAAAGAAGTTAGCAGAAATGTGCCACATTTATAAGAAATCTGTTCATAAAGATTCTAATCCAAAAGGAATAATTCTGTTAGGGTTTGTGAGTAGTCGAATATATTATTACATTTCTGATATTAGAGAGGCCATCTGCCCCACCCTTTCCATCTACACTATCTCTGGTCACAGATCACTGCCTCTCATTCAGTCATTCATTCATTCATGCTACATTAACTTAAGACTAATAGGTGACCTTTAGCTTTCCAGCCTCTGCAACTTCTCATACATATTAACTAACTAGTAGAGTACTGACAGTATTAGACCTATAGAAGAAAGTGGAATTATTCAGCAATTAATCTGACCATATCTTTAAAAAAAAAAAAAAAAAAAACTTGTAAAAAAAAAATATTTGAAATGAATTATGAGTCTTACATGCTGTCTTTGACTTTTTCACATTATTTAATGATTAATCTGACTTTGCATCTTTGATGTTTCCTTAATAGTGAAGCCTACCTATTACTATTGCTCATACTTAGGGTTAGGGATCTGAACAAGCATTAAACTTAGCTAAGCGTGTTACTTGTTTCGGTTGATCCTGCTTTGACTGTTTTGCGAACTATTTACATTCGTGGAGTAATCAACAAATGCAAATCAACAAAATAACTGGTCAAATTGTGTCTAAAATGTAAGTGAATCGATATCAGTTTCTTGTTTATTGAACTGTTGTATAAAAGCTATATCACATTTGCAGTCGTGCTCTTGTACTGGTTTTCAGCATTGCTGTGATTACCTGGAGCCTGCCATGCTGATATTCAGAACAATTGCACACGTCCTTGTCTGATATGGCTTAAATCTCTTAGTGGTGCCTGTTTTGTTTTTTGTTTTTTTGTTTTTTGTGCTTATTTTCTCACTCTTGGCCTCTCTCTTGGTCTATCCATAACACTCCCTTTCTCTTTCCTTGTGGGGGAGGTATGATGTGATGTACAGGAAGGAGACTGTAATGGAGCAGAAGGATTTTATTGCATTACACAGCTGCACACTGTTGCGTTGTGGGTGCCAGGCCTGCCCTCTGAGGACTGTTTCCATAGCGACCCTGCTACCCAGTGCTGTCTTAACATGACTTAAAACTTTAATGATCATTATTATTGATAATGATCATCCACTATCATCATTGCCCAGATTTCTGATTTTGGTTTCATGCAAATGTTTTTGCACAGAAGTAATGTTAGCAGTATATGGTAGTTTGCCACTTCTTTGTACCACTCAGACATCAAGACCAGAATGTTTAGATTATCATTAGGTTACCATTACAACATTACCAGGCCACATGCCCACTTTGTATCCTATGAATTTTTGTGTGTTTCTGGTGTGTAGGAAGTTAGAGAATGGCTGACAGATGGAACTCTATGGCCAGAAAGATTACATTTAGTTGTCTTTTTAACAAAGCCCAGATAATCATTTCAGGTTTTATTGAACTTATTGCTAATGTATTGAAAATGTCCAGGCATTAATTTAACTGAGAAAAACTGCAGTAAATTATAGAGATATTTTAAAGGAAAGTATCTTGAATAGAAGTGTATTATATCTTGTTGCATAGACATTGTTTTTGTTAATGCTTAAAGGAATAGTTTACCCAAAATGGAAAATCTCTCATAATTTTTTCACCCTCATGCAATTCCAGATATGTATGACTTTCCTTCTGCAGAACACAAATGAAGATTTTTAGAAAAATATGTATCTCAGTGAATGGGGTCCAAAACTTTGAAGCTACAAAAAGCACTTTGTGAAATAAAGCGGAGCCGGAGCTGCCATTCCGCTAAAGCGAAACTTGCGTGCCGAGTGTCTTTAAAGGAAATACCCTGGCGTTATATTTTTAATGCATCTTTTATTAAATTTCAAATAATAAGGAAGCAGGTCATGTAAATAAGTACAAACTACAAAACTGGCATTTCTCTGTGCTGTCAGTGTCTCTTCTATGAGTCTCGTGAAGTGACCCAATTTTAGGGGGAGAGATTGAAACTGCACCCGGCTGATGTTCACTCTGGGGCGGGGACGCTCGTCCCTCGTGCGCACTTGCTGCAGCTAGATTATAACGTGATGGCTCGCGTTGCTGTTTGTATCTTATTGTGAAGAAAATCAGCAATACACAGGTTTATTAAGCAGAGAGAGTTTGTTTTTTGTGAGTTAAAGATGGATCGAATTGAAAAAAAGGTGAGAGAGGGTAGTCTTCACCCCATTCTACACTGCAACAAAATACGTTTGCATATAAATATCTAGAACTCCTTTAAAGGTGCTATATGTAATATTTTTACTGTACTAAATAATAAAATGACCATAATATGTCATTAGAGAATTAGGAAACATGCTAAGTTGAAATATTGGCTTCTCCGATAACAATGCTACAGCCAGTATATTCTACTTTGAAGTTTCCATTCCAGGCCGGAATTTCTGTTTATGTTTTGGCCTGTGTGATCCCGCACACTGCCCACTCACCAATAGTATTTAGACACCGCCGGGTTGCCAGATTTGAACAAGTTTGCAGGCAAACAACACTGCGTGCTGCAGCCATGGAAGCCAGCAAACAAACTGGATCAGAGATAACAGATTCCACCTCACCTAAAAAGCCTCACCATCCATCTAAAAACCACCATGACCAGAGGCATAGTAAAACAAGGATAAATACTGGAGATGCCTTTGGAAGATGGAGACAGCTTAAAGCCCAGAAATCCTTTAAAACAGATGCTGAGTTGGCTAGTTTGCTTGTCAACATTCTGGCAACCCGCATGAGCTTTGAGTCTTTGGCGGGGCAGACAACTGCCCAGTATTTTGAATTTGGACTGCAGTACCCATTTAAAATGCTTGCTGTCAATCTTACATATAGCACCTTTAAAACAAAGTACATTTACTTTAGGAGCTATACTGCAGAAGAAAAATGTGTTATCTGAGAATGTTGAATATAATATATTTGTTTTTAAATATTTTAAAATATCTAAAAATACTTAAAACAAGATACATTTATCTGAGAAGCAACATATAAGATATTTAGACTTTCAGAGAATATATCTTGAGTAAAAGTATATTTTGTCTTTACTCCACTGGCAGAAGTATAACCAAGTGAAAAAATACACTTCTTAATATCTTATACATTGGTCCTCAAGTAAATGAATCTTGTTTTAAGGATTTTCTAGATATTTTTAAATGGAAAACAAGACAAAACACTTTATAACAATATGATTTTTTGCAGTGAATTTTTTACTGAGTTAAACTTAATAAAAATATTTTTTCCCCCCTTTAATACAGTGAATGTCATTTAGAGGTATTTTTAAAAGATGATTTTGTCCTCTTTATTATTAGTAAGCACGTGTAATACAACCTTTTAAGTGGGGCACAGGCAGAATAGTCGGTTAAGAGCTAATAATTAATCGTTGCAATAATCGCCCAAATATTCGAATAATCGTTCTAATAATCGTTATATTAGGCGATTATCAAAATAATCATTAGTTGCAGCCATAAAAGGCAGCATAAAAATTATTCATAAGGCTCCAGTGGTTTAATCCATGCCTTCTGATGCAATCCTTTCGGTTTTGGGTGAGAACAGACCAAACTGTAACTCAATTTTCACTGTAAATCTTGACATCAGCAGTCTCCTTGGCAATCATGATTTCAGGCTCGATTACAGTTACTAGTGCTCTGTGCATGCGTCAAGCACTAGGAAGTATACTTGAGTTTGAAATCATGATTGTACCTAGGCAAGATGTAATGTAAAAAAGAGTTACATTTTGATCTGTTCTCACCCAAAATCGATTGGATTGCTTTAGAAGATATGGATTAAACCACTGGAGTCTTATGGGTTACTTTTATGCTGCCTTTATGTGCTTTTTGGAGCTTGAAATTTTTGGATCCCATTCACTTGCATTGTATGGGCCTAAAGAGCTGAGATATTCTTCTAAAAATCTTTGTTTGTGTTCTGCAGAAGAAAGAAAGTCATACACATCTGGGATGGCATGAGGGTGAGTACATTTTTGGGTGAACTGTTCCTTTAAGCTCACAAAATATTCTTAAATTTAATCAGAAAAAATATGAATTCATATATATTTTACTTTACAATAAAATATAAATTTTCCATTGGTGCATTGCAATGAAAGGGTAATCATTTTATGTTTTAATTATTTTATTTTTTTTAGAATAATAATAATAATTAAAAAAAATAAAAATATCTGGCTAGTGTTCATTAGTTTATTAAATCTTTTTGAGTAGCTGATTTATTTTTGGTGGGGGTTGGGGGTGTGTGTGTGTGTGTTGGGGGGGGTGGGGGGGGGTTATGGGGTGTGGAAATCTAACATGTTTAAATATTTATGAAACGCCAATCAGGACTACCCACAGGAATGGAAAATGGAAGTGATCAATGACGGCTTGAGGATGAGTTAAAAACAGATGGACATATGGATGGGGTGTAGGAACTATTTGAAAAATAGGGTGGAAATGTGGGGTGGATACATGAAGGCATGGGTCCTTGAAAATTAATAATTGTCTCCCATGGTTGCTATGTCCCTGAATGGATTAATGGATGGACAAACACAATGCTTTAATCTTTATGTCCTAATAAAATAGAGGTGGTAGAAATCTGCTCTCTGTACATATAGTTTTTAGCCAAATACAGTTTTTGCTCACACACAGATGGAAAGCATCCCATGGCTTTATGTGTCTGACAAGGTGATGCACTGTGCTGCATGATACTTAAGAGCATTTGTAAGTAGAGGGCAGACAGCATGGCTCATCACACACACACACACACAATAGTCTGCCCTTTCTAGAGAGCTAACTGAGTAGAGTGTGTTTACGGAGGCTTGCTGATGCTCTGATGTGATTGTCTGCATACATTTATTGATCCGTCCTTCTCTCATTTCTCTCTCTCTCCCTCTCTCTTTTTCTTTCAATATTCTCCTCCACTTTTTCCATTTTTCAATTTAATTTTAGGTCACATGATTCATTATTTATCAGTTGTTTTAGGGAGTGGCTCTCACTCTACCACTCAGTAGATTGCTAAACCTACTATATTTTAGAAACCAACTCAGATGACTGCAGAACAGTTCCTCAGCATCAAGGTCACATTATCACAGTATGAGGGAAAAGAGATAATACAAAATAAAAAACTACTTTGAAAGACTTGATTCAGTGAAATCTGGACATCTAAGAATTGAAGAGATTTTTCTCCTTTTTTCCCAAAATGCCCAAAAAGTTTGTGCTGTATATTTAGCTTATGATTATTATGGTTTTGGCTTTATGAGCCATAATTAGCATATATGTAAAATGTATTAATAAATGTATATACCCCTGGACTGCTTTAAATATTACAAAAATATTTTATCTGATTTTATTTCTGATATATTCCACATAATACAAGCAACTGATCAGGAAATTAAGATGTGGTACCGTTGTAAGCAATACACAAGCATGTCCCAATTAAACTGATATTTACGGACAGGCTAACTTCAACTCATGTCTTATTTTAGAGTAAATAAGGTTGTAAGTGTTGTCAGATTCTTACTGAATTTATAAGTCATTAGCCCCTTTCACACATGCAACCAGGTAAATTACAGGAAAATCGTTGGGTTGCCTTTACTGGTAAATGTACCACATGAGCTGTTCACACATACCATCAAAATGGATATTTGTAGGTACTAATTATACAGCTTCTCATTAAGGGAAATTGCCAGAGCAAAATGTACCAGTAATTTCAAAAGGGTCATGTTCACACATGACCTCTAACCTGAAAATTGCAGTACATTTTCTGGAAAACGTATGTGACCATTGTACACTGTATGTGTGAAAGGGGCTATTAAAACATTACTCTCATGTAGTCAGACTTTTGTCCATTGGTATAAAGTCTGGTTCATTTTGCCACTTATTCTGGCCAAGAACCGCCCACTTAGAAAGGAAGAGACTGTCTGATTGACATGTAAGTGACCAACCACAGTTTTTTGTTGTTGTTTTTTTTACGTTCAGTTTAAGGTTGGGTTTATTTGAAATAATTGATACAAAAATAATTGGCCAGTGTCTGGCCATAAGTAATAAGTACTGATTATCTCACAGACAAGGTGAAATGAGGTTGAGTCTAATAAGATACTGTATAAGCTGTCATTGCATGTTTAGTCTGCAGCACTTCCATTGGCATATACAGTATTCGCTCTCAGAAGGAAGATGTTGTATTTTAACTTTTTATTGTATATTTTTACCCAACGTGTGTTCAGAACAGGAAACTATCTCAGCCCAGCTCAGCCAGAGGGATCATGTGAGATCCAGAACAGGAACGAGCAACCAGACTTCAAAACAAATTAGTGTACATACAGTTGCAAATCTCCCTCTTAGTCATACTCATTTTAATTGCACATGGCCTTTCCACCAGAGTACCGAGGAGAAATAAAGAAGCTTCTGGATTCAGATTCCCCTGCCTTACTGCTATTGGATTCCAATAAAAAAGTTTCTTTCTTTGATTGAGGAAACATGTACTCTAAGTTAATTTATCATGATTCAGACCTGAGCCTGTGGTGCCTTAAACCCAAAGTATACTTCAGTTTTAACATAAACACTTAGTATCTGCGTACAATCAAACGCTTAGCATCTGTGTACAATTGAATGCTCAGCCTTTCAAAATATACTTCATTTGACAGTGCACGCATACATAGGCGGTTGGGGTATGTGTGCTACGACTAGGGTTGCCACCCGTCCCATAAAAAATACGGGATCATCCCGTTTTTAAAGATGAAATGTCGCGTCTCGTATCGAATCAGTACGGTAATTTGTCTCGTATTTTAAGCTGGTCAGATGGCGTTACGGCAAAAGTGTTCAATATTGTTAATTTAACCTTGATATTCGTTGTAAATGTTGCCTAATGCGGGTAAGGGACCGTCTAAAAAGTCAAACATTGTGCTGAAACATCCTAATACTGTTGTGGGTAGTAGGTTGTAGACACACAGATGAGAGTCCTCACCATTCATTCCTCCCAACCTCGCTCTCCATTCATAAACCAGCGCTTGGCCACGCCTCTGCTTCCACATACCCCCACTGCCCGACTCAGGCCGGGGAGGCGTCCGGCCTGTCACCTACTCCCCCCCCCCCCCCATTTATGGAGAGGAAATCTGCAACAGCCATTTGCGCCCCAGGCCTGTCGACCACCTTGAACTTAAAAAGGCTAGAGAGCCAGATATCAACGGGTGATCTGCGCATTGGCATCCTTCATGCGGTGAAGCCACTGGAGCGGGGCATGGTCCGAACAGAGGTTGAAGGCCCATCCCAGCAAATAGTATCAGAGGGTGAGGACCGCCCATTTGATCGCCAATCATTCTTTCTCAATCACAGGGCGTTCCTCCCCATCCACCCTCTGAGACAACACAACCCCCAACACTCTATCCGATGCATCTGTCTATAAAATAAAAGGGAGAGAGAAGTCAGGAGCAAGTAACAATGGTCCGCCACACAGTGTGGCTTTTACTTTCGTAAAAGCCTGTTGACACGGCTCCATCCACTGGACTGAGTCTGATGCCCCCTTTTTAGTGAGATCAGTCAGCGGGGTTGGTAATGGTAGAATAATTAGGCACAAACCTTCTATAATAGCCAGCCAGCACCAGAAACTGTCTCACCTCCTTTTTGGTCTTGGGTCTCGGGCAGATTATTATTAAATAATCAATTTGGGGACATATCTGGCCATGACCCAAGTGGAAGCCCAGATACTGTACTTCCACCCATCCAATTGCACATTTCTTAGGGTTCGCCATGAGTCCTGCCCATCTCAGCGACCTCAAGACAGCTTTCAGATGTTGAATGTGCTGCTGCCAATCATTATTATAAATAATAATATCATCGAGATAAGCAGCGGCATAGGCAGAGTGTGGGCAGAGAATTCTGTCCATGAGGCGCTGAAATGTGGCTGGGCCCTCAAACAAACTGAAAGGAAGGGTGACAAATTAGTGTAATCCAAACGGAGTGGAAAATGCCGTTTTTTTCACTGGACATGGGAAATTTAGGGAATCTGCTAATATCCCTTTGTCAAATCCAGTGTCGAATAAAAGCGAACCATGCCTTACCGATCGAACAGTTCATAAATGCGGGGCATTGGACACACGTCGAATTTAGACACCTCGTTGACTTTTCTGAAATCCACACTGAACTGGACCAACCAGTCGCTCTTAGGAATCAGAACCACTGGGCTGGACCAGTCACTGTGTGATTTCTTCTATTGCCCCCATATCAAACATGGCTTTCAATTCTTCCTGGATAACCTCTTTTTTGTGCTCGGGTAACCGGTAGGAATGACTACATACCACTACCCCGGGGTCATTTTGATATGGTGCTTGATGAGATTCATATGACCGGGAAGAGGCGAGAACACATTGGAGAATACTCCTTGCAACCAGGCAACCTCCGTGACTTTTGATGGTGAGAAGTGGTCTCCGCAAGTGACCGGGGTGATTCACTCGGTAGCTTTTAAGTTCACCTCTGGTCTGAGCTCCTCCCTCTCCGGAACCACAATCACCAAAGTCACGGAGACGGCCTCTCTCCATGGTTTTAGGAGATTGAAGTGGTTAATCTGACGTGCTCCGCCTCTATCCATTCATTTAACCTCATTGACTTCCCTGAGCCGTTGTGTTACCTCAAAGGGCCCTTGCCACTTCAGGGCTCCAGACTACGACTAAAATGGTCGCAAATGCGACCAAAAATAATTTATTGCGACTATAATTTAAAATCTAGTCACCATTGGTGACAGTCGGGTTGTGTGCGTTCATATGCATTTTCGTCAGATATCATCTTGTGAGTTATTGAATATATCTTTAGAGCGCGCACCAGTGTGTCTCGCGCCGCTTTTCACCTGTTCTGTTGTGGTGATGAGCTCTCTGCACCACACACAACAACAAACCCAGCTTGAGAGAGTCGTGAATAAATTACTCTTTTGAACCGGATCTTTTTCATGAATCACCTGAAAAGAACTGAGGGTTTGAAGGGTTTGAGGTTAGCAGTTTGAATCAGATTCACTTTCTCAGTGAATCAGCTGTCAGTGAGCTCACAACTGGGAGTGCAGACATTTCAAAATAAGAGTCCCATGTGTATTTTGGGCTTCTTTATAATTAAAAGTCCCTTATTGTGTACCACTTTTTTTCTCCCGGTAATTATTGATTGGGATTGGAGTAGCACAATAAACTGCATCTGGGATTTCATTCAATTTGCACTCTTGTAGTCTCTGGGCCATCTGGTAACAGTAAAAGACTAAGGCAAAATTGTAAAACAAATTATATATATATACAGATCAAGATTTTGACACTTAGGACAGTTGAGGGACTTGTACACAACTATTACACAAGGTGCAAACATTCATTGATGCTCAAGAAGACAACATACTACTATATGCATATTATACTTTATGTAATTATCTGTAATGTAGATTTTGAAGAGCAGTATTAAATAAAAAATATTTTTATCTCTTATATTTGTATAAATTATGAAAGGGGTGTGAACATTTATGAGATAAATGGGAACGCAAACTTAACTATATATACTGCTATATATACTGTTTATTAAACCTTCAAAGAATGGGTTATCAGCTGTCTTCCTTTTCTTCTGCTTTCTATCTTGTCTCTGAACAGCAATCTAAATCGAGCAATTCTGTGATTTGGCAACTAAAAACAGCCATTTGGCTCCTTAATATTTCAGTTTAGAAGCCAATGGCTCATTAGTAATGTTTTTAGTCTGGAGCCCTACACTTGGCGAGTAATTTAGAGCTCGATGTTGGGAGTAATACAAGGACTTTATCTCCCGGTGCAAATTCCCCGTAGCCGAGTACCCCTATTATACAGCCGGCTTTGATGTTCTTGAGCCTGGAGCAAATTCTCCTGTGTTAACTGCCCCAGTGTGTGGAGATTTGCTCTCAGGTCAAGAACATAATGAATTTCTTTTTTGCTGATTGAAGGTCCCTCCTCCCTTTCCTGTAGGATGTCGAGCACGCCGTGCGGTCGATGCCCGTACAATAATTCAAATGGGGAGAACCCAGTGGAGGCTTGTGGGACTTCTCATACTGCAAATAATAGGGGTTCGAGCCACTTGTCTCAAATTCGAGCTTCTTCGTGCACAAACTTATGAATCATATTCTTTAGTGTCTGATTAAATCGTTCGACCAAGCCATCTGTCTTGGGGTGGTAAATGCTGGTCTGAATCAATTTAATTCCCAATAATTCGTACAGTTCTCATAGTGTACATGACATAAACATTGTGTCCTGATCAGTGAGGATTTCTTTCGGAATCCCCACTCTGGAGATTATTCTGAAAAGTGCCTCCACAACACTACGTGCTGAGACGTTGCGCAGAGGCACTGCTTCCGGATATCGAGTTGCGTAGTCCATCAGAACCAACACAAAATGATGCCTGCGTGCTGTCCACTCTAATAGTCTGACGAGGTCCATGCGAATTCTTTTGAAGAGGACCTCGATCAATGGAAGCAGGCACAATGGTGCTCTTGGGATGGCCGGCAGATTCACCAGCTGACATTCACGGCATGCTGCACACCACCTGTGGATATCCCCGCAAATGCCCGGCCAATAGAAATGGGCCATTAGACAGTTCAGTGTTTTTTCCTGCCCTAAGTGACCCACCATCGGATTATAATGAGCCGTGTGGAATGACATTTCCTGACAGCTCTTCAGTATTAACAATAGGGTTGTATCTTCCTTTGTCTGAGTGTCCTGCATCACTCGATACAACTGCTCCTTGATAATTGAAAAGTACGAGTGCAATGTCTGGCTAGAGGCGCTGACCATCAATCACTTTCACTTGGTCAAAGGCATGCCTAAGGGTCTTATCTCGCATCTGGGAAAATCCCCTGCAGGGAATCCTCTAAGGGCTGGGGAAGCCAAAACTTGTCTCTCCCCTGAGTCTCCCTGACATGGAGCTGACATAGACGGCCCTGGCACCACCTCCCCAACCAGCGAATCACACACCACACATTGATACGCTTTGTTGCAGGACCCATCCACACATATTCCCCTCAATAAAGTTGTAAATGCCGGCCAATCTGTCCCCAAAGTTAGTGGATGGTTGAGGCAGGGACTAATCACTGCCTCTATTTTATGCTTTTGCCCTTGGAATTGAACAATGATGGACACTAAGGGGTAATTGTGAATATCCCCATGTACACACCTCACCCTCGCCCGGCATGCTGCATCCAAAGCCCTGCCTTGAACCAAGCATTGGTGAATTGAGGTTTGATTACAGCCTGAATCCACCAAGGCTTGGTATGTACCCCCTTGGATACTCACCGGTATCCGGTACGTCCCAGCTCAATCGGGGGCAGCCTGTGGCACGTCAGAAATCCGAACCGATGCCCCCACCTCCATCAACCGGCATTGGTCCTGGAAATGCATCATCAAGCAACCGGACGGTAGCACTGAACCCATTCCGCTGTTCCCTTCGGCAGTAGAGGATGAAATGCTCCAGCACCACTAGCCTGACTACTTCCTCAGCTTCACTCTCCCCTGCCAACAGCCACCTCCAACAAGCATCACGGAGCTGCTGGGTGAAAAGAAATGGAAGATCGAACTCCCCAAATGTCAGCGTCCTGAAGTGCTGACTGTGCTGACCTGTTGCAGGTTGGCTCGTTTTAGGTCTGGGTACTCCAGCAGGCTCGCGACCAGAAGCTGTTGCGCCACGAGCTGGGCTTCCCTTGACAATAGCGGTAGCAGACGGACCGGCCACTGTGAGTTGGGCCAACCCCACCTTTCAGATGTGCGCTGAAAGGTGCAGGATCGTCCTGGGGCCCCATCTTTAGCAGCGTGAAGTGGAGCGTGGCCATGGGTGTTTCCATGGTGGCTGCTGGGTGGTACCCCCGTTCCAGCAAGCTCTGTATTGCTTGTCGTCTTCTGCCTGGGCTTGCACGAGCGCCTGGAATCGTTGTTCCTGCTCCGAGCGTAGCTCCAGGAGTGCCTGATGTTGCATCTGGTGGATGCTGACAAGGGACTTCACGATCTCGGCCAACGGCGAGGACTCCATGATGGCGATCCCCCTCAATTCCCTGGTTTTGGCACCAGAGTACAGAATACAGACACCACCATCCTGTTGTCCAACCGGATGAGGACATGGCTACCCTGAATCTCTGGGAGGAAAATCTTTAACGCCAGCAGCACCATGAACATCTCCAGACAGTTTAAGTGCCAATATTGCCGCTTGCCTGTTCAAACCCCATAGGCTGGACGACCCTTGTATACAGTGCCCCAACCCATGGAGGAGGCGTCTGTCGTTAAAACTTTGCAGTGGGGGCCTGGGTAGCTCAGTGGTAAAATACGCTGGCTACCACCCCTGGAGTTCGCTAGTTCGAATCCCAGGGCATGCTGAGTGACTCCAGCCAGGTCTCCTAAGCAACCAAATTGGCCTGGTTGCTAGGGAGGGTAGAGTCAAATGGGGTAAACTCCTTGTGGTTGCTATAATGTGGGGCGTTCTCGGTGGGGCGTGTGGTGAGTTGAGTGTGGTTGCCGTGGTGGACGGTTTGAAGCCTCCACATGCACTATGTCTCCGTGGCAACGGGTTGACGGTCTCAGATGCAGAGGCAACTGGGATTCATCCTCTGCCACTTGGACTGAGGCGAATCACTAAGCGACCACGAGGACTTAAAAGCACATTGGGAATTGGGCATTCCAAATTGGGAGAAAAAAAAAAACTTTGTGGTGACACACCTGTTCCAACGGAATGCCCAACATCAAAAGGTGGGTCCTTTTCCATGATAACACAGTTCGGTAGCACCCACGCGTCACTTTGAAGAGACGGAACACATGCATCAGTGGTTGAAGTCCCTTTGTGGAGTTCATTCAGCACTGAAAAGGTCTTTCATGCCTGGGGGGAATGACAGCAGAAGCTGTGATCATGAGCTCCAAAAGCCAGTGAAATATTCTTGCAGGGAGAACACATCCCACTCTGAACATCGCTAGACACTGGCTAAATGACGTGCCTGCATCACTTGCAAATCCTGCTTCACTCCTTGAAACAGAATCTGTTGCCCTGGCAACAGGACATTCTTGTCTAGGTTACACACATCCCTAGATCAAATGGCTGGGAATGACATCTCGATGTTGGGCAGCCAAAGTCTCAGAGTGGGCGAACACCAACCATTCATTGAGATAATTCAAAATGCGGATGCCTTGAAGCCTCAAGGGCATCAAAGCTGCATCCATGCATTTTGTGAAGTGCGTGGTTTCAGTGCAAGTCTGAACAGAAGGACACAAAAATTATACACTTGCCCCTGAGAACAAATCTGAGAAAGTGCCTGTGCCTTGGTGCAGTCTGAATATGGAAATAAATGTCCTTCAAATCTATTGTCACAAACCAGTCCCCCGGCTGCACTTGTGACATTATTTGATTCTGCGTCAGCATTCTGAATTGACATTTCATTAGAGCGAAATTCAAACGTCTCAAAATCCAGAATGGGAGGCAAGCTGCCATCTTTTTGTTTTTTTTTTCGGACCAGAAAATAATGCACTCTCTCTGAGAAGGGGGAATCTCCTCTATTGCCCCTTTTTCTAAGAGAGAATTAAATTCCCAAATCAAAAACAGGGCTTCCCGAACAGAAACATATGTTGGAACAACCCCATTGAACACCAGCGGAGCCCGCCTGAATTGAATTACATATGCTTTATTATTCGAAGTACACAGTGCGAAATGACCTACAGCTGCTGCCAAGCTGACAGATTGGCAGACAGAGGGATTAATGCATGACTCTTGCCTGCAGCGTGACCTGTAACCAGTAGATGGTGCACTCGGCTTAATTTTGCCGACTGCCCCAGAAACAGCAGCACAGCGGAGGTAAGCCTTAGCTCCTCCAATACTTTGGCTGGTTGAAAGGAATTTGATAATGTTTTTGCCTTTATTGTATTTAGGCATAAATGATGAGTGCCCTGAATGTATCTACAGCAGGGACACTGACAGAATAAACATTTTCCCTGGTATTTGAATGGGGAAAATTGTTTGAACATTGGCGGGAATGTTTTTTTCAGAAAACATGGCCCTGGCATTCTTTATGGGGGGACAACGTGTGGTGCTTATGTTCATTGTATGTTTTGTGTACATTTGTGCTTGATGAACATCAAATTCTGTTATGCATGTCTTGAAACCCTTGGTCATGGAGACAGTGGCTGAATCCAATCAGGCTCTCTTTTTTTATCCCCCTTTTCTCCCCAATTTGGAATGCCCAATTCCCACTACTTACTAGGTCCTCGTGGTGTCGCGGTTACTCACCTCAATCTGGGTGGCAGAGGACAAGTCTCAGTTGCCTCCGCTTCTGAGACAGTCAATCCGCATATCTTAACACATGGCTCGCTGTGCATGACACTGCAGAGACTCCACACGTGGAGGTTCATGCTGTTCTCCGCAATCCATGCACGACTTACCACACGCCCCATTGAGAGCGAGAACGACTAATCACGACCACGAGGAGGTTACCCCATGTGACTTTAGCCTCCCTAGTAACTGGGCCGGAGTCACTCAGCACACCCTGGATTCGAACTCGTGACTCCAGGGGTGGTAGTCAACATCAATACTCATGGAGCTACCCATGCCCCCTAAACACAGTCACTCTTAATGTATTTACAGCAGAGGACGCCAGATAAACCATCTTCCCTAGCATAGAACGGGGAAGAATGTGCGAACATGGAGGGAAAATGAGAGCAAGCAGGTTCGCCACAACAGTCCCAGCATTCTTTATGGGGGGACAATGTGTGGTGCTTATGTTCACTGTGTGTTTTGTGTATACTTGTGCTTGATGAACATCGACGTCTGTTATTCATGTCTTGAGACCCTTGGTCATGGCTAATTCGGGAAGCATTTAAAAAAAAAAAATATGTTCGCTCCCCAGCAAGCTGCAGGGGAAAACTGAACGATATTCTGGTTGTCTGACGTTCGAGGCTCGTACAACGACGAACTCATCTCGATACTGACCGAAGGGCAAAAAGGAGAGAAATGGACAAGTTTATACGGTCCAATTTCTGCGAGTTCTGCGGCCGGGCTCTCCGGTCCATGCATGATCCCCTCCGCTGCATTCAATACGCTTCGAACGGGGAGGGGAGAGAGAGAAAGGACTAGGCTGCTCCTCCATTGCCTTATTCCTGTGCATTCTCCCAGAACGACAGAAAAAGACAATAGGGACAAAGGGGCCAATTTGTTTCTTTACATTCATACAAATTCTCTCATACAGCATTCTTTAATAGCAATGGATCAAGATGCGCATGGTAACTCTTTTGCACGCTTGTTCGTCAGAAAATGGCCGCCGAGCTAGGCCTCAGAGCATGTCTGATGATACTCTTGCTTTTGCTAAAGGGGAGGGTGACAAACACAAGGAAGAATCCGATGTCAATTCGCACTCCAATCTTCTCAGACACAAAGCCGAAAATCCCAAACTGCCCCCCCCACACGGAGCTCCAATCTGGAGGCAGTGGAACTGGAACAAGTGGGTATAATGCCTCAAGGTGAGAAATTGTGAGCCTCGAACAGTGCTGCTGTCCCCGTCGGACCCTTGTAATGTTTGAAAAAAAAAAAAAAACACATTAAAATCGTTCTGAAATTACGCTATATAAAATGACGTGAGTCGCTTCTTAAATTCCATCCTGTGTTGCCACTCAGTAGGGAGAGTAATAACGATCCTCACTTCGACTTTAGTTGTTGGTACAACATGGGCCAGATGAGATTATGCACTGAAGAACAGAAAATCTGACTCGAATGCTTTTATGGAGGCCATGATGTAGCTCCCTAGGGGCATCGCTTAAGTGCCACCAGCCAATAAATTTTCATGATTGTACAAGGCTTCAGACCACGTGACAAGTTATGTTTACATTTATTCTTGAGGTCTAACAAGCATGCAATTATTCCCTATTAATTATATTAAATGTAAATTGTGATAAATAACAATATTGAATTATATGAGAAGTAAAAAATATAGTTAAAAAAAATATATATATTTTTGGCCATATCACCCACTTATCCTACTGAATTATTATTACCATTTCTTTTTATGGATGTGGGTGCAAGTGAGTGTGTCTGGGTTAGGTGCAAGCTCCAGAAATTGAATAAAGCATAAATCAAAGAGTAAATAACTGGAAACTGACCCACAATACCCACTGAACCTCCACTATAGTATGGTATATGGTATTAATATGGTACATGTCCAAAAACAAAATGGTATTACCATGATACCATGTCCAAATAATCATGGTATTTCCATGGTACATTTTTGTTAGTGATAGGGCAGAAATTGTATCTTCAAATCAAGTGCACTGTAGTCTACTGGAAGAGCAATGTTGTACATTAATTTTGAAAGGGTGTGGTCCTTAAGAGTGTATCTGTATTTACTTTCTCACTCTCTGTTTCTCTCATGTCATTCCTGCCTTCATCTCTAGCCTTTTATCTCTCTCTCTCCCTTCATCTGTCAGTGTGTGTTTGGGTGTGGTCTCCACTGCTAAGAACAGAATCTGTGTTTCTACATTTCTACAGTGACAGTTTGAAAGCCAGAAAAGGGATTCAGCCAATGCCCTGACTACTATATTTTTCGGTGTAATGAAATGTGAACCAGTTTGTGTGATTCACCTGAAGTGGGACTTTTCAGGCCTGTGTTTGTGTGTGTATGTGTGTATGTGTGTGTGTGTGTGTGTGTGTGTGTGTGTGTGTGTGTGTGGGGGGGGGGGGGCGGGGTATTGTTGCCTTCATGCCTTCATGCTTACTTCCTCCATGGCAGCTGTCTACATAGACAACATGATAATGAAATGGGACTTCACAGACAGATTTGAGACTCGCCAGAAAGACTAATAAGTCAATATATAAGACATTAGTATTGGGTGAAATAATACATCTTTAATGAGCTGGAAAAATTTCCTTCCAACACTTTTTAGTACTGAATAAAAATGTATTTATACTTAGTGACAGTTTGATATATTAGCCAGGCTGATTAATTGCAAATGTTTGGTTGCCTATATTGATGTTACCTGCATTGGTCGATAACTGTGCCCAATTGGCAGATTAGCTAACAGAAGTGGTCAGCTCCAAAATCTAAGGGCAGCTTTGTCAAAGGATAGTACTCCTTTTCTGTTTTAATTTATTTAATTGTGTTAAATAAATTCTTTCATTGAAATGCAGCAAATTTGTGTACATCTTATTTGCTATCATTTAATTGTATTATATTGGCATTATTTCAGCCATCGGCCACCCTGCATTGAAGATGATCAGCTTCAGCCTTTAAAAGCTCAGAGCGGTCAACCACTAGCTGTATTAAGCTCGCTTGGTTCTAGCTACCATATTAGATTTATTTATTTATTTATTTTTTGGTTGTTTCAAAGCATTTTTGGAGATTACATTATCCACAAAGGATGCAAGAGTTGCTGTTTCTTATTTTGGGCAGCTTGAGATATCTTTGGAAGCAGCATACATTGTTGGCTACAATTTGAGATGTTGGGAGTGTGCTTATGATGCCAAAAAATGCTGTCTAGGCAGGCAGCTCACTAGATTTTGAGGCTGAGCCAGAGTGTGTTTGGGTCTGTGTACCTCAGACTTTCACTTCAAATTTAGTGTTTGTTTAAACAACTACTGAATAGGGATGCACAACAGTGACCATACTGGCCAATTTAATATAAAAACAAAACAAAACAATGGATTGGTTTGATTAGACCTATGTTTGAAGCAGGAAGTATTATGCTTATTACACACACACACACACACACACACACACACACACACACACATACATATATATATAACAAAAAAAACTCTATGCCTGGTTTCAAACATATACTAAACAGTGAATTATCTTTTCACAGGAAGCATGTGAAACTGTAGATTGGAGCTTTTATAGTGTAAAGGCTAAAAACATCAAAACAGGTATAAAAGTACTGATCTATATTTTCGGCCATCATATTGATTATCATCCATAACAAAAATAAATATGATCTATTATAACAGCAAAAGTTTTTATATCACAACATCATTTCTTTTAAAGTCAACATGAAATGGCATTTGCAAGTTATTTTACTTCCGTAATGTGACATATTTGAAACAAGGAATAAATATTAAACAAGGAAAACATTTAGGGCAGGAAAACTAGGCTTCTTTTTTGTTTTTGTTTTTTTTTAGAAGGTTTTTTGACTTGGGACATGTAGGCTGAAGGTTAAGATCTTAATATCTTGATTGACATAATTTATGGCTGGGATTGGTTAGACATGTCCCCACTACTTTTTCCTTTGGCCAATTTTGTTCTGACCACTTTTTGAAAGATTGCACAGAGGAAACATCTCCAGTTCTTAAGCAGGAGTTTCCATTTTGTTTGCATATGTTAAGAGTGGCGATCCAGCGCTGGGATGTGCTATTTTTAATGTTATAATGAGTGCTTGCTGTGGCAGTTATCAGTGCCGTTAAGTGACAACAGCAATGTTCTCTAGTGCACAAAGATGCACACTCTACCCACTACACTTTTCGGCAGCTCGCGCTCCTTTACAGTTAAATTGCAATGCAAAATGCAAATAAAAGTGTCCCCGCTCACGATATACATCCACTGCTGTACAGATGCTATCTTTATGGATTAGAACCCAGAACTCCTTTTACTAGAGGCGAAAATGTTACCACTAGACTAATCAGTCATGCATTCAGCTGGTTGGCTGTTCCTTGTATTTATCCAATGACTAACAAAATCCCATGACCAACAGTGGGAGATGTAGGGATAAAGATATCAAATTAATTATGTGAAATGTTAATTTGAGTGTTTGAATTGGTCATCAAAAATGACTGTTTATCAAAAGAGTAAAAGATTATTTGAAATGATCTGTGCATAACCTATTTTATTCATGAGCTTATATTTTATAATATAGATTTACACTCACTGAGCACTTTATTAGGAACACCTGTACACCTACTTATTCATGCGATTATCTAATCTGCCAATCAAGTGGCAGCATTATAATGCATAAATCAGGCAGATATGGGTCAGGAGCTTCAGTTAATGTTCACATCAACCATCAAAATGGGGAAAAAATGTGATCTCAGCTATTTCGACTATGGTATGTTTGTTGGTGTCAGACGGTCTGGTTTGAGTATTTGTGTAACTGCTGATCTTCTGGGATTTTCATGCACAACAGTCTCTAAAGTTTACTCAAAATGGTGGCAAAAACATCCGGCGAGTGGCAGCTCTGCGGACGGAAATGACTTGTTCATGAAAGAGGTCAACGGAGAATGGCGAGACTTGTTTGAGCTGACAGAAAGGCTACGGCAATTCAGATAACCATTCTGTAAAATTGTAGTGAGCAGAATAGCATCTCAGAATACACAACACGTCGAACCTTGAGGCGGATGGGCTAGAACAGCAGAAGACCATGTCAGGCACTTTGTTTGGATCATATTGTTCCTAATAAAGTGCTCAGTGAGTGTATATTGTATTCAAAATGGTTCACACCACATGATGCCCATGTTTATCGATATATTGCAGTGGTAACGCTTCTTTCTCAATCTGTTGTTATTTGCTTTTATTGCAGTAACCTTTAGTATATTAATGTAAACCTGCATTAAATTACCATATAAACTACTGGCAAGAAGAGAAAGGCTGCAAAACCTACAACTATAATAAAGCTCACGTTGCTATTTGGCTATTGGTTAACATTGTTTTCCAGCCTAGCTGACATCAGACAAAAAGGAAAGTTGTTTTAGTGGTGGAGCAAGTTATTTAGAGGACAAAAAAATGCAATGATGAATCATGCACAATAAGACCAAGAACATGTTTAGTTAAGAATGTAAACAGGGTTCATTTTGATTTCATGTTGACTTTAAAGCTAGTGCATTAGAGGGAGAGATCTGGGAAGCAGGAGAGAGGGTAGATTCTCAGTGAGCTATTATGATAGATCGATTTGTTGACTAATGGCTTATTGACAAACACTGTAAGCAGCCTAGAATGTATTATAGATGATGTATGTTGAAAAGTGCAGACTCCGCTATTAGAGTATACTATATACACTGCCTGCATTAACACAGGCGTACAATATACACCCTTAAAAACAGGCCAGAACTGAGTGCCCATGATCAAAGATGGCAGCAATCAGGTTATGCACCTCAGGGGTGTTTTGGTGTGTGTAACCTTGGAAATAAACACCAACACACGTGGGTAATGTTCTGGGCTGGTAAACAAAAGGTTGTAGGTTTAAACCCTGTAAGCGTTAATCAATAAACTAACACCATTGTACCTTTGAGCAATTCACTTAACGCTAGCTTGCACCAGCGAAACTGTCCCTTGAAAAAGTGTACCTGTTACTTTGAATAAACAGCATCTGCTAGATGACTGTTTAAAAGCTCTCATGGTTTTTTAGCATAGGCTGCTGACACAGCACAATTTACCAGCCTAAGCACTACAGGACTATGATGGACGAAACATAAGCATCCAGGGTTAAGATATTCAATAAGTGTAGTGATAAGTTGTAGTCTCCTGGGAGCATAGCTCTCTCCACACTGATAGTTGATACCTGGCGTCTCCACACAAACTGCTCATGTTTTGCACTGTATTGATTCTGTCCCTTGGTTGTCCATTTATCAGCACAACAGAGACTACAAGACCTGTTCAAACTCAGATGGGGTGTATGTAAAAAAAAAAAGAAAAAAAAAAAAGCATTTTTGCTCATACTTAAGTTAAGGGATTTGAACCAACACCTAATTATAAAACCTCAGCACATAACTTGTCCTGTACTGTTTGTGCCACGAATATGAATACCTCAAATCATGTGGCTTTTGAAGAGAGTTGTGCTATTACTTTTCTAAGCAATCAGAAGATCACTCTCAAATTTTTTCACATTCTGAAAGTGAAAGTGGAGATTTATAGTTAAAAAAAAAAAAAGGATTGAAATATTGATCTGTTTTTACCCAAAGTGACTGCATTGCTTCAGAAGACATAAATTATACCACTGGAGTCGTATGAGTTACTTTCATGGTGTCTTTGTGATTTTCGAAGCTTGAAAGGTCTGATCACCCTTCTATTGCATTGAAAGAACCTACAGAGCTGAGACGTTTTTCTAAAAATCTTTGTGTTCAACAGAAGAAATACACATCTGGGATAGCATGAAAGTTAATCAATGATGAGAGAATAAGACCTTTAATTTTGTTTAGTCCTCATTCCTAATTCAACTAATTATTATTTATAGGATATTTTTTTTAGTTGTACTTTTAAAGGATATAAAACTGGATAGCTTCAAGTGCAGAATTTCTTCACAGACATGAAATATCACAAAGTTCAGAGTGAAATATGTTCAGTCTGGAACTTTCAGCACTGTTCTAGTCTTGTTTCTCCCTTCATAGGAGGACAGACAAGTCCAAAATGCTCTTTACATACTAATGCTTTTACAGAATGTTCTGATTGAAAGGAACCGCTAATGTAAAAATGAAAATACTGTCATCATTTACTCACCCTCATATTGTACCAAACCCATTTCTTTCTATCTATCTATCTACTTTTTTTTTAATTAACATTTTGATTAAATCTTACAATAATAAAAAAAGCAAAACATATATATATATATATATATATATATATGACACACACACACACACACACAAAATATATATATGTATATATAATAATCATACTCACTTAAAACTATTCTACACTACTCTCTCCATGCCCCACCCCGAGAGCCCTCCAAAAACTCCAAATATTTGCCCCATTTCTGGACAAACAAATCTAAGTCACCCCATCTTCCCAATGACACCTCCTTATAAGCCGCCACCCTCCCCATCTCCGTGCACCACTCCGGATATGGGGGTGCACCTGCTGACCTCCAACCCCTCAAAATAACCTGCCTGGCGATCATCACACAGGCCAGAACCCAATTCTCTATATGACTATCCCCCACATCGATGACCGCCCCCATCGCCCAGAACACAAAGTCTGGGGCAAAACAAAACCCGAGTGCCTACCACATCACACAAAAAATTCTGAACCTACATCAGAATTAGGGAGCGACTGTAGCAGGTAGTTAAATTTTGGAATATACTTCATTTTAATAACATTAACCCTCCCAATCATCGATAAATGTAATGAAGCCCACCTGTCCACATTGCTCAAACCTTTCTATTAAAGGGTCAAAATTATCTCTAACTAAGTCAGACAAATTTGCTGGGAATAAAATACCCAAATACTTAATGCTTTGTTTGGGCCACTGGAAGGCACCTGGCTGGAAGACTGTTACTGGACAGTACGCTGTCAGAGCCAAAGCTTCGGATTTAGACCAGTTTACTTTGTATCCTGAGAACTTGGAAAAGGAATTAATACTTCTGTGCAGGCAAGGCATAGATCTAGTAGTGTCAGAGACAAATAATAAAATATCATCTGCGTAAAGCAGAGGCTTATGCGCCACGCCTCCCGCCGTCACTCCTGGAAAATCATCCTCCTTTCTTATCGCGGCTGCTAATGGTTCCAAGGCATGACAGAACAATAATGGGGAAAGAGGGCAACCCTGCCGAGTGCCCCTATCCAGAGTAAAATAATCTGAAATTAATCCATTTGTTTGTACTGCTGCTACAGGGTGTCTATAAAGTAACTTAATCCAACCAATAAATGTACTCCTGGACCCATACATTTCCAACATCTTAAAAAGATAATCCCATTCTACCATATCAAATGCCTTTTCGGCGTCAAGTGAGATGGCAGCGACCGGAGACTGATCATTCGCCACTAACCACATGATACTGATGAAACGCTTTATGTTATCAGAAGAGTTACGGCCCCGAGTAAACCCCACCTGATCTATATGTATAAGAGATGTCATAAATTCACTTAATCGGTTAGCCAAAATTATTGACAACATTTTTACATCTAGCTGGATCAGGGAAATTGGACTGTAACTTTTACACTCGCTTGGATATTTGTCCTTTTTAAGAATCAGACTGATCCGGGCTTGTGCCATGGTTGGGGGAAGCTTTCCATTCTTTAATGATTCCGTATAAACTTCTAACAAAAGTGGAGCCAATTCTATGGCATAAGATCTAAAAAAATTAAGCGGCAAAACCATCTGGCTCCAGAGCCTTGCCTGTAGGTAAGGCCTTAATTACCTCGTCAAACTCTTCCAAGGTTATGTCAGAATCAAGAGAGTTTTTTTGCTCAGTCATCAATTTAGAGAGTTCTAATGGTTCCACAAATTTTCTAATATCTTCATCAGTAGACGAAGACGTGGAACTATAAAGATCAAGATAGAACTCTTTAAAGGCATTATTAATATCAATGGCTGAGGTAAAAATTTCACCACCAGCAGATTTCACTGAGGGAATGGTAGAAAAAGACTCTCTCTGATTTATAGTGCATCCGGAAAGTATTCACAGAGCTTCACTTTTTCCACATTTTGTTATGTTACAGCCTTATTCCAAAATGGATTAAATTCATTATTTTCCTCAAAATTCTATAAACAATACCCCATAATGACAACGTGAAAGAAGTTTGTTTGAAATCTTTGCAAATTTATTAAAAATAAAAAACTAAAAAGAAATCACATGTACATGTGATTTTTTTTTCCTTCGTTTTTTATTTTTAATAAATTTGCAAAGATTTCAAACAAACTTCTTTCACGTTGTCATTATGGGGTATTGTTTATAGAATTTTGAGGAAAATAATGAATTTAATCCATTTTGGAATAAGGCAGTAACATAACAAAATGTGGAAAAAGTGAAGCGCTGTGAATACTTTCCGGATACACTGTATATATCTAGCCAAAAGCTTCCCTGCTTTGTCCGTGACAAAATAGTATTATATCTGTATTGATCATCATGATGGCGCCACAGTTGGCTGCCTCGGTGTGGAGCTCCTCAGTTCTTTTGTAGTTTTTGTTTGTTTGTCCTGTGTTTAGTAATCTTTTTCCAGTCAGTTTTAACAGAGACGAACTGCTGAACATTTGACAGCATTTACCAGACAATCTTTTCCCAGTTTTTGAATATTCAGATGTTTTGCTAGACATTTTAGTTGGAGGCACGGCTTTGTTGTTCAGGAGACGTAGGACAGGAAGACGAGCCGGTGCGCTGGTCAAACTCCATCAGCATGGATTTCGAACAGCGCTGCCGAGTATTCACTTAGCGAATCTCTGCTCTCTTCCTAACAAAACGAACGAACTACATCTCCTCACCCGCACAAACAAGGACTTTTCAACCTCTGCTGCCTTGTGCTTCACAGAAACCTGGCTGAGTGAAGCCATTCCGGACAGCGCGTTACATCTGCCGGGCTTCCAGCTGTTCAGAGCGGATCGCATCACGGAGTTAATGGGGAAAACGAGAGGCGGTGGAACATGCTTTTATATCAATGAAAGTTGGTGTACAGATGTAACAACGTTAAAGAGGATGTGCTGTCCTAAGTTGGAAGTGCTCTTTATTAACTGTAAGCCTTTCTACTCGCCGCGGGAGTTTTCCTCGTTTATTCTGGCGAATGTGTATATACACATAAACACGTATTTGAACACAGCACTGCAACAGCTGGCTGATCAAATCACAGACATGGAACAACAATACCCGGACTCAGTTATTATTTTTCTTGGGGATTTTAACAAAGCAAATCTCACACATGAACTGCACATACAAACAGCACATCACATACCCCACCAGAAACAGGAACATACTGGATCATTGTTACACAACAATAAAGGATGCATATTGCTCTGTCCCTAGAGCAGCTTTGGGACTCTCTGATCACTGTCTGGTTCATCTTCTTCCAACCTACAGGCAGAAATTAAAATCAACCAAGCCAGTAGTAAGGACTGTAAAGAGATGGACCAATGAAGCAGAGCAGGAACTACAAGCCTGCTTCGATTGCATGGATTGGAGTGTTTTTGAGGCTGCAGCCACAGACCTGGACAAGCTCACATATACTGTTACATCATATATCAGTTTCTGTGAGGATATGTGCATTTCTACTAAGACTTATTTAAAGTTCAACAACAACAAACCGTGGTTTACAGCAAAGCTCAGGCAGCTTCGTCAGGCCAAAGACGATGCTTACAGGGGTGGGGATAATGTCTTGTACAATCAGGCCAGGAACACACTGAACAGGGAAATCAGAGTGGCTAAAAGGAGATACTCTGAAAACAAGTTTTCAGCTAACGACCCTGCATCAGTGTGGAGTGGCATGAAACAACTCACAAATTACAGGACTCCTACCCCCAACCCTGTAGGGAACCAACAACTGGCTGACAACCTGAATGTGTTCTACTGCAGATTTGAAAGGCCCAATCTCACACCCCACACCCATTCTGACCTTCACTTCACACAAACACCAACACCTCTTGCAACCCCCCTCCTCCCCCCTCCTGCTACTCAACCTGCACTTAAGATCTGTGAAGATGATGTGAGCCGCATCTTTTGGAAACAAAAGACGAGGAAGGCTTCAGGCCCATATGGCGTCTCACCAGCGTGTCTTCGATTCTGTGCTAACCAGCTGGCCCCCATCTTCACACAGTTCTTCAATAGATCACTGGAGCAGTGTGAAGTCCCATGCTGATTCAAATGCTCAGTCATTATTCCTGTCCCAAAGAAACCAAAAATCACAGGACTTAATGACTACAGACCTGTCACCCTGACATCTGTGGTCATGAAATCATTTGAGAGACTTCTGTTGGCCCACCTGAAGAACATCACTGGACCCTTTCTATATCCCCTTCAATTTGCTTATCGAGCAAACAGGTCTGTGGATGATGCAGTCAACATAGGATTGCATCATATCCTGCAACATCTGGACAGACCAGGGACATATTCAAGGATCCTTTTTGTGGACTTCAGTTCAGCTTTCAACACCATCATCCCAGTTATACTCCAGAATAAATTACACCAACTCTCTGTTCCCATGTCTATCTGTCAGTGGATTACCAGCTTTCTGATGGACAGGCAGCAGCTTGTGAGACAGGGGAAACTCACTTATAGCACCTGTAAAATCAGCACTGGTGCCCCCCCAGGAATGTGTGCTCTCCCCACTACTCTTCTCCCTCTACACCAATGACTGCATCGCCAAGGACCCCTCTGTCAAGCTCCTGAAGTTTGCAGATGACACCACTGTCACTGGCCTCATCCAAGATGACAATGAGTCTGCATACAGAAGGGAGGTTAAACAGCTGGCTGTCTGGTGCAGTCAAAACAACCTTGAGCTGAACACACTGAAAACGGTAGAGATCATTGTGGACTTTAGGAGAAACACCCCAACACTGACCCCCCTCACCATTCTAAACAGCACTGTGGCAGCAGTGGAGTCATTCAGGTTCCTGGGCACAACCATCTCACAGGACCTGAAGTGGGAGACCCACATTGACTCCATTGTGAAAAAGGCCCAGCAAAGGTTGTACTTCCTTCGCCAGCTGAGGAAATCCCCCCCCCCCCCCTTCAAGAACTATAGGCTTCTAGATTGAGGAAAAAGGCTGAAAAAATCACTCACCCTGCCCACTACCTTTTTGAACTGTTGCCTTCTGGCCGACACTTCAGAGCTCTGAGCACCAGAACCATCAGGAACAGGAACAGTTTTTTCCCTCAGGCTATCCATCTCATGAACAGTTAAATTGCCACATTGAGCAATAACTATGTGCAATACACAGTTTAGTCTTTTTTATATTTATCCAACAAATCCAACCTCTTCTGCCATTTCATTTGCACTGTACATAACAGATTTGTATTTGCACTGTACATAACAGATTGTATTAGATTTGCACTACCCATGTGCATGTGTGTATGTATGTATATGTGTGTCTGTACGTATATGTCTAATTAGTTTTTTTTTAATTATTATTATTATCTATGTATTGCTGTTGTTTTTGTATTGTTTTGTATTGTTGTACACTGGAAGCTCCTGTCACCGAGACAAATTCCTTGTATGTGTAAGCGTACTTGGCAATAAAGCTCATTCTGATTCTGATTCAGAAGATATTGAGGACCAGTTGGTCTCCATATAAACATTGATTTCAGTCTTTAACATTTGTTGGAAATCAGGATTTTGCAAAAGCTATACATTAAAGGGCCAACTATATGATTTCTTTTTCTCCATATGTGGCAACACTTCTAAACTCAATTGAGCAATCCACTACAGACGAAATGAGGGACTTAGATACATAAAGAAAATCTATTCTAGAATAAATCTTATGGACTGATGAAAAAAAATGTATAGTCCCTACCAGATGGGTTCAAAAGTCCCCATATATCTGCAAGACCAAGATTTTTACACATCCTGTGAAGCGTCAATGTTGCTCTAGGGGGCTTACACACTTTTGCTTCACTATGATCAAGGACTGAGTCCATCAAAAGATTAAAGTCTCCTCCCAATATTATATCATAAGGGGTGCCAGCGGCTTGCAACATCCCTTCGAGATCAATAAAAAAGCCCACATCATCAACGTTAGGTGCGTAAATATTAGCCAAAACCAACATTTGCCCCTGAATTTCTGCTAAAACAATAATGATTCTTCCTAATTTATCTTTAATCTGTTTGAGACATTTGAATTGTAGATGCTTACTTATTAATGTAATGACTCCCCTGCTCTTACTTGAGCCAGCACTAAAGAAAACATGCCAACCCCATATCTTCCCAAATTTTTCAGCTTCCTGCAAGGAAAGATGTGTTTCTTGAAGAAACACTATATCACATTTCTTACACTTAAGAAAATAAATAACCTTCCTTCTTTTTATGGGGTGCCCCAACCCATTCACATTCCATGTGGAGAAAGATAACCCACTCATATTAACATTTGACATTTTGATATAATAGAAAAAATAAATTGTGTGTTAAAAACAAGATTATACAGACCACATTCCAACATTAGTGGAACAATCAAACCCTGAACTCCCCTCCGAACCAAACAAACATAAAAAAGAAAAACATGCGCATTAACCCCGTGAATGACAGCGCTAACCGGCGTCAATCCCTCTAAACTCAAAAAGTCCATGTACGCCCAGGAGAGCCCCCGCAACAACTTTGCCATCGGATTGCTCAAGTCCAGTGCTTCTGCACAACTTTTTTGAGGCAAAATTACATAACAGAAAATACTTTGTAAAACAAACCCCAGCCAATAGGCAGGATAAACACAAAGAATGTGTAGATTAATTCACAGAACTGTCTCAAAGGTGTGTTCCTCCACAAAAAAAATTCAAGTTGATATAAAGCCGTTCAGTGTCCTTGGACAGACAGACAAGTGTTCAGTGAGCCGGCTGTTTATAAGTGCAGCAGATGACATAATCATTCCAATGTCCCGCAAAAATACTCCACAAAACAAACTCCACCCAACAGGAGGCATAAGCACAAAGAATGAACAGATTCATCCACAACTGTCCCGAAGCAGTGTTATTCCACAAAACAAACTCCAGCCGCTAGGCGGAACCAGCACAAAAAGAAACAAAACAGGTGTCCCGGTTACTCAGTCCGTCAAATTTATAAAAGACATCCTTTGTATGGGAATGTAGATATTTTGCGGCCATCCTCAGTATCCATTCTCAATCTGGCCGGGAACTTCAGTGTAAAAGCAATCTTCCGTCAATGCAAAAGTTTCTTGAAGGAGTGTTATTCCACAAAACAACTCGAGCCACTAGGCGGAACCAACACAAACAGAAACAAAAATGGTGCCCAGCTTCCTCAGTCAGCCAAACGTAAGTACATTTAAATTTATTCATTTTCATTTGGCAGACGATTTTATCCAAAGCGACTTACAAAAGAGGAAAACATAAGCGAATCATCTTAGGAGACAGTGGTATGAAAAGTATACAAAGAATACAAAGCTGTATTACAAAGAATCACTAGCATCATAATAGTATTCAAAACAGAATAAAGTGCAACAGAATTTTTTTTTTTTTTTTTTTTTTTTTTTTTAAATGACTGGTTAAGTGCTCATGGAAAAGATGTCTTTTAGTCATTTTTTGAAGACAGAGAGTGAGTCAGCTTCACGGATGGAGTTGGGAAGGTCGTTCCACCAACGTGGTACGATGAAGCTGAAAGTCCGGGAAAGTGTTTTGGTGCCTCTTTGTGTTGGTACAACAAGGCGACGTTCCTTAGCCGACCGCAGGCTTCTAGTGGGCGCGTAGCTCTGCATAAATGATTTTAGGTATGCTGGAGCAGACCCAGTGACTGTTCTGTATGCCAGCTTCAGAGCCTTGAATTTGATACGTGCATCAACTGGCAGCCAGTGGAGAGAGACAAGGAGTGGTGTAACGTGCTCTCTTTGGTTCATTAAAGACCAGATGTGCTGCTGCATTCTGGATCATTTGGAAGGGTCTAATTGCACATGCAGGGAGGCCTGCAATGAGAGCGTTACAGTAGTCCAGTCTAGTTATGACAAGTGACTGGACAAGCAGTTGTGTGGCATGTTCAGAGAGGAAGGGTCTTATCTTCCTGATATTGTAGAGTGTAAATCTACATAATCTTGCGGTCTTTGAGATGTGGTCTGTAAAATTTAGTCTGTTGTCGATGGTTACCCCTAGATTTCTGACCGATTTGGAAGGCGTTACTGTAGTTGCACCAGGGTTGGCTGGAGAGACAAGGAGTTCAGTCTTGGCTGGGTTGAGTTGCAGGTGGTGCTCCTTCATCCAGGCCGAGATGTCCACCAGGCAGGCAGAAATTCGAGCAGTCACTGTTGTGTCGTTGGGCTGGAAAGACAAGTAGAGTTGCGTGTCATCAGTGTAGCAGTGGTAAGAGAAACCATGTGCCTGAATGATGGGTCCCAGTGATGTTGTGAATATAGAGAAGAGAAGTGGCCCAAGCACTGATCCCTGAGGTACCCCAGTAAGTAGCTGATGTGGCTTGGATACCTCACCTCTCCAGGCTACCTTGAAGGACCTACCTGAGAGATAGGAATTAAACCAGTCAAGCACAGTTCCTGTGATGCCCAGCGAGGAGAGGGTAGAGAGTAAGATCTGATTGTTGACTGTGTCAAAGGCTGCAGAAAGGTCCAGCAGAATCAGTACTGATGATCTGGATTCAGCTTTCACCCATCTCAACGACTCAGTGACAGACAGCAGGGCAGTCTCGGTGGAGTATCCACTTTTAAAGCCTGACTGATTGTCATCCAGCAGCTTGTTCTGTGAGAGATAGGCAGAGATTTGATTGAAAACTGCCCTTTCAAGTGTTTTTGCCATGAATGGGATGAGAGAGACTGGTCTGTAGTGTTCTATTTGTGTGGGATTAAGTACGGGTTTCTTCAGCAGCGGGGTTACTCAAGCCTGCTTAAATTTAGTGGGAAAAGTGCCTGTAAGTAGAGATGTGTTAATTATGTGTGTGAGTGCAGGTAGGATGGACGGAGAAATGGCATGGAGAAGGTGAGAAGGAATGGGGTCAAGGGAGCAGGTAGTGGGGTGGTTGGAGAGGAGGAGTTTAGAGACCTCAGTGTCAGTCAGAGGAGAGAACATAGAGACAGAAGAGTTGCATACAGGAGACAGGTGTTTGACAAGGTGTGATGCTGAGAATGTATTGCTGATGGTTGTAACCTTATTAGTAAAAAATGTGGCGAAGACATCTGCTGTCAGTGATGTGTCAGGCGGTGGAGGGGGAGGGCAGAGAAGTGTGTTGAATATTCTAAACAAGCTGCGAGTGTCTGTGGTGCTGTTGATCTTGTTCTGGTAATAGGAGGTTTTTGCAGATTTAACGTTATCTGAAAAAGTTGCAAGCAGGGACTGATATTTAACTAGATCTGCTGTATCTTTAGATTTCCACCATCTCCTCTCAGCTGCCCTGAGGTCAGTCCGATGTTCACGAAGGACGTCAGACAGCCAGGGGCTGGGTGGTGTAGCACGTGCTGGCCTTGAGGAGATAGGACAGATGTTGTCTAGACAGGTTGTTAAAGTAGAGCTTAGTGTGTCTGTGGCAGTGTTTACATTAAGCATGGTAAATACATTTTGTGTAGGAAGAGATGTAGAGACAGCAGTGGAAAGGTGAGAGGGAACGGAGGTTACGGCGAAAGGAAACCAATGGTGGAGTCTGTTTTAATGTAGATGGGAGGGTCATGTTGAATTGAACAAAGTAGTGATCAGAGACATGTAAAAGAGTAACAAGAATATTTGAGTTGGTACAGTTACGTGTAAAGATGAGGTCCAGCTGGTTGCCCCATCTGTGAGTTGCTGTGGTGTGTAGTTTTTCCAAGTCAAATGAGGCCAGGAGAGTGTTCAATTCAGTGGCCTGGGGCTTGTCTTGGTGTATGTTGAAATCACCAAGAACCACAAGTGACCTACCATCCTCCGGCAAGGAGGACAGCAGGACATCCAACTCCTCAAGAAAGTTTGTCAGCTGACCTGGAGGGCGATAGATGACAACAACATGTATTTTTGTGAGTTGCATTGTAGTAATAGCATGGAATTCAAAACTATTATTGTTACATAGTGAAGAGTGTGTTGAAAAAGTCCAGTTGTTATGAATGAGCAAACCTTTTCCCCCACCCCTACCAGTGTTTCGAGGGGTGTGAGAGAAGGAGAAGTTGTTGGAGAGAGCAGCAGGTGTTGCTGTATCCTCTGGACATATCCATGTTTCTGTCAGTGCCAGGATGCTGAGGGTGGACTGCGTGGCAAAGGCTGGAATGAAGTCAGCTTTGTTCGCAGCTGACTGGCAGTTCCAGAGTCCCACTGAGAAAGAGAGCGGAGCAGGTGCTGAAGTGCAAAGTGGCCGTAGGTTGTGTGGGTTGTGTTTGGTCTTGGCATCGATATCGTGTAAACGGTCTGTAACAGATAACAGGGATGTGCTTGAAGGCATGTGTTATTCGTGAAGTAGACATGTTAGTATATAGAAGGAAAATAATAAGAGATACAATAACAAGATACTTAAGTGCTATGTTGAGTGGCACCTTGTCGGTGTCCTTGCTCGGTGGACTCGCACAGGTAGACTCGCTGGTCTTTACACAAGTAGGTCTTCACACGAGGAGGGCTTTACACAAGGGCTACCACTTCCGCTGCCGCTTCCGCATCAGCATTCAAGTCAAATATATACGCGATGATAATGAGCCGTTCAATGAAAAAGCAAGACACACCTTAATGCTACTTAGCACAACAAAGCTAGTCACGTGGTCAACAGAAACTAAGGGTCGCACGAGGTGACAAGTGCGACTTCCGTGCACCGCAAATAAATTATGCTGCACTTTAGCAATAAATAATACCCTAAAACAAGTGAAGCACTGTTTATAAACACTAAAAACCACGATAGTTTTACACACACTGGACAATCAATGCTAAATCTAGCAGTGAATAACCTGGGACAAGTCAAAACAATATAGCACACACACACACCAACCTACATATAAGCGACGCGAGTTCAAAACAGTAAACAAACAGCACAAGTCTAGCAATGAATACCACTCTTCAACAAAGTAAAACAATGAAATAAACACACTTACACACAACTGCAGACTCCTGTAGATAGATTGCTTATCCTAAGTACAGCTAGTTAATCCACTCTGGAGCTACATGAGAAACACCAAATGGCTTACTCACCCATTGTTTCTATGAAGATAGACTTGACAGTGCTTGCTTGGGACACGTAAATACTTTGCGGCCATCCTTAGTATCTATTCTCAGTTTGGCCGGAAACATCAGTGCAAAAAAAATGAGTTTCTTACATTCCTTGAATCGAGCGCGTTTGTCTCTTGTCGAATTCGCAATGTCCGGGAACAAGAAAATAATGTGATTCTTCCAAGAAAGCTTTCCTTTGCTCCTGGCCTCGCACAACACGAGATCTTTATCAGATGATCTCAGAAATTTGGCCAGAATTGATCGTGGCCTGTCCCGTTCAGCAGATCTGCGAGCTGGGACTCTGTGAGCTCGCTTGATTTCCAGCTTATGGCCTGCTACGTCGAGCAGACTCCGGAAGAGCTCGTCAAGGAATTTCACCATATCTCTGCCTTCTTCATGCTCAGGAATTCCAACAATCCGTAAGTTATTTCTTCGACTCCTATTTTCAAGATCTTCCAGTTTCTCCAAAATGCTTTCCACGACTATCTTGGTCGCTAGCGGATTAGCGGATAATTCCCTTTCTGATGACTCCAGACAATCGATCCGTCCCTCAACATCCACCACACTTGTAACCAACTCAGAGAATTTTGTTTCCATCACCGTAATCGGTCGACATATTACAGCGAGATCCTCCAAATCAGCAACAATCTTGGTCAGCATCACAGACATGCTGGACAGTTGATGCTGGATTTCTCCCATCATACCCTCCAAACTGAGTCCCTGGTCCACAGGCCCGTTAGAGGTTTCAGCTTGAGCACGTAAGTGTCTTTTAATGTCTCCAGAGCCTGAGGATTTTGACTTCTTTGCCATGTTTACCTCAAAGAACAAGTATGTAGCTGGGTTTATCGAATCTCACCAGATTATAACATGAAAATAATAAAAAACTAGCAAAGTGCGCAGAGCTCGCCGTTTACACATCTGCTCCTTGCATGGCATCACGTGTCCTCTCCAAGAATGAATATTCTTGATAGCTTATTGTGATCTGGTTGGATATGATTGCAATTTACCTACAGTTGAAGTTAGAAGTTAACATACACTTAGGTTGAAGTCATTAAAACTAATTTTTTAACCACTCCACAGATTTCATATTAACAAACTATAGTTTTGGCAAGTCGTTTAGGACATCTACTTTGTGCATGACATGAGTAATTTTTCCAACAATTGTTTACAAACAATTGTTTAATTGACTATATCACAATTCCAGTGGGTCAGAAGTTTACATACACTAAGTTTACTGTGCCTTAAGCAGCTTGGACAATTCCAGAAAATGATGTCAAGCCTTTAGGCAATTAGCCAATTAGATTCTGATAAGCTAATTGTGTAACTGGAGTCAATTGGAAGTGTACCTGTGGATGTATTTTAAGGACAAACTTCAAAAGACCTGGAGGTCTGAAGATGCTGGAGGAAACAGGAAGACAAGTATCTATATCCACAGTAAAACGAGTCCTATATCGACATAACCTGAAAGGCTGCTCAGCAAAGAAGAAGCCACTGCTCCAAAACTGCCATAAAAAAGCCAGACTACAGTTTGCATGTGCACATGGGGACAAAGATTTTATTTTTTGGAGAAATATCCTCTGGTCTGATGAAACATAAATTGAACTGTTTGGCTATAATGACCATCATTATGTTTGGAGGAAAAAGGGTGAGGCTTGCAAGCCGAAGAACACCATCCCAACCGTGAAGCATCGGGGTGGCAGCATCATGTTGTGGGGTGCTTTGCTGCAGGAGGGACTGGTGCACTTCACAAAATAGATGGCATCATGAGGAAGGAAAATTATGTGGATATATTGAAGCAACATCTAAAGACATCAGCCAGGATGTTAAAGCTCGGTTGCAAATGGCTCTTCCAAATGGACAGTGACCCCAAGCATACCTCCAAAGTTGTGGCAAAATGGCTTAAGGACAATAAAGTCAAGGTATTGGAGTGGCCTTCACAAAGCCCTGACCTCAGTCCGATAAAACATTTGTGGGCAGAACTGAAAAAGTGTGTGTGAGCAAGGAGGCCTGCAAACCTGACTCAGTTACACTAGTTCTGTCTGGAGGAATGGGCCAAAATTCCAGCAACTTAATGTGAGAAGCTTGTGGAAGGCTACCCA
This sequence comes from Myxocyprinus asiaticus, assembly GCF_019703515.2. Classification (NCBI taxonomy): domain Eukaryota; kingdom Metazoa; phylum Chordata; class Actinopteri; order Cypriniformes; family Catostomidae; genus Myxocyprinus; species Myxocyprinus asiaticus. The sequence goes on along the minus strand of NC_059350.1, from coordinate 41,652,946 downwards.
AAACATTTGACCCAAGTTAAACAATTTAAAGGCAATGCTACCAAATACTAACAAAGTGTATGTAAACTTCTGACCCAGTGGGAATGTGATGAAAAAAAAAAAAAAAGAAGCTGAAATAAATGATTCTCTTTACTATTATTCTGACATTTCACATTCTTAAAATAAAGAGGTGAACCTAACTGACCTAAGACAGGGAATGTTTTCTATGATTAAATATCAGGAATTGTGAAAAACTGAGTTTAAATGTATTTGGCTAAGGTGTATGTAAACTTCTGACTTCAAATGTAAGTGCTCAGACAAAAAGCTTAAGATCAATAAACAGGTTGGAGGACCGTGATTTATCTTCCATACTTGCCCTACTTTTCTCTGTAAGAGTGTGTCTTTGGGATTGTTACATAGCTCTTTCTCTGCTCTGTAGAGGATCAGTTTTCATAAAGAATCAGTTCTCTATAGAATTTCTTCTGCATCTGAACAGATTAAGCTACTTGTTAGTACTTTTGCACATGAACAAATAACATGAGGTGCCACACTTGTCTTATACCTCTTATGCTTTGTATTTTATCAGCACAAACAGTTAATGGTTCAAGGCATGTCTACAAATCTAATATTAATAGTAATAATATACAATCACAGCAGGAGCCTGTAAGAATCCCTAACAAAAATGTATCTAACTTTACTATAGTAACACCGACTGTAGGTAACTATGGTATTTTGGTAGAAATGTTGTAGATTAATTCTAAATAATTCACTGTCTTTTTTATTTATAATAAATGTGTTTAGGCTACTATTTTGCATAGCTATCATAGCATGTTTATAAAAACCATGGTTACATTGATCTAGGCTAAGTAATTAGGAGCCATGCATGGTCGCATATACCTGTGGTTATGGTCTTACAATCAATTGCCTGCCACAGTTAAACTGTGGCTCTACAATATCTATTTTAAGCTTTTCAATAGAGGAACTCACTTATCTAAAGGAATCACATAGAGGAGGACCTTTGGATCTGCTGATCCAATCCTATAGTGTGTGGTTTAACCAGCAGGTGTCAGTGTGCTGATTTGCAATCAACTCTTTATTTATACAGTTTGTGTGCAATGCACTCGGATGTAGTTACTCATGGAGACCAAAAGGTGGAGTAGATGCATTTTGTTGGAGACTGAGCCCTGTCATATAGTGTTGAGTTTGACATGATCATATACAGTATATTCTTGTTCTTGTACTTGAATGTGTGCATGTGTGTGTATTACATCTTTATGAACTTACTATTCTTCTGACAAAGTGAGACCAGACAACTACTGTAATTAGTGCAGAAATCACTGTTAGTAGAGGATGAAAGTCCTCATGGTGGCATAGTGACTTGCTTCAATCCGGGTGGCGGAGGATGAATCTCAGTTGCCACCACGTCTGAGACCATTAATCTGCACATCTTATCACGTGGCTTGTTGAGCACGTTGCTGTGGAGACGTAGCACATCTGGAGGCCCACGCTATTCTCTGAGGTATCCACGCACAACTCACCATGCGCCCCACCGAGAGCAAGAACCACACATTATAGTGACCACAAGGAGGTTACCCCATGTGACTCTACCCTCCCTAGCAACAGGGCCAATTTGGTTGCTTAGGAGACCTGGCTGGAGTCACTCAGCACGCCCTGGATTCGAACTCGTGACTCCAGGGGTGGTAGTCAGCGTCAATACTCGCTGAGCTAGCCAGGCCCCCGGAACAAAGCTGTATTAAGATTGGCTGTATTGAAAAAGTGACCTGTGATGAAAGAGGACATACATTTTTCAGACTGGCTAAAGAGGACATACAAATCCTGTCAGAAAGGTCCTGAAATACACAATACGAGATGACTGAAATATGCAGCAACTAATAAATACATCTAACAACATTCACAAATTACACATATTTGTGAAATGTTTGTGTGTATTGAAAACATTTGTTAACACACTAGTGTATTTGTGGATTGTGTTTTTAGAATGTGAAATAGGTTATGCATTTGTAAATCATATTTTGTAAATATATTCATTTTTAGACTATTCTGACCCCAGAGGTGAGATGCTCTCGACAATTGAGAGAAGATCAGAGGAGATCCTCACAATGGTAGATTCCCTTCTTCATAGCATCTGCATTAGTCATTTACCTTAGCAGACACTGTCATACAAAGGGATTTATAGTACATTTGCTTTTGTGACAATCCCCCTGGAGCAACTTGAAGTTAAGTGCCTTGCTCAAGGGCACAATGCTGATTCCTTGTGGGATTCAAACCAACAAACTTCCAATTACCAAATCTTAGCATTGACCACAGTGCCACAGATGCTTATCACCCCATTAGCCGTCAGAAATGTCAGAACTTTGATTGCAGTAACTTTGTCTTGGAGTGTCCCATTTCTCTCAGGGGAATTTGCCTGTGGCTTACAGTGGCACCTGTGAATTGTTTCTTGCTCTCCCCTTCTTTTTCAAACTCCTCCCCAGCTCTAAGGAGCACGCAATGTGCCACAAGTCTCCCTGTAGACTAGCTGTTTGTCATGCTCTCCCTAGTATCTCTCATTCTTTTTCTCTGAAACTATCTCTTCTCTTATGCACACACACTCACGTACTTATGAATTACACACACACTATCCTTAAGCTTTACTCAGTGTAACGCACATAGATGGATGTCTCTACATCTGGACAGCCAGGTCAGCTCTGGCTCTCGCTCTCTCTCTCTCTCTCTCTCTCTCTCTCTCTCTCTCTCTCTCTCTCTCTCTCTCTGTCTGTCTCTAGTTCACAAATGACGATATGTATTCAGATTCAGTGATTGAGAATTTTCTCTTTTCAGCATACAACTGGACTGGAGTAAATTTTGGCAGAAAAAATATGTAGGTTAAGTAGAAATTAGAGAGAATTGTATAAGGTAGAGTGGCACAGGCCATCAATTAACCAAACTTTCAGAGGAGGCGCATTAGTAAAGAGCCATTTGACCATTGGGAAATGCAGAACAAGGGCTCCATCCATTGCAAGGGAGTTGCTTTTCATCAATGACAATGACAAACTATATAGGACCTTTCCACCGGTGACAAATGAAGTTGTAGAGGACTATCATTGTATGTTTTTTGTGTCTGCGGTGGTTTGACACTATGGCGCATGCGGCAGCACACCTGAAAAAGGCTCGAGAACTGGAACAACTTCCTGAGCTAAAGGCTCTTGAAAAAGCCAGAGAGAGACGCAAGAGACACAGAGAGAGAGAAGAGCGCAAACGCAAGGTACCGACACTTTCAAACTGTTACCTATGGCACATTTTAAAGGAATAGTTCACCCAAAAATGTTATGTTAGCATCTTTCATCAATACCATAAATGTGATTGGTGACTGAGGCTAACATTTTGCCTAACATCTCCTTTTGTGTTCCATGGAAGATAGAAAGACAAACATGTTTGGAATAACATTAGGGTGAGTAAATCATTAACGAATTGTCATCATTGGGTGAACTATCTCTTTAAATTAAATATCCACGCAAGCTCAGATACAGCTGACCTATTGATCACACCTGGCAGTGTTGGCTGGGATACTGTATTTATATAATATAACAAAAAGCAAGTATGTCAAAATCTTTTTAATAAACAGTTTGTCTGATAAAGAAAAATATTATGGCAAACACAGATAGACCTTCAATAGGCCTATGTCTTTCATAGTATGAAAATGTACTGTTCACTAATCCAGTTGTATAGTTCTACAAATATTAATCTGTATGTGTTCTTTGTGAATTGTTAATTCTACTGATTGTAGTGTCAGTGAAACGGATGTAGAGTTAACTTGGAGAGTTAATCTCTCTAGCACTCACATGCACATCATGAGAGAGTGGTTTATGGAGGTCAGAGGATATGAGGATATCAAACATGGCATAATACATATTGTAAACCAAGTGCAAGCTGTAAAATTTTCATTAAAGCTATCTTGCCCTGCTAATCATGTAAGACCATTTTTCCAACCATAGTATACTCATAAAACCAAGTATCTTCCTTTGAGTTCTATTGATTAATGAGACATACTGTATACTGTCTCTTTTTGGTACATACATAGATTATAATTCAAAAGTTCCAAAATGACACTACATACACAGTGGGGTCCAAAAGTCTGAGACCACCGAATTGCTTGTATTTATCATACAAAATTTTAATAGCAAATTATTTTATCAGCATAATGATTTGAGTGATCAAGTCATGATTTTCAAAGCCATAAAATAAAAATAAATAAATAGGGAAATAAATAAAATCAGATTGTTTAAGTGTCAGACCTTTGGGTCCCACTGTGATTTTATTATGCAACATTTAATCATTACAAACATCGTATTGGATCATGCATTAAAAGTTAACTCAAGTTCTACCTATAATAATTAATGTGACTTTATATGGTTACAATTTTTTGTATTTATAGTGCTGCAGATGAGCTCTGGAGATAAGTCCTGTAGTCAGCTGTTCCCCACCTGTTTCAGAGCACAGTTACTGGAAGAGGCTTAGGAAAATAGGATCAGCCTGTATGCACATTTCTCTCTAGAGCGCTGAATTTCATTGACTTAATATGCAATGACATAACGTTTTTGTTATAACCTACATATGTTTTAGTGTTTTCTTTGCAAACAGCCAAGTAAAGTTTTGAATCATAATAATAATAATAATAATAATAATTTATCGAAAATGTAATTCTTACTACAAATTAAATAAGGTATTTATTCCATTTGATTTAATTAAAATCTTTAATTATAGCGGAAGTATGTAATTTCTGTGACACGGAATTGTAAAAATAAACAATGTTTTCAAAACAGCTTTCTGAATACGCCCCTTGCCTGCAGTTGTTCAAACAGTCAGATAGCCCCGCCCCAACTCACACCATTGTTTGAGTAAAGTTGTTGGGACGGGTCTAAGCAGGTCGCTCAAAACAAACACAGTAATTTTTATAGTGCCACAGAGACACAGTGTTTACAGTTTTTGAGAAAAGTAATCTATGAATGGCTTATTTATAGTTGTCTCTGCATATTAAGCTGAGATGGAAGGAAGTATTTTAACACTGAAAAAGTTACACTTCAGCTTTAAAGTCGTTCTGCAGAAATAAGGTGTTTTCCATTCAGAAGTGATCATCCCTATGCCCTATTCCCTTCAAAGACTTTACCATCTATTGTGAGGGCTTTGGAGAGCTAAAAGGTGTGGGGCTCAAAAATAATGGCCATTCGAAACTCACTTTTTAAGTCATTTTTATTGGAAATTCTGTTAGGAGCAATCTTACAGCTTGACTATTATGAATGTTTTCCCTTCAAAGTGCCCTTCGGAGGGTGATTTATACCATTTGGAATGCAGGGATATTCAAGGAGGGGCAACAGGGTTGAAAAGTGGTTGAAAAAGGTAGAGTGTCAAAGGAGGTAAAAGTATTTGTCATTTTGTTGAGCTATTTGATCTGGCTGAACTGATATAACCTACAACTACACTGTACTTGACTGAAAATGTCATCATAGAAATGGTTTCAAATGCCTATGAAATTACAAATTCTACAAACATGAGCTTAACTGAGATTCATTTTCATCAGCACTGTACCACATGCTGTTTAGTCAATGTGATAATGTCCTGTATCGGTCTTAAATTAAATCTACATTGGTGAAAATTAAGAGATTCTGTCAGTTCAGCTATTAAGCTCTTTCATATTAGGGGCCGTTTACACAACAACGTTTTCAAATAAAAACGGAAAACTTTTTGTGCATTTTGGCTGTTCGTTTACAAGACAATGGTGTTTTGGGGCCTGAAAATGCAAACTTATGAAAACGGGTTTCAAAGTGCAAGTTTTTGAAAACGATGCTGTTATCGTCACCGTGTAAACATACAAAATCGCGAATTTGTGAAAACGATGACGACATGCGCACACGTATTACGTGTTATATAAAGAATGATGGATTGATAGGCACAATTTAAGATGTATAATTATCAGTATGAATACTGGTGTCTGTGCAAATAACAATAATCAACAATTTATTCATTTGGAGTGTTTTGTATGGAGTGTGAACATTGTACAGTAGGCAGAACCTGCAATTTGAAATTCTTGAAATTAATGTATGGATTCAGATAGGAAAAAATGTATTTGTATTTTAAATGTTATTTATTTATTTACTTAATTTTATTTGATGTACCTTTACCCTGTAATTCATTCACCCACCGCTTATGTATATAGCCTATAGACAGAGATGTGATGCCATGTACAGTATTCACTTATATGCTTAGAATATGAAAACATGAGGCAGTGAAAATGCATGTTAGATCCAGTGTACACAAGACCTCTCTCCGTCAGAAGATATCCATATATCAGAGTTCTGTCTGATATCCAAAACCAGTCAACATCTACAGCTTGTTATGTTAACTTACTCTCCTACCTGCCCAAGAGTCAGCAGGGGGAATACAGAAGAAGGCAGGAGACGAAGTGATGGTAAATGAGCAAAGTTTATTGAATAATCTTGAAAGTTCAGTCTATAGGCATGCACGCGAGTACTTCAAAACAACGCGCGAGACATTAAAAACTACAATGGCGGACTACAGGACTGTGTTTGTGCTGCTCAAGATTTTGAGTTTATTGATGCTTCTCCAGCAAAGTAATTATAGTAATAAAGCAACCTCATCGTCCATCCAGACAAAATTGCTCGATGCTTTCGCCATCTTCATTGTTTGTATTCTGTGGAAGAATGCTTATGTGCGCAGGCGCGTAGTATTTCTTTACAAAGTGACATCGCCAACTACTGGCCTGGCATCCATAATACAGCATTTTTAGTAGTTTTCGTGGATCTGTGTGAACGGGGATCGTTTTGACAACGTTGTCATCTGTACGAGAAACTTTTCAAAAACGCATAGGAAAAACTTTTCCGTTTTTAGTACATCATTGTCATGTAAACATACCCTTAGTGTAGAACAGTGAGTGAAAAACTTCAGAATTGTAAATTCAGCTGTCACATCTCTTTTCATTCCTTAACGAGCAAAGTTTTCAGTGTATATCACATTTTTACTTATTACTTAAAATTGATGTAATTTCTGCACCACTAGCATCACCAAACAGAATTGCAAAAATAAATGTTGTTTTCAAAACAGCTCTCTGAATACGCACCCCATCTGCTGTTGGTCAAACAAAGAGATAGTCCCGCCCCCAACTCACGGCATTGGTTGAGTAACGTTGTTTGGGCGGGTCTAAGCGGTTCAAACAAACAGAGCAACAGAAGCACAGTGTTTACATTTTTCAAGAAAATTAACTTATGAATGGCTTATTTATAGTTGTCTCTGCATATTAAGCTGGGATAAAAGAAAGCACAGAATAAGTTACATACTTCAGCTTTAAGTGATCAGACAACAATTTTTGTCTACCTAACAATAAAATAGATTTAAAAAATCCTGTAGACTTGCATTAAGGAAGCAGGACAGTTCAGTATGTAGGGAACAGAATATCATAGAGGCTTGGGGATGGGCTTTTTTGATTTGGGCAGTAAACAGCCACCTAGCAACCACAGAACACCCTAGCAACCGCAGTGCAACCCGCTAGCAACCATTCACAGCATTCTTGCATTATGGTTAATGCAAGCAGCATTAACATTTTCGTCAGAAAATGTAAAAATCCAACCTGGTTTTAAAGAATCTTGTTAATATATCTACATTTTAGAAAAAATATTTTTACGGGGATTGTTGCACATATCGTCGCAGTTTCCTGGTAATATAAACACTAGAGCCGCTAAAACAACGACTTTTACACTTTTTTTACACAAATCATGAGTAAAATGGCAGATTATCAGTTAATAAATACTTACTTTTCTCCCTGTTCACACAATGCAGTCTCATGGCATCAAAACACTTTTACTATACTGCATGTCTTGTAAGGCCAAAAACAAAACAAAACAAAGCTCATTTAATTTGGGTGTGCAAGCTGACGTTTTGAGTGGCATTTGCACACCCTTGCTACGCCACTGGTGTACATTAAAGTGTAAAAGACGAAAATATTTTAACATTGAAATTTTACACAGCAACTGTAAATATGTTTCATTGTTTTTGAAGGTACATTGTGACCTGTTCTTTGAACTCATTCATCATTATTGCCCCATTAGCGGTAGTAAACCCATTGTAGATTAACAGTGGGAGCATGTCAGTCATCAGGGCAGTCAATGGTAGGTCGATATGTCAGAAGTCTGTAGTTGAAGAATGAACAGCTTGGATGCCGCATCATGGAGTGGTCAATGTGGCAAGCCTCAGGCCAGACATGACCCACAAACACTGATACCAACATGTCACTCTGTCTGATTCATAGTAGGCATTACTTAACAAACAAATGGTGGTAGCTGTGCTTTACTCTTCATGGCTAATGAATTGCATCCGCAAAGGTGTATTAATTAAACCTGCAAGTTAACTGAGAGTTTTTGGCAAAATTGAGAACCAAATTCTCCAAGGATTGTGAACTTCATTGCTTTGGACTAGGCTGATTCTGGAGGCAGGTATGCTGACATACATTGCTCAGTATTTTTCATAGTATTGCAAGTGTATTGTATATTGAAGATCATGGATCATGAACTGATAAGCAAGGGTTGTAAATAACACCCTCTTCCTCCTGCTACACCGGTCAAGACTTTTTGACTTCAGTTGACCTAGTGGATGCACATTCCTGGAGTTCAGGAGGAAAAGGACAGGTCTCCCAGCTGTCTCTTACCCAACAGGGCTGCCCCTTTCTGGGCCTGGCTACCTCGAATAGCTGCCTGGGCCTGGAGGAGTTAAAAATAACACAGCCCTGGATGGGGCGAATATTCAGCCTGATATAGCAATGGGAGACACGTTTACGGCTGCAGTTGTCTGTTACGCTGCCAGGCGGGAAGAGAGACAAGAGAAAAAAGAAATAGAAAAGCCAAACACGGGTCATGTATTCTCATAGAAGAAGGAGAACAGGGATCAGAGAGAGCATATAAGAGATGATGTTAGTGATCTGAGGAGAAAGATGGAGACATGAAAGTTTGGGGTATTTTGCATTAGCTGGATAGATGCTCTGAAGCTGATAATTGAATGGGCTCCTGGGTACCACATGAAGACTGAGGATAATGCAAACCCATAAAGCTAAGTGCATGTGAGCAAGTTGGAATCAGTTTCCCAGGGAGCAATCCGATGTTCAGTGGTTTGTTATCATCTTAAAAGGCTGGGCTTTGACTGAACTTGAGTGCGGAATATCACAAAGGGTCCATTTTGCCAGGTTTTGGTTCGCTGTTTATCATGGGCAATGCGGCAATGTGTAGGGCATGTGGTTCGGATAAAGGCCTGCAGACCATTGGAAGTGATCCATATCTTGACCATTACTACAGCTCTGTGGAAGATACTCTGGTAAGGTTAAATAAAAAATCCCTCATCATTTATTCACCCTCATGCCACCCCAGATGGCATGACTTTCTTTCTTCTGCAGAACACAAAGATTTTTAGAAGAATTTCTCAGCTCTGTAGATGCAAGTGATGTGGTTTTTGAAACATCAAAAACCACGTAAAGACATCATAAACGTACTCAATAAGACTCTATTGGTTTAATCTATGTCTTAAGCGATCCAGTTGGTTTTGAGTGGGAGCAAACCATAATATAACTCCTTTTTTACTATAAATCTTGACATCTGCAGTCACCTTGACGATCGTGATTTCAAGCTCGATTACACTTCCTAGCGCCATATAGAACTTTTCGCATGTGTCAAGCACGAGGAAGTCTAATCAAGCTTGAAATTATGATCATGCCTTGAGACTGCAATTGCATGATGTACAGTAAAAAAGGAGTTATATTTTGGTCTGTTCTTAACCAAAACCTATTAGATCGCTTCAAAAGACAAGGATTAAACCACTATAATCTTATTGATTACTTTTATGTTGCCTTTATGTGCTTATTGAAGCTTTAAAGTTTGTATGGACCCACAGAGCTAAAATATTCTTCTAAAAATCTTTGTTTTTGTTCTGCAGAAGATAAAAAGTCATACACATCTGGGATGGCATGAGGGTGAGTAAATGTTGAGGGAATTTTCATTTTTGGGTGAACTATTCCTTTAAGGTCATTTCACCAGGCTAGGTTGTGTTTTTGATACTGATGTGCTGGTGTTCTCAGTAGGCTTCTTAACCATTTCAAATGTACCATCACACATATGTTATGGTTAATAACTGGGCCCTGCAGAGTAGCGTCACACATATGTGTTTCTGCAACAGGCAGTTATGTTATAAGCTGCCAGATTCAAATCGGCTTTCACGCCGACAAGTGACGTTGGTCAAGCATCTGTAATTTATATTCGCTCAAACAGTTACTCATACAGTCTTTTAAACCACAGAATACGTTTATTTTATATACATACATCCAACTCGTCACCAAAGTACCACGATAAAAAGTTTACAGCTCTTATACGCACAGTCAATACATCAAATGCAATCTTCCTCTGATGCGTGCTGAAATGTTTGTTTACATTAGTAGCGGCTGTCATTCGTCAAATAAACAGCTACTTAAAGAGTCTTTTCGAGCACATAATATGTTTATTTTATGTAACAAAAGCTGTTTCATAGTATGTTTTTCCAATGGATAATTCTTACTATGGGATGCTGGTTGTATAGATCCCACACGTGTTGAGATGTGACCTTCTGACCTCAACAGGAGTTGTTGTCATGCCTTTAACAAGATTGATTTTGGTCCTATAAAAGAAGTTTCTGAAAATGTTTTGAGCTCAGAGATCTCCAAATTGTATATTTTGTTTTATTTTTCATAACAATACTGTCTGTATGTGGTTAGTAGTAGGCATGACATGTCAAGCAGTTCCTGCAGTGTGACAAGGAATTTACTGTAAGTTTAATGCAAGAAAATCTGATTAAAATGGTGAAAAACCTGAGAAATGGTGACCAGTGACAGCACCTAAAATATACACTTTCTCTTATACATAGATAAAAATGTACCGTACCTTAAATTGTGCATTGAATGAAAAAGTTATTTGTCAACAGCCCATGTATCTATGGATGTGTTTTTTGCACAGCTGTTCAAGATGTGGTACAGTGCATCTGACCTCCTTTTCTATTAACCAGTACATAAAGGGTTTGTGTTGATATGCAGTTTTTTTTTTTTTTTTTTTGTCACTATTACTACTCTAATGTCAACAGTTTTTCACTGGTCTAATAAAATAACTAGATTTTTATGGAGGGTATCCTGCAGATGTGCACTGACTGATGCCAAATGTAATTTGATCTTTAAATTAACATGGTTCACATGGCTTGTCACAAAATTATTTCGTTTCATAATGAGTGCAGTTAAATGCTATAGGTTCTCTCTCTCTCTCTCTCTCTCTCTCTCTTTGTGTGTGTGTGTGATTGTCATGTCAGCTGCTGTCATGTCAGCTGCCTTCATTCTGTTTGCAGTCTATATTTCATGTTAATACATTAAAAATGTGGTTACTTTGTGTTAAGAATCACTGTCATCAAAACTAATTTATTACATTTTTCACTGTTTAAAAAAGATCCCTTATTGATATATTATGATTGTACAGAAATACCAATAGTATTTTCATGGAAACTATAGGTGGGTTTCCATCCAACTATTTTTATGTGCATTTTGAAATTGCACATAAGAAATCCTGAATGGAAACGCTTGATATGTGAATAAACTTTCTAAATTCACTTAAAATTTAATGCGCTAGGAGGAGGTGGATTTTCTGGAGTTTCGCATCAGTTCAAGTGCACATTAAATTGATGGAAACTGTTTATTCGCGAAACGATGACGTGATTTAACCATTCGTGCATGTGTTATGAGGGTGCGATAGCTTGATGTGACTAGCCCACCGAAAGGTCCGACACTGGCACACAATTCTTTGAACAGTGCTTGTCATTCGGAAGTGTTTAACCCACAGCTGGTTGATAAAGTGGGTTCTCACAATCCGCCAGAACAGTTTTGAGAGCGGGCACTCACAGTTATGCGGAGACTGGCGGTGTGTGGGCATTGCAGCTATTTCAGCCCACATTATATCAGATATTACACTTATTCTGGGGTGTCAGGTGGATGCATTTAATAAAATGAGATACTTGCTCCGATCTTACAAATAAAACTATCCCCAAAGCAGGGAGAGATCATTCAGCTGCTCCATCATGATGAGGCGGCTCCCTCATGATAATGCTCATTACATAGTGGATGGAAATGCACAACAATTTGTGTGCGCTTAAAAAATGCAAAACATTTTGGATGGAAACCCAGCAATTTAGACATTATTAGATTAGAAATGCTTAAAGTATAATTTAAGCCTTTATTCAGGCTTTGAAACATGGACCTAGCCACAGTACTAGTGTAGAACAACTGTTTTTTGAGAGTAACAATGCATCTGTAAAGTTACATATTGCAATATGTTTTTGCTGTCTGAAGTCTGAATTCATTTGATTGGTGCATAATGTGGTTGCATGATTGTGCTGCTTTAGGATGACTTGAATATTGCCTTGTAATTCCTCTGTTTTACTAGCTCTGATGTTTCCTAATGTATTCTCTGCTGTCTTATTTCTGCAGTCGGACAGTAATACCAGCTTCCTTAGAGCAGCCAGGGCAGGTAATATAGAAAAGGTGCTGGAGTTCCTTAAGAGCGGACAAGACATTTCCACCTGCAACCAGGTAAATTTACACTTGAAACATTAAACTAAGACAATATGTTGTTGATACAATAAATAAATCAAATAATAAATAAATCAAACAAAATCCTCCCAGCCTGTTTAGAAGTCCAAGTTCTGAAGGTAATAACAAACTGTCAGATACATGAATACCAGTGGCAGGCCGTGCATTGAAAGTCTCATGCTATTAAGAAAACAGTTTCATAATGAATAAGACGCCGTATGCCAATCATACATTACGTGGCAGTCAACTAATAATAAAAATTGACATTTTAAAAACACATCCACGCACGAAAGCCAGAACTTGAAACGACACTTAATGCTCAATCAAGCCTAATTTTAACTGCAGCATGACTGTTTTGTGAAATGAACGTCAAATATCATAATTTTTCATATGAATCTACCAAGGAGGTCTATAGTACCTGGAAAAATCTATATAATAATATTTGCGATTTAAATGTTGCTTGCAATACATTTCGTTTCGTCAGAGTACACGGTTATGCTGCGTTCCATTCAAGTTGGATGTGGGATATTCCTACTTGATATCTCCAACCATAAATGAATTCCATTTCCCAATATTCAGAAGATGATGTTTAAGGAAACAAAACTGCAATGCTCCTGTTAGCTTAGCAGGGGTTTGACTCTCATTAGAGATGTCTCCTAGCAACCCAACTGATAAACAATGCTGCAGTGCTAGCATTTGTGCTACAGGTGTATGATTATCAAAAGAGATTATAATGTTTTATACACCTGTTTCTGCAGGCGTTTGTTAAACAAACTTTAATATCATGTAATGTGGAAACAAACTCATTTATCGATATTACTTAATAAAGTGAATGTTTATCACTTACTTTGTATATCTCCCTGAGTATCGACATGTTTGTGTGACATCATGCACCTGCATCTCGGCAAAATCGGAGCTGAGATTTCTGCATCAGCCTACAAGTTGTAATTCTGACTTCAAGATGAATTCCATTGCACTTTTACTAGTGGGAAGTTGTAAAATCCGACTTTCTGATTTGAATGGAACACAGCACTACTTTTCAAAACTTGATCCGACACTGAATGCTCCAGCAGCCTAATTTACACGTAGAAAACTCCTGATGTTGCTATAACAATGCAAAAAGCACTTACCAATTTGCTTAAAGTGAAAATCAGTCCTCCTTTCCTGTTTAATAAATTAAGCAATCACACGGTCATGCAGAACATCTCGTGTTTTTAAATCCATAAGGATCTCTTTCTCAATGGCAATACCAGCAGTGATGACAGCTGACTTGTCAGACAGCTTGATCTTACACTTTTCACTCTTTAATTATGTACATCACTTAAAGCGTGATTGCGTCACTCAAGGCCAGCTAGAAGGCCTCGACCGGGACATATCCTAAAGATCACACCCACCAAGAACAAATAAATCAATCTGATTGGCTGATGAATCTGACAATCTGACTTTAGTTGCCCATTCACTTGCAATGTTGAGGGATTCTGAAGAAATTCTGAAGGCCTGACGGGGTGGAGCTCAGACTCACGTGCTGCTTCGGGCATGCGATTTGTGAAACAGTTGTCACGCTTTGCTTATAAGCATCAAGGAATAAATTCTGACTGGATAAACTTTTTTAAACATTTTTCTCTATTTGTTTGTAGATTAATTAAGAGTGGAAAACGATTAGAAATACATAGGCAAAAAGGTGATTGAGAATGAAAGGAAGAATATATTTATTTATTTGGCATGTTGGGCCAGCAGAGAAGGCTTTGCTGGCCCTGAGAATTCGCCACTGCTGAATACTGACTAAATGAAATACTTTGAGTAATGAATGCATTAGCCACTTTAGATCAGCATTTTTGAATTGTTTTTGTTTCATGAGATTTTAAATTAGACATCAAGTGGCAATCCTAATACAGTACCAAAAACTGGCAATTTTGTACATACATAAACAACAGCAGAAGTGTGCTCGACCAACCTAGAACAAACACTGGGCCAAATATTGTGTTAGTATTATCCATATTACCAAGTGACAGAAGAATTTGTGTCAAAATGTTGATTGATTGGATGCACAGCCTTTGTCAACAACAAATTATATGGGAAGTATTTTCTCCTTTCTTTTGGTTGATATGCCTATTTGCAATATTTAACTATGCACATCTATTTGGTTTGTTGCATGTTATTATTTGCATACAGTTTTTTTTTTCCTGCTTTCTGCAACCCTATCAAAACAGACTTGGGACCCTTTGTTGACTGTTTTATACTTTAACAAATTAGTGCAAATAATGTTTCTTTTTCTCAGTGTTTTCCTCAGCCTCAATTTAGTATTGCATAGACTTTGGTTGGAGTAATTCATCTTAATGTAATTTGATGTAATTTAACAGTTGCAAGTTAAGCATACTATGACATTTTACACATTGTTTAGATTGTGTATACACATGGATTTAATCTGAACTGTGCAGATATAATCTGCTATGTTCTTATAGCGAGACGTTAAAGATCCTTGTGTTCCAAGTAGTGGGTGGCCTTAAACTCCTTTCCAGCTTAAGAGACATGTTCTGTCGACTCTGTGTTAGCTGATGGTCTCTGTATTGGGGATTATCCTGATTACTAGAAATGTGTATGCTTTATGCTTTTATGTTTTGCTTTTAGCAAGTGTTGTCCTGCCAAGGGACAAATATCATTGTTTTGATGTCATAGAGAGATTTATTTACTACTGATTCATTTGAAAATTTGTGTATTTCTGTTATAAAGCATTTCGCTTGTGTGTTTCTAGCAGCTGTTCACGACCATTAACTTGCATAGTCAAACCCTCGCTAAAAGTCACACACCATTGCTATTTTTAAATATAATATATTAAGGGTTGGGGAGTAACGGAATACATGTAACGGGATTACATATTTAAAATACAAATATAAGTAACTGTATTCCACTACAGTTACAGTTTAAATCATTGGTAATTAGAATACAGTTACATTCAAAAAGTATTTTGATTACTGAAGAGATTACTTTGCATTTTATTGTCATTTGTTTCATTTAATATTTAGTCCTTTCAGATGGAAAACATTTATATATATATATATATATATATATATATATATATATATATATATATATATATAAATTATGCGATCCAAAGTGCATTTGAACAGCAGTGAAACACTTTCTTATAATGTGTTACATTCATACGAGCAGACAGAGAAGTAAGTCTGAAGTAAGTTTGGAGCAGAAGAAATAGAAATAAACCTTGTGTAAATTGTCAGCTTTACGCTAAACTAAAATGCTATTTCTAGCCATTTTACATGCACGTTACCAGGTACGATCATATTTTTTTATCAAGAAAATTCACGTTGGATCATAATTTCTTTTTTGTATTAAGACCTTTGATATTAGGGCAAAAATCCTATTCTTGATAATAATTTTTGTATTGTTTTCCTGTAAAAATATCTAAAAATCCTTAAAGCAAGATCAGTTTGATTTATCTGGTTTATAAACAACACTGCATAAGATATTTAGATTTTTCAGAGAATGTATTTTTAACATGTGTATTTTGTCTTACTGTACTGGCAGAGTTTTTATAGTCAAAACAAGTGAAAAAACCTACCAGTGCAGAAGAAGTAATCCAAAGTATTTATCACTGACCTTGAGTAATCTAACGGAATACGTAACAAATTACATTTTACAGCATGTATTCTGTAATCCGTAGTGGAATACATTTCAAAAGTAACCCTCCCAACCCTGAATATATTAATATAATGTCCTGGTTACTTTTGTAACCTCCGTTCCCTGATGGAGGGAACGAGACAGTGTGTCGATGTAGTGACACTAGGGGTCACTCTTGGGAACCCCGAACACCCAAGAGTGTTTTTTCTCCCCAAAAAGAGTGGAATTTGTTAACCGATTGGGGGCCATAAATGTCTACATCGGGGGGGGTGTCACTCCCAAGGGGAAGACACCACGAAGACCACACCCCACCCAGAGAAGGGGGGGTATTTCGAGTGGAAATACATCACATGGTCTTACCGAGTCTTGTCGGAAGTATGTCACGTGGAGAAGTCGCACGGTAGGTCCTACCGAGGGGGGAGGAGTTTCTACAAGCATGGTGACCGGGGGCAGAGGGGCCTCTGCCCAAGGAAGACACAGTTTACCGACAAGAAAATTATTTAGCGGAAGATATATCACATGGGGTCACCTATGGGGAAACAGCGCATGTGGAGCACCTACCTCAGTACAGGGCTTAGTTAGCACATATACTGGGCCAGCAGCGAGTTTCTCCGTAAACTCGTCTGCCACAGGGCTAAGGAGGAAATTCATCCAGGGATCACAACTTGTGAACACGACTGGGAGTCAAAGGCGCACGTCTTCACCTCATGGGAGGGGTGCTCTGCAGATGTCTGCCAAAGAGGAGCCACTGGTCAAGGCCCAGGAGGCCGCTACACTCCTAGTAGAGTGGGCTTGTAGCACCACGGGGGGTGGCACACCTGAGCGTGATATGCCATCACGATGGCATCAATGACCCGGTGGGTGATCCTCTGTTTGGAGACAGCGCTTCCTTTCCACTGTCCACCAAAGCAGACAAAGAGCTGCTCGGAGCTTCTAAAGCTCTGCGTGCGATCTAAATAGATGCGTAAAGCACGTACCGGACACAGCAACGCCAAAGCTGGGTCTGCCTCCTCCTGGGGCAGCGCTTGCAGGTTCACCACCTGATCCCTAAACGGGGTCATGGGAACCTTGGGCACATAGCCCGATCGGGGTCTCAGGATCACGTGAGAGTAGCCCGGACCGAACTCCAGGCATGTTTCGCTTACAGAGAACGCTTGCAGGTCCCCTACCCTCTTGATGGAAGTGAGCGCAGTCAGGAGGGCAGTCTTCAAAGAGAGTGCCTTAAGCACAACTGACTCCAGGGGCTCGAAGGGGGCTTCCCATAGACCCTAAAGGACTACAGAGAGGTCCCATGAGGGGATGAGATGCGGTCTGGAGGGATTCAACCTCCTAGCGCCTCTCAGGAACATGATGATCAGGTCGTGCTTCCCTAAGGACTTACCATCCACTGTGTCATGGTGTGCAGCTACAGCGGCTACATACACCTTCAAGGTGGAGGGGGACAGCCGACCCTCCAGCCTCTCCTACAGGAAGGAAAGCACCGATCCGACTGTGCATCTCTGGGGGTCTTCGCGTCGGGAAGAACACCACTTAGTGAACAGACGCCACTTCAAAGCATACAGGTGCCTCGTAGAGGGAGCAGTAGCCTGAGTGATCGTGTCTACCACCGCAGGTGGTAGGCCACTTAGGTCTTACGCATCCTGTCCAAGGGCCAAACGTGGAGATTCCAGAGGTCTGGTCATGGGTGCCAGATGGTGCCCCGTCCCTGAGAAAGAAGGTCCTTCCTCAGGGGAATTCACCAGGGGGTGGCTGTCGCGAGGAGCATAAGGTCCGAGAACCACGTCTGGGTGGACCAGTAGGGTGCTACTAGGACGACCTGCTCCTCATCCTCCCTGACCTTGCACAGGGGTGCCTCGGCCAGGGCGTACCAAAGTGGGCAGTGGGAGGATTCCGGGAAGCAAACAGGTCTACCTGTGCTCGACCGAATCGACTCCAAATCAGCTGGACCACCTAGGGGTGGAGTCTCCACTCTCCTCTGAGCGTAACCTGTCGTGACAGCATGTCCGCTGCGGTGTTGAGTTCACCCAGGATGTGAGTGGCTCGTAGCGACTTGAGGCGCTGCTGACTCCAGAGGAGGAGACAGCGGGCGAGTTGTGACATGCAACAGGAGCGTAGACCACCTTGACGGTTGATGTATGCTAACGTCGCTGTGTTGTCCGTCTGGACCAACACGTGCTTGCCCTGGATCAACGGCCGGAACCACCGCAGGACAAGCAGTACTGCCAACAACTTGTGGCAGTTGATGTGCCAGTGCAGCCACGGGCCAGTCCAGGAGCCGGCGGATGTGTGCCCATTGCATATGGCGCCTCAGCCCATCTTGGAGGCGTCTGTCATAACTACGACGCGCCTGGTGACATGCTTTAGGAGAACCCCTGCCCTTAGAAATGCTAGGTCCTTCCAAGGGCTGAAGAGGCAGCGACAGATCGGCATGACGACCATGCGATGTGTCCCCCGGCGCCATGCCCATCTCGGGACTCGAGTCTGAAGCCAGTGCTGAAGCGGTCTCATATGCATCAACCCGAGCGGTGTGGCATCCGCAGAGGATTCCATATACCCCAGGAGCCTCTGAAAATGTTTCAGTGGAACCGCTGTCTTCTGTTTGAACGCCTTCAGACAGTTCAGCACCGACTGTGCGTGCTCGTTCGTGAGGCGCGCCATCATCGAGACTGAGAAAAGAGATGCTCTGAACCGGGGAGAGCTTGCTCTTTTCCCAGTTGACCCGAAGCCCTAGATGGCTGAGGTGCCTGAGCACCAGGTACCTGTGTGCGCACAGTAACTCTCGAGAGTGAGCTAGGATCAGCCAGTCATCGAGGTAGTTGAGTATTCGGATGCCCACTTTAGTGGGGCAAGGGCTGCCTCTGCGACCTTCGTGAAGACATGAGGGGACAAGAACAGGCCGAAGGGGAGGACCTTGTACTGGTACACCCGGCTCTCGAAAGCAAACCGCAGGAAGGGTCTGTGTCGAGGTAAAACCGAGATGTGGAAGTACACGTCCTTCAGGTCTACCGCCGCGAACCAATCTTGATGCCGGACGCTCGCTAAAATGCATTTTTGCGCCAGCATCTTGAACGGGAGTCTGTGCAAGGCCCGGTTCAGAACTCGCAGGTCCAAGATTGGCCGCAACCCACCGCCTTTCTTTGGTACGATGAAGGGCTGTAAAACCCTTTCTTCATCTCGGCTGGAGGGACAGGCTTTATCACGCCCTTGCGCAGAAGGGTCGTGATCTCCGCACGCAAGGTAGAGCCGCTCTCGCCCTTCACTGAGGTGAAGCGGATGCCGCTGAACCTGGGAGAGCGCCTGGAGAACTGAAACGCATAGCCGAGTCGGACGGTCCGGGTCAGCCATCGCGACGGGTTGGAAAGCGCAAGCCACACGTCCAAACTCCAGGTGAGGGGGACCAAGGGGATAATCACGTCGGATGTACCGGCGGGTTGGGCCTCGTGGCGGGGTGGAGCCTGAGGTGCCACATTGCGTGGGCTCGAGCCCCTTGGCCGTGCTGAGTCCAGGGACATCGAAGCACTTACCTGGCTCCTGATACCCACCATAAGATTTGGTTGAGGAGGGGGGAGGAGGAACATCGTCCCCGCAGTCCGTCGGAGCCAACCTGGTGTGGGCGTGTTTGTGCCACAGCTGGGCATGCATGGCGGTCGTGACGACAGCCATGCACACCTGACATGTGACCCAGGGAACAAGGAAACCACTCTTTTGTTGAAGTTTTGGGTACCGCAGCCTCTTGGGCATGCGGCAAAAAATGAAACAAAAGATTTTCCTCCCGGTCCTCCACTAGGGGATGGAGTGGTCTGTCTACATACTCCGTAGAAGCGGATCTCCACGTTCCTGGGTCGCCCATCTCAGGGGCGCTACGAAGCCTTCCTAGGGTTCTTGGTGGCTGGCCGTGAAATGGGTGGCATCTGCTTCCTGTGGTGGGCTTCATGCCGGGGCCAGGCCATGGGGGTGGGCTGCGGCGGAGCCAGTGCTGTTGCTGCAGGAGGACGCCCTTGGCGACGAGTAGATGGGGTGCGGGGTCTTGAGCTGCGCCGGGGCATGATGTGTTGAATGGCCTCTGTCTGCTGCTTCACCACCAAGAACTGCTGGGCAAAGTCCTCGACGGTGTCGCAGAATAGGCCAACCTGGGAGATGGGGGCATCAAGGAACTGTGCCTTGTCGGCCTCTCTCATCTCGACCAGGTTGAGCCAAAGGTGGCGCTCCTGGACCACCAGGGTGGACATCGCCTTCCTGAGAGACTGCACCGTGACCTTCATCGCCCGGAGAGCAAGGTCGGTTGCCGAGCGCAGTTCCTGCATCAATCCCGTGTCAGAACTACCCTCGTGCAGCTCTTTTAGCGCCATGGCTTGGTGAACTTGCAGGAGAGCCATGGCGTGCAGGGTGGAGGCGGCTTGTCCAGCGGCACCGTAGGCCTTAGCTGTCAGGGACGATGTAAACCTACAGGCTCAGGATGGGAGCTTCGGGCGCCCGTGCCAGGTGGCGGCGCTCTGTGGGCACAACTGCACCGCGAGTGCCTTATCCACCTGGGGGATCACCGAATACCCCTTGGCCACCCCACTATCGAGGGTAGTGAGAGTGGGGGAGCTGAAAGATCGGGATCGGGCAGTAAAAGGTGCCCCCCACGATCTTGTCAGCTCCTCATGCACTTCCGGGAAGAAAGGGACCGGGGCGGGGCATGGTCGTGAGTGGCGCTCCCAGGAACCAATCATCGAGCCGCGAGGGTTCAGGGGAGAGTGGAGGGTTCAACTCTAGCCCTACGCCTGCGGCTGCCCAGGAAATCACGTCTGTCATCTCCGTGTCGGCCTGAGACTGAGCGACCACACCCGAAGGAGGCAGCCCAGCCGAGGCATTCGCATCAGAGTGGACGAACCCGCTCTCCGATGCTGCGCTCGATAACTCATTGTCTTCCCGGGCTCCGAATAAGAGGTCGAACTCGCCGTGAGACGAGCCCGCGGTCTCATCCAAGAGCCCGACAGGGGCAAGCAAGCGTGCTGGGGAATGGGAGGTCCGTGGGGGTTTACCCGGCGGAGGTGCTCCCATTGAGGTCCCAAATCGCCCCCAGTGCTAACAGGCACGGCCTCATACCCGTAGGTAGAAGGACCGAGGTGGGGAGCTGCTGGGGTGGCTTGCTTTCTTACGGATGCAAGCCGCGACCACAACGTTGCCATGGTCATGTTCTCGCAATGAGGACAAGACCCATCCACGAACGATGTCTCCGTGTGGGCAGCGCCCAGACATGTAAGACAGCGATCGTGGCCGTCAGAAGCGGAGAGATAATGACCACAACCAGGAATAAAACACAAATGGAAAGGCATCTTTAAAAAGACGTTTCCGTGTGTGCCGCTCTTTTAGAATATACTCTTTTGCTCTGCTGAAGCGCCCGGGGCGTTCTCTGCACTCCACAGGTGCAGAGGGGGAGAATCCGCTGAAATGCACCGTAAATCCAGCAGTTTTTGGTGAACGGTAAAGAGAACTGAGTTTGAATTGAATTCAGTGCACTGAATGGAACCACTCGGCTCTGAAGAGAAAATCTAAATGAGTGGTTGCATACCAGCTCCTTTTATACTCGTATGTCCGGGGGAGTAGCATGCAAATTCCACTCGCCAATTCCCATTGGCTTTTTGTCAAAAAGCAGAGGTGTTCGGGGCTCCCAAGAGTAACCCCTAGTGTCACTACATCGACACAACGTCGAGTGAGTGACAAATAGGGAACTCCTTTTCACTGTACATCTTGCCATTGCAGTCTCTAGGCACAATCATGATTTCAAGCTCAATTACACTTCCTAGTGCTTGACGCATGTGCAGAGCACTAGATGGCGATATAGAAAGTGTAATCGAGCTTGAATTCATGATTGCCAAGAAGACTGCTATCAAGATTTACAGTGAAAATAGAGGTACATTTTGGTCTGTTCTCACCCAAAACCAACTGGATCGCTTCAGAAGACATTGATTAAACCGCTGGAGTCTGTTGGATTATGTTTATGCTGACTTTATATGCTGTTTGGAGCTTTTGGAGTTCTGGTCACCAGTCACTTGCATTGTATGGACCTACAAAGCTGAGATGTTCTTCTAAACATCTTCGTTTGTGTTATGCAGAAGAAAGAAAGTAATACACATTTGGGATGGCTTGACATTTTACTTTAAATTTATGTCAATACTTCTTAAGTAGGGATATTTAACCAAAAATAAAATTCTGTCATCATTAACTTACCCTCATGTTGTTCCAAACCCATATGACTTTCTCTCTTCCGTGGAACACATGTAAGGCCAGCAGAGGCAGAATCAGTATATATAAAAAAAATTTTTTTTCAATTGAATATTTTACTCTATTTAAATTGCCATTGACTAAAGATGAAAAATTGTGTGCTTTGTCACTGGGGTTACTATAAGCCCATTATACATTATTGTGTAATACCCTTGTTTACCCCTGCTCTTATGTATATGAATTTTACGATGACATTATCCATTATGATGTCATCAGGAGTTGCCAGTAATGAGCCTGCCAGTACAATAATGGACAGGCACTCCAGAATGTAACAAAATAACTGACATCTCTCTCTCTCTATCGTGCTTTCTATCTTGTTCTCTCTAAAACACCCTGTACTAATCCTTACTGAGTGATATTAAATTATAATCTGCAATTTTTTTATCTGTTTTCTCTTTCTGCCCTTTCACCGGATTCCCCCTCGCCTGATGCAAAAACTATTCTAGCCTTTCATTATCCAAATAAATGAGATTAGTCTGTGTATGTTAGTCTCGTTAATTCTCTCTACTTTTTCTGATATCTCTGACTGTTAGCCACACTCATCATTTACCCATCGAATAGAGCATGCACTGCATTAGTAAACTGTGACAGGTGGTGATGTTCGTACAAGGGGGAATGCTCATTTACAGCTCAAGAAGAAGAGATTAAATATGGAAATTCCCAGTTAAACATGTAAGCTTAATTTAAAAAGCATTGTGTGTTGTGACACATCCCTCCCGTAACCATCATAAAAATATTTCTGTGACTTGTGTCACAGTAGACCTTCTATCGGTTCGTACCTGACGGGATACACTTTGTTACCCTCATGCATCGATGAGCCTTGGGTGCCCAACACCCTGTCTCCGGTTTGTGGTTTGTCCCTCCTCATACCACTGTCGGTAGGTACTCATCACTGCTGACTGGGAGCACCCCACAAGACTTGCTGTTTCAGAGATGCTCTGACCCAGTCTTCTGGCCATAACAATTTGGCCCTTGTCAAAGTCGCACATGTCTTTACTCCTGCCCATTTCTCCTTCATTCAACACGTTGACTACGAGAACTGATTGTTTGTTTACCATCTAATCTACCCAGACTTTGACATGTGGCCTTGTTAGGAGATGATCAACGTTATTCGCTTAATCTGTGAGTGGTCATAATGTTTTGACTCATCAGTGTACAATGATTTAAAAAGTATTGTTTATTTCTCCCTCTGAATGCAGAATGGACTTAATGCGCTCCATTTAGCTGCCAAAGAGGGTCACATAGAGTTGGTGGAAGAACTTCTGGGGAGGGGTGCAGCCGTGGACTCTGCAACCAAGGTACTAAATACACATCAACACTTAAAAACTGTTTTGAAGGAGGGGCATTGAATCCCAAATGGAGTAAGAGATTAATCTGAGAAAAGAATCCCAGACATCCTACACTGTGGTATGATAAGTACAGTTGGAATCTGGTGTCTGTGGCTTCTGTCTTCTATTTCATGTGGCCGAACCGAGAAATGCACATGTAAGCTTGGACCTACAGTATTAACAAATGGCTAGCACTTGGTTTTGGCATAATACCTTGCAGAAAATTTATTATTTTACTGGTTTTACTGATAATAGATCTACAGTTTCTGTAATTAAAATATCAACTTATTCAGCTCAGATGTATTTCTATTTATTTATTTTTTTATTTTTTTATTTTATTTGCTTCAGGAAAGGTTTGGATTCCTCTATATTCTGTAGTTGATCCTCGTATTTCACATGTGCCAAATGTAACACAGAATCAGACTAATTATTCCAGGTTAAATACAATTTAAGCTCTGTGGCCAGCATCTTTTTACTTATAACTCAGTTTGTAAAAACAAACAAAAAACATGTTAACAGTAATGCTTGTTAACATGAGACTAGTGCAATAACAAACTTGTGTGATAACTTTTGCATGACATCCATACAAGGGAACTGTACCAAGAAGTGACATGACATAACCGCTGATAAAGCACTCTTTATATTGAGCAAACCCCACCCATGTCGGTTATGTCAGTAACGCAGATGTGCGTATCATGGACACTATTTCTGTGAGTTCGGAAAGCGCAACGCTATGCGGTACGAACCTGCGTTATGTCTTAATACATTTTTGTGAGAGTGCTAATTCTAAGTTCAATTTTCATGCTAGCGCAAAATGCAGGTGGGAGTGGATGGGAGTGTTTGAGCTATCTGTGGGTGTATGCACACAAACTGTGGGTGGATTGTATGTTAATGAAATGGCGCAAAGCGCAATTTGCTATTTTCCTGAGAAATAGGTCATTGCGCTAAGATGTTTCAAAAGCACGTATGTTTCCAGTGCGAAGTCTAAACTCAGTTTCTGCATTTGCAGTTTAGAGATTCTACCAGCAGGTGGTAATAAAGTTAATTTCCAGTCTATAAAAATATAGTGGAACATCAAATTATATCTCTGACAATCACTGTTGTGAGAATGTGTGAGATTTGTGTTAAACTATCTTTCGGTCATGGTTAATTTTTCAATTATTACTATTATGTTTATATTTACATTTATGATCTAATTTGTATTGGTATTTTTCCACCTGTTGTCGTAGAGTGATTTTTAAGTCTGCAAAAGGGGCTGGTAGGAGAAGTTGGAGAGAGTAAAATGTTTGTATTTGGTATAATTTAAAAATAATAATATTTTAGTTTCGCTTGAAGTTTCATTTGAATTTAGAACTAATTTTGGTGTAATTTTTTTGTGTTTCAGTAAATGAATTACATTTTTCAAAATTAAAATGTATTGGTAGAAATTAAGTGCATTCCGATACAGTCACTGCTAATACTAGTCATGATTTGTGTATCAGTAGATGAAAATGATTAATAATACTTACATTCTCTATATTTGAACGGAGAAGGACCTCAAAATTAAATTGCACTTGACCCAGCCCATTAGCATTTTGCAAGCGCATTTTTGCCAAACCCACTTGCGCCTAGACTTAGCGCATGCTTGCACAAATGCCAAATGGCCATGGACATGCCCATTGACTTTGCATGTATGACTTATGGCACAGCACTGTGCTTAGTGCTAGGGCCTAAAGTGTTTGAACAAAAGTACAAGCTTCACATTTTTGCTTTTAAACCCTACGGTACAATTGCCCCATAGGCCTCTATTGTAAGTGCACCACTCTAAACTTTTTTTTTTTTTTTTTTACTGTAAACTGGGGAATGAGTCAAAACTACTAATTGGCAGCATGCCACAGATGCTTTCGATAGTCCTTTAGTTATGTTCAAATTGTCCCTTTTCTGCCATGTCATGTTTAACGACACAGACACACACAAGCACCTAGATACTCAAATAAAACATACAAATAAGTGCATGATTAGAGCTTATCTGACTTTCCTTCACTTTGATTGGCCCTTTCAGAAAGGAAACACTGCCCTGCACATCGCCTGTCTTGCTGGACAGAAGGAAGTTGCAAAGCTGTTGGTGACAAAAGGAGCTGATGTAAATGCCCAATCACAGGTGTGAAAAGCCCTTCACAATGAGATAAACTAAAACATGTTTCACTCCAAATATCAATGGCTCCATGGCTATAAGCAAAATACAGACCAATTCTTTATTTACTAATAGTATGTTCATCAAGCTTTTACTGTATGTGTTTCTACAGAATGGCTTCTCTCCGCTCTACATGGCTGCTCAAGAGAATCACCTGGACGTTGTGCAATATCTTCTGGAGAATGGTGGCAACCAGAGCACGGCAACAGAGGTCTGTGTTATGCTGCCGGTCTGTTTTCTTTCTCTGCATCATGCCCATAATGTATCTGTGTCTTAAAAAATGAGATGCGGAAGTTTTTTACAGTGTTCTTTAGTTGACTAGTCTTTTTTAATTACTTCAATGATAGTGTTATTCTAAAATCTTAAGCAAAGCATACAGTATGTCTAAAACTAAACAGGAGTGAGAGATGTCAGACCTTGAATAATTTAATATCATAATTTTAGGCATCTTTATCCCTACTGGAAAATCCAGTTAATACCAACGTCAGATGATAACTGGTTTGACATGGTTTTCAGCTGGTCCAGGCTGAACATGTATGGTCATTAACTGGTCCAAGCTGGTTTAGATGGTTGATCAGATGGACTACTAATGGTGGACCTGATTTTGACCCCGGGAACTTGACCACCACGGACCAGCAACAAACCAGCTACCATGCTCCAAAAACAAGCTTGACCACCATAAACTGGAATGAGCTGGCTTTTTTCCAGTAAAGTGTTTCTTTTGAGGCTGGTCATCTGTACTAATCTCTGTCTATCTGTTCTCTCTGTCTGTAGGATGGCTTCACTCCTCTGGCCATTGCTCTACAGCAGGGTCATAATCAGGTGGTCTCTCTGCTCCTGGAGCATGACACCAAAGGTAAAGTCCGCCTGCCTGCACTTCACATCGCTGCCCGCAAGGATGACACCAAGTCTGCTGCTCTGTTGCTCCAGAATGACCATAATGCTGATGTCCAGTCCAAGGTGAGAGAGTAAATGAGAAATGATAATGATTCTTTTGGTACCATGTTTTTTTGGACATGTAGTCATTGAGATTTGTACCAAGGATTGTGTCCACTTGCGAAAATGTTTCTATTTTGCATTTTTCTATTTTAATCGTTTATTTTTCATTACAAATGATATTGCCAGCATAACAGTTTGAGTGAAAAATTTGTGCATAACCTGCATGTGAAAAATCTTGCATGTGAATTTTCACAGAGCATCTTGTGAAAGTGCTTTAATGAAAGTCCTTTGAAACCGGTCCTTTTGTACAAAATTAGTTAACAGTTAATGTCACAAATTTGCTTATTTGATTACTGATCACGAAATTATGTGGAATCTCTATCACTAATCACTAATCTAATCACTAGCATGCAAGCAATTGCACCTGCAAAATCCTAAAACTGTATTTCCAGGTTTAATTTATATTTTGAATAGACTCAGATTTTTGGACCCCATTATGTGGGTTTATGTTTTCTCTTTTAATCTTTTAATGTAATTTTGAATGTGACCATGGTTTAAGGACGGTGTACCTGTATGCTTGGTTGAAAATCTCAAGGATTAATAGTGGTGTTTTCCTTATTACATGACGTGTTGTTCTGAAAGCAAAAAGAAACAAATGAAACACGGAATGTAGGCGGTCATCCACGCAGCCTGACCAAAGCAAAGCAGGCGCGTTTACTCGCACGATTAACCGAAAGTGAAGTACTGCCGGCTTGTGATGCGTGAATGGCTTGCATGTGCTGCACGAGTCTGTTGGGTATACTGCAGCCTCATCACATTTTAACTTTTTGTTTAGCCTCCAATTCAGCTCATGAAAACACGCTTTCTGATCATGAGGAAGGATTACATCAAGATGTAGATTGGAGTGTAGGTGCAGAATTTCATATGAATAAAATAGTCTACTCCTCTCTCGCTGTTGCTGGCGTGCCAGTGAGTACCCCTCCGCGTGCCAATGCTGGCACGTGTGCCATAGGTTGCTGACCCCTGGTCTAGATCAACACAAAATAGGTATTGTTTTAAAGCTTAGAAGCTCTACTTTACAATGCATGTAGGCATTGACCAAAACTGAACAAGTGCTTTGAAATTTGCAGACAAATCAGAAGTGTTCCATTTTGTTAACTTATAAATAACTTTGCACTGTACATATTATTGTAATCATTAAAAACATCAAACTGATCAAATAGCCATGTGTCACGTTATTGGAAAGCTCTCAAAGAGTAGAATACAACCAAATAAACCTATTTGTTTAACTCACAGACAAAAATCTAGCAGGTTATAGCTAAGTACATGTCTTTGACATACATGTTACATGTAAACAGGCATTGCTTATAAGCCGCGTTTTGCTTATAACTTCACAAAAAATAAACGGAACATAAAATACATGTAAACGGAACATACCATTAAAATGAGCCCACAAACTACGTAATGCATAGATCATTAGATAATCCACACGAAGCACAATGTGCACACAGCACATAATATGCTATCTGGCTAAAATGAGTTAGCTTTCCTGGATCAAATAACTTCATCTGAAATGATGTAGTAGATACCAGCATCATGGAACGCTAAACCATTGGTATTAGTATTCAGATTGCTGCAACCAGAGGTGGAAGTCATCCAAATAATGGACAGAGAGGATTGTTCACTCTATATACAAATGGCCACCAGGAGATGGCGCCAAGTACATGACACAGACTCGATGGCTCAGATGACACAGAATGGAACTAAATGAGATCTCGTTACTCGTGCCTGCATGCTTTGTAGAGAAAGTATACCTTTAGCCATTGTTGTATTTACGTGTGTAATTAGTTCTTATTTACAATTATTATGATTTATTTGTTTGGAGAGGTTTTTGGGCACTAGGATAAAATATTTTTGTAATGCTATAAGTTTTGATTACTTTGTCGTATCAACACAAAATTTTACAGTTTTACAGTTGACATGATTGGGAACAAAACAAAAGCAGTATTCGGAGCTACCTTATTCACACCCAGAGATATATAATGTCAAATCAGAAAAATAAGAAAAAAGGTTAATTTTTGGCTTTGGTTTCTAAGGCTGAGTGTCTCATAATTTATCATAATCTGATTTTTTTTTAAGTTTTCTTTAAAACTATACCAAACAATTGACCCTCTTTGGCTTTAAAAAAAAAAAAAAAAAATTATAAGCCTTTAATTTTGGGCATGCTGCTGATACAGGAAATCTTTAAAAACACCTTCAGAGCTTAAAGGGTTAAATATGAAATTTTGAACCATAGTAATAACTTTTAGGACATGGTAAAATGGTATTACCATGTTTTTTAATAAGTAGCTTGGTAATATCATGGTCTTGTAGAGATGACACTATAGAACTATCATGATTTGGACATTACATGGTAATACCATAGTATTTTGTATTCAGTCAGTTCAAACCTTGTAGTTCCATGTAAATACTATGATCTATGAATATGGTAATCATTCAGTACCACAGCCATCTGATACCATCACTTTTTATGTGGGTGGAGTTTTTACATTTGATTCATGAAGCTTACTTTTTAAAAAGGTATTTACAGTGTGTTTTAAGCAATCTCATATTTAGCTACTATTCAAGTCTCTTGACTGTGATATTTAACCTCTTATTCATTTTTCAATCATCCTTGGATTATATTTGTACTTACGGAACTCCTGCTTTAAGATTTAAATGCTATACCATATTTTCTTCCTCTACTCATGTGCAACTCCTCCAGATGATGGTCAACAGAACTACAGAGGTATTAAGACTCTCTGCAGAATCCTGCATCCTTCTTGGCTCTCATAATGCTTACTGTATTCCATAACAATGAATATTTATTTAACAGTGCATGGGAAGAGTAGAGTCTTGTCCTCTTAAACGGTGTAGTGCATGTTACATTGTTGTTTTTATTTTAGTGGCAGCACCCTGTTTCTTCAAAAAGTTTTCTCTTTTTGGGAGTTTCTTGTTCATTAATACATCTTTCTATGCTGATTTAACTTAAATGAACATTTCGAGCTATAATTATGGGTTCATTTATACTTGAACCTTTTGTTTTAACACAAGTAATTATTTTTACTAACAAGCTGATCTGACTTACATAAATACATTTTAACGTGCATGCTTTTTTCATGCTAACCAGTATTGTCACTCTTACTATCTATGTAGAAGTCTCTGTCACATTTTTGCTGCACTTTTGTTTTTGTTAATTCTGTTTTTTAAATTGCACCATGTCTGTCAGAATGGAAAGGTAAGACAAAAATGGCACCATCAAACAAACTCAGTAAGACAGACATTTATATTTACATTTCTTTTATACTGTATACATTCATCTATAAAAATATGTAGTGACTAGTTGCTTTTTGTCATCTTTTTTCTTTCATTGTCACTGAGAAACTTCTCATCTCTCTCATAAAGACTCATTTGAGACTGGGATTGTGTTCATACGTATATGATTCCTTTGATTACAAATCTAATCTATTTGTTTCTAACTGTATTTTATCCATGGTCTTTTTTTTCACCCACTAAGTGCATGGAGTAGATGGATCCATTTGTAGAAGCTGGAAATCCAGACATTGATTTTCCTTTACTTTTACATTATTTTCTTTAGTTTTTGCACAAATGTGATGATTCATGGGAATGCTGCATGGTAGATCATGGAAGATGAATCTTTAGTAATCAGTCTTCTGCAGACACTTACACTAATTCTTACAGTATGTCCTCTTTCCCTTGTTCTGTTCCTTCTTGTCATCCCAATTCTATCCCTCCCTTGTCTTCATCTTATAGAGTGGCTTCACTCCTCTTCACATTGCTGCTCACTACGGTAATGTTAATGTGGCTACACTGCTGCTGAACAGAGGGGCTGCTGTGGACTTCACAGCCAGGGTATGATCATGTACTGCTAAAATCACCTTTATAAAATAAAATCACCTCATATTCGGGTGATTCTCACAAAACCTGTAAAGAAAATGTTGGTTATATTTAACCCCAAATCAACAAAAAAATATAAAATTATATTTCGCATAAAGAAAAATACAAATTATGATTTCTGCATTGTGACATTATTTTCAAGACTTTTTACTGACCAATTGTCATTATTGTTATGTTTCTGGATATTTTTATTTTGCTATTCCTATGATTTTCAGTTATGATTATAACAGTAAAAAAAAAAGATGCTATTGTACGATGTTTTTTGAAATAAAAATCAATGAAAATTCAAGGCAGTACTAAGGCAGTACTACTATGATGCATAAATACCTTATAATTTAAATATATAATTTTTTTCACATTGCAGTAATGAAAATACAGTATCATAATGACCTTTTTTTGCATTGCGATAAAGAGAATTGGCAGGTAAAATGTGTGTAATTTTCATGAAAATAATCTCACAATATAAAAAATCTTAATGGGCCTAGAAATAGGCATCATTTTCTTTATGCAAAATAAAATTAAAATAAAAATGTTTTTTGGAGTACAACAGGACCACAACATTTTGACAGGTTTCGTGAGAATCACCTATTCACTAAATTGGACACATTCTCTTTTCATGTGTGAATGATGCCTTTTTAATTAACCAGGATGAATTTGATGTGTATGTACAACAGCTTAATAATTTTTTATCTAAACTGTGCTTTTGCAGTCTGTCTAATGATTTATCTGTAAAAGGGAAAATGAGAGGTGTTTTCATGTGACGTTATTGATTGTAAGCATTTTTTAGATTTTTTTGAAATCTTAAAAATGAATTTTTATATGAGTAATTTTTAGCAAAACATATTTGTATTTTCTCCTTAATTTTCCCTGAGTGTTGTTCTGTAGTGGTACAAAATGTTTCAACTTCTATATTTCAAGTATGGTTACACGTTCTTTCATAAAAATGAAATGTTTTATCCAGAATGGCATAACCCCTCTCCATGTTGCCTCCAAACGAGGAAATACCAACATGATTGCCCTGCTGCTGGATAGGGGGTCTCAGATTGATGCCAAGACTAGGGTGAGTATTTCAGTAGTTCCATCATAATGCTTTAATAATGCTATAAAACAAGTCTGAACGACAGCTCTCTCTAGTGCCTGTACTTAGTAGTTCTTGTCATAATAAGAGAAAGAATTATCAAAGAAGCTGATTAATATTTTCTTTGTACTCATATGAATAAATGAAGTCATTTATCATACAGATGGTTTCATGCGAGCCATGCATAATGATCATTGTTTTGAGACTATTTAAGGTATTTGATTAAATATTGTGTATGCGCATCATTAGTGTATGTTTTCATATATGCTGTTTGTCTGTATTTGCATCTTGTTTGTGATGAACAGGATGGACTGACACCGCTGCACTGTGCAGCCAGGAGTGGACATGACCAGGCAGTTGAGATACTGCTCGAGAGAGGAGCTCCCATACTGGCAAGAACCAAGGTACAGAGAATGACATGCATTTACACGCTTACTAAAGACCTGCAAGATTCAAGGCGTTTGAATATATACTTAAGCATTTATGCATAGGCCTTAACCTCTTCAACTCTGGTGCATTTTTTGGCTACCACCTGCAATTTTTCACTCCCAAATTTAAAAGCCCACCATACACACATTCAGAGGACTAATTTTAAGAAAACATTCCAATCATTCATATATATTATTATGTTTACAATCTTATAATGAACATAATTGTTTTTTTTTAATTTTTTTTATTGTTGTTGTTGTTTTCCTAATTTCATAAGCATGTAATTCTGGTTCTGTTTGCGCTATATCCCTGCAAAAAGTCTTATTTATTAGGTATTATAAGTATTAGGATTTAAAAAAATTTTTTATTACCTTTCTTCACAATATACAGATCTGAAATGTAGGTGGCATTCTATTGCAGCTGAGCACTCACTCCATAGACATCCACTCAATCACAATTTTGAATCGCATACATGTTTCCCACTGTTTTGTCATATATCTCAGCCACTGAATGGACTAAAAGCATCAGCTTTGCGATGATGTATAACATTTCATGATCAATAGTTGATAGCATATTTTGCCAATGATTTGTTATAATTCTTTTTTTGCTGGACTGCAATTGTTTTTTGGATATTTGAGATATAACACTGGATTATTTTACCAGGCAAGCTCACAGACAAGTAAAAAATGGCTCATTTTAAAGAAGACAACCTAAGGTAGAAGCTGAAATGGAGTTTCGGCCACTTTGGGGCTTACAAAAGCAGTGATCACAGCAGACATGAGATGTTGTCTTTGTTGTCTTACAGAATCATATTTCATTTTGTTATTCTTTTGATAATCATTCGAACTGTGGTACAAAAGTGACAAAATAAACTGTACAGTAACTTTCCGGAGGATGAGAGCTTTCATTTGATGTAAGGCAAGGCAAGTTTATTTACATAGCACATTTCATACATAATGGCAATTAAAAGTGCTTTACGTAACAATGATAAAGAAAATACAAAATAAAATACATTTTAAAACCAATTAAGAACAAGAAATAAGAATAAATGTAATAAAATAAATTTTAAAAAGTAAAAATTATTAAAATGAATAAAAAAGAAAAAGAATACAAAAATAAAATGATGCAGTACAATCAGTAAGTGCAGCACAGTGCTCAGTGAATAAATGCACAGCTAAACAGATGTATTTTTAGTCTGGACTTGTATGTGGCTACTGTTGGAGAACAGTAAGCTGGTTCCAGCTGCGGGTGGCATAATAGCTAAACGTCTCACCTTGTTTTGTGTGAACCCTTGGAATTTCTAACTGACTAGATCCTAGTGATCTGAGAGGTCTGTTAGGTTTATATTCAACAAGCATATCTGCCATGTATTTAGGTCCTAGGCCATTGAGTGATTAATAACCGAGTAATAGTACTTTAAAATCAATTCTAAATGTAACTAGAAGCCAGTGTAAAGACATAAGGACTGGAGTAATATGCTCAGATCTTTTGGTTCGGGTGAGAATCCTGGACGCAGCATTCTGAATGAGCTGGTGTATA
This sequence comes from Myxocyprinus asiaticus, assembly GCF_019703515.2. Lineage (NCBI taxonomy): Eukaryota > Metazoa > Chordata > Actinopteri > Cypriniformes > Catostomidae > Myxocyprinus > Myxocyprinus asiaticus. The sequence goes on along the minus strand of NC_059350.1, from coordinate 41,618,963 downwards.
ATGGTCTTTTTGGGAAGGCCGATGAGGAGTCCATTGCAGTAGTCCACCCTGCTGGTGATGAATGCATGAACAAGTTTCTATAAGTCTTGGCTGGATACAAAACATCTAATTCTTGCTATATTTTTAGATGATATTTGGATGATTTAGTTATTGCTTTGATGTGACTACTGAAACTAAGGTCTGACTCCAAAATGACACCAAGATTCCTTACTTGATTTGTTGTCTTTAGACCCTTGGAGTCAAGGTATGTGTTCACCTTGGGAATTTCACCTTTGTTGCCAAATACAATGATCTCTCTCTTGTCGTTGTTTAACTGAAGGAAGTTTCGGCACATCCAACTGTTAATTTCATCAGTGCACAGGCACGTAGTGTCTAATGGGCTGTAGTCATTTGGCGATAAGGCTAGGTAAATCTGGGTGTTGTCTGCATAGCTATGGTACGCAATTTGGTTCTTTTTCATAATTTGGCCTAGGGGAAGCATATATAGGTTGAACAGGAGCGGTGCATGAATTGAGCCTTGTGGGACTCATCATGGATGTCCACTCAGATTCATAGTTGCCTATGTTCACATAGTAACCCCTCCCATCTAGATATGACCTGAACCAGCTGAGGACCATCCCAGAGAGCCCTGCCTAATCTGTCTTGGAGAATGTTGTGGTCAACAATGTCAAATGCAGCACTGAGATCCAGTAATACCAGCACTGATATTTTGCCTGAATTAATATTTAGCCGAATATTATTAAATATCTTTATATGCGCCGCCTCTGTGCTGTGATGCTGTTAGAAACCAGACTGGAAATTGTCCAAGTAGCCATTTGAGTTTAAGAATTTGTTCAGCTGTGAAAGGAAGATTTGAGATTGGTCTGTTTTTTAGAAGGGGCATGACAACTGGGATTTCTGAAACGTGCCTGAAAGGAGTGAGGCTTTGACTATATCTAAAAGATATTTTTACAGACAGTTAAACACATTTTTGAAAAATGGTGTGGCGAGTGTGTCAAGACAGCAGGTCAACGTTTTAAGATGCTGTACTATTTCTTCTAGGGTTTTATAAGACTTGTCTATTAGACTACTATGTGAAAAACGTAATTAGCATATTTGTTACATCGTCACCTCTAGGTGGTGCTCATTTGCGACTCAGAGTTTTTAAGGCTTTATTTTGTTTGCATAGTGATGGTATCAGATGATAATACTGTGGTACTTTGAAATAAATCACTGAATGATTTTCATACTTATGTACCATGGTATTTACATCCAAGGTAATTCAAAGAATTCTACAGTATTACTATGGTACATGTACAAACTATCATGGTATAACTATGGCACTTTTTGGTACTTATTTGTTAGTGTAGCCTTGAACTCAGTGGGGGCGCTATATCACGAAATAAGTTTAAGATTAAAATGTTAAAATCCCCAGATACAGGAGTCAGGCATATGTGGTATCATTTGAAAGTTTAGAATCTGAACCAAAGTACCACAGTATTACCATTTGATACCATCAATCTGCTAATAGTAATAATATTGAAAGATAATCAATACAACATTTTTTATGATTGATCTGTGTTTGTTATTCTCTTGTCTTTCAACACACACAGAATGGGCTGTCCCCACTGCACATGTCTGCTCAGGGTGATCATGTGGAGTGTGTGAAACACCTTCTGCAACACAAGGCGCCTGTTGATGATGTCACACTGGACTACCTGACTGCCCTTCATGTTGCCGCCCACTGTGGTCACTACAGAGTTACCAAATTACTGCTGGACAAGAAAGCTAACCCTAATGCCAGAGCACTGGTAATACTTTCTCTTTCTTGAAATAAAGTAAAGCTGGTAAAATTAATGTGTGTATGTGTTTGAGTATCAATCAGTGTTCATTGTGATTTGTTCATTGTGTTTTTGTCAGAATGGCTTCACTCCTCTGCATATTGCCTGCAAGAAGAACAGAGTGAAAGTAATGGAATTGCTGGTTAAATATGGCGCCTCAATCCAAGCCATCACTGAGGTAAGAGTATTGTTAAATACTACTTGGTTTCTCTGCTTCCATTATGAAATATTAAAAATAAAAAAACATGCACTGATGCACACTTTAAAATCTACTGGAAAAATGTATCATCTGGGCACTTTTGGCATACTATTTTTAACATTATTTGGTAAGCAGTCTGATGCTCTAATTCTAATCTTTCATGCTATTTAGGACTGAAATGCAGCATGCGACTTAGTTCATTAGTATGTGAATGGTGATTCCACACGTCATTACTAATCTACAGTCAGAAATTGTTTCTCACTCTTACCTTCTTACCTTCTCACCTCTTTTCCTCTTTAGTCTGGCCTGACGCCAATCCATGTTGCTGCATTTATGGGGCACCTCAATATCGTCCTCCTCTTGCTACAGAATGGAGCCTCACCTGATGTCTGTAATATTGTAAGTACACAATCATCATGATGGACATGACACATTTCAATGTATTTCTAAAGACTTTTGGATTGGATCTGTGGCCTTTCAGTTGCTCTTAGTTGTGGTGTGTGTGTGTGTGTGTTTATTCAACTTCTAGCCCTGTGAACTTCTAGAAAGTAAAGTCTCGTTTAAAAAATTTTCACCCAGTCAGTAGTTTTTTTTTTGTTTTGTTTTAATTAGTCTGCTAACAGTGATCAACAGTCTATGTATATGTTTCACTGGAGATTGATGTAAATTTGTTTAAAACATTTTTTTTTTTTATTTTATTTTTTTAATCATGAAAATTCCCACCACAGTCCATCACATCTCAAATTATGTATTGTGCTTAATAGAATTCCGTGGTGGAAATGACGTTGATGGAAATGACATTTTTACCGTTTTTTTTTTTTTTTTTTTTTTTTTTTTAAATAAAATGGCAAACTCCTGTGACTTGCTTTGGGTAATTTGATGTATTCTAAATACATGCAATTAAATTATATTTTTATACTTGTTGCATAATTGGGCAAGATTACAGCTTGATTGGAAATGACACCCAATAAAAATATTCTGCTTACAAGTGATTTATCTTGAATTGCCTTGTGTTTACCTTGAATTTGCTTTGTTTTCCTCAAACATGTCTCATATTTCATCTGAAGGATGCTCTTCTTTACTGACACTTTTGTCAACTTGGTAAACAAATACACTAACTTTTGAAAAACTATTAGGGAAAAAATTGTTTGGTGTGGTAGAAATTACACCACAGCTGTGGGACAGTCGTAGTTTTGGAAAGGTGATAGAAATCATTTTCATTCTATAAATATTTAAATGAAATTAAATTCTTTGTTTAGAATATCATAGGTATAAACATTTGACTTTAAACAAGGATTTTCATAATTTAATATTGAAAGTCTGAGTCTGGGACAAGGCTAAAACAATGAAATGTATACATAAAAGGCATTTGAGAAATTCCAAAAATAAATTAGGTAAAAAGTTTCCAAGTCAGTTTTAATGTAAGCATAAAACAAAAAGTAAAAAGCTGAAATCTGTTCATTTGAATAAAAATCAAACCCTGGGACATGAAAGTGCCTGAAGTTAAAGAAACACCCATATAATGTGTTCAATGTAGACAAAGCTGTGTATTTCCTGTAGATCTAATTGTGGTCATGTGTGTCCTTAGCGTGGTGAGACAGCGTTGCACATGGCTGCAAGAGCAGGACAGATGGAGGTGGTGCGATGTTTGCTAAGGAACGGCGCTCTAGTGGATGCCATTGCCAGAGTCAGTCGCTACAATATTTTCAATATTTAAGCAGAACATATTGTCATAAACCTCTATATAGAGTTAGTAACTTTGCATTAGTAAATCAGTACAAAAACAGTGTAATGGACAAATGGAGGCTTTGAATAAACTATTTCTCTATTGCTCTCTCTCAGGCTTTCTGATTGTGTTTCAATCCCCTCAGGAGGACCAGACTCCCCTTCATATTGCATCTCGTCTAGGTCAGATAGAGATAGTGCAGTTGTTACTGCAGCACATGGCTCATCCTGATGCCTCCACCACTAATGGATACACACCTCTGCACATCTCCGCCCGTGAGGGTCAGGTGGATACGGCTGCAGTGCTGCTGGAGGCCGGAGCATCTCACTCACTAGCCACAAAGGTGGGACTGCATCTGGCATCTGATATGTGACTCATTCAATTATACAAATACACACATATACCAAAATAATATTTAATAAACAGTTATATTGTATATACTGTATATATTTGGTTGTAATTAACGGCAGATAATTATTATTACCATTATAGAAAGGCTTCACTCCTTTACATGTTGCTGCTAAGTATGGAAGCTTAGATGTGGCAAAACTCCTCCTACAGCGCAGAGCTCTTATTGATGATGCTGGAAAGGTGAAAATCCAAAACATATAGCTTGTGTAATGTAGTTTGAACTATTATTTCTTTCTTTGTGTACCTGGCCATACATTAATAAAAATATATATTCACTGTTTTCTCTCTCTTTATCTTTCTAAAACAGTATGGTCTTACACCTCTGCATGTAGCTACTCACTATGATAACCAGCAGGTGGCGATGTTGCTATTGGATAAAGGGGCTTCTCCTCATGCTACCGCAAAGGTACCAATCTTATTTGATAGCAAAATGACAGATATAATTTAGAATGCTGGTCTAAGATCATCTTTATCATCTATATTCACTGGTAGTCTCTGCACCCAGCAGTATGGTGACATGGTAACCTCCAGTGATTAAATCATCTTTAGATGGCATAGTACGAAATACTGATATGCACTACTAATGGTACCGATACTAACGACTAGGGCTTTCCAGTGGAATCAGAAGCTCCAGTTTGATTGTCTGGTTTTTCGCAGTTTCTGGGAGTTAGGTTGCACGTTAGCACAAGGTACCATGAGCTACAACGAGTGCTTCCAAGGAATAAGATCTTACATTTAGTTTCTTGATTTGCTTTTATTTGTATTGGTCAGTGTATAGCCTGAGTGTTTATTTTACTCTTTCCCTATGCAGAATGGCTATACACCTCTGCACATTGCAGCAAAGAAGAACCAAACCCATATTGCCTCTACCTTGTTGCAGTATGGAGCAGAGACTAATGCGTTAACCAAGCAGGGTGTGAGCCCTTTACACCTGGCCTCTCAGGAGGGTCACACAGAAATGGCCTCCGTGCTGCTGGAGAGGGGTGCACACGTCAATGCTGCCACTAAGGTCTGTATCCTCATCAGACAAATGGATATGGGTCTAGTCAGGTGTCTATGTACAATCAAAAAATTAAAGCATCTATGATGACAGCACCAACGCTTGCAGATTAGACCACCACCAGCTCACTGTATATTGTTTAAACGAGTTGCTATTTACTCTGCTAGTGTTTTAGGAAATACAGTAATCTGACCTGTTTCCAGTAAATAATATTTTCTTCTCAAGTGGGGTATCTCTTATGCACATGCCCATATATGCCCATTTTGAGTTATAAACAAGTCAGTAAATTAGTTAAACAGTTAAAATCTAGTTGTGTGATATTTTCCTGGGTAATACAAGGGTTAATACATTTTTTGTCATCCAAATTGATTATAATAAATGCAGACATTGTCATGTGCTTTGACCATGGCATAGTTGCTGGCAAAAGAGAACTGTGGTCTCCAGTTACCCTCTACTTGTGACTAAAGCAACAGTCAAGCATTACACCTACAGGTGTCACTGTGTTCACACCGGAGGTGTTGCTAGACCCTATTTAGGAGGACTTCAGCCCCCCTAAATTTTGTGTCAGCCCCCCTAAAAACCTGTGACTTTGCCATTTGGCACTTTACCATTTGGCCATTTGCGTTTTATCAAGACCATTCGTGATTCGTGAACAAGTGATGATCAGCCGAAGGCTCGACTGAAGGCGGCATGTCATTCATTTAGTTCAATAATCTCATTTAACAAGGGGAGAAATGGGCTGGTTGAATTATGAATTAAATTTATACATGTTTTTAGGCTAATATTGTTTTCTTTTTCATATAGCTTGATAGGCATGCACAGCAGTTCACAAAATGATAGCTATGCTTTGTTGTCATTTGTGGAGAAAATGTTTATGATGCTTAAACAGCCTGCTGAAGTCTCAAAGTAGATTTGTTGTCATACAAATTTTAATAAAGTATAATTAGACTCGTTACGGTCGGGAATGAATGTGCTTTCTCAATGATTTAATGACTCACTCAAAATGATTTTCATTTGCTCCCACCTACTGGCATAACAGTGTGATTTGCAAAAATGGGCACTGAACGAATTAAGGCAAAATGAACATATCTGAACAAATCTTTGAATGGATTCAAAAGACTTGAGTCATGAGCTAATGACACAGAGAAACATCATATAGAGTTAATTCACTCCACTAAATAAATGTGTCATTTATTGTAATAATAAGGTTTTGTTATGTTTTATGTAACATAAATGTATAGAAGTTGCAAAATTATTGATTCATGTTCTATAATTTTTGTTAATAAATGGAGAACAAAAAAGGAATGTTACAAAGGACAGATTACATATTGCCAATAAATAGACCTATTCAGTAATATAAAGTTTGTCAATGTCTATGGTTCTTCAAGCGGTTTTGGTAATTTTTTATAACTTTATAAGTGTTTATTACAGAAAATGACTATATTTTGAATGAATATTAGCTGGCTAGCTTGAATGATGTAAACACTCTTAAAAAACAAACAAACAAACCAACAAACAAAATGCTATCTCTGCAACAGAGGGGAATACATTAAATGTGTACATCTTTATAGTGTCATTGGGGGCTGAAGCCCCCTAAGATTGAAATCCTGGAATCGCTGCTTGTTGACACCTGACTTTACGAAATTAGCATTACAGTATTATAGGACCATGTATACACCATTGTAAACATTATAAAGTGCATAATAGTATTCCCTTCTTTTTTCAGAGTGGTCTTACACCTCTTCACCTCACTGCTCAGGAGGACAGAGTGCAGGTTGCTGAAATACTGGTCATCCATAATGCAAACGTAGACCAGCAGACCAAAGTAAGCTTAGTCTGTAGTTTTATATTAACATGGTTCTCTTATGATATTGCTGGATGAAAGCACAAAATAAAGTTTTTAGAAGAATGCCTAGTGACTAGAAGAATAATTTAGAAATAAAATGCATACTAAAATTTATGATCAGTACAGGCTGTGGTGTTTAGCCATGTCGTATTTCTGAATCTGAAGTTAATGTTTGTTATTTCTTATAGCTGGGCTACACTCCTCTTATTGTGGCTTGTCACTATGGAAATGTCAAAATGGTTAACCTCCTTTTGCAAAATGGTGCTAATGTCAATGCGAAAACAAAGGTAAGAGTATACATTCTAGTAATTATTTTAAATCCTATAATTATGTGATTTAATAACCTAATTATTACATAATAAGCCAATCATTTAATGATTTCATGATTAGATAAAACAAGCATGCTATTTATTAATTTACTAATTGGTTATTGTATTTTTTTTATTGATCTGTATATTCTTAATTTTGAGCCTTTAAATATTTTAACAGAATTGTACATTTTTGTTCAAAATTATTTGACTTGCAACCTGATTATTTATATGATTTGTTATTATTTGTATCTGTTTACTCTATTGATGGACTTGTTTTCATTGCAGAATGGTTACACACCACTTCATCAAGCAGCTCAGCAGGGAAACACGCATATTATCAATGTCCTACTGCAGCATGGGGCCAAGCCTAATGCTGTCACAAAGGTGAGACACACTCGTACACACACAGACAAAATAATATCAGTTCTGTACATAGGCGCGGATTTTTAGCAAAGGTTGCTGCAGTTTAGGCAGACGATATACACATGCATGCGCAACGAGGGCATCAGAGAACCAAGTGTCTCCCTGGGGATCATGTCTATCACCGTACACACACACACACACACACACACACACACACATAAAACGCAAATGGAACATTTTCACCAGCATTAGTTATTCTACCATATTCAAAACTGTTGTCATGTCAGTGTGAATGAGAAATAACTATAAAACACAATATGATTATTCAGACAAAATACAGTAGCTATTAAAATGAACCCTTATGCTAAAATATTAAGCTATTAAGAAATGTCCCACCTGTTACTCGAAGACCCCAAATGTGGCCTTGGGCTCAGGTGTTGCTAGTAAATGTCTTCATGAGATTTTCAATATCTAAGGTTTGATTGATCTCCTTGTGTATGTGCATTAATTCAACATGTGTGAGTCTTTGCTGGATCATTTTACTTCGTAGCCAAGTAAAAACGAGCTCTAAAAAGTTAACATACATATGATATGAAGCTTGCAGAACAGCCAAGCACCGCTGTCCCATTGTGTGCAAAGTGTTTCAATTACATTTACATCCAGCGATTGTACATGGAATAAGTGAGGAATACAACAACACAAGCGATTCATCTTAAACATAAACAAACACCAGATGATGAAGTTAGGGAAGACAGCCCGTTGCTCAGCTGAGGTTTTAGTGCCAGTGTGGGCAACGAAACACGAGAAAGTTCTAGCCTGTACTTTTGATTTATTCATTTATTTTATTTTATTGTAAATTATTATAATTTCAAAGGATGAGTACACATGGGTAAAGCACAATACCCTTCTGAAGAAAAAAGCTTAAAATTGAGGATGAATTTGTTTTTATTCATAGAAACTGTAATATTGCACTACAATAGTTATTATTAAACATCAGTAATGATACAATAACACAATTTAATTGTCATTTATTATCAAATTACTGTTTCATTGTTAATCACTTTTTTATTTATTTTTTGCTTTTGTGCAAATAAACAGAAAAAAGGGAGAGTAAAAAGTTCACTAGTATCCATTACAACGGCTCTCTTTAGTCCGGCAGAGCCCTGCCCACAAGCATAACAAATCTTTCCAAAACGGGACTTTTAACATTTTTAACATTACATTTTTTTACATAAATGACAGATATACTGAAAGCGAAAATTGTATTATACTGTATACTGCATAAATACAATGAAATATATGAAATCTCATTGATAATATTTTCCAGTCTTGCTCACTAGGGGGTGCTTCAGCACCCTCAGCACCCCGCTTCCCACACCTTTGGTTCTGTATCTTTCTCCTCTAACCTCCAGCTCTTTCCATCTCTCTCAGAACGGGAACACCGCTCTCTCTATTGCTAAACGTCTGGGGTACATCTCAGTGGTGGACACTCTGAAAGTTGTTACTGAGGAAATGGTCACAACAACAACTGTATGTAACCATGCCTTTGCACATTATGAACTTAAAGTGTGTATATCCATATGCAGTTCAACTGAGGTTTCGCATTGAAAATCTGGGGAAAAAAATACAAAACATTTACAAATTTGTAAATGGAAGCATTTTCATAACTGGACTTTCGAATCCTAATGTAAATACATTGAATTCCTTGTTGGTTTGACAATTTTGTAGACGGTGACAGAGAAACACAAACTGAACGTTCCAGAGACAATGACAGAGGTTCTGGATGTTTCTGATGAAGAGGGTAAGTTTCTGTATTTCATTGCTAGCTTATATGCTTAATCAGATACTCATTTATCTGTGTAAAAGCTGCTGTGCCTCTATAGCATTACATCAGATGGAGGAGGAGCCTTTTACTGATGTATCTTTGGAGACATATGAAGGTATATAGCGTATAGAAATAGAGTGAACAGAACTGACCCCTTTGCTAACTTTACACTTACTACATTGTCAAATATTTGTTCAGTTCATTCTGTATCTATTCAAGCGTGTGGTTTGCGGATTGTGTGCTAACTGGAACAGGGCATGATTATTATGTGAGGAAAACTAAAATATGTGGAAAACTAACTTTGATTTTAGTTATGTGTGCTAATGTGAGGATGATAAACAATTTCAAAATCACAAAAAAGTAGATGGTAATATATGAAAAGTGTGGGGCACTGAGCATTTTAAGAACAATGCCAACATTAGTTATAAGTTAGTGGTGCTTGCAAGCATAACTATTACTATTATTCATACCACTCATAAAATTAGGAAGTTATAAGTGTGTTATTGACTAATCTGCCTAACAAAGATGTCAGAATACAGCAAATCAGTGGCATGCACAGAGGGGGTGTCGGGGGTAAAAGTGCCTCCCCAGTCATCATCAAATAAATAAATAAATACAAAATTTAATAATATAAAATACTACTACTACTAATAACTTCAAAATACTAAAAACAAAATAGTTCAAATGTGCATGACAGTAGTAATGAGTATTTTGTAATTGGTGAAACAGTGGAAGCAATCTGAGTGGTTGGCGAAAGGTGCCGCATATAAATAAGATAATTTAATATTTTATCTTTAAGATTTTTGTTTGGTGTGTGTTCTCTTTTTCTTTTCTCTCTCTTTTTTGCAATCTTTACCTTTACATTTTATCTAAAAACTGAATTTTTAAATGGATGCTATTTAGTCTGAATTTAAAAAGCATACTTTTTAATTTGCATTTGATTCGGTCAAGAGTTTTTACAAACAGCATGCCCAAAGATATGTCAAGTTTTGATCTGGGCTGTTTAATTAACTACAGCTAAGAGTCAGCTGATTACATTTATCAATAATCAGTTTATTAGTCTCTAAATTGGTCAGTTAATCTCTGTTTGATCAGGTGAGGACACAATGACAGGTGATGGAAGTGAGTACCTGAGAGCAGAGGACCTGAGAGAATTGGGTGATGACTCCCTGCCTGGGCACTACCTGGACAGCATGAGCTACAATCACAACCTAGACCGGTAAACACCACCCACATGCACACAAACACATACATATACTTGAGAGGTTTCTGTGGACTGAAGTCAAGGTTTGACACCTATTTTTAATCTGACATTAATGCACTGCTGTACTGTCTTAAAGAGTATAACTGCTGTACTGTCTTAAAGAGTATAACTTTATTTCTTCTGCTGAACACAAACAAAGATTTTTAAAAGAATATCTTAGCTCTGTTGGTCCTCACAATGCAAGTGAATGGGTAATAAAAGTTTGAAGCTCCAAAAGGACATAAAGGCAGCATAAACATATGAGTCCAGTGATTAAATCCATATCTTCAGAAGTGATATGATAGGTGTGGGTGAGAAACAGATGAATATTTAAGTCATTTGTACTATAAATCTCCACTTTCACTTTCACATTCTTCTTTTGTTTTTTAGCAATTCACATTCTTTGTGCATATCACAACCTTCTGGGCATGGAGGATAATTTATAGTAAAAAAGGACTTCAATATTGATCTGTTTCTCACCCACACCTATCATATTGCTTCTGAAGATATGGATTTAACCACTGGAGTCATGTGGATTATGCCTTTATATGCTTTTTTGAGCTTCAAAATGTTTGTACTCATTTGCTTGCATTGTATGGACCTACAGAGCTGAGATATTCTTCTAAAAATATTCGTTTGTGTCCAGCAGAAGAAATTAATACACATCAATTTTTGAATGAACTATCCCATTAAAGTCTTACAAAACATACCATGGTATTACTTTGGTTGTTTGGATTTTAAATAACACCATGGTATTCTTTAAAGTATCTTGGGTAATACAGTGGTATATACTGTAAATATGGTAGCTACTGTATCTGTTACTGTTACTGTACAGGCTTAGTACTTTTTTTAAGTGTACTCTGGAGGACATTTTTAGAAATGTGGCCCTCACAAGTATAGGGAATCTAGTACACACATGCATTATGTCATCTTGCTCACTTGCTCGCACTGTCTCACCTTAGGTCGCATGATACCCCCAGTCATCTCAGCTACAGGGGTGAAGGAATGCTGATTGAGGACATTATCACCAGCCACCAGATTAAAAGGGTGAACTATCACACCTAATATTATATATACACACACAGCGGGCCTCATTCATGATACACAAGCAGAACAAATTTGTGTGTAAACTGTTCGCAATGCCATTTTGACGTAAATTTTCAGATACATGAAAGTTTTCGTATGTTCAAAATGTTAGTTGGTACGAACAAAATTTACACCTGCTCCTGACCACATGTAAATCATGCATAAGACATCAGAACATTTTGTGTTCTTTTATACAAACTGTCATGACTACATTTTGATAGAAGTGGAATTAAAGAAGTAATGAAAAAAATAACTAATAATTAAATGAGTGAAATTAACCTAAAAAAAAAAAAAAACTTAATTTAAAGCGTTTCTTTGGTGCTTGCATTTATTTCTTCAAAGTAAATTTATTCCCAATTCTGTTTCATACATTTTATATGTTCAGCAGAATTGCTTGGCATGGGGCGAAACGTTCGTAGAAAGACGCAGTTTATGTTTGATTTTCTCAGAAAAATGAATGCCCTCTAACATTACTAGTTGGGGTGTTTCTTTATTTGATATGAACTCTATAATTTAGGTTTCACTAATTTAGTATAGGCATCGATACAGTATATCGCGTTCGGTTGATAACGTGTGGTCAGTGTTAATGCTGTTAAAGCTATAAATAAACACGTCGTGGGCAGGTGCGTACACACGTAAATGAAAAAAAAAGAAGTCGTAGCTTACAGCATTTTCTAAGACCTTCTTCAGGCATTCTGTCAATTTTTTTGAAGATTCTTCTTCCAGCTGCAGGAGAAGTTAAAGTCTTGATTGACTCGAGAAGTTTCTCCAATGATTCTGGCGATGCGCTCCACTGAACCATAAAAGGTTAATGGTGGTGGACTTCCTCCTGTCCGCATTAAATTACATTTTTTTTACAATAAAGCTTTATGACAAACCATTTTTTTTAATCTCTTGGACTGTTTAATTTACAAAAGAACCAATGATGGCAGCAAAAGAATGCGATGACTAAATCAATATTTTACGATGTGAATGAAACTTTTTATGAGTCTGAAGCCTTCCTTATTGGGCATGGATTATGATATTTATGAATGAATGTGCACTCGCCCCTATTTATGAATGTTTGGAATTCACTAACTTGCACACGTTTAACTAACAAATCTGAGGTGTACACAGCGTTTGTGAATCCGGAGGAAAGTATTCGTGATGCTTTAATGTAAATTAATCCCAATTTACTCCAATATTTATGAATGTTTCATGAATGAGGCCCAGCGAGTGTACAGCTTATCTTTTTTGTTTTCTAGGTGTCCGCTTTCTCTCGAGGGAATGAGAAAGACTCATATCGACTGAGCTGGGGTACTGAACATCTTGATAACGTAGTGCTAACCAGTACTCTTCTGCAGTCAGGGTTAGTAGATCTCACACACTCTCGAACACGCAAACAAACACATCTAAATGGGGACATATGGCTGACTTCTATCGTTTTCCAGTTTAATTCCAAGATGTCCTCAGATGTCCTCAAAAGGATGTTGTCACCCAAATGTAGCTCAGTAAACCCATATATATATATATATATATATATATATACACACACACACACACACACACACAGAAGAACTTTGGCTCCCCCTTTACACACACTAGTACAACATACATCAGACATGGCATACACTAAAGTACATACCTTAAAGCTGGCATTTCATTGTGTGCAACTATTTGTAGATCATGATGGATGATAGTTGCTCAATTTCCTCTCATATTGTGTTATTTTTTCTTTCTTTCTTTCTTTCTTTCTTTCTTTCTTCCTTTCTTTCTTTCTTTCTTTCTTTCTTTCTTTGTCCTTCCTTTTTTTCCCCTCTCTTTCTTTTCCTCTCTCTTTCTCTGCTATTTGTGATTGTATCTTGTGTTCTGCTTTTAGCCGATCAACCCCATGCCTTGACCATGACAACAGCAGGTGATCTTCCACTTCTCTTTGATTCTCCCTTTTTTTCTTCCTCTCTTCATCTATGTTAATATATTATTGCATGTATTTTTAACAACTGACTGCGCTGAGGTTTTCAAATAAGCCCTGTTGTTTCCATCACAATTGTAATAAGCATGTTTTGGTTGACACAACAGGACATGTTTCAGCCTTCATAAAGAACCCCATGACTAATATCCAGTATTTTTCTCATTGGCTGGTGATGAGCCGATATGATAACCATATGTGATTTTATTATTTCCTTGACATTTTCTGGGATAATATCCATCTTAAATTTATGACTATTGGATATGCATTTACTCTAGATTGCATTTGATACATGGCTGCAAGCCTGCTTCTCAGCTGCAGCTGTTCACTTACAGGATATTGTGTAGCAGAATGACTCATACTGTATGTTCCTTGTTAGTATGTATTGTTAAAATAAGACTTTAGCTGCACTTCTATGCCTCTGTTTTGAGTAACGTATCTTCACTTTAACAGTTTGACCACATGAGGCTTTAATTAGCTTTGGCATATCATGTCTATGTGAGTTTGGTAGAGAACAGAATAACTTCATCCTTTTTTCTTAGAATCAAGGCTTCTTCGAATATGCTCATATTTAATATATGTATTCTTATTATGTTAGTGATGAAATATACATCTTTAAGGTTATAAAGTCTTTGGCATCTATTGTTCATTGCCCTCTTTTTTATGCACTCCTGACCACAAATGAGATATCTCATCAACTCTTTGAATTATTTGAGTTTAAATGGTAATACTGAATTAGAATATTTATACAGTACATTGATACTGAATGTAAACGATTTGAAATGTAACTTTTAAACTTTGATTCCAAATTGATTTTTTATTCTAAAATATATTTTTGTTAACTTTATTTAAATTTGTTATTCCTTTTTATCAAAACTCATCGCCTCTTAGTCATTTATTTTTCTGCTGACTTCTTCACGCATCAGCTGGTATGAAACTGGACACATTTCCTTCCCTACTCGGTTTTCTCCTAACCCCTCTTGAGCATGTACAAGGTTATCATTTTTTATTACTCTGTATCTGTAGAGGCTTATCACAACTTCATGAGCAATACATAACATAAAGCAACACCTAAAAAAACATTGTTATTTTATATACAGTTGAAGCCAGAAGTTTATTGACTAAAAGTCATTAAAACTAATTTTTTAACCACTCCACAGATTTAATATTAGAAAACTATAGTTTTGGCAAGTCATTTAGGACATCTACTTTGTGCATGACATGAGTAATTTTTCCAACAATTGTTTACAGACAGATTGTTTCACTTTTAATTGACTATATCACAATTCCAGTGGGTCAGAAGTTTACATACACTAAGTTTACTGTGCCTTTAAGCAGCTTGGGAAATTCCAGAAAATTATGTCTAGACTTTAGAAAATTAGCCAATTAGCTTCTTATAGTAGGTGTACTGAATTGGAGGTGTACCTGTGGATGTATTTTAAGGCCTACCTTCAAACTCCGTGCCAATTTGCTTGACATCATGAGAAAATCAAAAGAAATAAGAAATAATTGTGGACCTCCACAAGTCTGGTTCATCCTTGGGAGCAGTTTCTAAATGCCTGAAGGTACCATGTTCATTTGTACAAACAATAGAACACAAGTAGAAACACCATGGGACCACACAGCCATCATATCGCTCAGGAAGGAGATGCATTCTGTCTCCTAGAGATGAATGTAGTTTGGTGTGAAAAGTGCAAATCAATCCCAGAACAACAGGAAAGGACCTTGTGAAGATGCTGGAGGAAACAGGTGGACAAGTATCTATATACATAGTGAAATGAGTCATATATCATATTGGCTGGAAGAAGCCACTGAAAATTTGTGGGCAGAACTGAAAAGGCATGTGCAAGCAAGGAGGCCTACAAACCTGACTCAGTTACACCAGTTCTGTCTGGAGGAATGGGCCAAAATTCCAGCAACTTATTGTGAGAAGCTTGTGGAAGGCTACCCAAAATGTTTGACCCAAGTTAAACAATTTAAAGGCAATGCTACCAAATACTAACAAAGTGTATGTAAACTTCTGACCCACTGGGAATGTGATGAAAGAAATAAAAGCTGAAATAAATCATACTCTCTACTATTATCCTGAAATTTTACATTCTTAAATTAAAGTAGTGATCCTAACTGACCTAAGACAGGGAATGTTTTCTATGATTAAATGTCAGGAATTGTGAAAAACAGAGTTTAAATGTATTTGGAAAAAGTGTATGTAAACTTCTGACTTCAACTGTACGTGAGTCAGTGATTTTACAATAAGTTATATTAATGCAGTCATGCAATTAAAGGAAAATCATTTCTGTGCCACTAGCGGCTACAAACGTTATTGCGAAAATAATTATGGTTTCGAAACATATGAAATCCCACAGAAGCCATAAAATAACAAAACAGGAAAATAATAATAATGCATGGCCTAGTTGGGCTTCCATAAGTTTGGAAGCAAGAATTTACACACTTCACCTTTAAAGGATTTGTTCACCCAAAAAGTCTGTAATCGTTTACTCACCTTCATGCCATTCCCATCCCAACACAAAAGAAGATGTTAGGCAAAATGTCATCCTGGCCGCTCTTTTCCATACAAAGAAAGTAAATATGGATGATGGCTGTAAAGCTCCAAAAAAGTACCACTAAAATAGTCCATATTGACTTGTGGGCTATATTTCCAGTCTTTTAAAGCCATATGCGAGCCTTGTGTGAGGAACAAACTGGAATTGAAATTGTAATCTGCACAACAAGACATGCAAGAACCAATGATATTTGATGTCTGATGTGACGTCAAACCTGGCGCGAAGCACCTTGAGGTGCCATATTTGAATGAGCGCAAATGAGATTTGAGAGCTACGGCGGCAGATTTCCAGCAAAAACGATTTACATTTTAGTATTAAATGGATCAAAGCAGCCGGGACATTCTGCAAAATTACTGTGGTGTTCCACGGAATAAAAAAAATCAAACGGGTTTGGAATAACATGAGTAATGTAAATGGTGAATTTTTATTTTGGGTGATATATTTCCTATAATGTATTTATAGCAATAATTGATATCTGCTTAATGATAATGTGGATGTTATGCATGTTTGTAGTGCTGTGTGATTCACCATCAAATACCCTCATTTCTCTTTCTTGTTGTCCTGAATTCAGCTTCCTCGTTAGTTTCATGGTGGATGCCCGAGGCGGAGCAATGCGTGGTTGTCGACATAATGGCCTACGAATTATTGTGCCGCCTAGAAAGTGTTCAGCACCGACAAGGGTCACATGTCGTCTGGTAAAGAGGCACAGACTGGCCTCTATGCCCCCTATGGTAGAAGGAGAGGGACTTGCAGGCAAGATCATTGAAGTTGGGCCTACCGGAGCCCAATTCCTTGGGTAAGGGGATGCAGAGTCTGAGAAAGAGTGTTCAGAGAAATGTTCAGTATCGCCATGAATGTTTTTGTCTTTTTGTGTGCGCTTGAGTATGGAGGACGAGGGTGTATGTTTTGTCTTATAAAGTGTTGCTTTTTCAACATGTCTAAGATCACTAACTTGGAGGAATGACAGCAATGTTTATTATCAATGAATCCATCCTCTCTCTCTGTACATCTGAGTTTAGTGATAGGTTCTTTCTTGTATTTTACATCTTTTCTATTCGCTGCGATCGGAACAGTAAACTCCACCTTCCAGCAGCCCCTCCTCCTCTTAATGAGGGAGAGAGTCTTGTGAGCAGAATTCTGCAGCTGGGTCCGCCCGGCACCAAATTCCTCGGGTAGGGCAGATCCTAATGTCAAAGATCCACTGGATACCAGTCACATATTCCCCCTAATTATTTTGTATACACCTCCATCTGTGCTAAATTAGTATGATGTCATATCCTTAATTCTTTTAATAATTTTAGTTTTTATCATTTATAAATTGAAATAACATTTTCCTCCTTTGAATTCTTCAGATATCATTGGATTATTATTTTTTTCTTGCTATTTTATTTTCTATGGGTTCTATGTATTGTATTATCCTTGAGTGCTTGCATTATCCATAGTTTGTTTGCTTTATCTACCTTGGTGCATGTTTACCTAGTTTCTTATGTTTTTCTGTTTTTGCACACTTTTAAATACGACTCCACAGACCTTAAGAGTCAAAAGTCTAAAAATGTAAATACCCTACCTTATTTTTCAGGCCTGTAATAGTGGAGATTCCCCACTTTGCTGCATTGCGTGGTACAGAGAGAGAATTGGTGATTCTGCGCAGTGAGACAGGAGAGAGCTGGAGAGAGCATCACTGTGATCATACAGAAGAGGAACTCAATCAGATACTCAATGGCATGGACGAGGGTGAGTGTGGCCTTAATAGAGAGCCACCTGTCTCATCTTAATTGCAATAAATTTGCTGCTACACTCAGCTCAAACTCAGCTATGCATATGTTAATTCATTTGCTGTACATTTGGTGCAGAAAAGGGCACAAAGGTTATGCTGAAGCTGTCACACAGGATTGAGCAAGTTTTATGGGGTTATCTATTTTTCATGGAATATTAACATGAAACTTTCTGAAAATCTAGATAGGTTGAAATGTTGTTGAAAAGATATATATATATATATATATATATATATATATATATATATATATATATATATATATATATATATATATTGGCTTAAATTAAAAGTTGTAATCATGTTTTCAACCATATTGAAATAACTTGATTTTAAAATGATTAATTCAAAAGAGTACAATTCTCTCTCTCTCTCTCTCTCTATATATATATATACATATTCTTTTTTTTTTTTTTTTTTTACTTTGTAAGAATGCAGTTCTGGTTCTGTTCACACCATCTCCCTCCAAAAAGTCTTATTTTATTCCACTAGATGGCAGCAAGTACTAACATTTTTCCTCTATCACCTTCCGTCACAAAAATCTGAAATGTAGGTGGCACTCTAGCGCATTTTAACTCTCACAAATGTGCTCATCCATAGACATTCAGTCTAAATTTCATTTCATGCACCACCTCCATTGTTTTATCGAATATCTCAGGCTTCTGAGTAGACCAGAAGCTCAATCTAGCTGACAATTTAAAGCTTAAATCCTCCCCTTTGCAATGATATATAACATTTTATCATCAATAGTCAATAACATATATTTCCGACGATTTGTTTAGCATGCTTTTCCTGCTGGACTGCATATTTTGTTGTGGACATCTAAGATGTAACATTAGATTATTCACACAAGCAAGCTCACAAAATACTCACTAAGTAAAAAATGGCTCTTTTTTTTAAAATGCCAAAGGTAAAAGCAGATATAAAGTTTTAAGCTATTTGGGGCTCAGAGCATCAGTGATCGGCACATAAAAGAGACATTAGTATTTGATGTCTTACAAATATTGTATTTCACTTTGTGGTTCTTTTGAAACTCTTTTATACTGTGGTATTAGGGCAACAAACTGTACAGTCACATTCCTGAGAATGAAAGCTTTAATTTGATATATATTTGTTTATATATTATTTATGTGCTATTTGAAAGACTTTTATGTTCATATTAATATTTCTACCACATAACCTCTAGGTGGCGCTGATTTGCGACATGAATATTTTCAGGCCTTAGTTTATTATTTTATGTAACATAAATGCAGAAGTGATGGTTATCTATGAAAAGTTTTGATTCTAAGTTTTCAAACAATACCCCATATGCCTGACTTATTTATTCAGAGACTTGAACATTTTAAGCTTAAACTTTTTTTCGCAATAATAGCGCCCCTTTTGGACCCGCTGGCGGGTTCGCAGAGTTGAAGTGGTTAACATTTAATGTATATGTGTTGTTTTATATCTCACTCATAATCTGATTTTATATTGGATAAATGGTGAAATATTGTGAATGAGCTATTTGAGATATCTTTGGTATCATATTTACACCAGAACTGGACCCTCCAGAGGAGCTTGAGAAAAAACGAATCTGCCGCATCATCACACGCGATTTCCCACAATACTTCGCAGTGGTGTCCCGCATAAAGCAGGACAGTCACCTGATTGGTCCAGAGGGTGGGGTGCTAAGCAGCAAGCTTGTTCCACAGGTCCAAGCTGTGTTCCCAGAGGGAGCACTAACCAAACGGATACGTGTGGGACTACAGGTATTTCATACAAGCTTTTTCATTAGCCTCATAATGTGCCTTAATGTGTGGTTTCTCATCATACTTTTCTCAATTGACCTTTTGTTGGACAGTTATTTAGGCCAACACTATACAAAACATTTGTATCACTGTGGATCCATAGTACTAACAACAGAACAACATTTAATGGCTACTTTAAGTTAGTTACTTCCCAACATTGCACAGTACACAGTGCAAAGAAAGTCTGTTAGCCCTTCAAGAATAAATGAATGAGTAATGTTGAAGTTCCACTGAAATGGATCTCATTTCTTGTTTCTCATCCTCTCATAGGCCCAGCCCATCAGTGAGGATCTGGTGAGAAAGATTCTGGGTAACAAAGCCACATTCAGTCCAATTATTACCTTGGAACCCAGAAGACGCAAGTTTCACAAGCCCATCACCATGACAATTCCTATTCCCAAAAACTCAACTAGTGATGGGACAGACAATACACCTACTCTACGACTGCTATGTAGCATTACTGGTATGTGTGACAAAGATAAGAGAAATAAATGATCTCAGAGTTAACTTTTAGAAGTAACAACAAAATAATATCAAAGATATTGTGTACTGTATAAAAATACCGATCTTCTGAAGAAACACCAATCAGCCACATCATTGAAACCACCTGCCTAATATTGTGTAGGTCCCCCTCATGCCGCCAAAACAGCACAAACCCGCATCTCAGAATAGCATTCTGAAATGCTATTCTTCTCACCACAATTGTACAGAGTGGTTATCTGAGTTACCGTAGACTTTGTCAGTTCAAACCAGTCTGGCCACTCTCTGTTGACCTCTCTCATCAACAAGTCATTTCCGTCCACAGAAATGCCGCTCACTGGATGTTTTTGGCACCATTTGGAGTAAATTCTAACGACTGTTGTGTGTGAAAATCCCATGAGATCAGCAGTTACAGAAATACTCAAACCCATCTTTCACCAACAATCATGCCACACTCCAAATCACTGAGATCACATTTTTTCCCCCATTCTGATGGTTGATGTGAACATTAACTGAAGCTCCTGACTCATATCCGCATGATTTTATGCACTGCACTGCTGCCAAACGATTGGCTGATTAGATAATCACATGGATGATTGTTGGTGCCAAACGCCTTGTTGAGAGAGGTCAACAGAGAATGGCCAGACTGGTTCGAACTGACAAAGTCTATAGTAACTCAGAAAACCACTCTGTACACTTGTGGTGAGAAGAATATCATCTCAGAATGCTATTCTGAGAAGCGGGTTGGTGCTGTTTTGGCAGCACGAGGGGGACCTGCACAATATTGGGCAGGTGGTTTTAATGTTGTGGCTGATTGATGTATGTCGTGTTCTATTGTGTTCTATAAAATAGTTTTATTAATTTGCTTTTGATAGGCGGTACTACTCCAGCACAATGGGAGGACATAACTGGATCCACACCACTAACATTCATCAACCACTGTGTTTCATTTACAACTAATGTATCTGCAAGGTGAGATACATTTATATTATTTGTATGCATTTAATGCATTAGGTATCATGAACTAACAATGAACGATATATTTTTGACAGCATTTATTAATCTTTCTTAATGTTAGTTAATAAAAATACTATTTGTTCATTGTTAGTTTGTATTTGTTCATAGTGCATTAATTAATGTTAACATGTACAAATTTAGATTTAAAAAATGTATTACTATATGTTAAAATTAACATTAACAAAAGTTAATAAATGCTGTAAAAATATTGTTCATTGTTAGTTCATGTTTATGTTTTTTTTGTTGTTTTTTTTATATTTGGCCTTTTACCTGTTTCTCATATAGAAGAGAGCAGAGAGATGGGTAGAACAAGAGGGAATGAGATCAGGAATGTTGCAAGCTTGATGCGAGCTTGCATCGCCCATATGTGCACCATAACTTAGTGTGTCAAAGCAAATTACCAAATTAGGCTTTTTATAGCCTATATACTAGATGAAGGATTTTGTATATACTGTATATATTTCACCAGATGTGATTTTTTTATTATTATTCACAATATAAGAAGTTGGAGACACAATGTATGTGCTGAATGTTTCCATATAATACATTTTTCTTTGCATGCTTCACTTCAATTTAGAACACTTATGGATGAATATTGTAAATGATGACATATTTAGATACAGCAAATCCCCACGGGGTGTCAGTCATTGTATTTATTTCACCTTTAAAGGCCGCTGTTATGCTGTTGAACCAAGCCGCTTTAACTGTAGAATCCTCCAGGGCTGGCCACAGAGAAACAGGGAGAAATAATAAAAATATATATAAGTATGGATTTTTTTATGAAACCGATTGTTCCATAAAGCAACTATTGGCACTGATTAATCGGTAAAACCAATATATTGGTCTACCTCTATTTAATAGATATTTCTCTTTCCAGGTTCTGGCTGATAGACTGCCGTCAGATCCAGGAGTCTGTGAACTATTCCACTCAGCTGTATCGTGAGATCATCTGTGTCCCTTATATGGCCAAGTTTGTCATCTTTGCCAAAACATTTGACCCAATCGAAGCACGACTGCGCTGCTTCTGTATGACGGATGACAAGATGGACAAAACTCTGGAGCAGCAGGAGAACTTCACTGAAGTGGCCCGTAGCCGAGATGTTGAGGTAAGTGTGGATAAACCTCGTAAGGCCACAAACCTCTTGTTCTACAGCCAGAAAAGGCAAATCTAGACTCAGTTTATTTTGGAGTTCTAGAAATCTTAGTCATTGCATGACAAGAAACTACTATAACTGAGACTGACCTTTTTTACATTTGTCAGTGTATTTATTTGCAATAAGAAAATATTATTACATAATCTGAAACTCTGCTCGCTGGGAAATAATGCATTTGATCCCAAATTACTATATGCCTGATCTGTCCAGGTATTAGAGGGAAAGCCAATCTTTGCTGACTGCTTTGGAAATCTGGTCCCACTGACCAAAAGTGGACAGCACCATGTCTTCAGTTTCTATGCATTTAAGGAAAATCGTCTCTCTCTCTTCATCAAAGTAAGCACCCAGTTACCACCCATATTAAAGGCTGTACAATTATCATTATGAAGAGTTAACTTTTACAAGAAAGTGATGAGAAAAAAAGAAAGATTTTTGTCTTAAGTGGAACAATTAGTTAGTTATAACATTTAGTTATAGAGTTTATAATCTTTCATTCTGTTCAGTACCAAATAAAATGGCTGATAACTAGAGTTCTGGTTTAATCATACCCTTTCACTTGGTCATCTAAGTCACAGACTCATTTCAACAGATTCGTGACAGCACTCAAGAACCATGTGGCAGATTGTCTTTTACAAAAGAGCCAAGAACGTATCGCAGTCTAAACCACAATGCAATATGCAACCTGAACATTTGCCTACCTGTCTACTCAAAGGTAAGTGCATACAAACACCTCACAACTACACTGTAGTAGAATTATACTAACTCATAACCAGTCCATATGCATACATAGATACAACAAAGACACCAATACCTTTCATTTAAATTATTTTTACTTAAGCAATATTTAACTTAACATTTAACTTGCATTTTAAGGAATCTGATTCCGATCAAGATGCAGATGAAGAGGTAAAAACCCATTTTACTTTATTTTTCGTATTATTAATTAATTTATATATATATATATAAATATAATATATACACTATATTGCCAAAAGTATTCGCTCACCCATCCAAATAATTGAATTCAGGTGTTCCAATCACTTCCATGGCTACAGGTGTATAAAATGAAGCACCTAGGCATGCAGACTGCTTCTACAAACATTTGTGAAAGAATGGGCCGCTCTCAGGAGCTCAGTGAATTCCAGCGTGGTACTGTGATAGGATGCCACCTGTGCAACAAGTCCAGTCATGAAATTTCCTCGCTACTAAATATTCCACAGTCAACTGTCAGTGCTATTATAACAAAGTGGAAGCGATTGGGAATGACAGCAACTGAGCCACGAAGTGGTAGGCCAAGTAAAATAAAAGAATATGCTGAGGCACATAGTGCGCAGAGGTCGCCAACTTTCTGCAGAGTCAATGGCTACAGACCTCCAAAGTTCATGTGGCCTTCAGATTAGCTCAAGAACAGTGCATAGAGAGCTTCATGGAATGGGTTTCCATGGCCGAGCAGCTGCATCCAAGCCATACATCACCAAGTGCAATGCAAAGCGTCGGATGCAGTGGTGTAAAGCACGCCGCCACTGGACTCTAGAGCAGTGGGGACGCGTTCTCTGGAGTGACGAATCACGCTTCTCCATCTGGCAATCTGATGGACGAGTCTGGGTTTGGCGGTTGCCAGGAGAACGGTACTTGTCTGACTGCATTGTGCCAACTGTGAAGTTTGGTGGAGGGGGATTATGGTGTGGGGTTGTTTTTCAGGAGCTGGGCTCGGCCCCTTAGTTCCAGTGAAAGGAACTCTGAATGCTTCAGCATACCAAGAGATTTTGGACAATTCCATGCTCCCAACTTTGTGGGAACAGTTTGGGGATGGCCCCTTTCTGTTCCAACATGACTGCGCACCAGTGCACAAAGCAAGGTCCATAAAGACATGGATGAGTGAGTTTGGTGTGGAAGAACTTGACTGGCCTGCACAGAGTCCTGACCTCAACCCGATAGAGCACCTTAGGGATGAATTAGAGCGAAGACTGCGAGCCAGGCCTTCTCGTCCAACATCAGTGTCTGACCTCACAAATGCGCTTCTGGAAGAATGGTCAAAAATTCCCATAAACACACTCCTAAACCTTGTGGAAAGCCTTCCCAGAAGAGTTGAAGCTGTTATAGCTGCAAAGGGTGGGCCGACGTCATATTAAACCCTATGGATTAAGAATGGGATGTCACTTAAGTTCATATGCGTCTAAAGGCAGATGAGCGAATACTTTTGGCAATATAGTGTATATTTCTATCATATGTTTCTTTCTTTACAAAAGATAGACACATTATGTATGCTATTGACCTTCTCTGTTTTAACATGTTTCCTTTGCAGTGTGAGAAGACACATGAAAAATGTAAGCAATATTTTAGTGCAATTATATGGCTTTTAAAATTATATACTGTACACTTCTCTTTCTTCCATTTAAAAAAAAAAAAAAACTCCTTACCACTTTTAAGCAGTGCTGTTGGTTTGCCTAGTACTATTGTGTTAGGACACGGGTAAAATATTATTTAAAGCACCTTTGTAAGCTATTTAAGTAAGATAAATTGTATTTGTGGATCCTTGATTGCTGTGCTATGGCTCATAAATATTCCTCCTTCCATTTTTATGTTGATGGTCTGCTGTTTTGATAAAACATTACATCAAATTACAATCACTCTCACAATGGTATCTACTTCTGGCATGATTCTTTTTTTTAATTTTTTTTTTTATGATCAGAGTATAATTTGTTACATGCCAAAAGAGATACTGGAAACCAAACCTTTTCCCTTGCAACAAAATAATACTGACCAGGCAACACATATTTTGCCTCTAATGAAACAATTTGCTTGTCACAAAATTCACCTTTGCATGGATCATTTTCTTTGCATGGAAATAACTTGACTTACACATATTATATTATTGTATATGTGTATATGAGTGTCTGCTTAGCCTGGATGTGTGGATATCTTTATTGTATAATTTGTGTAACATTTTGATCCCTATCACTCACATTCTTTGTTTGATATGATTCACGTTTTATATGTTTATTATTGTTTTTCTTAATTTTTTCCCCTATCATTTACCTTTGTTTTACAACAAATTCTCATATGCTAAATATCTCCATGATAGACTCAAAGGTCTACATAACTAAACGCCATAGCATTTGACAATTTTAAAGTGTCTAATGTGGAAAGCCCCTGATTGTATCTCAATGCTGCTGTTAAGGGCTTAATATTTTGGATTGCTATTAATGTATTGGTGTTTGTGTTGACATGAAGTCTTCATGTCGAGAACAATCTTGAGATGCCTCATCAATGCAGCTCCACTCTGTGTTATGTTTATTTGCCCATTTGTTCTATGTGCACAGATTTCTGTATTACTTAGTCTTACACTTTTGTTTTTCTTTATACTTTCCCTCTTGTGTAAGTGTATGAGTGGATACTTGAATCGATATAACATGTTTAAGCAAGTTATTTCCTGCCCATTTCCTCCCCTCACTCTGTAATTCTCTTGCTTTGCTTAACTGCTCCCATGCCTCCCCAAATTCTTCGGATCCAAATCTAGTTAAATCTAGTGATGTTCTTCATTCTGTCAAGTAGTTTCCTCATCCTATGAACTGAAGATAGTTTGTATTGCTCCTGCCCTGACTCGTTTTCCAATGTCTTTTGTCCTCTTAATTTCCCCTTTTTTTCTTTACAAACTGTTCTGTTAAAATTGAAGATTATGTCTGTTCTGAGTCAACGGAACTTTCCACGCTGCAGATCATACATGATCCTGCCACACTTGCAAGTCCAGATCTGCTTTCAGATGTATCTGATATGAAGCATGACTTAATTAAAATGTCAGTCCTCCTGACTTCTGAAAAATCAGAGCAATCCATCTCCTCGGATACAGGCGAGCAATCAGACAAGGCAGGGTTTGAGGAGGCAGATGAGCCATATGAGATTGTTGAGAAAGTGAAAGAGGACTTGGAGAAAGTAGAAGAGATTCTTCTCGAGGCAACACTGGATGAAACAAAGAGAGAAGGGGCTATTGATGAGGACTGGGTACTTCTCAGTGACACAGATGCTGATGAATGCAAAAGCAAAAGCATGGATGAAGATCAAGAGACACTCATTCAGGAAGTCCGAGTCACAAGAGACACTACATTCAGTTCTCCTCCTAAGAAGAATATGTCAGGAATGGTTTCGTATCTCAGCAGTAACTTAGAAATGTGCCTACAGGAAACCTTTGTACCAATTAGCTATCCACAGGATGTCGATACTGTTCAAGAAAGCTTTAAAGAGGTTGTTTTGACCTGTGGTAGTAAATGTCCGGCTGAAATAAAAAAGCCAGCAAGAAAAAAGCGCAAAGAGAGGGAGTTTGCAAGTGGCAGCTCAGAAGATGATTTGGAAAGGATGAGTAGGAGTCAGTCTGAGGAGTCTCTAGATGAAGATGCAGTAATTGGGGTATCTGAACCCATCCTTGGATCAATTCCGGTGTCTCCTAGAGTTGTAGAAATCCCAATTGGATCCATAAAGGACAAGGTTAAGGCACTGCAAATGAAGGTTGAAGAAGAAAAGGAGGTGGAAATTCAACAGTGGAAACCCCAAAAAGTGAGTACCTTCCAGAGCAAGTCATATTTCACCGAAACAGAGAAATCAAGCAAACTTCCTCCAAAATCACCCAAGTCCCCAAAATCACAGACAGAACGGCTACAGGAAACCATGTCTGTAAGAGAGCTGATGAAGGCATTTCAGACTGGTCAGGACCCGTCAAAAAGCAAGTCTGGACTTTTTGAACATAAAGCAATTACGACTATAACCTCAAAAAGTTCTGATATGACGCTGGTTCTCCAAACAAATGATAACCAAATGACAGTAACAAGCCAAAATTTACAAGACAAATTTGTGGTAGAAAAAAAGATCTTTGCAGAATCACAATGTATTGACCCAGACACAATTCAGCATAATGAGGGAATGATCAGTGATGGTGCAACACTACATGAAAAACCCCTGACGACACCAGACAGTACTTGGTCCAGCCAAAATAAAGTGAGTTATCAAGCTGTAACTTCAAATATTACTTTTAACTTTGAAGAGGAAAGCCCTCAAGAAAAGCATAAAATGACTGACCAAAATGGAAGATCGTCTGAGGTACAAGGCAGATTTGAGACTGAGGAACTACAAATAACACCAGAAATGATAGAAAGCAAAGACACAGGGTTGATAGCTGAGAGATTATGCAATGAAGATGACATCTGCAAGGACAGGAGATTGTCTGTTGAACCTCAGATCAGCCCAGACAGGAAACCATCAGAGGACTTCAGTGCAGATATTAAAGCAGAACTTGAGGACAGTCCTGAATATCTGCTCTTTAGGCGAACCTCGGGTCAAGCAAATAAACGTTATTTAATGTTTACTGAAGGTATGTCCTTAGAGGAGGAGGAACAAATAGAGCAGGCAACTGTGGATCCATATGATTCAAACATAATAACAAAATGTGCTACTGCAATGGTGCAAGGTGAGCCCTTACTCCAAAGTGAAAAAGATGATAGAAAATTGGAAGAAACAAATGATAGTGACAAACATGAGGCCTTCGTGGCCTCACCTGGCAATAGTATCGGGACCAGAATGCCTCGTTCCGGCACAGGTGACAGTGAGAAACATGAGGTATTTGCTGAAACCCATCAATCTTGTCCTGAAGCCCTTGTTTTGTCTTTGAAAACAACTACTTCAGAAGACAGACATCCAGTGGCTCAGGAGACAGAATGTACACCCCAACAACCAACTTTGGTTACATCTTATGAAAGAGCAGAGAGTGGCAAGAGTGACCATTTCTATTCAGTAACCACCCTAAAAAGCAATATTGAATTAGCATCCCCTGATGATTCTAAGACTGATTCATCTTTCCTATCCACCAAAATTAAGTCACAATCCACTGATGATTCTAAGAGATTAATTCAAGACACAATTGAAGTTATACAACACATGGAGTCTAGAGACGGTGAAACAACTGCTCAAGATATGGAAATTGATTCAGCTTTTAGAGACAGTATGAAGCCTATAGAAACTGATGAAGCTCTTGAGTTTGAGGAGATACCTGAGCATAGTCTTCACAGGCAAGATGCACCAAATAGACCCTCTAATTTGGATGCTCTACAGCCTGCAACTATGAGTGACTCTAAAACTCTCTACCAAACAGACTCTCTTGAAACAAGTCCTATCAAAGAAGATAATTCATCCCTTAAAACCCCAGACTCCATTGAGACAAGCCCAACCAAGGAGTCCCCAAGTCCAGATTCTTTAGAGGGGTGTCCCACTGGGCAGAGACCTGATTTCCAAGAATCCGGACAATTGAGTTTTGTTGGAAGTGACTTTTCAACAAGTCAGACCTCCATTTCTGACTCCAGAGAAAATGAAGTAAAGGAAATCATTTTCAAACAGGAAATTCATGAAGAAAGTGAATCATCCCAAGCATTAGGAACACAGGAGACCCCAGATGTGCAGAGTCTTTCCGTGACCTTGGAGCTAAAAGAAGAGGTAAATCACCATGAGGATTGTGAAGATATTGAAACTTTACAAAGGCAGTTCACTCCAGAAGAGGAGATGTTTAAGATGGTGGCAAAGATCAAAACGTTTGATGAAATGGAAAAGGATGCAAAAATTAAAAAAGTAAAATTTGATTTTGACTGTGTTTCTAAACAACCAAGAGAGGAAGATGTGTTGTCACCACATAAAAGTCCAACGGACTTCAACACTGTGTCGACCAAAGAATCAAAAGAGCAATGCTTAGAGAACCTGACTGAATCTGACCCATCTGGCCCAGTATTACTTTCTTCATTGTCAGATGATGATTTTGACAGGGCTAAGTTGGCTGAGTCACCTCACAAGGTCTCAGGAGAAACCACATTGAACAGTCAGACTTTAGAGACCAAGAATAAAGATGAACAGGATCATAGCCATTTTGGGACAGTTGATTTACAGCCCTGCACAGATATACCATCTATGCAAACACACATAGAGAACAAGGAGAAAGGCTGTGAACAGCTCCCGTCACATTACCATAGCATAGTAATCGGTGAAGCTCACACAGCTGACACTACAAAGGAGGATCTAATTGTTACATTAACAGAGAGCAAAATGGACATTGAGATGGACAGTGATGTTGATTCTATGTCTCCTGTTGAGTGCACTTCTGAAAAATTGTCTGAACCAATTTCCCCCATTGATGTCATTTTCTCTACTACTGCTGCAAAGAAAGTGGAGGATGAAGCCCTGATCTATGTAGATGATAAAGGAAAACCAGAAGAAATTACAGTACCTCTTTGGAGAGACTTAGTACCCTGGAGTGCCGAAGTGGAAGATGATGAGGCATTTGATGCACAAATAGAGGCTGAGGAACAGAAGATACTTGCTCTGTGTGCAGACAGACGATCCCATGGAACCACACCTGACACAACTCCAGGACGCACTCCTACTGAAGATGGGACACCAAATCCTTTCCTTTTCCAAGAAGGAAAACTTTTTGAGATGACCAGAGGTGGAGCCATTGACATGACCAAAAGGACAATGGAGGAAGAGGAAGAAAGGTTAGGCTTTTTCCCCATAAATGAAGATTCAGCTGAAGAAGCTACTTTTGAAGAAGTTACATTTAACACCAGTGACTCTGTTGCTGTAGCTTCTTTGGAGCTGCCTGCAGATGATTTATTGCAGCAAGATAGTATTGCTGAAGAGCGTGATGAAAAGTCTGATAGCTTTAGTAAAAATGGAAGTGAGACTGATCCAAAATATCCAGAACCAACTGATTTCTCCATCCAGAGTGAACTACAGAGCCCCACAGAGAATACTGTATTCCATGAAGACATTCTCATACCAAACATTGACACTGTCACTTCTACAGTAACACGAACAGTATATTCTGAGCAAGACCTGGAATCCTCTGATTCTTCAGTGGAAGATGAACAGCATTCTATTATTGAAATGCCCATATCCACCCAAGAATCTGCTGTTAGTCAAAAGCAATTCCAAATATCACCTTTATTTTCCACTCCATTCAAGGACATTGTTACTGAAATAAAAGACACAACACTGAAACCAAAAACAGCTGTGAAAGCAGCCAGCTTTGACCAAACTTTAGGGCAAGGGGACTCCATTGAGCAGAATCAAAGGCCTAGATCCGAAGCAGATATTGGTGACTTAGAATGGTCCATGTCTGTTGTGGAAAATCATATAAATATAGACAGCAGCTACCCCAAACCAAAGACTTCATCCTCCAATAAACCTGAACTTCCCGCTAAATGCTCTCAGGAATTGGACCTTTCAAAGAAGACAGAGTGTAATGAAACTGTTGGAGACAGAGCCCCTCTTGACTTAGAGATAGAAAGTAGTTTGAAAGGAGTTCGACCCCCTTCCATAGGTGAGGATGTTTTTGAGACACGGCCAAACTGGGATGATTGTGTGGAGACACAGATGCAGAGAATCTCAGACAGCACTACCTCAGACCAAAGTAAAGGTACCTCTACTTGGCTCTTGCCCCCTTATTCCTTACTCAAGAATTTACCTTAATTCCATGCAAGTCTCTTTTCTTTTAAATGTGTTGTATTTTCTTTGCTGTTATGTGTTGTCTTGTGTCTGTTGTTTTCTATCTTGTGATGTGTTGTGCTGTACTTTATCTCATCTTAATGTGTTTTTGTGTTTATGTGTGTCAGATGTTTTGTGACTTTTAATGTCATGTTTTTTTATTTTTTTTTTTATTTGCATATCTGTGTATACATGAAAACTGAAATCTCAAGATTGACAGTCTCTATATTTGTTGGCTAATACTCCTAATTCCTGTGCAATGCATGTCCACTACTGCATGTTTCCTGTGAGAAATGGCAAATAAAATAACATCACGTTACATGAAATTTCAAATGCACTTTCTTTGTGTCGAAAGTTTTAATATAACTAGATAAACATAGATCAATCAAACAGATCTTTAGTTGCTTTGTTATCCATACATGCTATTAAGAGATCTAAACATTGCTTCTATTAACATGTTTATTTTTGTTCTCAGAGTACCACTATTAGAAATTTAAATGAATTTGGAAAGGATTTACAAAGAGGATTTCAAGTAACAACTCTACTCACATGTTTAGTTGATATATCAAATACCCCATGATATGAAGTTGTAAATAGTCCATTAGCAGTCCAAATAGTTCATATACTCTAAAAATGAAAGGAAATTTGTTGTGTGAAGGACCTTTCAGTTTTGAATGCATTTCTAACATTGAAATATTAATGGCACCTACATTGGCTAATGTTTACAGTGGACTGGCATGATGATGCAGATAGGAAAGAAGAGACTTTGGCCATTATTGCTGACCTTCTAGGTTTTAGCTGGACTGGTGAGTACTTCAGTATTCATTACAGGTTCCCATGCCACAGAATACCTTTAAATGTACAGTTGCATTCTTAGTAGACTTTTTTTTTACCAAAGCAACTTACAACATGTTTTCTGAAATGTGTTGAATAGCAGCACATCGCTAATACTGTTACTCATGCTATTATTCATATATTTAAACACACCCCTAACCCTAAATATTACATTTTGGTCCATGGACATGAATCATATCACAAATCCACTGTAGCAATCTTAAGAAAACCATAGCAAACCATAGCAACCACATAGTAACATGCTAAAAAAAACACCTTAGCAGCCACATTTCAATGCTGTTGTAATCACCCTCAACACTCTAACATCGTTGAGGCGAGTTTTGCAGGGGCAAGCACCTCTCACACATTTTTTTCCCCCCAGAAAATGTACAAATCTAGTTTAGTCAAAGTTTATATCAGTATTCCAAAATTTTAACGGTTCAACAAGAAAACAGATTTTTTTTAAACGATAATATGTTAATGGGAAAGTGTGTTGCATGTACCATTTTTAAGCAGCATGCACATAACACTATTTTCAGAGCTGGCCAAAGAGTTGGAGTTTAATGAAGATACGATTCAGCAAGTTCGAGCTGAAAACCCAAATTCACTACAAGAGCAAAGTCATACCCTTCTACAGCACTGGGTAGAGAGAGAAGGAAAACATGCAACTGGTGGGATCTGTTCTTATTTATTCTCTTAACAGTCAATATGCAAACAAATGCCTGCCTCTTTAGCAGACAATTAACCCTAATGAATAGACAACATTTTAATCAATTCTGATTTTGTCTCAAATTCCACAGAAGATATATTGATTAAAAGACTTACTAAAATTAACCGCATGGACATCGTCCATCTCATTGAGATTCAATTGCACAAGTCAGTCCAGGAGCAAACCTCAAGAACATATGCAGAGATTGAAAGGACCCTGGACCACAGTGAAGGTAAGGCAATAGATTGAAGGCATTCTTATTTTGCATGAACAATTTAGTGTTTTTTGCTTGGATGATGCATACTTAAAAAATATCTTATACATACCTTAAACACAAGAATAAACTCTATGTAGTTCACAGAGGTTGTCAAAGAGGGTATTTTTGTCTTTGAAGCTCTCTCCTCAGTCCAAGAGGATGTTGACAGTCTTCAGGTTGTGCGGAGAGTGGAGTCATCACAAAGGCATCCTCCAGCCGTGTCAGAAGAAGACTTGTCAGTGGCCTCTCTCCTTGACATTCCATCATGGGCTGAAATGATGGGAAATGCCCATTCAGAGAGCATTCATGAAGATCTGATGGAGGAACTGGAGATCAACGAGTGAGTGATGCCTAGAGCTGCGTGTTTCTCCTGGGGAAAATATATTTAAATTGATGTTCATGTTAACATTTTTAAATAATACATTTTACATTCTCAGAAACACTCAGTTTATAAGTCTTCTGGCGGTGTACTACCTGATATTAGGGTAATTCACTTGCCACTCTCTATGTCTCCTAGGGAGAGTTGCACCAATCTATGGCTACCAAAAGAGGTCAAGAAAGAATCTTCAAATGAAGCTGCAAATGTAAGTTCATGACATTGTGCAGGTTTAGCAAAACCAGAGGCTTCAACCACAGCGACAAATAGTCCACAAACGACAGATTGAACAAAAGATTTACTGTACTAATTATTAGTGGTGTGCAAAGGCTTAAGGAAAATTCTGAACCTCTCCGCTCATTCTTATCAATCACATAAGGTTAAACAATACCATTTTTAGCTGATTTTGTCTTTGGGTCCCTGATTTGGTCTCTAAGTCTTTGGGACCCATTTTGTTTTAAGCCTTTAGCCTATACCATTTAATCTGAACTTGTGCAGTTAAGGAATTTGATTATAATTAGATCTTGGAGATTAGAGAACATCCATAGGAGAGAGTGCATACCTCAGCCACCCGTTATCACAAACTATTACGGGGCATCTCAATAGCTGGTGCCAAGAAGGAGGCATTACTGGATGAACATTCTAGGAACACATTGATCACGGTCACACATTGCATTCGGTGGGCTGGTTGATTTATGGCAGTGTTTCCATAAGTACCCCCACAGCACCATCAGTAAGGTTCAAGTACCCCTTCCTCGACATAAAACCAAAGATGTATACTAAAGGCTAAATATAATTTAATGTTAACATTAATATTGTAATAACCCTGATGTACAAAATGAAAAGATGAAGTTGCCGGTTATGACATTTATTCAATAACAACAACAAAAACTAAATCAGTTCAAATGAGCCGTGAAACTCAGACTAATACTGTTCTTTGTACAGGTGACCTTCTAATTTGGTACAGTTCATTTCGAAATATTAATTTCACAAATTGTATTTAATCATTAGCAGTGCTGTCAAAAATTATTAATCAGTTCAGTCAATCATGCTGATATTTATTCTATATGCTATTTTCCTGTCAAAATGCATTTATTTCCTGTTTAGGAAAGAAAACATAACTTGTAACAATAATGTTTTATTAAAATTTTCCAAACAAAACCTTCCACAGTAATAAGACAGAAATGCTCTAAAATAGCATAAATTCAAGTAACATTAAATGTTTCCCAAAGTGTCAGTGGAAGGTTGACTAACTGAAAGAACTACTCCCCAAAGGTTGCGTATTCATTGCAATGGGCATTCAGTCTCTTAAACCCTCATCCTGCACATTATTAATACACATTTCTAAAGCAATCACAAGGATCGCATGTACATGATTCATGCCAGAGCATGTGAGTGAAGCGGAGCAGTGTGACACTCCACTCAATAACCTGCTCCATGCATGTGCGCTCCGCTCAACCGCTCATAGCCCATGCGGACGCTCCGCTCAAGTACCACTCACTCTCACCGGTAAAATAAAGGTTCACTCAAATCCCGCTCCGACATGAAACTTCTCTGTAGTATACTTGTTTCCAAGCACATACACAGGGGGGTAGCTACAGTAGCCAGAGCAACTGCCCCTTTGCCTACATGGGCTGAGGTGCCCCTCTGGGTGAAATGTAGGCAAGGTTATAGGCCTATTGAAATTATGTGATTTTATTGTTGTGTTTTAGTATATAAAATATACTGTATATTTTATACTGGTTTACAACAACTGTTAGACAATCGGGTCTACCAGACCTTCGTTATCATTTGCAATTAGTCAAATATTTCTCTGTCAGCACATATGCCATTGAACATCTTCAGATAATGCCTTAAAACAATTTTCAGTTCTAAATTACCTTTATTTACTTTAAACAAGTCATCAAACATCTTCCAGACCTACCAGACCTTCGTTATCATTTGCAATCAGTCAAATATTTCTCTGTCAGCACATATGCCATTGAACATCTTCAGATAATGCCTTAAAACAATTTTCAGTTCTAAATTACCTTTATTTACTTTAAACAAGTCATCAAACATGCCTCTACAAGTGATAAAACATATTCGTGTTGGCATATATACGCAAATTTGCGATTTCAGTTTATACTGGATCTGAGTGACACAACCGACTCATAAAAACACAATCTTTTAAACTTTAAAGTTTGTTCGAGCCGTTTATGGCAATAAAGAAAACATGGGCTGGTCCCAGGAAAAATATTACAGGTAACAGTGAAATTCATAATTGTCTCCACAGAATGATTATACTGTAGATTTGATATATACTGATTTAATGCTATCAGACTTTGGGTCTGTAAATTAAAATGAGCAATTTCTCATCCTAATTTTGTGTTCAGCTGTAAAGGGCGTATTAAGTTATCCAGAAATGAGCAATTAATGTTTTTCTCTTTTTCAGTATTGTTGCTTGATTAATATTCCCTACGATTTTATATGTACGAACTGTATGCAATCTAAAGGACTGTGGTTAATTATATAACAATTATTATATTAGTAGATACCATGTGCCCCCTTTGTTTTTTCTTGATGTTTTTAAAGCAGCATAAAGTGAATCTGGACTCAAATCTGAGTCAAACGATCATGTACTGTGCTTGCGTTCTTTATATGTACAGCAGGGTTTAACCATGAATTTAACAAATAAAAAAAATTTGTCCTGCATAAAGTGAGATTTTGTCCAATATATACACTACCGGTCAAAGGTTTTGAAACACTTGACTGAAATGTTTCTCATGATCTTAAAAATCTTTTGATCTGAAGGCGTATGCTTAAATGTTTTAAATAAGCTTTATGGACAAAAATATAATTGTGCCACCATATTAATTTATTTCATTACAAAACTAAAATTTTATTTTAAGTTTTTGAAATGGATGACTTGGACCAAATAATATAGTAAAGCAGCCAATAAGAGCCCAGCATAGATGGGAACTCCTTCAATACTGATTAAAAATCATCCCAGGGTGATACCTCAAGAAGTTGGTTAAGAAAATGTCAAGAGTACATGTCTGCAAATTCTAGGCAAAGGGTGACTACTTTGAAGATGCTAAAATATAACACAGTTTTGATTTATTTTGGACTTTGTTTAGTCACAATATAATTCCCATAGTTCCATTTATTTTATTCCATAGTTTTGATGACTTTACTATTATTCTAAAATGTGAATATATATATATATATATATATATAAAATAAAGAATAAGCGTTTCAAAACTTTTGACCGGTAGTGTATATTAGATGAAATCATGTTTAATGATTCCAAAACAAATACAATTTATTTAATTTAATAATGACACTGCCTTCGTTTAAGAAAAGTTGTTTTTTTCTTCTAATGTGCAAACATTTATGGCTTTTTCTCTGCGCACGAATGCAGCAAGTGATGTCGGAATATGTTATCTGCAACCACTAATCTAAAGTCAGTTTTTTACTTTTCACTTATCGTTAAGGTGTGGATTTGGCTTTGGGAAACTGACCAGCAGTTATGTACCACTTTATCCCGAAGCAAAAATCGAAAGCAACAGGCGGTTGATTAAGTGAGAGAATTCTGCTATGAAATTCTCTTTGCGAGAGCGGAAATCTTTACCAATCAAATGTTCAGTTGTACAATGGAGGCATGAAAGCAGAATGCTCCGCTTGCAAATAAGGACACATTGATCTGAAAGATCATACTTGTTTGTCAGTTTTGATTAAGGGATTTTTTGTGTGTGTTTGCCAGGATTCAAGAAATATGCTTGCCAATATATAGTATTATTAAGCTTACATATTCAAATGAGGGTGCTCTAACGTTCGCACCTCCGCAGAACCAGGCCTGCATCTAGCTGGCAGCTGCACTGACATGATTGCAAAAATAACAAGATACCTTACTATATGCTTATCTATTAATTTATCATCGAATAGTAATGTAGCCTACTATCACACCTTTTGCTGTGCAACCATGTTCGCGTAGCACATCCTCGTGCTTTCTGGTAATGTGACGCATCCGATTCCAAAAGAAATATTTGCTAATTCTCACAATCTTTCCACACTCCCTTTCAATTTCCATGTGCTTAACTTTGATTTATACTTTGCATTTATTTAGGCTATAAGGTTTGCAACTTCACTAAAACAATGTCAAGTCATTTTTATTTGTATAGCACCTTTCACAACACACATCGTTTCAAAGCAGCTTTATAGAAGATCATGCATTAACAGAAAATGAAACTGTAATATCTATAATGTCTTAGAGTCATCATTGTGTAATTTGATAAAATATGATTGTGAATTGTGTTTAAAAATAAGTAATTAAATAATAATTGTATTTATAACCCCAGTGAGCAAGCCGAAGGCTTATTGCTTATTTCGCAGGTTCCCAAACCAGCATATCTCGAGTGCATTCTGGGTTGAGTGAGCGGCGCTGAATGGCCTGAGCGAGCAGAGTGGAATCTTCAAAAAGGCGCTCTCCGCTCAGGTGGAATTATCACCACTCCATTCAACGCTCAGCTCTCACTCCGCTCACATGCTCTTAATCGTGCTGCTTTGAACTCCACATGAAAAGTGTTTGCAGAAAACATCTTGTTTTGCTTTTAGCG
This sequence comes from Myxocyprinus asiaticus, assembly GCF_019703515.2. Classification (NCBI taxonomy): domain Eukaryota; kingdom Metazoa; phylum Chordata; class Actinopteri; order Cypriniformes; family Catostomidae; genus Myxocyprinus; species Myxocyprinus asiaticus. Next base: position 41,581,119 of record NC_059350.1, on the reverse strand, counting down.
CTTGCACTGTCCATGTAATGATACTTCATCCGAATTGTCTGGTAAGATAGATGTGCAACACAACACCAGGGAAATGCTGATGCTTCACTCCAGCGGGTCGTGTGAATGTGGCTTATCACAAGTCCCAGCTGGGTTTGTTTTGTACCAAAAAAATAATGGTTAGAGTTCCTTTGTCCATCACTTGATCATTGACACGGAATCACTGTTGTGTGTGTATTTGTGATGTGTACGTCAGTGTAATGTCCCCTGACACATTGCAAAGGTTCCGTTTTATTCCAACCAGTGTTTACAACTCACACAGAGCTGAATACAATTTCAGAATATAATGTCAAATTGGTAAATGCATTATTCACGTTAAAAATGTTTACGCATTTAACACTTTAAATTAATTGCATGCGTTGACACGTTAATTTTGACACCTCTTATCATTAATTTTTCATCATTTTGGTCATATTTAGGCCTACATGTTTATTGTTCACATGCATAATTTGTTCTATTTACAAGTATTAACATTAATATGTACTAGAACAAGTGCTAAAATGGAACTGTCTCTTTAGGAAAACTGGCAGTTCAGAGCGCATATTAACGAGAGTTGAGTCGCATGGCTTCTTCATTAGAATATGTTTCTTTTTTGTTGCTTTTTATCAACAACTGACTGTAAAAAGTAGAAAGGGTATTAAAAGATTTATTATTGATGACAAATGGATTGCATGGATCTCATCTTTGGACACACATTATACGGAATGAGTCAAACCAAACTTTTCCTCTCAAAACGCAGATTAATCTTGGGATTTTAAGAATCAATATTGAGATCGTTCAAATAAAGATTGCGATTAATCTGAAAATCTGTAGGCTATTTTTACCCAGCCCTAATACCTATTATTTTTAAGTCATACATTTTGTTTTATAGGTTAAACAAAATCTAATTGTTTTCATGTACTACCTCAAACCTGCTTACTTATTCCCTAGGGTACCCATATCCCTGGTTGGGAATCACTGATGTATAGCCAATGACATCTTCTGTTTTATCTCTTTCCCTTTTCATACTTTTCCATGCCTCATATAATTTATCCCATAGGTTTCAGCATCATGTGAGGAGGAACATCAAGTGCATTGTGAACTTTCAGACCATGAAAATGCTTGTCTCTCTCCATCATCAGTGGATTTGAAGAGTCTGTCAGAATTCCACCAACAATCAACAGAGCTATCTCATAATGTCTTTGATTTCAGTCAGGTATCTATTGCCAGATTTTCATCAGGTGAGAATTCAGTTTTGTCAACAGCTGAACCTGACCACATAGTGCCTGATCTACTGAAACACACTTCACCAGAGAGTCAAGTGGGAGAACCTCAACTGGAAGAACCACAGTATCAAGATGAAAGTTTGGTGTGTCTGGATCAAGTCTCACCAGTGTATGAAAAAAGTGATTTAGAAAGTAGTGAAAAATCTTTAGAAGGACAGCTCTTTGAATCTAATGAAACTCCAGACACCCCACATTCATCTCCATGCCATGAAGATGAACTCCCTGAAACTGATGGGTTGGTTCCTGAGAGCAACCGAACTCCTGGCCAAACTATTAGTCCTTCATTTTCACTTCATGCTTTTCCAAGTACCATAAGCAAAGCTGGTGAAACTGTCTCACACATTGTTGAAATGTATCAGGGGGTTTCAAGAGTGACTCCAGACCTCATTAAGACTTCCCCAGAATCAGATCAGGTCTTTCTTACACCAGAACAGTTCAGTGATTTGGATCCAGTGTCATCAATGCAAAGCCATAGAGTAGAAAAGCAAGATCCAGCTGAAACCTCTCATACAATTTACTCTGCATCTTCATCCACCCATCATGAGATCAAAATTTTAGAGCAAGAGCAATCTGAAACCAACAGCTCCCAACAGCAACCCTCTGAGCCCATTTTTACCAAAGTTGCTCCTACGATAGAGGAACAAACTGATTTCCATGAACATGGAATCTCATGTCTGCAGCCATTAGAATCTCCAGGGCACAAACAGGAAACCTTGGTGGAGTATTATGATGATAAGGAAGGTGAATATTGTCCTGAGAAGGAGCAAGTATGTATACCCATGGATTTAACTCATGGATCTCTCAAAGATGACACTCATGGCTTTAAAAATGAACCGTTGTTCCAATCTGAGACTGACCTAGACATATGGATTCAAAGGGAAACCGAGCAGCTCAGAGAAACTTCTCCCTTCTTTAGATCTGACATCAGTCCACAAACACCAGAAACTGACTTTGAGAAGAAGTCCTCTGAAGCGGGATCAGCAAGTATTGAAGAGTCAGTGCCTGGCAAGGCCATTATATCCAAAGGTTTAAACCGACAACATTCTGAATCATTTATGTATGGTGCAACATCCCAGCAGTCAGAAGAAAAGCATTTTGGCCGTTGTCTCTCTGAGTCTTCTCAACCATTGGTGGTCACTCGTAACATGAATCCAGCACTTGAGGAACCTGTTTCCCAAGATGCTGTAGCTTTACCGCTCTCTCAAGATAGTGATGGCAAGGCCATCATTTCCAAAGATTCAAAACGACTGCAGTCTGAAACATTTATGTCTGGTGCAAAATCCCAACATTTTGGCCGTTGTCTCTCTGAGATCTCTCAACCCCTAGTAGACAGTCTTAACATGAATTTAGCGTTTGAGGAACTTAAGAAAACAGCTCAAGCAGAAAACCCATCATCTGATCAACCAGACATCTCAGAGGTGTGTGTTTCACCAGTTCTTGGAGTTGAAAGTGAAATACACCATCCTGATGTATCCCAAGAATTACATTCAATAATTGAAAGAACATCAAGAGAGTTACCAGAAGATATTACATCTCAAACTGATCAGAGTGAAAAAAAAGAATTAGAGTGTGGCTCAGACATGCATTCCCCCACTGATGTACAAAAACCTTGCAAAACCTTGGTTAAAAAAACAAAACCCAAAGACCTATTTAGCATTAATCAACAACATGAAGACTCTGATCTTGAGACTTTCTTCGACTGCAAACAGACCATCTCAGACTACTCTGAACCAGAGGAAGAAGAGACTTGGAAAGGTGCCATGGCCCTTAGTAACAAATTCTTGAAGTCTACTATTCATGAACTACAACAACAACTAGTTGTCAAAAGTCCCACCCACGAAAGCCCTCACTGGTCTAACAGATCATCAGACAGTGAAGACTTTGAGGTTCCTCCCATCATCCATAAACCCAACGATGATGCACAGAAGAAAGACATTTGCTTTCCAAATCAGCAGAAAAGACTGGATTCTTCTGCAGAAACTCCTCAGGAGCTTCCTCCTCGAGGAGGGGATGAGTATAATGATGATGATGATGATCTGAGGAGGGTAAGAGTCCTGAGCATGACCCCATCCTTCTCTGAGCTACCTGATTTTAGTTCCTGATGAGTTTTCTCTACACTGTAAAAATTAATAGGTAAATTTGGGGTTCCTCAAGTGCCACACCGTTGGAACCCTTTCAAGATATATTTCAAGTGCCTCGGAGTTTAATTTTTTACAGTGTACAGCAAAGAGATGGTTTGTGATTTCTTTGAGTTAACCTTTCTTTTCATTATTTAGGTGGATTTAATTAAGCTGCTTAGGAAAGTACCTAACTCTGTATGGGAACAAAAATGAAGCAAAAAAGCAAAAAGCTCTGTTTAATGAAATGATCATGTCACATTCACTATTTAATATCATTGTAATCATTCTTAATCTACTATATGGCTTGTTCTAATAGGTCTGATGCATGTATTAAATTTATGATGGCATTTTAGGCGAGATCCTTAATACGCTAACATATTACAGCGACAATAACTGTATGGTTGAAAATAAAACATTAAGAGTTCTTTTTTTATTATTATTATTTGTTTAACTAACAACTATACAACTGATTGATGGTTCTGTTTTGATTTACCTGATAGTTAAAGAGATGTTTCATACAAGAACGTCATTCTATACAGATGGTGCATGCTTTCAAGTTAATAATGTTTTGATGTCCCTTCTCTTGTTTTATGTGTACCTTTGCCTTAGTGGGTTAAACCAAACAAAACTTCACTTGATATTTGATCTTTCTGGCAGATGCTCACAAATTCTGAGTTCGGTCTTAGGAGTGTATGAGAGGGGGCACCAATACATTTATTTGTACAAAAATATTTATGATTTTTTGTTATATCTTATATATTTTATATATACTGCTTGGTTAGGAGATTGATGATGCATTAGGTGTGCTGTCGGATAGCTCTGATGAGGATGTGCTGACCACCAGAGTGGTCCGAAGGAGAGTAATTATTCAGGTACAGACCTAAAAACGAGGGTCTCAGAACTGTGCCTGGAGAGTGCTTGTTCGATATTAGAGCTTTAGTGTAAAAGCTCTTTCAAGCTGTTTCTTAACATACACTATGCATTTGAACCTTTGTGTGCCAAGACTTGCTGAATAACCTATCCCAAAACTGTCATACAATAGTCTCTCACTGTCCTGTAATTTCTTTATGACTGCAGTATAAAAACAATGACCTGTCTAATAATTTACAATTCTGCAGACAATGGGAAATGTAAGAGATTACATTTTTTATTTCATAGTTACTGTATGTTTCAAAATACTATTGTGAAATGTATAGATAGACAAAACGGACTTTAATATTGAAACCTAAAATTAATTGGTAATACAGAGCAATTAGAGACCATCTGGAGGCTGTTTTTTGGGTGTTCCATTAACATTGGGCTTCAAAAATAGTGATATACACTACCGTTCAAAAGTTTAGGGTCACTTACTCATTCTTTTTTTTTTTTTTTTTTTTTTTTTCACATTTTAGATTAGTAGTAAAGTCATCACAACTATGGAATAATAGAAATGGAAATATGGGAATTATGTTGTGACTAAAAAAATCCAAAATAAATCAAAACTATGTTATATTTTAGCATCTTCAAAGTGGCCACACTTTGCCTAGTTTTTGCAGAAATGTACTCTTGGCATTTTCTCAACCAACTTCTTGAGGTATCACCCTGGGATGCTTTTTAAACAGTATTGAAGGAGTTCCCATCTATATGCTGGGCACTTAGTGGCTGCTTTTCTTAATTATTCGGTCCAAGTTTTTTTAAATAAAATTTTAGTTTTGTAATTAAATAAATTAATATGTTGGCACAATTATATTTTTGTCTACAAAACTAATTTCAAACATTTAATCATACACCTTCAGATCAAAAAGTTTTTAAGATCATGAGAAACATTTCAGGCAAGTGACCCCAAACTTTTGAACGGTAGTGTATCACTGTAATTAGCAATAATATCAAGCATTTTGACTTATTATTTGCCTGGATGTGTGCAGCTCTAATTTCCTTTTGAAGAAAGATTCATTTTGTATACTGAAACTACCTGATATCCTGCATTTTTCAGCTGCAGCTTTACCTCCCTGCTCTCCGATTGTTGGTAGAAGTTGTCCATTTTACACCAAAGTACTTCTGACCTGAGAACATTTTATGATGTCTCCTATTATGTTTACAGTTTTACTGGAGTTGTTGACCCTAGATCACCATAAAATGGACAACCTCTACAGCAAGTGTGCACCTTTCTATATTATTGTAATAATATTTTCAACATTATTTCTACTTATCTCCTCTTTTTCTAACCCTAACCTTTACCCAAGTCCAGCAGAGCTGTTTTCTCATATGGAGAACACTGCTTTAGCATGTGACATAAATTGATTGTGTGTCTGGTTTCTTCAACAGGGTGATGATGTTGCAGATATTCCTACACAGTCTGTAACCGAAGAGCAATACACAGATGCACAGGGAAACTTTGTAGTGAAGAAGGTACCCATTCAAGATTTCCATCCATCCATCCATCCATCCATCCCAAATGATACAATGTTGCCTGCCAACAAAAACATTTTTCTTTATCTTTTTAATATCCTTTAGAAAATTATTTTTCACATTTTATGCTTACTTTCAACCTTAAATGTTTTTTTTTTTTAAAGTTTCCTTTTTTTATTGTGATTGTGACACTGAATGCATGTCTGTTACCTGTCCAGGTGACCCGGAAGGTGATTCGACGATGTGTCTCATCTGATGGTGTAGAGAAAGAGCAGGTGAGGGTGGAGGGCTCCGCTCAGCAGCCTATCAGTGTGGCACAGGGAGACGGGTACTCCAAAGTAATGAAGAGAACAGTACTGAAGAGTGAGGGACATCAAACAGAGGTGTGTGTTTGTGGGTTTACTTAGCTATACTTTGTGGACCTTTTTTCCCTAGGATTGAGCTTAAAGGGTTAATTCACCCAAAAATTTAACATTTTCTTATCATTTACTCACCCTCATGCAACCCCAGATATGTATGTCTTTCTTTCTTCTGCTGAACACAAACTAAGATATTTAGAAGAATATCTTAGCTCTGTAGGTCCATGCAATGCAAGTGAAGGGTGGCCAGAACTTTGAAGGTCCAAAAAGCATATAAAGGCAGCATAAAAGTAATCCATAAGACTCCAGTGGTTTAATCCATATCTCTAGAAGTGATATGATAGGTGTGAGTGAGAAGCAGGTCTAAGTAATTTTTTACTGTAAATCTTCTCTTTCACTTTCACATTCTTCTTCTTTTGGTTTTGGCGATTCACTTTGTGCATATCGCAACCTACTGGACAGGGAGGAGGATTAATAGTGTTCAGCAGATGAAATATCATACACATCTGGGATGGCATGAGGGTGAGTAAATGTTGCGAGAATTGTCATTTTAGGGTGAACTATCCCTTTAATATGATTAAACCTCCCTGTAGGGATATTTGGGGACATTCTTTTTTAGGAAAAATTATTTATAAATAAGTTGGGGTGTGTAATATCTGTACCACTAGCGTTACTAAACGGAATAGCACAATTAATCCATTTTCAAACAGATTTCAAAAAAGTACCCCATCTTCCATTGATTGTACAAACAGATAGTCCCACCCCAAACTCTCTGTCAGGCTGGATGGGTCTCTCATAAAAACAGAGGAATGTTTTGAAAATGCCACAGAGACACAGTGTTAAACTTTTAGGTAAAATCAACCTATAAATTCCTTACTTATACTTGATTCTGCATATTAAGCTGGCATACAAGAAAGAATATTAACATCGAATATAAACACATTAGCTTTCATTCAAATGCACAAAGTTTTCTTTTCAGGTAGGGTTGAGGTTTGAGTTGGGGCTAGTTTGTTGTCATAATATAAATCTTTACATGAAAAACAATAGGAGTCCATGGTGTCCTTATATAAATAGCTAAGATAGATAGCTTTAGATGGCTAGTGTTTGCAGGTGTGTGTTTTAACTCTTGTGCACATTCATTTGAGAAAGAGAAAGAAATACCTTTCTTAGTTAGCCTTAGTTTGTAATGCACTATTACAAATCATCTCTAATAAAATAATAATAAAAAAAATAAAAATAACACACTCTTACATATTTAAGAAATAAGACAGGTACTGTGTCATTTAATGGGAAAAGATGATGCTGCTTCTCATAATGAAAAACAAGATGATTAAATAATGGAATCAAATAAAAATCACTTACACTAAATTAACTTAACCTGAATTGAATCATTTAAACTAAATTAACATTTCGAAATGCGGGAATATGGAACATTTTGTTGAATAAAGAGACTATATTTAACCATTTCAGGTGACTTTCCATGAGCAAGACAGCATGTCAGCCTCAAAGGCGGGGTCTGCTGGAGATCAAGAGGTCAGGCAGGTTGTCCAGACAACGATGGTACATGGTGAAATAATGGAGAAGCATGAGGGGGATCCATTCCTCACCACAGACCTGCCCTCTGCACGAGATGACTTCACCCAGGTGAGATGCTCATTTCAGCAATCATTCCAGACATCTTTATAACATCATATTGTGAATATTAATGTTATTTTTATGGAAGATTCCTACATTCACTAATCCTAATATTATGCTGATTATATTTAAGCAATAAGGTTAAGAAGCTGTACTGCATAGTTGTTGCCTACAACCCATTCAGCAGTGCCTATATTCACAATATAGCTCGGCTTCGAATGCCTTATTGCTTTTATAAAAATTACTTCATAATAAAAATATATACGACACTTTTCATTAAAACATCATTTTATTAAGCAAATGTATTAATGTCATCCTTACACTAGAAGATGAAGTCCCTGACATGTAAACCTACCTAGTGATATTTATCATATTCTGCCTCTGTGGCTGTTGTGCATAGAATTTTGCAGTAGCAAGGTGAACAGGTGTGTAACAAGCAGAGTAGGGAGGGTTACTTTTCAGATGTATTCCACTACAGATTACAGAATACCTGCTGAAAAATTACATTTGTAGCGTATTCTGTTAGATTACTCAAGGTCAGTAACTTGAAAAGTCATACCATTGAAACCGACACAAAGCATGTTCCCTTGGTTGTCAAACATAACAATAGCGAAAGAGCACCCTGAACTGACAAATTATACATCAGAATTTGGCATTAAGCCTCAATAATTCACTGCAACGACAACACTATGAGAACACGCTAAATGACTGACAGGCAGAAAGCGTCAGAGACCGCGGTTTTTGCTTGCTGTTTACAAAGTCTAGAGCTGTCACAGAGACTGGTGAGATATCTCATGACACTTATTTCAGTGATATCTTTCAGGGTGTAGAATTTTTTTTGCATACCTTTCCATGAAAAAAAATCACTTATTAATTAGCGGTGTAAAAAGGTAGTTCCACGCACAAGAATGTTTTAAGGCCAAAAACGTATAGATAAACTTAAACACCTACAGTAAAAGAGAAACACCTGTACATGTGATAATGATGCTATAAGTGGAATAATCGACTAAAGACTGTTAAATGATTGAAAATTAAATGCATACCTGATGATTCAATTGCCTATCATCAGTTTCTTAAAGGAATATTCTGGGTTCAATAAAAGTTAAGCTCAATCGACAGCATTTGTGGCATAATGTTGATTACCACAAAAATGTATTTCCACTCATCCCTCCTTTTCTTTAAAAAAAGCAAAAATGCGGGTTACAGTGAGGCAATTACAATGGAAGTGAATGGGGACAATCTGTAAACATTAAAATACTCATTGACCACGTTTGCATGCACTTAAGAAAATGGTTTATTCCAGGATTTTTGCAGAAAGCGCCGTTCTAAAACGTCATGTAAACGAGAATGCCGATTTCCTTACAGCGTTTAAGGGATTAAGAGAAAGTAGTTTAACACATTTAGGTTTTTCTCTGAGAACATGGCCTAATGTGGCCATGTAAACTCATAAGTGCCGTTCTAACTGGTTTTTGAGAAGTGCGCATGTGCGTGAACAGACCGGAGAACGTCCTGGTTACTTTCGTAACCTCCGTTCCCTGATGGAGGGAACGAGACATTGTGTTGATGTAGTGACACTAGGGGTCGCCCTTGGGAGCCCCAAACACCTCAAACAAAGTGGAATTTGCATGCCACTCTCCCGAACATACGGATAGAAAAGGAGCTGGCTCGCAACCACTCATTCAGGTTTTGTGCTGAGGAGCCAAGACAAGGTCCCGGCCATTTCAGCGGGTAGTTCAGAGATGTGGCAGGAGGGACACATATGTATACGGGAGTGAAGAGTACGCTGCTTATACAGTGCATGTAAACAGTAATGCTGCTTTCTCGCAATATGGCACTTTCTAGCAATAAGCCGCTTTCTAGTGTCCATGTAAATGTAGTCACTGTTTTAAAAGTATAGCCACAAAACATTAATAATATGCATGTTAATATGTATCAACGTAAACCCTAAAACAACTGTAAAAATGATGATTGAAACAACTTTACAGCTCAAATAATACACAAGTTTTAACAGAAGAATTAATGTAAGTGCTTTTATAACATTATAAGCTTCACATTTCTGCCTTTAAACCCTCCAAAAATGGCCCCATTCACTTCTAAAGTAAGTGCCTCACTGTAACCTCGATTTTTCCTTTTAAAAAGAAAAGGAGGGACAAGTCAAAATCAATTTTTGTGGTAATCAACATTATGCCACAAATGCTGCCGATTGAGCTTAACTTCTATTGAACCCGGAATATTTCTTTAAGGCATCCTCTGCAGCACAGTGTAAATGACCCAAGTAGTTGCTCTTTTTATATCTCCATCATGTTCTTGTATGTCTCTCCTATCACATTTTATCCTGTCTGGAATAACACTAACACATAAGGATCATTTATTGTTAATGTAGTGTGTGCCTCATTTCCTCAGGCTCTAAGCTACTTTGGGGGCTTTAGGAAGGTGCAGATTCCTCGAGTGATAGAGCAGGAAATACTTCAGCCTGATGGATCTGTGATCAGGAGGTTTGGGAGACAGGCATTGCCTGTGTATGTGGGAGTGTGCATAAGTGTGTGCGCATGCAAGCAGAAGAAGCCTTATTTAATGGCCTTTGAAACCATTATTAATTACTATACTGTAAATCTTTATTAACCTTCTGGTGCGTGGTGTCCACCACAGTGGACAGATCTTTAAAAGCCATTCAGGTTGGGATGTTACATCCAAAACACCATAAATGATCACCTTTCAACGTTTCCCATAATTCTGCATGACTGTCCTCTTTATGTGTTCTTGTTGATTTTTTATTTTTTATTTCTAACAACATAAATTCAATATAGTGGTGCACTGAGAAACATCTGGAACATTTTCCATTAACTTCTATTGCAATTGATAGATGTGTAATTTAAGATTTGGAATCATTATATTCTTGTTCCCAAGTAAAATATTTTTTGGCATTGGTGTGTGTACCTTAACAAAGCATGTTTTTACATTGTATTTCTCTCTAATTGACTTGAGTGTGTCTTCCTCTCTCCAATCAATCCCATCTGACTTTACACTTACAACAACATGCCATGCTGTCAACATGTTTTTTTAAGGTTTTGTTGGACTTGTTAATACCATGTTTTTTGACATGCACCATGATAATATCATGGTATTCTTTGAAGTACATTGAAGTTAACAGCATGGTATATGATAATCATTCAGTACCATTTTTTATAAGGGTATAATCACTTGATCTTGATTAATGCCCTGTGGGAGGCTGATCTTTTTCTTTCTTTCTTTCTTTCTTCCCTACCTTCCTTCCTTCCCTAATTTCTGTCCTTCCTTCCTTCCCTTCCTTCCTTCCTTCCTTCCCTAATTCCCTTCCCTACCTTCCTTCTTTCCTTACTTTCTCACAGGACGAGGATGCAGAAGTCTAGGACTCAGAGGCGGTCAGTAGTGAGGGATGCTGGGGGACAGAAGCGTGTGTGCGTGGAGCAGATAGACGATCGTCCTGAGCACCATGACAACCTACAGCATCACATCCATCACCTTATTCACCACTACTGTGCCCAAAACGTCAGAGAGGAAGAGATGGACGAAGCTGAAGAAAAGTGATGGTTTCCCCCTTAATTTTCCTTCCCCAATCTCTATCGCTCTTCTCTTTGAGCCCCTCCATCCTCCTACCCACTCCTATGCACCATGCTCATGCAATCCCAGAGTGCACTTCACTCCTGCCACTCACAGTCTTCCTGTCAAAACTGGTTGTTTGACCAGTTTAAGTCAATGGACAATATTTTCACTCTCTTTATTTCCCCAGTTCACCATGCGTGTGTTTTTCTGCCTTTCATCGTGACCAAAGGGTGTATTCTTCCTTTCGTTTCTTCATTTTAATCCATTGTTTCTCTTTAATGTATTAATAACTGTAAAGAACACGCAACAAAAAATTAGAAGGGGTTTAATCGAGCAGAAAACTGTTCACTCACAAATCTTAATCGTTCATATTCTGAACATTTAAGCTTGAATTAACAGAACTTGTATTGCACTGCCTACCATGATTATAGAACTTAAAATATCTTTGCATTATATCATGCCACATCATGACATGCTCTTTTGATCTCAACGGTTGAGATGTCTACAAACTTTTTGCCTTCTTTATCAGCTGCTGGGGTGTTGTGTGTCTGTGTAATCTGTCCATGGAGATTATATATAATATGCATTTTTTAAAAGACAGTAGTGCACATTATCCACCTGTAAGGATATTAGCAGGCATGCTTAGCTAGCAGCAGTCACATAATAACAGTCAGACTCTTTCTATGGTTAGACGACTGTCAATTTTGTCTCTCTGTCATCTCACCCCTCTCTCTTTGTGTCTGTGATCTGTAGCAACCCTACCCTCATAATTATCATTACTGGACTTCAAACATTTCAACACAGGCTTTTTGTTGTAATAGGTCACATTAACGTTTGCTTATGGTTTAAAATTTTCTTTGAGGTAATGTGGCAAGCATTTTAAGAAGGACTCAGGAAGTTAAGTTGGAATGCTCTTGGATTTAAATTCAAAGAGGCAAACTACAAGTTATATGTTAAACATACAATTCTGTTTTCAGTTTGAAATGATTCATCAATTCTGTTTTCAATTAGAATGTATGCTTTTCTTTATGGGTGTGTGTAGATGTGAAAAAGGAAATTTGAGATTTTATTTTTCAATTATATTATTTTCTCTGTTTTGTATATATTGCTCAATATCAGTATGCGTCAGAGATTATTGCTCTGAGGTATTTGTGAGACTTAATGCTTTCAAAATGTTTTGTTGGTTTTGAAAGTGAGTAAAAGGGGTTTAAAAAAATCATGTTTTATTTATGATGTATTAAATTTAAACGTGTGTCATAACGAAACGTGTGAAACAGAATTGAAATGAATGAATCTGTGCATTGTGATATACTCAACATACTGTATGCCCTTTAGGATTCACCAAATCACAATTGGCTTCAGATTCCAAGGAAGGAGTGTACAATGTGATATTGTTGATTTATTTTCTTTTTAACTGCAGATAAATGCAGCTGCGTTAGAGGAGTTTGTCTTTTGGTGCTGATCTGAGGCCAGCTGTGCTTTTCCCTTATAATAGTTAAGATTTAAATAAGGGTGTGGGGAAACTGGCCCTAGAACAGCACTAAATGTCTTCCTCTAACCAGAGCAAAGTCATGAAGTTGAACACTGCTACTACTTTCACTGTGACTGGCCTATGTTTGATTTACTGAATCTGCATTCTATGTCTGTGGAGATAAGAATATGCATATATAGTACATAAATATCTATCCATAAAGGCATGTATTAGTTTACTATATGACTTTTAAAAAAGACATTTAAACACTATACAAAGGCTGCAGTGTGTGTATATGGCTGAACGAGAATAAAAGTGTATAAGTGTCATAAAATGCATGTCCTGGCAATTTTTTCTCTCTCAATTTGGTATCCTCCTGAGACCTGAGGATGACTGCTGTGTGCATTTTCCATTTCCCTTTTTGATTTGTAACTATTAGATCCTAATACACATGGGCCTAAAAATTGATGGCAACATACAGTATGTGGGCAGTGGGACTAAGCTGTGCAATTTTAAATAATTTAGAAAGTCAGATTTTTTTTAATCAAATTGTTTATTATGTTTCAAGAAGTGTTGGTTATTTATGTTTTTGAGATGTTACAGACATTACATCATAAATTAGCATAATTCTGATTCAAAGTAATGGCCAGCATCATCCATCACTGCCAACCATGTTAAAATAAAATTATACAATATAAATTATGAATCTATGTACCATTGTCCTATGTCTGCCAAACATGTTGAGTGGTTCAAACATCATCTGCAGCCTGAAACCGAAATTTTGGTCGGATTTTAGGAGTGAATGCTCTTAGCTGTAAAGAGAGCTATAGGATGCTCCCTATTTAGTGAATGACTTAACCTCCAGTGTGCTGTCTGTCTGCACTGGTCTCAGAACAGTTCGAAATGCACCTTATTTTCATCCTAACTCCATATACATTACTGTTCAAAGGTTTGGGGTCACTTGCCTGAAATGTTTCTCATGATCTTAAAAATCTTTTGATCTGAAGGCGTATGCTTAAATGTTTGAAATTAAATTTGTAGACAAAAATATAATTATGCCAACATATTAATTTATTTAATTACAAAACTTAAAATTTTATTTAAAAAAAAAAAAAAAGTTTTTGTAATGGATGACTTGGACCGAATAATTAAGAAAAGAAGCCACTAAGTGCCCAGCATATAGATGGGAACTCCTTCAATACTGTTTAAAAAGCATCCCAGGGTGATACCTCAAGAAGTTGGTTGAGAAAATGCCAAGAGTAGATTTCTGCAAAAACTAGGCAAAGTGTGGCCACTTTGAAGATGCTAAAATATAACACAGTTTTGATTTATTTGGGATTTTGTTTTGTCAACATAATTCCCATATTTCCATTTCTACTATTCCATAGTTGTGATGACTTTACTATTATTCTAAAATGTGAAAAAAAAATAAAAAATAAAGAAAGAATGAGTAAGTGACCCTAAACTTTTGAACGGTAGTGTAAAGCCTCTGAAAGCAACATTTTTCAGCTTTTGGATGAACCCATTGATTCTCAGTGTGATAATGCACTATAAATATAGGATTTCTAAGAAAAAAAAATTGCTAAAGTACACTTTAGGCGCTTTAATCGCTCAGATTTTTAAAATGGCATATCAGATGAAACTAGAGACTAATCTTTTGACAAAACAGGTTTCAATGTAAAATCTTAATTTTTCTTACCAGATGCAGTTTTGTTGGCATTTCTCCCAAAGACAAACTCCACTGTGGTCTGCGCCATGTTGTTTTGTCACATGACTCCATGCTTCCAAAGTTTAAACTTTTACTGACAGCACAGAGTCTCCTGAACTGAGATCATTCGTTTTAAATAAATTTAAATTACGTTTTACGTATAGCGAAGCCAAAATACAAAGTCCACGCATGTATTCGCGGAGTCGCTTGAGGGTATAATATTAAAGGGGTCGTAATTTTTTACTTTTTTCCCCTGAGGCTTTGCCACACTTACTCGCCAGCTGTAGGTTTGCTACCAAGTGCAGTATTGTTTTTAATCGCTCTGTTCTTTAACAGCCTCTTTGCAAAACAATCCGTGCTAAAATGTGCCACTCAAACTCCTAAGGTTGGACTGAAATGATCAGGGATCTTGTTAAAAATATATTCAGCCACTTGTTTCTAACATTGGGCTCCTTCAGAAAGATGTGCGGAGTAGTAGGTGCTACACACAGCCAGAACAGCACAAGGTTGGACTGACTTTCCCACATTTTACTCTTATCATTAGTTTTTGTGTGTGTGTGTGTGTGTGTGTGTGTTTTATATATATATATATACAGGGTTGGGGAGTAATGGAATACATGTAACGGGATTACGTATTTAAAATACAAAATATAAGTAACTGTATTCCACTACAGTTACAATTTAAATCATTGGTATTTAGAATACAGTTACATTCAAAAAGTATTTTGATTACTGAAGAGATTACTTTGCATTTTATTGTCATTTGTTTCATTTAATATTTAGTCCTTTCAGATGGAAAACATATATATATATATAAGTAAGACAGAGAAGTAAGTTTGAAGTAAGTTTGGAGCAGAAGAAATAGAAATAAACCTTGTGTAAATTGTCAGCTTTACGCTAAGCTAAAATGCTATTTCTAGCCATTTTACATGCACGTTACCAGGGACGATCATATTTTTTTTATCAAGAAAATTCACGTTAGATCATAATTTCTTTTCTCTAGAAAGACCTTTGATATTAGGCCAAAAATCATATTCTTGATAATAATTTTTGTATTGTTTTCCTTGGATCTAAAAATCCTTAAAACAAGATCAATTTGATTGATCTTGTTTTAGAAACAACACTGCATAAGATAATTAGGTTTTTTTTTAGAGAAAGCTGACTCATGACATTGTAAATACAGTACATATCACACCTTTATTGTATTTTTCATTAAATATGTTGATTTGCTAGCGCCACCATGGCAACATATTATATATTTCACATCCTCGTATTGGCTTTGAAGTTTCTGTAAGTATCAGCAGAGGAAATGTCTTCTTAAGAAAAGAAAAAAGGAAAATGAAAAAATGGAACGTATATAGTGTTGGCATAGTCCAGTAGTGGTGAGGTTTTTCCTCGAGGAAGACCATTCCATTCTGACATCACCCTCTATTGCATCATCTTCCAATTGAGTGGCGCACAGACGCAATGTGGCCACTAGGGGCAGTGTGCATGCTTGAAACTCAGGATCAGCTCACGTTCTCTCTTCTTTCCATTGGCAAAATAATGTCCGGAAAAATATAAAGCACAAATATGCGTGAACATGATACATGTAGTTTCTCATAAGCTACTTATGTTTCTTTTCTCATACAGCCATGATATAAAGTCAAAGGATAATATTTTCACAGCCACTCAATATAGGAAAATTAAGCTACATTACATCTAAAGGTATAGGGTGATAGTTCTAGATATGTTGGGTCATAATGATGATGGTCACTATCATCATTACATTAACTGATCTTTATGATATTGATAGAAATAAAAACAAACATTTTGATAAGGAAACCATGAATTACACAACATAAACAAGAGAAAAAAATAACAGAATATCATGGTCATACAAAATATAGTCCTCCATGCATTAGTCAATGCTTGTCAGCTTGATGTATCATATATGCTACATTCTCTTTTATATCAGTTTTTTTCTCATATTCTATGACATAAAGGTAAACACACAGTCCGTATTAGTATGCTGCAATTCTTGTAAATCATAGAAAGTAAATCGGAATGTTTAAAGAGCCAAACATTGTAAGCTAGCAAATACAAACAAAGCTTTTTGACAGCATTTACTAAAATGTTCAATTTTGCTGTGAGCCAGAATTTAAAGTACGTAGTTTTAAAAGTTTTTTTAAAAGTTTTTTTTTTTTTTTTTTGCTTTTTATTTTATAATTTTTTTATCTGAATGATCACGACATATGTACATCACCAGAACAATAGCAAGCTCAATATTAACATTCTTATCGTTCAAAATGTGATATATTGCACACACATAAATAGACATAAAAATACAGTACAGACTGTAAGGTGATTCTCTTTACATATCTATACATTTAAAATGCATACCAAAAACAGCTTAAAAAAAGAAATAGGAAATAAAATGTTAAAAATACACTCCTTTTAATAATGTCCATATATGCGAATGGCCCACTGGTTTTGGTGTAGGTGATGACCTTTAGCAAAACATTTGAACGCTCTGGTCCATGTGCGATAACATGTAAACGACCCTCAGAGAGGAAGGGGAAAGGGCGTGGTTGTTGGAAAGCAGGTGTGGCTTAGGAGACACGCCTCCAGCTTGACTGACAGACATTTGGGTTTTTGCTGATGGTTTCTCCTCGATGGGGAAAAACTGAAGCTTAATATTCCATTAACTACAAAATATACACAGACAAAGACACATTACTAAACATTAAAGCAACATAGGAATAGGCATAATAATAAATAGCTATAATTCATGTTCTAACTGTCAAATCATTATTATGCCCAGCAAAGCCACTATGAATCATACTGTATCCACTGTATGATTTGAATTAGAGAGTCATTATTGAATTAAATGATTTATCCCTTTAAATAGTTGAGATGGTCTATAAGTCTTACTTGATGGGCACGCTGGGTGCTCCAGAGCGATGGAAGTGAATGTTCAGCCACTTGCCATCTCGGCGGTGCCAGACACGAGTCTCCTCTGATTGCATGGTGCGTGGCATACCGCCTGCATCCATGTACTGGGTGAGACGTATGTACGCAATACATGCCGCGTCCTCCCCGATCAGGTGCACGTGAGGGTTCAGCAGGATCGTGTGGACAGGTTTATTACCTTTGGACAGTGCTAAAGAGAAATAAAGGCAGACTAGATGTGGCAAGAATGTAAGGAAATACTGCTTATTCTTAAAATCAATAAAGTAGGATTTTATTTATATATTAAGTTATTTTGCTAGATATTGTTCTCAGCGGGGTCACATATTATCAAGGACTTGAGGCAAAACTGCCACCAAAAGTGACAAAAATGCTCCAGATATGAAAAAACTCTGAAAATGCCCTCATAAAGAGTGCCTTTGTTGTTGTAATGTGCTGTTTATTATTTTATATATTTCCTACACTCAAAAAAAATATTTTAGCCTATTTCAAGTTCATAACAAATTTCCATAAAATGCAACTGTTTAATCTTTAACAAAAATAAATAAATAATAATAATGTATATAATATATATATATATATATATACACTATATTGCCAAAAGTATTCGCTCATCTGCCTTTAGACGCATATGAACTTAAATGACATCCCATTCTTAATCCATAGGGTTTAATATGACGTCGGCCCACCCTTTGCAGCTATAACAGCTTCAACTCTTCTGGGAAGGCTTTCCACAAGGTTTAGGAGTGTGTTTATGGGAATTTTTGACCATTCTTCCAGAAGCGCATTTGTGAGGTCAGACACTGATGTTGGACGAGAAGGCCTGGCTCCCAGTCTTCGCTCTAATTCATCCCAAAGGTCCTCTATCGGGTTGAGGTCAGGACTCTGTGCAGGCCAGTCAAGTTCTTCCACATAAACTCGCTCATCCATGTCTTTATGGACCTTGCTTTGTGCACTGGTGCGCAGTCATGTTGGAACAGGAAGGGGCCATCCCCAAACTGTTCCCACAAAGTTGGGAGCATGGAATTGTCCAAAATCTCTTGGTATGCTGAAGCATTCAGAGTTCCTTTCACTGGCACTAAGGGGCCAAGCCCAGCTCCTAAAAACAACCCCACACCATAATCCCCCCTCCACCAAACTTCACAGTTGGCACAATGCAGTCAGACATGTACCGTTCTCCTGGCAACCGCCAAACCCAGACTCGACCATCAGATTGCCAGATGGAGAAGCGTGATTCGTCACTCCAGAGAACGCGTCTCACTGCTCTAGAGTCCAGTGGCAGCGTGCTTTACACCACTGCATCCGACGCTTTGCATTGCACTTGGTGATGTATGGCTTGGATGCAGCTGCTCGGCCATGGAAACCCATTCCATGAAGCTCTCTACGCACTGTTCTTGAGCTAATCTGAAGGCCACATGACCTTTGGAGGTCTGTAGCGATTGACTCTGCAGAAAGTTGGCGACCTCTGCGCACTATGCGCCTCAGCATCCGCTGACCCCGCTCTGTCATTTTACATGGCCTACCACTTCGTGGCTGAGTTTCTGTCATTCCCATTCGCTTCCACTTTGTTATAATACCACTGACAGTTGACTGTAGAATATTTAGTAGCGAGGAAATTTCATGACTGGACTTGTTGCACAGGTGGCATCCTACCACAGTACCACGCTGGAATTCACTGAGCTCCTGAGAGCGGCCCATTCTTTCACAAATGTTTGTAGAAGCAGTCTGCATGCCTAGGTGCTTCATTTTATACACCTGTGGCCATGGAAGTGATTGGAACACCTGAATTCAATTATTTGGATGGGTGAGCGAATACTTTTGGCAATATAGTGTATACATAGTACTGTGCAAAAGTCTTAGGCACATAAGATGTTTAACAAAAACATTTGTCTTAAGATGGTTATTTATATTTTCAGCTTTAGTGTGTCAATAGGAAATATACATTTTAGACTCCCAAATATTTCTTTTGCAAATAGAATAGAATAGAAGAACAGGGAGCCCTGCAACAGATGAACAATTATCCCAACAGAGCTCCCCACTGAACATCGAGTCAGTCTGGGATTACATTAAGAGACAGAAGCAATTGAGACAGCCTAAATAGATAGAAGAACTGTGGTGGATTCTCCAAGAAGCTTTGAACATCCTATCTGCCAACAACCAAAAAAAAAAAAAAACTGTATCCATGTGTACCTAGGAGAATTGGTGCTGTTTTGAAGGCAAAGGTGGTCACACCAAATATTGATTTAGCTTTTTTTATGTTTACTGGACTTTGTATGATGTTAATTGATAAATGAAAACTATTTATGGCATTATTTTTGAAGACATCCTCACTATGCAACATTTTTCCCAAGTGCCTAAAACTTTTGCACAGTACTGTATATATATTTTAAATTTGATGGAAATTTGTTATGAAATTGAAAAAAAAAAAATAAATGTTGAGTGTAATATTTAATTCTAGGATATCTTGTAATGGGTTTAGTGCCTCTGCAGAGACTGTAGTGACCTGTACAGATATACAGTTACCTGTACTTACTGTCTCAGTGGTAAGTGTTGTGGAATCTGCAGCTAATATATCATTTTTTATAAAAAATAATAGTACAATTTTGAAACATCAATTACATCAAGATCTAACATGACAATACAAAAAAATTATAATCTGATATAGACCTTATTTCGGCCAATAATTTAAAATGCTGTCTAGCTCGGCATTGATAGTGTTATGACATCTTGAGCATTATTTAGAGCTACTTTTGTACATGACGTTGATTTGATTTTAGTAAATGTCCATAACTTATTCAACTGAGGTATTTGACATACTGTAACAGGATGACACACTGGCTTTATATGGTTAAAAAAAACAACAACCCTCATGAAAGGTATAAAATGCCCCTGTAAATGTTTTCCATGGGCAAATACTTCCCCTTAAAGAGATAGTTCACCCTAAAATTTTAATTCTTTCTTCCATGGGACACAAAAGATGTCAGGCAGAATGTTAGGGACAGCTTTCGTCAACATTCACTTTCAGTGCATCTTTTAATAGAATGAGTACAGTAAATAGTGACTGAAGCTGTCAGTCCCTAAAATTTTTTTGGTGAACTAACCCTTTAGAAAGAATGTGGTAACACTTTACAATAAGGTTCCATTTGTTAACATTAGGTAACACAAACTAACAATGAACGATACTTAATAAGCATTTATTAATCTTAGTCAATGTTGATTTTAACATACAGTAATACATTTTTTAAATCAAAAGTTGTATTTGTTAACATTAGTTAAAGCTGGACTATGTAAGATTTCTTTTTTCTTTTTGGTTACAATTAACAAAAGTTCATTATTAAGTGTGTACATAAAAAATCCATGTTAAAAAAAACCATATCCCGATTCACTACAGTGAACCTACAATAATGATTTTTATTTTGAAGGAATTTGAGCCGTTGGGTTGGATTTGGCATGAAATCGCAGGCATATGTCATTCGTCCTTGCATGTTTACATCACATCCATAAGCTGAGAAAGAAGATCCGGGCCGGCTGTGTCATGAGAAGCGAGTGTGACAGCAATAGCTGTTCAGTCAAACCAGTCGCAGTTTCAGGAGTCAGGACAGCAGCGGAAGTAATATCACTTTCCTAATGAATTTTACAGTTTTTTAACTGTTTTGGCAAAGTTGTTTACCTGCTATCCTGCTTGGATATGTTTTCTGGTAGGGATGTTGAAGCTTATATCATATGTCATGCTTTAATGAATCGAACATTACTCATGTGTACCGTTTTTTTCAGTGATGTTGCTGTTACATATTTACTAATATTCATGACTTCTGGTTCTGACAGTTTCGAGATTCCCAAATCGTGTCTCTAAATGTGTGTAAGTATTATTTTCATGTTCAATAAAGTATTTAATCATTATGAAATCTTTGCTTTGCATTTTTATATTACAGTCTGTTTACAGTGCATAGACCTACTATTGTAGTATGACGTTCACTTGCATGGTCAACTGAGGCTGTAGACTGTAATATAAAAATTGTCTTCAATTTTATTGAGAAGGATATAGTTGCAGGCATTGCTCCAAAAAGGGGCGTGAGCTCCAAACTGCCACTGAAGATACAGGGAGCCCCTAACCTAACCCTTTCCCTAACCTTACCATGAGTGGAAGTGAAGCCCCATTTTGGAGTTGCTGCCAACCCCCATTTGGAGGTCTCAGGCCTGCAGCTATACCTACTTGCTCATATCAGCCATTTCACAAGTTTCACCTCTTAATATAATATGTGTAGTACAATACAAACATTAATGTGTATTGTGTTGTGGATAAAACACTTTAGTAATCATATTAAAATATAATTAAGAGTGTTGTTTATCTTCCTCAAAGTAAGTAATATATCGGTTATACATTTTTAAGCGAATAACATAAAATCGACATGAAAATAGCTCATTGTGACTACGCTTTGCAGGTAATCTCCCAAATCCTCGCTCAAACCATGAGATTAATCCATCAGAAGACCAGTGCTAATCACAACTCATGTAAATATAAGCATGAATGTATGTTCCTCCGCAAGTAACTTGCAGTTTTATGCTTCAACTGTTAGAGGGCTAAAAGTTACATAGTGTATCTTTAATGCACTATGAACTAACAATGAACAATAGTATTTTTATGAACTAACATTAACAAAGATTAATAAATGATGTCAAAAATATATAGTTCATTGTTTGTTCATGATAACTAATGCATAAACTAATGTTAATGAATGGAACCTTATTGTAAAGTGTTACCAAGAAAGTTCATTTCTGGCACTGGTTCTGAGTGTGAAAAGGTTACATTATTGATCTAGATACCGTTCTCAAAGTAGAACCTGTGGAAATCATGCCCCTCCACCAGGTTTCCCAATGCCTCCGGCTCAAAAGAAGTCAGACCAGGGTCGCAAATCTTTCTGTGAGAAAAAAATGAAGCTAAAAGTTTAGTTTTGTGGTTAACAAATATAGTACAAAAGCACCAGGAGCATTCCATTATTGGAATATCAAAAATCAACACTGCATTCTGGGAACATACAGTATGTGGTAGTTAACTTGACTATATGAATTTCTTTGGATCCCTGTCTGCCAATCAAAAGCTGTAACAAAGTGAGGCTTGGTTCTAATTATAGACGGAGCACCTGTTGTGATGAAGACAGGTGACCATTAAATGTAATCTCCGTAATCAAGAGAAAATAAAGCAATGCATCAGTGTTCTTAAGAGGTGCTGTGGTTGTCATAGAGACGGGTCCGTGTGTTCACTCACGCGTAAACCTCAAAGTCGCCGTTGTTGATGGATTCAATCAGCTGCTCGGTCACCTTTATGATCTCCTGCTTACGAGCTGAAACACACAGAGACGCATCTAGCGTGTGAGTCAGCGACCCTCACACCATGACAATCCAAATTATTAATCAACAACCCATTTAATTTCAACACTTTGTTTTAGGTGTCCGAATTTATGCAATCCACAAAATGCAAACGTTTGTTTAGAAAGTACCAGAAAAAAAATCAAAGATTTACAGAGAACATTTATAGCTTATTTTTGGTCATTACTGACTTGCTAAGAAGTTGTTTGAATATTATATCATGGCTATATGCAATTTTGTTTATTCATTTATTATAAGATAAACATTTTCCACTTGTTATACAATGGGCACCTAAAGGAAAGTATATTCCAGAATTCCTACTTGTCTACATTGATTTTAGAATGAGTAGTGTTTACTGGTAGGAAATCACAGGCAACACTTTCATTCAAAGTATTAAAGTTTAAATTACCTTTATTGATAACTTGGCAAGCTAAGGGACAGTAAAGACATGGCTCATAATTGGTCAAAAAGGCAATTTCTTATAAAAGCACCAAATAAAACTAGTGCAATGTATCTACATCTACTGATGATGACAATAATTCCAGCCCACCGGGCAAAAAGACGTTAAATGTCCTTTGTACTTTTAATATTTAACAGTTAATTTAATGTGAATTCTTAATTAGATCATTAAATCACTCATTCTACAGCACTAAGTTTATAGTGTCTGCAAATTAATAAGTGAAAAGAAAAAAAGGAATGGATACGTTTTCTATCTGATGTCTTTCGCCCGGAAGGCACTGAATGACAAATGAGATGGAAAAGGGTTTGCGGCTTTTAAAAAGAGGACTTTACTTTTCTTCAGAAAAGCATTCCATATAATGCTTGCTCTCTCTTACAATAGACATGCTGTGTAACATGGGGCCTTTGACCTTTTTTCAACATCATTTTCATTATCCAGCATAATGCAGCTGTTAGTGTCTCTGGAAACACAGTTTCCTCTGTGTTTCTTAAGATGATCTCCGGCAAATTTCATGAGAACTGTCAAGCAATGTCTGGCTCATATTTCACTCCAAAATCAAAAGAAAAAAAAATATTTATTTTGCATAAAGAATAAATAAAACAAAGCCAGTTTTTAGGATCATTAAGAATTTTTTGCATGACATTATTTTCAAGACAATTAAGATTGTAATGCAAATACCTCTGTATATAAAATGTATTAAATTATAAAGTTCTTAAAGATATCCATCATGGTAGCTTGTGTTGTGTTAAATTTGATTTATGCTGATTTGAATAAAAACAATACAAAATAATTGTGTCATCATCCAGATTTTTAATACTTGTTAAATTATTATAATTTGTATTTTATTTTATTGTATTTTTAATTTTTGCATATAATTATGAGAATGTGCTTAATTGTCGTGGAAATAATGCAAAAATGCATCTCAGTGGTCCCAAAAATCTGCTTTATTTTCTTTATCCAAAATATTTTTTATGTCTTCTGATCTTGGGGCAAAATATGACCTGGACATGTTTTTGTGAGATTCACCAACCTGGATTTCAAAAATGTCTAAAAAACATTTTCAAGTGAGAAAAACACATGAAAACAATAAAATAAACACATTTTACAAATAGGATTAATCACTTTTTGTATATCAAATGCATTTTATCATATGGTAATGTCAACATTAATATTATGTATAACAGAAATACTGAATCTGACGTTGAAAAAAAGTGTATTGTATTCGATACTGGTTTAGGTCCATTCCATATAATGGAGCTTTAACAAATTCAAATAGTTTCTATTGGTTAAATATTACCAACTTTGAATATGCATAAATGAGGCTATTTTGGTGGTAGGGGATTCTAAATAGGAAGAGCAAACATCAGGCTCTCAGGCAGGATTCTGAAGCAAACACACTCCTTGTACAATATGTCTCTCCTTATAAGGAATGTTGGGTGCAGTACAGGACAAAGCAGAATCAAGTCCTAGGATATGGGGTCAAAATGTCAACTGAGCAGTCTTTTCATTAAAAGGCAGCTTTAGCTGGGTCTCTTGAGGTGACTTGTGGTGCAACCGAAAGGTCTCTAGCACTTTCAGAGAGCTGATGGGCATTCAAAGGATTTTTCTGCCAAGAATGAGAGCTCTAAGGGCAAATGATGGTTCTGCCACACAGAGAGGGCATTTGAGACAAAGCGAGAGTGTCTTTTCATGTAGAGCACATTGTCTATACACTTAAAATATATTTTCCCATTTACTCGAGCATCTCTATATTAATTCAGGGATTTTCTTTTAATCCATCAGGCTTTTCCAACACATGCTACACACATCTGTATCCCCCCCTTCCTTCATAGATTGCGTTTTTTTTTTTTTTTTTTATGGGGTGCTTTTCTGCATGCATTTAAACTCATTAAAAGAAATAAAAAATTTGAAATGCTAATCTGGATTAGATTTGGATATTCCTTCTAAAACTACTATAATAGTCACAGAGAACTTGATGATGTTGTACTTCTTGGGCTTGCAAAATCCTAAAATGCACAGCTGCAGCCCATGAAGGAACAGGGCTACACAAACGTGTGTCTGATAGAACAGCTGGGTGGATTAAAATGTTCCGAGCATTGATGAGGAATGAAGAATATCCTTAACAGGTTAGATTTTAGTAACTGAGGGGCCTCTCGTTCATACAAGGGGGGTCGAAGCATTTGAACGACGTTAGGGGAGGAACGGGGTGATTTTTCTCTCCTGCCCATTACGGACTTACTCAGCACCGAGGAGTTGGGCACCTGCTTGGGCTCGCAGTTTTGCGGGTGGACCGCTGGTTGCCAGATTGAATTAATGCTGAGGTTTCCAAAGCGTCTGGCTGTATATCAAACCAATGAGAGGAAGAAACAACAGGAGCAAGACAAACGAAAAAGAAGGCATTTCAAATAGCACACTCGACAAGAAAAACTGCAACAGATGCCCTGAAGCAGGGAACGAACAAGGGATGGAGGGGAGGAGAGTGTGGAGTGGTCAACAATGGGTTTTGAGTAAATACTGGGTGGGGAAGAAATAAATAAGGAGGAGTGTACAGATGATTGAGGAGAAGCACAAATGGGATAGGTACTTAGGAGGGGAAACAGAGGCAAACGGCACATCTACAGACAGACACACGGGCTGAGAGGTGCTGAGTTTTACCTTTAAGGTCCTCGTCCTCGATAGTAGTGTTGGCACTCTCTGTAGATTCCTGTAGAAATATGGAAGAATCTATATGTCACTTTCCATAAATGGTACAAAATAGAGTATACAAGGTTTACAATTTTTGCAACCCTGTTACCAAAAGTTGGGACATTGATATTTTGTATATATATATATATATATATATTTTTTTAAAGCAACAACATTAAATAAACATAAAAAATATAAAAAAAAATGAATAAAAATCGTATTAATAATATTTTATTTTATTTTATATACACATTATACGAATTTATATACAAATGATTTTTAAAATAAAAATAGAATTATTTTAGAAGATAAATAACAAATAAACCACAATTAAATCACAGTTGTTTAATAACAATAAATTATCTTTTTATTTCTACACTTAAAAAATTATACAATATATATATATATATATATATATATATATATATATATATATATATATATATATATATTTAAACAACAGAAGGGTAGCAAGGTTACAAGTAACAGGGTTGCAGATTTAAACTAAGCTAGATCACTTAAATGAATAATTTACCAAAAAATGTAAATTCTCTCATAATTTACTCACCCTCATGCCATCCCAGATGTGTATGACTTTCTTTCTTCCGCAGAACACAAACAAAGATTTTTAGAAGAATGTTTCATCTCTGTAGGTCCTTTCAATGCAAGTGAATGGTGACCAGACCTTTCAAGTTCCAAAAACCACATAAAGGCAGCACAAAAGTAATGCATACGACTCCAGTGGTTTAATATGTCATCTGAAGCGATGCAGTTGCTTTAGGTGAGAAACAGATCAATATTTAAATAATTTTTTACTATGATTCTCCACTTTCACTTTCAGAATGTGAAAGTGAAAGTCAAGATTTATAGTAAAAAATACTTAAACATTGACCTGTTTCTCACCCACACCTATTAAATCTCTTCTAAAGATATAGATTTAACCTCTAGAGTCGTATGGATTACTTTTATGCTGCCTTTATGTGATTTTTGGAGCTTGAAAGGTCTGGTCACCATTCACTTGCATTTTATGGACTTACAGAGCTGTAATAATCTTCTAAAAATCTTAATTTGTTTTCTGCAGAAGAAAGAAAGTCTGGTGAGAGAATTTTCATTTTTGGGTGAACTATCCCTTTAATAGGGGCTAGCTAGCTGGGACTTATTATTTATTAACTTATATCTACAATAAATTAAAGAAAAATATTTTATATATTTTTCTAAAATAACAGGGCTGAAGGTTGAGCTTGACAAATGTTGTCAACACTACAAGTTAGATTATTTACTTGCCTTCACATCATAAAAGTCTAAATTATATGGATTTCCTGGGAGTCACAATTTAATGATTTGTTCCATTTTTAATGGGGGGAAATCATGTGGGGCATGCCAATTTTGGGGCAAAGCTAGACAAAAAAAAAATTCTCTGGTGACTTTAGGAAATATTTAAAAATATTTTTTGTACAATGAATTGACTAAAAAATGAACAGATTATACCAAAATCATGACACTGTATTGTTTTAAGTCAAGAAGGTCAAGACCACTGAGGAGGCACAGCCCAAAATCACCATTTAAAGGCTATGAATTGTGTCATGTATTGCTTGTGTTGTTGTAAACAATGCTTTAATTAATACTTAAATGTGTTTTATATGGTTATTTCACTTTCTTAGTGATATAGTATCTACAGTATATGAACTATTTATTTCACATATCCATTAAATGTTCTTCTGGTAAAAACTAAATGTAAAAACTAAACAAAAACCAAATGTTACGATTCCATGTTGGGAACCCCTAAAAAGTTCTATATAGAACCTTTTCACCTGGCTCAAAGAACCCTTAAAATGGTTCTATATAGAACCTTTTTGGGGTTCCAAATATGAAGCGAGTGATAGAACCCTTTTGGGTTCTATATGGAACCTAAGAGTGTACTCATCATGTTGAACTTGTGACTTTTTGCCTTTATTGTTAAAAAAGTACTTTAATTTAAACCTTATATATGGAAAATGCAGTAAATCAATATAAAGTTAAATACATTATATTACCTTGTTTCTGTCCACTGGGTTGTGGATAACAGTTGTTTGTGGCTCCTGAAGAAGTGAAAAGGAATGAAGAAAAGATTAACAGAGAAAGAGTATTCTTTCTGCACAAAAAAGTGTGAGTAGGCAAAATGGGTGATAATGGTCATGTACAGTACCACACTCAACATACATGAAATTGGCTTTGTTTTAAGGTAGGCTATTGTGAAGAAACTAAAATACGACCAACATAAGGCAGTCAGAACACAGTAAAATGTTAAAAACATCAACCCATCATTAGTGATGTATTCTGTAGTATGTGCTATTATCTGCATGTCTGCATGTCTGTGGTTTCTGTATTAGGGGGTCACAAGACAAAGACTGAACCTTCACCATGGCACCTTCAGCTCAAACACACACAACATTCACCCTATTTCTTTCACTCGCTACAGACAGTGTACCCTCATAACATTGCCTGCCAGAGCTTTAGCAAACACGGCCTATACATAAACCTGGAGTATTTGAGTCCTCTGTGTATGCTCTGTTTGTCCTCTAATATTTTAGAAGTTGAATGATTGGCTATATATTGATCTTTAGAATGGCTCCTTTTCCAGCTCAGCTGGTTGCCTGAGATGTACAATTGGAACCGTCATTTGCACGTTACCCACTAATTATTTAGTCTAACATAAAAACATTTTTAGCAGACAATTTCTAACCAAAGCAACTTGCAATAAAGTGCCCACATCATGCCTATTACCAAAAGCACAAGAAAGCATTTAGCGCTAACTGTACAGATACAGATATCTGATATGTATGGCATGTATTCCATATACAAGATTGCTCATACTGTATACACTGAAATAGTAATTAGATTATTATATTTTCTTCAGAAAATCTAAGATGTGTGTTCACATGCAAAACCCACTGCCATGATAACACTGCCTGGGTGTTGCTATGCGGTTGTTAAGGTATTCTGAACCTTAAGGACATTAATGTGACCAATCTAAACTAAGAAGTAATAGTAATAATAATAGTAATAGAAATAAAAATAGTAAAACAATACAGTTTACTCTTGTAATATGCATTAGATCTTCTTTTTAAAAAAGATTTCACTGGACCACTGCTATGATGTGATTCCTAGGTGCCCCCCCCCCCCCACACACACATGTTGGTGCGGCTATCCTTATGAGGACTCTCCATAGACATAATGATTTTTATACTGTATGAACTATAGATTCTATCCCCTAACCCTAACCCTACCCCTAAACCTACCCTCACAAAAAACTTTCTGCATTTTCACATTTTCAAAAAAACATCGTTTAGTATGTTTTTTAAGGGACACTAGAAATGTCCTCATAAACCACATTTATAGCATAATACCCTTGTAATTACCGGTTTGTAACCTAAAAAAAAAAGTCCTCGTAAATCACCCAAACCTGTACACACACACACACACACAGTGGCGGATACAATGTAATAAATCAGCCTGGTGGTCTGAGTAGGAATAAACTGAATTTATCATAATGTCTTGTCTAATCACCACCAGATTAAAGAAGATTACATACACACACTTGTCATTTGTCTAAGAAACATCACCCTTTGAGGGTGCAAGTGTATGTGTGTGTGTGTAGGGTTGGGGAGTAATGGAATACATGTAATGTGATTACGTATTTAAAATACAAAATATAAGTAACTGTATTCCACTACAGATACAATTTAAATCACTGGTAATTAAAATACAGTTACATTCAAAAAGTATTTTGATTACTGAAGAGATTACTTTACATTTTATTGTCATTTGTTTCATTTAATATTTAGTCCTTTCAGATGGAAAACATTTATACAGTAGCATCTGGACCAATCAGACACACAATTATTCATTATTTAATTAATAATCCAACAGACGTCTCAAGACCGTAACAAGCAAAGGTCCAAATAGGTCCGAGCAGACTCCGAGATGTCTGCTTTCCCACTGATCATTATCAGCTTTTACTCCCCCTTTGCTGACACTGGTCCAGCAACTAGTGGACCTCAGAGACATTCCAGATGGGGGAAGGTAGCCACATGCAAAAGCAAAGGAATGTGGGGAGAAGTAACTCACTCCATTCCCCCATAGGAAAGACACATAAAGCCCATAAAACAGACTTTTCTTCATTAATTTATAGACAAACTGTTCTATAAATGAACATGCATATCCTCAGGACATTGTGTGTATGATTATTACTGTCTCGTATAGTGTCTTTTGTACTGTATACCATTTTGTGCATGCTTTATGACCGCTAGATAATGTAAAATTATTGGTATCATGCTTCCTATCAAATTAATCCTTGTGTGATTCCCTAAACATTGGTGTATAGCACCGCCTTATAGCGTGCATTGTATGCTTGTTATATTAATCAGAGCATAAAGGGGCACAAACTGCCAGCTTACTCCAATCATGCAAATGAGTCAGCTTCCAAACAAAGGAAATTTTCCCGCTGGAAAATTGCACCTTTCTCATTGGTCAAGCCAAACTCGAAAGGAGTGACCTCCCTTAGGAGTTAAAGGGCACTGTCGGAGTGACCTCCCTCTCCTCTCTCTCTCTTCCCTCTCTCTTTCTCCCTTCTGCTCATGGTTGCTGCTCGTGTGCGACCGGAAACACCCAGTCCAACCGCGTGGTCTCAGGCCGGCAGGCCTCAAACACATCACGCCATGTGTAACTTCCTCGACCATAACAGAGTCAAACTAACACCGCAAGTGCATCATCATTTCTTCATTCAACGCGGATGAAATTGATTGCAACTTCAACACCATCAACTCAAGGAACCATCAAGATTTTCTCCTGAGACTGCATCCGGGCGCTCTATCAACCGCCAAGGCATTGCAAGTATCGTACAATTAACTAACTAAACAGAGGTTTAGTATAAGCTGTGAACCCCTTTGTTAACAAAGGTGCTTTGAAGTAAGAAACTGATGGTTCTTTCAGATGGTTAAATGAATATTTTCATAGCTTTATTCCCCTGTTCTGTTCCTGTTTCATTCAATTCACTTTTCCATTTCCCATGTATGCGTGATTTGTGTGTATGTGTTTGTTTAGATTAGTTATGTGTTCGTGATTTAGTTAAATAAAGCTTTTGTGTACATTCTTGCAAGTTGATTCTGGTCTGCTTGTAAATCAACGTCAGTTTAACGATTTGATCACAGCTACATGCTAAGAAAGAGTTATTTTTCTGTGGCCACGAAAAATATCCTTTCTGAGAGCTGATAGACTATCAATACTGAGTGTTCGCTGGAAGAACAGATTAATTAAATGATTAAATGTTCATTCAGCTACATCAAGTTAATTCTATTAACTGATCCAAATGTTTATAATGAATTATAACAAGTTATGATTAATTATTCATATTTCCATTTGAAAGATAATTTAACTGTGGTATATTTTGATAAATAATCTCATCCCTGTTTTTAAAAGATTTAGTTTCAAAGCTGTACCTAAATATGTGTAATATTATTTTCAATAAGCCATGAGAATAATATTACTCCAATAAGTGAATTAATCATAATTCCCTTATTAAAGCTAATTCCTTACAATAGAAATTGTGAGCGGATACAACGAGATGTTGTATTACGATTTTGATGGTGGAGAATTTTATTCAGACAAATATTCTAGTTATTTGTCATTTATCTAATTTATAATGGTTGTCGAACACGACTAATTCCATTATAAATTTCCTTACATAATAATGTAGAATAAGGACAGTCTAATTGAATTCCTATCTCACACCTACTGTTTCCCTACATATAATGGTGGAGGTACGCAGGCACTTTAACCCAACCCGTGTACATTTATACTACCAAATTCGCTACAATACATATAAACAATGCAATCCAAAGTGCATCTGAACAGCGGTGAAACACTTTCTTATGATGTGTTACATTCATATGAGCAGACAGAAAAGTAAGTTTGAAGTAAGTTTGGAACAGAAGAAATAGAAATAAACCTTGTGTAAATTATCAGCTTTACGCTAAGCTAAAATGCTATTTCTAGCCATTTTACAGGCACGTTACCAGGCACGATCATATTTTTTTATCAAGAAAATTCACGTTGGATCATAATTAATTTTTTTCTAGTAAGACCTTTGATATAGGTCAAAAATCATATTCTTGATAATAATTTTTGTATTGTTTTCCTGTAAAAATATCTAAAAATCCTTCAAACAAGAACAATTTGATTTATCTTGTTTTAGAAACAACACTGCATAAGATATTTAGTTTTTTCAGAGAATGTATTTTTAACGTGTATTTTGTCTTACTGTACTGGCAGAGTTTTTATAGTCAAAACAAGTGAAAAAAATCTACCAGTGCTGAAGAAGTAATCCAAAGTATTTAGAATACGTTACTGACCTTGAGTAATCTAACGGAATACATTACAAATGACATTTTACAGCATGTATTCTTTAATCTGTAGTGGAATACATTTCAAAAGTAACCCTCCCAACCCTGTGTGTGTGTGTGTGTGTGTGTGTGTGAGAGAGAGAGAGAGAGAGAGAGAGAGAGAGAGAGAACAAATTTAACTGTTTAAAGTGTGTCAGTTTGAGTGCATCACCGTGTTGTCAGTCCGAGAGACATGCTTGTTTGTGCATGTCTGCATCATTATACAAATCAAACCATGTCAAGCTACAGACAGTTAGAATCTCTAAGCATATGACCCTACCAAAGCAATACCAATACCAGCCATGCACTGCAAAGCATTCACTCCAAGCATTGAAATTATGCCAGAGAACGACACTCAGAGCCTGATTCGACAAGATTTAAATTTAAACTAAAAGGGTAACAATGAATAGGGAAAACATAGCAGGCTAATGGGAATACACCATGACTGTGCAACCAAAACCAGAAGCGTTGTATGCATTTTTGTACTTGAAATGCTGTAAAGCTACAAAACATCAATGAGTAGTAGTTGCTTTTGATGTTTTTTTTCAGAGACAAATTTATTTAATACACCCCTAAATTTCCTGGAATTCAAAGTTCAAATGGAATCATACCACATATGCGATATAAGGTGACAAATGAGAGGGTCATGCAAGGTCTCAGTTTGAACTTTGGGAAATAGAAACACTAACAACGTCAGATTTACAAACCTTTTGTTTTCCTTTGCAAAGCATACCTTGTCTTAAATTTGCTTTGAGTTGACTATATCACTGTGTGTACTGCCACAGTTTTCAGTTCAACTGGATATTAAGAATATTTGTGAGACCCTAAAATAGTTTAAAGCTAAATCTGTTTTTCTTAAGCTCTTTCATGAACATATGGGGTTTAAATCTTAAATATATTTCAAGTAGAATAAGAGATAAAAGTTATTCAATAGGTCTTTTCCTAAAGCTTGTGAATTGCCTACCTAGACAGCATTTTAAGGCATCATAGGCATACTCCAAATGTAAAAGCTGTTCCAAAACGTAGGCAGCAACATTATTTTGCCATCCAAGATGCCTTGTTTTAGCCAAATTCTAAGGCAGCAAGACATGTGTGCTTCATGGATCTGGCAATCCAAGAATGCATTGTGTCAAACAGTGAAAAAATACATTCAAGTAATGTTGACTAAAAATATAGGCCAACTACATCCACTTCATTCAATACTAAAGTAAATCTATTTAAAATGGACTATTTCACACAATTTACATATCTTTTTTTATCCTCTAAAGTGTTGCATTGTTAGCTTAGCAACATGCTAACCAAATCAATTGTGAGTCCTGTCTCTTGTGTGTTTCACATGAGTGGCACTAGTTTGTGTAGCACTGAGTTTCTAACTCTATAGAGAGTTCCAGATCAGTTAATCATGAGATTAGATGCTGCCTTAGAAGGTAGCAGCCTATGTAGGCTGTAGACAACAGGACACCTCGCTACGCTTTGGTATAGAGCTATTATTATGAAAAGGTAAGTAAATCTGGCTCGTTGTTTAGCAAGGGAGGGTCTAGTGGGGTGATGTCATGCAGGGGGCGGGGTCGTTGTCATGGGTACCAATGCTGGGGCAGGGCCTGTGTCTTTGGGGCTGCTGGCTAGGTTGGTTTTGTTGTTAACCTGTAAGTGGGATGAGGAGCAAATCACACATTACCAAATATCTCACCGACAGGGTCTACTATATCAAACTAGGGTTACAAAATTTCACAAGACTGGGAAAAGAAGTGCAGGAGTTCTGTGACAGAAAACATCCACAACTGGAAATACACAGATACGCTGACAGACACAGATATACATGAGGAAACTGATGATGTCAGTTGATGTGATGAATACAACAACAGCTTACACATGTGATGGACACAAGTGTGAACATATACTGTGCCACAAATAATAAAATAATTAGTCAATAAAGTTGTTTAAGTATCTAATTTTTTTTGCCACTAGCGGCACTAAACGGATTTGCAAAAATAATGACTGTTTTCAAACAGGTTTCCAAAACTCCACCATCTTTTTTTCTTTGGCCAAACAGATAGTCTCGCCTCAAACACTATTGTTTGAGCCAATGTTTCACATTAAGTATTTTAACTAGGGCTGTCGATTAAATGTGTTAATTCAGTGTGATTAATTTTATACAAAAAAACGTGTTTAAAAATTACTGCAATTAATCATGTCCCCAGACCGTAATAAGTAAGATTCCTGAGCAATTCAAGCTTGAAGTACCACCTGTTTTCTTCAGGGGCAGTAAGCGAAACTTCAGCTGTATAGGCAATGTGCAGCTTATACAGAGAACAAACCAACCCTTCAGCAGACAGCACAACACGAGGACACGTTCTTGCGTTCAAACACTGCTAGATGGAGTGCAAATCCGAACTTAGAGACCTCAAGATGTGTTTTTCTAAGTATTAAACTACGTTTAACTTGACACAGCGACCTAAAAATTTTATGTTTATGATGCACCAGAAGCATCCATCTGATGCAGGTGTACAATGACACGTCCTTAGACAAGCCCTCATAATAAATCTCGGACTGACTGACAAATTCAATTGGAAAATGGATTGCTGTGAACTGTTAGCCAATAATTGGCTTATGTTCAATAATATGCATATAAACAATACATTGGATTCTAAAGCCATTTTGTATTGTCTTATCAATGCTTCACTCCTCTGCCACAATAATGTAATGCATTTAAATTTTTATTTTAATTACACTATGTAACACAATTTTTGTTCCTGGGTAGTAAGTGTTATTTCCTAATTGCTTATGCCTCAAAAGTATAGAAAATGGTTTTATTCCCCATAAACTTTGCTTTTGTGTCCAGGACAGTGATATTTTGAAATGTACCTATTTCCAATGAGAAAACGGGTGAATTTGTGTTTTTTCGGTCACATAAAGTCAGAAAAAAACAACAACATATGAATCCAAAATTACATGTATTTATACTAAAGTAATACAAAAATGATTACAAAAGATTTAGAAGTGAGTAGTTTTTCGAGATTTACGATTATACTGTAAATCACTTTCATGAATCAGCCCCCAAATGTACTCGGCATACTTCAAGGCGTCCAGCAAGGTCTAGATGCTGTTGTAATCCTCTTTGAGGTGCACCGATTGAGCCAGGGGAAGAGACGGGTACTTGTTACCATTATGGAGCAGCAGGGCTTTGAGGCTCCTGGATGGGCTGTCAAAGAAGAGGCGCCACTCATTCTGGTAACAGGCGATTCTGATTGCCTCGAACAGACTGGTCACATTGTGGCAGAAGCAGAGCCCATCTTGACGGGTGAAGAAGCTGGAAAAAGGTTGGTGATGCTTCCCCTGATCTGCGACTTGCACACTTTCATCCAACAAGTTCCACTGCTTGAGCCTAGACGTCAAAAGCTCGGCATTGGACTTGGTGAGACCAAGATCTCTAATCAAGTCGTTGAGGTCTTTTTAGTTGGGGTAGTATGGGTTTCTCTCCTCAGCTCCACCTCTGAAATTGTCATCTGGATCTACAATGTCTTCCTCGCTCTCTGACTTGCTGCTCTCTTCTAAAGACGGCTGCTCTCTCTCCAGAGGAGGGGGTACGGGGAGCTTATGGCAGTGTGGCACCGGGGCGATGGATGAAGGAAGGTCCAGATACATGATAGCAGGTGCATTCTTGCCAGTCCGATGTTTGGAAGGGTCCACCATGCAGAAGTAGCAGTTGCTTGAGTGGTCAGTGGGTTCCCGCAAAATTCTTGGGATAGCAAACTTCATGGCTCTCTTTTCCCCTCTGTACCATCCTACAAAAATACATTTATTTCACCCATGACTAATGTGTAAGAGATTTCTGCAACATTTTTCATATATGATATATTTTTTCAATAACATTGAAAATTGTAAAACATTTTACAATTAAAAACCTTTACAATTGTAAAAATTTACAAATTTTATAACAAAATTCCGAGCAACAATTGTCCATCTTACCTTCCAGAGTTTTTTTTGCAGTGCTCGCAGGTGAAATGAGGTGCCCAGGGTTTGTCTTGATCCCCGACAGGCATGTCGAAATATGCCTTGTAGGCCTCACACATCTTAGCAGATTCTTCCACGGAGTACTTTTTCACTCTTGTCTTGATAAATTGTCCGCAGACATAGCAAAATGCATCTGCTGGATGCTTGCAGCCTCTTGATGCCATCTCAGAAAAATGCAGATATGTATCCACTTTGGCAGCTGAAACTAACCTGAACTGGTGGGCTTAAGGGCCCTGTATTTACAGTATACTACTATTTATGTTACTGGAAAGTTCTAGAAAGTTCTAGAAGTTACTCCAAGTTTACTCAGCACTGAATCTATCTGGAATGTTCTGGAAAATAGGTAAATTTCAAAATATCACTGTCCTGGTCACAAAAGCAAAGTTTGTGGGGAATAATAGCCATTTTCTATACTTTTGAGGCATAAGCAATTAGGAAATAACACTTACTACCCAGGAACCAAAAAAATAAATAAATAAATAAATAAATAAAATCGTTGCACGGTGTTATTTTATTTTAATTGTTTAATTTAACTGTATTTATTTAAATATAACTATTATAATTATTTCATCATTATATATTGAATTATTGTTATTTGAGGGGCTTTCTTAGCAAATATTTATGTATGCGATTAATTGCAATTAATTCAATTAAATAATCGGCACACCATGTAACTAATTTGATTAAAAATTGTATTCGATTGACAGCCTTAATTTTAACATTGAAAAAATTTACACAAAGCACCATTAAAGTCCTAATTTTTATTATTTTTGGATTAATTCATAAATTATTTTCTTATTTTGGATTATAATATTGACTTTATAAATTAACTTCATTAACATTAACATCTACCATGTAATATGTCCATAATGTTGGAAATATTATAATGACCACATTTATTTCCAATAGCTTGCTCTTCAATTTTTTCTTAAACTTTAATTAAATCTTTTAAAGACCAAAACATGTAACATTAATAGTGTAAAAGTATATTAAATATTTTATGTGACACATCCACAGTATGTACATAAGTAAACAAGACAAAATAAAAGTGAGAATGAATGGTAATTCCATTTAATTTCCAGCAAATTCAGGATATTAACTAAACATTTCAAGGTCCAAATAGATTTTTGTTTCCAAATTTGTATTTTTTCTAAATGGAACCTGAAAATTGGAATTGAAATGGAATTGATTGAAATGCCACACAGCACTCTAATTGCAACTACATTGTTGTTGTTGAATTGGAAATTGATCCAATTAAAAACCTCAGCATTTTTTGAAAAACAACCAACAAACAACAGTATAAACCTGAACGACGCACAATGATCTAATTTTAGATTATTCTAAGGCATTGCCAAGTACATGTATTTTTTAAATCTTGGTTTTGCAAAAAGGATTAACAGGAAACAAATTTAACCCACCTTCACACCATCTGTCTTCTTGTTCAACAAGCTTTTGGCTGCTGTTGAGTGAAAAATAAGAGGGAACCATAAATATGTACATACTAGAACATTATAAATCCATTAAGGAACATGCAGCAGGCATTCTGGGATTATCGTTCTCCTTATTGTGACAAGACCTCAGGCAGGAAAGACTTTAGACTGTCAAACAAATCATTCATGTATAGGATTGGAACTCTATTGTTTGGCACACACAAAGCAAATCTAAGGGATAAAAAAGATTAATACAGGTCACAATCAAAACCATTCAT
This sequence comes from Myxocyprinus asiaticus, assembly GCF_019703515.2. Lineage (NCBI taxonomy): Eukaryota > Metazoa > Chordata > Actinopteri > Cypriniformes > Catostomidae > Myxocyprinus > Myxocyprinus asiaticus. The sequence continues at coordinate 41,542,950 of NC_059350.1, read as the reverse complement.
CAAGCAAATCGTTTCTTAGAGGATAAGTGTGTTTGTGATAAAAAAAATTTTTTTTTTAAAAATGTAATTTAATAGTTCAACTGCTTCCAAGTGTAATTTGTTCCTGAGAATATTTTGAATTGGTTTTGAATGAGTGAAAATTTAGGGAAAATATAGCATTCAAAACATTCCAAATGTACACAATTATTTTTCCAATTATTTCATATTTTGGCAGTTTATATGCGTTTTTTTAAAGTTCAACTCATGCTCATAAACACCCAATTGTAAAATTAAAAACTGCGAGAGTGACAAGAATAGAACTTTATAAATAGTGTGGCATAACTAATGAAAATTGTTTTTAAGTGAAAAAAATAAAATAAATCATATAATATAAACAAAATATTCAATTAAACAAACATGAGTTCTTGTACAATTCTCATACAGTTCTCATACATAGAGCACAAGCTGTAAATGTATCTAAATATCTCATACAGATTTAAAAATATGCAGCAAATATATATTTTAGCATACACTTGGCTACTAAAGTTCATGTTGGTGATAGTATATTTTTCACAATATTGCATGCTAAAATAGTTTAAAGTATTGAAACTTAACACATTTGTCCTCAGAGAAAGAGTTGCTTTGAATTCAGCTTATCACAATGACCATAATGCTATTACAGTATGTTGGCTCAAAGCTTTTCTATCATTCCATTGCAACACAATTTATGGCATTTGTGCATTTGTAAACCTTTGCACTATAGCTTATATATAAATGTAACATTCCAGTAAATGAACATATCCAGATGGAAATGTAACCAGAAAATGCGCAAGCACTCAAGATACTTATTTCATGAGCGAGACAGTATACATTTACTCCCTCAGTAAAATGAAACTAGGAATTATTATTGTGGTTACATTCATAACACACCATATATCATTACATTATTCAAAAGTAACATTTCAGTTATGATTCCTGCTTAATGCGTGACTACATAAACGTTTATGTTTTAAAGATCTTGCATTTTGAAAGATTCAATGTAAGACCTAGACAAATATGACATTATGAATGTAACCTTGATCACATGCAAACAAGGGTAATTAGTATCTCATAGCAACAGGGAAGTGTGTCAAACAAGCAAACCAGTTGACAGACTGGTTAGAGTAAAAACACATCCCCTTCTAACATCTAATCAGATTCTTACCTCACGGGACAAACAGGACACCCCCACCCCCCCACCCCAAACACACACACACACACACACACACACACACACACAAAAAGGAGACAAAGCAATGTTGAACAGGAAGGAAATGTTAAATAAAAAGTCAGGAAAAAAGTTCCACCACACTAAAACAACCTTAGTGCAAAAAAATAAACACCAAATTATATATATATATATATATATATATATATATATATATATATATATATATATATATATATATAAAATATATATATTTAAAGAATAATTACTAATAAGATTACTGAAAAAATAAATAAAATACTATTATAAATCCAGAACACCACACTGTTTATTTGTGACAAAATAAAGTTATAGCTGTAGAAGAAATCAAAACCTTATGTTGCAAACACATACATGAACAACCATTCACACATACAGATCAACAGTGCCAGACATACCTGAGAAGTTTCTTGTGACCAGGAGAGTGGTCAAAATTGCACCCTGATTGCATTTTAAGTTTGGAAAGTGAAAGAGAATGGAAAAAAAGCAAGAGAGAAGTGAAAGGGTGAACCATTAAGAAGCAACAGCAGTAAAATGCATACCCTAATTTTCTTTAAAAATTATTTGCAGGATAACTTGCCCACCACTTGACAAGTGCCTAAAAAATCTTGGCCATTGAAAAATCCATATAATTCTAGCACTAGTAAAAAGGCATATGAAAGAGGTTGACGAAGGGGTAAGAAAACCAGACAAAAGCTAACCTTGAGTTTCCTTCTGGCATTGAACTTCTTCAAGCACTCCACAGTTTCCTGTCTGTGCATCATGGAGGCTACAGTGGAGCGTTGCTGGAGAGAGACAGAAAACAATGATTACAAGTGATTAGTGAGGATTAGGAAATTATTTTGTTGTCGAAAAGGAAGAGTGTGTCTATGTATGTGTATTGAAACACATACGCAGATCCAAGGGTGTTTGAGGGCTTCAGCAGCTGTGATGCGTTTAGAAGGATTGATGGTCAACATCTTATTAATCAGATCTTTAGCTTCAGGGGTCACTGTGTCCCACTCAGGAGAGGGAAACTATAAAAAGAGATAAGACGGTTCCTTATCACAACACAAGAATCATTAATGATTATGTATGACTTGTCAGCCTGAGAACCCAAGGAACCAAGATTAATTATGTCAATTTATCATCAGAGATATCAAATAGATTAAACTATTATCAGCAGATTTATAAGAAATCTTATCTGATTTTTTATTCAGAGGTCTACTCATGGAGCGAGATGCAGAAAAAAACAGCAAAATGATCAAAGACCTCCGTCTAGCATATGTTTACATAGACTAACAACTACAAAATAGCGCAGATGGACAGATCCTGTGTGAAAGACCCCTAAGGCAGCATTGTAACCCGAATGGAACCTCAAAAGTCACTGATTTGAAATTAGGTACCATTTTTTTGAGACAGAGTACAAGTACCATTACTTTTTTTTTGGTATTCGCCGATACTGAGTCCGATACCTGTTTTTTTTTTTTTTTTTTTTTCCTGAACTGTATATCAACAGTTTATTTACATTTTATAATCAAAATGGTGTTTAAATAAATAAACTAATTAAAACTTTAATTAAATGAATAAATGTATAATTAATTTTCAACATGATATTGTATTATTTTTTTCAAACGAAGTGCTTTTTTTCAGAACCTCACATCACAATCTAAAATACATTGGACTGGACTGTGTCTGGAGCATCAATGGAGGGAAGTGACTGTAGTTCAGGAAGTGATCCAGAAATGGAAGATAAAACATATGGTGGGAACATGGAGAGAAAGAATGGTGGAAAATAGTTAGTCGGGAAAGGAAAAGGAAGAAAACTTCCAGTCATGGATCGTGTATTGATAGTGGAAAGGAAGATCAATCTGTCAGGAAATATAGGGAAGAGTTTAAGGTAATGTTGAAATTCACAGACACTGATACTATGATAAACCCTTTCAAACTAACTAAAGCCCTGAAAAAAGCTTTGGGAGATATAGAAAGTGCAAGGAAAATGAGGAACGGAAATTTACAAATCTTGTGTAAGGATGAAAAACAGCAAAAAGCTGCATTGGGCATAAAATCGATGCTAGGCCAAAGAGTTTCATGCACTATACTGTATAAGAAAGCTTGGATAAGATGTGTAATCACTGGAATACCAATGGATGTCTCCAATGACAGAATTAAAATTTGTATTGAAGGTGTTAAGGTGATTGAAGCAAAGCGTCTACAGTGTGTAAGAAACAAAGAAAAAATGGATATATTATCCGTAAGAGAATAAAGGGTATGGTTTAAAAAGGCAAATTGGAAAGCATATAAGTATCTTTGTGAGGTAAGGCTACTAGAATTAGAGTTGGAGTTGGAAGAAGGAATAGAGGAGTCTAATGGGAAAATATGTGGGATTTTTGTATAAAATGGCAGAAGAAACTATAGGTAAAAAGAAAAACTATAAAAAGAAAAAACAGTGCCATGGTGGACGGATGAGTGCAGTAATGTGGTACAAAACAAGAATAAAGCATTTAGAAAGATTAGAAGACCTATACATTTGAAGATTTTATTGCATAGAAGAAAGCCCAAGCTGAAGTAAGAAGGGTAATTCGAGCAGCTAAAAAGAAATATTGGAGAGACTGGTGTGGCAAATAGGGGGGGGGGGGGGGGGACATAGACATCAATGAAGTATGGGGTGCAATCAGGAAAATGGCAGGAATTAAAAGAAGAAGGAAGAATAGCAGTGACAGACATTAAAAAAGAAGAAATGTTGGCAGAAGTATTTGTAAAAGTACATAGTAATGATAATATATCAGAAGATATGAAAAGGAATAGAGAATAGATGATGAGGCAGAATCCAGATGTTCTGATTAAAAGGAGTCCTTCTGATGATGCAATGGATGTAGAATACACTATGTATGAGTTAAAAAGAGCTCTTGGAGGAGTTAAACAATCATCTCCTGGCAAGGATGATATATGTTATGCAATGATTCAACATTTATCAGATAGTTCACTGAGTAAAATATTAAGTTTGTATAATAAGGTGTGGAATTCAGGTAAACTCCCCTCTTCATGGAAGCATGGAATTATTGTGCCTGTTGGAAAACCTGGAAAGGACAAATCTAACCCAAATAACTATAGACCTATTGCTTTAACTGCTAATTTGTGTAAACTCATGGAGAGAACGATTATATATAGGTTAAAGTATGTACTTGAACGGAAAGGACTAATCACACCAAATCAGAGTGGATTTCGGACAGGACGTAGTATTAGATGCTATGTTATGTTTGGAAGCAGACATAAAATAATCACAAGCTGAAAAAGAGACCATGGTAGGTGTGTTCTTTGACATAGAAAAGGCATACGACATGCTATGGAAAGAAGGATTATTAATAAAACTTAAAAATATGGCAATTGGAGGGAAATGTATAATTGGGTTATGGACTTTATATTCGAAAGAATGGTACAAGTTAGGGTAGGATAATGGATAATGGAACTAGGGTAGGATAATAGATATGGAACTTACCAGGGAAGTGTTTGTAGTCCAGTATTATTTAATATAATGATAAATTATGTTTTTAACAATGTTAAAGTAGACATTGGAAGATCACTGTATGCTGAAGACGGGGCAATATGGAAAAGAGGATGTAATATAACTTATGTGGAACGGAGCAAACAGGCAGCAGTGGTTGAAGCAGAGAAATGGGCTAATAAGTGGAGTTTCCACTTGTCAGTGATGTGCTTCACAAGAAAGAAAACTGTCCTAAAGTTTAAACTGAAATTATATAATCAGGTACTAGAACAAGTCCCAGTAATAAAATACCTGGGTATATGTTTGGCATCTAGTAACATTTAGAATACATGCTAAGAATCTGATAGAGAAGTGTAAAAAAGCATAAATATATTAAGATGTTTGGCAGGAGTCGAATGGGTAGCTAGAAGAATATCATTAAGAAGAATATATTGTGCAGTAATCAGGTAATCACTGGACTATGGGAGTATAATGTATGGTTATACCTATCATTTAAAAGAAAGAATCAGTCTAGGCTCAATCCCTAAGAATATGCTGTGGTGCTTTTAAGCCATCTCCAATTCCAGCCTTGCAGGTGGAAATGGGGGAAGTACCTTTATATCTTCGTAGGTAGAAATTGTCAATGACATATTGGATTAATTTAAAAGGACATAATGAGAATCATCTGGTTAAGAGGGTGTTGGAAGAATGTTGGGAGCATGGAAATGGAAAGATTAAAAGTTTTGGATGGTCTGCTATCAGAGATGCTCAAATAATGGGAATTACAGAGTATGTAGTCAGCCCTTCTGTGGTAATATCAAATGTGCCACCATGGCTATATCCTATGCCAATAATCGATCTTCAGCTGCAAAATAAAATAAGAACAAATATAATAAATGTGTCCCTAAGAAGCTTATTGTCCAACAACACCTAGATCAGGGGTATGCTTCAATGCTGCATATTTTTATTGATGGATCTAAAGATCCCTCTTCTGGTCGCACAGTTGCTGCTATGCATATTCCAAAAATGTAATACAGTATTAAGGAAAGAACAACTGATCATATAACTGTGTTTTCAGCTGAATTAATTGCTATTCAGTTAGCCTTTCAATGGGTTGAAGATGCTCAGCCTTCAAGTGTAGTAATATGCACAGACTCCTTCACAGCGTTGACAAGCCTTGCAAGTGAACAAAATTCAGTAAGACAGGACATTACCCATGAGGTCCTTGCAAGTCTGTTAAGAATTCATAATATGCAGGTATTAATATCCTTTTCGTGTGTTCCAGCTCATATGGGAGTGGAGGGCAATGAAATTGTTGACAAATTGGCAAAACAGACCCGAAAACACACAGAATTAGATAAACAAGTATCATTGAGCAAGGCTGAAATAAAAGGAAGAATTAATGCATACATTAATGACAAATGGCAAGAAGCATGGAATAGAGAAATTAAGGGCAGACATTTGTATAATATTCAGAAACAAGTAGGAATTGAGAGGATGGATTATAATAGCAGGAAAGAAGACTGAATAATTACTCGACTTCGAATAGGTAATTTTGGATTTAATCACTCACTTTACATTATAGGAAAACATGATAAGGGTTATCACTGTGGTCAAACAGAGACAGTTGAGTATGTTCTGTTAAAGTGTAGTGAATATGGGAAATAAAGAGCAGAGCTTATTAAAAGTTTAAGAGAAATGAGTGACACCACATTTAATTTACATAGCTGCTTAAAAATTCTGGAGGGGAACGAAAAGCATACAATGCTATTTTAAAATATCTTAAAGCAACTGGGTTGGACAAGAGATTTTAATGGCGTGCATGGTTTAATGTAATTAATGTGTATATGTATGTACATATATAATTATTATGATTATCATTATGATTATTATTATTTTTTTTTTTAAACTTCCTATCCGTTGATGCTCCACACTCCAGTCCAGTTGGTGGCGGTAATGCACCAAAGAAGAAGAAAAAGACAGTAGCTTCCCCCTGAAAAGCCGAATGCTACGTGACTCAAACTGATTATTAAACCACAAAAGGCTGCTATTTAAATTTTAAAAATATGTACTCTGTATGTGCCTCATGCTAAAAAGTGAATTTGCTCTCTGTTCACTGTCATCTGCTACAAACAGAGTTCTCGATGCTCATGATGATGTTTTCCCTGTATGAGCCAAGGAGTAGCTTTAAAAGGTACATGCAGTCAGCATCAGCACCACACTGTCTCCACACATGCTCAAGTGCTCACATTTGCAGCGCGCCGCTCATGCAAACTATATATTTATATCATTAAATCACAGCTTTTGTGGTAAAATAATCTCACTAGGACATAACGTGATTTTAATTTGTGCGCTGAATGTTTATGTAATGACATTTTATGACATATGGTATCGGTTTTTGTTATCTGAGCATTTTTACGAGTACAAGTTCAAGTACATAAGCATGGTATTAGACTCAATTCCGATACCAGTATTGTATCGGGACATCCCTATTTGGAATGTTTTACCTAGGCAGCAACTAGTGCAGCACACAAATAGTGCTCCTAATGAGAAGCACACCAGAGACTCGATCCACAATCGATGCCAATAGAGTTTGGTGTTAGCAAATGTTGCTAAGCTAACAGCATAATAGGCATAAAAATACACAGGCTAAACAAATATAGGGTAAAATAATTTTAATTACATTTAACGTTTATCGATACTTTTCAGTATTGAATAAAATTGTTTTTTTAATGTTTTTTTTTTCTCTTGACCCAACTGCCATCTTGGATGTTAATATTTAGGCAGAGGCTATAGCGATAGATGCTATTTACACTAAGTATAAAAAGCAACAAGAAGCATCTTCTTTGCACTAAGTGCAAATAGCGTTAGATGCTATTTGCACTCTAGTGCAAATAGTGGCAGATACTCTTACACCCCTGTTTAAATACTAACATATAGTGGCATCACTGCAGCACCCTATACCAACCCCTACCCCTAACTCTACCTTACAAAAAATAACCATGGTTTTACTACAGTAACCATAGTATCGCCATGGTATTTTTCTAGTAAAATCACTGTAGTAACTGTTACTAGTTACTGTAGTAACACCATGGTTAGTACATCAGAACTATATTGGTCCCGCCAAAACACATGGTTACTACAATATTACTACAGTAAAACCATGGTTAATTTTATCCAGATCAAATCCTTCTCTCAACTCCCCGACCTTCACTGTGACCAAATCACTGTGAGGAATCTCTTTTTTTATTTTGTATTATTTATATATAGTAGTATTATAGGAAATATTAAGAGTAGAGACATGGGAAAAAGTATGTCAAGGGGTGGGATTCAAACCCAGATCTCCAGCATGACAACACATTCACATACCATTGTTACACCCAGAACTACTACAACAGCTTAGATACCTTTTATTTAAAAAAAGGTATCTAACATGGCAGCATAATTTTACCGCTTACTGTTTGGAACAGCTTTTGCATCAGGAGCACGTCTATGATATAGCATAGACATACTTCAAATATTCCCTAGATAGGCATCTCAGCAGGTTTTTGAACAGAGCTTTAGTCTGTCCCTCTCAGTGAACATTCTGCAGTGAAACAGTGTGCAGATCATCAGAAATATAGTTAGCCAGACTCACATCATAGGCACCAGCCTTGATCTGCTGGTAGAGGCGATGCTGGTCTTCATCCCAAAATGGTGGGTATCCAACCAGCAGAATGTAGAGAATCACACCTATATGAAACAGAGCTCCCATTACTGGCACATTCACATCTTTAAAACAAATACTTAAATCTGAACTCCATTGGGCATAAATTCTGCAAGTATGATGGAATCTAGTCAGTTGAGGATGAGCCAAAGGGTGAACATATGTTATCCTCCTGTTATGATTGCTGTCAATTTAGATGAAAAATCTGAATTTCAAACATTTCTTTAATGTCTAAATGGCTATGTGACGACGAGGAGGGCAGGGCCGGGCCGTGACTACGCATACCCGGCCCCCAATCGGGCTAATCAGCAGAGGAGAGGGATAAGTGCAACAGAATGCAGCAGTTCGAAAGAGAGAGAGCCACATGCAGCTGCAGTGTGTGCATTTGTGTTCTGTGTCTTTTTGTTTAAGTTTTCATTAAACCATTATTTTGACAGTTCAGCCGGCTCCCACCTCCTCCTTTCCCATGAAGCTAGTAACCTTGTTACATTGGTGCCGAAACCCGGGAAGGAGGAGGGATGCGCTGTCGTGGAGTTCTCGCCACTACTAGCCAACTGAGGAACAGCCGCACTCCGAAGCACTTATCCCTCTCCTCGGCTGATTAGCCCGATTGGGGGCCGGACGTCCATAGTCATGGCCAGGCCCTGCCCTCCTTATCACAGGCTACTAAATAACTTCCAAAAGTACCTTGGATCTACCATGGTTTTTAGGACATTATAGTACCATGGTATTATTTGAAGTACCTTAGAGTACCATATAAAAGCCATAGTACAAGAGTATAGTAATCATACAGTACCAGTGCAATATATACTGTAAAAGTACCATGGTACCAGGGCTGTTTCTAACTATAAGTGGTATAAGCGGCCGATTAGGGCCCTCGATCCACAAAGTTGCAAGCAAGGTTTTTTTTTTCTTTTCTTTTTTTATAGTTATTTATTGTTATTTATAGTAATTTGTTGTTAATTTGTATAGTTACTTATTGGTAATTTATTGTTAATTTTTTTACAATAAATAACTTGGAGTTTCAAAGTAGGAATTCACTTAGGGCCCCCATAAGATCAGAAACGGCCCTGCATGGTATTATCATCTGCAACTATAACTTTACCATGGTACCACCTAAGTACTTTTTGGTAAGAGGGAAGAATTTATTCCTGAAGTTAATTCTGAATAACTGTGCAATCACCTTTACATCAAGGCTACATTGAAACATTTACTCATCTGCTTGAAATGAACTAGTTTTAAGCTGAAAAACAGAAAGACAATTTACCAGAAACACTCCATTTAGCTGATTAGATTCAACGCAGCTAAAAGGTTGCAATAATCAGTTAATGAGCTTTAACAATGGCATCCATCAAACCTCAGTGATGAGGCTCATATTTGTGTGACCTGCTCAGTCCTGTACTTACCACAGGCCCACATGTCCACAGGTTTGCCATAAGGATCTTTCCTCAAGACTTCTGGGGAGAGATAACCTGGAGTACCAGCAAAACCTGAATAGGAAGTGGGTAAGAGGAATGAATGCACTTTCTACAATTTTAAATTATTGATTTTAGTATTAAAAGCTGTAGTTTGCCAAGCTGGCAAGAAAAATATATTTTCTAGTCATGCAAAATTGTTGGTGTTAACAATATACTGTAGATTTATAGCAGTGGGTCCTACAGAATTCTGTTTTTGCAGCTCTATACTATACTATACCATACTATACTATACTATACTACTTTACTAATGAATACACATTTCATGTTTTTTTAAATGTAATTATGTGTATCTTAATTCTTTTGGGGATCCTGAAAAATTTTATTCCATCCGGCTAGGAATGTCTGTTATTTCGGTATATAATTTTTTCATCAACACTTCTCATATATTTTGACCTTCGTTGAATACAATAAAGCTACATTTTTCATTTCATTGCCTAGTCATTATGGATTTTTCTGCCAACTTGCTGGGTAAAATAACAGTTGGTGGTTCAAGTACTGCTGGCATCCCATCCAGTTTAAATTAATAAGGACAGCCAGATCCTAGAAACCGAATAGCTATGGTGTGATGCTACCCCTTTAGTAAATAATAATTGTAATTCAAAGTCATTTAGACAACTATTTCTTTTCAAACAGTGCTTAAGCTGGTCTTTTCAGCAGAGATGGGTGTATGGTGTGATACTTACCAAACCATGCCTGCTGATCACCTTGGACCTCTATGGCCAAACCAAAGTCAGCAAGTTTAACTGCAGCCCCCTTCATCTTACTGGCCAACAGCAAATTCTCAGGCTTTGAGTATAACACACACACACACACACACACACACACACACACACACACACACACACACACACACACACATGCACACATATATAAATGAATGATTGTAATTCTCTCTTAGTAAATGGGCTTTCTACTTAAAGGGATAGTTCACCCAAAAATGAAAATTATCTCATCATTTACTCACCCTCATGCCATCCCAGGTGTGTATGACTTTCTTTATTCTACTGAACACAAACGAAGACTTTAGAAGAATATTTCAGCTCTGTAGGTCCGCACAATGCAAGTGAATGGGTACCAACATTTTGACGCTCCAAAAGCACATAAAGGCAGCATAAAAGTAAACCATTTGACTCCAGTGTTTAAATCAATGTCTTCAGAAGTGATATGATAGGTGTGGATGAGAAACAGATTAATATTTATCCTTTATTTATTTGTCCTTTTTTTACTATCAATCCCCAATTTCACTTTCACTTCTTCTTTTGTTTTTGGCGATTCACATTCTTTGTGCATATCGCCACTTACTGGGCAGGGAGGAGAATTTATAGTAAAAAAAAAAAGGGCTAAAATATTGATCTGTTTCTCACCCACACGTGTCATATAGTTTCTGAAGAAACTTATGCTGCTTTTATCTGATTTTTTTTACCTTCAAAGTTCTGGCCACCATTCACTTGCATTGGGTGGACCTACAGAGCTGAAATATTCTTCTAAAAATCTTTGTTTGTGTTCAGCAGAGGAAATAAAGTCATATTTTCATTTTGGGGTGAACTATCCCTTTAAATCAGCTATTTAAGAGAATAACTCTTTCAACATGTTGGATGAAGTACAAGACATTTTGGATGAAGTTCAAAACAGCTAAATCTGCCATAAAGTCTGTATTGTTTCCGCACAAATGTAGATTGATTGTCAGTAGCTAAAAGGCTTTAAGAAGACTAAAGGATAAAATATTAGATTCTCAGACACAGCAGTGTGCTTCATAAGGCAATATTCTGTTAGACAATACCAGATCCGGCTACGTCAGACTGTTCTAAATTTGGCACTGGTCTGTGCTACATTGAGCGCCACTGTCTGGAGCTGAGTGTGTGAGTGTGTTTGCTCTGACCTTCAGATCCCTGTGGACGATCCCATTAACATGACAGTGATGAACGCTCTCCAAAATTTGCTGAATACAGTGACTGGAATAGAGAAAGAGAGAAAGGTAAGACAGAGGGGAAGTATAATTGTGAAAGGCAAGAAACACAATCAGTAAAAAGGGGGAACCTATTGAGAAAAATAAGAATGCAGTATGTTGTGGGTGATTGTACATAGAATTACACATTAATCAGAATGCATGCAGTCATTAATCATTTATAAATAACATGCTGCACGTTGCTCTTTCTTTCCATTATGCCCAGCCCCAAAGAAACATGCACATTTTGCTTTACACATGCAAAATTACACTCATACATGGAAGCAAGACTGAAAAAGGAAGCAGTGTGTAATTTATTATCAGTATAAATAACTTCCTTAGAGACACACAGAGAAACAGACTTGATATCTTGGACCTCACAAAAGAGTCATGTGACCTCAAAAGATCTGTCTGAAAGCAGATTTTATGGAGAGAAACGCTGCCAGTATCAAATTTACTAATGAGCAGGGCCACAAGGAAAAGCTCTGTAAACAGAAAGATCTGCAGATTTTCACCCCATTGGCACGCCTGTCAAGTTCTACACATCCCCCACCCCTTGCATATTTGTTTATTCATTATTTTTTACCAATAGTAGTGTCGTACTCTCAGCTCTGTTTAACGTCTGGTGCACACTGTATGATTTTGGCCACAATTTTGCTGTTTGAGAAAACATTTGTGATCATAAATCTTAATTGCCTTTACAATTAATCTTAGCCTCTGACAGTGTATAAAGTTCTTGGGTTGCAATTTTGGGTCACAGCTCATAAGACTGTATTATTGTACAGTCTGACACAGGTGATAGTTGATGTCGCACAGTCTGTCTTGGCTTACAGTATACCCAAGATCTTACTGGGATCTTATCGTACAATCTGACAAAAAAAAAAAAAAAAAAAATCATAAAGGATACAAAAAAAAAAGAATGGATTTTACATGCATTCTGCAGAAATACAAATATTTTTCAACAAACTTAAAAAAAAGTCTGTGTTAATTCTTACCTGGCATCAGCCTCACTGTAGTACTCCCTTGCTACGATATCTTCAAACAGCTCACCTCCAGTAACCCTGAGGATAAAGTGTCAAATTTAAAGTTACAGAGCTCAAAAGTAAGGTTATAGCTAAATTGATTTGTAGGATTAATGTATAAACTTTTCAGGACAGTATAAGGTACTGTAAATATTAGGAATGCACCGATACCACTTTTTCTCTTCTGATCTGATTCCGATAACGGAAATCTCAGTATCAGCTGATACCGATACCGATCCCGATTCCGATCCGATACCAGTGTTGTTTTTTGCATAATCAGTTTAGAATATCTTTACATTATTGTGTGGAACTAATTGGGTGTGCTCTTTAATATGTAAAGAAACACAAACACTCAACTACACATTATTTCAATATAAATGTATAGCTTAAGAACAACTTTGTTAACTAGTATACTGGATAATGTAGCAGCAGAATTAACAGTAATTCGAGTATAAGTCATCAGTAGAAAAGAAGTCGTTTTTTTTTTTTTTTTTTTTTGCAAAATTTTTCAACTTGTATCTGGACTTTAAAAGATTCAGATCTCTTTTTTGTTCAGTTTTGTCATCAGTCCACTTTTCATTCACACAGTTATTTTTTGGAACCCATTCAAATTAAATATTATTATAATTTGTAAACAAATGATAATAATAATAATACATTACAGTAGTAATATATAGTAATATATCTCAATCGTGCACCTTTAACTTTTAAACCCTCACACTTTTATTTTGACATTCTAAACTCCCCAGGAAGTCCTGTATGTGTCTGTCTGTAGGCAAGTTCACAGTAGTTTTATTAGCTTCTTATTCAAATTCTGGTAAAAAAAAGCACCTCCAGTGCCATTCTAAATGCATATTATAAGTGAACCTATTGAGCATCTACATCTGAGATGTTGTTCGTGAGTAGCGCTCAAATATTGCGCACCGTGTGAAGGCTAAAAATAGGTGCACGTGTGTCAACAGAGCAGCGCCATTCATTTTGTGCATTTTATATATTTACTTATAAAACACAGCATTTTATGATTTACAGAGCTATTGCACATCTTCAGGTGGCTTTGAATAAAATGCACGAGTCATATGAATTACTTTAATTGTGTTTTAATGTTTCTTTTATGTCATTTTTTGAGCTTGACAGTAACGAACATGACTAACACACAGTATCGGATTTGGATCGGGCTCATCGGACCGATACCTGATCCGTTTAAAAACGTCAGTATCGGAGCCGATACCAATCCAGGTACCAGATCAGTGCATCCCTAGTAAATATATAATAATAAAGTATAATAAAGGTTGTTAAAAGATGGTACAGTACAGTACAGCTTCCATGAAGCCATTTACTAAAAAATATATATATAAAAAAATAAAAATGCATGTAAAAATATATAAATATGTGTAATTGCCTTACTCCTAGTGAAGTACAACACTACCCACATTTCACCAATCAGAGACGCAGGTTAGCAAACATTAGCTAACTATTTAGCTAGTTGCCTACCTAATTTTAGTTACTATTAATAAAAAACAAATTAATAACAAAAATAATAATCTCTGTCTTGGCTAGTACTTTACTGGTGCTATTGAAACTTTGTAATGCAGCACTTTTCGTGTTAAGCCTGGTTTATACTTTGGAAGAAGCCAAACTTTTTTTCTCCTGGACGAACTAAAGCACCCATCATACTACGCATGATGTTGTTTTAAAATTAGTTAGTTTAGGGTGATGTCACGGTGTTTAACGTTCTGTTCCAGCCACAAATAAAGCCAATATTGCAGGTTTTTTAAATCATGTAAAAAAGTACATTTCCACACAATCTCTGAGAGACGGGCTTCAAAGTTATCCATTTTAACAACAGTAACCTAGGTAACAACTCCTTAGCTGCCTGGCACGCGTGATTGTAAATAAAAAGCGTCACGTCCAAACCACACCCACAAATAGTTTTAACCAATCATCAACGCTCTTCGACCAGCTGAATTCTTTTGGGTCAAAAATTTCAGAGATGTGCAGGAACAGGAGAAATCTCACCAAACGAACACCTTGGCAGAACAAAAATGTCACTGCATTTCATCATCATTTGTAGGCGAACTAAGCGAAGTCTGTTCTCCCAGTAAGTATAAATTAGCGTTTACTGTCTCCTTAAGATGAATCGCTTATGTTGTACCCCCTCATTTTGTAAGTCGCTTTGGATAAAAGCGTCTGCTAAATGAATAAATGTAAATATGGAAGTAGCATGTTGTAGCATTAGAGCATAAAATACAGTAGTTGTGCTTTATGATATGAAAATGCATTAAGAAGACACAAAAAACAGACTTAATTACATAATCTGCAGTTCTTTGTGCAATAAGTAGTTGATTCATTCCCTCATAAAATATGTTAAGTAAACAGGTTTGTATCTAAGTCTTTTTCTCTAATTTCAAAATAGTTAGCTCACAAATATCTGAGCTAGATATCCAGTCAAGGCTTAGAACTCTTTAATAAAGAATTTTCTGAAATGCCTATTTTGACAATGAATGGGAAATAAAGAAGTTGGCAGTCACTGTTGAGCTCTATTCAGAACCCAAAACAAGTTTAATAAAAAAAAAAAAAAAAAAAAAAAAAATGAAAAGTGATTTTACCTCTTGTAAGGGGTTTTGTTAGGCATGCAATGAAGTAAAATGACAAAAACACCTTAAAGGAATAGTTCACCCAAAAATGAAAATTCTCTCATCATTTACTTGCCCTTATGCCATTTCAGATGTGTATGACTTTCTTTCTTAAGCAGAACACAAATGAAGATTTTTAGAAGAATTTTCAGCTCTTTTGGTCCTTACAATGCAAGTGAATGGGTGCCAAAATTTTTAAGCACCAAAAATCACATAAGTCAGCATGAATAGACTCAAGTGGTTAAATCAATGTCTTCAGAGGCGATTTCATAGGCGTGGGTATATCAATTCTTTACTATAAATTCTCCTCCCTGCTCAGTCAATCTCCACTTTAACTTTAACTTTTAAATTCTTCTTCCTGCGTTTTTAGTGATTCACATTCTTCATGCACATCCCCCTATTGGTCAGGGAAAAGAAATTCTAGCAAAAATGGAATTAAATATTGACCCACACTTATTTAAATTCTGAAGATATGGAACCTCTGAAGTTACTTTTATGCTGCATTTATCTGCTTTTTTGTGTGTCAAAATTTTGGCACCCATCTTCTTGTATTGTATGGACATACAGAGTTGAAATATTCTTCTAAAAATCTTAATTTGTGTTCTGCAGGAGAAAGAAAGTTGTTGTAGTTGACTTTTGATAAAGACTTTCGAAAAGTCGTTGTTTAACCGTTGTAAAATCACTGCCATGTTGTATTGCTTTATACAATGGCAGTTACAAATACTAATGTTCAATAAACAGTAACATTTATTCATAATAATAATAATAATTGGAAAAAAGTAATCTAGTTCTATAGCCTAACTGAAGCAATGTCACAAGTGTGTGTTTATCGCCTTACAACAGCTCTGAATACAGCTCATCCAATCAGAATTCTGAGTCAGAACTGTTTTATAAAACAACATTAAATGTTTCTTTATACAAAACCCAACACTGTTAAAAATAACCGTGAGAATTCGGGTCGCAAACTGTAAGTTGGACATTACTGAATATGACAGCTTATGCCTTCTCTTTTTGCTTTTCTGTCTGTCTGTCCTTGTGTTCTCCTCTGTTTACCTCTTTTTCTCTAACCAGCCACGTCAGCTACTACCAGAGCATCTCATAAACCATTTACGACAGGTGACATGTCTTGACGCCATACACTCAGCCGTCAGCACAATCCATGGCCTGCTCTATTTCTTAGAAAAGCTTTTTATTCCATATACGTCAAGTCCATAAAGTAATGTTGAAAGGAGTGGATGGTCTCAGGTGCTCAGAGTTTTGCCATTGGCTGCCCTCTGGGCACTGTCCTGCTATCACATAAATATCAGTAGCACTTTGTAAATGGGGCAGTCTAGTACTAACCACACAGACTCTGAGACTTAAAGACAAATAAGAAGTGTAAAGAAGAAGATGAAACATCAAAGGAGCGATAGAGACAGATAGAGAGATTTTGAAGGAAAACTTCACACCAAAATGAAAATTCTGTCATCATTTACTCACCCTCATGTCGTTCCAAACCTCAAAATAAGGGAGTTATCTACAGTAGCAGAATGTTTAAGCTGCTCTTTTTCATGCAATAGGGCACAATCAATTTTCATTTTATGAAAAAGAGCTGTTAAATAACTCCTTTTGTGTTCCATGGAACAAAGAAAGTAATACAGTCTTGGAACAACATGGTGATGAGTAAATGACAAAAGAATTTTCATTTGTGGGTGAACTATCCCTTTAATGGCAGGTTACATAGTGATGTACTCACAGATCAAAAACTAGGTAATGGAAGCCCTCCTCCGAAATGCTGTCATGGAGTCGCACTATAAAGAGAATTTTTCTCTGTCATTTCCTCATCTTTAGTCAGCATAATACAAATCTCTAAAAGAATGTCTTTCATTACCAATATTTGGGTGTTTCAATAGACGGCAAATCCTGGCCTCTCTCTCCAGCTTCTGGTGATCTGAAATGGAGTTCAAAAACAGATTTGTTGAGATAATACCCGACATGGGCACATTTTAAGCAATGAAAAATCAACTTAATCTAAATTGCAGGCAGATCAGTTCATGAAACAGACCGTTATCACATATATAAGTCTTTCAGTGAGAGTTTAAAGACATAGAAGGAAGAAACAGAACATTCCATCTCATAAACATGTTGATGTTGAGAGTTCTATGCTGAAAAAAATACTGCAGATCTTTGATGAACCACCAGAGGACAGTGTGCTGAAGCCTGTGAGCGTGTATGCTGGGCAGATGGCACCCTGACCTGCAGAAAACTATAAATAACCACATGCCCTCTTCTCTCTTCTGTACTAATCTGATATAAAAACCTACTAAACTTAACTCACAAGCAGAAAAAACTCAATTCTAGTGTAACAAGTGTAAAAAATAAATTTAAAGGATCTGAAATGAAAAAAAAGATTGAATAATTACAGTTTTTCTCAATCGCTTTGGCTCATTTTTTGAAACAGTCTTAACATTCTTTAAACTGTAAATGCAATTGTCACAACTGTTTTATGGGTCTGCAAAATGTAGTAACTCACCCAAAACATTAAATTCATGTTTCAAAACCTACAGTAGTTATTGTGACAGTAAATTGGCCAATGCCACCAAAATGAAAAGTTTTTTTCTTTTGTCATCTGTGAGCCGTACTGGTCAAAATGTTTTTTCACCATGGCAGTCAACCCTGGTTTGTTATATACAAATTTCATTTCTGTTCTACTTTTTTTGTTGACACTGACTGATTACTGTACTATACAAGTATGTTTGTTTTGTCTAGCTGAATGCTATTGTGTATCACACTGAGCTTTTTAGATACCGATTTCAACAGTAGGTAAAAGTGTACTGGGAAAAGTCAATACTGTACAATACTGTAGTACTCAGAAAAAGGATATGCACATTTGTATGTATACAGTAAATGTATTTTTGTAGCAATGTGTTGCATGTAAACAGAAAATTCACATTTGCATGTCCATTTTTACACATTTCTTATATAGTGAACACAAAATTGCCACAAAATAACATCCATGCAAAAAAAAAAAAAAAAACGCAACAATGAAAAAACCTGCGGTAGTTCTGTAAAAAAACAATAAATTGTACGTCCTCACAGTACGTAACACTACAAGTTACCATCTTCTTGGTGGGCATCCTGTCGCTCTTTTTGGTCTAGCCAGAGATTTAGCAGACATCACAAACTTTCCATGTCATAGATATTTATGGAATATACATGTATTTCTGACAGATTTGGTAACTGAATGGATTATTTTGCATGTGACAGCTCACATGATGAAAGAATGTTTAGAAGCTGTGAAGAGTATGGCAGTTTCACTGAGAATCAACTCATCAGTTTTGATCAGCAAGCCATGTGCATTTAGTTATTGTGCAAATTGTAGACAATTGTACTTACTCTTTTGCACACATGTGCCAAAACGTGCAATTGCTTAAATGAATAAGAAATTCAAATCTGGTGTGAACAAGAATCTAATTGTTCAGAGATTTAAACTTATTGTTTTGAAAAAAATAATTCTCATTCGAGAATTGAGCCAAAGCGACTGAGAAAAACTGTAATAATGGCAAAGTAAAGGCAAAAATAATCATAAATAAGAGAGCAAATTTTGTTTCAGGAACTAGGGTTCGCATCGTTGTCTGATCAACCAGTAAGGTTGTTTTTTTTTTTTTTTTTTGGCAATAATAACTGGCTGACTGTACATTTTGGCACTTTTTAAACACAGCTACCCACCCAATAAATAAATAAATGAATGAAAATGAAAAATTGATATAATTTGAAATAATTTTATTATGTAAGACAAGTTAGACAAGAGTCATGAAACAAACATAGCTATGTAGCAAATCGGTTGCTTGAGACAACGGTCAATTATACAGTTTAACGGTAATTACACAAATATATTTGACCACTAAGATGTTTGTTGTACATTGTTGTCACATGATCTCTTGTTGCATGTTAAAGGGGACCTATTATGCAAAATTAACTTTTACATGGTTTTTGAACATAAATGTGAGTCGGCAGTGTGTGTACACAACCACCCTACAATGTTAAAAGTCCACCAACTCCTCTTTCTTATATTTCTATTAATCAAAAACAGTGTCTCAAAATGACTGGTTTTGGTATCCGCTCTAAAGTGACGTCACTTTAGAGCAGCCCTTGCCCACGACTGTGACGGACTCCACCCTATTATCATAGATCCTCCCCTGAGTGATCGACACACAGTCTGCCATTTTTTTCTGTGCTGGAGCAGCTACATTGAAAAGAATAATGTCTCAGCTTCGAAAGCGTCATAAGTGTTCTGTTGTTGGCTGTAAAAGTGAACATAAGAGTCTTCATGTACTCCCGGCATCAGAGCCACTGAAGACGCAGTGGACAAGTTTTGTTTTTGAAAAAAATGTTCCCCAAAACATACCAAAATTCGTGTATGTTTGAGCAAATCATTTTACACTGGACTGCTTTGTGAATGAGAGTCAATATAAAGCAGGCTTTTCTAAATATTTGATTCTCAAGCATGGATCAGTACCAACTGTGCATGTTCCAGCTTTATATCCTGAAGATGTAAGTATCGCACTTTATATTTTGTGAATGTTTGCAAATCGCATGATGCAAGAAAACCCCCTAAAATGTCATGTCTCTTTATAGCACATAGCTAACGTCATTACAGTTTATTTTTGTGTTGCTCATTCATCGTTGCTAAATGGCTGAAAAACACTCCGGTATTTACGGTGTCAGTCATATTGGTTCTGATTTGTTGTTGCTGTAGTATCCGAAGCATGAGCTGTAAAGGCACAGCCCTGTTCCGGAAAGGTGGTGGGGAGCAGCAGCTCATTTGCATTTAAAGAGACACACACAAAAACAGCGTGTTTTTGATTCCACCCAAAAAGAGGCATTACATTATGGTATAATAAATGATCCTTGGGATATTTTGAGCCGAAACTTCACAGACACATTCTGGGGACACCTGAGGCTTATATTACATCTTGTAAAAAGGGGCATAATAGGTCTCCTTTAAATGTAACAAATGCCATCCAATTATCATCTTAGAAATTAAAAAGGTTATTTTGGATTTTAAATCCAATTTTGTGTTAAAACGCCTTAAATCTTGGCAGTTAATCAAAGAATGAGTCAAGAAGGATATATTAAAGAGCAACTATTATGGTTTTTAAACGTGCCTAATTTTGTTTGAAAGGTCTCATACAATAGATTTACATGCATCTAAGGTCAAAAAACACTTTAATTTGCTCATAATTTAAACTGCAGCATTACCTTTTTTTCCCAGTTTCAAAAACGACTCGTTCAATGATCCCTTCTAAAGGATTAATTCTAAACTCCTCCTTTAAGAGAGCCTACTCTGCTCTGATTGGTCAGCTGTCCCAGTCTGTTGTGATTGGTCTACCGCTTAGTGTAGTGTTTGATGGCGGGTCAAAGCTGTTCGCGAGCAGCCAGTGAAGTCCAGAGGTGGGGTTTTTTTGTTACCAAATTACATAGGTTAGTACAGGAATTAAATCTGGAATTACTAATGACTCGTTTCAGGTGTTCAGAATCGGTTCTTTCTTTTGGGAGTCAATAACTCCATTTGTCGTGCACTCTGATTTTTGAAACTTTGCAGACTTTTTTAGATTCACAAACAGCTATATAACATGAAAGGTCATATTTGAAAAACCATAATACATGCTCTTTAAAATTATGGTTAATATTGCTTCCAGCTCATTTGTCACATTGGAAATGGAATGTCAAATCAAGCAGATTATATTGCCCAGTTACATCTGGGAATGCCATGTATAAAGCCAATTTGCATGCTGTGCTAAATATGCATACTGCAAAAATACTAGGTGTAGTATTGTAGTAGGCTATTCCTAATGTAGCCATAGTTAAAGCTGATTTATAGTGAAAAGTGATTCATTTGAATGAGATGTGGAACAAAATTAAACAGCTCATGTCTTTCCAGCCTTAGGCTGCATTCAGTTTCTTCTCTCATTTCTGCTGAGGTTAAGAGAACAAATTAGGTTGGGAGGGCGATGAGGGTTTGAAAAAGTAGTATTCACATTAGCTCAAATCACTCATCTTTGCATTTTTATGAATGTGTCTCTGTATATTTGAGTTCATTGGGTATTAGCTTAGGGTTATCAGTCTATTTTGTTTCATAAGGTTCCTTTTTTCTTCTTACTTTCAGTCCCCCACAACTCTCTCTTTTTATAACTAATAATCTCCCCCCACCACCCCCCAGCTCCACAGGTAGTCCACATACCAACTGGCCAGACATCTGTTGTCTAGCAACTCCTCCACCAATCAGAACTCAAAGGCCTCTCTTCCTCTCTGCAGTGGAACCAGCCCTGCATGCAAATAGCAGAACCCTCTGGATCCCATAGAACCCTTGTACAGCACAACTCTAAAAAGTTCCACACCAAACTTTGACACAATCTTCTGTCACCTTACAGAAGTAACATCACTAATCAATAAATAATTCCTAATGACCCATGACCATTATGGACCATCTAATCATGGTTAAACTATTAACTTTTTTTTCCTAGTGTTTTATATTGAAATATCATATTATTGTTACAAAAGTTTGGGCACAAGTATTGTGGGCAAATGAATGTGTGCATTCCCAAGAAATGCTCAGACCTACACTAAGAAATATTCATACACTGATCAATGTCAATATTAATCTGGCTCTGGACCAATACTTACCAGCATCTAAATAATTACACATTCAATATGGACAACAGCAATGAAACAATAGATGCAATAGCCAGAGATTATAGATTTTTATATTTAAAGTAAACATACCTATAAATACATACACAGACATACTGTAATTATTTGTAATAGTTAGATATTTCATATTTAGGACACTAATGAAAAATCATAAAAATACTATTAACGTTTTGATGCATAAAGAGAAGGCAATGATGGACGGACGGACGGACGGACGGACGGACGGACAGACAGACAGATAGATAGATAGATAGATAGATTTTGATATACAGACTGATTGACTGATATACAGACAGACAGATTGATATGCATGTGCACTGCTATCGTGTCATTGGCACGCACAATTTGTGTTTACAAGGCTAAACACTAGGGCAATCAATCATTGTGTTACTTCAGATATCCTTCTATACCATCAACAATGGTTTGAATACGTGTGACAAACAGGAT
This sequence comes from Myxocyprinus asiaticus, assembly GCF_019703515.2. Classification (NCBI taxonomy): domain Eukaryota; kingdom Metazoa; phylum Chordata; class Actinopteri; order Cypriniformes; family Catostomidae; genus Myxocyprinus; species Myxocyprinus asiaticus. The sequence goes on along the minus strand of NC_059350.1, from coordinate 41,520,338 downwards.
GACAGCAGTTATGTTTGTACAGTAGTGTATGGTGGACTATATATGAATTAGGCTTGTCAGCAGTACAGCAGTGTGTGCAGTACAGTATGTTTTTAATGCCGCCTGGTCAGTTGCAGGAAAGGCCTACATTTGACAGTCCCGCCTCCTCCCCTCTTTTCTCTGCTGTTCTCTATTTTACTTGCTATCTGAAGCCTTCCGCACTGCAGCAGTGTGTGTGTGTGTGTGTGTGTGTGTGTATGTGTGTGAAGCTGTGTGTGAGAGTATTCCTTCATGTTTTGTGCTGCTTTTCCAGGAGATTAATGAGAGATTTGAGATCATCAGAGAGAGAGAGAGAGAGTAAAAGCAATAAACCTCTAAAATGAATGGCCAGACCTAGTCCTTTGACTTGGCTATAGCAATCATGCTTGATAAATAAATAAATAAATAAAAAGTTCATAATCTTCTGATCTGTACCCAGCTGCCCATTTTCAGACCAAAGAGAACAAATTTACCCAGTAACTTCATCACCAAGATACAACTCGATTTACATGCCGCACCAGTTAGAACAGAACAAACATTAACAATTTATCAACAGCAATGTTGTAGTTAATATGCTATTAATGTGTAATTAAGGTGTATTGTGTAATAGAAGTACAAACCGCACAAATATCAAAAATAATTACTAGTTGTATTTGCAATTGCGTTTACTTGTTTGACACAATTCAGATACAATTGTAAATTGTTGCAGTCACTTAAAAGGTTGAATTTGATGAAGATTTTTATAAGAATTTCTTAGCTCTGTAGGTCCATACAATGCAAGTGTATGGTGATCAGGACTTTGAAGCCAAAAAAGGAGATAAAGTCAGCATAAAAGTAATCCATAAGACTCCAGTGGTTTAATCAATGTCTTCTGAAGCGATCCCGTTGGTTTTGGGTGAGAACAGACCAAAATGTATCTCCTTTTTTCACTGTACATCATGCCATTGCAGTCTCTAAGCACAATCTTGATTTCAAGCTCGATTACACTTCCTACAGTGTCATCTAGCGCTCTGCACATGCGTCAAGCATTAGGAAGTGTAATCAAGCTTGAAATCATATATTTTTAATTTTAATTATACCAATATTTTTAAGATACTTTCAAATACTGTATATTTTCTGAGTGCAGAGATGTGTGCACAAAGCGCCCTCATGCAACTTTTATACAGTACTAAAGTTATCGATAATGTAACATCCACTGATTATTAGATGAATACGTTGCATACATGTGATAACCAATGAGCGCCCGCTTATTTAGGGCAAATGCGCGCCTAAAGGGGCAGAGCTCAAACATCATTGCCAATCACAAGATTGGCGTTATGATACAAGGGCTTCAACTAGGTCATGGAAATAGTTCAGTAATATCAAATTTGCAATTCCTTTGTGGAGTATACTAACATAATAAGCATCAGCACAAAATAATGCCTGAAATACTTTATAGAGCACATTTAAACTGATTAAAATGTAACTGTATGTACCATACCTTGACTGCAGGCACATTAAAGGCATAGTTCACCCAAAAAAAAAAAAAAAATTCTATCATCATTTACATAATTTACCCATTTTACTTTCTTTTGTCTGTGGAACACAAAGAAGATATTTGTCAATTTTACAGCCTCAGTCACTATACACTGTCATTGCATCTTTTTCCATATAATGAAAGTAAATGGTAAGGCTTACATTCTGCCTAGCATCTCCTTATGTGTTCCACAAAAGAAAGAAAGTCGTACAGGTTTGAAACAACATAAGGGTGAGTAAATGATGACATAATTTTAATTTTTGGATTAAATATCCCTTTGAGTACACACATGCAGTGCTCATGCACAGTACAGGATACACCACACTAAGGATGTGCTTCTGCAACTACACAGACAAGAGCATAGAACAGAACATTCAGTTCTACATGGAAGCATAGGACAGGGTGAAACATTACACAGGCTATTCTGCAAATTATGAGGGTGTTTAGTTCCTTTTGTTTAAGTGTCAGTGACAGAGGAAGCAAGACCTCTGGGTCTCTTCAGGCAAGTGACCCTATAACTCCACAAGCCCATAGACTCTCCTGTGAGTTAAAGCCCACAGACATTAGAGAATCTGAAACGCTGGTCAAAGAGCGAGAAAGAGAGGGACAGGAAACTGAGAGAATGTGTCTAATTAAAAGTGGCCTAGCCATCTCTCCTCAGAATTCTATGGCCTAGTTTTTTAAAGTGGGCATTGAGATTTATCTGTGCTTTACAACAGAGTCTGAGCACTGACCTACTAGTTCTGCACACAGCCTAATCAGAGAGAGGGAGAAGGAGCATGGACCAACATATCAGACAACCATCAACTATATACAGTATATAGGTAATCAGGGGGATGCATTCTTCTTGATTCATGCAGTCTTGCAATTGATTTCAATAGAGCTTGGTCAAAGTAAGAAAATTCACTTGGCGGTCATATTTATAATGCCTCCGGCAGCATTTTTCTATTGATAAAGAACACCTACTATCTACTTGAATGGGGAGGAAAGACTGAAATCTCAAAAACAATTAGCCAAGATTACAATCAAATAACACATTTCAAATCAGCAATAAAATGTGACAAAAAAGCTAACGGCATGATACTCTAATAAGCACAAAAATACATAGCACATACAAATGCTGTGTGACAGTTTTCAGCTGTTTTTATCAAAACTTTTCAGAACTTTTTCATACTCTGGATTTTGGAACGTGGAATTTGCAGGGTAAACTTCGACAGCGATGAATGAGAGTAAATGGGAGACCACAGCAAATATTATTTTCACTTACCCATTTGCTCCAAGAGCAAAAGAAAAAAATCCACTGCTACATTTTAATGACTTTCCGGAAGAAAAAATAATAGAGATGCCAAATTTACTGTCACTCTTTAAGCAGCTGTAATCAAAAACCCCTCGCAACTGTGGTAATTCATTTTTTTAAACTAATTCCAGGGTAATATAACACAGAGCATAATATTATAAACTTACACTCAATATTTAAAAAGATTATCATATAAAAATGTTTGCTAGATTTACACTGCTAAATAAGGCGGAAACGCATCATCACGGTCTGTGAAAAAGATCTATATTAGTATTTTTAAAATCAACATTTCTTTTGACTGTTTTTACATTTCATTTAATTTTTGTATGATTTTTTCATCACATCTTGAAATGCATTCTGGTATTGCCTTATCTTTGAAGTATGCATGTGATGCTGCCTAAGATTTTGGCCAAAATGAGATATCTTAGAAGTATCTTTACATACGGTGACCACCTCTGATGCCTTAAAATGCTGTCTAGGAAGACAACTCACTAGGAATTGGAAAAGAGCTAAATTGTGTGTGTGCATGTGTGTGTGTGTGTGTGTGTGTGTGTGTGTGTGTCTATGGAGGCGTATGAGGTGCTGTCTGAGAAGCCAATGAGTTTATTTTTAGCTTTGCAGCACCATAGCCTCACATGTGATTGTATCCTCACTCTCTCAATCTGTCTCGCTCTCTCTCTTCCCAAGAGTGAATGACTCAACATAGGTCAAGGAGATTCAGAGGTAGTGAACATTCTGTGGTGAAAAGCAGTTCTGACAGGGATCATTTGAAGTCTTTGTTAATACAATAGAATATTATAAAATAGTGTGTCTGTATTCTAACTGAAATGTCCAGCCTCATACCTTACTGTGAATCCTTTATTATGAATTAATTATGTGAAAGAATACAAGAACTATTGCATTTGCCTTTGAACAGACTGCTCTGCAATTTAATTCTCTAAGAATGACTCAGACAGAATAAAATACCTTTGAAATGTGAAACAATCTATGTTCTAAAAATGTCCACTGCAAGGCTGGAAAATGTATCATGTTATAAGAAGAAAATCAATTCTAATGGGACTAATGTGAAAGTCTTTATTAAATTCTTTGCAACTCAACCCAATTATCTAAAGCAATGCTGAAGGTATATTAATAGTTGATGCTGATACCGAGAGGCCACAGTGGCCAATGCCCCATATGATGCCAATATATAGCCTATATAATACAGTTTAATAACAGCCAATTATGACTAATTATACACAACATTTACTTTACATTCACATTCACACTCACAAAAAAAAAAAAAAAAAAAAAAAAACAGAAATGTATTCTTCATTGAGTAACTACTGGTAGATTTAGGAATCGACACCAGTTAATCTGCCCTTTTTCAATGTTTTTTTTTTTTTTATTTAATGTTCAAGGTACACATTACACAACAGTACAACATATTCAACGGACTGTACTTCTATCCCTCATAGCCTTGTTTTTATGGATCAAATTACAGCTGAAGTGTCACCAAAAGGGAATTGCAAAAATAAAGATGGTTTTTAAATAGGTTTCCTCAAACGCTCCCCCCACCTTCCTCTGACTGAAAAAAAAAAACAGTCCTTCTCCAAACTCATGCCATTAGTTGAGCCAGTGTTGCAAACAAACCTATGTTTTGATAGCGCCACAGAGCAACAGTGTTTTAGGGGAAATCAGCATACTACTCAATGGCTTACTTACAGTTGTCTCTGCATATTAAGTTGGGAGAAAGTATTTTATCATTACACTTCACCTTTAAATATGACATAGTAAGGCAAATCAATGAGTATAAGCAAGGTACCACTGAGCACAGCATTGCAATGCTCAAGAGTACTGAATGAGGTCAGATGAGAGGTCAGAGAGTGATGTTTTTCTCAGTTATCCGCACTGAAAGACTAAGGTCTTATTAGTAATTAAGCTTCTTCCTTGTAACATTAACCTGTCCAACATTAACATTAACAGTCCATCTTGACATGAACAAAGACTATCTGGTCTTTCAGGTCTACTGCATTTCTGCTTGCTAATTCCTTATCTTATTCTCTTTACCTACCTCCAACACATTCTGTCTTCTTCCATTCTGTATTCTACCCCCAGTGAGTCACCTTTGACTTACTCACTGGGGATCTAAACACAAATATATATATATATATATATATATATATATATATATATATATATATATATATATAGTTGAAGCCAGAAGTTTACATACACCTTAGGCAAATATATTTAAACTCAGTTTTTCACAATTCCTGATATTTAATCATAGAAAATTTTCCCTGTCTTAGGTCAGTTAGCATCACTACTTTATATTAACAATGTGAAAAGTCAGAATAATAGGAGACAGAGTATGATTTATTTCAGCTTTTATTTCTTTCGTCACATACCCAGTGGGTCAGAAGTTTACATACATTTTCTTAGTATTTGGCAGCATTGCTTTTAAATTGTTTAACTTGGGTCAAATGTTTTGGGTAGCCTTCCACAAGCTTCTCACAATAAGTTGCTGGAATTTTGGCCCATTCCTCCTGACAGAACTGGTGTAACTGAGTCAGGTTTGTATGCCTCCTTACTCACACATGCTTTATCAGACTGAGGTTAGCGCTTTGTGATGGCTACTCCAATACCTTGACTTTGTTGTCCTTAAGCCATTTGCCACAACTTTGGAGGTATGCTTGGGGTCATTGGTCATTTGGAAGACCCATTTGTGACCAAGATTTAACTTCCTGGCTGATGTCTTGAGATGTTGCTTCAATATATCCACATCAATTTCCTTCCTCATGATCCCATCTATTTTGTGAAGTGCACCAGTCCCTCCTGCAGCAAAGCACCCCCCCAACATAATGCTGCCACCCTCATGCTTCAGGGTTGGGATGGTGTTCTTCGGCTTGCAAGCCTCACCCTTTTTCCTCCAAACATAATGATGGTCATTATGGCCAAAAGTTTCCATTTTGTTTCATCAGACCAGAGGAAATTTCTCCAAAAAGTAAGATCTTTGTCCCCATGTGCACTTGCAAACTGTAGTCTGACTTTTTATGGCAGTTTTGCAGCATTGGTTCCTTCCTTGCTGAGCAGCTTTTCAGGTTATTTCAATATAGATCTCATTTTACTGTGGATATAGATACTTGTCTACCTGTTTCCTCCAGCATCTTCACAGGATCCTTTGCTGTTGTTCTGGGATTGATTTGCACTTTTTGCACCAAACTACGTTCATCTCTAGGAGACAGAATGCGTCTCCTTCCTGAGTGGTACGATGGCTGCGTGGTCCAATGGTGTTTATACTTGCATACTATTGATTGTACAGATGAACGTGGTACCTTCAGACTTGTAGAGTCCACACATTTTTTTTCTGAGGTCTTGGCTGATTTCTATTGATTTTACCATGACGTCAAACAAAGAGGCACTGAGTTTGAAGGTAGGCCTTAAAATACATCCACAGGTAGACCTCCGATCAGAAGCAAATTGTCTAATTGTCTAAAGGCTTAACATCATTTTCTGGAATTTTCCAAGCTGCTTAAAGGCAAAGTTAACTTGTAGGTAAACTTCTGACCCACTGGTATTGTGAAATAGTCAATTAAAATTGAAACAATCTGTCTGTAAACAATTGTTGGAAAAATTACTAGTGTCATGCACAAAGTAGATGCCCTAAAAGACTTGCCAAAACTATAGTTTGCTAATATTAAATCTGTGGAGTGGTTAAAAAATGAGTTTTAATGACTGCAACCAAAGTGTATGTAAACTTCTGATTTCAACTGTATATTTATATCTATCTATATCTATATCTATATCTATATATATATATATATATATATATATATATATATATATATATATATATATATATATATTATTATTATTATTATATTATTATTATTATTATTATTATTATTTTAAGGTATAATCTACAATCACGTTTTCATCAGACCGCACAATGATGACTCTAAGACATTACAGCACAATATTCTTTAAAGCTGCTTTGAAACGATGTGTGTTGTGAAAAGCGCTATACAAATAAAAATTACTTGACGACTTCTCGTTGTGTTTTTAACTTTTTCATTGCCCTTCCTTTTCTGGGTGGTATTTCCTAACATTAAACACAATCTGTACTGAGCTTGTCTGTTGACCTCTCTTTTGCCTTTTTCTTGTTCCAGTTATCTCATTTACGAACAATCTTAACCTCGGGTGTTTATTCTTTTCCTCTCTCCTCTGTCTATCTATTTTTACACTGAAAAAAAAAAGTTGTTTTGTCTTATTTTCCAGTAAAAGTATCAAAACATCCTTTAAACAATATCATGAGAAGCACAGCTGCATTAGATATTAACACTTATTAGCCTACATGACTCTGTGGAATACTTGATTCTGATTGGTTAATCACAGCATCCAGAAGTAAAATACTGTATTTCTGAATAATCACCATTGTCCTTCACTACACTTTATAACTGACTGCTCATACAGGAAACCTACAGTATAATGCTTGTTTCACTAATATATACCTGTAAAATATATCAACACAAATCAATATTTCATGTACGTGTTTTTATTTATTTGGTAAGAAGCCGCATAATAAGCTAGATAATGTAGAGTCAGCCAGTCATTATGAGAAAATATCCCCCTTCAGTGAGATACAAGATTACCCTGTCAGTTTATTTTGCGAAAAAAGACAGACTGACTGTACATTATCCCTTAAATAATGACTGAATAATTGACCATTGTCCCATGGCAACTGATTTACTACCTGGCTGTACTAATGTCTATTGAACAATTCCACTGTTTCTTTCTCCCTACATAATAAAATAATTATTCATGTTAATTTATTTATTTATTTGGTAAGTAACTGTGCATGAGATAGGGTAAGTATATTTTGTTTTGCACCACTGGCACAAACCTCACTAAATTTAGACAAAAGCAATTGACAACATCTGCCAATGGAACCACACAAAACACTTGTACCCACAATGCAATTTTTTCAGCCTGATCTTATGAAATGTATGTGGCAATGGCAGCATTTTTGCAAACCAAAATTACATGCTTCATTACAGGTTTGGCTGCAGTTTCCCAGTGAACTGTCCAGTGGGGGGCGCCAAAGAGCGGGTGAAATTATGTTGTAATCAGACAAGGTTTTTGTGGTGAATATAAGATGGATGTTTTAATGAGTAAATGTACCTCCCTAACCTAAAACTATAGCCTAAACCTAACCAATAGTGTCCTAAAAGATATATGAGAGGTGAAAAAACAGACATCCTTACCCTTAACCAATGCCTAAACCTAACCGAATAAACATGACAAGCATATTTTCTGAAGCAACCACGTGATTTTGTGTCGCTTCTATGGCACTTTCACTTCACTTATACTACAAGCATCCTTGACTGGGCTCAAGGCTCAGTCTCCAAGTGCAAAGTCAAACACTCTATTAGGTGAGCTAGAGCGGAAACTATTTATGCTGGAATACGTGCGTAAATGTAGGTGGGTCTGTAATACATGCGTTAAAATATATCGTATTTCAAATAATGCATTAGAGTAAAGTGTTTCGATATCATAGCATAACATGTGTGAGTAATAGAGTGAACAATAAGTGTTTATAAAGTCATAAACAGCCATAGTATCTGTGATTTGTGTGAAAGTGAATAAAACGCATAGTTGTTGTAGTGCCTCTAGTGTTCATTTCAAAACGTAGAAAGCGGCATGTAATGTAGTAATAGTAACGTTCCCTCTATGAGACAAGGTTGAATTTTTAATGCAAATTCTCAGGGAAATGTATCTTGTTCTAAGGATGTTAAGTAATTTTTACTGGAATACACGACAAACATACTGATTAAGAATATGATTCATTGCAGTGTGAAAAAAAAAAACTATTTCCTCCTGAAAGGTGCCTCCTGTAGCCTGCCTTAATCTAGGGCTAGGGGTTACGATCCCATCAACATGGGGTGGGTCTCGTGAGCATGTGCCTATATGTGTCTATGTGTAGTGGCATTTATATCTGAGTGCTCACAGAATCACAATTCCTGAGCTTATCCCGGAAAGAGGTTAAGACCATCTCTGACATGGAACAGAATCCAGTGTAGCAGAGCACTGCAGTGCTCACTGTGTATGAGAGATTGAGAGAGAGAGAGAGAGAGAGAGAGAGAAAGAGAGAGAGAGAGAGAGATATGAATACAACATAAACTGCCACACCACCCAATGCTGTATTTTTGGAAACACTTTCCCAGCATTCATCGTTGCAATGATACTGATCCAGGAATCTAGGTGTCCATTTCAACCCCACGGTGAAAAGGGAGGGAGGTGTTATTCAAGCCTGACAATCCATAAAATATCCTCATTTTGGCATTCAAATCCACAACAAGGTAAAAGGATACAGTTGTTTTAGTTAAAAAAGGGCCACATGACTTATATGTTTGGCTCTTAGGAGAAGAGATGCTGTGTGAGAGGAGAAATGATTGGCTGTACTGAGGGTGGGAAGGTAGCCGATTGGTTGTTTTGCCCTATAGCAGCCGAGCCTGCAGGCAAACAGGCCAACAGCAACAATTACACTGACGGATCTGAAAGAACTGGGTCGTTCTATGCCCACACTTTCCAGCAGGGGATAAGACCAGCCAAAGTCTTTGAAAGCACATACATACACATTACCTATCATTGTGCTTTTATGTGTGCACACATACACACTTAAACAGTAAACGTACTAGACACATATACATCCAACCTCATATACAGCCAGACGGATATGTGGCTATTTGTAGTTCTCATAGGGGAATGTACAATCTCTTCACAGCTACACTTAGATGCAAACAAATGTTATGTCAGCGCACACACATTTTGTTCCAGATGAGGCCCAGATGTGGTCTCTTGCATTATCCAGGTCTAACCGGTTGTATAGCTCTTACATCAGCACGTTGCCATCTTTGGCTACACTAGGCACTCCATTAAATGTACTCAGAACCTTTATTTTCAGGACAATCCTGCCTTACACTTGACAGTAGCACATAAAATAAAAATCCTGCGGTTGTGACCTACCCCTGGCTGACAGCTTCTTAGTGTTGATGATTTTGGCCGCATACTCTTGGCCGGATGATATCTTCACGCATCGCCTCACGACAGAGAACGCTCCCCTGAAGAAGTGGGAAAAAAGAGAAGAAAGAGAAACAGTGATGAAAAAAATGGGCATGAGGCCCTAATGCCGAACAGATAGAGCATATGGCACTGAGAGCAGAATCTGTGCCATCATGGAGGCACAGCCTGAGTGCTTCCAAGGTTACACAACTACAGTTTTCATGGCTGTTTGTCCATGTGTGTGTTTGATGAGCATGCGTGGGTGTTTTCAAAATGCTTAGCATATTCACTGGCCGCATGCACACACCAAATCCATCTGTGTATTCAGAGGAAATGAGGGGGTTAATTACACATCACCTTAAATGCCCCCTATGGAGTGTTTGCTTCTCTCTCATACAAAATGATGCATTTTATTCACGCATTCAACCTAAAATATAACGATAATGTGTATTTTGTGAAATAAAAATTTGGTGCAAATAGGTAGGCTAAAACAGGCATACAGTGTACATCATGCGTCCGCGCAGATGGCGCAGAGACGTTTCGGCAACATCATATTTTTGTACGGACTGTGATTCAAGAGATTGCGCGAACGACGTGGAAGAGTGGGATTTTAAAATGTAAGGTCACAGTGGGCTTAAAAACACACTCAATCCGGGTCAGTGTAGATGCATCAGCACGTCCAAATAAATATATCTCATAATGATCGCAGTTCAAATGAACTAGGGCAATGAACCCCGTATGATACAGATCGGGAAAACTGATGTGGCCCCTCCCTCTGCCTTCGCCAGACGCAGCGCAAGGAATCCCCAACGTGATAATTAAGAGCACGGGAATGTGTGTCTGCACGGTTGTCGCATTGCCTAAGTATTTCTGTCTCCTGGGGGAAATTTTCAAGTCCCACCCCCACGCAAGATATATTCAAATCCCCCCCCCCCCCCATTAACCCAGCTGTTCGGAGATCTGACGTGGTGGTCACAATGGCAGCGTCTCCAAGAGCGGTGCCAAGTGCCAACCTAGACAGCCTTTTTGGGTATCACGTTCCGTTCCGTACCAAACGCGCGCCTGTGATGCCCAAAAATGCTATGTGGGTAGGCAGATCCCTAGCCGATGTAACCAAGCGCTCACGGCAAGGTTATTGTAGCCGTTCGCTGCAGTTAAAAGCGGAGCTGTCAAACTGAAGACGCGTCGCAATCTTATCATTCTATTGTGCGTGCAGCGCGTTCCTGATAAACAATGACATTTCGTGTGCAAGGCAACATCAGACGCGCTCTTGGGCAAATCGTGCATATTATATAACAAATGCACAGAAACAAAATGATCCTGCATTAAAAAAAAAAAAATATATAAAATAAAAAAATACAGCACTCACTTTCCGAGCTCCTCAAAGAGCTGATATTCGTCCGTGAATCTGGTGCAAATGGTCAGAGCCATTGTGATGGGGAATCGGCGGCGCGAGGTAGAGGATGATGCGGAGAAGCGCAGTCAGTCTCCTCTCGTCCCTCCTGTACACCGAAACGAGAGCACTTGAACGATGTTTCTTGGATTCTGCTTCGGGTTGTGGTCTTTTGAACTGGGATGCGGCGATCAATGTCAGCTGATCAGATATGTAAACCTAGGGGTCGATCACCAACGGGAGGAAGAAGCGCGTTTACCTCCGATGGGTCCATGGGCTCATCTTTATGCGTGTTGACGTTGCCATCTCTCTCTTGGACGTGTTCAGATACAGCACCTCGCCCCCTTCTCCCCTCCCTTCAAATCCATGCCCCGCCTTCTCAAAGAACACCCACTTGTTTATTTATTGTACAAATTAATTAGCCTATAAATTAAAATATAAGATGGTGGGGCTGTTTGGTTGGAACATGGCGTATAAAATTCTCCCTACTAGTTAAGCTATTTTAAAATTGTTAAAACCATTACAAACGACTGTAAACATTTTACAAAATAAGCATATAGGCCTATATCATATATGTAATATATTAATCAATACAAATAATTGTATAAGACAACTGTGTGTAAGTGATGTTCGTCTTAAATTGACTAGATGTAATTTGTAGAATATCTAGCCTATTTTGTACATTTTCCTTTTTTAAAACTAAAGCCTTTTAACAACGTGCCAGCCAACCCTCTAAAGCATATTTTTAGTCATGACTTTACAAAATTACGAAATATTTTTTGACGTTGAAATTGTCAGGGTTTTTTTTACCCAAAAACTTAAAGGGACAGTTCTCCCAAAAATGAAAATTCTCTCATAAATTAATTACCCTCATTCCATCCTACTGTGTATGTGTATGACTTACTTTCTTCCGCTAAACACAAATAATGATTTTTAGAAGAATATTTCAGCTCTGTAGGTCCTCACAGTGCAAGTGAATAAAGGCAGCATAAAAGTAATCCATAAGACTCCAGTGGTTAAATCCATAGAAGCGATATGATAGGATATGATGAGAAACAGATAAATATTATGTCCTTTTTTTTTTTTACTATAAATTCTTCTCCCTGCCCCATAGGTGGCGATATGCACAAAGAATGTGAATTGCCAAAAACAAAAGAAGAATGTGAAAGTGAAAGAAAAAGTGGAGACTGATAGTAAATAAATGCTTAAATATTGATCTGTTTCTCACCCACACCTATCATATTACTTCTGAAGACATTGATTTAACCACTGGGGACATATGGATTACTTTTATGCCGCTTTTATGTCCTTTTGGAGCTTAAACATTTTGGTACCCATTGACTTGCATTATGAGGACCTACAGAGCTGAAATGTTCTTCTAAAAATCTTTGTTGTGTTCAGCAGAAAAAAGAAAGGACACACATCTGGGATGGCATGAAGGTGAGTAAATGATTTTCATTTCTGAGTGAACTATCCCTTTAAGTTTTCATTTGCACTTAGTTAGGTTATCCTAATGTATATTCAACCAGAAAGAATGAACACATTTAAATTGTTCTAATCAACCTAAATAGTCTGAACCAACAGTACCAAAATAGTACCAAATAGTAAAGTAGTACCATTACCAAATAGTGTGAACCAACCTCATGTGTCTCCCCACATCTTCTCATCCTTTTGTGGTTGAAGCTGATAATCATAATGCAATAGTGTGCAGGGAGGAAACAATGCAGGTGAATGGATCACAAAGGCTACTAGAAATAAGTAATATATATATATATATATATATATATATACACACACACACATGCCCACTCCGAGATTAATGTATGACCATTTGTTAAAGGTTGCACATACTTCACCGACCACAATCGATAACCTCAAAGCGCACATGCCGCTACAGTGCTCCAAAGTATGACGCACATTTACAGCTGGTATTTACGCGCATGCCCACGTGTGGAGTGCAAATCTCTGTGCAGTTCTCTATTTTGACCACACGAGAGCATTGTTGAAAAAGCAATCATTAAAAAATTCATTCAACCTTACTGATAATTCAATAACACAAAATCTCTTCAGATGTCAATTTGGAATAGGCCTAAGCTTTTTGTAGGCTATTCCTATGCCAAAATGTTCTCAGTCGTTCCCTTTTTTTAAATGGTTTGCCTGCTTATAGGTAAACATGTCAACAACTCATTCATGCAACAGTTTTATTTATCTTTGTAAAAATATCCTCTGGTAATCATGGTAAAATATTATCAACTGATATTGCTAATACATTTTTAGAAATGAAAAGTTGCTTTTTTAATTTAATCACATTTTCCCAGCTAAGTGGGCACATGTATCCAGATGAAACAAACTGTATGCCTTTTGATGTTGTTGTTGTTTTGTTGTTGTTTTTTGTTAGTGAGACGTAGTATGACATTTATTCTTGGTCACAACTGTAACCAGTGGGAAACTACAGAGTTAGTTTACTCAGTTGCTCATAGGATCCAATAGAAAATTGCAAACAATGAAGTTACATCATTTATTTGTTTATTTTTATTTGTATTAGAGTTAAAAGCAATTGTGGGGAAAAGGGGAATGATAAACCAAGAATAACTGGACATTTCTTTTAAATTTGGGAATCTGAAATTTTAGAGTCTATCAGTCACGTCTTGAAACATGTGGCTCTGTGTTTTCCCACTGGCCACAGTTGTAACCGCCTACTCATTTATTTGTCCTGTGAGCATGATTTACATGAGACATAGCAATCTTAGTAATAAATCAATAATACACCCTTTAAACACTATTTGTACAAAATATAGCAGTTGTATGTGTATTATTATAGGTTTTACTTGCCTCATTTCATGGAGATTTGACCCAGACATCATCTTTCAGAGGGACACAGTGGAATTAAATGGCTCTGGTCATGTGACACTCATGTAAAAATGTTCACATGAAATAAAAACACTTTCTGCACATTCATTAACTGTATAATTAATAACTCTTTTTAGACCCTTCAAATAATTTAAAACTAAATTTCGGTCACAATTGTAACCAGTGGGTTAAGGGAGTGTGTGTACTCCCTAGGGTGTTCTCCAAAGAGTTCAGACAAGGAAGAGACATGAGAAAAAATTAAGTGAATGGTTTTCTTTTGCCACCAGTCTGTGCTAAAAACATAACTAATATTTACTAAAATCTTGAAGCTCATTATCATCCTCAAATATAAGGTAAAATTAAAATCAGGAGTACAACAGTCTCAATTGAATTAATAGAATTTATGGTTCCGATAAGGATTTGTTAAAGCAGCAGTAAACTCCAGTAAGGGAATTTGCCCTTTGTGAATTTATTTTTAGTTTCAGTATGAATGTGTCATGTCTGGACCACAGACCGCATCTGAGCTTTTTTTTTTTTTCTATGAAGCTTACCGTCATAGCCTCATCGATATATGTCTTAAATACACCATCATCAACAACAAACCAGGAATGTGCTCATTTAAGTTCATTTTATACTGTAGAACAAATACATCCATACAAGGGCAGACTGGCCAAAGGAAGAACCGTGACTTTTCCCCGTGGGCCAGCCACGAAATGGGGCAGAACGGGTGACGATAAGCTGAAACGGGCCACCGCATTACGCCGGACTGGCTGAAGGGGGCCGCAAAATGGCGCCACGATATGCAGAAAAGGACAACAACTTTTGGGCCAGCGCCACCCCATGTAAGAAGCACTAATGGTTTCATAGAATCACATGATGCCCAGTTTCCCGAAAATACACTTTTAAAGCCAGCTGTCCAATAAAGAGTTATCTGTGCTCCACTAAAACCAAGTTGTCTAAACACTTCTTAGCAACTCATCTTAGCTTGGTTTACAAGTGGAGTCTCTTAAAGCTTAATATTGGCCTTGATAAAATAAACATCACTATTTGTGTTTACATGAAATGCTGTTCAGTTTGGTTACATCCAGCATGCTGCAGTTGCAGCATCTGTAATCACCAATCCTCAGAGGATTCAAGAGCAATTGTTATGGACAAATTATATGTTAGACAGTATTATTACGATCACAGTATGATTTTAGGGCTTACTTAAAATGTTCAGTACTTTTCCCATTTTTTTTAGCATTTGGCCATGTCATTGTGAGTGTTGCTGGTGTGCTTACAATTATGGGCAAACTTTGACAATGATTTCATAAAATGAAGCAGGAAATAAGTGTGTGTCAGATTCTGTACAGATCTGGTTGCATCATGTGAAAATTGGATAGGAAATTACACATGCAGAGTCAACAGTGTTACTTTTAAAGAAAGTGCTGAAGTGGCAAAAAGATACTGAACACAGAATTTGAATAAAACATTTATGAAAGTTATTGTATTAGATGACAAAATATTAAACCAAGTAATATTTATTTCACGAAAGATATCAAAAGCATACTTTTCAAGCAAAATGTTTCATAAAAATGTGTTTGTCAAATTATAAATTACAAATTATAAACCAATAAGGGTATCTCCTGCTTGTCAAACTTAGAGGCACATGTCCATATGTTGCATGCATATGTGACATTAATATTCACAAAAAATTACTTTAGATCCAGTTGGTTAAAAGTGTAATATTGTCCGAACAGGGAGCAAACAAGCACATTCTCTTCCTTGTTTAAGTTTAGTTGTGAGAAAAGCTCATATGTTTGCATATTCCATTTGGACTGATATTTTTTTTTTCTAATGCAATTAAATAAATGCATTTTTTAAATGTGGCTGAAGTGTCCAAATACTTTTTGGGGCCAAAAAAAAAAAAAAAAAAAAAAAAAAAAACATAATAGGTTTCATTTTAATGTATTGTGCAACACACAGAGACACAAACAACATGTCATCTTGAAGGATACAGAATACAGAGTAATTCCAAAGTTTCTTTTTTAAATGACACAATTTTATTAGTACGTTATACAGTATATGTAATCGAGGGAAATTTTTCTTTGTAATGTAGGGTATAGCTCCTATATAAGGTCATTGCCCCACTTTGGATAAAAACATCTGCTAAATGACTAAATGTAAAAATGACTAAATGCAAATAAATCTTCCAGGATTTCACAATCTGGATATGCAGTGGAGACCTTAAACAGAGACAGATATTCTTGGCATGACCCCTTGATATTTGTGCTTTATTGTCGTAATTGACTTCATCTGCAAACACATCAGCTCAGGATTCGAAATAGTTTGTCATGTTGTGTTAATATATATTTTTCTGCAGGTATAGGTCAAGTTATTTGTGTACAATTCCACAAGATTCCCTTACATTAGAATATTTTGTCATTTAAGGGGTTATTCTTTCTTGAAAGAATGTGATACATATTTAAGAATGTGTTGTGTATGAGTATATTTCTTGTAAAGCAGGTATCTCTCAGCCAAACATCTGAACCTTACTTCCTGCATTGTAACACCCACTGAAGAGCTCTTACATCAAGACTACATTATTATCAGATCCTTAATGTCAATATGAAATCAGTACTACTACTTACCACATGGTCACATGCTACAAACACACACACACACACACACACACACACACACACTCGTTGGTGTAGCTATCCTTATGAGGACTCTCCATAGACATAATGATTTTTATACTGTACAAACTATAGATTCTATCCCCTAACCCTAAACCTAACCTTCACAAAAACTTTCTTCATTTTTACATTTTCAAAAAAACATAGTTTAGTTTGTTTTTTAAGTAATTTGATTTATGGGGACACTAGAAATGTCCTCATAAACTACATTTATAGCATAATAACCTTGTTATTACCAATTACAAGGGTAACCTACCAGTAACCTAAAAAATGTCCCCATAAACCACCCAAACCCGCCCACACACACCCACACACACACACATTTGTTTTTCTACATTCACTGTTTACCATCCATTACCTCTATCATTATAGGCTGGCTCCTAAATTGTTGGCAAAACCTCGAAAAGTTTTTCCTGAACATTGCAGTTTCGCATTTCCTCTTCTGAGCATTATCCAAACTTGAAAGTCAAACATGGACATTCTCTTCCTTATCTAGTAGCCTAATATCTAACCTAGGTGAAAGATTGATGATAAAAAATCTTCCCATTGAATTAGTTTTGTACATTAAATTCATTGGTCAGAGCTCTTAAAAAGACTATAAAGAATTTAAAGTATTTATTTCTTTATTATATTTATTTGTTATTTATCTCTTAGAGCAATGTGCTATTGTCAAGAATTTACTTCATTGGACACTGAATTCCTTACTTCATGTGTGATATTAGAAGAAGAAGCCTTTTTTGTCACACATTATACATTTTGAACATATACAGTGAAATTCTTTTTTTTTTTTTTTTGGCATATCCCAGCTAATCTAGGTTCAGACCGCAGGGTCAGCCATGATATGGCGCCCCTGGAGCAGATAGGGTCAAGGGCCTTGCTCAAGTGCCCAATGGTGGCATCTTGGCAGTGCTGGGGTTTGAACCCCCGACCTTCTGGTCAGTAACCCAGAGCCTCAACTATGCACTGAGCCACCACTGTGCACAGATGGCGCTGTGCAGAGAGGCTACTTAGAGATTCACCCACTTCTGCACCTCCTCTTCTGGACTTCTGGAAATCTAAGCCAGTGCTTCTCTCTAAACTGTGTTGACTCACATCCTCATTGGTCACAATTGCTTACACAGGGGCAGGCCAGGCTGGTTCAGCCCTACAAACCATGGCTGTCATGCAGGCCTACCATGCAGACCTTCTGAAGTAAATGGATGAACGCGGACTGGAAGCCAGGTCCTTTAAAATGCTGTGTGGATCCATGGATCTGGCATTTCGGGCTACCAAGATCACTGTCTATTGGCAGATCTATGGGTAACCTGGTGTCTATTGAGCATCATCTCTGGCTGAATTTGTCAGAGATATTTGAAAAAGACACGGCCTTTTTGCTCGACTCTCTGGTGTCTCTGCAGGGACTCTTTGGTGATGCCACAGGTGCCACCACTGAGAGGCTCCGGTTGGCCAAGTAGCAGTCAGTCACCTACAAGCACATCATGCCAAGGGCAAGGTGGTGTTGTAGCAGAGCCTATGAAGCAGAGTTCTCCTGAGGCTCTAGTTCTTCCACAGAAGGTGGAGACTAAGCCAATGGTAAAATCGCAATGACCATGGCCAAGAAAGAAAATTGTGCTTTCTGGACCTCGTCCCGAGCAAAGCATTCCTGATTGTCTGTGGCCCTTGAAATGGGGACTAAAGCCTGCAGAACAGTATCCTCCAGGCCTCAAGAAGCCCCGGAAAACCCTTCTGTTTCCCCGAAATAATTATCTCGCCCTTCCTGCTGTTATTTGCAGGAAACAAGAACTTGATTTCAGTCCTAGGACCAGGGCTTGACATTGGTGTCATGTGGCTCACCGGCCACTGTGGCTAGTGGTATTCCAAAGTCACTAGCCCCTCAGAATTTTTCACTAGCCAAAATCCCCTGCCCCACAAAAGTGATAAAACTAACTGGAGACTGTAACTGCATGCATTTGTTTTGGTCATTTTATTTGAACAAGAATTATATGAGATCAGCAGGACACAAGCCTAAACATTTAGGTCATCTCTTAGAATATCTAAAGGTAAACATGGCAGTAGAAGTAGATCTGGCACTACTTTACCCACTCACAAGGTGCATGGACAAAAACAACAGGAATAGCACAGAGAAATCCAGCAACACTTGCTTTATTAAACCTTTATTAAACTCAAAATGAATAACATTAATCAACGCATTTTGGCACATAGGTCTTCATCAGGGTTAAGATAAAAATACATGACATGCTCATTTAAAACAACTCTGACCAATGAAAGCACACTTAAAAAAAACAATCATATTGGGCTCTGGAATTGAATCCCTGCAAATTATTAGGTTAATTAGGGCCATGCATTATCGCAATCATTCAATCAGTGAAGACATTCATCTAATCACAGTGTCAGAATGGTGTATCAAATACATAACAGTTCACTAGTACACCTCACAATTGACTATATTAAAAATACAGATGTAAAAAAATATGTAAAAAAATAAATAAATAAAATGTATAAATTCAGACACAATTTTTCAACACCAAACATAAAAACATCAGAAATCAACAACATAAGAAACATCATGATTAAAAAAAAAATATTGCAAAAAGATCCCAACATCCTCCAGTCAGCTGGAATTGACCCCTGAACAGACTTCTGTGTTGGAATTGGGACTTTTTGTTCCTACCCCATCTGTAAGTGATTTTGAACTATTTTTAGACTTTTTAGAGTTATTCGTATTGGAAAGCATTTTTCATGGTCTCAAATTTTAAGACTGACAAAATGTCAAATAAATTTTATATACAAATTTCATTAAGTAATTAAGTATTTCAGACACAAAAATTGTGTCTGGATTTATACATTTTTGGGGGATTTACACTTTTTTTTTTTTACATCTGTATTTTTAATATGGTCATTTGTGAGGTGTACTAGTGAATTGTTATCTATCCATTCTGACACTGTGATTAGTTCAGTGTCTTGACTGATTGAATTATTGAGATAATGCTCGGTCCTAAATAAACGAATAATTTGCAGGGATTCAATTCCAGAGCCCAATATGATTGTTTTTGTTTAAGTGTGCTGTCATTGGTCAGAGTTGTTTTAAATGAGCGTGTCATGTATTTTTATCTTAACCCTGATGAAGGCCCATGTGCTGAAATGTGTTGGTTAATGATATTCATTTTAAGTTTAATAAAGATTTTCACTGCAAGTGTTGCTGGATTCCTCTGTGCCATTCCAGTTAGAACAGGAGGAAAACTTTGTGAATAATTTGTCCATTTGTCCATGGAAGTCAAAATTTTAACCCCTTTTACCATTCTAATTTAAACTTGCCAATATGAAAGTTTAAAATGTTCTTCAATTTTGTTTTAACAGTGGCTTTGTTATTATAAGGCCATAAGCACAAGTCAGACCATGGATGGCTCCACATTACTGTGGTTAGGCTAATGTAGATAGGCTTTCTAGAGCAATTGTTATGGACAAATTATATGTTAGACAGTATTATTACGATCACAGTATGATTTTAGGGCTTACTTAAAATGTTCAGTACTTTTCCTTTTTTTTAGCATTTGGCCATGTCATTGTGAGTGTTGCTGGTTTGCTTACAATTATGGGCAAACTTTGACAATGATTTCATAAAATGAAGCAGGAAATAAGTGTGTGTCAGATTCTGTACAGATCTGGTTGCATCACGTGAAAGTTGGATAGGAAATTACACATCCAGAGTCAACAGTGTTACTTTTAAAGAAAGTGCTGAAGTGGCAAAAAGATACTGAACACAGAAACTGAAAACATTTATGAATGTCATTGTATTAGATGACAAAATATTAAACCAAGTAATATTTATTTCACGAAAGATATCAAAAGCATACTTTTCAAGCAAAATGTTTCATAAAAATGTGTTTGTCAAATTATAAATTACAAATTATAAACCAATAAGGGTATCTCCTGCTTGTCAAACTTAGAGGCACATGTCCATATGTTGCATGCATATGTGACATTAATATTCACAAAAAATTACTTTAGATCCAGTTGGTTAAAAGTGTAATATTGTCCGAACAGGGAGCAAACAAGCACATTCTCTTCCTTGTTTAAGTTTAGTTGTGAGAAAAGCTCATATGTTTGCATATTCCATTTGGACTGATATTTTTTTTTCTAATGCAATTAAATAAATGCATTTTTTAAATGTGGCTGAAGTGTCCAAATACTTTAAATAGGTTTCATTTTAATGTATTGTGCAACACACAGAGACACAAACTACATGTCATCTTGAAGGATACAGAATACAGAGTAATTCCAAAGTTTCTTTTTTAAATGACACAATTTTATTAGTATGTTATACAGTATATGTAATCGAGGGAAATTTTTCTTTGTAATGTAGGGTATAGCTCCTATATAAGGTCATTGCCCCACTTTGGATAAAAACATCTGCTAAATGACTAAATGTAAAAATGACTAAATGCAAACAAATCTTCCAGGATTTCACAATCTGGATATGCAGTGGAGACCTTAAACAGAGACAGATATTCTTGGCATGACCCCTTGATATTTGTGCTTTATTGTCGTAATTGACTTCATCTGCAAACACATCAGCTCAGGATTCTAAATAGTTTGTCATGTTATGTCAATATATATTTTTCTGCAGGTATAGGTCAAGTTATTTGTGTACAGTTCCACAAGATTCCCTTACATTAGAGTATTTTGTCATTTAAGGGGTTATTCTTTCTTGAAAGAATGTGATACATATTTAAGAATGTGTTGTGTATGAGTATATTTCTTGTAAAGCAGGTATCTCTCAGCCAAACATCCAAACCTTACTTCCTGCATTGTAACACCCACTGAAGAGCTCTTACATCAAGACTACATTATTATCAGATCCTTAATGTCAATATGAAATCAGTACTACTACTTACCACATGGTCACATGCTACAAACACACAAACACACACACACACACACACACACACACACACACACACACACACGCTGGTGTAGCTATCCTTATGAGGACTCTCCATAGACATAATGATTTTTATACTGTACAAACTATAGATTCTATCCCCTAACCCTAAACCTAACCTTCACAAAAACTTTCTTCATTTTTACCTTTTCAAAAAAACATAGTTTAGTTTGTTTTTTAAGTGATTTGATTTATGGGGACACTAGAAATGTCCTCATAAACTACATTTATAGCATAATAACCTTGTTATTACCAATTACAAGGGTAACCTACCAGTAACCTAAAAAATGTCCCCATAAACCACTCAAACCCGCCCACACACACACACACACAAACACACACACACACACACATTTGTTTTTCTGTCATCACTGTTTACCATCCACTACCTCTATCATCGTAGGCTGGCTCCCAAATTGTTGCCAAATCCTTATTTCTTTATTATATTTATTTTTTATTTATCTCTTAGAGCAATGTGCTATTGTCAGTAATTTACTTCATTGGACACTGAATTCTTTACTTCATGTGCGATATAAGAAGAAGAAGCCTTTTTTGTCACACATTATACATTTTGAACATATACAGTGAAATTCTTTTTTTTTTTTTTTTATTTATTTTTTTTTTTTTTGCATATCCCAGCTAAGCTGGGGTCAGAGCACAAGGTCAGCCATGATATGGCGCCCCTGGAGCAGATAGGGTCAAGGGCCTTGCTCAAGTGCCCAATGGTGGCATCTTGGCAGTGCTGGGGTTTGAACCCCTGACCTTCTGGTCAGTAACCCAGAGCCTCAACTATGCATCGAGCCACCACTATGCACAGATGGTGCTGTGCAGAGAGGCTACTTAGAGATTCACCCACTTCTGCACCTCCTCTGCTGGACTTCTGGAAATCTAAGCCAGTGCTTCTCTCTAAACTGTGTCTACTCACATCCTCATTGGTCGCAATTGCTTACACAGGGGCAGGCCAGGCTGGTTCAGCCCTACAAACCATGGCTGTCATGCAGGCCTATCATGCAGACCTTCTGAAGTAAATGGATGAACGCAGACTGGAAGCCAGGTCCTTTAAAATGCTGTGTGGATCCATGGATCTGGCATTTCGGGCTACCAAGATCACTGTCTATTGGCAGATCTATGGGTAACCTGGTGTCTATTGAGCATCATCTCTGGCTGAATTTGTCAGAGATATTCGAAAAAGACACGGCCTTTTTGCTTGACTCTCTGTTGTCTCTGCAGGGACTCTTTGGTGATGCCACAGGTGCCACCACTGAGAGGCTCCGGTTGGCCAAGAAGCAGTCAGTCGCCTACAAGCACATCATGCCAAGGGCAAGGTGGTGTTGTAGCAGAGCCTATGAAGCAGAGTTCTCCTGAGGCTCTAGTTCTTCCACAGAAGGTGGAGACTAAGCCAATGGTAAAATCGCAATGACCATGGCCAAGAAAGAAAATTGTGCTTTCTGGACCTCGTCCCGAGCAAAGCATTCCTGATAGTCTGTGGACCTTGAAATGGGGACTAAAGCCTGTAGAACAGTATTCTCCAGGCCTCAAGAAGCCCCGGAAAACCCTTCTGTGTCCCTGAAATAATTATCTTGCCCTTCCTGCTGTTATTTGCCGGAAACAAGAACTTGATTTCAGTCCTAGGACCAGGGCTTAACATTGGTGTCATGTGGCTCACCGGCCACTGTGGCTAGTGGTATTCCAAAGTCACTAGTCCCTCAGAATTGTTCACTAGCCAAAATCCCCTGCCCCACAAAAATTGATAAAACTAACTGGAGACTGTAACCGCATGCATTTGTTTTGGTCATTTTATTTGAACAAGAATTATATGAGATCAGCAGGACACAAGCCTAAACATTTAAGTCATCTCTTAAAATATCTAAAGGTAAACATGGCAGTAGAAGTAGATCTGGCACTACTTTACCCACTCACAAGGTGCATGGACAAAAACAACAGGAATAGCACAGAGAAATCCAGCAACACTTCCAGTGAAAACCTTTATTAAACTCAAAATGAATAACATTAATCAACGCATTTTGGCACATAGGCCTTCATCAGGGTTAAGATAAAAATACATTACATGCTCATTTAAAACAACTCTGACCAATGAAAGCACACTTAAAAAAAACAATCATATTGGGCTCTGGAATTGAATCCCTGCTAATTATTAGGTTAATTAGGGCCATGCATTATCTCAATCATTCAAGTGTTGCTGGATTCCTCTGTGCCATTCCAGTTAGAACAGGAGGAAAACTTTGTGAATAATTTGTCCATTTGTCCATGGAAGTCAAAATTTTAACCCCTTTTACCATTCTAAATTAAACTTGGCAATATGAAAGTTTAAAATGTTCTTCAATTTTGTTTTAACAGTGGCTTTGTTATTATAAGGCCATAAGCACAAGTCAGATCATGGATGGCTCCACATTACTGTGGTTAGGCTAATGTAGATAGACTTTCTAAAAAAGAAACAGTATTTGTTATGAAACACTAATAGCCTAAACTTGTTAAGAAAAATTTAACTACAACTTTCAGTTAATAGTTAATTAACAGTTAATAATTCCAGAGTACAAAACGAGATGTTAGGTAGAATAAATTCAGTCACCATTCATTTTCATTGCAACTTTTTCCATAAATAGAAAAATTCATGAATCTTTTTTCCAATCATGGAAGAAAGAAAGTTCTATGGGTTTGGATCAAGATAAAGGTGAGTGAATGATGACTCAATATTATCATATTAATAATATAATTATTAATAATAAAAATTAAGTCTTATAGATTCGCCCTAATCGATTTACTATGCCTCTATATAAATTAATGTTACTTCAGTAAAACCTTTAATTTGGATGATGAGGTGTATTTTAAAAACCTTTTAATCGATGTTGATGCATGCCACACTGATGTCTCTTTAACTCGTCAGTTTGAGAGGTTCAACTTCCTCAATATAGCGCATTAAAGTAGATGATTCTCAGTAGAATTCAAATGGGTCACGTAAGTGCTGTGGTCTCCACAGGCCGCTGCAATATCGAGTAAATCCCAACTGAATCAAACAAGTTTTGTTCTGCGCTGTCCCAGAACTCTGACTGTATCTCTGGAGCACGCTGGTGTGCGCTGCAGCGGTTCACGCATAAGCACGCTTCATTCGCCCTGCACAGATGCACAAATAAGTTAAGAGAAGCATATTTAGTGCTTATAAGGTGCTGAATGCAGGATGAATACAATTAAATTTGAATCGGCTGCAGCCACCCGCCAAAGTGGCTAGTAAGGGTGATGGAGTTACCCACCACTGCTGAATTTCTACCCATATTTGGTGGGTGGGCAGGTGTTAATGTCAAGCCCTGACTGTGACTGATTTTTCAATTCAATACGTTCTTGACCTGAGAACTCCACACATTGGGTCGTCTATCACATGAGAATTTGTTACAGGCACAAAAAGGTCAGTTCCGGCTGTATAACAGGGGAGCTCAGCTACGGGAATTTTTCACCAGGAGATAAGGTCCTTGTATTGCTGCCCACATCGAGCTCAAAATTACTCGTAGTAGCAAGAGCCCTTTGAGGTCACATGGCGAGTTGGGGAAGTCGGCTATGAGGTGGTCCGTACAGATAGGAGTGGGGCACGTCAGATTTACCACCTCAACCTCCTTAAACCATGGAGAGAGGTGGTCCCCGTGTCGTTGGCGATGGTAGTTCCAGAGAGGGAGGAGCTCGGACCAGAGGTGAATCTAAAAGCCAATCACTTCACCCCGGTCACTGGATTCTGCATTCCCCTGACTTCTCTCTCCCTTTTGTTTTGCAGACGGATGAATCGGACAGGGGGCTGGGTGCTGTACTGTCCCAGGTGGTAGAGAGGGAGGAGCGCCCAGTGCTGTACATGAGTCGGAAGCTCTCTATGAGAGATACAAAGTACAGCACCATAGAGGAGTGTTTGACCATCAAGTGGGCAGTCCTCACTCTCCGCTACTATTTGATGAGACAAGCATTCACCCTCTGATCGGACCATGCCCCGCTCCAATGGCTCAACCACATGAAGGATGCCAATGCCTGGATCACCCGTTGGTATCTGGCACTCCAGCCATTTGAGTTCAAGGTGGTCCACATGTCGGGGGCGCAGATGGCTGTCACTGACTTCCTTTCCAGAGGGGAGGGGGGGGCGGGGGGGTCACCTGAGATGCTGGTAATTTCAGTTTCTATGTTCACAGTGAGACATGGGGGAAATAAAAGGTGCCAAGTCCATAGAGTGAGAGAGAAACAGATGCCACAAAGCTGTGTGGGTGCATGTGACTGGGAGAGACACCTGAAGCTATTTTGCGTGTTGGCCATTGCCATATTTGACTTACCTTTGAAGCTTCACCGTTATGCCTTATGCGAACGTGTTTATGTTTATGAGAATAAAGAGTGACATACCAGAGTTGGAATTGCCATCTCCTGCTTCCTCATTTATTGAAACTTGTGACAATAGACTATCAATTAATTACCAACAAAAGCCTTCATCAGCCAACTAACAAAGGACAATGCATCTATGTGAACTTCTGCAGTTAATCCAATATGAACTTCAAAAGACATTAGTCATTAATCTTACAGTTCTTACAAAATCTTTGTTTAAACACTGGCCCTTAACACTTACTTAGTTTACTCATTTTAAACCATGACTTGCACTGCACATAAATAAGCAGGGTTGGGGAGTAACGGAATACATGTAACGGGAATATGTATTTAAAATACAAAATATAAGTAACTGTATTCCACTACAGTTACAGTTTAAATCATTGGTAATTATAATTCAGTTACATTTTAAAAGTATTTTGATTACTGAAGAGATTACTTTGCATTTTATTGTCATTTGTTTCATTTAATATTTAGTCCTTTCAGATGGAAAACATTCATACATATAAATGATGTGATCCAAAGTGCATTTGAACAGCGGTGAAACACTTTCTTATGATGTGTTACATTCATCTGAACAGACCTAGAAGTAAGTTTGAAGTTTGGAGCAGAAGAAATAGAAATAAACCTTGTGTAAATTGTCAGCTTTACACTAAGCTAAAATGCTATTTCAAGCCATTTTACATGCACGATCATATTGTTTTATCAAGAAAATTCACATTGGATCATAATTTATTTTTTTCTAGTAAAACATTTGATATTAGGGCAAAAATCGTATTCCTGATAATAATTTTAACATGTGTATTTTGTCATACTGTACTGGCAGAGTTTTTATAGTCAAAACAAGTGAAAAAATCTACCAGTGCTGAAGAAGCAATCCAAAGTATTTAGAATATGTGACTGACCTTGACCAATCTAACGAAATATGTTACAAATTACATTTTACAGCATGTATTCTGTAATCTGTAGTGGAATACATTTCAAAAGTAACCTTGCCAACCCTGTAAATAAGTAATATTGGCATTATATTCATTCTGTTTAGCCAGAGGGGAACTGGACCCCACAGCGAGCCTGGTTTTTCCCAAGGTTATTTTTCTCCATGGAGTTTTGTGTTCCTTGCCAGTCGCGTTCGGCTTGCTCACTGGGGTTCTTAATACAATTATTATTTATTTATTTTTATACACAATTTACAATCATTTTTAATCAAACAATGATGACTAAGACTTTATACAGATTCCTTCTCTGTTAATGCACAATTGTCTGTAAAGCTGCTTTGAAACAATGCGTGTTGTGAAAAGCGCTATACAAATAAAAATGACTTGACTGCAAAGCTCACAGTTGACTCATAAACAAGTCTGATCAAGCATGGATTTTATCCCATATTTTGAAAACCTACCAGTTTTGTTGAAATTTAAAAAACTTTCCCAGATGCCTGGCTGCAATTGTTTTTGTTTTTGCACTATCCTGTATGTTTTTCTGCTTTTCTTTTGTATTCTGGGCTGTTTATTCAACCGGTTCAAATATTTAAAGTCAGATCTGGAAAAGACTCATTCAAGTCTAAATACATTTGCAGCATTTTGCACCATTTATCTATGCAGAAAGCATGCAATAATCGTCAAAACATTACTACCTGAAATTCCAGTACCACAATATTCACAACCTCAGTGCATAAAAACCATGGCCATGGGAGAGTTCACTTGTTTTGAATGCAAAGAATACAAGAAATTAGATGACATGGAAGAGTAAGAAAATGGAGATAAAAAGAGAACATCACTGATAAGATCTGTGCTATTGTCACTGAACTTCTCCATGAGTGAAAAGTACATGACTGAAACAATTGTGAGCTGAAAATCCTTAATAACGATAGACTGTGAGGATGACTTGACTGATAAGGCATGGAAGGCAAGGGTGTATGTTTGGTTTGAAAGTTGGTAGGTACATATTGCAAGGCGGATAATATTCAAAATGTTGGTTTTAAGAAAATACAAGTACATCAGTCTGGTAATATAAGCAAAACAGCATTATTGCCTCATATACCTAAAAAGTCACAATTCCCATTTCTCTGGCCCACCATAATAAATATTAGCCTGCTTTTATGTTAACATGTATTTTATTTAAATTTATTAATTTTTTTTTTTTTTATTATTATTATTTTTTTACACTGCCTGGCTCAAAAAAAGTTGCTGTTTGGATTTAAATAAGCAGATCCTTAAGAACCAATGACTGGGTCATAATCGCAGTCAATAATATGTTTCAGCTGGCAACAATTCTTTTAACCCTAACTGATGCATTGTGTAGCTTCTCATTTCTTAACCATGTCAGAAGACGTATCATGTGGTCGTGGAAAAGATGTTACTATGCTTCAGAATGGGGAAATTATTGGCCTGCATCAAGCAAAGAAAACAACTAAGGAGACTGCTGAAATCACTGGAATTGGGTTAAGAACCGTCCAAAGCTTTATTAAAACCTGGAAGGATAGTGGTGAACCACCAGCTTCGCAGAAGGAATTTGGTCGGAAAATAAATCTTGATCAGAGATCGCTAAAACGCTTGCTAAAGTCACATCGTAAAAAACAGCTATGTTTAATAGTGAAAGTAAGAGCATTTCCACATGCACAATGTGACAAGAACTTAAAGGACTGGGACTAAAAAGCTGTGTGGCCACAAGAAAACCACTTGTTAGTGAGGCTAATTGGAAAAAATGACTTCAACTTGCTAGGGAGCGTAAAGATCGGACTGTGGTGAAATGAAAAAGGTAATGTGGTCTGATGAGTCCAGATTTACCCTATTCCAAAGCGATGAGCGCATCAGGGTAAGAAGGGAAGCACATGAAGCGATGCGCCCATCATGCATAGTGCCCACTGTACAAGCCTCTGGAGGCAGTGTTATGATCTGAGGTTGCTTCAATTGGTCAGGTCTGTACTGAATGACCAGGTTATCTCATCAATGTTTTTTATCTTCCCTGACGGCATGGGAATATTCCAGGACAACAATGCCAAGTTTCATTGGGCTCAAATTGTGAAAGATTGGTTCAGGGAGCATGAGGAATAATTTTCACACATTGAATACACCCCACTGAAAGTCTTTGGGATGTGCTGGAGAAGACTTTATGGAGTGGTTCAACTCTCCCATCATCAGTACAAGATCTCGGCCAAAATGAATGCAACTCTGGATGGAAATAAATGTAGTGACATTGCATAAGGTTGTCGAAACAATGCCACAACGAATGTGTGCCATAATCAAAGCTAAAGGCGGTCCAATGAAATATTAGAGTATGCTACTTTTTTTTTGGCCAGGCAGTGTGAGATATATATACACACACACACACACATATATATATATATATATATATATATATATATATATATATATATATATATATATATATATATATATATATATATATATATATATATATATATATAAGAATAAACAGGTTTAGATTTGACCACTAAAGCTGCACAATATGTCGGAAAAATGCCATATGTGGAAAAACTTGTTGGATTTTATGAAGATAATATGCGATGCGATAAACCTAATGTGTCAAAATCAAATTAAATTGTTTTTTAGTAGATCTACGTTGAGAAAACAATGATATCCAAGGGATATAAAGTGACTTTCTGTATAATGAATTATACAGAATTAAACAAATGGAAATCTAAACAAAAGGTGGGCTAAATTAAAAAGCTACATGTGCAAAATGATATCTCAAGATGGGGATTTGAATTTTCCCCATTTACTTTCCAACTCCCCTCAATCCCACATATTTTACCCCCTTACCTGGCACAGTCATTTAAATTTGAAGGTGTCTTCCTTTAGTGGGCACTTACCGGCAAAATAAATGAATCCTCCATTGGGTCCTGTCTAGAAGGTAACCCCCCAGTAACCTAAAGTCTTGCAAGAGCTGCACTGAATGTTCACACACAGTTTCTTGTGTTTATTTAGAGTCCTACAGAAACCCTACATCTACCCTAAACTTAACCCTAACTTTAACCCTACCACTAAATCTAACCCTAATGTAATGGGTTGTGTTACTCTCAATTTTGGATCAGAAAACAAATCAGATCAGAAGACATCCAGATTCAGGAAGTGAGGTGGTGGCAATTACTGAATTACTGAGAGATGAAAGGAGACGGTATTAGGGTAAGTGTAAATAACTATTTTACTGAATTTTTCCTTTTTTTTTTTTTTTATTAGGCCTTGTTCTTTAGATATGAAGTATCTCAGAAATAAAAGGAAATAAAATACCCAAAAACCATAAAACAACAACGTAAATTACATCAAATAAAATAAAAGCTCAAGCAACATTGAAAGACAATGTATATCACTGTAAATATACCCTCAAGTATAAGAACAATGCACAATAATATTTTGTTCAGTTTAAACCAAACCAAATTTAGTATTCAAAAGTATTGATCCATTTCAGAAAACACAGGTCAAATATCAAAAGGATTGAAGTTAAGTTTCAAAAGGGTTCAAATACTGATATCAGTTCTTTCCTACTCTGTTCAATTTCTGTATTCAAGATTTAGTCCCATATGACAAGGAACATAGTCTTTGCGATGGAATTCCTTTGACTTTTGCAAAGAAACAGAAAACAAGATTCTGTCCTTTACTGTGTGGTTGAAGCCTTATCTTTCTTCCCAGAGTCCGATTTGGGTTGGCTCACCATCAAACCAAGATCAAAATCCAGTTGGACAAAAAAACCTGACCTGTTTAGAAAGCCAGAAAATGCATATATAGTGCATTTAGTCAGATATAAATCATACATTCATCAAACATCCAGACATTCCGGTAAGTAAAACACATACAAAGTAATTATTTTGTTACAATGGCAAATAATACTCAGTTATTAACTATATCTTTCCTTTCCAGGCACATGTAACCTTCTCAGGCACAAGTAACTCCACGTGACTCAATCATGCTACAGGAGTACAACTGTGCTCACAATAACGAATTTCTTTACAGCATCAACTTCAAAATACAATGTACAAATACCACATATAAATATAACAAACAAAATAAACTTCTATTTCTACAAAGAAAAATGTTATATGCTCTCATTTCAATGTAACTCAGTATACACATGAAATGAACTCACCACGTTTGAATATCCACCATTCGGTAACACAAAGATGTGATAAACCCATCGACTGTCCTAAGTACAAAGATATAAAGATATAGTTTATCCTACCGAATGATCTTCTCTTTCAACTGTTTTGAAGAGTTTTAAAGACTATTCTCGAAGTTATATTCACTATTGTCCATCTGCACATTTAGCTTTCAGCTATCGTTTCTCCCATTTGCTCGCTCTTCTGACCTCTTCAGTCTGCTCCTCTGTTAGCTCAACGAGTGGGCAGGACTAACCAACACACATTCCGATTGGTCAGGACATTAGCTCACTCAAGAATTGAGGTACTCAGAGATAAAATTGAGAAATATTTCTGTTACGTATATATATATATATATATATATATATATATATATATATATATATATATATATATATATATATATTCTGTAATGTTGGGTTCAATAGTGTCATCAACTATTAAATTTCAAATTTCATTCCCCAAATGTCATTAATTTACATTAATGAATATTCATTTCTTTTTACCTCAGTAAACTTGGGTTACATCCTCCCCCCCCAACAGTGCATGTCCCGTAGCACATTTAGAGTGGTTTCATACATTGTGCACTGGGGATGTTGCAGGTAATGCATTCAGATCTTCAACACCACCTAACACACTCACAGCTGCGGTGTTTAATCCTTGGAACAGGGATTGTACAACATGTTTAATGGGATTTCCAAGTTGTGGATAGGTAAGTATCTTAGGTTTCTCTCTTTGTTGAGTAAATCGTCGGGTTAAGTTACTTGAAAAGTTTTCATCTTTCATTTCTGTCATCTGATTATTCTCAACACACTCCTCTTCAACATTACTTCCATTAACCGGTAAGTTTCCTCCATTGTCAACCAGAGTTAATTCAGGATCGCTCACTCCAGGACCTTCTGCAACATGAAGTAGGCATCCCATTTGAGCATCAGCAGGTAAGTGTTCTGCTGCATCACTAATAGGCAAGCATTTCTCGGGAGCATTAACAGATAAGTTGTCGTTTTGCTCCATCAAGAGTTCAGCATCTAATAAAGATGAATTAACAGACTCTGTATCGGGAGGATTCTCCTTTGGGTCACTTTGCTTAAAGACATCATGAACAGTGGTAAATCTTGTTTCCAAGACCAGATGATTTCCACATATTGGATCAGAAACTTCATCTTCTGCCTCAGAAACTGAGTTTAGATCATCAGGATCTTGTACACCAGGATTCAGCCGAGTCCTGGGCCTTGGGGTAGGGGTTTTTACAACAGGATCTGAACCCACAGAAACAGGCAAAAACCCACAGGGAAGTAAAAGATCTCTATGGAGAGTCCCATCTATTTGCTAGCTTGTGTTTCCCACAAATTCAGAATTTCTTACAAGAACACAGTCTCCTACATCCAAGGAAGAGTTGATAACATGTTTGTCAAAACTAGTTTTGTTCCTTTCTGCAACCTTTTTTGTATTTCGCAAAGCAACTTCATAACTCTCTTTTAAATGAGTCTTAAGATGTTGAACTTTATCTACCACCCCTGGAGTCGCGAGTTCAAATCCAGGGTGTGCTGACTGACTCCAGCCAGGTCTCCTAAGCAACCAAATTGGCCTGGTTGCTAGGGAGGGTAGAGTCACATGGGGTAACCTCCTCGTGGTCACGATTAGTGGTTCTCGCTCTGTGCGTGGATTACAGAGAGTAGCATGAGCCTCCACATGCGGAGTCTCCGTGGTGTCATGCACAACGAGCCATGTGATAAGATGTGCAGCTTGACGGTCTCAGAAGTGGAGGCAACTGAGACTTGAGGCGAGTAACCGTGCCACCACGAGGACCTACTAAGTAGTGGGAATTGGGCATTCCAAATTGGGAGAAAAAGGGGATAAAAAAAAGATGTTGAACGTATTGCGAATGAAATGTCTGTGAACTAACTTTACCAGGCAATCCAAAAACAAGATCAACAGGCAACAGGTGTTGAAGTCCAAACATCAACTCATACAGAGAAAAGCCTGTGACTTCATGCGTAGTGCAATTGTACGCATGGACCAATGGCTTGATAAAATCCTTCCAATGGCTTTTGTCTTTGTCCTCCAATGTCCCCAGCATATTCAACAAAGTTCTGTTGAAATGTTCTACAGGGTTTCCCCTAGGATAGATCAAACTATGGCACAAAGTTCCTTGATGGTATGTAACTCGAAGTCTGGACCCTGGTCACTATGAAGGCATACCGGGAAACCGTAATGCACGATAAAGTGATCCCAGAGACATTTTGCAACCGTTCTAACTTTTTGATTGGGCGTTGGTATGGCCACAGCATACTTAGTGAAGAAATCTGTAATCACTAGTATATCCCTGGTACTTCTCCTATCAGACTCAAGTGAAAGAAAGTCCATGCAGAAAAGCTCTAAGTTTCTTGTGGCTTGGATGTTAACTAAAGGTGTGCTCTTCTGAGGTAAAGCTTTTCTGCATACACGACCACATGTCTTCACTTTTTGTTCTACTTCGTTTCCTATCTTTGGCCAAAAGAATCTGAAACGAACCAGATCCAGAGTCCTTTCCATGCCCATGTGGCCCATTTGGTCATGTAAGCTACTCACAGCAAAAGCTCTAAGATCCCCTGGAAGCACCAACTGGTAACTAACAGAGCCTTTATCTTGTCGTCTCCTGTAGAGAACTCCGTCCCTCAACTCAAAATGGTCCCATTCTTGAGAGTAGAAAGGGAGATCAGGAAGTTCCTTCCTTAACATAGGTGGAGGTTTCTCACCCAACTCCATGTGTAATATTACCTCACGAATGACTGGATCAGATTTCTGTTTTTCAACTAAATCTTCCTTCGAAAAGTGGTGTACAACAGGTAACCCACTGAAGCTCTTTTCTTGATCATAACAACCTTGCACCACATCTGGATTGAGAGCAAGGGACTTAATCAATGTAACACCTGGTTTGTCATTTTCCACCTGCTGAACAAAATGCTTCTCACAGATGGCTCTGACTACATCATCATCAGTACCTGTTATATGGTACTGTACACATTTTTGGACCCTCTCGTGCTCTTTTAATGGCAAATGGACTTCCATCAACTCCTCTTGTGGTCACCTTGACAAGCTACCTGCATCAATGTTTTGCTTACCAGCCCTATATCGCAGTTTGAACGAGAACGTGGAAAGAGCAGCAAGCCACCTGTAGGTAGTATTATCTAGCTTGGCTGTAGTGAGGAGGTAAGTCAGAAGATTACTATCGGTTATGCCAGTAAACTGGCTGCCATAAAGATAATCATGAAACTTCTCAGTTACTGCCCATTTAAGGGCAAGAAACCCGAGTTTATGTGCTGGATAACGGGATTCACTACATGATAAGCCTCTGCTAGTGAATGCAATAACACACATTTTCCCATCCTGCTCCTGATACAACGCAGCTCCCAGTCCCGTGGTGCTGGCACTTGTATAAAGGATATAAGGATGACTGGGGTTAGTAAAACCCATGACAGGATCTGTAGTAAGCTTATTAATGATGGTTTCAAACTCTTGCTGACAAAGAAGCATCCATCGACCTCCAAAAGGCTCTTTAGGATTGTAGTATTGACCCTCTTTTTCAGTCTCATTGTTACCTCTTCTCTGCGGTGGATACCCAGAGGTTAGGTCATTCAGAGGCCTTACTGTTTATGAGTAATCCTTGATAAACCTACGGTAGTAGCCTGAAAAACCTAGGAATGACCTTAACTCCTTAAGGTTCATTGGGCATGGCCAGGCTTTTATAGCCTCAATTTTTTCAGGATCTGTTTCCACTCGATGCTCCAACACAATGTGCCAAGTACTTGATGGAGGTCTGGAAGAACAGACACTTCTCTGGTGAGAGTTTTAACCCATACTCTTTTAGACGAGTTAGAAAATGTAGCAACTGTCCCTCATGCTCCTCTAGAGTTTCAGAGAATATGATCAGGTCATCCAAGAACACAAGCACTTCCATCAGATTAATGTCTCCCATACACTTTTCCATTAGCCTTTGGAATGTGCTTGGCACATTGGTTACCTCGTGAGGCATTCAGTTGAATTCCCAAAACCCTAATGGACAAACAAAGTCAGTTTTTGGCTTGTCCGACCTCGATCTGGTAATAGCCAGATTTTAAGTCAAGAACAGAAAACCACTGTGAGCCATTTAAAGCTGAAAAGGTTTCTTCAAGCATCCTTCACTGTTTGAAAATTCAGCTTTCTGTAGTCTATACAGAGTCGTACATCACCGTTCTTCTTCCTCACCACCACTACTGCCGATGAAAAGGGGGACTCTTACTCATGTATGACTCCGCTCACACGAAGTTCCTGAAGATGTTTACTAACTGCTCCAATGTCAGATGGGTGTATTGGTCTGGCTCTGTGTTTAAATGGGGTATCATCATGTAATCTGATACTATGTTTAACTTTCTGTGAGTATCTCAAATCCAGATCATTTTAAGCAAAGACCTCTGGCATCTCACTGAGTTTGCTGGTAATTTGATCTTTCCAGTCTTGGAATAGTGGAGACCCACCAAAATTCAAACTCTGGCTCTTTGAATGGTGTGTATTCAGGACTTGGAGAAGTTGACTTAGATGTAACATTGTCAGGTGAAAGCACTGACCACAATGCATGAATTCCAGCAATAACACACCTCTGAGGAATGGTTATATCATGTTCAGTCCCATTTGTGAGAACTACAGGAAGATGGCTAGACTGCCTATAAGGAAGAGTAAGTAGACGATTCTTCACAAGGACTCCTCCAGATAAAGAAGATACAGATGGGTGTTCCACTATTACCCACTTATCAGTTGGCATTCCAGGCACACTGACAGAACCTTCTAGGACAACGGTTTGGCCTGCAGCCATAACTTCAGGCATCCTGCCCCTCAGTCTGACATGGCCAAGAATACCATTTGTGCCACATCTATGTCGCAATCCAAGGGTTTTCAGGACAACCCTGTAGCTGAATGAAGATGGCTGAAAAGCTGGGGGGGTTACTTTCAAGTGTTCCTCATAGAGGGTGTCTAAAGTATTGGTCCCTATCAGAACTAAGGGTGGCGTATGCGACTTTAGGTTTGGAACAAACAAAGCAATGGTGGGGACCTCAATACTTGTACCAATGAACTCAGCAGAAAAGGTCTAGGGCACCAAGAAACCATTCATGCCAGACAATTGATAGGATATTCAGAAAGACACTGTTTGTAAAAAGACAAGTGAATAGTGGTAACTTTTGAACCAGTGTCTGTCAAGCAGTTACACTCCTGCCCTTCAAAATTGACTTGTGCAACACACTTAGCACCAATCAAACCCTTAGGCAATTTAGCATTTTGCCTTTTGGGACACTGACTATTTATAAAGGTTTTGGTTTTAAGGGGACACATCAATACTTCAGTCCGTTTCTCCCGCAACAGGAACTGTTTCGTGTTTAAAGCATCTTTTGTGGAGTTATTCTGAGACTCCCACTGAAGCTGTCTTTCTATCAACAGTTTGCGCTTTTCAGCCACAAGTGTTGGATTTGGCTCTGAGTCACATAGAGATGCAATATGGCCATCCTCCCCACAGTTGAAACAATACCACAGCCTGGGCTTGTCAGTTTGCTTATGGTTTACAGGCATCATGGTCACATCACCCTGTTTACTTGGCTTCTTTTCTGTTACAGGAGCTTTACAAACCCCTGTCTTTGGGACCTCAGCTTTGGTGATAAGTTTTGGCAGCTTAATCTGGAGGGTGGCTATCTGTTTTCTTAACTCTTTGGCCTCTGTTGCAAATGACAACATGTAAGGGGCTGTTGCTTGCTCAGCTTCATCAGATACTCATGCCCTTTAGGAGTGCATCAGTGCACGATTCTTGGAACAACCTAGATGCTGCTTCATACTCATAGCTTTTGCAGCATGTTTATCCTCTTCAGTACGTAGCAAAAAACAGCAACTGTGCAAATGAAGGAGGATCGTTACGCTTCTGTTCCAATTGCAAATTATTGCAAATCTGCTTCACTGAGTGCAATACCACCAGAAAAACAAAAGCTCAAACAACATTGACAATTTATATCACTGTAAATATACCCTCACAGTATAAGAATAATAAATAATAATACTTTGTACAGTTTAAACCAAACCAAATTTAGAATTTAAAAGTACTGATCCATTTCAGATAACACAGGTAATCTGAAACAATTCAAAGATAAATATAAAAATATTTGAGTTCAATATCAAATGGTTCAATATGAGTTCACAATGGATCAGAGTCAAATATCAAAAGGATTGAAGTTTCAAAAGGGTTCATATACTGATATCAGTTCTTTCCCACTCTGTTCAATTTCTGTATTCAAGATTTAGTCCCATATGACAGCAACATAGTCTTTGTGACAGAATTCCTTTGACTTTTTCAAAGAAACAGAAAACAAGTTACTGTCCTTTACTCTGTGGTTGAAGCCTCTTCTTTCTTCCCAGAGTCTGATTTGGGTTGGCTCACCATCAAACCAAGATCAAAATCCAATTGGACAAAGAACCTGACCTGTTTAGAAGGCCAGAAAATGCATTTATAGTGCATTTAGACAGATATAAATCTTACATTCATCAAAAATCCAGACATTCCTGTAAGTAAAACACAAAGTAATTATTTTGTTACAATATCAAATAATACTCTATTATTA
Organism: Myxocyprinus asiaticus; assembly: GCF_019703515.2. Taxonomy (NCBI): domain Eukaryota; kingdom Metazoa; phylum Chordata; class Actinopteri; order Cypriniformes; family Catostomidae; genus Myxocyprinus; species Myxocyprinus asiaticus. Next base: position 41,482,505 of record NC_059350.1, on the reverse strand, counting down.
ACTATATCTTTCCTTTCTAGGCACATGTAACTCGCAGTGATATCCACGTGACACAATCATGCTACATGAGTACAACTGTGCTCACAAAAACAAATTCTTTACAGCATCAACTTCAAAATACAATGTACAAATACACATATAAATATAATAAACAAAATAAACTTCTGTTTCTACAAAGAAAAATTGTATATGCTCTCATTTCAGTATAACTCAGCAAACACATTATATTAAATCATCAGGTCTGAATATCCACCATTCGGTTACGCAAAGATGTGGGAAACCCATCAACTGTCATAAGTACAAAGTTATAGTTTATCCTACCGAACAAACTTCTCTCTCAACTGTTTTGAAGAGTTTTAAAGACTATTCTCGAAGTTATATTCACTATTTTCCATCTGTACGTTTAGATTTCAGCTATCGTTTCTCCTGTTCACTCTGACCTCTGCAGTCTACAGTTCTGTTAGCTCAACAAGTAGGCGGGACTAACCAACACACATTCTGATTGGTCAGAATATTAGCTCACTCAAGAATTGAGACACTCAACAAAATATTTCTGTTACGTATATGTTCTGTAATGTTGTGTTCAATAGTCTCACCAACTATTATATTTCAAATTTAATTCCCCAAATCTCATTCATTTACATTAATGAATATTAATTTATTTTTACCTCAGTTAACTTGGGTTACACTAAACCTAACCTTAGTAACAGCAAATGAGACTCTCCTGAGACTTAGGCTGCTGGAGGTTACCTTCTAGACACAGCCCCTCCATTGGGGCACATGCAAAACTCAGGATGTTTTGCATGTGCCCAATAGAACATTTGTACAAAAAACATTTGTTCACGAAAAGTATGCTTGTTTAAATCTATTAATTTCAAGGATCTGACCTAAAATATAAATGGAAATTCGCCTGTGTAATCTCTTTTAAAAATTATTTAAAAAATCTTTAAGCAATCACAAATGACTGTGATTGGTGCATCCTGAACAGCGCTGAGAAAAGGAATAGGTTCCATGTGACAACACCTTTTCTGTGCTGCTCCAGAAGAGGTGGGACAATAATTTAAACATGAATTATGATACTGAGGATCTTTAATAGTCATTAAAATTAAAATAAAAACATAGTATAAAGTTAAAGTATTTTTTATGTGGTAAAATTAACCATATGTTGGTGGGGACATTTCTGATTTTCTAAAAATTGGTCGGGACATGTCCATACCATCCCTACCGAAATCTACGCATATGATGGGAGGTACATGATTTTTTGCCTAATTACATGCAGTAACATTGCTTATAATGTAGCAGAAATCCTCTTTCCTTACCAAATATAAGCTGCTGATTTAGAATATTTTTTATTACACATCCTTTATACGAACTTTCTCTTACTGTATTAGGTTAAATATTTAGAGATATATTTTTTACATAACTATTCTTATTTAGAATAACAAACTTTTAAAAAAGATGTAATCCAGCATGAAGTATATTTTTGACATGCAACATTCGATTTTTTCTTTCACATCCACTTACAGTGTATTTCCCCAATAGCAAAGACAACTTTCCTCAAAAGAGGCTCCATTTTTATCAAAACTTAACTATAAGTGCAAAAATACAACATCCATATATCCATTTTCTATAGCTGCTTATACTATGTAGGGTCACAGGGAGTGCTGGAACCTAACCCAGCTGTCAAAAAGACAACAGGAATTGTTTAAAACTTATTAATGCTCATTGATTAATGCTGCTCATAGTTATACAGTAAAACAGAACTATGCAATAAAGCGTAATATGTTTTGACCAATTTGGTTGTCAAAAATAATGTAATGTACAATGTTTTACTTTTTCTATAGCTGAAAAATACCATGTTATGCAATAACACACGTCAGTGTGGATCACCTCTAAAATTCCTCAGGTTCATTCAGTCAGCTGTCACTTTTTTATCACTAAAATTGTGACATGCTCATATGCTTCAGTTAATGACATCAGCACAAACTTTCCCAGATTGGTATTGCACAATTCCCTTTGACTCATTTCCAGGATTGAGCTTTAAAAGAGCTGCAAGATCCACACTGTGGCATCTGCAAATCACTTTCACCTCCAGAGACATCACATATCTAGCTGTGCTAGGCACTTCAGGAGCTTCGGTTCTGTACCATTTACAGCAGTCATAAAACAAACAATACTCAGGAGCTAGTGAATCTAGATTCACTTTAATTCTTTATTTGTAAATCTGAGCTTCGCTTTAGCAGAATGAACAGCAAAATTGTCTACCTGTCTATTATTTTGTTCGTGGCATATCTGACCAGCAGTGAAGGTAAGTGAATTACAAAACCAAATGTTGCTTTGAGAAACTTTTTTCACTTGCAATATGTAAAATAAAAAGGTATAAGTCATAAAATAATAAGTCAATTGCAGTTAGGCATGTATGTGATAATAGGACTTGACTAAATAATAACTGATTCCTATGCTTTTCTTTCAGGAATGAATCTGAGAGGTCTGGGTGTAGATCCACGCTGTCGCTGCATTGAAACAGAGAGTCGGCGCATTGGTAAACTAATCGCGAGTGTGGAAATCTTCCCCCCCAGCCCACACTGCAAAGACACAGAGATCATGTTAGTGTTTACTCTCTTGGTTTAGGAATTGTTTATAACATGTATCATCTTTACTCAGTTCAGATTTGGTGTGTCAACAAAAGAAACAATCGAAAATGTACCTGCTATAATGAATCCATCATACATTATTTCTTTTGCCATGTGTTTTTACGTAACAACACGCTGCATCTAAGATCTAACTATGCCTGAACATTGTTTTAGTTTAATTGATGAAATAATTGAAATAAAAAATAAAATTAATGCAAATATTGTGAATATCCAGCTTGTCAAAAACTTACTGGTTTTTGCCCATTTTTCTATCACAGTGCCACTCTGAAGGGCACCATGGAGGAGATCTGTTTGGACCCTACTGCCCCATGGGTTAAGAAGGTTATTGAGAAGTTTCTTGCCAAGTAAGTGTCAATAAACCCTCATACTGTAACATGTGTTTGGTATAATGACTTGTGCTAACATTTGGTGTTATTGATTTTACAATATTATATATTGAAATATAAAATACATCATTCTCTACTGTTCATGTAGTATTATCTAGATTTTTTTCTTACATGTCTTATCATATTTGTCCAAGAAATAATCATGATTCTTGTTCTGTCTCTGTTTGCAGCAAAGCACCATGAATGTGTAAATCATCTGATGTGTTTTTCGATGCAACCTTGAGCAAGAAGACTATATTTAAAACTGTTTGTTTACATGTTTAATGTTACCTATTTATATATTGTTTTAAGTATGTATCTATTTTGTACTGTATTTGAAAATGTATGTTATTTATTTATTTAAAAAAAAAAATTGTAATAAAAAGCAATATTGCACTTCAATTTCACAACATTACTCTGTTTCATTAAGTATTTTTTTTTTTTTAATTCTGCATATTTACATGATACATACAATATTAGTAATGTACATAGTTAGGCCTTTTTAAAAAAAAAATTACATACACATCATGTGTATTTTGCCCCTTACTCTTCATAAGAAATATAAAAGACCTTTTATTTCAAGATTCATGAATAGCTGTTGATCACTTTCCTTCTTGAGATCACTGGTGGCTAATGTTGATACAAGGTCAAATTGTTTTGTGTTATTCTTCATCTTCAACATAATTTTCAGAGATAACTTGGTTTGTGAGGGCATTACTATAAATGCCACATACTTTTATGCTTTTTGAAGGGTTATGCATTGTAAAATGATAGCAGATCAACAAATCACGTACATCCACATATATGCATGAAAATACATGATCAGTGATTTAACTATATGAAAATTCTCAAAACATTTGCTACATCACTGAGTTGTTAAGTAATATATAATATCATGTTTTCAGTGGTATCAGGGAATGTTATCATAAAGTGTTGCATATACAAATTACCTGAGGGGTTTTATCTGTGTTTGAGAATTAACTGTAGTACTCTCAGTCTCACAGAGCATCGCTCTGCAAATATGTACAGTGCAGCGCCTATAGAACAATACACCTGGCAAACTTGTTTATAAACAAGACTACACTTGTTACCACAGATCATGTGCAGACGTATGACCACATCAAGAGAAAACACCATTCTGTTGCACCATGATTCACTCCCCCGTTATCTCTCGTTAATTTAATTGCACTTTAATCTTTTACTGACTGAGGATGAAACATATCTCAATACATTTGATGGCATGCATTCATGGCCAGGGTTGCTTGATTAGCAAGTCAATGTGTAAGTATTTAATTAAATTAATGCATTACTAATATAATATTAGGTTGTTCTTGAAACACAACTGACTAATTTGTATGTTTAATTATCATTTATAAAATAATCTCCACCAACATCTTTTCTAGCTTTTTCATTACAAGTATATACAATGAATGTATTATAAATGGTGCCTTTTTGGGGAAATAACAACATTATAAAGAATCAAATGACCAACACAAAGTTGTCCTTTCTTGCTGTTCATGTGATGAATAGAAAAAAGAAAAAAAAAAGAAAAAAAAGAAAGAGAAACAATGTTCCAACAAAATGTTCAAACAAATATATTATTATTTAAATTAATTTCTAAAAACATTTAACATTTATTCATTATTCAAATAAGCCCAATTAAAATCTAATCTTGAGCAATTTGTGATATATTCCATACAAAGTCAGGTTGGGCTCATTTGAAAATCATGAATGGAGCCATTATGTATAAATGGGTTTGATAAAATAATAATAAATGTCACATTCAACCTATACTTTATAACAGGTCTTTGTTTCATGTTTGTTTGTTTTAGTGTTGACTGACATCTTAATGGAGAGGATTAATTATTACAGAGTGAATAAGAAATGGAGGGCACAATGATTATTATTTTTATCACATCAGAGTGAATTTAAGAATATGTGGGAATAATCTGAATATCAGACACGACTTTCAGTCTTGATCCTTCTTTTGTTTGTCCACTTTATGAGTGGTCTACTGAAAGAGTCCAGCTTTAACTTGTTTCTCCTCTTTTTCTACATCGTTCATCTTTTGTTTGCTTCATTTTCTTCCTCTTCTCTTCCACTATCTACAAGCCATTTCCAGTTCTTTCTGTTCCTTCTGCAGCCTTTTACCAAAGGGGAACAGGGCCTGAGAAAAAAGAGAGGAGTGAGAAAGAGAGAGAGAAACAATGGGTACCTTGTGAAATTGAAAATGTTTCTTGTCTAAGTTGCAAAACAAAGATAAAGCACTGATACAGAAGTAAGTCTCTTACTCACTAAAGACACATTGCACACATTTCTAACAGGATGTGTGCGGGCATGCACTCAACTCTTAGAGTGGTGAGAAACTCCTGTCTACTCTATATACTCCACCTGCATGTGAGGTAAATGTGTGGAGTTGTCACGGTCCATCACATCCTGTCAGAAAGACAAGAATTTAATATCTGGTTGTATCAAATACCTGTACTATTGGTAACAGAGGTAATCATTTGCTTTTTTGGAAAGTAAAAACCTTAATGCCTCCCTCCCTCTTAAGTATACATTTTAAGTTAAGTAAAAAAAGTAAAATAAGTTTACACATAACTCTCAAATTACAATCGGTTGAGATTCTCTCTGTCTCCTTGTGCAAAGAACTCTGTTGCTACAAGTTCAGCAATCTGTTGAGGTAAAGAAAGGAAACTTTGTGTGAATATGAATATAAGTGTTTTTGTGTGTGTGCTTGGATGCACATGTGGTTGTGGTGTGCATACTGTATGTCTGCATGCATATGTCAGAGTGTGTGTGTGTGGGGGGGTGTGCTCACCCGTTTCTGAACTGGCCATAGTTTGGTTATTTCACATGTCACTTGCTGTCATTAGCATTGACCTCTTTAGTTCAACAACATCAGTTAATATGGGGACAGGAAGTGCTCAAGAACAGAAATGTGGTAAGTGTTTCCTGTTCTTGCGATGTACTGCAGTCAGACAAAATGAGAAATCTTTGTAAAGAAGGAAAAATAATTCTGTGGTATGTTATGTTTACAGAAGAGTGTAAAGGTTTATTCAGATTTATTTTTTTTAAATGATGCTTGTTTATTCATACCCCAGCAGTTCCCTATGTCTCTTATCATTCCATAGGCAGCTGTTAATTTGGGAAAGTTCAAAGAACTTAGTTTTTAGACGGACAGATGGATGGATAGGTAATTTGACTGGGTTGGATGGATAGACGGATGGATAGATGGATGAATGGATAGACGGATGGATGGATGAGTCATTTGAATTGGATGGATGGATGGATGGATGGAGGGACAGATGGATGGATGGATGGATGGATGAGTCATTTGACTGGGATGGATGGATGGATAGACAGATGGATGGAAGATGAATGGATGGAAGGATAGACAGATGGATGGATGAGTCATTTGACTGGGATGGATGATAGACAGAAAGATGGATGGATGGATGATGGATAGACGAATGAATGGATGAGTCATTTGTCTGGGATGGATGGATAGACGGATAGATGGATGGATGGATGGACTGATAGATGGATGATGGATGAGTAATTTGACTGGGATGGATGGATGGATAGATGGATGGATGGATGGATGGATGGATGGATAGATGGATGGATGGATGAGTAATTTGACTGGGATGGATGGATGGAAGGATAGATGGATGGATGGATGAATGAGTAATTTGACTGGGATGGATGGATAGACAGATGGATGGATGATGGACAGATGTACAGATGGACAAGTCATTTGGATGGGACAGATGGACGGATGGGCGGACAGATGGATGGATGGATGGATGGATGGATGGACGGATGGATGGATGAGTAATTTACTGGGATGGATGTATAGATGGATGGAGGTATGGATGAGTCATTTGACTGATGTATGGATGAGTCATTTGACTGGGATGGATGGATGGATGGATGAGTCATTTTATTGGGATGGATGGATGGATGGATGGATGGATGAGTAATTTGACAGGGATGGATGGATAGATTGATGGATGGATGAGTCGTTTGACTGGGATGGATGAGTCATTTGACTGGAATGGATGGATGAGTCATTTGATTGGGATGGATGGATAGAGGGACGGATGGATGGATGGATGAGTAATTTACTGGGATGGATGTATAGATGGATGGATGGAGGTATGGATGAGTCATTTGACTGGGATGGATGGATAGATAGATGGGTGGATGGATGAGTCATTTGACTGGGATGGACGGATGGATGGATGGATGAGTCATTTGAATGGGATGGACGGACGGATGGATGGACGAGTCATTTGACTGGGATGGATGGATAGATGGATGGATGGATGGATGAGTCATTTGACTGGGATGGATGGATAGATGGACAGATGGATGAATGAGTAATTTGACTGGGATGGATGGATGGACGGATGTATGGATGGACGAATAAGTCATTTGACTGGGATGGATGGATGGATGGATGGATAGGTCATTTGACTGGGTTGGATGGATAGACGGATGGATAGATGGTTGAATGGATAGACGGATGGATGGATGAGTCATTTGAATTGGATGGATGGATGGATGGATGGATGGAGGGACAGATGGATGGATGGATGGATGAGTCATTTGACTGGGATGGATGGATGGATGGATGGATGGATGATGAATGGATGGATGGATAGACGGATGGATGGATGAGTCATTTGACTGGGATGGATGATAGACAGAAAGATGGATGGATGCATGGATAGACGAATGGATGGATGAGTCATTTGACTGGGATGGATGATAGACAGAAAGATGGATGGATGCATGGATAGACGAATGAATGGATGAGTCATTTGTCTGGGATGGATGGATAGACGGATAGATGGATGGATGGATGGACTGATAGATGGATGATGGATGAGTAATTTGACTGGGATGGATGGATGGATAGATGGATGGATGGATGGATGGATAGATGGATGGATGGATGAGTAATTTGACTGGGATGGATGGATAGACAGATGGATGGATGATGGACAGATGTACAGATGGACAAGTCATTTGGATGGGACAGATGGACGGATGGATGGATGGATGGATGGATGGATGGATGGATGGACGGATGGATGGATGAGTAATTTACTGGGATGGATGTATAGATGGATGGAGGTATGGATGAGTCATTTGACTGTGATGTATGGATGAGTCATTTGACTGGGATGGATGGATGGATGAGTCATTTTATTGGGATGGATGGATGGATGGATGAGTAATTTGACAGGGATGGATGGATAGATTGATGGATGGATGAGTCGTTTGACTGGGATGGATGAGTCATTTGACTGGAATGGATGGATGAGTCATTTGATTGGGATGGATGGATAGAGGGACGGATGGATGGATGGATGAGTAATTTACTGGGATGGATGTATAGATAGATGGATGGATGGAGGTGTGGATGAGTCATTTGACTGGGATGGATGGATAGATAGATGGGTGGATGGATGAGTCATTTGACTGGGATGGATGGATGGACGGATGGATGAGTCATTTGAATGGGATGGACGGACGGATGGATGGATGAGTCATTTGACTGGGATGGATGGATAGATGGATGGATGGATGGATGGATGAGTCATTTGACTGGGATGGATGGATAGATGGACAGATGGATGAATGAGTAATTTGACTGGGATGGATGGATGGACGGATGTATGGATGGACAAATAAGTCATTTGACTGGGATGGATGGATGGATGGATGGATGGACGGACCATTTGACTGGGATGGATGAGTCATTTGACTGGGATGGATGGATGAGTCATTTGACTGGGACATACGGATGAGTCATTTGACTGGGATGGATTGATAAACGGATAGATGGATGGATGTATGGATGAGTCATTTGACTGGGATGGATGAATAGACGGATGGATGGATGAATAAGTCATTTGACTGGGATGGATGGATGGATGGATGGATGGATGGATGGATGGACAGATGGATGGATGAGTCATTTGACTGGGATGGATGGATGGATGAGTCATTTGACTGGGATGGATGGATAGACCGATGTATGGATGAGTAATTTGACTGGGATGGATGTATAAACGGATAGATGGATGGACATATGGATGAGTCATTTGATTGGGATGGATGGATAGAAGGATGGATGGATGGATGGATGGATGGATGAGTCATTTGACTGGGATGGATGGATAGATGGATGGATGAGTAATTTACTGGGATGGATGTATAGATGGATGTATGGATGTATGGATGAGTCATTTGACTGGAATGGATGGTTGAGTCATTTGACTGGGATGGATAGATGGATGGATGGATGAGTCATTTGACTGGGATGGATGGATGAGTCATTTGACTGGGACGGATAGATGGATGGATGGATGAGTCATTTGACTGGGATAGATGGATGAGTCATATGACTGGGATGGATGATGGAGGAGTCATTTGATTGGGATAGATGGACAGACGGATGGATGGATGGATGGATGAGTAATTTACTGGGATGGATGTATAGATGGATAGATGGATGGATGGATGGATGGAGGTGTGGATGAGTCATTTGACTGGGATGGATGGATGAGTCATTTGACTGGGATGGATGGATATATGGATGGATGGATGAGTCATTTGACTGGGATGAATGGATGAGTCATTTGACTAAGATGGATGGATGAATAAATCATTTGACTGGGATGGATGGATGATTCATTTGACTGTTACGGATGGATGAGTCATTTGACTGGGATGGATGGATAGACCAATGTATGGATGAGTCATTTGAATGGGATGGATGTATAAATGGATAGATGGATGGATATATGGATGAGACATTTGACTAGGATGGATGGATAGATGGATGGATGGATGGATGAGTCATTTGACTGGGATGGATGATGGATGAGTCATTTGACAGGGATGGATGGATAGATGGATGGATGAATGAGTAATTTACTGGGATGGATGTACAGATGGATGGATGGATGGATGGATGAGCAATTAACTGGGATGGATGTATGGATGAGACATTTGGCTGGGATGGATGAGTCATTTGGCTGGGATGGATGAGTCATTTGACTGGGATGGATGGATAGATGGATGGATGGATGAGTCATTTGACTGGGATGGATGGATGAATAATTTGACTGGGATGGATGGATGTGTCATTTGTCTGGGTTGGATAGATAGATGGATGAATGGATGGATGAATGAGTCATTTGACTGGGATGGATGGATGAGTCGTTTGACTAGGATGTATGGATGAGTCATTTGACTGGGATGGATGGAAGGACGGACGTATGGATGGTTAGTTTGATTGGAATAGTCGGAGAGACGGATGGATGGATGGCTGAGTCATTTGGTTGGGATGGATGGATGAGTGATGAATGATGGATGAGTGGGTGGGTGTGGATGGTTGGTTGGATTGATGAATGGGACGGATGGATGGATAATAATAATAAAATAATAATAATAATAATAATAATAATAATAATAATAATAATAATAGTAATAATAATAATATGTTTAATTTATATAGTGCCTTTCCAGAGCTAATACATAAACAATGAACAGTCACAAAAACACAGTTCAGATAGTATAGTCACTGAGTGAATACATAACACATTAAGACAAATAACACTGAGAAAACAAAAAAGTTTTAAGTTGAGATTTAAACTCAGAGATAGAAGAGATGCTGTGAAGAGTCAGAGGGAGTGAATTCCATATATTGGGTGCTACTACACTGAATGACCTGCCACCCATAGTAGAGAGGCGAGATCTAGGGACAGAAAGGAGTCCAGACCCAGAAGACCTGAGCGAGTGTATAGGGATGGATGGGTGGGTGGATGAGTGGGTGGGTGGATGGATGGATGAGAGGGTGGGTGGATGTATGGACGAGTGGGTGGGGATGGATGGATGTACAGATGGATGGATGGACATACAGATGGATGGATGGCTGGACAGATGGATGATTCATTTGATTGGGATGGATGGATGAGTCATTTGATTAGGATGGATGGATGAGTCATTTGATTAGGATGGATGGATGAGTCATTTGACTGGGATGGATGGATAGGTCATTTGACTGGGATGGATGGATGAGTCATTTTACTGGGATGGATGGATGGATGGATGGCTGAATCATTTAGTTGGGATGGAGGGATGAGTGATGAATGATGGATGAGTGGGTGGGTGGGTGTGGTTGGTTGGATGGATGGATGAGTCATTGGAATGGGAAGGATGGATGGATGAGTGGGTGGGTGGATGGATGGACAGACAGATGGATGACTGGGTGGGTATGGTTGGTTGGTTGGATGAATGGTTGGTTGAATGGATGGATGGATGAATTAGGAATGATGGTTGAGTGGGTGGTTGGTTGGTTGGGTGGATGGATGGATGGATGAGTCATTTGACTGGAATGGATGGATATATGGATGATGGATGGATGGACAGACAGATGGATGGATAAGTCATTTGACTGGGATGGATGGATAGGTGGATGGATGGAAGAGTCATTTGACTTGGATGGATGGATAGACAGATGGATGGATGGATGGATGGATGGATGGACAGATTGATTAGTCATTTGACTGGGATGTATGGATAGACGATAGATGGATGGATGGATGAGTCATTTGACTGGGATGGATGAGTCATTTGACTGGGATGGATGGATGAGTCATTTGACTTGGATGGATGGATGGATGGATGGATGGATGGATGGATGAGTCATTTGACTGGGATGGATGGATAGATGGATGATGGATGGATGGATAGACAGATGGATGGATAAGTCATTTGACTGGGATGGATGGATAGACGGATGGATGGAAGAGTCATTTGACTTGGATGGATGGATAGACGGATGGATGGATGGATGGATGGATGGATGGACAGATTGATGAGTCATTTGACTGGGATGTATGGATAGACGATAGATGGATGGATGGATGAGTCATTTGACTGGGATGGATGAGTCATTTGACTGGGATGGATGGATGAGTCATTTGACTTGGATGGATGGATGGATGGATGGATGAGTCATTTGACTGGGATGGATGGACAGATGGATGGATGGTTTGTTTGATTGGGATGGGCGGAGAGACGGATGGACGGATGGATGGCTGAGTTGTTTGATTGGGATGGAGGGATGAGTGGTGAATGATGGATGAGTGGGTGGGTGTGGTTGGTTGGTTGGATGGATGTATGAGTAGCTGGAATGGGACTGATAATGGATGGGTGGGTGGATAGATGGATGATGGATGAGTCATTTGACTGGGATGGATGATTGACGGATGAATGGATGGACAGATATTTGGATGGATGGATGAATAATTTGACTGGGATGGATGGATGATGAATGGATGGATGGATAGACAGATGGATGGATGAGTCATTTGACTGGGATGGATGGATAGATGATGGGTGGATGAGTCATTTGACTGGGACGGATGGAGGAGTCATTTGACTGGGATGGATGAGTCACTTGACTGGGATGGATAGATGAGTCATTTGATTAGGATGGATGGATGAGTCCTTTGACTGGGATGGATGGATAGGTCATTTGATTGGGATGGATGGATGAGTCATTTTACTGGGATGGATGGACAGATGGATGGATGGATGGTTCGTTTGATTGGGATGGGCGGAGAGACGGATGGATGGATGGCTGAGTCATTTGGTTGGAATGGAGGGATGAGTGATGAATGATGGATGAGTGGGTGGGTGGGTGGGTGTGGTTGGTTAGTTGGATGGATGTATGAGTTGATGGAATGGGATGGATGGATGGATGGATGTGTGGATGGATGGATGAGTGGGTGGATGGGTGGGTGGATGGATGAATGGATAAGTGGGTGGGTATGCTTGGTTGGTTGGATGAATGAATTAGGAATAATGGATGAATGGGTGGCTGGTTGGTTGGATGGATGGATAGATGAATCATTTGATTGGGATGGAAGGATAGACGGATGAATGGATGAGTCCTTTGGTTGGGATGGACAGATGAATGATGAATGAATGGGTGGGTGGATGTTTGGTTGTCTGGTAGATTGTTGGATGAATCTATGGATGGATGGATAAGTCATTTGAATGAGATAGATGGATGGATGGATGAGTCACTGGAATGGGACTGATGATGGATGGGTGGGTGGATAGATGGATGAGTCATTTGACTGGGATGGATGGATAGACAGATGGATGGATGGATGGACAGATATTTGGATGGATGGATGGATGAGTCATTTGACTGGGATGGATGGATGATGGATGGATGGATAGACAGATGGATGGATTAATTATTTGACTGGGATGGATGGATGAGTCATTTGACTGGGATGGATGGATAGACAGATGGATGGATGAGTCATTTGACTGGGATGGATGGATGAGTCATTTGATTGGATGGATGGATGAATCCTTTGATTGGGATGGACAGATGAATGGGTGGGTGGATGTTTGGTTGTTTGGTAGATTGTTGGATGAATCTATGGATGGATGGATAAATCATTTGAATGAGATAGATGGATGGATGGATGGATGAGTCGCTGGAATGGGACTGATGATGGATGGGTGGGTGGATAGATGGATGATGGATGAGTCATTTGACTGGGATGGATGGATAGACAGATGGATGGATGGATATTTGGATGGATGGATGAGTCATTTGACTGGGATGGATGGATGGATGGATGGATAGACAGATGGATGGATGAATAATTTGACTGGGATGGATGGATGGATGAGTCATTTGACTGGGATGGATGGATAGACAGATGGATGGATGAGGCATTTGACTGGGACGGATGGAGGAGTCATTTGACTGTGATGGATGAGTCATTTGACTGGGATGGATGGATGAGTCATTTGACTGGGATGGATGGATGAGTCATTTGATTAGGATGGATGGATGAGTCATTTGATTAGGATGGATGGATGAGTCATTTGACTGGGATGGATGGATAGGTCATTTGACTGGGATGGATGGATGAGTCATTTTACTGGGATGGATGGACAGACGGACGGATGGATGGATGGATGGATGGACGGTTTGTTTGATTGGGATGGGCGGAGAGACAGGCAGATGGTTGGTTTGTTTGATTGGGATGGTCAGAGAGACAGATGGATGGATGGCTGAGTCTTTTGGATGGGATGGAGGGATGAGTGATGAATGATGGATGAGTGGGTGGGTGGGTGGTTGGGTGGGTGTGGTTGGTTAGTTGGATGGATGTATGAGTCCTTGGAATGGGACGGATGGATAGGTGGATGGATGGATGAGTGGGTGGGTGGGTGGATGGATGGATGGACGAGTGGGTGGGTATGGTTGGTTGGTTGGATGGATGGATGAATGAATTAGGAATAATGGATGAGTGGGTGGCTGGTTGGTTGGATGGATGGATAGATAGATGAGTCATTTGATTGGGATGGAAGGATAGACGGATGGATGGATGAGTCCTTTGGTTGGGATGGACAGATGAATGATGAATGAGTGTGTGGGTGGCTGGGTGGAAGTTTGGTTGTTTGGTAGATTGTTGGATGAATCTATGGATGGATGGATAAGTCATTTGAATGAGATGGATGAATGGATGGATGGAAGGATGGATGGATGGATGGATGGGTGGATGGATGTTGTAGGAGTGTTGGATGGATGGATGGATGGATGGATGGATGGATGGGTGTTGTCAGAGTGTTGGATGAATGGATGGGTGGGTGAGTTGTTTGGGATATATGGATGGATAGATGAATGAATGGGTGGGTGGGTAGTTGGCTGGTTGGACAAATAGATGAATGGATGAGTGAGTAAGTAAGTGAGTGAGTAATTGGGTGGTAGGGTGAGTGAGTGAGTGAGTGGACAGATGGATGGATGGGATGGATAGATCTTACAGGGTTGTTGAGAATGAGAAGGCACAGGTCAGAATGATGGTGCTCCAGAGACAAGTGACCATACAATTGTGCCAGAGGTTTGTTACTTATATGACACAAAAGACAGAGAGTAAGAGAACGCAGAGAGAGATCTAAACATGTGAGACATAGCTTGAATGAATGTAAGTATCAAACTTTAATTTACCAGGTTTGGATAAATATCGAGGTAATATTGACTTTTTGTTATCAAAGTGTTCACATCATAGCTGAATGCCATCATGGATCCTTAGACAAGCACTAAGAATATCAGCATAGTCAGAGGCAGATATTTTATTTAACAGGATGAAGAAGAAACCTTGTAGTCAATACTGAACTCCTGAAGAAGGTTGAGATCAAAGAACATGCGCACAATAGACTGAGTGGTGGCAGTCTGTGACATCTTAAAATCACTAAAGCCAAAATCTAGTAGACAGAGAGCATCTGCTGATGGGATAGTGGCTTCCTGGAAGAGTGGAAAGAGAGAGAAAATTAAATTAATTACAGAAACGAATTGACAAAAATCATTGATTAAATATTTCAGATGATGCATCAAAAAATATCCAGGTTTGACATGGAATAGAGTAAAATAGTAGCCATCAATTTTTTCAGCAGCCTTGGTTTCCAAAGTATTTTTCCTTGCTAATCTTTCTATAGGGATTTTTAAAAAGAATTCCAGACCAACCAGCTCCGAGATGCATCTTCTTTTTTTTGGGGGGGGGGATTTTTCCCCTTTTTCACCCAATTTGGAATGCCCAATTCCCAGTGCGCTTTTAAGTCCTCGTGGTCGCGTAGTGATTCACCTCAATCCAGGTGGTGGAGGATGAATCCCAGTTGCCTCCACGTCTGAGACCATCAACCCGTGCATCTTATCATGTGGCTTGTTGAGTGTGTTGCCACGGAGACATAGCGCATGTGGAGGCTTCTCGCCACCCACCGCGGCAGCTGCGCTCAACTCACCATGCACCTCACCAAGAACGAACCACATTATAGTGACCACGAGGAGGTTACCCCATGTGACTCTACCCTCCCTAGCAACCGGGCCAATTTGGTTGCTTAGGAGACCTGGCTGGAGTCACTCAGCATGCCCTGGGATTCGAACTAGCGAACTAGCAAACTCCAGGGGTGGTAGCCAGCGTCACTGAGCTACCCAGGCCCCTCTGAGATGCATCTTCATGACAGATTTTGATTTGAAGCAAAAAAATAAAATAATAATAATATGAAAATTGAATAAAAGGACAAATGTACAGACTGTGTACTTAAATACTTTTAAGATGGGATGAACTACTCAACTGATGAAGCATTGTGAATGACTTAATCGAATTAAAAAAGACAGTACTATATAAAACTATTGAATTAGTCATTGATTATAAGTAAAAAAACAATATAATTGTATATATTTTTTTGCTAAATATTCAGCACAAATGTATAAGTAGTGTAAAAATGTAGAGATTCGCAATGCTCCATGGGAGTGGGTGGTTGCTGCTGAGCTCTTTTGCCATAAATTTTGTTTCCATGGTAACAGCAACTTGATTGATTGACCTGATTCTCTAATTGGTGGCTCTCTTCTCAAGATCATGGCAGTGGCGAATTCTCAGGGCCAGCAAAGCCTTCTCTGCTGGCCTAACATGACAAATAAATACATATTTTTCATCATTTCATTCTCAATCACCTTTTTGCCTATGTATTTTTAACTGCTTTCCACTCTTAATTAATCTACAAACAAATAGAGAAAAAAGTGTATCCAGTCAAAATGTATTCCTTGGTGCTTACAAGCAAAGTGTGACAACTGTTTCACAAATCGCATGCCTGAAGTAGCACGTGAATCTGATCTCCACCCCCTCAGGCTTTCAGAATTTCTACAGAATCCCTCAACAGTGGAAATGAATGAGCAACTAAAGTCAGATTGACAGATTCATCAGCCAATCAGATTGATTTATTTGTTCTTGGTGGATGTGATCTTTAGGATATGTCCCGGTCGAGGCCTTCTAGCTGGCCTTGAGTGACGCAATCACGCTTTAAGTGATGTACGTAATTTGAAAGCGAAGAGCACAAGATCTTGCTGACGAGTCGGCTGTCACTTCCACATCACCATTGAGAAAGATATCCTTATGGATTTAAAAACAGGAGATGTTCTGCATGACCGTGTGATTGCTTAATTTATTAAACAGGAAAGGGGGACTGATTTTCACTTCAAGCAAATTGGTAAGTGCTTTTTGCATTGTTATAGCAACATCAAGATTTTTCTGAGTGTAAATTAGGCTGCTTGAGAATTCAGTGTCGGATCAAGTTTTGAAAAGTAGTGCTGTGTTCCGTTCAACTTGGAAAGTCAGATTTTACAACTTCCTACTAGGAAAAGTGCAATGGAATGCATCTTTAAGTCAGAATTACAACTTGTAGGCTCCTGCAGAAATTCTCAACTCCGATTTCGCCGAGATGCAGGTGCATGATGTCACAAGTGATAAACATTCACTTTATTAAGTAATATCAATAAATTAGTTTGTTTCCACATTACATGATATTAAAGCTTGTTTAACAAATGCCTGCAGAAACAGGTGTATAAAATAAGATAAATTATAATCTCTTTTGATAATCGTACACCTGAAGCACAAATGCTAGCGCTGCAGCATTGTTTATCAGTTGGGTTGCTAGGAGACATCTCTAATGAGAGTCAAACCCCTGCTAAGCTTAAGGGAGAGTTGCAGTTTTGTTTCCTTACACGTCATCTTCCGAATAACGGGGAATGGAATGTACTTATGGTCGGAGATATCAAGCAGGAATATCCCACATCCAACTTGAATGGAACGCAGCATAACCGTGTACTCTGACGAAACGAAAATTATTGCAAGCAACATTTAAATCGCAAATATTATTAGATAGATTTTTACAGGTACTATAGACCTCCTTGGTAGATTCATATGAAAAATTATGATTTTTGAATGTCTGTTCAGGAGAAGACTGTTTTGTGCAGCATGACTGTCACAAAACAGTCATGCTGCAGTTAAAATTAGGCTTGCTTGAGCATTAAGTGTCGTTTCAGGTTATGGCTTTCATGCGTGGACGTGTTTTTAAAATGTCAACTGGAATTACTAGTTAGCTGCAACATAATGTATGATGCCCAAAGGCATCTGGGTTAAACTTTGTTTTCTTAATGGCATGAATCACACTGTAGGCCTAGACTTTAATGCATGGCCCACCACTGGTTTATGGGTAGTGTATTTCTTCACCTGGAGTTTGGCAATTAAACACCAGAGTAAAAAATCACATTGACTAATGGCTTCTAAAAAAATTTATTTCTCTATGGAGAAAATTAATGGTTTTTACTTCAGGAACAAAACATAGCCTGTTGTGCTCTATCGCCAAACCACAAACACAGGAATAAATTATCCCATCCACAGGAAGTTGCAAGTTCTCTTTATCAGATAAACAATTACAGGTTTTTGTGCTGTTGCACAACACATTTGCAATTAAGCTGCTGAGTCACTTCCTTCAGGGAACTAGGCTTCAAACATGTAAGCTAATTCCATCATGTATAGATGTAGAACTGGAGTAATTGGAGGTACTTTTCACAAAAGATATAAATAAGTGCCAAAAGAAGAGTTTGTGGTCACCTCCAAGGCTTGAATTTCCTCTTTTGAAGCAGAAATTTGATAAGATAAAACCTGTAGATGCAATACACAAGCATACATGTACATACAGTACACAGCAGAATGAAAAAGTTACAGTATGTTTTTTGCAACAACAACAAAAATATAAATAATAATAATAATAATAATAAATTGTCAGTGAATTCCATAGTTAAGTCAGCATTTAAAAGGTTTCTTCATGACTCATGATGTGAGTTATTTCCACTGACGTTCTGTGACTTAAAAGGGAATGCCTTTAGTAACAGCCAGCTTGGCTCTGTTTTTGTCTGCTGTCTGCTGCATGTTGAACATCTGTAGTCCCAAGGCACAAAAAAACCCACAAAGTCCTCCAGGAGGTGCTCATCATCTCTGCTAAAAACTTCTGTCTCAGCAAAGTCCACAGTTCTTTTATTGACTAACTGGCACACACCTATTTGAAGATTTCAGGAAGCAATAACGTCTCTTAAAATTGTTGTGAATTAAAGTCTTATGCATAAATGCTTAAAATGAGTTTTGTAAATAAATAGAAATTGTGCCTACATAATGAATTTCTTTAAACAACTAAGAATTTATTTTATATTAAATTTTGGAGTGGTTGTGTTCAACTGGATAAAGGAAAAGCAGCCAACAAGTGCCCAACATACATAAGAACTATATACTTTGTAGAAAATCATCCAAGATGGATACCTCATGAAGTTGGTTGAAGAAGCTAATTAAATATAGTTTTGATTTTTGAACAATCTTTGGCATAATTCCATTCTTCAATTTGTGTCATTTAATAATTTTGATTTTAATGACACTATTATTCTAAAATGTGGAAATTAGTAATAATAAAGAATGAATAGGCTCGTCATACCATTGTCATTGTTAACCCTTATGTTTCTGTGTACATTCTTGTAATATAAATATTATCTCAACTGATATATCGTGATGACTGAATGCTTTGATCCTATTGGAAAGAATACACCTGAAGTGCATATTTACCTATGACGTTACCTCTCTGTTTGCCTCTCATAGGTGTGCAGATCAAACTTCACATCTGAAAGGCCTCAGAAATCTGGCCCTTGGAAAGTAACACACCCACCTACAAACAGAGCATGTCAGAAAGGAACAGGGAAAATCCTAGATCAGAGGTACTTTTTGTTCATATGATATGGTATGTTTCCTTATAAAGATACAAGACATAATAAAAAGGAAGAGAAAATATGAAAATGTTAACTTTCCAAGTGGACGTATGGTCTTTTAAGGATGTATTATATAATGGTGCTCCAGTTTTTTTGAATAAGAGTACATGAATAAAATCTTGACCATTTGTGGAAACATCAGGTGAACTTACAGGTATGTTGACATGTTGATCTGTGGTCATTTGTCCAGTGAATTTCGCACATGCATGGCATACGTGTAGCTGATGTAATCTGTGTCACAATCCCTGAAGATTACAGTTATAATTGTCATTTTACATTCATCTATCATAAACATGCTTCAACCACTGTATGCATAAATATTAATGTAAATTTTTATTCTTTTTTGTTTACTAAAGTAATAAGGAACAATACTGAACACAATAACAATCAAAATAACTTTTATAGCCACTGTATAAATTAAACAAGCTTACTCAAAAAAAAACTATTATGAGTTAAACAAACCAAAGTTTTTCGTTATCTTGTGTATATCATGATCAAAGTATTTATATGTATTTAAAATCAACCTTGCGGAATACTGGACAGAGCAATTTGTTTCTTTATGTTCCATATGGACCACCCTTGAGAAAGACCCCTGTGAGACAACAATAAACAGAACTATCAGTAACAACTTTAGTATTTATATACTTTTGCATAATAATGTGTCTGTTCTGCTTTCATACTTTTCTAAGCTATTTTGGATTGTTTTGCAGCACTTCTCATGTTATTGCTTTTTACATTACATTTGGAAAAAGGCATCTGCTAAATTTATAAATGTAAATGTAATGTATGGGTGATACCTGGTTATGTTTTCTTTCTTTTTCAGTGCTCTCAAATAGCTGACTGTTTTCCAGGATCAAGTCATACAATGCTATGTGTGATGACAGCACCTAGAAACAAAATTATAGGTCATTATCTTGACCCATTTAATCAATTATTATTCTGTTTATTATAGATATGTGACCTGTTTTTTGTACTATATTTTCTACATTGGAACTTCATTACAAGCTTTCTTGTACTTTGTGACACCACACTCTGGAAAAAAAAAGTAACAAATCAACTACTTAATTTTAGTCAAGAGCTTGAAATTAAATTAAACATGCTGATTACAAGCAAAGTATTTCATCAATAACTGACACCCTGACACCCTTATATTAAATATTGATTAACACTTACATTTTTCATCCTTTTCTGAGAAATAGCAGTCTGAAAAGGGGCATGGTCTTCTTTTATTCATGCACATGACAACACCTATAACCTGTTTTGCCAAAGCACAAGGCACACTGATTAGTACATAGACCAGTTCAAATAAAAAAAATGTTCATAATTGAGATCATATACTGTATAAAACATATTAAATGTATCATTATAACATATTACAAATAGTGACAAAGATTAAGCATATCAACTTAGAGGCAATTCACCCAAAAATGAAAATTCTGTTGTCATTCACTCACCCTCATGTTGTTCCAAACCAGTTTGACATTATTTCTTCAGTGGAACACAAAATATGTTAGGCAGATTGTTAGTCTCAGTCACCGTTTACTTTCATTGCATCTTATTTCCATACAATGACAGTGAATGGTGAATGGCTTACATTCTAACTACAATCTCCTTTTGGGTTCATACAAATTCATACAGGTTTGGAACAACATGAGGGTGAGTAAATGATGACAAAATTTCCATTTTTGTGTGTACTACCCCTTTAAGGTTTTATTGTAGTACCCAGGCAAAGCTGGACATACTGTGTAGTAATAATGGCAAGACTTATTATACAGTGTTAAATAAATAAATACAAATCTAAAACAGTCTGACTTTCTGTAGTTCAGGATGGGCACACACACAGAATGTTCTTAGGACTGTCATCTGCTCCCACATCCACTTCAGTCTGGAATCACGAATCCTATAAAAGCTAAATTTAAAGTTGAAGTGTGTCATTTCTGCTCTGCTAGGGTCACCAAACAGAATTTAAACAATAATGACTGTTTTCAAACAAGTTTCTCAAATGTGGGCAGTTCACTTGACACCATGCGAGAAGCAGACGTGTGAGACATGAGCTCTGCGAACTTTGCTAGTTTTTTAATTATTTTCATGTTATAATCCGGTGAGATTCGATACACCCAGTTACATACTTGCACTTTGAGGTAAACATGGTAAAGAAGTCAAAATCCTCAGACCCTGGAGACATTAAAAGACACTTACGTGTTCAAGCTGAGGCCTCTGACGGGCCTGCGAGCCGGGGACTCGATTTAGATGGCGCGTCGGGAGATGAAATTCAGTGTCAACTGTCCAACATCTCGGTGATGCTGACTAAGGTTGTTGCTGACTTGGAGGATCTCGCTGTAATACGCCGGTAGATTACGGCGATGGAAACAAAATTCTCTGAGTTGTTTACAAGAGTGACAGAAGTTGAAAGACGATTCGATTATCTTGAGTCATCGGAAAGGGAATTATCCGCTAATCTGCCCATGTCCAAAACAGATTTGGAATTAATTTAGGAAAAACTGGAATATTTTGAAAATATGAGCCGAAGGAATAACATACGAGTTGTTGGAATTCCTGAGCATGAAGAGGGCAGAGATATGGTGAAATTCCTGGACGAGCTCTTCCCGAGTCTGCTCGACATAACAGGCCATAAACTGGAAATCGAGCGAGCTCACAGAGTCCCGGCTTGAAGATCTGCTGAGGGAGATAGGCCCCAATTGATTCTGGCCAAATTTCTGAAATCATCCGATAAAGATCTCGTGTTGCACCAGGCGAGGAGTAAAGGGAAGCTTTCTTGGAAGAACCATAATATTTTCTTGTTCCCGGACTTTGTGAATTCAACAAGAGGGAAATGTGATCGGTTCAGGGAATGCAAGAAACTCTTACACCAACAGAAGATCGCTTTTGCCTCGATGTTCCCGGCCAAACTGAGAATAGAAAAGAAGAATGATCGCAAAGTATTTACATGTCCAAAACAGGCACTCTCCTTCATAAATACATTGGAGTAAGCCATTTAATGTTTCTTATATTAGCGGACTGCCTCGCGGTTGAGAAATTATTATCTGAGAAAGCTGGGTGCCATTTTTGTTTATTTTTGCGCTGGCTCCGCCTAGCAGCCGGAGTTTGTTTTGTGGCATGACTCCAAGAAACTTTTGCATTGACGGAAGATTTTTTTTACACTGAAGTTCCCGGTCAGATCGAGAATGGACACAATGGATGACCGCAAAATATCTACATGCTCACATAAAGGACGTCTTTTATAAAGTTGACGGGCTGAGTAAGTTATGGTGTTTTTTTGTTTTGTTTTTTTGCGCAGCCTCCGAGTTAGTTTGGCTCTTGATCATCTGAGGAACCGGGATGCCGGTTTTGTTTTCATGCTGGCTCCGCCTAGCGGCTGGAGCTTGTTTTGTGGAATTACACTACTTTGGGACAGTTGTGGTTAAATCTGTTCATTCTTTATGCTTATGCCTTCTAGTAGAATGATTACCTCATCTGCTGCACTCATAACAGCCGGCTCACTGAACAATTGTTTGTCTGTCCGAGGAAACTGAACGGCTTTATATCAGCTGGAGTTTATTTTGTGGAGGAACACACCTTCGAGACAGTTCTGTGAATGAATCTACATATTTTTTCTGTTATTCTGCCTGTTGGCTGGGGTCTGTTTTACAAAGTATTTTCTGTTATGTAATTTTGCCTCAGAAAATTTGTGCAGAAACACCGGACTTGAATAATCCGATGGCAAAGTTGTTGCGGGGGTTCTCGTAGGCGTACGTGGACTCTTTGAGTTTTGAGGCATTGATGCCGGTTGGTGCTGTTGTGCGCGGGGTTAAGCGCACGTTTTTCTTTTTTCTGTTTGTTTTGTTCAGGGGGAAGTTTGGGGTTTGATTGTTGCATTAATGGGGAATGTGGTCTGTGTAATCTTGTTTTTGACACACAAATATTTTTATTTTTTATTATATCAATATGTCAGTTGTTAATATGAAGAAGTTGTCTCTCTCCACATGGAATGTGAATGGGTTGGGGCACCCTATAAAAAGAAGGAAGGTTATTTCTTTTCTTAAATGTAAGAAATATGATATTGTGTTTCTTCAAGAAACACATCTTTCCCTGCAGGAAGCTGGACATTTTTTTAAGATATGGGGTGGATATGTTTTCTTTAGTGCTGGTTCAAGTAAGAGCAGGGGAGTCATTACAATGATAAATAAGCAACTACAATTCAAATGTCTCAAACATATTAAAGATAAATTAGGAAGAGTCATTGTTGTTTTAGGAGAAATTCAGGGGCAAAGTTTGATTTTGGCTAATATTTACACACCTAACGTTGATGATCAGGGCTTTTTTATAGATCTTGATGGGATGTTGCAAGCTGCTGGCATCTCTCATGACATAATATTGGGAGGAGACTTTAATCTTTTGATGGACCCAGTCCTTGATCATAGTGAAGCAAAAGTGTGTAAGCCCCCTAGAGCAACACTGATGCTTCATAGGATGTGTAAAAATCTTGGTCTTGCAGATATCTGGCGACTTTTGAACCCATCTGATAGGGATTATACATTTTTTTCATCAGTTCATAAGATTTACTCTAGAATAGATTTTTTATATCGAAGTCCCACATTTCATCTGTTGTGGATTGCTCAATTGAAAAAATTTTAGTCTCAGATCACGCCCTGGTGAACTTAGAGATGTTGCCACATACAGAGAAAAAGAAATCATATAGTTGGCGCTTTAATGTATCCCTTTTGTAAAATCCTGATTTCCAACAAATGTTAAAGACTGAAATCAATGTCTATATGGAGACCATCTGGTCCTCAGTATCTTCTGTGGGCGTGGCTTGGGAGGCACTTAAGGTGGTTCTTAGGGGTATGATCATACAGTATGCCTCATTCACCAAAAAATCCAAAGCACGAGAACTCGTGGAGTTGGAAGGAAATATTAAAAGTACCGTGGCAGAGCTGAAGCGCCGAATGTCGTCTGATGGTCTCAGAGAATTAACCCGATTGAAATACAGATATAATACTATTTTGTCGTGGAAAGTGGAGTTTTGGTTGTTCAGGGCAAGACAGTCATACTTTGAGTCAGGGGACAAAGCAGGGAAGCTTTTGGCTAGATATATAAAGCAGAGAGAGTCTTTTTCTACCATTTCCTCAGTGAAATCTGCTGGTGGTGAAATTTTTACCTCAGCCAATGATATTAATATTGCCTTTAAAGAATTCTATCTTGATCTCTATAGTTCCACGTCTTCGTCTACTGATGAAGATATTAGAAACTTTGTGGAACCATTAGAACTCCCTAAACTGACAAATGAGCAAAAAAACTCTCGATTCTGAGATAACCCTGGAGGAACTTGACGAGGTAATTAAGTCCTTACCTACAGGCAAGGCTCCGGGGCCAGATGGTTTTGCCGCTGAATTTTTTAGATCTTATGCTACAGAACTGGCTCCACTTTTGTTAGAAGTCTATTCTGAATCATTAAAGAATGGGAAGCTTCCGCCAACCATGACACAAGCCCGTATCAGTCTGATTCTTAAAAAAGACAAAGATCCAAACGAGTGTAAAAGTTACCGTCCAATTTCCCTGATCCAGCTAGATGTACAAATTTTGGCTAAAATTTTGGCTAACCGATTAAGTAAAGTTATGACATCTCTTACACATATAGATCAGGTGGGGTTTATTCGGGGTCATAGCTCTTCTGATAATATTAGGTGTTTCATCAATATCATGTGGTCAGTGGCGAATGATCAGACTCCGGTCGCTGCCATCTCACTTGACGCCGAAAAGGCATTTGATATGGTAGAATGGGATTATCTTTTTACGATTTTGGAAATGTATGGGTTCGGGAGTACGTTTATTGGTTGGCTTATTGGTTAATTTTTAGACACCCTGTAGCAGTGGTACAAACAAATGGATTAATTTCAGATTATTTTACTCTGGATAGGGGCACCTGTCAGGGTTGCCCTCTTTCCCAATATTGTTCTGTCTTGCCCTGTAACCATTAGCAGCCGCGATAAGAAAGGAGGATGATTTTCCAGGGGTGACAGCGGGAGGCGTGGTGCATAAACTTCTGCTTTATGCAGATGATATTTTATTATTCGTCTCTGACCCTACTAAATTGCAAGGGGGGTTAATTCACTCGGTGATCTTTATGAGAGCAGTGTGATGAGATCCTTTGAAAATTTGGTTCAGTATTTTGGGATCCCCAGATCTCAGTTTTTTAGGTATCTTCAGTTACGCCATTTGCTCTGTGCTATTTTTGGGAATAGCATACACCCCCCTAAAGCAGCAGATACTCTAGGAGAGGTGATTTCTGCTTTTGGAAAGGGCCATGAGGCATCAGTGTATTACTCCTTATTAATTCAGAGTCTGGGGGATGGAGTCTCAACCACTCTCAAGAGATTATGGGAGAAAGGTTTAAACCTGGAATTGGAGGAGAGAGAATGGGCTAGGATTTAAAAAAAACATAAAAACTGCAACGAGAGATGCAAGGGTGCGCCTTATACAATTCAAGATTTCACATCGGTTCTTTTGGCCCCCCTCTAAATTGTATAGGCTTGGTCTTAAAGACACACCCACCTACTGCCGATGCCAATCAGAGGATGGAGACATGGCCCATGTTTTTTGGTGGTGCGCTGAGATTCAGGAATTTTGGTTGAAGGTACAGAGTGTTCTGTGTGACGTGTTGGGCATTCGGATTTCATTTTGCCCCAGACTCTGTGTTTTGGGTGATGGGGCGGTCATCGACGTAGGTGACAAATACATAAACAATTGGGTCCTCACCAGTGCGATGATTGGCAGGTAGATTGTTTTAAGGGGTTGGAAGTCGCTGGGAGCACCCTCAATTCGGGAGTGGTGCGAGGAGATAGGAAGGGTGGCAGCCTTCGAAGAGGTAACATGTAGAAGGCTGGGGATATGGGATTCTTTTATTAGGAAATGGGGTAGATATTTGATGTTTTTGGGGGGCTCTCGCAGTGGGTCTGTGGAGAGAGCGGTATAGTTTAGAGTTGTATGTTTATTATATGTGTATGTGTGTATGTATGTGTGTGTGTGTGTGTGTGTATATATATATATATATATATATATATATATTCTTTTTAGTTTTAGTTTTTGTTTATTAATTTTTTTTTTTATTCTCTGTATATGTGTGTACTTATGTAAGACCACTGGGATGTTTGTTTGGGGTCGGATGGGTTTCTTGATTGGGGAGGGTAGTGGGAGTTAATGTTGAGTCATTGTATATATGTTTTGTTTTTCTTTGTTTTGAAAAATTAATAAAAATTGTAATCACAAAAAAAGTTTCTCAAATGCTCCCCTTGTATGTTCATGGTTGGCCAAACAGATAGTCCCACCCTAAACTCACACCACTGGTCAAGCCACTGTTCCAGTGTCGTATTGGTTGGGTTGCACCAACAAACAGAGTAGTGTTTTAAAAGCTCCAAGCGAGTCACAATACACTTTTCTACGAGCAGTCGCTCTATGAATGACTTAGGGACCATTCACACCAAACACGTTTTTGCACCATTTTTAAATGTTTTTCTATGTTTGAAATGCATTTTGGCAGACTTACAGTACAGGGTTAAGTGCCTTGCTCAAGCACATAATGGTGGTGGCTGTGGGAATTGAACCACCAACCGTCTGCTTACCAGTTTTGTACTTTAGCCCACTACGCCACCACCCTAACCAAGCCATGTGATGCCAAACCTATGGAGCTTTGGATTAATCCTCAATCTATTATCAGGGCAAAGAATTTGATCAGGCCACTCCTGGACTGACTAAAAAGTCTTAGTATTTTCGGTCATATGGGGGAATCCTGGACCAGAGTCCATCAGTGTCCTGAAGTGACTGTGAGGGAATCTATGAATCTAATAATGGCACAATGTGTAGTGGTCAAAGAGTTAAATCCACTGTTGAGATGCTGTCTAGTTGTAGCAGGCTTCTTTGTTATAAATTCTGTGTTCGGCTGTGAGTCATACCTGTGTTCAATGACGGTGAGAGAGGCAAGCAGGCAGCCAGGCAGGCAGCCAGGCAGGCAGCCAGGCAGGCAGCCAGGCAGGCAGCCAGGCGAGCAAGCAGGCGAGCAAGCAGGCAGGCAGGCCGGCAGGCAGGAAAACAGGCAATAGGCAGGCAGAGTGATAGGCAGGCAGGTATGCAGGCGAGCAAGCAGACAGGCAGGTATGCAGGCAGGCGATACATAGCGGAATCAAATCAATTTGCTCAAGTTGCTCAAAAGATAAAATTTCCAAACAAAACAAAACAAAAAAAGATTCCAATGCAGTAAGCCTTCCAATAACAAATTAAAGAGCAACAGAAGCAATAGAATAGAAGCAGTAGAAAACTGTTTGGTCACCAGCATCTTCAGAATCAGAATGAGCTTTATTGCCAAGTATGCTTACACATACAAGGAATTTGCCTTGGTGACAGGAGCTTCCAGTGTACAACTATACAAAAACAATACAAAAGCAGCAGCAAGACATAGATAATAATACAAAATAAAAAATAATTATACACATACGTACAGACACACATACTTACATACACACATACACATGGGTAGTGCAAATCTAATACAATCTGTTATGTACAGTGTAAATACAAATCTGTTATGTACAGTGCAAATGTTTTTTGTTTTTGAATGAAATGGCAGAGGAGGTTGGATGTGTTGGATAAATGTAAGAAAGACTAAACTGTGTATTGCACATAGTTATTGCTCAGTGGGGCAATTTAACTGTTCATGAGATGGATAGCCTGAGGGAAAAAACTGTTCCTGTGCCTGACAGTTCTGGTGCTCAGTGCTCTGAAGCGTCGGCCAGAAGGCAACAGTTCAAAAAGGTAGTGGGCAGGGGTCTAGAGTGATTTTTCCAGCCTTTTTCCTCACTCTGTAAGTGTATAGTTCTTGAAGGGGGGCAGGGGGCAACCAATAATCCTCTCAGCAGTCTGAACTGTCCTTTGTAGTCTTCTGATATCTGATTTCGTAGTTGAACCAAACCAGACAGTTACTGAAGTGCAGAGGACAGACTCAATGACTGCTGAGTAGAACTGTATCAGCAGCTCCTGTGGCAGGTTGAATTTCCTCAACTGGCGAAGGAAGTACAACCTCTGCTGGGTCTTTTTCACAATGGAGTCAATGTGTGTCTCCCACTTCAGGTCCTGTGAGATGGTAGTGCCCAGGAACCTGAATGACTCCACTGCTGCCACAGTGCTGTTTAGAATGGTGAGGGGGGTCAGTGTTGGGGTGTTTCTCCTAAAGTCCACAATGATCTCTACCGTTTTCAGCTCAAGGTTGTTTTGACTGCACCAGACAGCCAGCTGTTTAACCTCCCTTCTGTATGCAGACTCATTGTCATCTTGGATGAGGCCAGTGACAGTGGTGTCATCTGCAAACTTCAGGAGCTTGACAGAGGGGTCCTTGGCGATGCAGTCACTGGTGTAGAGGGAGAAGAGTAGTGGGGAGAGCACACATCCCTGGGGGGCACCAGTGCTGATTGTACAGGTGCCGGACATGAGTTTCCCCTGTCTCACAAGCTGCTGCCTGTCCATCAGAAAGCTGGTAATCCACTGACAGATAGACAAGGGAACAGAGAGTTGGTGTAATTTATTCTGGAGTATAGCTGGGATGATGGTGTTGAAAGCCAAACTGAAGTCCACAAAAAGGATTCTTGCATATGTCCCTGGTCTGTCCAGATGTTGCAGGATATGATGCAATCCCATGTTGACTGCATCATCCACAGACCTGTTTGCTCGATAAGCAAATTGAAGGGGATCTAGAAAGGGTCCAGTGATGTTCTTCAGGTGGGCCAACACCAGTCTCTCAAATGATTTCATGACCACAGATGTCAGGGCGACAGGTCTGTAGTCATTAATCCTGTGATTTTTGGTTTCTTTGGGATGGGGATGATAGTGGAACGTTTGAAGCAGCATGGGACTTCACACTGCTCCAGTGATCTATTGAAGATCTGTGTGAAGATGGGGGCCAGCTGGTTAGCACAGGATCTAAGACATGCAGGCGAAATGCCATCTGGGCCCTGTGCTTTCCTAATCCTTTGTAGTTGAAATACGCGGCTCACATCATCTTCACAGATCTTAAGTGCAGGTTGAGTAGCAGGAGGGGGGAGGAGGGGGGTTGCAAGAGGTGTTGGTGTTTGTGTGAAGTGAAGGTCAGAGTGGGTGTGGGGTGTGAGATTGGGCCTTTCAAATCTACAGTAGAACATATTCAGGTCGCCAGCCAGTTGTTGGTCCACCACAGGGTTGGGGGCAGGAGTCCTGTAATTCGTAAGTTGTTTCATGCCACTCCACACTGATGCAGGGTCGTTAGCTGAAAACTTGTTTTTCAGCTTCTCAGAGTATCTCTTTTTAGCCACTCTGATTCCCTTATTCAGTGTGTTCCTGGCCTGATTATACAAGACTTTATTCCCAACTCTGTAAGCATCCTCTTTGGCCTGACAAAGCTGCCTGAGTTCCACTGTAAACCATGGTTTGTCATTGTTAAATGTTAAATAAGTCCTAGTAGGAATGCACATATCCTCACAAAAACTGATATATGATGTAACAGTATCTGTGAGCTCGTCCAGATTGGTGTCTGCAGCCTCAACAACACTCCAATCAGTGCAGTCAAAGCAGGCTTGTAGTTCCAGCTCTGCTTCGTTGGTCCATCGCTTTACAGTCCTTAATACAGGCTTAGTAGATTTTAATTTCTGTCTGTAGGTTGGAAGAAGATGAACCAGACAGTGATCAGATAGTCCCAAAGCTGCTCTAGGAACAGAGCGATATGCATCATGTATTGTTGTGTAGCAGTGATCCAATATATTTCTGTCTCTGGTTGGGCATGTAATGTGCTGTTTGTATTTGGGCAGTTCACGTGTGAGGTTTGCTTTGTTAAAATCCCCAAGAATAATAATAACTGAGTTCGGGTATTGTTGTTCCATGTCTGTGATTTGATCAGTCAGCTGTTGCAGCGCTGTGTTCAAACAACGCGTTTGGTGCGATATACACACTCACCAGAATAAACAAGGAAAACTCCCACGGTGAGTAGAAAGGCTTACAGTTAATAAAGAGCGCTTCCAAATTAGGACAGCACATCCTCTTTAACGTTGTTACATCTGTACACCAACTTTCACTGATGTAAATGCATGTTCCACCGCCTCTCGTTTTCCCTGTTAACTCCGCGATGCGATCCGCTCTGAACAGCTGAAAGCCTGGCAGATGTAACGCGCTGTCCGGAATGGATTCACTCAGCCAGGTTTCTGTGAAGCACAAGGCAGCAGAGTTTGAAAAGTCCTTGTTTGTGCGGGTGAGGAGATGTAGTTCATCCGTTTTGTTAGGGAGATAGCGGAGATTTGCTAGATGAATGCTCGGCAGCGCTGTTCGAAAGCCGCACCGACGGAGCCTGAGCAGCGCGCCTGCTCGTCTCCCTCGCCTGCGTCTCATAGCACGTTTAAACAACACAGCCGCGCCTCTGACTAGAATGTCAAACAAAACATCTGTATATTAAAAATCCGGGAAAATATTGACTGGTGTATGCTGTCGAATGTTCAGCAGTTCGTCTCTGGTAAAACTGACTGAAAAAAGATTACTAAACACAGGACAAACAAACAAAAATAACAAAACAATAGAAGCGCTCCACACCGAGGCGGCCATCATGATGTATCTTATATCTGTTCCATTGTCTAACTAAGAGAGTCTACCTGAGCTATGGAAGACACCATATTAACTCCCCAGGGGCCGGCTGCACCAGCTGTGCATAAGTTAAAACTTAGCCTATTTGTGGCATAAATGGGCACTAAGTCACAATTTACGTACTACTAAATATTTGAGCGTTGCACCATTAAACTTAGGTAGGACGTAACCCTACGTATAAACTAAATATTTATGGCAGACTCTGACCAGGAGTAACGGATGGAATAAAAAAGCAGACTCATTTAATGACATCAATGAGCTCATGTTTTGGCTGACAGGCATCAATCCTTATCGACATATATGATGGTGTTGGTATTTACACTAGTTTAAATTTACGAGAGAGTAAACTTACTTAACAGCTCTTCAGCATGAAACCGTTCTAACGGTGCAGTTTTTAGGATGCAACGCCCGGTGTCAAGTTTCAACATATACGAAATATATAAGATATTAAAATGAATAAATGTCTATTTGTCCAGCCTGTTGTATTAGTATTTATTTATCACCCCTTATTTATTTTAGATACAGTTCCTATATATAGTTATTTACACAGGGCAAATATGCTATTTATTAAATCTAATTTTGTTACATATCCTATTTTAATGGGGATATAATTTATTACAGCTGACAGCTACGTGAACAAGCAAGGTTTGAACATCAACCGTAACAAGATCAAATTGAAGCTGATGGCTTTTTAACACTTCTGTGTACAAATTTGAAGGCTGTTTATTGGATCAATACAGGTAATCGTCATATTATGCGACTACGCATTACTTTCCGGAGAGCTTATGACCTACTAGTTAAGTCTTGCCTTAAGAATAGGTTGTGCAACCAAATTAAGCACTGACTTAGTTACAAACTAACTAGTAGTTACTAAGCCCTTAGTGTGAACTTTATGTTAGTGTGAACACCCTACCCAGGTGACCTGGGCAAATGTCAAAATAAAAATCTCAAGCCAAAGGCCAATAAATCCAAACCATAAATACATGTCCCAAAAAAAAAAAACACGATTTTAAATTCAAATATGGCTCCTACACAATGCATTTGTGATTCACACATTTATTTGTTACCTCACGAGCATCCCTGTTGTTTAGAGGCCTCTCTGTGCTGACAACATATCCCATTATGCACATGACCCAGACACTTTATACCTGTCTTGTCCACCGTTGTTATGGAGAGAGAACAGCGCTGAGCCTGAGTGATCTCACAAAGGTGCAGCAAGACTTGAAGATGGATGTCTTTACTCTGCAGAAGACTAACACTACCACCAAAGAGCCTCACCATAAACTCACAGGACTCGCCTCTTCTACACAGTCTCAAAGGTCTTGGGGAGCTCTGAGATTGTGGCAAACACTTTGGCCTTGACAACCAAGGTAACTGAGATTACTCTGTTGGAAATTACAAGCATCTAGACTGTGGTGATCACTGAGAACAACCCCCAATCTGGTCCAAGCAAACAGAATCCTCAAACTGATGGACGGAGAGGCACGAGTGTGGTCTTTCCATTGAAGCAGGATGCATATGTCTCTGAGAGGGTCCACACATAGGGTGGGACGCCCTTCGTCTGGTGAGAAAAGTAATTCTGGACATTTGATCATTTTTTAGGTTTTTAACAGCTTGGACTCTTTCTAAACAGCCATTCACCAAGTGTCTAAGAAGAGAAGGGAGAAAATGACAGATTAAACAGGTAGCACTGCAGGCACTTAGGAAAAACTTAGGAAAAACTTTCAAAAAACACTCCTGTTTATTATATTTATGTGTGTCAGTGAGAATTTCATATACTAATACTCACGGCAGTTTGGCCTCTGAGTGAAAAAAAAATTGCTCTCTGCATTTTACTAATTGAGACCTTTCCAATGATATAACATATGGCCATCTCATCATATTTATGTTTTTACCAATCTAACAAATTTGCAAATTATGAGAACAAAGCAATTCTAATTTGTCAGCAAATTAATTGGTAGGACCAAATATGCATTGTAAAGTCCAGATTCTAGGCTTTAAAATTACACATATTTTGTTTAGATCAAGCAAGTGGATATTAATTTATTCCATAATTATTATTATTTAAAAAAATTCTGCAGGGAGTATCCCCCACTGGCTCCCATTATAAGCTCAGTTCAGTGAATCCTTCTGTCAATATTTAGTTTTTTAAATATGTTCAAAAAAGAAGTACAGAACCTGTCATAATTGTTAAAAAAGAAGATGGCAAAAAGATCTAATGCAATATCTTGGGATAATATATGCAATATGAGAGATTTATTAACAATCTAAGTGGGCCGGTCATTTTTGACCGGGAACACAAAAGGCGTAAGCACAAACAAACACAACGCAATGGTTAAATATATAGCACATCATAAGAATTTTATCAACACTCTTTGAGATCAGATACTGCTCACCTTGATGATCTGCTGAATCTGAGTGGTCATCCAGTCATGCCTTCACCCTCTCACTCTCCATTCCAATCCCAAATCCTTGTCTCTGGGTTTTGACCCTTGGGCTCCAGAAAGGTGAGAAGAACCATGCTGCACTGGTGATCATGTTCTGCTGTTTATCGCTTTCCTTACTCTCCACATGTGCACCCTTCTCTCCACTCTTCTCTTTTTTCCCTGTTCTGAATCGGGACCCTTGAGACCCCCTGCGGGCTGATGTATCTCTATACTGGCCCTCAACTGGAAAGGATGGCAGGGACGTGTGCAGACAAGGCATATTTTTTCACTCCCTTCTCTCTCAGAGTGAAAGAGAAGATGCAGATATGCAAGTTGCTGAAGCATCTACCGTCATGAGGGAGAGATAAACCCTGACACAACGGCTAGCATTCAAGGCAGGGCAAAGGATTATTCCTTGCTGCCACCAGCTATACACTAACATCCTAATGCTGCACAGTGGAGGTTGAGGCAAATCTGTTACATAAAATGTAATCCCTGAGATAACACCAGTATTGCGAGGAGGTTCTATTCTGTCCATTCAGGGAACTGGATTAGTGTCCCAGAAAACTATTAATGACTCGGCACTCTCTCAGTCTCACTGTCATTAACCCACTCTACCTGCCAAAAAGCTATTAGGAAATGTCAGGTGGACATGAACAGACCAACTCCACAATATCCAAACCCAGACAAGAGGACATGCTGATTAATAACTGGAACAGAGCACATAATGACATAGACATAGCGGAAATGTTCAGCAAGAATGCATATTAGCATACTAGCCAATATGGAAATATATACACTATATTGCCAAAAGTATTCGCTCATCTGCCTTTAGACGCATATGAACTTAAGTGACATCCCATTCTTAATCCATAGGGTTTAATATGACGTCGGCCCACCCTTTGCAGCTATAACAGCATCAACTCTTCTGGGAAGGCTTTCCACAAGGTTTAGGAGTGTGTTTATGGGAATTTTTGACCATTCTTCCAGAAGCGCATTTGTGAGGTCAGACACTGATGTTGGACAAGAAGGCCTGGCTCGCAGTCTTCGCTCTAATTCATCCCAAAGGTGCTCTATCGGGTTGAGGTCAGGACTCTGTGCAGGCCAGTCAAGTTCTTCCACACCAAACTCGCTCATCCATGTCTTTATGGATCTTGCTTTGTGCACTGGTGCGCAGTCATGTTGGAACAGGAAGGGGCCATCCCCAAACTGTTCCCACAAAGTTGGGAGCATGGAATTGTCCAAAATCTCTTGGTATGCTGAAGCATTCAGAGTTCCTTTCACTGGAACTAAGGGGCCAAGCCCAGCTCCTGAAAAACAACCCCACACCATAATCCCCCCTCCACCAAACTTCACAGTTGGCACAATGCAGTCAGACAAGTACTGTTCTCCTGGCAACCACCAAACCCAGACTCGTCCATCAGATTGCCAGATGGAGACGCGTGATTCGTCACTCCAGAGAACGCGTCTCCACTGCTCTAGAGTCCGGTGGCGGCGTGCTTTACACCACTGCATCCGACGCTTTGCATTGCACTTGGTGATGTATTGCTTGGATGCAGCTGCTCGGCCATGGAAACCCATTCCATGAAGCTCTCTATGCACTGTTCTTGAGCTAATCTGAAGACCACGTGAACTTTGGAGGTCTGTAGCGATTGACTCTGCAGAAAGTTGGCGACCTCTGCGCACTATGCCCCTCAGCATCCGCTGACCCCGCTCTGTCATTTTACGTGGTTACGAGTTGCTGTCATTCCCAATCGCTTCCACTTTGTTATAATACCACTGACAGTTAACTGTGGAATATTTAGTAGCAAGGAAATTTCACAACTGGACTTGTTGCACAGGTGGCATCCTATCACAGTACCACGCTGGAATTCACTGAGCTCCTGAGAGCGGCCCATTCTTTCACAAATGTTTGTAGAAGCAGTCTGCATGCTTAGGTGCTTCATTTTATACACCTGTGGCCATGGAAGTGATTGGAACACCTGAATTCAATTATTTGGATGGGTGAGTGAATACTTTTGGCAATATAGTGTATTTATATACAGCTCTACTGCAAAATTATCACTTTCTCTGGATTAACTATTTATAGGTGGCATATTGGAGTTGTGGTGGCATAGTGGACTAAAGCACTGAATTGGTAAGCAAAAGGTTGATGGTTTAATCCCCACAGCCACCACCATTGTGTCCTTGAGCAAAGTACTTAACTCCAGGTTTCTCCAGGGGGATTGTCCCTGTAATAAGGGCACTGTAAATTGCTTTGGATTAAGCGTCTGCCAAATGTAAATAGGTATGTGTTTGAGTAAAATGAAAATTTTTGTTTTATTCTATAAAGTACTGACAACATTTCTCCCAAATTCCAAATAAAAATATTGTCATTTAGAGCATTTATTTGCACAAAATGACAACTGGTCAAAATAACCTAAAAGATGCAGTGTTTTCAGACCTCGAATAATGCAAAGAAAACAAGTTTATATTCATTATTAAACAACACAGTACTAATGTATTAACTTGTATTAACTAAGGAAGAGTTCAGAAATCAATATTTAGTGGAATAACCCTGATTTTCAATCACAGCTTTCATGCGTCTTGTTATGCTCTCTTCCAGTCTTTCACATTGCTGTTGGGTGACTTTATGCCACTCCTGGCACAAAAAATTCAAGCAGCTCAGCTTTGTTTGATGGCTTGTGGCCATCCATCTTCCTCTTGATCACATTCCAGAGGTTTTCAATGGGGTTCAGGTCTGGAGATTGGGCTGGCCATGACAGGGTCCGGTTGATCCGGTGGTCCTCCATCCACACCTTGATTGACCTTGCTAAAGCACCCCAAGGTCATCACTGATCCTCCACCAAATTTCACAGTGGGTGTGAGACACTGTAGCTTGAAAGCTTCTCCAGGTCTCCGTCTAACCATTAGACAGCCAGGTGGAGGATCGGTGATGATCTGGGGGTGCTTCAGCAAGGCTGGAATCAGGCAGAGTCGTCTTTGTGATGGACGAATGAATCAAGCCACGTACAAAGTTATCCTGGAAGAAAACTTGCTTCCTTCTGCTCTGACAATGTTCCCCAACTCTGAGGATTGTTTTTTCCAGCAGGACAATGCTCTATGCCACACAGCCTGGTCAATCAATGTGTGGATGGAGGACCACCAGATCAAGACCCTGTCATGTCCAGCCCAATCTCCAGACCTGAACCCCATTGATGGAATGTGATCAAGAGGAACATGGATGGTCACAAGCCATCAAACAATACATCAAACTTGTATTTTTGCACCAGGAGTGGCATAGAGTCACCCAAGAGCAATGTGAAAGACTGGAAGAGAGCATGCCAAGACGCATGAAAACTGTGATTGAAAATCAGGGCTATTCCACCAAATATTGATTTCTGAACTCTTCCTAAGTTAAAACATTAGTATTGTGTTGTTTAAAAATGAATATGAACTTGTTTTCTTTGCATTATTCGAGGTCTGAAAACACTGCATCTTTTAGGTTATTTTGACCAGTTGTCATTTTGTGCAAATAAATGCTCTAAATGACAATATTTTTATTTGGAATTTGGGAGAAATATTGTCAGTTCTTTATAGAATAAAACAAAAATGTTCATTTTACTCAAACACATACCTATAAATAGTTAATCCAGAGAAACTGATAATTTTGCAGTGGTCTCTTTCTTTTTTCTTAATACACACACACACACACACACACACACACACACACACACACACTGTATTAACAATTATAAAAAGTTGTAGTTTGTTCACTACAGGGCCACACACAAAATTTAAGTTAAATTCAACTAAATTCACTAGTTTAAGCATTTGTAAAATATTTAATATCATGTATGACAATAGCAAGTGACTGGCACTGAAAAAGAGTTCAGGGAGTCAATATGCATATTATTAACATTTTTTTATTATACATTTATCTATGACGATACTCAGAAACTGTTGTTTGATAGCATTTTTACATTTTATCTGCATAATGTTTTTCAGACGATGTCATCAGCAGGCATTTTCAAGAATGCAGTGGCTGTAGCAAAAAAAAAAAAAAGAAAAAAGAAAAAAAAGAAAAAAAAAGAGGAATCATCTAGAGGCCTTTGTGGAAAAGTTTTTGTTTTAACCACCATTTACTCAAAAGCTCTTCACCTTCCCATTTCATATAATCTGACCTTATGAACAATGCATTTGCGGTTGATGTATGCTTTGTTTTAAGAATTTTTCTAGACATATGGAAATATGGAACTTCCAACCTCTTGTAAGCCTCTACGAATGTGTCAAAACAAAACAAAAAACTAATACAGTGAAACTTGCCAGAACAGCTCCTTATTTGATATCAGTTATATTAATTAGGCTACTCCACCATATTTTATTTTATTTTTAAATCAAGTCTTAGGTCTATTAATATTTTTGATGCTTTTGCATTTGAAACAGTCATGCCAATAAAGCGCTTATAAATGGAAAATTCCATTTATACTAGCGGCCTCTACTGGCGCTCTCGAAAACAACTGCATACAAAACTCAAACGATCATGTGTATTACTCGATCGTACTGGCGTTAAATTTATAAATGATTTCTCAGACCGCAAATAGAGGTGGTAAGTAAGAAAGTACATTTTAAGCTAAGAACACAATAGCACATCAATAGTTCGAGCATAGATACGCATTTAGTTCAGTCACGAGTCCCAGTAAATTAGTAAAAAAAAATATAGAACCGTACACTGACCAGAGAAACATTTTCCCTGTCGTGTGTCCCGCTTTTCTGTCGGCCGTTTTGAAGAGAAACTAACGCCAAACGATTCGCGAATGAATCACTCTTTTGAGTCGGTTCTTTCCAATTAAAAGGTGCAGCGTGTTTGCAAAACGGTCTAAATCGGTTCGCAATTCAGACTGAATCATTCGGACGGCTCACTCATGCGTTGAATCGTTTGGAGCGGTTTTAGTAAGCGGTAACACAGGATAGTTAAAACACAGAGAACAAAAAGAGGATGATGTGGATATGTATCCACACTTAATTGAAACAAATCCAGCAAAAAAATCCTATCGTTTGGCCGCGAAAGGATGTGCAGCTTTGAACGACTCTGTGTTACAGGTAAAGGCATTTTTTCAACTAAAAGTGTATCACAACACTAACAGTAGATGAACGCAACTTTCTGTTTACATTTTTAAGTAGTTCAAATTACCTGAAATGGTTTTTACCTTAATATAGGCTTTTACTTTTCACACTATGCTTAACTGTGTTTCAAGTCTTTTAAACCCCGAGTTAAATGAATATTACAGGTTCAAAGATAAGCTTAATCAACAGGGTTTGTGGCATAATATTGATTACCTCAAAAATGACCTCCTTTTAAAATAATAATAATAATAAAATAATAAATAAATACATTCTGGGTAAAAATAAATCAGTGAGGCTCTTACAATGGAAGTGAATGGAGCCAATCCATAAACGTTAATAGCCTACACACTGTTTCAAAAGCATAGCCACGACACGTAAACAGTATGTGTGTAAACTAAACTTTTCCGTGAATATAGCCAATATTACTTCGTTGTCATTATGATGGAATGTCAACAAACCCTAAAACCACTTTTTGCTTCTTTTTTAAACCATGAATAAATCAACGTTCCACAACGTTATTATGAAATGGAATTTAAGCAATATTTATGGTTCAATAAGTTAAGCTCAATTAACAGGATTTGTGGCATAATGTTGATTACCACAAACAAATTATTTCAACTTGTCCCTCCTTTTCTATAAAAAAGAAAAAAAGAAAGAAAAAAAAAAGGCACTTATAATGGAAGTGAATGGGGCCAGTTCTTGGAGGGTTCAAAGGCACAGATGTAAAGCTTATAATAATAATAATAATAATAATAATAATAATATTAATAATAATAAAATGGATATAACTTTGCA
The DNA here is from genome assembly GCF_019703515.2 of Myxocyprinus asiaticus. NCBI lineage: Eukaryota > Metazoa > Chordata > Actinopteri > Cypriniformes > Catostomidae > Myxocyprinus > Myxocyprinus asiaticus. Next base: position 41,442,808 of record NC_059350.1, on the reverse strand, counting down.
CAAAAAAAAGGTTAGTATGCAATTTGATTACACTTGAATCATGTTAACACACATATTGTTTACGTCTTGTGGCTATACTTTTAAAACAGTGAGTATTTTAACCTTTATCGATTGGCCCTATTTACTTCCATTGTAAGTGCTTCACTGGAACCCAGATTTTTTCTTTTTTTAAAGAAAAGTTTAGACAAGTCGAAATAAATGTTTATGGTGATCAACATTATGCCACAAATGCTGTCGATTGAGCTTAACTTGTATTGAACCCGCAATATTCCTTAAAAATAAGATGACTCCGTATTACATTAACCTAGAAAGTCCAGTGATTGTTTACTTTAAAGTAAAAGTGTTTACTTGTATATTTTTATTTGTTGCCAGTTTGGATTTTGGCTGTTAAAAATCCAATCCTTTCCCATCCTGTTGTGCATTAATATTCACAAACACTTGGGGGAGCCACTCATCAAGTTTTAGATAATTTTTAATACCCACTGTTTCATACCCACCTCCCCCGTTTTCTCCATCTTATCTCCTTTAATTCATTCAAATATGTTTTTACATTCATTTACAGCTCTTTCCTCTTACACCTAAGCTTATTTTCATCCCATTTCATAGTTCCCTCCTCCTTCATCCTTCCCCTCTTTGCTCTCCTACCCTTTAAGCTGCTTTCACCTTGCCCAATTCAGATCAGCAGATTGCACTGATACAGTCTCGCGGTCATGCTTCTCACTCCCCTGAATTGCTCTGCATTCCCGATCCACTTCCTTCCATCTCTCTGGTTCCCTCATCTACTCTCCACTCCAGGCTCATTCCTCTTGTCACCTGCAGTGGGAGGGGCAACCGAAGATAGCTGAGCTCCGATTGGCCGAGCAGGGAGGAGGAGGCTTCTGTGACATTGTGATGCTGTGCAGATGCTCAGCAGCAGTGGTAGTCTAGAAAGACAGGCAAGTGGCATCCTCTCTCTTTTTCCCTCTTTCTCTCCCTCCCCCCTCTTTTTCATCTCTCTCTTTTTCTCTCTCCTTTCCCCACGCGCACACACACACACACACACACACACACGCACACGTACGCATACACACGCGTACTCCGTCACACTGCAGCAGAAGGGAGAGGACACACTGTGAAGCTGTGAGGTTGGATCAGGCCTGTCTGTTCATCTCTCCAGTAGAACACAACCTGTCTCTCTCCTCCGCTCTCCTTCAAGGACTACCGCACCCAGGGAGTGCCTGCTGTCTCTACGCTTGGACTTACTGCAGCACGACGGATCTACCTAGAAGGCCTTCCTCTTTTTTTACTCTTCGTTTCTTGTTGCTAGGCAGTGTTGGCTGAGCATCAGGCCCTCATACATGTGTTTAAGCGTTTATGCATGTATGTGAGTGTATGACAGGGTCCTGTTCTCCACCTGTCTGAGTGTGGGACAGTTTTACATCCCAGCTGTCATTCTTTTAATGGTGGCATCCTTTGCGTCCTTATCACTTGCTGCTTTTCTTCCTCCTGACAAAGGCGGACCGTATCCCAGGATGCCGAGCGGCAGGCCACTCTGCTAGGCCGCAGCAGCATGGGCAAAGCACCGGGGGGGTGGGACAGCACGGATTGGACGGCTCTGTTCAGGACGGGCGCGCTTACGCACTCCGCCGCTTCCGATGGGTGAGGACGGCGAGAGCTCCAAAATCAATCACAGCTTCCTCCGAGACTATGTCACTGAAGGTATATACACATACACACTGGCATGAACACACCCTATTACAAAATCCACAAATACAGTCACTCACACCAGGGAACCAATGTCTCCATTCCCTTGAACACACACTCGCATGTATGTAATTTGATCCAGTTCACCTCTCTGAAGTCCTGAATATAACCTTGGTCTCAGTATCTGTGTGGTAAGTGTTCTTATACAGCTGACTCATCAGATTTTGTTCACCTAGTCCCACCACACTCCTTAAAGCATGTAATTAGTGTGGCTGTGTACAGTAAAACACAGTTACTGTGTCTTATTGTTAGTACGGTAAGGCTGCACTGTCATCCATTCAGAATAATGGAATACTATCTATTCATTGATTGGCTCTGTTTGCACATGCATCTTAAAATGTGAGATGATATGTTTTGATTGTGAAGGATACTAGTATATGCTACTAATTCTGTTTGTAAATTGTCTAAGAGTGATGTGGTTCTTTTCCAGGTTTCTTTTTTTTTTTTTCACTATAATCAAGTTAGAGTGCAGAATTGCTTAATCAAAATCAGGCCAGGCTATTTTTATGTAGTGCCATCATTGTGCTGGAAGACGCTTGTGTTATTTATCAACTTAAAGGGTGTGCACAATGTGAAATCGTAGGTCCCAGATGAAACTCTTGACTAAAAGTGTTTGCATTCACAAAATAACAGCCGTGCAGCTTGTGCAGTGCAAGCACATGTCCATGAACTGCTGTTACTTTAAGTAATTAGTACCATCAAAGTTTTTTTGGTTGAGATTTTCAGGCAAGACTGTTAAGTAAAATTATAAGCATTTTGTTCAGAGTATACTGTTATTCTCCACCTATCTCTTAACATTTTTGTAATGTGTAAATATTGCCAGTGAAAGGCAAAAAATGAAACAATGAAACTGGAAAAAATGAAACATTGAAACTTTGTTGCCACCAGCAGTATCCCTAAAGCCCATAAATATGAGTTATTTGGTATTAATAGCTATTAAACACTACACTTAAACCAATTTAAACTGTGAAACTGTGCAAAGTTTTGTCTTGAATTGATTTATGCTTTATGCTAGCATTGTGATAAAAAAAAAATGGCCTGGACTGCTTTACAGAAAACAACAAAAAGCATATAATTAAAAAAAAAAATGTATTTTGTCACTATTACTGAGAAGATAATAATAGTTATAGTAATAATGATAAATAATAAAATTGTTTGTATTAGTATTACTTCTGTTTTTGCTGTTAATTATTTTATATATTTAAATAATAATAGTAGTGATTATTATTATTATTATTACTATTATAAAAAATATATGAAATAATTATTACAACACAAGTGATAGGAATACTAATTAAAATCATTTTATTATTATTATTATTGTCACTGATAGATTAACACTACCCCTCTCTTTTTCTCTCCAGCTGATGTCATTTCTACAGTTGAGTTTAACCAGACTGGGGATCTGCTGGCCACAGGGGATAAGGGAGGGAGAGTGGTCATCTTCCAGCGAGAGACAGAGGTGGGTCAGAGTGTGAGCAAAGCCCTGCAGTGGGGGATTTATAATCGAGTTTTAGGCAGTGTTTTAATAAGCAGCTTGATGAATTACATGGCAAACAGTTTGACTTTGGGGGGAGGGGAATATCAAAGGCAGGGTTCCCGTGGATCATTAAAAAGTCTTAAAATGTCTTATTCAGTTTTCTAAAATGTAAGGTTCCTGTGGATCCTTAAAAAGTCTTAAATATTTTAGATTATACAACAAAAGTCTTAATCATCATTTAAACAGGTCTTAATTTTGGGGGTGGAAAGACAGGAATCGTGACATGACCTAATGTGATTATCTTATGAGTGTTTTCAGCTGTTGCAGAGCAGTTTTAATTCATTAGGCTATATCGGAAATGTATGACAAGTGATCACTAAAGATCACCTGTTGATGATGATGATGTAGTGTTGATGAAATATGACAATGTTTACTTTTAATTGTTTATATTTTAATACGTTGTAGATTATTGTAGGAGTGCACGTTTTATTTTCCTTATCTGTTTGAATGAGCAGCTAGAAGCAGTGAAGTGCATACATTAGAAGATTAGAGGTGTATTTCAGCCTTTAAAGTTAAAAGTTCCAGGCTATTAATAACATAGTTTTTTCCCCTGTTTATTGGTATTTTGGTTGCACCATAAACTGCATCTGGAATTTAAATCAGTTTGGACTCTTAAAGCCTCTGTCTGGTCCTCCCCATCACAGGAAGGAAAGAATAAGAACATTTAATATAGGCTTCCAATTTTAAAGACTATTGGCAGATTCATTGCCTTTCTTTCTTATTGGCAGATTAATTGCCTTTATTGTAGCGCCGACCAGAGGGCAAGTTCGAAGAGGAAGTGTGCTGGGTGAATGGGGTCAAGAGTGATTTTACCAGCACTTTTCATCACTCTGGATGTGTACAGTCCTAGCAGGGTGGGTAGAGGAGTGCCAATAATCCTCTCAGCAGTCTGAACTATCCTTTTGAAGTCTTCTGATGTCTGACTTGGTAGCTGAACCAAACCAGACAGTTATAGAAGTGCAGAGGACAGACTCAATGACTGCTGAGTAGAACTGTATCAGCAGTGCCTGTGGCAGGTTGAACTTCCTCAACTGGTGAAGAAAGTACAACCTCTGCTGGGCCTTTTTCAAAATGGAGTCAATGTGGGTCTCACACTTCAGGTCCTGTGAGACGGTAGTGCCCAGGAACATGAATGACTCCACTGCTGCCACAGTGCTGTTCAGAATGGTGAGCATGTTCCTCCTAAAGTCCACTATCATTTCCACTGTTCTAAGCGTGTTCAGCTCCAGGTTGTTTTGACTGCAGCAGACAGCCAGCTGTTCAACCTCCCTTCTGTATGTAGACTCATCATCATCTTGGATGAGGCCGATGACTGTAGTGTCATCTGCGAACTTCAGGAGCTTAACAGAGGGGTCCTTGGCAGTGCAGTCATTTGTGTAGAGGGAGAAGAGTAGTGGGGAGACCACACATCCCTAGGTGAATTTCCACATTCTCACTAGCTGCTGTCTGTCTGTCAGAAAGCTGGTGATCCACTGACAGATAGAGCCGGGAACAGAGAGCTGGGTTAATTTAGTCCATAAGAGAGCTGGGTTGATGGCGTTAAAAGCTGAACTGAAGTCAACAAATAATATCCTTGCAGAAGTCCCTGGTCTGTCTAGATGTTGAAGTATGTAATGCAGTCCCATATTGACAGCATCATCCACAGACCTGTTTGCTCTATAAGCAAATTGAAAGGGGATCCAGAAAGGGTTCAGTGATGTCCTTCAGGTGGGCCAACACCAGTCTCTCAATGACTTAATGACCACAGATGTCAGAGAGATGGGTCTGTAGTCATTAAGTCCTTTGATCTTGGGTTTCTTTGGGACGGGGATGATTGTGGAGCATTTGAAGCAGCAGGGAACTTCACACTGCTTCAGTGATCTGTTGAAGATCTGTGTGAAGATGGGGGCCAGCTGGTTAGCACAGGATTTTAGACAAGTGGGTGAAACGCCATCTGGGCCCTGTGCTTTACTTGTCTTCTGTTTCCGGAAGACCCGGCACACATCATCTTCACAGATCTTAAGTGCATGTTGAGAAGCAGGAGAGGGGAGTAGGGTGGTGGCAGGAGGTGTACATTTTTGTGTGCTGTGAAGGTCGGAGCGGGTGTGGGTTGTGTGACTGGGCTTTTCAAATCTGCAGTAAAACACATTCAGGTTGTTAGCAAGTTGTTGATTCCCTACAGTGTTGGGTGATGGTGTCTTGTATAGGGATGTGTGAGACTAGTCGACTAAATGGTTCGGATGCTGCTAGTCGACACTGGAATTACTAGTCGGTTAATATTTCCCCCCATTAAACTGACAATAATTTTTATACATTTACGTTTGGCTTTATATTTTTACAGAGGCTGCACTTAAATGACTGTCATATTAATGTTACATATTTTAAATAGAATTAATAATACAAATATTATTTAAAAAAAGAGGATATCTGGAGCAGATACATACAAAGTTTCATTTTGCCTCAGGCTGCGCGTGCTTCTTCCCTCTCTCTCGCAGCGCGCGCAGGAAAATGTCCTCTTACTAGACAAGCAAACTCAGCAAAGTAGTTATGAAATCACTTCGGTGGTGCGGGAATCGGCTTTCCAAATGTTTGAAAGTCCCTAAGGATGTTTTCACATTTGAGTCTTCTTTACATCTGTGCATCTTCCGCTGAGCAGGCTTTTCAAGCGCAGGACAGGCGCCTCAGGTGAGTCAAGTCCTGTCTTTCACCAGACCATGTCGACGTGTTAATTTTACTCATCAAAAAATTATGCTTTTGAGTTAGTAGCCTAGAAAATAACAGTTTTAGACTAGGTATGCAATTTTTTTAATCTGCTGATTAAGAAGGCTATTTTCAACGAGGTGCCGACTGCTTAACGTGTTAAACTATCTTTTATTCTGTGTGCACATCATGTTTAGAATACATTAGGTTTATTGCAGGCTACATCACAGGCCTATTTTTTCTATCGTATAGCTACTTTGAACTGTTATTGGTTAACGTTCTTTACCGAACAGCTGTCATATTAGATCAATGGCTAATGCACGACTGCACTTTTCAGCACATTTTTTTTCTCTCTCATAGATTTGGCTTACCTGTTAATTATTTTCAACAATGTCCTGACTGTTTTAATATGTTAAGTTACTTTTACTTGGTCATTTCCGTTTAGAACAGGCTTTTAATGGTTGTTCGATTGAACCTGCACTATTCATTCAATTGTTTTCAATAAATATGTCTGTTAAATATTTGCTAACTTTGATTCAGTGAATGCGTGTCATGTTCTATATTTAATGTACAGTGATCATAATTCAAGGCGATCATAATTCATTTCAGTGGAATTTAGCATCGGATTTTGAATAGATTAAGAATTTTAAATGGGTCGCATAAAACATATATTTTTTACTGTTTTCTGAAGGTTGGTTTCTCTTTAGACTAGTCGACTAGTCGGTTATAAAACTTCTGTTTAAACGACAGTCAAATTAGTCGTAGCGCACATCCCTAGTCTTGTAGTTGGTAAAGTCTTTCAGGCCTCTCCACACTGATGCAGGGTTGTTAGCTGAAAATTGATTTTCGACTTTTCAGAATAGCTCCTTTTAGCCGCTCTAATCTCCTTTGTCAGTCTGTATTTGGCCTGATTGATTTTATCCCCACTTCTATAAGCATCCTCTTAGGCCTGACGAAGCTGCCTGAGGTTTGTCGTTGTTGTATGTTAAATAAGTCCTAGTAGGAATGCACATGTCCTCACAGAAACTGATATATGATGCCACAATATCTGTGAACTCGTCCAGGTCTGTTTTTGCAGCTTCAAAAACACTCCAATCAGTGCAGTCAAAGCAGGCTTGAAGTTCCAGCTCTGCTTCATTGATCCATCTTTTTACAGTCTTTACTACAGGTTTAGCTGATTTTAGTTTCTGCCTGTAGGATGGAAGATGAAGATAAACCAGGCAGTGATCAGAGAGTCCTAAAGCTGCACGTTTGACAGAGTGATATGCATCCTTTATTGTTGTGTAGCAATGATCCAGTGTATTTCTGTCTCTGGTGGGGCATGTAATGTGCTGTCTGTATTTGGGCAGTTCACGTGAGAGATTTGCCTTGTTAAAATCTCCATGAATAATAATAAGTGAGTCCGGGTGTTGTTGCTCCATGTCTGTGATCTGATCAGCCAGCTGTCGTAGCGCTGCATTCACACACGCGTGTGGAGGAATATAAACACTCAAAAGAATACACAAGGAAAACCCCCGCAGCATGTAGAAAGGCTTACAGTTTATGAAGTGCCTCTAAATTAGGACAGCACATCTTCAGTGTTGTTACATCTGTACACCAATATTCGTTGACGTAAATGCACGCTCCACTGTCTCTCGTTTTCCCCGTTAACTCCACGGTGCGATCCGCTCTGAACAGCTGGAAGCCCGGCAGATGTAATGCGCTGTAGGTGAGGAGAAGTAATTTGTCAGTTTTAAGCAAATTCCTGTTAGGAAGAGAGCGGAGATTCGCTAGCTGAATGCTTGGCAGCGCGGTTCGAAAGCCATGCTGTCGGAACTTGACCAGCGCGCCGGCTCGCTTCCCACGTTTGCGTCTTTTAGCGCGCTTGTACAGCACCGCAGCTGAACGTCCAACAGAACGTCCGAATAATCAAAAACCGGTAAAAGATTGTCTGGCGTGTGCTGCCGAATATTCAGCAGCTCGTCTCTGGAAAAACTGATCGGAAATAAATTACTAAACAAAGGACAAACAAACAAAAGCAGCAAAAGAAATGTAGAGCTCCATACCGAGGCGGCCATCCACAGCGCCATCTTAGATGTATGATGTAGATGTATGATAATGGTACATAAACTAATTTTAATGTAATATAAATGTGGAAAACATGTCTTGAGTATTTTAAACTTGCATATAGCCTACTCTGTTTTACTGATAAGCAATGTTAAGGTCATGCTGAATGTGTACTCTGCCTGTTTAAGTAAGAGTCTTGAGATGGGTTTGTTTTGGTGTGGGGATACAGTATTCATTTTATTTGTTCAGGTCTTTAAAAAGGTCTTAAAAAGTCTTAAATTTGATTTAAAAAACTCTGCAGCAACTTTGCAAAGGTCATAATGATTTAAAAAATGCTGTGTTGCATAAAAATATTGCAATACACTTTGTTTTTGTAGCTCTACTACAGCACAGAAAACTAAATATGCATGAGGTGATTTTAATTGCCCAAAGAGTTCTCTGACAGAATTTAAATGAATCTGAGTTAAATTGCTTCATAAAGCCACAGTACAAGATATTTACTGTGACATAGTGCCATCTGGTTCTCAGATTACTCTCATGCCTTCACTGCGGAATGCTGTCCCAATATTTATCTGCATTTTCTTTGTATTAACCCAGATTGTAACCTAGAACCATTTTATTGCTACAAACAAAACACTGTTATTATGAGACCCCTCATCTGGAGTATCAGCCACCCAAAGAGAAAATTTGACCCCTAGTTTATTTGTTATTTTGGAAGTAATTCAGTAAAACACAGACCAACTAGATTACTGAAAGGAGAATGTTCTACATTTCTCTTTATACAAGGAGAAGTCATCTTTTTATGCATCATATATTACAAAAACTATACTTTGTTTCATAAAGTAGTTATAATATGTACAATATATATATATATATATATATATATATATATATATATATATATATATATATATATACACACACACTGTATTTCTATGTTTATGCATTTGTGTCTTCTTTCTTGAAACAGTCTAAAGGTGAATCTGAGGAGCTGGGTGAATCAGGTGAGTATAATGTCTACAGTACGTTCCAGAGTCATGAACCAGACTTCGACTATCTGAAGAGTTTAGAGATTGAAGAGAAGATCAACAAGATCCGATGGCTGCCACAGCAAAATGCTGCCCACTTTCTCCTCTCAACCAATGGTAAGAAAACTCTGCCTACCCATCAATGTTTAAAACTTGTCTCATATTTGTCTTGGTAGGCTAATCCTCATGATAAGAAAGAGAAAACATCCATCAGAAGGAAATAGTTCTTGGTCTTTTGATTCATCTGTGCTATAGATAAATATAAAACACTGGACGGAGATAGTAGTTGCATTACAAATTTCCAGTAAATGAGCACTAGCATGAATGTACCACTGAATCATAAGATATTATTAATAGCTTCATAAATATATTAAAATCCCTTGCAAGGCCACCAGTTCTTCTCAGTGATAAAAATTAATGGTTGATTATTGCTCTGGTATGTTAACTCCGACAGATAAAACAATAAAGCTATGGAAGGTGAGCGAGAGAGACAAGCGACCAGAGGGCTACAATCTGAAAGACGAAGAAGGGAGAATAAAGGACATTTCCACCGTGACCTCATTACGGGTATTTTCACAGCTGGCATATTGGGTTAACCATTGAGTGATGGATAGCTTATCAGTGTGTGAATGACTGCCGTGATGTAGCATTTGTTTTAGTCATTGATTTTGGTCACACATAATAACTTTCATAATATTGTTATTAGTTACATTATAGTATAATGCTTTACAAATCAGTAGTTAATAAATCATTAAATACATACAATAAAATGTAATGAAACTTTGCTTCATATGTTTTATATTGACTTGTAAACAAACTTCTGACCTTTCATATTGTTTGTTCACAATTTATCAAGGTGCCAGTCTTGAAGCCCACTGACCTGATGGTTGAGGTGCGGCCCAGGAGAATCTTTGCTAATGGCCACACCTACCACGTTAATTCTATCTCAGTCAATAGCGATGGGGAGACCTATCTGTCTGCAGATGATCTCAGAATCAACATGTGGCACCTGGACATCACAGACAGAAGCTTCAGTATCCTTTATGTGGTCTATTAATTTTTTTATTCTGTTTAGATTTACAGGGACAGTGCACATCAATAAACATTTCTGTATATGCACCAGTTTAGCTATTATAACTAATTTTCAACTGTAGTCCCTGGGCAGGTCATCCAAAAAAAAAAAAAAACAGATAAAAATTTAGGACAAATATTACAATAATAAAACTGATTATAATCTGTAAAATTCAAGTGAAAATAAACATTATAAAACAGTATCATTTACAGTATATATACTTAAAAAATTGTAATATTTTAAAAGCATATTTAATTCAGAATTGAAAATTATGGAGTATGATCTTTTAACCATGATTTTAAAGTGTATATGAATGAGCGATATGTTTTACTGGTCCTGATATGAATAGGCAAAATATTACATGTCTGACTTGCCCTGACAGCAAAACTTGACTGACCAAAAGCTGATCTTTGCATGGGTACTTCACAGACCCCTCTAGCAATAGATCTAGTGGATCTGCCTGTTATTTAATAAACTCTGAAAGAGGAGAAGGAGCTAAACCATGCAAGATGTTATATACAAGACCAGAATCTGTTTGTATAATTAAATTATCCCAGCTTTGTGAGGTTCGTGACACAATTTTTAGTCTCAGCCTCCCATGCACACCCACTGTTGACTGACTGATCATATAATGCATATTACGCATAATAGTGGAAAAAGCTGGCTGAAATAACCAGTTCTAATCCAATTGGTTAGTTGCTACACAATTCCTGGGTGTCAGGGTGCACGGGCCACACATTTAACAGTCAGCCTGGAAACAAAGTTGTGTTATAAGGTTCAAGAGTGCTTCTTAGGAAGAACAAATCGGTGGATTTGCCAAAGTTTGTGAGGTTTGTGACAGAATTTTTGAGAAACATTCAGAGTTTTGTTAGAGGCTCTTAGTAGAAAGTAAACTATAAAAAGTATTAACTCTACAAACTGTAATTGGTCACTTTACATATCACACAAAAGATGGTCTTTTCCTGTCTAAGTGGGCCTTTCTTGGCTGCAAAGTAGACCAGGCTTAATGCAGAGAGTCAAAAGTCTGGCTCTGCACAGACACACAGGCACTGAAAAAAAAACAGCCTACTAATTGTGTAGCCATACACTTCATTGGCACCAAAAAAAGACAAGCTACAGCATATAACAAAATAATTGGGACATAAGCTTGAATTTTGCATCCATGAGATCTATTTGATATGAACTAGGAACTTGATTAATTGTTTTGTGCTTGCACTGGACGGCTTGCATTTCCGTGTATTCAGTCTTGCAACTGGGCCGAAGGTCTTTGTGTTCCAGACTGCGAGCAGGGAGTTGACATAGAAATGAAATATCAATGGAAACAATTAAATAATTCACCAAGGAAACACTCTCCTCTAAAACTCATAATAGCTACCTGCAGGAGATATGTTCGTTGTGTGTGCATGCATGTAATGTGAGTGTGGTTGCATGCGTGCACAGAATAATAACTACAACACAACTGAAATCCCTATACTATTGAGGGAGCCGAACTGTCAGTATGTGCTTTCAGTTGTAAACCCTGTGATCTTAGTTTTACATGAAGCTTATTAAACTCCTCCTTGAGGATTTAGTACTGTATAACTGTATTATAATAAAGGGATAGTTCGCCCAAAAATGAGAATTCTCTCATCCTTTACTCACCCTCGTGCCATCCCATATGTGTATGACTTACTTTCTTCTGCTGAACACAAACAAAGATATTTAGAAGAATATCTCCGCTCTGTTGGTCCATACAATGCAAGTCAATGGCGGCCAGAATTTTGAAGATCCAAAAAAGCACGTAAAGGCAGCATAAAAGTAATCCATAAGACTTGGTGGTTAAATCTATATCTTCAGAAGCAACATGAAAGGTATGGGTGAGAAATAGATCAACATTTAAGATCTTTTTTATTATAAATTTTCCTCCCTGCCCAGTAGGTGGCGATATGCACAAAGAATGCGAATCTTCAAAAACAAAAAAGAAGAAAGTGAAAGTGGAGATTTATAGTAAAAAAGGACTGAAATACTGATCTGTTTCTCACCCACACCTATCATATTGCTTCTGAAAATATGGATTTAACCTTATTTAAATCCTTATTTAGTCAGTCTTATGGATTAATTTTAATGCTTCCTTTATATGCTTTTTGGACCTTCAAAGTTCTGGCCACCATTCACTTTCATTGTATGGACCTACAGAGCTGAAATATTCTTCTAAAAATCTTCGTTTGTTTTCATCCGAAGAAAGAAAGTCTGCACTGGGATAGCATGAGGGTAGGTAAATGATGAGACAATTTTTTATTTATTTTTTTTCTATTGGGTAATGTTGTTCTAGTTAAAGATTTGGGCTGCTGTCGGATACATGGCTAGGTAGTACATGTGCTCTGACTCTTGGTTGCACAAGCAAGTTGAGTCTGACTCTTGTCATTTGCTGATTCCATTCAGCTAATTTTTTCCCTTTTGCTTCCTGTTTCCTCAGACTTTTACAATTAGTTAAATGGCAAAAATGCAAAAGATCTGGGCTTATAAACATTGTAGGTTGAAACCCCTTGAATGCACAGTTTCCACAATCCAAGACCACACAGTTATGAGCAGTTATGGTGAAAAATATTTTATTTCCACCCTGCAGCACATGTGATAAACTTACTTTGTTAAATAAGCAAAAAGAAAACTTTTAGCAAAAATCTTTTCTCCTTTTAGGTTTAGGTCTCAGTTTGAAAACATCTACCCTTGAAAGTACAAATTCACTTGTATATATATTAATTTTCATAAGCGCATTCTTTCCTACACGCTTTCAGAACTGTAAATCAGATGCTTCCCTTGACCACTGCCCCTCCCAGATATTTTGGACATTAAGCCAGCCAATATGGAGGACCTGACAGAGGTTATAACGGCAGCAGAGTTCCACCCGCACCACTGTCACTTGTTTGTTTACAGCAGCAGTAAGGGCACGCTACGCCTCTGTGACATGAGAGAGTCTGCACTCTGTGACAAGCACTCCAAAAGTAAGTATACACCTTTTTTGTAAAAGTATGACTCCAGAGTTTGTTACATATATAGCTGTAATATTACTCTGCAGACTCTGTACTCTCTCATTTCATATGTATTAGTGGTGTTTGCTAGGACCATAACCATTTCTAGGGATCAGAATATCATAGAAACATGGGGGTGGACTCTTATGGCTTGGCCCAGTAAGTTAACTCCTAGTTACCATTTAGAACACCCTAGCAAGCGCATAGTAGTCTCATGGCAAGCACAAAGAACACCCTAGCATTGTGATGGCAAGTACCACTCTCATTTTCTTCAGGAAATTTTCAGAATTAATTTTAAAAGTCTAGTATACATTGCAACTATCTCTAAATCCTGCTTCGAGTTTCTTTATGCCCTTGAAATTTAAAAAAGCTTAATTAAAAAGACAGCGGGGAAGCATTGAAATAGAAAACAATTAAAAGAGAACAGCTGCACTAGCTGTTGGGGAAATTAGCACTGTAGCATTTGTAGCAAGATTCACACTTATAACAGCATTAAAAGACAAGCAGACCACAGTGTTAAAGGCTTTTCATTGCCATCATTAAATGTGAAACCATTGAAACTGTTCCCCAACAGAGTTTGATTGCCACAAAATGCCTACTGTTTGAAGGCTAGAGTGTAAATTTTGAAGCTAGGCTCATCATTGCAAAACCGTTGCTCTGAGATGTGAAAAGCTGCCCTATACTAATTATTTCAAGTGAATTTGAACACTGTTTGAATCTGCATCTTTTCTCCACCTCAGTCTTTGAGGAGCCAGAGGACCCAGGCAATCGTTCTTTCTTCTCTGAGATCATTTCATCGGTTTCTGATGTCAAGTTCAGCCATAGTGGACGATATCTGCTCACCAGAGACTACTTAACTGTAAAGGTATGGGACCTCCATATGGAGAAGGGCCCAGTGGAGACCTACCAGGTGAGAAACACAAAGGGTAACATGCAAATTACACCTTATTCGCTATGATGTTTAGTAGTAGTGCATAGTCATATCCTAGCATTTTGGCTGCGACTTTTGCATTTTCAAGCACCACCCATGTTTTTCAAAAAATGTAAACTTCTTGTTGTCCCTTGTAATCTCAATCTAAACAAAAGAAATGTAGGAAATGTAAGAATGAAGGTGAAATGTAATAGCCTGTTCTTCCTTTCTCAGGTTCATGAGTATCTAAGAAGTAAGCTTTGCTCTCTGTATGAAAACGACTGCATCTTCGACAAGTTTGAGTGTGTCTGGAATAGTACAGACAGGTAAGCATTTCTGAGGCTTCAGATGATTATACAGGTATCTTATTCATTATACAATAGGCATATTTCCTGTCTTCTACTCAAAACTTCTTTCTCTTCCTCCCTTGCATTTCTGTTATGTTCTTTATCATCCACTGATCTCCTCATTTGTTGTTGAACTTTTTCATACTCTTTGTCGCTTCATGCACCCATTATATTTTGCTGTCTTTCATTGTACACCTTCCAAGTGTAATCATGACAGGAGCGTATAACAGTTTTTTCCGGATGTTTGATCGAGAGACCGGTCGTGGTGTGACCCTCGAGGCGTGGCGCGAGAGCAGTAAACCGCGAGCCGTGCTGCGGACTCGCCGCATTTACACCGGGGGGCGTCGGCGCCGGGGCGATGTGGGCGTTGACAGTCTGGACTTCAGTAAAAAGATTCTGCACATGGCTTGGCACCCGGCCGAAAACATCATCGCCATAGCAGCCACTAACAACCTCTATATCTTTCAGGACAGGGTCAACCCAGAAAACCAGTGACATAAGAACTCTAAGGGGCAGCAATAGTGATCTTCACAGAGCCACAACACAAACATATATTCAAACAAAACACACACATATATGCACTAAAATGTATCCTTTAAAAACATCAATTACAAAACAAACATATTATTGTCCCTGTGGAGATGGAAATAGTTGCCAAACTCCTATAGTACACATATGGATTTTACGGTTAAACCGTTCCAACAGAAGAGATCTGCAAAGGTGGAGGAGCGTTTATGTATTGCCAGTGACTTTATCCAATATCTCTCTGGTTAATTACAAGGCAAAAATGTTGCAAATGGTACGTGGAATTTACGTGACGTACATCGAATTTATGATTGACTGCATGCTCAGCCAATCCTGGACTCGATTGATAAGTGACTGATGGTGTTGTCAACCAATCCCAGAATGCGCTGATCTGTGACTGACAGCTAACAGGGATGGTGGAAAGGGCGGTGCCTCTAGGCTGAAGACCAAGAAAGAGACGGCTCCAATTCTCCATGTCAGGTTGCCATGGAGACAGGTTACTCAGCTGTGATGGTAACAAGAGTGCTCTAAGCAGTCTTCCTATCATGTGCTTCCCAAAAACCTATCCCACAATGCATCTGCTAAACGAGCACTCATTTTTCTTCATACTGAATTTATCATTTTTGGAGACATGGATGCAGAGAAGACCGAATTACTATACCACTCTTGGAGGAGGTTCAAATTCCAGAACATGTCTTGAATATACACTAATAGATCGAAAGGATTGCTCCTTCAGGACACTCACTACTTCATTGAAACACTGTTTTAACTGGATTACACCTCACAATGTGTTACATCTACACCTGTGTGGTAAGAAAGGATTGACCGATGTTAAAATGTAGTTATAGCCTCTTTATTTTTGATTGTACTGATCCCTCAAATAAAGTTCAATCATTAGCTGTGCGACACAGCAGAAACGATGAAGACATACAAAATATTGCAATTTATAGAAAGTCAGTTGCAAGAGCATAGATTTGTCTTGAACATTGGGGGGTTGCAGCGTGAAGCATTTTCATGTTTCCATTGATCATGGTATAAATACTGGGGGGGTTGTACTTGCTTGTTTTGATTATTTGGGGGGGTTACTCAATTACCGGATCCTATTGTAGGCATATTTGTCACCTATGATTTATTTATTTACCAACCAAAAGTGTCCAGTAATGGAAGGGTTACACAGATAAAGTGAATGGTATTCGACTTGTCATGTGACAACAAGGTGGCAACCATGATGTAAATAAAACATATTTTTCTTTTCTTTTTCTGTTGTGAAAATGCTGATATAACTGGAGTTTTCATCTCATGTGAAAATACATCAGTTCAATCATTTTTTAAAAGTAGAGGTAAAACTTTTTTTTACGGTTTAAAAAGTTACGAAGTGCACATTTAAATGAAAAATGACATGTACAAAGCAGCTGAAACCTGCTATCTTTAAGACCACACAAGTTTACATGTAACATCCTATTCACTGTAGAAAGTACATGGAAAGTTATTGTTCCACTGAGGTGCCATTCACCTAAAGCGTGACTATTTGTTTGGTGTAGATGTGGTAATGAAGAGTTGGGTGTCTGTGTAGCCTTTATGACACAGAGGTCAGTGATTGTTTTTGCTATATGGCAAAGGTTGATTGAATGTAACTGTCAAACACATGCTTTTAATTAATCCATTTTATAGTGTTATGATGTTAATGGGGTGCTTTAAAATTGACGAGCGATCTTGCTTGCTCGCTTTCTCATTTTTCGTGACTTTATCTGATCGTCCCTTTTCTGTCTTTTCCAGTGTCGTTCACGTGTTTCCATGTCCCATTTTTCTAGTGCTCTTTGCTCTACATATACAGAAGCTGTGCCTCTTACAATCAGTCTCTCCATCTCTTTTCCTGTCTTTATCTCCTCTGAGATTTTTTTACGCTTGATACAGTGCTTGCATGGCAGCACTGTATTGATATTTCTCAAACATTCTCATCAGGGGTTTGTTCTAAACCCCCCAAACCCTAAGTATTAAACTTAAGCAGTTCATTCAGCCACTACTGCTTAATGTAGAGACTCCATTCAAACTTTTTGTTGATAATTTCAGCCTTGTGAATGCTAGCTATTTTTGGTTTTATAAACTTAAGAAATCTATGAATAATGTTTGAAAATGTCCCATTGACTTACACTGACAATCTAACTGACAACAATGACATTTTCGTAATATTTTAAAACTGTATTCATATTGGTCTTCTTTCTTCTTTTTCTATTTGCCTACTGAATTGTGATTGGTCTTGTCCTTTGGACAGGAGCCTTTGCAACGCAAAGATTGTGTCGTGTTGATTCTCATACACAGTTAACATAAAACAAGACACAGATTGAGTGTCACAACAACACCAAAGCGGCTCTGATGCGGCATTTCATTTATGCAGAACTAAGGCCTAAAACCTAAGATTGGCTAAAACTTTAACATTACTCTTGTGCTGCCTTGCAAGCACTGGTATTTCCAGTTTCTTTTTTTTTTTTTTTTTTTTTTTACGTTTTTTAATAACTACAGAATGCTGACATCACCTACTAAAGTTCATATAATTTTTGTAGCTTGAGACAATGCATCTCTTCTTTATCTCTCTCACTTTGTTTCTTTCTCTCTCACTAAATATGATGACCATCTGATGTACTGTTACCATGGCGATAGGCCTTCTGCCATTACACATTCTCTCATGCTCTAGTCTCAGACATGAAGTGAAACACACACTTACATTCACAATGCAACCAGGGAATAATGGCTTGAGTTTTTCAGGGCACTCTCTCTCTCTCTCTCTCACACACACACACACACACACACACACACACACACACACACACACACAAACACACATTCACATATATAGGCCTATACATGCAAGTATACACACAGAAAAGCATGTTTATCACTATCCAGTGTTACTAATGTGTATATCTATGATGCCTAGACATATTCTATTGACACTTAATGAAAAAATAAAAGAGCAAATGGAGGAATATGATTATATGACCTCTGTATACCGCTGATTATGTTCTTCTTTAGATTATAATGTTTTCAGTGTCAGAATTGATTTTTATAGTGTTGTTTCTCACTCTTTCTATCTGTCTGTCACTAATACACATGCACACACACCACACATGATTACAATAACTACATGCAGAAATCCAGCCTTTGACCTTACAGATTGTGAACGTTGAAGGCACTTTAATTATTTTTAACAATTTCACAAAAATAGAGAGAATCCCAGATAAAAATAGCTGAATCCCAGAGATCAGCATGGGACTAAGTACACTGTAAAATACTGTAAACAGGTTTTACACCCACTATCAGAGAGGATTTTCAGGAAAACATCTGTGTGGAAATTTTTCCATGTCAGGTTTTTCCGTATCACACATAGAAACAACAAAAAGGAGTAATATGACTGTGTTGGTGTATGTAAATTAGACTATTGAATGATGTAGACTAATATCTGTATACCATCAAAATAATTCCAGCAAAAGCTTAATTTATAAGATTATCTTTACACAAACACTCCATACATAAATATTCAATGCATTCTGTAATCCATGACTAAATGTGATGTCAGTCAAAAGTCAATAAAGCACACAACATATACACATGTACTGTAAATAATAATCCATCGCACATGGGTCATAGCCATAATTTTGTGGGTATCATTTTGGTTTGCAAAGGTCTGGCTAAAAAAAAGAAAAAACGTACCTAAAAATATCAAACACAACCCTAACTTACATTTGCACAGAACAACATTTTTTAATATCAAAACCTCTGTGACACACTAAAATTACCTTTTTTAAAACATCAAAAACTAGCTATTATCACATTTAGCATAGCTATTTAAAAGTAATATATAGAATATAAGAAAATTTATGTCTGCAGTGTAAATGTATACATGGCACAAAAATTATCATTGCAATTCAGGTTGGCATGAAGTTGGGCAGGCTGCACATTTTATGTGCAATGTTGTGCAGTGCTGTGTGTGGCGATACAGTACCATTTCTGATAAAACCTATCAAACAGCTGACTGCCAGTCTTTAAAATGGTCTGTTTGACTACTGAATTTGACCAGCAGTGTCTAGTATTGTACCATCTATTTCACCATTCCACGACAGTCAAATGCGCATCACAGTTTTATCTTTATTCAAATGTCTTGATTTTTGTCATAGAATGTAATTTCAAGCACATGGCCTCTGTCATTAAAAGCATGCTTCCCCATAACACCATGGGGAAAGTCTTCCCTATTTTTTTCCAACAGGATCCATTAACAATATTTCCTTTTTTACAAACTGCCTTTTCAATTAGTTGCATAAAATTAATATAATATATCGCCACACTAGCGCTACTTAATGGAATTGCACAAATAAACAATGTTTTCAAAACAGCTTTCTGAATACCTCCTTTGTCTGCTGTTGTTTAAAGTCAAATAGTCCCGCCCCTAACTCACACCATTGGTAGAGTAATGTTTTTGGGTGGGGTCTAAGCAGGTTGCTCAGAACAAAAACAGGAATTTTTATAACACCAGAGAGACACAGTGTTATACAGTTTTTGAGAAAATTAACCTCTGAATGGCTTACTCATAGTTGTCTCTGCATATTAAGCTGGGATAGAAGAAAGTATTTTAACTAGAGCTGTCTAAGTTAACGTGTTAATAACCTGTTAACGCAATATTCCCAGGGTTGGGAGGGTTACTTTTTAAATGTATTTCACTACAGATTACAGAATACATGCTGTAAAATGTAATTTGTAATGTATTCCGTTAGATTACTCAAGGTCAGTAACGTATTTTAAATATTTTGGATTACTTCTTCAGCACTGGTAGATTTTTTTCACTTGTTTTGACTATAAAAACTCTGCCAGTACAGTAAGACAAAATACACGTTAAAAATACATTCTCTGAAAAAACTAAATATCTTATGCAGTGTTGTTTCTAAAACAAGATAATTCAAACTGATCTTGTTTTAAGGATTGTTTGATATTTTTACAGGAAAACAATACAAAAATTATTATCAAGAATACAATTTTTGCCCTAATATCAAAGGTCTTACTAGAAAAAAGAAATTAAGATCCAACTTGAATTTTCTTGATAAAAAAATATGATCGTGCCTGGTAACGTGTCTGTAAAATGGCTAGAAATTGCATTTTAGCTTAGCGTAAAGCTGACAATTTACACAAGGTTTATTTCTATTTCTTCTGCTCCAAAATTCTCTGTCTGCTCGTATGAATGTAACACATCATAAGAAAATGTTTCACCGCTGTTCAAATGCACTTTGGATCACATCATTTATATGTATAAATGTTTTCCATCTGAAAGGACTAAATATTAAATGAAACAAATGACAATAAAATGCAAAGTAATCTCTTCAGTAATCAAAATACTTTTTGAATGTAACTGTATTCTAAATACCAATTATTTAAATTGTAACTAGTGGAATACAGTTACTTATATTTTGTATTTTAAATACGAATTCCCATTACATGTATTCCGTTACTCCCCAACCCTGAATATTCCTTTAATTCCACTAGTTTTTATAACGCACCTCCTTATATGACCCTTTTAATAAACCATGCATTGTCCATCGTGAAATCGGATGGTGGGAGACCTGTGCCAAGCATTGTAGAAGATCAATGTAGCAAAGCAGGGGAACATTTAGAATGAAGCAAGCACACAAAAAACACAGTTAGTGCTCTTAAAATAATTGCAGCGACATTTGAACATCTGCTTTGCACTGCGCACCAGTTTTAGTGCTGGCCAACGTGTCCAGGAATGATAACGTTTGCAGGATAAATTGGAAAAAATACGCTCATCTCATCTCTAAGCAAGCACATTTGAAGCTCTGTTAATTCGGGTATTACACTAAATTGCTTTGAATTCTGCTCGTAATATCATGTTTGTGCGTAGATTAAATTCAAGTATAATTAAGAGAAACGGTGCGCGTTTTAAGCGCTTTCTTTTTCTTCTTTTACTTTTTGTGCTATATGATGCAATAATACACTGACATATGCCTAATGATTAATGTGTGATTATACCAGAGTCTCTCCCGCGAAATCCAAACACAAGTGGTCAAAAAAAGAAGCATAATATGACCAGTTATAACGGTGATGTGTCTCGCTTGTCCACTTCTGGTTGTCACCCCAAATGGGTGCGAGCTGTTCTTTTATATTGTTTGTTTACATGTTATCATGAATTAACTCTCCCTTTGATTTTGTGCATGAATTTCGGGATCTACTCACCTGTTAATCAAATGATGCACTAAAGGAAGAATTTTAAACTGGCACACGAGACGGGAATAACACAGGCTGCTTTTTAACTTCGCAAACTGTGGGGAAAGTCCTCGGTGGCAGCGCAAACAATTTTTGAATTTGTCGGACATTTCCAGCTAACGGAAACCCTGCTGCGTACAGTCTCCAAGGTTCTGTCACAGTGTCTCTGCATAATAGTGCATTTGATAGTGCACTATACTGTAGAACATCAGAAGATGCTGGAACCCTGCAGGTAATCTACGCTGACATTAGCCCATTTAATCCCACCGAACAGGGTGAAAGGGGTCTAAAAGGAGTTGTTGATGTATTGTACATAGAGTTGTCAACTGTAAATGACAGTGCAGAATTTTTTCAGAATGAGTGGTGCAAATAATCACATGACCAGAGCTATTTAATTCCACTGTGCTCCTCTAAACATTATGTCGGGTAAAACACCATAAAAAGAAGCAAATATGTCCTGTCATAATACACATACCACTATATATACTGTTTATATATACACTACCGGTCAAAAGTTTTGAAACACTTGACTGAAATGTTTCTCATGATCTTAAAAATCTTTTGATCTGAAAGCATATGTTTAAATGTTTGAAATTAGTTTTGTAGACAAAAATATAATTGTGCCACTATATTAATTTATTTCATTATAAAACTGAAATGTAATTTAAAAAAATAAAAATAAAAAAAACGTTTTTGAAATTGATGACTTGGACCAAATAATAAAGAAAAGCAGCCAATAAGTGCCCAACATAGATGGGAACTCCTTCAATACTGTTTAAAAAGCATCCCAGGGTGATACCTCAAGAAGTTGGTTGAGAAAATGTCAAGAGTACACGTCTGCAAATTCTAGGTAAAGGGTGACTACTTTGAAGATGCTAAAATATAACACAGTTTTGATTTATTTTGGATTTTGTTTAGTCACAACATAATTCCCATAGTTCCATTTATGTTATTCCATAGTTTTGATGACTTTACTATTATTCTAAAATGTGAAGAAAAAAAAATTATAATAAAGAATGAGGAAGTGTTTCAAAACTTTTGACCGGTAGTGTATAAATACATGTATATAGTACATATTTTGAATTGCGCTGTGTTCATTTTCTGTTGTACCAACTCTGTTGGTAGGTTGGGTTGTGTGTAAATGACTGAAAAACAATAAATACATCTGAATGAAGCATATTTTGTCCACTTATGAGATACTGCGATTAATCATGATTAACTAAAAGAAAACGTGATTAATTGCAAGTAAAAAAAAAAAAGAATCGTTTGACAGCCCTAATTTTAACACTGAAAAAGTTACAAACTTCAGCTTTAACTCCATACTTTTTTTATTCTAAATGTGTGTAGTAGATGAAAAGAGGAGTTTTGTGTCTGTTCAGTTCATTACTTGGCCATTTGGAGTGGCAAATTCGCACACACCAGTAAAAGACTGTATACACAGGGTCAAGAGTGTGCAGATGGTGCGAACATATTTACGGCAAGTACATTTTTAATACATCCTTATGGGAAGGATTCTTCCTGGGAAATTTTATATGTTTATACATCAGGCCCCAGATCTCTGCATTCTCCATTATACATTGATTCTAGCATAGAGGAAGGGAGCAAAGAAGAAGTCAAATGCAAATTGAATTGCTTCAAGCATGGTCTTTCTCCAGTTGCGCTCAATCTTGACCTGTCGTCCCTCAGGCACCAGGAATGAGCTGCAGTCCAGGCAGTGTATAGCTTTCAGTTCAAATGCAGGTAGCCTGGCACCCAACTTCCCCTCCAGCTTCGTGCTGAATTCTACCATGCTGCCTGGGTCGAGGTTCAGGAGCACCTGTCTAAACTCATGACTTGCCATCAAGATGATGTCACCTGCTGGATCGTCACTTTTCGTGACCCCATCCTCAGGCATGCCTACCGTCACTTCAAAGCGGTAACTGTCAAAGCGTTTGACATGGCATTGGTGTTTAGCAAAAGCTTTTATTCGACAGAGCTCTTCCTCTTCCTGTTGAAGAAACAGCATGGTGGTGTTGACAAGCACTGAGTCACCTTCCGTTACATTTACAACTGGAGATGTATTATTCCGTGGTACACACTTCGGGTAAACCTCACCATAGAGACATCGCAGCCAGTCTCCCATGAACACTGGTAGCATGCTTATAACAGACTGAGCTCCGTTTTCTGTTTCAGCTACGCGAACACGACGAAATATTCCTTTCCAGGTGACACGATGGCCTTCCAAATGGCTGCAGAGGAGCTGTGTTTGAGCCATGCCACGATCCTGCCAGGCATGTGGGCCACATAATGTACCATATTGTGGCCAGGTGAGTGTGGAGTTATAAACTTTCAGACCTTCAGCATTATAGACATAGACTCCACAGAGTAAAATCAACGTAGTGATGCATAGAAGGATCAGTTTTACCGGGCCTCTGTGGGTGATGGAGCGAAAGACTTTGAGAATGGAGAGGCTGAATCGAGTCCAAAGCCGCAGTGTCACTGGCACAGCACACACTGCTAGCGTTACCAGCATTTTAGTCAACTCCAGTTCCAGGAACCACTTAACCAACTGAATCAACAGCATTGCGACCAGACCCATAGCCAAGACAGGTAATGCAAACAGGAAGAGGAAGTAGGCGACACAAGTGCGAATGAGACCAATGGTGGTTGAGTTCCGGAGCAGAACCACAGAGAACTCACACCACATGAAGCAGACCAGGTACGGCACTAGGAAACAGTACGTCCCTCTGAATCCCCTCATACGTGCCATACTATGAAGCACAAAAAAGGTTATAATCAAGAGGAACTATACTGATGCCAGTGTATGCATTGCTTAAATATTTGAAGCAAATTACTACCAATTTGTTTACTTCTCAGTCTACACCATAGCAGTCATTACCTAAAGAACACTGAATGCTGAAAATTGAAAAATAAAAAGTAAAACTTAGCTAAAACAGGACTTGTGCAACTATTCCCATTACCTGAAAAACAGGAAGAGCAGGTAGATGTAAAGCACACAGGGTACACTAAGCTCCAGCACCACTGACTCTCCAAGAGGGATGGTTGCAAAAGTGTTCCCCAGCATCCTGAACATCACCATCTCCTTGGGCAACCTGCTGGTCAGGGCACATAAAGATGACGCCACCTCGATGATCAGTGCCCTTCGTGCATATGCTGCCGCAGATGGGCTCAGACTCATGTAGCTCAGTACTGTGAAGAAGATGGCCACTGTGGAGAGCTCTGAACATGGGATCCAGCCTTTATCTGCTACTGGGAAAGTGAAGATCACAAATAACACTGATATCATGAAGTAGAGATACTGCTCCAGGTTATTCCAACCGAAGTTTGTCTCCGCTTGTTCCATGTCCAGGCTGGGCTCAAAACGTGTGAGGAGGGCAGTTAAGGCACGGAAGTTGTCCCAGCCTTTGCTGCTCTGGAAGACTCTCAGTGTGCAGATGGCCATGGAGGTAAAAGAGAGGTAGAAGATGAAGAGCGGGATGACAAAAGCAAAGAGATCAATGGTGAGATTGGAGATGATGAAAAAGAAAATAAGGGCATTGACATGTTGCGTAGGGATGATTGTGCTCAGCCACTGGACACCAGCACGAGATGCCCAGTCAATTAAATGTTCCTTCATCTCTATAATGATGTGGAGAGGGTACTGCAAACCCTACGAGAAGAGGATGGACATTTACACAAAGCAGAACACATTTGCAGAGGAAATCTGAAATATTGGCTAACAAAATTGTCATTATGTCAATGAGGGCTAAAATTAATAGGTAATTTATGTAGTTTACCAAGAAGTGAGCTTTTATGTCCAGGGCTCTCTTCATTGCACCACTGCGTCTAGTAGCCAGCATCATCCCACTGCCTCCAATTCCCCAGCTTGACTTTCGTAGGCGCTTATGAGAGACCGGAGCCAATTCATTTTTTCCCTTTTAGAAAATATCAACACAATCAACTTTTTATTTTGTGAAGAACTCTTTTGAAAGCATTGAGCAGTCTAGATTTAACATTTTATTTTGATGTATTAGCAAGCTGTCAGATAGCTGCCACTTTTAACAAATTACAGTATGCTTATTACAGGGACTGTCCCGTTGGAGCACCCTGAGATGCCTTGCTCAAGGTGCCTTGCTCAAGGGCAAAATGATGATTTCCAAATTTGGGAAAGTAAAGGAGCTGAGGTTTAAATAACCTAATAAAATAAAATAAAAAATTATCTGAGCTGATCCTGATATTGTTACATAGCACTTCACCATATCAAATCTGGCTCCATCACCAGGACTTTTCCTTAATGTGTCCTCTTCTCTCTTTGGATCGACACCTGAGGTGCTCAGTGTGGGAGTGCACCCAATGCCTTCTGTAAATTGTTTTGTCATCTCCACAAAATCTTCCACATCCACATACTGAGAGCCAGCTGTATAAGAAGCAGAATAGGCATAGTTGCATTTCTTTGGCTAAAATGCCATACAGTATATGACAGCTAAGTTTGGTAGTCAAATTGAGTGAACAAAATCAGTTCTAACAAATATTAAATACACCACTTTCTTTTATCCTTTTTTTTTATCTCAGAATGACGTCCTATAGATTAATTTGTAAACTGGATTTAGACATCTTGCAGACCTACATTCATACACATTCATATATGCACAAACAACATTCGAACATAGCAAATACACTTACACTCGCTAGACACCATGCTTTCCAGGATTTTCCTTTGAGTATGTACTGTGGGTATTATGCCACATACTGCCGGCTCACCTGATAGGAAGGAGTGATTGATAACATAAGAAGAAACATTGAGTTATTACTGCACTACTTAACTGACCCTATTATGTCCTAACCAGGTGCAACACGATCAAGTGATAAAAGCAAAATATCTTCCATGTAAAACTGAGTTTTTGTCCTAACCAGCCTCAACCCCAGCAGAACATTTTTTCAGTTGCTTAGTGTAAATTTGGGTAGACCAACAGTGAAATCTCATTGGTCTAAAATCCCACAATGTTCTGACTGGCCTTGAATATAATTGAGTTGCTTCACACAGCATTATTTTTATTTATTTTTTTTTTATTTTTTTTGTGGGCAGACAAATTGCTTGTTGTGTCTCGCCTGGATAGGACACGGTGTCCCTACTACTAGTATTAGTCATAAACCGCCTTGAATGTCTTAAATGTTAAAAGTCTTAAATCTATATAACTCCACTGAAAGCTTTTTTTTAAAGGCCACAAGACTGAAGCATACTGCTACCGTGAAAAGAAAACTGCCAGATGAGTAAATGCAACCTTGCAGTTTCTGACCATTACCTGGTACAGCATTGACCTGGCTAACATTTTCCAGCATCTCAGACATGGCTACTCTCTTCTTCCTATCGGGATTGAGTTTCCAGTACATCGTCATTGCAGCCCTTCTCACTGCCTGTTCAAACTTACTCTCTGAGGAGAGCCTTCTTGCCTCTTGTGCATTCTCTGCTGTGATGCCTGCCAGTAGAGAATCAGATTTGATCATTTTGTTCAGGTTTTGTTTCAACAGTTTGTGATTATTTCCAATTATTTATTCATTAACATTAACATTTGGGAAACTTAAGGTTATGTACATAAGCTACAATAAAGACAAGTACTCAGAGTTCCACATTCCTTTCCCTCACCTTTCTGTTGGATCCAGCACTTCTGAAGTAGTTTGGCTGCATCTCTCCGTCCTTGCTTTGCTGCCTTCATCAGCCATTCAACAGCTGTATGGTTATTTACCTCTGCATCTTTCTCTTCTCCCAGTTTAAGGTAATATTTACCAAGCTACAGCAAACATATAGATTAAAATACTAAACCACATGATCTAAAAATTAATTGGATCTTTTTGTCCTTTTTATGAGAGTACATTAACTAAAACGTACTTGACTACAGGATAATGGAGAATTGACTACATTACACACCAGCCCTGTGCCATTCTGATAAACAATAACAGCTGGCCTAATATCCCAGAGGCTCAAAGCCAGACTAAGTATCATATAACCATAGCTAATCTTAGCCTTTCTAATGTTAAACTCTAAATTACTTTTCCATGAAAATAGCCATTGAAGTGGTGTTAAGAAACAAACAAACAAATTCTAATTACTAAACTAAAGGAATAGATTTAAAGTGTGCTTTTAAAAGCAATTGCAAAATGAATCATTAACACAGAGGAAGCTATAGTACAACAACTTTGCTGTAAAATGTAAAAGTCAGGAGGGCTCATCTTTCAATGTACTGTATACGTGTGTGTTTATCTGTGTCAACTGGGTCTGTATATCCAGACACGTTTGCTCTGACTGTGAGAGTGTATGTGTGAGAATGTGTTCATGCAGGAGCAGTTGAGTTATATTGCGAGAGTGGGCTCATCTTCCAGAAAGCTAAAATTAGACACTCATGGCCAGGCCAAGATGGACACTCTGTTAACTGCAGGGTCAGAAAACACTAAAGAATTTAATCTGTACTTGATAATACACTGTAGATAGTTTAAAATCTTTAAGCCACAACCACTATTGTGTTATAAACATTTAACGAATAGTCAGCACAAGCATGTTTTGCACTTTTTATGTCATCTATAAACCACAACAATCACACAATGAATTGCATAACTATTAAACAGATCTTCCTTGATTATAATGGCCCATTCTACAAATAATGTGTGTGAAATTCTATATGTAATGGACTCACTCTACTCTGTGCTTTGGGGTCTCCAGCCTCAGCTTTCTCCAGTAGCTCCTCAAAAGGCAGCTCCTCATCAGCATCATCTAGAAGAGGAAATAAACAAAAGGTGATTCAATTTCTATTTCTTCAGATCAACATTAGTTTCCTCAGAGGTGCATGTTGCTGGACATTGGTTTGTGATAAAAATAGGATTTATGTGCTTGTATTACCACACATGTTCCTGGGCATAACACTGCTAGTACACTTTACTGCCTCAACATGTCTCACTGGTGCCTGTCTTTGAGATAAATTCCTGTAGTGTACTACATATTGCTCAGAATATAGAAATAAGAATGTAATGAGACATTTAAATCAATATTATCAAAAAATAAACAACCCAAAGCTAGACAGAATTAAGTCTTGTTTTGCATGGTAAGGAGACTAAAAAAATGTGACATTTAAACATGAACATACAACGGTAATGCAATAACAACATAACAGGCCCATCTCTCAGGAATCCCAAGTGGGCTCAATCTAATTTCTTTTAGCTTTTCTAAGCAAAACTTCTCTTACCAGACTCCTCAGCTTTGTCCTGCTCATCAGCCTTTCTTATTTTCTCCTGTATTATCACCTGCTTGGCTGCAGCCAAGAAGCTTCGTTGACGAGGGAGCTTACTGGTGCCCGCTGCAGGTGCCGTGGTGGTGCAATGTGAACCCTCTGGAAGAGGTGTAGATGAGACATGGTCAGCAGAAATGGTGATGTTGGGTGTTAATGTGTCACTGCGAGAAGATAATATTAATGGTGCTGCAGAGGGTTTAGAAGAAAAGCCTGTCAGCGATGTTGATGATGATGGTGTTGGAGCTGGCATAGCTGGAGTAGTTTTAGAAATATTAAATGATTCAGGGATAGATTTAGGTGTTGTTGGGTTATCGGGTGTTGGTCTGAGCGGAACAGAGGTTTTAACTTTAGTGTGTTTTGATGTAGTATCTTGAGTTGCAGAAGGGGGCAGTTTAGGTGGTTGATCAGCACTGTCAGAGCTGGAAAGAGTAGGACCAGCCGTCTCAGAGAGGTCAGTACCTGGAATGGATTTGGTCAGGGGAACAGGATAGTTTAGATGTTTGCGGGTTGCACCATCCTCCCTGAGAGTCTCTGGGGGTGATGGTGGGTTGGCACTGAGGTCCATCTCACCTAGAGAAAAAGAAACATAACAGGCTTTTATTTATTTATTTTTTTATTAATGCGTTTAATGTAAAATGTATAATAAATGTAATATATATATATATATATATATATATATATATATATATATATATATATATATATATATATATATATATATATATATTAATTTTTTTTTTTTTTTTTGCATGCATGCATGCATGCATGCATGCATACGTTTACTGGCGAATAAAGAGTTTAAAAATAATAGAATATCGAGAACAACTGATCTGAGATTAATTTTACCGCTCAAAATGTAAGAAACCAAAATCGAAACAACTTACTCATTTAGGCAGAATCAAAAGACGGTCTGCAGACATGCTATACGTATGACATGGCACAGCAAAAACAAATTCTTTAAAGTTTTTGTTCCGTCCTCATAACCACCCCGTGAAACCAAAGCCCCAGTGAAGGATCGCAGTTGAAGTCCACACTACCTCCAAGGAACGGAGGTTCAATTGGGTTATTCAAGTGCCAGTCAAACAAAAAACGTGTTATTTGATTGGCTAAGAATGAAAGTAGCGCATGGCATTGCACAGCGGCTTTTTGTCATGGCACTTATTTGGGATTCACATGTCAGAACACATTATAGTTGGCACCTCATAAAGCAGCTGCACGGGACTAATGGGTATACTTAGCATAGACGAAATAAACATTTAACATGTGCAGTTCTTTCTTGTAATCATGATAAAGTCATTATAGAACCAATTAAATCCAGTGAGGGTACCTCGTCATGCAGCCACTAGATGTCAACGGAGTGATACGAGATAGCAGCTTTTTTGACACGCACGGTGGTTTATGCATGACCTTCTGTTTATAGGCAATCATTCATCTGTTAAAACAGAAAACTGTAGCTAACGCACTCTTATTAATTAGTCCAAACGCTACTAATGGGAACACGAATGCGTATTACTCAGACATTGTTTTTCAGTGTCTGGTCGTTTTGTAGTGCTGAAAGACAGCTCCATGTTCAGGCAACACACTAATGTCGTGAAACAAAACTGAAAGAATAGACACCTAAGGGGCCGTTCACACCGAACACGTCCTTGCGCTAAAATAGCTAGACGCAGTGCAAATAGAGCAGATATCTTGTCTCGAGATGCGTTTTTAAAGGGGTCATGAACTGCCTTTTTTTATAATTATTTTGTACTGTTCTCTTAGGTCCACTTATAATGTTATCAAGATTTTTTACATAAAAACCATTATAATTTAGAAGTAATAGGCTATTTTCTGTCCTGCTTTGACCCCCCTCATCGTAACACACCGTTTGAATAGGCGTGGCGGAGTGTAGACTCGGAAGTAAACGCCCACTGGTTTGATTGGCTAACAGTTTTGCATATTTAAAAATTTTCAACGCCGCCGTCAGTACACCTGTGGAATTGTTTTGAAAATGGCCGAATCAGAAGACAACGAACCTGCACCTCAAATGGCAAGGATACTACAGCCTGCGACAGCATGGTAAATAATCATCTTTATTTATATTTATACTTTATGTATTTGTGAGGTAGTTAGCCTATTACATTATATTAGAGTTTAGCCGAAGACGCTACAGAAAGCTGTTTGTGTCGTTGTTTTTTTTAACATTTATGCATATTACACGTTTTATATTTCATTGGTTGTTGCATATAAAGTATAGATACTAGGCGTTAATACAGTTATAGCTGACAAAGGATAATTCGCGTTGCTTCATGTAAACGAACTATAAATGAATGAACCATCGTTTGTCAAGCTGTCCTTCTTATATTCGTCGTCCATCATTTTCATTAAAGTAAAAAACTTGTGCCAGCTGTGCCCACCGATGTAAACTTCTGCATGTATGTTTGACAGCCTACATCCTTCATAGATGGACGCTGCTGTGATTTAGGTTAAAAACGTATAAATATCAAACCATCTCTAGACAAAGCAATAGTGACCACGTAATAAAAACAGTTACTCACACTTGTGTGGTGCGACATTACTGTCAGATCCAATATAGTCGGCACAGCATCTTCTTTTAGTTTCAATCAAGTTCTTACTGATGCGGTCTGGAATTTCATTAAAAATAAAGTTCATCCACTGTTTCCTAATGTTGGGATCAGAAGGAAGGCAATGCAAAGACTGTGTTTTTCCACAACTTGGTAATGCACAGCCTCTTGTTGTCTTCGGAGCTATCTTTATCCTTTGGTTTCTGCGTAGACCTGCATTTGCCTTTCTCGTTATTTACCTACTACATGCGTGAATCGGTGGGCGGGGCTAAACAGGCAGTGATGTAGAAGCAGGCGTTGATCTTCTTCTGCGGCGGTGTTTAGCCACACTATTACGTAACAAAGTGGCACATTCCACATCCTGTCGTTTTGGCAGATTGGCTTCAATATATAAGCTGTTTTTAGACTAATGAGAAAGTTTTGAGTTCTGAAACTTACAGGATGTTTTTATAGTACAATGACCTCTTATGTCAAAAGATCAAGGGAATTTTGATTTCTCAGTTCATGACCCCTTTAAGTCATTTTTAACATGACACGGAGTCTTAAAGGGATAGTTCACCCCAAAACAAAAATGTTCTCATCATTAACTCATCCTCATGCCATCCCAGATGTGTATGACTTTCTTTCTTCTGGTGAACCCAAACGAAGATTTTTAGAAAAATAGTTCAGCTCTGTAGGTCCATACAATGCAAGTGAATGGGTACCAATATTTTGAAGCTCCAAAAATCACATAAAGGCAGCATAAAAGTAATCCATACGACTTTAGTGGTTAAATCTATATCTTTAGAAGCAATATGATAGCTGTGGGTGAGAAACAGTTCAATATTTAAGTCCTTTTTTTATATAAATTCTCCTCCCTGCCCAGTAGGTGGCGATATGCATGAAGAATGTGAATTGCCAAACACAAAAGTAGAAGAATGTGAAAGTGAAAATTGATAGAGGAAAATATATTGATCCGTTTCTCACCCACACTATCATATCACTTCTGAATACATGGATTTATCCACTGGAGTTGTATGAATTACTTTTAAGCTGCCTTTATGTCCTTTTGGGGCTTAACATTTTGGTACCCATTAACTTGCATTGTGAAGACATGCAGAGCTGAAATATTCTTCTAAAAATCTTTGTGTTCAGCAGAAGAAAGTCATACACATCTGGGATGGCATGAGGGTGAGGAAATTGTTCATTTTTGGGTTCACTTTCCATTTAATAATGCGGCGCTCATGCGTGCGCGGGAGACGGTGAAAAAACAGATGTGGCGCAACGACCAAGGATGTCCGTCTAACGCATATTTAGGAAAACATCTGAAAAAACAAACAGACGGACGCCAAAATGCGTTCGGTGTGAACGCCCCCTAAGACCGTAGACTGCATGCATGCGAACAGAGTCAGACCACCAAACTTACTTGCGTTTGCCCAGACTGGTAGTTTTATGCAAGTCAGGGCCGTTCACTGCAGTCTTTTTGCGCATCTTGCACGCACTTTCAGGAGGGGTGGCTATTACTGCGTTGCCTAACTCTTTAACCCAACAAAATGCAGAGAACAAGCTTTGATAAAGTGAAGTATATTTGTTTTAACCTGTGTACATGGAAGTCCAGTTTTGTATGTGGATTTGAGCATGCATTGTTGCTTAACTCGGACTAGCTCATCTGTCTGAAAGTAGATTAACGCATCATTCGCTTTATCAGTGTGCGTGCTGTGACCTCCGCTCTGCATCGTCTGGCAAACCAAGCTTGACCTGGTTTTCAGCACTGGCATATTGCTTCATCACTGTATTTGAGTATCATCCCCCCGCTGTATGTGATGTCGGACTGCAGGCGACAGTGGAACCGGGAAGATGAGCTCCCTGTGTACCTGGCTAAACCCATCTCTGGACCTAACCAGCGGCACAAGTCTCAAGGAATGTTTAGCTCCGTCGAGGGCGCATATGATAGCAAGACTATAGATTTTGATCAGTATGCGGTGGGAAGGAAAGGAAACAGGACGCCACGGAGCTGTAGCAGAGAGTGCATTGTGGATGGGGACATTGGAGCCTATGAGATCGGCGGGGGTTCCCTGATCAGCTCCACGGGCGAGAAAGACTGCGGTTGTATGGATGTCGAAGTCACCGATCAGACTGTAAAATATGGGCAAAACAACGGGAAGGTGGGTTATTTATTTATTCTAAATAATTTTATTTTGTTAATGCTTAAGTGAAAAGGCGTCTGTGGAGGTTTGATTGAGGGAAATCTTGAAGTGCGAATTTATTTTCCTTAAAAATATTTGCTCATAGTAATTAGAACTTCATCTCTTTATTAAGCACAGAGGGAGCAGTTAGGGGCTCTTCAGCTGGAACGCGTTATTTATTTCTACATATAATTAAATGCTCTATATATATCTACTATAATTAAGTACTGCACTAATGTGATGCCTTGTTGTCTATCAACATCTGTGCACCGTTTCTAAAAAAATGATGAAAAATAAAACCAAAAAATAACCATTCGATAACGTTCTGTATACGTTCTTGTTAGGTTGTCACAAAAACCTCCCTGCAATGTTCTGATAAGTCAAATTTATTGTTATCAAAATAAAACCTAAAAATAACTATTAGAGAACGTTCTGTATAAGTTCATGTTAGTTTGTCACACAAAAACTTCCCTGCAACATTCTGGGAATGTTGTTTTATGGTTATAAATAATAGAACCTAAAGTAAACATTCTTAGAACGTTATAATTGGTTCCCAAAAAATAGGCTATCAATTTGGGAATCAAACGCTAATGTTAGCATAATAATATTTCTTGCGCTAAAAAAAGAAAGAAGCTACAAGCAGTGAAATGAATGGAACTGAACGCAGGTGTCTTGAGATGCCTTTCTATTTCTTTTTTTTTTCCTTTTACTTTTTTTGATTTTCTCCCCAGTTTGGAATGCCCAATTCCCAATGCGCTAAGTGCTCGAGGTGGCGTAGCGAATCGCCTCAATCCGGGTGGCGGAGGACGAATCTCATTTGCCTCTGCGTCTGAGACAGTCAATCCGCATCTTATCAAGTGGCTTGTTGAGCACGTTACCGCGGGGACCTAGCGCGTGTGGAGACTTCATGCTATTCTCAGCTGCATCCATGCACAGCTCACTACAGGCCCCACCCAGAGCGAGAACCACATTATAGCGACCATGAGGAGGTTAACTCAACTTGACTCTACCCACCCTAGCAACCGGGCCATTTGGTTGCTTAGGAAGCCTGACTGGATTCACTCAGTAGGCCTTGGATTCAAACTTGCCACTCCAAGTTTGGTAGTCAGCATCTTTGTTTACTGAGCTACCCAGGCTCCCAAGAAGCGTTTTTGTTCCTGTAGCCTGACGGTGCTCCTGCACGAGACGCGGAAAAAACAGCGGAACGCGGCGCAGCGGCCAAATACGTCTATGTTTACCTAGGAAAACGTTCGAAAAACAGCACAAACCCTTAGCATTTGATGGGTTTTTACTTGAACCAGATTTTGCCCATTTATGCAATTACCTATTAATTTAATACACTGTACAACATACAAAACCATCGGTTGACTACACTGTCTTCTCTGCCTCTCTCTCCCTCTCTTTGTTTCACGTGAGGGGGGCGCTCCAACATACAATCCAACACAAAACACGTCTCGCGCAGCCGAACATACGAATACACACGTACACACACACACACACATATATACGCTCAAACACACACCCCTTGGGAGATCCGCTCGCTTATCTTGCTCTAAGGGAGCGCTGGTTCGTTAAGAGGATTGGTTGCACAAAAGTAGCGGGTGACTGCTTATTTTTCATCACTTTGTATCCGTAATTTACTCTGGACTGATAAAGAAGAGATGTCTGGGACGGGTTACCAGGGAAAGAAGAATATCCCGCATTTGACGGTAAGATATTGGCTGCGAGGCGACCCTCCGCTACCCGGTAAATCCCTGCTCATGGAGAAACGAGTAGGGATTAAATTCTTAGTGAGACAACAAAGCATAAACTAAACCCGCTTAGAAGAGCAATCGACCAACGGGAAGGTGACCATTACTGCTACAATGTGTCGAAGGCAGGCGCACATTCCTGCCATGCCTAAAGCGAGGAGGCGTTTCATATAGATGCAGATATAAATAATGAATCAGTGCTTGAATCTGGCTTTGTTGTGCGCGTTTCATTTGACAAATCATAGCGAGTGCATTTGCAGCAACAAGGGCTGTCGACAAGTACAGAGATCTGCCACACTTTTTATGACAATGCACAAAAATTGGAGAAATTCATGCCTTGCTTGTGTTTGTCTTCGCATGTTATGACTAATGGATTACAAGCGTTCCTAATCCTTGTCAAAAGCAATCTTTGCTATCTAAGCCAGTGATTTTAAACATAATCTGGTGCGCATCTAGGAATAGTGTGTAGTAAATGAATGTTGGATTACTATGCCCTTGCTCTGAATTCAGATCCCAGAGACTACCAAGAAAGGCACACTGGTATGTGTCTATCTGACAGTTGGATGCGAGGTTGCCATGGCAACCAAACATTTTCCTACACTGGCCAATGCTCTCTTCATTGAACCCCACCCATTCTCAGAGTGTGAGGCGGAAACCTTGTTTAAAATTATATATATATATATATATAAGTGAAAGGGCAGTTGCTATATTAAAGGAGTAGTTCACCCAAAGATGAAAACTCACCCTTATGCCATCTCAAATGTGTATGACTTTCTTTCTTCTGCAGAACACAATGATTTTTTAGAAGAATATCTCAGCTCTGTTGCTCCAAACAATGCAAGTGAATGGTGATCTAAATTTGAAGCTCCAAAAAGCACATAAAAGCAGCATAAAAGTAATCCATAAGATTCCAGTGGTTTAATCCAAGTCTTCTGAAGCAATCCAATCGTGTTCTGGGTGAGAAGAGACCAAAATGTAACTCCTTTTTCACTATGCATCTTGACATCAGCATACTCTTTAACGATCATGATTTCAAGCTTGATTACACTTCTGAGAGCCATCTAGCGCCAAGCACTAGCTTGAAATCATGATCATGCCTAGAGACTGCAATGGCAAGATGTACAGTGAAAAGGAGTTACATTTTGGTCTGTTCTCACCCAAAATCGATTAGATCACTTCAGAAGACATAAATTAAACCATTAGAGTGATATGGATTACTTTTATGCTGCCTTTATGTGCTTTTCTCTCAAATTTTTGGTCACCATTCACTTGCATTGTATGGACCTACAGAGCTGAAATATTCTGCTATAAATTGTCGTTTATTTTCTGTAGAAGAAAGAAAGTCATACGCATCTGGGATGGCATGAGGGTGAGTAAATTATTGAAGAATTTTTCTTTTGGGTGAACTACTCCTTTAAAGGTGCTATATGTAAGATCAACAACAAGCATTTGAAATGGGCATTGCAGTCCAAATTCAAAATATTGGAGAGTTGTCGGCCCCGCCCCAGACTCGAAGGTCATGCCAGAATGTTTACATGCAAATTAGCCAACTCAGCATCTGTTTTAAAGGATTTCTGAGCTTTAAGCTGTCTCCATCTTCCAAAGGCATCTCCAGTATTTATCCTTTTAGATGGATGGCGAGGCTTTTTAGGTCGGGTGGAATCTGTTATCTCTGATCCAGTTCGTTTGCTGGCTTCCATGGTTGTTTGCCTGCAAACTTGTTCAAATCGGGCAACCCGGCGGTGTCGAAATACTATTGGTGAGTGGGCAGTGGGCGGGATCACACAGGCCAAAACATAAACAGAAATTCCGGCCTGGAATGGAAACTTAAAAGTAGAATATACTGGCTGTAGCATTGTTATCGGAGAAGCCAATATTTCAACTTAGCATGTTTCCTAATTCTCTAATGACATATTATGGTCATTTTATTATTTAGTACATTAAAAATATTACATATAGCACCTTTAAAGAGCCATTTCTGCCCTGCCTGACCATTTACAATTATCTATGATGGTATAACCCAATGTATTCAAGTTGTTTCAGGCATATTAAATCATATTTTTTGGCTTGAAATGAAAGGTAACCACTTGGATCACATTTAGGTTACCTGAGAAAACATTCCACAGTGTATATTTTTTTTCTCTCTTTATCTGTGGTTTTTACATTTCACTGATCTATAAACGTTTTTCTCTTCTTCAGAGTGAGCGGCTGCTGATTAAAGGAGGAAGAGTAGTTAATGACGATCAGTCCCTCTATGCGGATGTCTATGTTGAAGATGGACTTATTAAGTAAGACACCACTCCCAGAGACACACACACAATCAAATGTAATGTTTTACATGCATTAACTATTTAATCAGTAACACTTTGCAATAAGGTTGTATTCGTTAACATAGGTTAAAGCTGAAATATGTAATTTCTGCGACACTATAGTGCCACCGAACAGAATTGAAAAAAATAAACAATGTTTTTAAAACGGCTTTCTGAATACGCCCTTCGTCTTCAGTTGCTCAAACAGTCAGATATTCACTCAAAACAAACACAGGAATTTTTATAGCGCCACAGAGATACAGTGTTTACTGTTTTTGAGAAAATTAACCTATTAATGACTTACCTATAGTTGTCTCTGCATATTAAGCTGGGATTGAAGAATATTTGAACACTGAAAACATTACATACTTCAGATTTAATGCATAAGGTATAATGAACAAACAATGAGCAGTAATGTTTTTACAGCATGTATTAATCTTGGCTAATTTTAGTTTAAAAGTAGTCTACTATTTTTCATTGTTTGTTTTTGTTAGTTCATTATGCATGCAACTAATATTAACGTTTAAAACATTTAATGTAAAAAATGGATTAGTGCGGATGTAACCAGCCTAGAATGGCCTTTTTTACCGCCGTGTTTGCCATGGTAAATGTACTCTAAACAGCTACAGTAAGCAAGTAGGTATAGCTGCAGGCTGGAGACCTCCAAATGGGGGCGGAATCTCCAAAAGAGGGTGGGTTTACTCCAGAAGGGGACATGGTTACTCCAAAAGGGGTTACGCCAACTCCAAAAGGGGGCGTCACTGCCACTCACGGTTAAGGTTAGGGAAAGGGTTAGGTAAGGGGCTCCCTATATCTTTAATGGCAGTATGGAGCTCCCGCCCCTTTTTGGAACAATGCCTGCAGCTATATCCTTCTCACAATAAGTGGCGCTATAACCATACTCTTTCAGGAGGCGGGAGCTGAATGCATCAAGTCTCATTCTTTCGAGAAGCAAACTGTGCATGTTGTTGTTTGCTTTTATAGAAGAAATTTGCTAGTAAATGTAGAAATGAACATTAACCAAGATTAATAAGTGTTGTAAAAATATTGTTCATTGTTAGTGTTAACCGTTCCGTTAACTAATGTTAACAAATACAACTTAATTTTAAAGTGTTTGTTTTTTATGTTTGAAGAAAAAAAAATATTTCTGCTGTTGCACAAGATGAAGACTGAAGATCCACATAACCCACCAATCCCAGTCATATGCCAAGGTTCTTTAATGGTACTTTGCATCACCTTTCTTCAGCAAAGAACCCTCTTCTTTTCAAGAGCCATTTTGTTATATTCTTGATGTTACTGTACATTATGAATTCTTCATTCATTAATGAGAAAAAAAGGGAAATCCTCCTGGGTTATTAGAAACACCAGTAGGCCTAGATAGATGGTTTTCAAAAGAACGATTAATTTAAAACAAGGTTATCCTATGGCCTCATTGGAACTCAGAAACTTTTTAATGTGGCTTCAGGCTGCAAAACACTTTTTGGAACTCTT
Source organism: Myxocyprinus asiaticus (assembly GCF_019703515.2). NCBI lineage: Eukaryota > Metazoa > Chordata > Actinopteri > Cypriniformes > Catostomidae > Myxocyprinus > Myxocyprinus asiaticus. The sequence continues at coordinate 41,404,104 of NC_059350.1, read as the reverse complement.
AAGTGTGTGTATTTTATACCAAAATTAAGATTTTTTTCATTTAATATATTACATTTGTATTGTTGCATAACCTAAACTGAAGGCTATAGGAAGCATAAGTTAATTTGATAACTTTACTCCCAAAAATGTTTTTCTCCTTTTCTTTTCTGACCCTCTCTGCTCTACATCAATCCCTCCATCTTTCCTTCAGACAGGTTGGGGAGAACCTGATTGTGCCGGGGGGTGTGAAGGTAATTGAGACTAATGGGTGTATGGTGATACCTGGAGGCATTGATGTGAACACATGCCTGCTTAAGCCCTACCTGGGCACCCCACCTGTGGATGACTTCTACCAGGGCACCAAAGCTGCACTGGCAGGAGGAACAACAATGATCAGTGAGTTTGGATGGACTGTTAACTTGATGCAAATGTTAAACATAGATATTTATAGTTTGTTGAAAAAAACTTGCACTTAAAATGATAAGGTTGTTTTATTTGATCATTGGTAAGTGTATGTTGAACATTTAGGATACAGTGCCAAATGCTCTGGTTTGGAACATCCTCCCTAACAGGGACTTCACTTGTACTCACTTGTATCTTTCTCTAAAGTAAATCTGTGTCGCAAAGAGCTGTTCATGTAGTAGAATAGAATAGAATAGAATAGAATAGAATGTCTTATTGCCACATGCAGGGTCGGTGGAAACTGTTGTTGGTAAAGCTATGTAACATGCATGGGACAGTGTGTAAAAGTGCAAATGTAAAATACTATAATAATAATAATAATAATAATAATAATAATAATACGCTTAACCTTTGTGTTGTGTCTGTTTGTGCTAACACCTTTTGTCTTCCCGGTCAAAAATGACCAGCCCACTAAAATTGTTAATAAATATATTTATTGCATTTATTATCCCAATATAATGAATTTGATTTTTTTTGTCAACTTTTTTTAGTAATTATGACAGGTTTTGTACTTCTTTTTTGAACATATTTTAAATATATATGTATTTTTGTATTGATAGAAGGATTCATTGAACTGAGCTTATACCAGGTTAATGAGTGGCACTCCCTGCAGAATGTTTTTTTAACAATAATTAATATGTAATAAATGAATAACCACTTGTTTGATCTAAACAAAATAGATGTCATTTTAAAACTTAGAGTCTGGACTTTACAATGCATATAGCTGGTCCTACCAATTCTTAAAAGATTTGCTTACAAAGTAGAACTGTTTTGACCTCATAATTTGCAAATTTGTTATCACAACAATTATATTCAGAGTTGGTAAAAATATAAAAAAGATGCGATAGCCACATGTTATATATCGTTGGAAAGGTCTCAATTAGTAAAATGCAATGAGCAAATTTCACTCAGAGGCCAAAGTGCTGTGAGTATTAGTGTAACGTTTTTCCTTATTACTTCCTGAAAAATACATATAACATAGACAATGACATATTGCAACTTAACAGCAGACTATCCCGATTCAAACGAGCCCAAACACAACATAATATGATAAGTAGATCTTGAAATAATCCTCGAAGAGTGCATATTGTGAAAGACAATACACAAAAGGGCACTCAACACGTGTGTGTGTGTGTGTGTGTGTGTGTGGTGTGTGTGCCCGCACGCACATGTCCGAGGACTTTGTGTGTGCAAACACATATCCACATATGTGCTCATCTAAAGGATTGGGATGCTCCTGAACACTTAATATTTCTGCATTCATTTCTAATGGCCGGTCACTTCAGACCGGGAACATCACAGGTGTAACAAAGTAAAACAAAACCAATAAAGTTTTATGAAAATTATAAAAATAAAAAATGCCCTATGTGAACAAAGTCATGGAATTTTATTCCAACTGGATGAAATAAACTACAGAAAAAAAAGTTAATCGGTCAGTTTTTACCACAAAACAATAGTGCCTTTCCTAAAACTCAATGTCGCTTTACAAGAAGATTACATCATATACAATTGTCAATGACAATTTTACAAACTTGATAAAATATGGTAAATGTTACATGGCACATAGTATTTTACATACAGTATGTTACTATGTAAAATACTATGTACAATGTACACAATAATACAATATATATAAAATTATACAGTATGCAATACACAATAAAATCAAACTATGCAATACAGTGCAAATTACAATACACAAACTGTGAGAGAGTACAGACAGATTAAAGATGGATAAGGGTAACATGTAAAGGGAACAAGATCTATACCTGTGATTTGAGGTTTTGGTGTTCCTATTTTGTTCTTTGACAAGAAAACTTAAAAAGATAAACCTATCAAATCAGAAAAATCCTTGATATTATAGTGTATAGAAAATCACAAGAACATTCTGAACTGTCTTCGGTTTCAGTCGACCATGTGAGTCCACTGCCAGGGGACAGTGTATTGGAGGTCTTTGAGAAGTGGCAGGAAGCAGCCGATAAGAAGTCTTGCTGTGATTATTCACTCCATGTGGATATCCCACAGTGGCATGAAGGTGTAAAGAAAGAGCTTGAGCTGCTGGTACAGGAAAAAGGTAAACATACATGTTGTTTATACATTACTGTGGGTTCGTCTCAATCAGCTTCCTAGTTCACTAGTCAGGGCACTGATCAGGGAGTCGGCCATTGCGAATACGTTTCAGTACACTGAAACGTTCACTCCCTAAAAATTCCCAGAAAGCACTGTAAAAACCAGGGAGCATCATTGCTCACTACAGCATGTTCCCTTATCAGAAACGTCATCATGTCTTCTGAAGTCTTTCAAGTCGTTAGAAGACGAGCACAAGTGTAAAAATGATTTTCTCTTGAAAAGAGATGTTCTTTGTAATGTCTTTCATCCATAACGACCATGAAAGGCAATCAATCTTTTAGATATTAGAGTTGTTAGAAGAAGGTTAAAAATACTCTCCATTATGGTTTAAATATTTTGTCCATCATAACATTATTGTTCTAACAAACTCTAGTCTGTTGTCAAATGCAACTCCTCACATGCCCACAAAATGATGCTTTTTTGCATTTCTATTTCTTTATTTATGTCATTTATTTTTCATAATAACACTGTATGTTTGAATTTCTACCACAAAAACACTCAACAGTGTCATTTATACAGCTAAGTTGTTTATTAATTCCAGTTGCGTTTAAAAGCTCAAACACATACGCATGTGGCAGGTGATTGAGTCATAAGTGTCCCAATGCTCAGTGGATGAACACCCTTGCCAGTGCCCAATTTGTTTACTATATACTGATTCACGACATGTGGAGCTACAGAGCTGATTGAGACACACCCAGAGACATTTATTAATTTCATACATGTGCAAAACTCAAAATATATTTTTCAAGCCTTAATCAGTTCCTTCAGAATCATAATGTTCTTTTACAACTTGACTTTTATATGATTATTAACATGTCTTTGAAAATACTTTCAAAAATGATCAGTTATCTTATTAATGTTATCTTCTTTTGGCAGGAATCAACTCTTTCCAAGTGTACATGGCTTACAAAGATTTATTCCAAATGACTGACTCTCAGGTTAGTTAAAGAAATATCCAGAGTTCAACACGATTTAAGCTCAATTGACAGCATTTATGGTATAATATTGATTACCACAAAAAAATAAAAAATAAGCAAAAATCATGATTAAAGTAAAGCACTTACAATGGAAGTGAATGGGGCCAGTCCAAAAACATTAAAATACACACTGTTTCAAAAGTATAGCCACAAGATGTAAGCATTATGCATGCTAATGTGATTTTAATGTGATAAAGTCACTTATTAAACTTATATGTGTAAAGCTTTGTCCAATATTTCAACTTGTTTGTTGCCATAACGACCCAACGCTGGTAAACCCTATAAGCTATTTTACCACACTAAAATCATGCAGAACAGAGATTTTATCCCTCTAAAATATTTTTAACATGTATATGTTTACATCTTATGACTATAGTTTTGAAATGTTTATGGAATGGCCCCATTAACCTCCATTCTGAGTGCTTTACTCTAACCCATGATTTTTAAATAAACGAGGGACTAGCTGAAAATATTTTCTGTGGTAATCGACAATATGGTACAAATGCTGTCGATTGGGCTTAACGTGTATTGAACCAGGAACTGTAACTATGTAAAAACTATTGTATTGAACAGTAACTATCTTCCTATGTTTCTATGTTCACAGCCATTAAATAACTCATAGGATCTCTCTCTTTCTCACTTCTTCAGTTGTATGAAGTATTTTCATTCCTTAAGGAGCTAGGGGCGGTGGTGCTGGTCCATGCAGAGAATGGAGACCTCATAGCCCAGGTAGCCATCAACATATAAGTGTACTGTCATCCCGTATTCAAAAACACGATCATACAGTATAGTTGTTGTGACTGTGATGTTATGACAGTAACAAAGGCTTCATAATCATTTATAATTAAGTTATTGCAGTTGCAAAGGGAAAACTTTTACTTTTATTATCTGTGCACACAATATGACATTATTGTTACATTATTGTGTTCCAGGAGCAAAGCAAAATTTTGGGAATGGGCATTACTGGTCCAGAGGGCCACCCACTGAGCCGCCCAGAGGAGGTGGTATCGATAAGCAAATTGATTGATGAATTCATTAGAAGAATAACCAGACTAATTGTTTATCCAGTCAGATTCTGATTGGTGAATAAAGTACTCTGAAGTAGCTGGTTGTTTGTTTCTCAGCTGGAGGCGGAGGCTGTTTTCCGTGCCATCACCCTCGGCAACCGAGTCAATTGCCCAGTCTACATCACCAAAGTGATGAGTAAGAGTGCAGCTGAGACTGTGACCCAGGCTCGGAGGAAAGGTGACTCTATGTAATCTGCTTATAAGTTTAATTAAAGGAATATTCCCAGTTCAATACAAGTTAAACTCAATCGACAGCATTTGTGGCTTAATGTTGATTACCAAAGAAAATATTTTCAGCTAGTCTGCAAAGTCAATGGGAAAGGCCATGAAGTTTTGTTATTTTCGTGCAAGCATGCGATAAGTCTAGGCGCAAGTGGGTTTGGCAAAATCACCCGTGCATCACGTAAAAAAGGCGTGACCAATTGCAATTTAATACTGAGGTTCTTCTCTGGTTATTCCAGCCTCTGTGTTCTATTATATAGTCCATTACCTCAAGCACCAATGATTTAAACAAAGACAGCACATTCATAAGATGTTGGTAGTGTAAATGGTCAGGCACATTTCTATAACAGTGATACACGCTCCTTTTATATGCATGGAAAATGCATATACATTTTCTTTCACATTTAAGAGAATGAAAGTATTATTATTATTATTATTATTATTATTATTATTTTTTTCTCCCAATTTGGAATGCCCAATTCCCAATGTGCTTTTTAAGTCCTCGTGGTCGCGTAGTGACTCGCCTCAGTCCGGGTGGCGGAGGACGAATCCCAGTTGCCTCTGCGTCTGAGACTGTCAACCTGTGCATCTTATCACGTGGTTTGTTGAGCGCATTGCCACGGAGACATAGCATGTGTGGAGGCTTCACGCCATCCTCTGCGGCAATCACGCTCAACTCACCACGCGCCCCACCGAGAATGAACCACATTATAGCAACCACAAGGAGGTTACCCCATGTGAATCTACCCTTCCTAGCAACCGGGCCAATTTGGTTGCTTAGGAGACCTGGCTGGAGTCACTCAGCATGCCCTGGGATTCGAACTAGCGAGCTCCAGGGGTGGTAGCCAGCGTGTTTTACCACTGAGCTACCCAGGTCCCGAGAATGAAAGTATTATTAATCATTTTTGTCTGCTGACAACAAATCATGGCAAGTGTTAACCGTGATTGTATCGTGAAATTCACTTCTACCGGTCGATTTTGATTTTGAAAAAATAAATTCATTTATTGAAACATGAACAAATTAAACCAATTATATTTCTAAATTCAAATTACACTTCAAACGAAACAAAAATTTAATCAAAATAACGAAGTGGTCAAAAAAATCATACCAAATCCAAACATTTTACTCTGTCCAACTTGTGCCCCTTTTGCAGTGACCTTAAAAATCACTCCAAAAAATAAATAAAATACCAATATAAATTAGATCATAAATAGAATTGTAAATATAAACATAATGATAATAATTGAAAATAAGTCATGACCGAAAGATAGTTTAACACAATCTCATAATTATAATTTTTTCTCAAAACGGCTACGACATTGATTGTCAGGGACTTAATTTAATGTTCCACTAAATGGAATTTGGACTTTGCACTGAGTTAAGACTTGGTATTGAAACATCTTGGCGCAACAACCAAATTCTTAGGAAAATAGCTAGTTGCACTTTGCGCCGCTTCGTTTACATACAATACACCCACAGTTTGCACGCCTACACCCACAGTAGCGCAAACACTCCCACCCACACCCCTTTGTGCTGGTGCAAAATTGCACTTAGAATTAGCGCTATCACAAAAATTGGATAAGACGTTGTGCACGCTTTGCGCACTCATGAAAATAGAGCCTTACAGCTGTAATAATACACAAGTTTTAACAGAAGAATTAATGCAAATGCTTTTATTAAATTATAAGCTTCACATTTTTGCCTTTAAACCCTCCAAAAATTGGCTTCCATTGCAAGTGCCTCACTGTAACCTCCACTTGAAAATGAGGGACGAGTTAAATTAAGTTTTTGTGGTAATCAGCATTATGTCAGAAATGCTGTTGATTGAGGTTAACTTGTATTGAACCCAGAATATTCCTTTTAGACATTTAAAGTCTAAACTGGAAAAATAAGTGTTGCATGTTGTAATCCTTCCTTTCCATGAATAAATAGATGATATTACATCAAGGTTTACCAAAATCATACCAAAAAACAAATTTATTTTTTATTGACATGTCTAGCATGCCTGTCTATTTTGATCAAACTTCAATACATCATTTCTGTAACTGATTTGAATACAAACAGATTTTTTCTTAAAGGAAGACGAAAATTCCAGACTGATCACACTTTGAATTCGGTAACAGGAGGTCGAAAGTACTACTACTGAAATCTGTCTCAGTTTACCAAAATTCAAACCACTGCCCCCAGTGGTCACATCTGGAATTGTTGTTTAGGTGAAATGTCCACAGGGTGGTGCCAAAAGCGAGTTGTATTTTTGTTGTAAATTATGTAATACAGTCCACAGGAATTCTAGTAAGCCCACCTTCTAACCCAAAACCTGAACCTAAACGTCAGTGGAGTAAAAATGTAATTTTAGAGCCAAAACACAACTGTCCGAATCACACTCACCATTGTTTATGTGAATGCGATTACTACTTTGTTTCTGTGGGTCCAAAACCCTTGTCTCTGAGATTGATTGCACAACGCGCTATCAGTAGTGCGACAGGGGAAGGTGAACACAACTGAATTGAAGCAAAAATGTGTAATGGGGTATACGGTCGATATCAGGGTACATTCAGAAGCAGCAAGCAGATTTCCTGTGTGATTATGTTATCATTGTTTACTCACCCTCATGTCACTCCGAATCTGTATGAATTTCTTTCTTCCATGGAACACAAAGGAGATATTTAGTAGAATGTACAGGCTGCTTGTTCCAATTTTGTCATTGGGGATGTTAAGCTACAAAATGCACAAAGCACCTTAAAAGAGCTGCATATGACTTGTGCACTGCATTCCAAATCTCTTGAAGCTATACAATATCTTTGTGTGAGGCAAAGAGTTGTTATAATCTGAAAACCTTCCCATGTGACATAGCTCTCAAATCTCATTCGGTTTTGTAATGACATGAAGATGAGTAAATAACTGATTTGATTTTGGGATAAATTGTTTCTTTAATTGTTCTGTCTTCAGGCTCTGTTGTTTTTGGTGAGCCAATCACAGCCAGCTTGGCAACAGATGGGTCACATTATTGGAGCAAAAACTGGGCAAAAGCAGCAGCCTATGTGACCTCTCCACCCCTCAGCCCTGACCCAACGACACCTGACCATCTTCACTCTCTACTGGCCAGGTAGAAAACTATTGACTTTAGTTTCACCAGAACACAGAAAATTAAAATTTGTGATTTAATTTTCTGTGTTATGGTGAAAATAATGTCAATAGATTCAAATCTTGATCAAGTATTATTGATTGAAATTAGTAAATATTTTCAAACTCTTGATTAAATGTAAATTATACATTTAAACAGAGTTTGAAAATATTTACTAGTTTAGATCAATCATATTTTGATCAAGATATGAATGAAAATTCAAAAAGGTAACTTTGAGACATGTGTAGGATTTCAGATGCATAAGTATGTAGATTCTACACATTTGGATTGCAATGTAACTAGATGCAGTTTCTGTACAGACTTATTGGGGCCAATGTCTCAATCTAGCAATTTTGTATCTTCTCTCTTCATTACATTGGCTCTGTGCTATACCCTGCACTGCAGACACACCTTTCCCTGGCCCTGTTTCTAAATATAGAGCTGACTTTCATCTCCTGTTGCCATGGTTACAGAGCACACCCTCCTCCCCACCACACACTCTCACTTGTAGACTTGCAGCCAGGCTGTTAGACTATAGGAGAGATGTTACTGTGTTGACATTCACTCTGCAAAGCAGACACACATACTTTCACATGCACACACACCCTCAAATGCACAGAGTTTCTTGCACACAAACGCACACACACACTGCCACACAGGGCCAATCACATACAGACTGGCACAGCTGGAGAGAGGACATTTATTTTTATCATTGATAAATTGATCCATTAAGAGTGTAGAACATCTTTAAAGGCTGAAATGGAAAGAAAAGCTTTAGAGTTATTGTCTAGATGTGTAGTGCTGCATTTTGTGGATTTAAAGCATATTGCTTCAACTGTCTGGACTACTTTTTCTTTTTCTTTTTTTGTGCATCTTTTGGCCACATGACAGCTACACTTAAAATCATTATGGATGTAAAGTGACAAAAAAGGTATGTGAACCCTTTGGAATAAGCAGTTTTTTTTTTTATTTTATTTATTTATTTATTTTTTTGCATTAATTGGATTTATGTGATCTCATCTTCATCAGTGTCACAAGTATAAACAAACACAATGTGCTTAAGGTAAAAACACACAAACAGTTGTAATATTTCACTTCTTTACTGAACACATCCCATTAAACATTAACAGTGCTGTGGAAAAATTAAGTGAACCCTTGGATTTAATAACTGGTCCATCCTCCTTTGGCAGCCATAACCTCAACCAAGCATTATTGTGTTTAGCTGCGGACTAAACATGAACAACGTTCAGAAGGAATTTTGGACCATTCTTCCTTACAGAACTGCTTCAGCTCAGCCATATTCTTAGGATGTCTGGTGTGTACGGCTCTCTTGAGGTCATTCCACAGTATCTCTATTGGGTTAAGGTCTGGCCTCTGACTGGGCCACTCCAAAAGGTGGATTTTCTTTTTTTGAAGCCATTCTGTAGTGGATTTACTTTGATGTTTAAGATCATTGTCCTGTTGCATCACCCAACTTCTACTGAGCTTCACCTGGCACACAGCCACCCAGACATTATCCTGTATGATATCTTGGTAAACTTGGGAATTCATTTTTCCCTCGATGATGGCAAGAGATCCAGGCCCCAGGGCAGCAAAGCAGTCCCAATTCACAATACTCCCTATCGTACTTCACCGTCGGGATGATGTTTTCATGTTGGTACGTGGTGCCATTTTTACGCCATACGTAGTACTGCGTGTTCTTCCAAAACAATTCAAACTTAGATTCATCAGTCCACAAAACATTTTCCCAGTAAATTTCAGGCACGCAGCAATGCTGTTGGAAAGCAGCGGCTTCCTTCGTGGTGTTCTGCCATGGACACCATGCCTATTTAATGTTTTCTGTATAGTAGACTCAATTACAGAGATGTTAACCAGTTCCAATGATTCTTTCAAGTCTTTGGCTGTCACTCTAGGGTTCTTCTTTACCTCATTGAGCATTCTGTGTTGTGCCCTTTGAGTCATTGTGGCTGGACGGCCACTTATAGATAGAGTAGCCACTAGCCACAGTACTATATTTATAGACAATTTGTGTATCTGTGGACAGATGAATATCTAAGCTCTTCGAGATAACTTTGTAACCCTTTCCAGCTTTATGCAAAGCAACAATTTGATCGTAGGTCTTCTGATATATCTATTTTTGCGAGACATGGTCCACGTCAGCAGATTGTTCTTGTGAATACCAAACTCAAACAAAAATTTTGTGCTTTTTATAAGTAAAAGTAGCTCTAACCCAAACCTTCAATCTCGTTTAATTAATTGGATGCCAGGTTTGCCAACTCCTGACTGTATTTAGCTTTTGTTCACGTCATTAGCCTGTGGGTTCAAATACTTTTTCCAACCTACACTGTGAATGTTTGAATTATGTATTCAGTATGTAAAAGAACAATACAATAATTTGTGTGTTATTAGTTAAAACAGATTCTGTTTGTTGATTATTGTAACTTAGATGAAGATCAAACCAGATTTTAAGACAAATTTATACATAAATCCAGGTAATTACAAAGGGTTCACATACTTTTTCTTGCCACTGTATTTATAAATTCTTAATAGTAATTTCTTTGAGTATTATAGTCTGTAATCCATTTGTTCTCTGGCCTGTAATAAGCAAGACTAGTGGCAATCGATGGAAATGCCTCAAGTACTTTACATGTTGAATCTTCATGATCTTCGAGCTGGAAGGTTATGGGATAAAAGAGATATTAGAGGATATGAGCAATTAGCTGGACAAAGAGTTATCACACAGTACCTACCCTTTGAAGTATAATGTAAATGATGCTTGCAAATATAAAGAATTTGAAAAGTGATCAGAAAATGGTAAAGTTAGTCGACTCATCCAACAAGAAGGTACTGATTTTGTTTGTAAGTACATTTCTATGACCATGAAGCATTATGCAACCTTCAAAAATAATAGTCAAAGCCATATCTACAGGAACAGGAGTCAAATAATTGGTTTAGCAGCTGCTTAAAATACTACTTAGCTGAAGACATCTTAGTAATTATATATATATATATATATATATATATATACTAAACATAAAGGGAGTTGTATAAGTAACTCTTGTAAAACTATTAAAAAACAGCTCGGGTCAAAACACTCCACTGTCCAATAGATTGTAAATATTACACCAGTTAAAGACAATAATCATATTTCCAGCCAGGGGAGTTGGCAGGATGGGTGGGCATCAAAATAAATTATTTGACATAGACACCCATTTATAATTTGTTAAATTTATTTTTATACAAAATTGTGTACTGTGATTGGGTAGGCATTAGTGCCGACTCTCCTGACCCCCTGTGGCCTTCACGAGAGACAGGTTATCCATCAGCCCATGAGCTTTTTCAAGAAGTCTAATTTCATTGACTTTCTTTAGTGGGGACCTGCAGGTCGTGGGTAGTGGACATTGTGCTTATAGCACTTCTCAAAAGGCTATAGGGAAGGACAACTTTACCCTTATACCCGAGGGAACCAATGGAGTAGAGGAGAGAATGGGCTTTGTTTGGGACAAAGCTGTGGTAAGTGTATTAGTATGTGTGTTTAAATAAATTGAGGCAAGGGTTACATGTCATTAGTTATAGTTAAGTCACAACTCAATTTACTCTGCACAGGTCATGGGGAAGATGGATGAAAATCAGTTTGTAGCCGTTACCAGCACCAATGCAGCCAAAATCTTTAACCTGTACCCCCGTAAGGGTCGGATAGCAGTGGGTTCAGATGCTGATATTGTCATCTGGGATCCCAACAAGATGAAGACCATCACAGCTAAAGCACAGCAGTCGGTAAGACAGACTCAAAACATCTTTGCTAAACGGTATATTGTTGGATGATCCTATATAGTGCTGATATTTAGTAATACAAGACTGCTTTTTTCACTTTTGTAATGGGTTGTATAATTTTCCATTATGCTTTCACTTTTTTAGTAGCACAGATGTTTTTGCAAAACTTTTGGAAACTTTCAAAATGTTACCTAATCCAAAACAGTAATTGCCATTCTGTCCATAAAATTGCTAACATTGGAATTTGTTTGAAAATATTAGAATACAGCCATAGATACCATGTTTAGAATAATTTTTAGCATGTCTCTCTCTTCTTTTCTTTCTAGGCTCTGGAGTATAATATATTTGAGGGAATGGAGTGTCACGGTGGACCCGTGTATGTGGTCAGTCAGGGCAGGATTGTGTTTGAGGACGGGAAGCTTCAGGTTCAGCAGGGCACTGGACGCTTCATCTCCCGCAAACCCTTCCCTGACCACGCCTACCAGCGCATTAAGATGCGTGACAAGGTCTGACTCTATTTTAAGCTGTAGAAAGCAGCAATGGCTTAGTCCGTAACCGCATGGGACTGTCCCAGCAGTTAGCAAACCAAAAGTTCCTTGGGATGCAAAGCATTTGCAAATTAATTAATAAATTGAAAAAAAAAAAAAAAACTAGACGTGAGTTAGTTCAAGTACAATGCAAAACATGCAAGGACTAGTAAGTAATGAGGTGCATTACTTACATGTGTATATAGTAAATGTAGCAAACATTTGTTTTAACCTCCATTACATTACTAAGTTCTGCATCTTTATTTCATTAAGCTGATAATCAGCTGACCAAGGGCCTATACTGTACCATGAAGCCGGTTTAGGTGGCTAGCCATGTAAGTTTTAGTTTAGTTTGATTCAACCTTGGGTTTTAGGTACCATGAAAGTGGGTCGGCCTTTTCCGGTGTTCATCGCCATAGTAACAGATTGCTAACAGATACTAAACCGATCAGCTGTGAATAAAGTGGCATCTCTGATGCAGTAAAGTCACTCCCCTGTGTCACTTAAAGCACACTTTACAGAAGAAAAATATATATATATATATATATTATATATATATAATATATATTTTTATATATTTATTAGGATTTCTAATATCTATCAAAATATAAAATATCTATCAAAATATAAACATAATAAAATATTAGGATATCTATAAAACATCTAGTAAGATTGATTAATATAATACCTGTAAATAATGATTGATTTTAAAATATTAAAAACTTAATCATGCCACTCAAACCCCTTTATTTCATGGACTAGAGATGAACGTTCAGTATTTAACTTAAAGTTCGAAATAAGTGGTACACAAAATAAAAAAAAAAAAGAGCAAATACATCTTATTATTACATATCAAGAAATGCATACAGTATTTTGAGTGCTCACCTTTTAATTATTTAATGGTAGCCTATATTAATTTGTAATAGTATAAAATTATTATTATTTTTATTCACCCAATTTGGAATGCCCAATTCCCTATGCGCTTTTAAGTCCTCATGGTCGCGTAGTGATTCGCCTTAATCTCAGTTGCCTCTGTGTCTGAGACCGCCAACCCACGCATCTTATCACGTGGCTTGTTGAGCGCGTTGCCACGGACACCGCGGCATCCATGCACAACTCACCAAGCATATAGCGACCACAAGGAGGTTACCCCATGTGACTTTACCCTCCCTAGCAACCGGGCCAATTTGGTTGTCATTCAGCACACCCTGGGATTTGAACTAGCGAACTAGCGAACTCCAGGGGTGGTAGCCAGCGTCTTTTACCACTGAGCTATCCAGGTCCCCTAGTATTAAATTATATTAAGCTTACAGTGTAAATTTATACAAAAGCTATATTTAAACCTCCTGAGCCCCGAGACTGCTGTGTGCATTTTCCATTTCCCTTTTTAATTTGTAACTAGTAGCACCTAATTGACAAGCAAATAAACAACAAAAAAAAACATTCTAGAGCAAATACTTTTCCTAAAAACTGATGTCCACATATGTGTGGACATATGTCAAAGCCTTGCTGTTGTGTCATGTGACTCGGTGCAGCAGAAGTTTAACCCTTAAAAGACAGTCTAGAGTCTTGTAAACAGCATTCAGTCAGTTTAAATTAATTTAAATTATGCATTGCGTATAATGAAGCCAAAATACAACGTACATGCATGTGGATGCGGAGTCGCACGAGGTTAAATAACGTTTTTAAGCTTTTAAAATTAATAAGCCTGTGTGTTCTTGTTGTGGACTGCTAAATACACTTACAGCTGTTTAATATTTTTATCACATTCAGAATTAGTTTCCAGCAGTCCTCTTGAGCTCTCGCAGCAGCCGCTGTGTTTCTTCTTGCTGTGTAAATATCTTTGATTTCTTCATAATTGTACAGTGATCCCTCGTACTGTGTAAATCATGTGTTTCTTCTTTCTCTCAAAAAACTTTATTCCCATTGAAGACCGCAAAAAAAATGCTTTTTTCTCCAGAATATAGTAACAGGCAATGTTATGCTATAGACAATTATAAATCATCAGAAACAGAAAAGATAGTGTGCTTAGTAAAATAGGAGCTGAACAGCACCAAACCTATCCTTTAACTGTCATTTGACAGATGATGAGCAAGCAGGGAGTGTCACGTGGGATGTATGATGGTCCAGTATACGATGTTCCATCAACGCCCAAATACATAACCCCAGCACCCTCAGCCAAAACCTCACCCACTTTACACCAGCCACCACCAATCAGAAACTTGCATCAGTCTAACTTTAGTCTATCAGGTAAGATGAGGTCAGGCTTTCCAATTATTCTGAAATGAGACTATGAAATGATTTTTTTATTTATTTATCTGCATTACAGTAATATACGTATATATTTTTGCTCTTTATTATTTTTTAATGATTTCTAGGGGCACAAGTTGACGACAACATTCCTCGGCGCTCTGGCCATCGCATTGTTGCACCCCCTGGTGGTCGCTCCAACATCACCAGCCTTGGTTGAGCCTTTAGCAGCTCCCAACTGACTTTGAGTGTGTACGTTAGTGTGTGTTTGTGAGACTGTGTGTGTCTGAATTAATAGAGTTGGATCTGTTGACAAACCATCAGTACTCTCCTCACATAGGGCCATGCTATGAACTGATTTTTTAAGCAATTCTTACTCGTGCATGTTAAAAATGGTCCTTAATATATTGGTCACCTTAACTTACCAGTGAAGTAAAACTGATAAAGCATACATAGACTTATACGTAGAGACATGCATAGACAATCACCAAAATATTCTATATCAAAAGCATCTAAACAATGACAAAATAACTGCACAAAAGTTTTGAATTTAATCACTGAGCTTTTTATTCTTCTGATGTAACCCCAGTGTTTGTGAAAGTGTTGAAAATGTCCTATTCTAAAGCCTTGTGATGCTTAGCATTGTCGCCCTCTTTTGCTGGTTGTCCCGCAAAATGGTGCTCCTTCTACTGGACAACTGGCAGGACTACCAGTCACTTAACTGGTAGTGACAATCGGGGTAAAAGTGCTTCAGAATGCATGTCTGAAGTCAGTTTTAGGCACAGTTGTACTGCTAATAATTATTCTAAAGCTGAGCTAAGAGCTGCATTCATAAGCACTTTTGACTCTCCTGTTCTCTGTGCACTGAAATATTTGTTCTGATAATAAATCTGTGTAATCAGTCTCTTTGTGGTAAAGAGTGTGGATAAACTGCATGATTTCACTTGTAGATGTTGGTATTGCTCACATCTGGGTAGTTAACTGAGCTATATACTTAATGTTTCTTATTCTTTATACTTTAAAAGACTGTTTTATTTTTCACCACATCTAAATTAAATAGTTTTAAAACAATGCAATATTTGAGTAATATCACATTTCATTGCTGCATGTGATGTATTAGGTACACTCTCTCAAGCTCTTCCTAGCTGTGTAGATTTTGCTTATTGGCAAAACTAGATGTAGACTAGAGAACCTAAGGTATTCACATTACCTCAATACCACAAATGCAAAATCAGAGAAAAAAAAAACACCTTCTGTATATGCAAGCTGCAATTATTTTTTTTTTAATTATTTTTTTTTGACACATGCACTCGAAGAGCTGTGGTCTTACTGAGTATGCTGGCAATTTTTTTCACCTACTGTGAGATTTTTACAGTATTGCTCCATATGCATCCTGCACTATACCTGTTGCCTAGTCACTGTGTAAGCTGAAAGTCTTAATAATGAACTTCCACTGCTTAAAGGGTGATAGTCCCCGAAGTTCTAGACCAATACACTGCCATTTTCAAGCCTTCTGTATTTCTTTACCTGCCCTTTTGTGATTTTTGTATTGCCTATGGTATTTATAGTGTTTATGATCAATGTCATTTTAGTTTTTGTAGGCTGATATCCACTAATGCACTCATTTGCTGTTATCAATGATATTCACTTTGCTATGGTGAATAAAAATAAAGTCTATGAATTGATGTTGTTGAAGCTGGTGCTGTTTATGACTATTTTTGAATGGAAATGTATTTATAAAATTTACATTACAAACAACTCATTAAAAATTCCAAGACAAATTGAGAAAGTAAAATGCATTCATTTTGACTTTCAAATATGATTAGATCTGGAACAGATACCACTTCTTAGAGAGGGTGTTTTCTACAAAGTTTGGCTGATCATATGTTCCCACCAGCGTCTCTCCTTTGCCTCTTTTTAGGGAAGATACAAGCAAAAGATTCCTTTCAATTTGATTGTTGAGGAAATAATGAATTTAAGTAATAAAACAAATTAATAAAAAAAACTGCCTAGTGAATTAAACCATTGACGTGATAGAAATGAAACAAACATTTTCTCAACACGCATCACTGCCCAGAAAAGTCTGTATCTTATATTTAAACAGTATTAACAGGACCCTATTTTGGAATTCATTTCAAACCTCATTCAAAGTCTCATCCATATGATAAATCTTTCCATATTTGTCCACAACTTTCACCAGCTCAGAGAACAGTGGAGAGCCATGTTGTGGGTGTCTGTTAGCATATTTCCCAGTGAAGAAAATGAAAATGGAATGAATTTAAGGAAGAAATGTTTAGAAATTCTTGCATGCCAAAAGCTCGTAAAGAATTACCTGGTTGAGTACACTATCATTCAATCAGACATTGTGGGTAGTTTTGTCTCAAGGCGGCATGGGGCAGAAAATTCATTTGCATAGAAAGCAAAACTGCGCAACAGTGGAAATGAAATGAATCCTGTGAATATTTATGCAGACACTACAGAGAATATTGCAGTTATCATAAGTTTTGCTTTTATTTAGATTTGTGTACCATCTATTGTTAAAGTATCAGCCTGTATAGTATTTATTTAACATTTAAAGGAATATTTCACTCAAAAATAAAAATGTTGTCCTCATTTACAAACCCTCTTGTTGTTCCAAACCGGTGTGCGTTTCATTCCTCTGATGAACACAAGAGGAGATTAGGCAGAATGTTTGCCTCTGTTTCCTTTTCCTTTTATTGTATGGGGAAAAGATGCAATGGAAAGTGAATGGTGACTGAGACTAACATTCTTACAAAAGGAAAGAATGTCATACAAGTTTGGAACAACATAAAGGTGACTAAATATTGTCCCTTTAACCTTTAAAGTGATAGTTCACCCCAGAATGAAAATTCTCTCATCATTTACTCATGCCGTCCCAGATGTGTGACTTTCTTTCTTCTGCAGAACACAAATGAAGATTTTTAGAAGAATATTTCAATTCAAGTGAATGGTGACCAAAAATATGCAGGTCCAAAAAGCACATAAAAGCAGCATAAAAGTAATCTATAAGACTCCAGTGGTTAAATCCATATCTTCAAAAGCGATATGATAGGTGTGGGTGAGAAACAGATCAGTATTTATGTTCTTTTTATTATAAATCTCCACTTTCACATCAGATTTCTGGCCACCATTCTCCTGCATTGAAAGGACCAACAAAGTTGAGATATTCTTCTACAAATCTTCACTTGTGTTCAGCAGAAGAAAGAAAGTCATGCACATCTGGGATGGCATGAGGGTGATTAATGATGTGAGAATTTTCATTTTTGGGTGAACTATCACGTTTGCTTGCTCACGAAATTTCACTACAAATATTAAAATAAATAACAACATGTCTTAGATTGTTTTATTCCTTTGTCGCACTGTATTGCCAGCAGGCAGCATACCAAAAAAGGCCATGCCAAACATTGTTTTTAGAATCTTATTTTGATTTCAGTTTTCTGATGTTTGATTAATGAGGTCTGGAATGATTTTAATGATTTCCATTTTATGCAAGAAAGGTGAAATGAACATAAAACAAAAAAAACAAAAAACAAAAAAAAAAACAGGCAACCTTTAATACAACTTTAAAATCTGTTGAAAATGCTCAAGTAGATGGTATTGTTTTGGTGGGGGGGGGGGGTTTACACTGGGCGTCTGTTGGCATATACTGGGCTTTTTTCAGGGTACTTTTTAGATGTTCTTTGACATCTTCATGGAATGCTCAAGGAGTGCCAGTGGCTTACATATTGCTCGGATTTCCTCTTTGCTCGTGTTGTGGACAATTTTGGAATTTCATGGTGTGTGCCGCAGTTTTGCGCTTTCCATCACCTGAGAGGAAATGTGACCAACATCTTCATCATGCCTGTGAAATACTAATAAAACAATAAACAAATACTAAAAAAAACAATAGGTACATTCTCCTAAAGTAAAACAAAAAGTATTTTGACACTTTCTGGTTATCAAACCTGGTGGAACATGTCTATAATTAGACTATACAGCATGGACACTGTGTGAACTTGATTGGTACATGAATTCAAACATCCACAACAAATGACACTGGAGCCAGTTGGTTAAAAGTATTTGCAGAAATGGCTTAAAACGTTCTGAGAAAATGTTTAGCATCATTTATTTAATGTAGTGAAATTCATGCACATGTTTTAAGTGTGGCTTAAGTATCTAAATAATTTTTGGGGACCATTGCATATGCATGCTTAGTGAAAAAGAAAGTGTATCTTTCTGTCTGAGTGTGTGGTTATCAAACATTCACAGTAATGCAAGCCTGCACACAGCTCATTGAGTTTCCTGTAACTGGTCAAAGAGGTTAACCTGTACACATAGTGTTAGGAGACCAGTCACCAAGGGAGGAAACACAAACAACACAGGAATCAAGTGTATGATATTTGCATACAACTTTATATATATAGAGGACAAAGAACTTGTTAAATCTTTATTTATTCATATTAATATTAATTTGCCAGGTGGTAAGTGTTTGGGTGAGTATGTTGGGAGAGCACTGATGGTTTAGTGTGTTTCCTAAAAAAATATGTACTTGCATGAAGACATATGCACTCTCCTCAAATTTACACATTTGTTTATTGAAAAGATAGCCACACAGACTGGGAGCAAAACTGTATGTGCAAGTATCAAGTTGCTGAAATACAGCTGGAACTATTACTGAAAAATGCATTTGATCTGAGAACTGGTTAAGGTAATACAGTATGTCACAGTATATATACACTACATGAGACTGTCAGTCAAGCTCCCACACCAAGTGAGATTTCAACTCTAAACTGTCCAGACATGAGCAACCTAACACCGTTCTGAACTGGTAACACATGATGCCTGATTTCAGCATACAAATGATCATTTATATATACGTGTATATATAAATATATATATATATATATATATATATATATATATATATATATATATATATATATGTATGATATACAGAACGTATATCATACATATATATATGTATGATATTGTTTATTAAAAAAGTCCATGGTTAAGCTAACACCTTCCTTCATTCAACATGTATGAAAATGAGATATGAATGTAGTTGTAATCAAAACTTTGAGGTTAATTGCAGGAACTGTGATAAAATAAAGCGTTTGTTGTCATGAGAGAGCATCTAGACCTATTTTAGAATTTATTATTTTTATATCATATTTTCTTTCATCAATTCATATTCTGATATAAAAAATGTCATATTTAAAACATTAATTTCATGGCATTATTCCTGCATTTATGCAGCCTCTGTGTAGCATGAAACGGTGTAATTGCACCTCTTCGTGATATTTATTTATGCTGTTTCAGATACAGGGAGCTCGTGCCCTCCTTAAAATATAGTGGGATCCCACTAGACCTCTGAGCTATTTAGATCACTGACAACAGGTATATTAACATTTTTACACACAATAAAAACTGCTTACTTGGATGTTTTTAATCATTTTTAATTGTATTTCATTTTTGGGCCTTTGACTCTTTATTTTACATTTGTATTAGAAAGAGAATGGAATCGGGACACGTCCAGGGTGGACTCGAACCAGCCTCCGGTGAATGATAGGTAGGGGGGTTGCTGTCCTTTTCTGCATATCACTGTCCCCTTCTGCATAACGCGGCACCGTTTTGTTGTGCATTCTGCATAACGTGGCGGCCCCATTTCGTGGCCGGCCCACTAGGAAAAGTCCCAGTTCTCCCAATGGCCAGTCCACCACTGACCTCCACTTGTGCCCTTAAAAAATGTAAAGGTATTTACTCAGCGAGTGCTTTTTGACACCGAGGACGCTTTGGGCAACAGACTTTTTACCTGTTGCCAGGGGCGGACTAGGACTAAAAAGTGGCCCTGGACTTTCTGACCAAGAGCAGCCCACCAAACCTGGCCCACAACACACCACACCAGCTCACTGATTTCATTTTCTAGTTCAATTTCAAAATTTTGTTTGGAAAACAAATACATGACAACAGGCCCCACCAGTGCAAAAAATGTCAACTTTAAAACATAGGGCCTGGGTAGCTCAGCGAGTACTGATGCTGACTACCACCTGTGGAGTCGCGAGTTTGAATCCAGGGTGTGCTGAGTGACTCCAGCCAGGTCTCCTAAGCAACCAAATTGGCCCGGTTGCTAGGGAGGGTAGAGATCACATGGGGTAACCTCCTCGTGGTCGCAATAAGTGGTTCTGGCTCTCAATGGGGTGCATGGTAAATTGTGCGTGGATCGCAGAGAATAGCATGAGCCTCCACATGCGGAGTTTCCACGGTGTCATGCACAACGGGCCACGTGACAAGATGCTTGCGGATTGACAGTCTCAGAAGCGGAGGCAACTGAGACTTGTCCTCCACCACCTAGTTTGAGGAGAGTAACCACGCCACCACGAGGATGGCTTACAGTTTTTGCCATATACTTTTAGGGCAAAAAAGGAGATTAAGAATAGTACAAAGAAAATCTTGACAAATTCAATAGGGTTCTAGCACCTTTGGTGCTTGGCCCCCTAAAAATAAACATACCTCTTAAAGTGTAGATCTTTGCAGATATTTTGCAGATTAATTGCTCATATTTTCACTCAAAGTGAGTTTGTTGCATCTTTGTATCTGCAGTGTTTTAATTTCTTCCCAAGATTATTCTTGAGAAAAAGTGACAAGCCCATTGCTTTGACAAGCGCTGTTTATGATATCCTTTAAACAAAGTAAGCCTCAAAGCCTCAAATAGCCACAAAGTAATATTTTTTTAAAGACTTATTTTCTGGATTTTTATCATGCATGAGCATTATTTAGCAAGCGGCACTTCTGCTCCCAGTAATGCTTTGCAGTATGAATAAATTATGCAAATGACTATGTACAGCTCATAGCTTTACTGTTTGCAGATTTTATTTACGCTGCTGTTACTTGCAGTTATTTGTCATTTTGTGATTATTCAGAGCTCCTCTTATACTTAATATGTTGTTTTTGGTGATTTGTATGTCAAATAATGAGGTCCACATGAGGTATGGCGTTAATGCGCTGGATGTGTAAGTAATTTCAAAATAAAAGGCATTATATTATTTCAAAATAAAAGTCTTTGTATTGGCTCTATCTTGCAGTGTTTTTTTGAATTTTCACTTTGTTATGTGGTCCGCGCAGGCATGTTGGAGCACAGGGCAGCCACTTATACCACCTGTAGGACAGGCCGGTACTTGTGCAGCAGCGGGTCAGCCCAAATACCCAGCGGCCTGGTGCTCCCGATGGCCAGTCTGCCCCTGCCTGTTGCCATGATGACATCAAGAGCAAACAGTCTATATTTCATTTTATATTTATTTTGAAGTTTCTTTTTATACTGCTACCATGTGTCTCTTTTTTCTTAAATGATATTAGTGATCGTGTGAACATAAATCCAATAGTGTACAGTTTGCCAAGTACTGCTTTGATATTCAGTCAATCAAGTTTTGTTTTTTTATAGGCTTCACGTAACAGCTCATTTGCATATCAAAGATTCTAAATGATATTTTTGGCCATTTTGGTAAAGTTTTGCTTCAGTTCTGTGTTTTTCACAACATTTTGGATCAAGTTATAACCTGTACGTTGCTTCAGACAAAGTCAAAAACCCCGGAACTGACTAGTCTGCCTATGGAATAATAGTTAATAGTAACCAGTGGCATGTGGAGAGCACTTTTTTTTTTTTTTTTTTTTATCATGCATGAACTCACTTTCAGTCTTTACACTTTCATTTTATATATATTTGTAACCTAATGGTGAATGAACAGTTAATGAAGTGTTGTCATATTTGACCATATGTGCAGGGGCAGTTCTAGAGAGGAGGGCCCAGACAGAAGCCTGGCCCCCACTCAAATTGTTTTACATTTATAGTGTAACATTTTTTTTAAAAAAAGTGTTTAATAAAGTAACTTAAAAGTAATTAGTAATGTGATTACTTTTTCAATTAGGTAATCAGTAAAGTCAGTTACCTGATTACAATATCAGAGTAGTTATTAGTCATTTGTAGTGAATTACTTACCAACACTGATTATAGTGCATAAGAGAAACCATTTACTTTACTCTTTAATATAGTACTTGGACCACGCTTTGACATCACTATCCATAAGGATAATGTGCCAGTCATTTTATTTTATTTTATTTTATTTTATTTTATTTTATTTTATTCGCACACTACATTTTTAAAAATAGCAACTTTTATTTTGTACTTCCTCGAACCGGAACTTCTATCGTCAAGTCTGTAAGAACATCCTACAGAGATTGTAGCAAGTGTGTTGAGCTCCTTAATACATCATTTAATAGTTTGGTTCAGTATAGACGAATGTGCGGTTCTGTTCTTCCCACCGAATTATTCTTGCGTCTTTTCGGAACTGGTGGGTTTTGTTCTTGCGCTTTCTTTGGGTTCTGGAGCGAATTTTAGGGCCCAAAGGAGAAGATGTCTGCTGAGGAGGCGGATAAAACCACCACCACTGATGCGAGCGCAGGAGACGAGGAGGAGGAATGGCTGTACGGGGGTCAGTGAGCGCCAGATCTACTCTACGCAAACATATAAAAAACTGTGGTTATTAAAGTGCAGTAGTGTACTAAATGTGGTTATTAGTGTGCAGCAGTATGCTGAGATGGATAATTAGTGCATCGGTGAGGGCCTTTAGACGGCAGTGTTGTATTGTGCCTGTCTTTAGATTCAACGGAGTGGTTTTAGAAGTATTTGTCTTTACGAGAGGACTGAAATGGAATCTGTTCGTTCTATTCGAGATTCTATTTGATTCATTTGGGATGCTATTCGATCCTATTTTATATTCAGTTCTTCACTGCTTTTATAATTTTATGAGGGTAATTTATGTAGAATCTGTTCAAAAATTCTAGTCGATTTCAGATTCTATTCTTTACTACTTTTAAATAATTCTATTTCCGAGGGAAAATTGATGTGTATATATTAGTCATACTTTGGTATGTGTGTGTGTGAGTGTGTGTGTGAGAGAGAGAGAGAGAGAGAGAGAGTGAAGGTAGTTCGTACAGTTGAAGTCAGAAGTTTATATACACTTAGGTTGAAGTAATGAAAACTCATTTGTTAACCACTCCACAGATTTAATATTAGCAAACGTCATTTAGGATATCTACTTTGTGCACGACACAAGTAATTTTTCCAACAATAGTTTACAGACAATACAAAACAGTCACAATTTCAGTGGGTCAGAAGTTTACATACACTAAGTTAACTGTGCCTTTAAGCAGCTTGGAAAATTCCAGAAAATGGTGTTAAGCCTTTAGACAATTAGCTTCTGATAGGAGGTGTACTGAATTGGAGGTGTACCTGTGGATGTATTTTAAGGCCTACCTTCAAACTCAGTGCCTCTTTTCTTGACATCATGGGAAAATCAAAAGAAATCAGCCAAGACCTCAGAAAAACAATTGTGGACCTCAACAAGTCTCGTTCATCCTTGGGAGCAGTTTCTAAATGCCAGAAGGTACCTCGTTCATCTGTACAAACAATAGTACGCAAGTATAAACACCATGGTACCATGCAGCCATCATACCGCTCAGGAAGGAGACACATTATTTCTCCTAGAGATGAACATAGTTTGGTGCAAAAAGTGCAAATCAATCCCAGAACAACAGCAAAGGACCTTGTGAAGATGCTGGAGGAAACAGGTGGACATGTATCTATATCCACAGTAAAACGAGTCCTATATCGACATAATAAGGCTGCTCAGCAAGGAAGAAGACACTGCTCCGAAACCACCATAAAAAAGCCAGACTACAGTTTGCAAGTGCACTTGGGGACAAAGATCTTTCTATTTGTCCTCTGGTTTAATGAAACAAAAATGGAACTGTTTGGCCATAATGACCATTGTTATGTTTGGAGGAAAAAGGGTGAGGCTTGCAAGCTAAAGAACACCATCCAAACCGTGAAGCATGGGGGTGGCAGCATCATATTGTGGGGCTTCTTTGCTGCAGGAGGGACTGGTGCACTTCACAAAACAGATGGCATCATGAGGAAGGAAAATTATGTGGATATATTGAAGCAACATCTCAAGACAACAGCCAGGAAGTTAAAGCTCGGTTGCAAATGGGTCTTCCAAATGGACCCCAAGCATACCACCAAATTTGTGGCAAAATGGCTTAAGAACAAGAAATTCAAGGTATTGGAGTGGCCATCACAAAGCTCTGACCTCAATCCGATAGAAAATTTGTGGGCAGAACTGAAAAAGCGTGTGCGAGCAAGGAGGCCTACAAACCTGACTTAGTTACACCAGTTCTGTCTGGAGGAATGGGCCAAAATTCCAGTAACTTATTGTAAGAAGCTTGTGGAAGGCTACCCAAAATGTTTGACCCAAGTTAAACAATTTAAAGGCAATGCTACCAAATACTGACAAAGTGTATGTAAACTTCTGACCTACTGGGAATGTGATGAAAGAAATAAAAGCTGAAATAAATCATTCTCTCTACTATTATTCTGACATTTCACATTCTTAATATAAAGTAGTGATCCTCACTGACCTAAGAAAGGGAAAGTTTTCTTCGATTAAATGTCAGAAATTGTGAAAAATTGAGATTAAATGTATTTGGCTAAGGTGTATGTAAACTTCTGACTTCATCTGTATGGTAAGGGTCTAGAATGTCACCAGTTTGTAATTCATGAAGAATGTCTTTCTTACAGAGGAGGATGAAAGTAAGGACACTGAAGAAGAAGAGGCCAAATTGACAGAAGCTATCAGGTGAGAGATGATTTGAAGTTGCTCTGTCCTACTGTCAGTGGTGTTTAGATGATCATTAGAAGACGTAAGGTGATGAGTGAAGAAAAATACATTTGTTTATACTTAAAGTCATTTTCTAGAAATAAGCAAGCATCTCTATGTAGGGCAGGGCTTTTCAACTACTGTTTTCCTGGGCTCAGATTACCAGATGAAAATTAATTATTATGTAATAATAATTTTTCAGAGTAATGAATATATTTTAGAAATTTCATTGTAAGTAACATGAGCACCATGTCATCATATACACATGTGCTGATGCATGTATACACTGCTTTGGTTTTTTTGTGTCTTCTGCTAAGTATTTTGCATAAATACACTTGATAGTATATGGGTTGTGCTCCACTGTATTGATCTGCATTTATTATCCTTTTCATTATAATGCTGATCCGTCTATATTTGCAGTGCAACCCCTTCCACTCCTGTTACAGAGGAGGCCCCAACTACTACTGAAAATGGAGAGGCCAGTCAGGTAACAAGCAAGGCCACCGTAAGTATCCTCATTCAGTTTTGATGTCATAAGCAGTCGTTTTATTGTTTAACTGTAAGACCAAGGTTTAAAGGAAATATATGGAAATGTGTGGTTAATAGGGGATAATTTATGGTCTCATCCTAGATTTCCGGTCATCTTATTTTGATAAGATTTAAAATGCTCTTCAGTAAATTTCCATTGAGAAGCAATTTACATTATACTGCATTGATTGTCAGTTTTGTGTGGCAAAAGTTGCAGATATGTGTGTTTTCAGTGACTGATTTGACAAGTATTTTTCTTCCCTCTTTAGGCTTTTCAGTATAGCCACTATTTACAAAATTCCGTAAAATCCCTCTGTTCAAATAAAATAAATTGCTCTGCTCAAAAGCCTAATAATAGTAAAAAAAAAGTAACCAGTTCTCAAGTCAGTCCTATTGTGGAAATAAGCTTGCCAGATCATTAAGTATTTTGATACTCCCACCATATATGCTATCATATCATTTGAAACATTTCTGCTAAATACATTTTTTTTTCTTTTTAAAGTTTTGCTTAAATGTGCAAATTTGAGCTAAATGTTACAGACGTTTGCAACTGTTAGTTGAGGAATAAGATGGCAATTATTGTTATTCATTCTACAAAGTAAGATGTTTGTCTTAGGAGGAAGCACCTGGAGATGATGAAGACAGTGAAAGTGATAGTGATGATGACGATGATGATGTCCGCGTCACCATTGGAGACATCAAAACAGGAGCTCCACAGTACACGTAAGTGTACAGTCATTAAACTGACTTAGTCATCCTCCTGAAGATTGTTGGGTTTGCATTGAGAGTCGGATTAAACAATGGCTGTGTTTCAGGGTGGCTAAACCAATGTGTGTTATTTATTCTAAGACTTTGTCGATGTGTTGATATATAACTGTAGAAATTATGTTTTATTGTGCAGAGCATATGGAGGAGCTCCAGTGAATCTGAACATAAAGACAGCTGGCAGCAGACCATATGGAGCAGGTAAGTCTATGAGTGTTGAAGGACTCAATTTATTCTCAAAACTTGTTGGGTAAATCTCACGAAGAGGAATCCAGGTCACATTGTAGTCCAAAAATCCAAAGAAAAAAAATCTAATATGTTGCATGAAGAAAATAAGTCTTAATTAAAACCATTAAGATTTTTAGCGATGTGACATAATTTATTCAGGACAGTTATGCTCATTTTACATTATTAAAAAAATAAAGTATTTAAAATATGTATACATAAAGGGAAAATTATTTGTACTGCATTTAATTAGAAATATATATATATATATATATATATATATAGATAGATAGATAGATAGATATTTTAATTGCAAAACAAAAATTGTAATACAGTAAAAAAAAACAAAAAAAAGACTGTAAAAATTACTGTATTACAGTTATGAGAATCTTCAATAAAAATGAGAAAGACAATACTACTTGCATAACAGTAATCAGAATTAGGGAGTAAAATATGCTTGGTTGTCCTGAAAATAATGTCACAATGCAAAACCGTTCTAAGGGTAACAATATTAGACAACATTTTCTTTATGCAAAATATTATTTCTTATTTTTAGTTTTGGGGTGAAATGTGACCTGCTCATTTCTTGGCAGGTTTTGCGAGGTTCACCCTCAAATTCACAGAACTGCAGTTAGATAGCTCCTTATAGCTGTGTAGAAGCCTTTTCATCCACTCATTTGAATTCATGAAGTTTCCATATTTAAAGAAACAATGGAACAGTTATTGTAACAAATAGTTATAATTGTCCATCAAGTTAACATCACCTTAAAGAATTGTAAAACATCAATCACCAACTACATTTGACTTTCACCCGCCTGGTCAAGATGATGGGTCTACTGACATAATTTCTGTGAATGTTCTGCAGGAACCAAAGTGAAGGGTGTGGACCTCGAAGCTCCAGGCAGCATCAATGGCGTTCCAGTTCTGGAAGTGGACATGGAGTCCTTTGAGGAGAAACCATGGAGAAAGCCAGGTGTGTATTAACTAGAGGTCGACCGATAGTGGATTTTGCCTATACCAATAACTAAGGTGGTGGAAAAGGTCGATAACCGATTAATCAGCCGATAGTTTTTAAATTTGATTTGAAGAATTTTAAAAAAATTACAATACTATAATGGGCACAGGAGGCCAAAATGAATACAATTCCAGATTCATTGTATTGTTCAACCAAAATCTCAATAATAACAAAAACAAAAAAATTTATATTTGGTGTATAATGTGGGACTTTTAACTGTAAACAAGCCCGAAACACACAAGGGACTCATTTTGCAATGACGGACACTTGGCTCCGTTAAAATGCTCTATATACAAGTATTTACCAAATTAAGCTTTTAAAGCCTATACAGTATATTCACCAGATGAAGAATTTGTATATATACACTGGTGGCCAAAAGTTTGGAATAATTTACAGATTTTGATCTTATGGAAAGAAATTGGTACTTTTATTCACCAAAGTGGCATTCAACTGATCACAATGTATAATAAGGACATTAATAACTTGAAAAATTAAGATTTCAATTTGAAAAAAATGTTCAGAACTTCTTAAACTACTTCAAAGTGTGCTCATCAAAAATGTGCAGCAATGACAGCTTTGTCAGTTTGTCCAGATACTCAGGTGACATTTCACCCCACGCTTCCTGTAGCACTTGCCATAGATGTGGCACGCACCTTACAGTCTAGCTGATCCCACAAAAGCTCAATGGGGTTAAGATCCATAACACTCTTTTCCAATTATCAGTTGTCCAATGTCTGTGTTTCTTTGCCCACTCTAACATTTTGTTTTTCTGTTTCAAAAGTTACTTTTTTTGCAATTCTTCCCATAAGGCCTGCACCCCTGAGTCTTCCCTTTACTCTTGTACATGAAACTGGTGTTGAGCAGGTAGAATTCAATGAAGCTGTCAGCTGAGGACATGTGAGGCATCAATTTCTCAAACTAGAGACTCTGATGTACTTATCCTCTCATTTAGTTGTACATCTGGCCTTCCACATCTCTTTCTGTCCTTGTTAGAGCAGTTGTCCTTTGTCTTTGAAGACTATAGTGTGCACTTTTGTATGAAAGCTTCAGTTTTTTGGCTATTTCAAGCATTGTATAGCCTGCAGTCCTCAAAACAATGATTGACAGACGAGTTTCTAGAGAAAGCTGTTTCTTTTTTTTTTTGCCATTTTTGACCTAATATTGACCTTAAGACATGCCAGTCTATTGCATACTGTGGCAACTCAAAAACAAACACAAAGACAATGTTAAGCTTTATTTAACAAACCAAATAGCTTTCAGCTGTGTTTGATATAATGGCAAGTGATTTTCTAGTACCAAATTAGCAATTTAGCATGATTACTCAAGGATAAGGTGTTGGAGTGATGGCTGCTGGAAATGGGGCCTGTCTAGATTTGATCAATAATTACTTTTTTCAAATAGTGATGGTGCTGTTTTTTACATCAGTAATGTCCTGACTATACTTTGTGATCAGTTGAATGCCACTTTGGTGAATTAAAGTACCAATTTCCTTCTGAAACAGCAAAGTCTGTGCATTATTCCAAACTTTTGGCCGCCAGTGTATATTTCGCCAGATGAGGTTTAATGAGGAATATATTATTCAAGATATGAAGTTGGAGACACAATGTATGTGCTGATAGGGCATGTTTCCATATAGTCAAATTTTTCTTTACATGCCATCGCTTCTATTTAGATTACTTGATTATCTAATCAAAATAGAGCTGACCACAGGGGAACATTGAGGAATAATAAAAAAAACTATCGGTAACTATCAGCATAGATTTTTGCCAATAACCGATAGTTCCAAAAAGCAGCTATCGGCACTGATTAATGGGTAAAACCTAAATATCTGTAGTATTAACATGTGAACGTGTGAACAAGTCTTTTTTTTTGTGGCTTTGGTATCTAATGCTCTGTATATGTTCCTTCAGTTGTTTAGTTGTGCTTGTATGCTTACAGGTGCTGACTTGTCTGACTATTTTAACTATGGTTTTAATGAGGACACATGGAAAGCATACTGTGAAAAGCAGAAGAGGCTGCGCATGGGCCTCGACATTCTCAACATTGGATCCACCACCAGCAAGATCTCTGTAAGCAGTGTCACCAGTTACTAGGGATGGGACAGGGGTCACTTCTAAAAAAAAAACACCTTTATTCAACTAATTACTAGTTAAGTCTGTATTTTAATAAATGCATAATTATTGTCATAATTCCATCATTTTTACCTTTTCTTCAGGTTCAACAGGGTCGCACAGGTAACATTGAGAAGGAGATCACACTACCAGCTCATGCATCTAAAACAGACTTTACCTCTCCATCCACCCTATATAAAACAGGATTGAACCCGGCTAGGTAAATGTTAACACACATTAAACAGGGCAAAAATATAAATGGGAGGTCATTAAAATGACCAGTATAAATGCAGAGAAGGCACTTTGACTCAGGTTGTTAAACGTTCTCTCAAACATTGTCATCTATTAACCTGCTGCAGGTTTATACTAGAGCCCGACCGATATGGAATTTTTGAGACCGTTACCGGTTTTAGAGGGGGAAAATTCACCGATTACCGATATGGTGACCAATATAGCACATTTTTGAGCTGGAATGAAAACAGACCTTTTCTATGTGGATTGTGCACCGATTTTGCACCAATATGACTGTGCAAAGGTACTCAGAAGGCTGGTTTCTTAAACAAATGTTTTTATCAAAGAATATTTTACATTATTATTATACATTGTCAACAAATTCTAGAAATGAACACTGAGAAAATAAAGAATAAATAAAAATACAATAAATAGCTTAAACATCAGTACTGTTAGCACAAGTCAATTGCTGACCATTTAAATAAAGAATAAATAAAATAAAAATCAGTACTGTATGTTAAGTATAAGTCTATGGCTGACCATTAAAATAAAGAATAAATTCAAATAAAATAAATAGCTAAATAAACATCAGTACTGTTTAGTATCAGTCAGTGGCTGACCATTAAAATGAAGAATAAATAAAAATACAATAAATAGCTAAATAAACATCAGGGGCCGGTTGCACGAGCTATATGTACGTTACAACTTAGCCTAGTTGAGGCGTAATTGGGCACTAAGTCAAAATTTATGCACTGCTAAATATTTGAGTGTTGCACCATTAAATTTATGTAGGACGTAACACTACGTATAAACTAAATATATACGGAAGCCTCCGACCAGGAGTAACTGTTGGAATAAAAAAGCAGACTCATTTAATGACATCAATGAGCTCATGTTTTGGTTGACAGGCATCAATCCTTTCAACATATATGATGATGTTGGCATTTACACTCGTGTACATTTACAAGAGAGAAAAAAAAAAATGTACTTTTAAGCGGCTCTTCAGCATGAAACTGATCTAATGGTGCTGTTTTTAGGGTGTGTTGCCCGGTGTCATGTTTCAACACATTCAAAATATATATAATAGGATAGTAAAATGAATAAATGTCTATTTTTCCAGCCTGTTGTATTAGTATTTTTCACCCCTCATTTATTTTAGATACAGTTCCTATATATTATTATTTACACAGGGCAAATATACTATTTATTAAATCTACTTTTATTACGTATCCTATTTTAATGTCTGGAAAACCAGACTTTTAAATATTACATTTTATAAATGCAATGACTGGAATTGTTCGGTTGAAGGGGTACCAAACTGTGAATCCTGAACAAAACAGTTTGGTGAATACATGTTTACATGCTGACAACAATGAAAGTAGCTACGTGATTAACTAGTTAGCTGTAACCTCGTTGCCATGGAGAATAAATGATGGACTTTATTTACTTTCCGGCATTGCGTCTCACCAACTAGGTAACAGCGAAGCGTGAAATCAACATTCAGTGCACACAATCCATCACCGCACCGTTGTCTGCTGAGCTGCAAAAAGACGCACTGATGTTTACCTTTCAATCTGCTACATTACTGAGTGCACTGACAAACTATAGCTGGCTAACAGAAAACAGATGTGATAAACAGGAGTGACATGGTTGTCAGGGAAAAGGTTAACGTTATATTAGTTATATAAAATGATGGGGTCATTTTTTAATTAACTTTCCAGTATGTATTTCACAAACTAGTTAGCAGTTTAACGAGAAGAGACCGCTCAAATCCGCAACATTTAACTCCGCCCTGTCTACAGAACCACCGTCAGTTTAGAGTCAGCTCTGTAAACAATGGAGTCGGAGCGTGCTCTACTGGACAAACTACGCTATGACACCAATTCTAAAGCATTGTTTTCTGCATTATATGTTCTGAACAAAGTTTTCATATCTGCGCATATCGGTAAAATGTACGGCGAAAGGCTAATATCGGCCGACTGATATATCGGTCGGGCACTAGTTTATACACACACTCCAGTTTCATAGTCTTCATGTTTGGGAATGCATGTGCATGTTTGTTCCGCATCTGTCATGTGGGAGAGAGGGGATTAGTAACTCATGTTTGCCTGTTTCCCCTTACCCATGCCCTCATAGGATATCCCCTCCACAGTGGGCGGGGCCTGCCACCCAAGAAATGCCCTATTATACGTAAGTGGATGTGGTCATGGGCGTGGTTTGTCTCATAAGGCCTGAGCAGTCATTTCTTATACTGTTTTATTGAAGACCACACTTCTTTTATGTTGGTGAAATTTTAATGTGCAGAACACTAAGAGAAAATGCCAAGATAAAATCATTTGCTATGACATCAGACTCTGGACTGTTTCTTTCTCTAGCCTAGTGTCTTATGTTGTTTTTTTTTTGTGTGTGTGTCATCTAATTAGTCATGACACTTTGAGGTGTGTGTGAATGTATGTGTCTGCAAATGAACAACACTTGAATGCATGGATTCTCAGATTTTGTAAACCGTATATGTGTGTATGTGTATGCTTTTGTTGCAGAAAGACAAGTGGTACTATAGATGTGATTGGCGGAGGATGTGCCACCATTAGCAGAGTGGAGGGACGGCGTCGCCACAATTTGGAGGGGAATAACATCCAGGTATGCATTATCACTTTCCTTAGTCTCTCTCTCTTTTATCGCTCTTAAATGCAGGCAACCGTATCCTATACAGTATACAGTATCTTTAAACATGTAATATGACCTTTTATACTTGTAGGTGATCTCGGAACACCCCAGCTCAGATACTGAACCTGCAGTGGCTAAGATGCCGCCTCCTTTCTTTCCCCCGGGGCCACTCCCCCCAAATATGCCCCCTCCTCCATTCCTCCCGCCTCCTGTCAGCCAAGCTCCACCCCTAATTCCGCCTCCACGTGAGTGATGACCATTCATCACAGGACCACAGTATAGTCTAAAGTTTGGATACATCAACTCAGTACTACTTTCCAAATTTTAGAATAATAGTAAAGTCATCTGAACTATGAAATCACACAAATGGAAGTATGGGAATTGTACAGTGACCAAAAAAATCACAACTACCTAATATTGAAGCTTCCTCAAAGTATCCACTCTCTGCCTAGTTTAAGGATAATTCGAGGTTCAATGCAAGTTAAGCTCAATTGACAGCATTTGTGGCATAATGTTGATTACCACAAAAAATTATTTTGTCTCGTGTTGGCACTTACAATGGAAGTTAATGGGGCCAATTTTTGGAGGGTTTTAAGACAGAAATGTGAAGCATATAATTTTATAAAACCAATTGCAGTAATTCTTCTGTTAAAACTTTGTAAAGTTTTTAAAGAAAAAAAAAAGTTGTTTAAATTGCCGTTTTACAGTAATTATAGGGTTTGTTGACATTACGTCATCATGGCAATGAAGTTGTAAAATTGGCTATAACTTTACACAGAAAAGGTTAGCAAGCGATTTTATCACACTAAAATCATGTTAACACACATATTGTTTATGTCTTGTGGCTATACTTTTGAAACAGTGAGTATGAGTTAACGTTTACGGATTGACTCCATTGTAAGTGCCTCACTGGAACCCTCTGTTTAAAGAAAAAGAGGGGCAAGTCAATTTATTTTTGTGGTAATCAACATTATGCCACAAATGCTGTCGATTGAGCTTAACTTGTTCTGAACCTGGAATATTCCTTTAATGTCCTGAAAACTTTGGGCATTCTCAGGTGCCATCTGGGATGCTTGTCCAACAGTGTTGGAGTTTTCATGTATGTTAGGAATTTGTTGACTGATTTTTCATCACTATATGGTCCAAAGCATTCCATTTAAATAAAGGAAAATATACATTTTAGTTTATTTTTGTAAAGAAATTCTTATATTGGCACAATTGATGTTTGTTTACTATACTAATGTCAAGCGTTTAACTACATGCCTTTAGATTTAAACATAAATTCAGTCAGGTCTGTCTAAAAGCAAAAGGATGTGTATGAGAACAGAAAATCCCTGAATGCAGGAAATGTAAAAAGGCACTCCGTGAAACATTTTCTTCTTTTAAGATGAAATAACTATGTTCAGGCTTGTGTACAACAAAATGATTTGAATTAAGTTTCAACAGCACCAGAGTTGTGTTTTCTCATAGCAGCAGTTCACATGTCTGTCATATTTTCTGTCCTGATTTGGAAGCATTTATTTTGATCTCTCTCATTTCCACAGGGATGCCCATCACTGTTCCTCCACCCAGTAAGTTTATCTTTCTTTTCTGTTGAAAACAGTAAAGATTAGTGCTTTGGATGTTATGATCAATGAAAGAAACTTACGATAAAGATCTTGAATGGTTCAGCAGATACAGTTCATGAATGTTTTGCAGATATTTTCACTGATTGTTTTAATATCTAAAAGTATTCATGTTTCCTGTGTCTTTTTATATATTTATTTATTTTCTCCCCTTTTCTCCCCAATTTTGTAATGCCCAATTTTGTAATGCCCAATTTCCACTACTTACTAGGTCCTCGTAGTGGCACGGTTACCTCAATCCAGGTGGCGAAGGACGAGTCTCAGTTGCCTCCGCTTCTGAGACCGTCAATCCGTGCATCTTATCACATGGCTTGCTGTGCATGACACCGTGGAGACTCCCAGCATGTGGAGGCTCATGCTACTCTCCGCGATACATGCACAACTTTCCACGTGCCCCATTGAGAGCGAGAACCACTTAATCGCGACCACGAGGAGGTTACCCCATGTAACTCTACGCTCCCTAGCAACCGGGCCAATTTGGTTGCTTAGGAGACCAGGCTGGAGTCACTCAGCATGCCCTGGATTCGAACTCGCGACTCCAGGGGTGGTAGTCAGCGTCAATACTCGCTGAGCTACCCAGGCCAACGTGTTTCCTGTGTCTTTATCTTGATTCTGTTTAACTCTTGTTTCTGTTTGTGTTTTAGATTTTCCCCCTCCCACAGGAGGACCTCCTCCTTCACTTATTCCAACTATGGACAAGTAGGTGTAGCCTAATACCCCTGTCAATAGACAATCAACATGTGGGTGGATCTGTCAGTCAGTATTGCACAATAGATTCTTGCTCTCCTCTTGTGGATCTGATTAATGCCCTGATCCTCCTGAAGATATCACAGAGAAAATTTTGCATGGCATTCATTCACATGTGTTTAGTATCCCATCATGTTGGTTGTGCTTATGTCCTGTCAGAAGAAAGAGAAAAGTTAACCCAGTTAGTGGAGAGATAGTTCAGTTTTTTTTGCATAAATATAATCAACACTACATTTACATGGTGTTCTGTTTAGCAGTGTGCATCAAGGAGGATATGATGGACGTCCTGTTGCTCCATACCCTTTTCCGACAGGTAAGTGTGGGAGTAACTACTAGAAACTATATATTAACCTGAAGAACAAATCACATCACAAGTATTTAAGGATACAGTGCACATAAGGATTTCTTTTTTTTTTTTCCCAGGTGGGTTTCCTCCACCTATGCAAGGAGCTATGAACCCCTGGCCTGGTATGATGGACAACTCTAAGCAGTGGGATTACTACCCTCGGCGAGAAAAGGAGAGGGAAAAAGAGCGAGACAGGGACAGGCAGAGGGAGCGGGGCCACGAGAGAGACCACAGTCCCTCCTCAGTGGCTTATAATAGGTGAGGTAGAACTTGAATTTTTCTGTAAACTATTCCCTTAACTGTGAAATTGAACCCCGGACATGGTGTAACACCTTCAAGATATACAACACTGTGGCATGGTATCTCTG
The DNA here is from genome assembly GCF_019703515.2 of Myxocyprinus asiaticus. Lineage (NCBI taxonomy): Eukaryota > Metazoa > Chordata > Actinopteri > Cypriniformes > Catostomidae > Myxocyprinus > Myxocyprinus asiaticus. The sequence goes on along the minus strand of NC_059350.1, from coordinate 41,368,248 downwards.
TTTGTAATCATGTCATTCTTCTAAATGGAGACTTATAGTTTAACAGATTATTTCACAAGGATGGGTTTGAAAATGTAATCTCTGTTTCCAAGCACAAAGTCTTGATAACCTATATAAAGTATTGATTTTTGCAGTGATGAAGAGCGGTATCGTTACCGTGACTATGGCGACAGAGGGTACGAGAGGCATCGGGAGCGGACTAGCCGTGAGAAAGAGCATCATAGGGAGAGGAGGCACAGAGAGAAGGAGGAGGGGAGGCACAAGTCATCACGGAGGTATTAAACTCTTATTCACAATCACATACATAAATACTCTGAAGTGGTGGTTGGAGTTAATAAGATCGTAGTCCTATATTGGAAAAGACCATGTTGATTAATAGGTTTGCAGTGCATTTCCCCATATTTTCTATTTAGCATGGGATGTGCAGCAAAAATAGGCTTGACACCCAAACTCTACTTGTTTTGCTGTGCTACTTCTACTACGCAGCGCTGTACTAAAATTAAAACAGGTAATTAAAAATAGTATATATATTAGGTGGCCATGTGCTATGTCAGGGATAATGTACAGTCAACCAGTCGTTATCACCCTGAAGGGGTTTATTTTGTGATAATGATAGGCTGATTGTGCATTATCCTGCTTATTACACAGCTACCTTCCAAACAAATAACTAAATGAACATGAAATATTTACTTTTGTTATAATTCTATCATTATGTAAGAAGAAAGAGAGAGCGGAGTCTCCAGAAACACTGAATTCCATCTTGGGTTTGCAGAGTTCTGACGATCCTTGTGTTTATTTTACGTAAACGACCGTCTGTCTGCTCATTATCCTGCATATTTTAAGACTACTTGCCAAATAAATATAGTAAATAAATGGATATGAAATACTGTTTTGTGTTGAAATTATTTTATTAGCTTACTTGTAGGGATCACAGAGTGTTACAAAAAATAGGAAAGGTAGTAATAATAATAAAGTGAACTGCATTAAAATAAATTATTTTAAAAAATAAGAATGAAAACAATAATATGAAAACGTAAAATGGTTTCATAATACCCGCGTGATCAGTCTGATATCACTTTATACCCGGATGTGAGGTCATTATTCAGAAATATCAATATGGCTGGATGACCAATCAGAATCAAGTATTCCAGAGAGCCACGTAATAATTTTGGATAATCCAGGTAATTAAATACTTTAGGAATAAAAGTTACATCATTTCATTATTGTCTCTCTTCATTTGGACCTTGATGGATTTTTTAAATTTTTTATAACAAATAAATGAGATGTCTAGCGTCTGTGCAGAAACATCTTGCGTCAGGGGCCTGAGTAGCTCAGCGCGTATTGAAGCTGACTACCACCCCTGGAGTCATGAGTTTGAATCCAGGGTGTGCTGAGTGACTCCAGCCAGGTCTCCTAAGCATCCAAATTGGCTGGGTTGCTAGGGAGGGTAGAGTCACATGGGTTAACCTCCTCGTGGTCGCGATTAGTGGTTCTCGCTCTCAATGGGGCGTGTGGTAAGTTGTGCGTGGATCGTGGAGAGTAGCATGAGCCTCCACATGCTGTGAGTCTCCACGGTGTCATGCACAACGAGCCACGTGATAAGATGCGTGGATTGACTGTCTCGGAAGCGTTGGCAACTGAGACTTGTCCTCCACCACCCGGATTGAGGCGAGTAACCGCGCCACCACAGGGACCTACTAAGTAGTGGGAATTAGGCATTCAAAATTGGGGAGAAAAGGGGATTAAAAAAAAAAATGTATCTTGCGTCTTAACATTTAATGTAACCATATTTAATTGCTCCATGTTTCTTTGTCACTGTCTTTCTCTGTAAATAATGTAAAGCAGTCCTGCTCACTGATAATTGCAAATATGTCTACTGGTGTTTCTGTAGCTCAGTGGGTAGAAAATAGCCATGTTTTACTGTTAAACTACATATAACATTATGATCTGTTCCTTTTCTCTCACAGCAGTAGCAGACGGAGACATGACAGCGAGGAGGGTGACGGTCACCGGCGCCACAAGCACAAGAAGTCCAAGAGGAGCAAAGAGGGCAAGGAGCCCAGCGAGGAGCATTCTGTTGACCAGGAGAACCAAGAGGCCATGGAGTAACTCCTGTCCCTCCTGTCTGCTCTTCTTCCTTTCACTTGTCAGAGCGCTGGTTATCAACCAAATCATGCTAAATGAAACTATAATCCAGTTTACCTTCCTTTCATTTTCATGTTTCCTTTTAGTTTTTGTTCTGTTTTTTTCCAGTGCAGTTGTACAATGTAGATGTTGATTTGTTAGATTAAAAAAGAGCATTTGGTAATGTTTGTTGTGTCTGTCATAATTGTGAATATTAGTTGTGGAAGATATGAATGCATTATTCCATGGTGGTGTTAAATTCTTGATTTTGATTGGTTGACACACATTCCAAGGTCCTACAATACCATCATGGGTGTACATAAATTTTCAATAATTAAATGATATGTTATCATTCATTACTAACATAAACTGCAATCACATTCACCAGTACTGTTAGGACATAGGAAATCAAGCATATATTGTGTGTCTGTCTGTCTATACACACATCTCTCTCTCTCTCTCTCTCTCTCTCTCTCTCTCTCTCTCTCTCTCTCTCTCTCTCTATATATATATATAAAATAGGTTCACTAAGCAAGGTATTTTACTATGTATTGCAAATGTTTAGATACTAGGATACATATATATATATATATATATATATATAGTTGCAATCAAATGTATTCAACCCCCCTGACTAGCAGTACGTTCTGGTGCTGTGAATTAAAACACATCAACTAAAACCTCAGTAAACAACGTAAGTCTTTAATAACATTTGAATGATTTTGAGAACAAAGAGTTCAGTTTACCCAAATTTTAAAATAAAAAATAACTAATTCTCTCCACAAATGTCATGTGAAAAATGTTCAACCCCCAGAGTCAATCATTTGTGGAGCATCCTTTACCCTTAATAACATCAAATAAATGTTTCAGGTAAGTGTTCTCAGGCTTCGGACACCTCTCTATTGGAATTTCTACACATTTCTTAGAGCAAAAGCTTCCAGCTCATTGACATTATTTGGTTTCTGTGCTGCCACTGCTTCCTTGAAATCCTAGCAAAGTTTTTCAATTGGATTTTAATGATAGACTGAAAGGGCCAGTCAAGGACATTCCACGACCTATCCCTGAACTAGATTTTGGACAGCTTGGATGTATCCTTGGTGTTATTGTCTTGCTGGAAAGTCCAGTGTTCACGAGCTTCAATTTGCACACTGAAGGCATCACGTTTTTTGCCAAAATGGCCTGATACCTGAAAGAATCCATGGCTTCAGTCACAGTCAGGATAGCCGTTTCCTGCAGCCGCAAAACACCCCCATAACAGGACTGTCCCACCTCCATGCATGACTGTGGGGATGGTGTCGTTCTTGTCATCACCTTGCTTTTCTTACTCCAGACGTACTGCTAACCCATGGGTCTAAAACTCATTTTCAGTTTAGTATCATACATCCAAAAAATCTTCTTCTAGGGCTCCACAAGTCTTATTCTAATATTCAAATCAATATTTCCATTGGTGAAGTTTTGCTTTCTTCCACACCCAAAAAGGTTGCTGTTTTACCATATTTTAAAAAATGTATGAATGATGCTGCCAACTTTGTCTATTGGAAATTGAAGTGCCTTGGAAATGTACTTTTAGCCATGGCTTTTCTTGTGTAATGAAAATCTCCTCATTTAGCTTTTGTGACAGCTTATTTTTAATTGCATTTTTTTTGCATAGAAATACATTTTTGATTATGACATTAAACTTAAATTTTAAAACTTAAGTGTCATTGTAGAGTGAAGGCTTAATTTTGTTTTAAAACAATTACTTGTGTAGCCTTACATTTTTAAGAAATGGCTACATGCAATAGGGGTTGATTATTATGACATGGCTGCATTTTTTTTTTTCAAATCCTGCTATTTAGAAATATTAGGTTATATATTCACACTATGACTATGAATGCGTCACTCAACTGATATAGATGTAATGTTTACAATTGTGTGTGTGTGTGTGTGTATATACAGATATATATATATATATATATATATATATATATATATATATATATATATATACACACCAATCAGCCACAACATTAAAACCACCTGCCTAATATTGTGTAGGTCCCCGTCGTGCCGCCAAAACAGCGCCTACCTGCATCTCACAATAGCATTCTGAGATTACCACAATTGTATGAAGTGGTTATCTGAGTTACCATAGACTTTGTCAGTTCGAACCAGTCTGGCCATTCTCTACTGACCTCTCTCATCAACAAGGCATTTCTGTCCACAGAACTGCCACTCACTGGATTTTTTGTTTTTGGCAACATTCGGAGTAAATTCTAGAGACTGTTGCATGTGAAAATCCCAGGAGATCAGCAGTTACAGAAATACTCAAACCCATCTGGCACCAACAATCGTCCATGCAATTATCTAATCAACCAATCGTGTGGCAGCAGTGCAGTGCATAAAATAATACAGATACGGGTCAGGAGCTTCAGTTAATGTTCACATCAACCAACAGAATGGGGAAAAAATCTGATCTCAGTGATTTGGAGTGTGGCATGATTGTTGATGCCAGGCGGGCTGGTTTGAGTGTTTCTGTAACTGCTGATCTCGCAACAGTCTCTAGAATTTACTCAGAATGGTGCCAAAAACAAAAAATATCCATTGAGCGGCAGTTCTGTGGACAGAAATGTCTTGTTGATGAGAGAGGTCAACAGAGAATGGCCAGACTGGTTTGCAGAATGCTATTCTGAGATGCGGGTTAGTGGTGTTTTGGCGGCACGAGGGAGACTTACACAATATTAGGCAGGTGGTTTTAATGTTGTGGCTGAATGGTGTATATATATATATATATATAGTACATATATATGTGTACTATAGGTTTCCTAAGCAAGGTATTTTACTACATACTAATTACTGTAAATGTTTAGAAATTCTAGGATATGATGAGTAATATTTATACTGCTCTTCGTTTATTTTATTCAATCATTTTACATTAGTTTACTTATTTTACAGTATGCTGTCTTTGTATATTATGATGTTCCCTTGACTAAGTAAATGCAAGCCAAGAGGAAAAGCCTGTTTTAATAATTATAATAATGAACTTTTTCATTTACAATTTCAAATTCTATTTTTTTTTCTCCATTTCCTAATTATTTATTAAAACACTAACCCATTTAGAAAACAGGGAGGAATATGTCTGTAATTTTCAGACAAGTTATGGGTGCCTTAAGATCAAAGAGCTAATTATTTTTCGTTAGAGTGATTGCAGAAAACACCAAAGTCTAGCAAGTCAGTTCACTGTCGGCCATGTTTGTAACGCTCTCGGGAGGCTATTTCCATTCATGCTAGTGCAGCTCCTATCTACTTGAATGGAGAAAGACCTAATTCTCAACAACGGTTAGTCAAGATTAAGATGAAGGAACATATTTCAAATCAACAATAAAATCTGACAATACGGGAATCATAAATTGTGATTTTGTACCTCATGTTACGCTAAAAAACGCAATTTTCCCGGCTTGTTTAGCTATTACGCATGCGTGTTCTAAAGTTGATTGACAGGTTATATCTGTAGCTAAAAGGTGATTGGCTCTTTTAACTGTAAGGCGGGACTTCCTTTCTACGTGTGTTGATCGTTGGGCGCTCAGAACTTCTTGGTTGAGCGTTCCGGTTTCTCCCATTCATTTAAATAGAAGTGGCCGGTCTCTGCTAAAAAACTCTCGGGTAACACTCAGATAACAAATTCAGACATAAAAAAGCCCCGAGCAGTCTCCCAAAATGTGATTTCCATAATCTCGCGTTACAAACCGAGATCAACTCGCACGAGATTTGCGGCGGATGTTGATGTTTTGATCCGGATTTCTGTATCGCCTCAGTGGTCGTTTTTCACCGCGTCGTGCGAACTGCGTTATTGCCAATATTCCCGTAACGTGTGAGAAACGCGGTCTTTCTCGGCGCTTCTCTCGGGAAGCATAGAGGCCGAGGCGGAAGGCAATGATGGAGGACTTCGACGAGATTTATGAGGAGGAGGAAGAGGAAGAGGAGGACGAGGACAGGGCCGCGGAGGAGCAGCTGCTTAAATACGCTCCGGACCCGGTGGTAGTGCACGGATCCGGACACGTCACTGTGTAAGACTCCCTGTGGCTGTAATATATATTTATTTAGATTATCAATCAACAGTGTGCAAATCAAAACCTCCAGAAGCGCAGTGCTTTTTTTCTTTCTTTTTTTTTTTTTTAATACAGATACAGGAGACATACTGGAGTCGTTGATCTGTATCATCAGTGTGAATACACAACAGCAAACGTAGTAGTGTGGTTAGTCTCCAAACCTTGTGAGTTTCCTACCTAGGCAACATTTTTTTAACTTTAGATAAGCCTACTATGCCCCATAATGCTGTCTAGGTAGGCAGACCACTAGAGTTTGAGACCCAATCTGGCACATTTATTGCATGAGTTTAAATTGAAGTTACCAGATATACAGTAATCCACGATAGTCATGTGAGAAAGTGACATTGTTGACTTTAATGTATAGACATCAGCTCACATTTAAGAAAGTGGGATTCAGTATATTTTAACGTGGGTTTTCTCTCCCCGCAGGTTTGGACTGAGCAATAAATTTGAGTCGGAGTTTCCCTCAGCCCTTACGGGAAAGGTGAGTGTCATTTTGATGCCTTTCCACCTTCAGGAAATGATAAACGCGTTCTAATAAATTCAGTCAGAAGCTTGCAGAAATTATTCAATCCCATTGAGATGAAACATGCCTCGGATTATAGCCATCATACAGTGATTCCTTCATTAATGTTTATAAATAGGCTATAAACTCTTACTAGCTCATGTAACGGAGTTAAACTAGATGTGAAACGAAAGGGAGAGTTGTAAACTGCTGCCCTGCTGATTCTTCAAAGATCGCTTTCAGAATAAAAGGGAAATATGGCTAACAGGCTGTGGTTAATAACGTTAAGCAATATATAATGTCATAATATTTAGTAAACGAGTGGTTCATTTATAAAAGGACAATTCTGTCAGTCATCTTTTCACCCTCATATCTGTTTAATTTGACAAATTCAAATAGAAATGTCATGAAATGCACCTGAACTACCTGATCTGTTGAACGTTATATGATGTTTAGCCATTTATGAATGGAAGTGAGTATACAGTGATGCCAGTAGGTTCAGTCAGGCACCTTAAAGTGAATTTGCACACTGAACATTTAAATGTTTTAAAATGTATAAATATACATAACTTTGTAGTTCATACATATATAAAGTAAAAAAATAAATGTACATTTAAATCAAATAAATGGACATAAACATGCCCTCTTACAAATATTTTCAAGATTTACACGTTTCAATTTCATAAAAAATTTCCATCAGATTTGTTTTGTTAAAAAAATAACAAAATGTTATTAATGAGAGAGCGCAACAAAAATCCATCTTCCAAACCATGTCTTTACCCAAGTACACTTTGATAAACCTATAATAATGGTATTATATTATAAATATTTTAGAGCTGTCGGGACGGATTTCGCAGGAAATTGCATATATACGTCATTCGCCTGTGCATGTTGACATCATATCTGTACACAGAGAAAATAAGATCCGGCTACTGTAGCGCATATGTGGTTTGGGAGTAGCAGAAGCAGAAAGTTTGTTGTCAAAACAAATGAGAAAAACTGACCATAGATCATTCAAAATGGCAAACCTCCAGGGAATCACTTTGTAAAAACAAAGAAACCCAGAACAGAGCACAGTCTACAAGCAAAAAGGGAAAGCGACAGAGTCTGTAATAAAACCCGAATCAACATCGGCTTGGCTTTTCATATGTGGCGACAACTCCGAGATCCGAAAGGATTTAAAAGCGACCCAGAGATGGCTTTTTTCTTACTCAACAGGTAAGATATTTTATTGCTATGGTTTCTGTATAGTTGTGTAATCACAAACGTGTGTGTGTTTGTAGTGAAATAAAATATGTATACTGTAATCGGTGCCGAACATTTAACTTGCTAGCACACGTGTTTTTCTTTATAAAGGCAATAATTTATATAAATAAATCCTTTAGTTCTAGGCATGCCAAGGACATGTGAGTCTTGAAATGATGTTGACCACTGGTTGGTAACATTAACTACGTTTTCCTCCAAGGATTTTTTGCGAAAAAAGTTTTAGCGCATCAAAATATAGCTGATGAAAACATAAATTATTGCTAAAATTTCACAAGTGTCGACATAATATTTTTCCGTTTAACTCTAGCGCATAAACTCTATGTCGATACTTCAAATGTCGCGAAAAACTGGTTTGGAAACACTTTTTGTCGAGAAAATTGTCATTAACGCAAAAATATATTGTTACATGACAGAATTTACCCCAGTCGTTAGCCTGTGTTAATCATGATGACAATATACTTCCTTGAAAGCCAATTTATTGTACGTGATTATGAATTGATCTTAACGGCATATAGATCTGATGCTGAAAATATGACACTTCCAGGAGTGGCAACAAAAATATATCGTATCATGCACCTGTAATCGACAAGTGCACGGAGAACAAATGAATGGCCACTGTTTGCGATTAATTTAATCCATCTGTTTATTTATTAAAGTTACTTTTCCACACCATTCAAAATAATAGACGGCAGTCATGGAATTAGCCCACAATACAAAAAATTATATAATTTCTATGCACAAAGATGTTTTAAATTAAAAATAAATACACAATACTAGGAGAAAAGCATAAGTGTGCTTTTTTTGAACCCTAACATATAGCCCAATTCTATAAACTTATTGTTTAGCTTTTGAAAAAATGCCGGCAAAATTCCCTGTATTAAATTAAATAAATTAGCCTACCAAATGAATAAAGCATTAAATAAAATAAATAATTACCAAACGAAAAAAATAATATTGTTAGGCCTATATACTTGCCTTTTCTTTACACAAACTTAAATTAGCCGTAGCCTGTCCTGTAGACAAAAAAAGTCGGCTGAATGACATTCTCAGAATGTTCTACACTTTTATGCAAGACTATAAACGATCAGAACTATTTCTCCAATGCTTAGTTCACTTTCAGAAAACGAGCTTTTGAACATTTTAATACTTGTAAATATTTTAAATCTAACCCTCTGTAGGCTACCTCGGATCGCATTTGTTGAGCTTCTTCTCAACTTCTTCTAAAATTGCATTATGACGCCAAAATAAATTTTAGATGACAATCAAGGACAGTTGGTCGTTAAAAGTTGCTGGACGATATGCGGGACATAATGTAGCTGTGATGGCGATGCTTTAGATTAGATGATTGTTCAAAATAGCCTTTTGAATATCAGGAATGTATCATATGTAAACACTGATATTACACCGCATACATTTTTCTCTAATAGTTGTGCACACAGCATATACACATCGATGGATGGTCTTTATACTAAGGCTGAAAGTTTGCCCCACACTTGGTGCAGGTTGCCAGCTTGAACAGGGCCATGACGATTCGCTTTCGGGTCAGAACCGGTGGCAACCTGCGATAGGCGCAATATCAGGACCAATATTACAGTCCTATCAGAAGGGCAACTGCTCCCTTTTGATTGCAATTCCTCATCTTCTGATTGCATTTATTTATGAAATTAAAATGACAGTAAGCTGTCTAATTTCAATGAATTGTCTCAAAACTCTCCCCATTTTACCAAAACACACATTTCTGTATGGAAACGGCTTAAGAGCAGATTTATTTTGCAATAAACCAAAACTTATGCAACAAATTTAATTTAATTTTTAAGCATGACGTCATCACGCACACCATTTCTATCAATAAAAGGTAATTTGAATGGAAACAGGCTGAAGATGGCAAATTTCGCAGAAAAAATTGTACGCATTTTCACTTTGTTGATAACAAAATAGCACGAAAAGTGGATGGAAACTAGGTTAATGACAATCTTTAAATTAGTTACTATTGTGGTCTATTTGGCCAGAATATCCTGCAGTTATAAAAACTCTTCAATGTTTGACCTTATAAGACTAGCAATCAGACAAGTGTCTAATGTTAACAAATGTTGCCTAACTTTTGTAATGTCATTTATTTCAAAACATCAAGTCAACAATAGCATAAGATATGGCACTTATCTGCTCAGATGACGTTTTCGGATATCCGCCTTTCCTTTCTTTCGTTATTTATTTGTCCATTCGCTCTGATAAGATGTCCACCGGTGCCACCGTTTCATCCGCGCAGAGGAGCAGAGCCAAACCACAACCAAAACAATGATTTTCCGCAAGACACATGCAGTTTTATTTTTTAACTGCTAGAGTGCCAAAAGTTACATAGTGTAGCTTTAAGTAAAAAAAAAAATAATAATAATAATTTTTGATTTTTTAAAGTTTTACCAGTTACATACATTTACATACATACATACATTTAGTTTACAAAATTTTATTTGATGGAAATTTGTAATGAAATCGAAATGCGTAAATCTTAAAAATAGGCTTCTTTTTTTTTTTTCTGTGGCATAATGAACCCAAGAGATCTTACAGTGAAAGGAAAGACATTCCTTTTTGGACATGTTTTCCAAAACATTAAAGCAATATAGTAAGTAGACTTAAGTTTAAATAATTGTTCAAAGTGCAAATCTCAATCAATTCTGAACAAACCAGTTCACTAAAATTAATCAGAATTTCTTATTCATTTGAGAATGCGTTTCATTCTCCTCCTTGTATAGTGTCCTGATAAACAAGTGTGTCTGGAAAATATTGAAATTCTGGGACATTTTGCGTCCTGGAATGGAATAAAAATTTTCCTGGAGAAATGGAACCTGGAATATCTTGGATGAGTGCCAACCCTAGGTAAGAGAGATTCTAACAAATGCATCATTCATTCATGTCTAGGTAGCACCAGAGGAGTACAAAGCCAGCATAAACCATGTGAACGGCTGTCTGAGGAAGGCTCTACCGGTGAATGTGCGCTGGCTGCTTTGTGGCTGTCTGTGCTGTTGCTGTACTCTGGGCTTTAGTCTGTGGCCGGTCATTTGTCTTAGCAAAAGGGTGAGTTTGCGTGAAGTTCATATTCACTTAAAGAAGTGTTCAGAGTTGAATACAAGAAAAGCTTTATCAATGGCATCTGAGACATGTTGTTGATTACCACAGAAATTGATTTACATGTGTCCCTCAGTTTGTAAAAACAAAGAACAATTACATGTAAAGTAATGCACTGTTGGAAGTGTAATGGAAGTGTAAGGGACAAGCATTGCGCTGGAACAAAATGTTAAAATACACACTGTTTAGAAGATACATTCTATCCACTAGACTTAAACATTATGCATGTTAAAACGAGACTAGTGTGATAAAATAATAATGTGCAATTTCTAAACCACAGCAAGCTGCATTTTTATAATTATTTTGCAGTAACTAATGTTAACATATACAATTTTTAATTTTAAAATGTATTAGCATAGTATGTTGAATAGAGCCCGACCGATATGGGATTTTTGAGACCGATACCGATTTTAGAGGGGGGAAATTCACCGATAACCGATATGGTGAGTGATATAGCACATTTTTGAGCTGGAATGAAAACAGACCTTTTCTATGTGGATTGTGCACCGATTTTGCACCGATATGAATTGTCAACAAATTCTAGAAATGAACACTGAGAAAATAATCAATAAAAATAAAACAAATAGCTAAATAAACATCAGTACTGTATGTTTAGTATCAGTCAAATGCTGACCATTAAAATAAAGAATAAATAAAAATAAAACAAATAGCTAAATAAACATCAGTACTGTTTAGTATCAGTCAATGGCTGATCATTTAAGTAAAGAATAAATAAAAATAAAATAAATAGCTAAATAAACATCAGGGGCCGGTTGCACCAGCTATATGTACGTTACAGCTTAGCCTAGTTGTGGCGTAAATGGGCACTAAGTCACAATTTACACTCTACAAAATATCTGACCATTGCACCATCAAATTTACACTACTGTTCAAAAGTTTGGGGTCGCTTGCCTGAAATGTTTCTCATGATCTTAAAAATCTTTTGATCTGAAGGCGTAAGCTTAAATGTTAGACAAAAATATAATTGTGCCACTATATTAATTTATTTAATTACAAAACAAAAATTTTATTTAAAAAATAACCGAATAATTAAGAAAAGCAGCCAATAAGTGCCCAACATAGATGGGAACTCCTTCAGTACTGTTTAAAAAGCATCCCAGGGTGATACCTCAAGAAGCAGGTTGAGAAAATGTCAAGAGTACATGTCTGCAAATTCTAGGCAAAGTGTGGCCACTTTGAAGATGCTAAAATATAACACAGTTTTGATTTATTTGGGATTTTTTTAGTCACAACATAATACCCATAGTTCCATTCGTTATTCCAAAGTTGTGATGCCTTTACTATTATTCTAAAATGTGAAAAAATAATAAAAAATAAATAAAGAATGAGTAAGTGTCCCTAAACTTTTGAACGGTAGTGTAGGTAGGACGTAACACTAGGTATAAACTAAATATATACGGAAGCCTCCGACCAGGAGTAACTGATGGAATAAAAAAGCAGACTCATTTAATGACATCAATGAGCTCATGTTTTGGTTGACAGGCATCAGTCCTTTCAACATATATGATGATGTTGGCATTTACACTTGTTTACATTTACGGGAGAGAAAAAAAAAACGTACTTTTAAGCAGATCTTCAGTATGAAACCGTTCTAACGGTGCTGTTTTTAGGGTGCGTTGCCCGGTGTCATGTTTCAACACATTCAAAATATATATAATAGGATATTAAATGAATAAATGTCTATTTTTCCAGCCTGTTGTATTAGTATTTATCACCCCTCATTTATTTTAGATACAGTTCCTATAAATTATTATTTACACAGGGCAAATATACTATTTATTAAATCTACTTTTATTACGTTTCCTATTTTAATGTCTGGAAAGCCAGACTTTTAAATATTACATTTTATAAATGCAATGACTGGAACTGTTCGGTTGAAGGGGTACCAAACTGTGAATCCTGAACAAAACAGTTTGGTGAATACATGTTTACACACTGACAACAATGAAAGTAGCTACGTGATTAACTAGTTAGCTATAATCTCGTTGCCACGGAGAGTAAAAGATGGACTTTATTTATTTTCCAGCATTGTGTCTCACCAACTAGGTAACAGCGAAGCGTGAAATCAACACTCGCCACACACAATCCACCACCGCACCGTTGTTTGCTGAGCTGCAAAAAGACGCACTGATGTTTACCTTTCAATCTGCTACATTACTGAGTGCACTGACAAACTATAGCTGGCTAACAGAAAACAGATGTGATAAACAGGAGTGACATGGTTGTCAGGGAAAGGGTTAATGTTATATAAAATGATGGGGTCATTTTTTATTAACTTTCCAGTATGTATTTCACAACCTAGTTAGCAGTTTAACAAGAAGAGACCGTTTAACTCCGCCATGTCTGCAGAGCCACCGTCAGTTCAGAGTCAGCTCTGTAAACAATGGAGTCGTAGCCCGCTCTGCTGGACAAACTACGCTATGACACCAAATCTAAAGCATTGTTTTCTGCATTATATGTTCTGAAAAAAAGTTTTCATATCGGCGCTTATCGGTAAAATATACGCCGATACCGATATATCGGTGAAAGGCTAATATCGGCCAACCGATATATTGGTCGGGCATTAATGTGAAACTACCATTAACCAAAACTACTAAGTGCTGAAAAAAATATTGTTCATTGTTAACTAATGTTATGAATAGAACCTTATTGTAAAGTGTTACCAAGATTTCTTTAACAACCTTTTATTCAGCAAGAACAGATCAGTGAAGTTCACAAATAAAAACACACTAGTCATTAATAACAGGCCATCTTGTTGAAATGTATGAATTATATGATAAATAAATGAATCTCTTTGATTTGTAGACACGCAAGTCCATAGAGAAGTTATTGGAGTGGGAAAACAGCCGATTGTATCACAAGGTATGTACATATTTGTATCGTGCTTGTGTGCTATTTGTCATTTCCATCCAGAGCTAATTTTGCTACCTTCTCATGTCTCTTCCTTTCGTTTAGCTGTGTTTGCATTGGAGGCTAAGCAAAAGGAAGTGTGAAACCAACAACATGATGGAATATGTAAGCAAACTATAAACACACACACACACACAGCCAAAGCTAGTTGGGCAGTAACGTAGTTCATAGTGTCAAATAAATTATATGCAACTTAAAATGTAAAGTGTTTAATTTCTGCACCACTATAGGTACTAAACAGATTTTTAATAAATATTGTTTCCATACAGAAACCCACAGAGGCTATAATATAAGTTGTGATCCAAGTCAGCATGGCATGACAGAGGCCCAGCGAAATGTTAAGCCCTGGGGCCCAGGAGCACCTTAATGGCCCTGCTCATGCCATCCCAGATGTGACTTTCTTGCTTCTGTTCAAGCTGGCAACCTGCACCAAGTGTGGGGCAAACTTTCAGTCTTAGTATAAGGACCATCCATCTATGTGTATATGCTGTGTGCACAGCTATTACAGAAAAATGTATGCGGTGTAATATCAGGGTTTACATATGTACATTCCTGAACACAAACAAAGATTTTTAGGAGAAAATCATTGATGCTTTGTAGGTCTATTCAATGCAAGTGCATGGTGGCCAGAACTTTGAAAGTAAAAAAAATCACATAAAGGTAGCATAAAAGTAATTTATAAGACTCCAGTGGTTAAATCCATATCTTCAGAAGCCATATGATAGGTGTGGCTGAGAAACCGATCAATATTTAAGTATAAATTCTCCTTCCTGCCCAGTAGGTGGCGATGTGCGCAAAGAATGTGAATCGCCAAAAACAAAAGAAGAATGTGAAAGTTAAAATTTATAGTAAAAAAGGACCTGCATATTGATTTGTTTGTTACCTACACCTATCATATCACTTCTAAAGACATGGATTTAACCACTGGAGTTGTATGGATTACTTTCATGCTGCCTTTATGTGCTTTTTGGACCTTCAAAGTTCTGGCCACCATTCACTTGCATTGTATAGACCTACAGACCTAAAAATCTTCGTTTGTGTTCAGCAGAAGCATCTGGGATGGCATGAGGGTGAGTAAATGATTAGAGAATTTTCATTTGCGGGTGAACTATCCCTTTAAATATCACATTTCACTACATTACAGAAGTCAAATGGCCCTGTCATGTTGACTTGACAGAAACAAGAAAAAAATAAGTATTTCATTGGATACCTATTTCGATAACGAGTATTGAGTCCGTACTTGGTACTGCAGAAACACTATCATTTAATCTTTCCTTCTTTCTTTTTTGTCTCGAGTACCAGTACTTTTGACATCCCTAGTTTCCGATAGTGGCTCCAGAAATGACACACTTCACAACTTTTCACTATTTCTTTCTCCCATGTACAGGTCATCCTAATAGAGTTTCTACCCAAGATACCCATCTTCAGGCCGGATTAGCAGAGGCAGGCCAGAACTCAAGCCTCTGGCGTGGTCTTCCTGAGGTGCCTTTCTCTGGTACTGTCATGGTTTTATCATGTGGCCTTGTCCTCTTTCCTTTCACACACTGAGCAAGAGACTCACATCACACCCAAAGGGCCACTACAGCACTCCTCACTGAGAAAGCACTGTTTACAACCCACACACACATTTGCACAGGCTAGCGCACACATCTGTGCTGTTCTAGTTTCGTGAGTGCATGAATACACACAGAGGGACCTTTACTGTCACATGATTACACAAAACCTGTGAGGAGGCCATGGAAAGAAAGCTCCAAACTGGACCGTCTACTCTCCCTTAATCACACAATCTACACACAAGATAAGTAACTTCTTGATGCCTACAACTTTCTGAATCACTGTGGAATGGAGCAGGACGATCTTAGGAAGTGGCATCTTTGTGAAATAATCTGTCGAAATAAACTCTGTTACTGTATTGGTTAAAAGATAATTTTTTTTATTAAGGACGCATAAGGAATGGTTGAGTCAACCCAGGATCAGATAGCTGAGAGCCAAAAGGACACGGTCACTGCACAATGCATAGTTTTCCTGTCTCTCCTCCTCACAAATTATCAAGCATACTCGAAGACAGCCAAACACTGACGGTGCCGCCCACCGACTAGACTCCGTTGGGACTTTTGTGAGTCTAGTTAAGTTCACGGACCTGATTCGGTCCAGGTGCACCAATGGGCAGTGATGCAGCACAGAATTCGTTTTGCTGTTCTCTTTTTTGTTTACTTGCTCAGTTTTAAAAGATGAGCATCAAAAGTTTGTCTCTTGATTTGTGTGCGTGGGTGATTGTTTCTGTCTGTCCCTATGACATACCTTGGTTGTCATTTGCTCAAATGTAAGGCAAATCAAAAACAATACTAAATATATAGGTCATATTGAAAATGTTAAAAGACACATTATAGCATCAATTATTGTGGGCCAAACTATATATATAATATTATTTTTCTTTATTTAAAAAAAAGTGTAAACTCACATTTGTTGGAGCTTCACCAAGGCAGAAAGACATCTTTTTTTTCATTTCATGTTTTTCATCTCTTTCAATCCTGGGTACGGTGTGAATATTTTTTTGTGAAGACTGTTTATGCAGGCCTTTTCTCTTTAGTGAACTATACTTGTGTAAATGTATCTAAATGTAGGTTTATAAGGCAGCAATGTCCCATTACTCTTAAGACATTTGGTCCTATTAGATCTCAAAACATAAAAAGTACAAAGTGTGCGTGATTATATTACTTAAATTACAGTGTCCTTCAAGTTCTTGTTTGATGTCACCCCAAATGCCAGGGACATCTTTTTTTTTTTTTTTTTTCTTAAAAATGATTTCTGTGTATTTATGTACAATGTGTGTACAGAAATAAAATATGCCCAGCTTGACTTTTATGGCATGTCACTTATAGGTAATTTAGCATACATTTGTTTTATTTTGTTGTATGACTGAATCAACCAAGTCTTTATAGTCAGATTAGATTCAATGCACAATTAGTGACATAGTACATGATTTTAAAGTCTCAACATCCACTTAGTTTTACCCCCATAGCTGAGGTGTAATTCAATATTTTTGATAAATCAAATAAAACAAACAGCTGCATCTTTAACTAATGATCCTTGACATGGAGTCATTGGCAGGACATCTCATAGACACAGTTAAACATCTATATTTTAAAAGACATCAGTTACAAGTGCAGTCAGCGATTCTAGACCAAATCAGTGTGTATCAGGGTAGCTCTCACTCCTCCCATGCGTCTCCATATATATTCTTTCCTGTTTACCAAAGAAAGGGGGTTAAAAAAAAAATTCTTATGGCACCCTCTTATATTATTACCAGTAAAAACATTTCTCAATACATAAATTTTAACCCATGTTACTCAACAGGCGATATTTTTGTGGCCCACATGATGTCATCACACAATTATTGAATGTGTATGAATTGAGTCCTCAATTTTCTAGAGCATTTACAGTAATTCTCAGTATTGCTAAACCGTTATAGAGGAAAAGAAATGGCAAACTAATAAAAGTAATTAATTAAACTACAAATCCGTGAATATATATATATATGAGAATAAGCCACTTTATATAACAGGAGTACAGGGTCAGTCTGCACATGCGCGTTTATAACAGTTTGTGCGTGCTCTCAGTCACTTTACACTCTCTTCCACACCTGCTCGTCACTGCCATACTGCGCATCAACCCAGTGTCGGGTGACAAACGAACTCCAAGGTATACTGTATGGTTGTCGCAAACAGAAATAACAGGAAAAAAGGGTAATCCTGCAATAACGGAGTTGAGACATCTCCCAAATGCTTTATTTTTAGTGATTTGTGTTACCTAAAATAACTCTCTGAAAAGTGGGTAATAGATAATGATGTCTCATTAAAGCACTTTTCTGAGCTAGTATTGGATATAAATGTCTTGTTCTGAGGGCACTGTATCTCTGGTGTGTGTGTGTGTTCACTAGGCGGCCAGTGTGTCATGACAGTCTTTGACAGTGACAACAGAACAGATAATCATTCTAATCATTTATGGCAAAAAAATATTGACTTTTCTCAAAATGTACATTTTAATTGTACATTGTCATTTTTTAGAGTGGTGTATTCTGCTGCAGTATATGGCCTGCTTGTAAAGGTGTGGATCTTTTAAAACAAACAAACAAAAAATATATTGGCCTGTATATGATCATTATAATAATTGGTATATCACAGTTTTTATTTTTGAAAGAACACACTTTTACAAGAATTTTGCTATATATCTATGAATAATGTTTTATTTTACTTGTGTTAATTACATGTGTCCATTATGTATTAAATAGCATAGTCTGCTCACCTCATTTATATAAAAAATTAATTAAACTATGTTTTAATAATAAAAAATAAAAAAAAGAGTGCAGCCCTCGAGGCTAAAGGGATCCTGTTTTCCGGCTTTCCAAAGTTGAGTACCCATGATTTAAATAACTGAATCTACCCCTAATTATAGTAATTTTATTGACTCACTTGAAAAGTGAATTAACAAGTGAAATGTTTTAAAAGGTCTTACCTCTATCAGTTTGCGGCTTCAGCAATGTGTCTGCTTTCTGAATCATTGTGACTTCATAAATTTCCTTGTTTTTACTCTGCAGTTCTTCGTACAGAACAGGATGCTGCTTCTGTTCGTCCTCCTCAATGTTAGATAGTTCTGCTGGATTTAAAGTGATAGTTCACCCAAAAGTGAAAATTCTCTCATCATTTATTCACCCTCATGCCATCTCAGATGTGTATGACTTTCTTTCTTCACCAGAACACAAAGATGTTTAGAAGAATATCTAAGCTCTGTAGGTCCATACAATGCAAGTGCATGGTGGCCAGAATGTTGAAGCTCCAAAAAACACAAAGTAAACAAAAGTAATCCATATGACTTCAGGGGTTCAATCCAAATCTTCAGAAGCAATATAATAGATGTGGGTAAGAAACAGGTCAAAGTCCTTTTTACTCTAAATTGCCACTTTCACTTTTACATCTGAAAGTCACATGTGGTGCCTGATTAGTCTCACTTTCACATCTGAAAGTGAAAGTGGAGATTTAGAATAAAAAAAGACTTAAATATTTATCTTTTTCTCACCCACACATATCATATAGCTTCTAAAGATTTGGATTTAACCACTGAGACTTACGGATTTCTATGTTTACTTTATGTGATTTTTGGAGCTTCAAAGGTCTGGCCACCATTCACTTGCATTGTATGGACCTACAGAGCTGAGATATTCTTCTATAAATCTTCATTTGTGTTCTGCAGAAGAAAGTAACTCATACACATCTGGGATGGCATAAGGGTGAGTAAATGATGAGAGAATTTTCATATTTGGGTGAACTATCCCTTTAAGGCGTTTTTAAAAACCAATGTATTGTTCAGCTTAGCTTCAGCTCCTACTCCTAGTTATGCTGTATGTTCCTCCCTTTCTAGCTCTTAATCTATATTTATATAAAAAAAAAACTATGAAAGTACAAATACAGATACATTGCCCCATTTCCACCATGTCATCATTAGGGATGTGCACAAGTAATCGATTAATCGAGTACTCATTCGGCTTTAAATATTTGACCAGTAAAAACAATACTTGAATACTACAATTTGATTTTACTTTGTGCCTTTGCCTTTGACAACATTGAAACTGCTTCTCACCTAAATCCTGCCTTTAGTTCTCCCACAAAGAAAATTCTGCCATTATTTAAAGTGATCGTATCAAAATGTGATGTTTTAGTTTTTTTTTGTCATTTTTGAATCTAGATCTTGTTGTTTATGCATAGTGCATAGTTTCATAAAAAAAAATAATAAAAAAAAAAAAACAGGTTCAAAAGTTGAAGGTTGAAATGAAATTCTAAATTTCAAGTAATCGATTACTCGTTTTTTATGTGTTCGAGTACTCGACTACAAAAATTACTCGAAATGCCCATCCCTAGTTATTATTGTGTTTAGACATTATAACCAGCATGCATCAATGTCCTGCACTGGGTAAAATTATCTGTAGCCATACAGTGTAGCAAGCTTTTTATCTAAACAGATAAAGGCGTTTACTTACCTTGAAGCTGGCTGTCATACTTGGATGGTGAGGGCATGTCACTGTAAGTGAAATCTCTGGTATAGGAGAACGATTGATCTCTCTGATCATCAAGCTGAAAGGCCTGATCAAAATTGGCTTTGTTCGGATCACTTAACTCAGACTGCTCGCGGGTAAACCTGAGAGAAAAACAGAGAATAGAAATCACATTTAGTGTTTAGGTGTTTTCACATACAAAAAATGCATTTAGTTATAGCTGTAGGGCACAATTTGATTCTTTTAATCAAGTTATTAGGAATTAAAATTATTTTGTATTTCATACTATTTAAATGAAGCAGATCAGGGGACCAAATATTCCAGGATATAGATATTAAAAAAAGAGGAGCGTTAGCCATCTACTTAAAGGAATGGTTTACCCAAAAATGTAAATTCTCTCATTATTTAATTATGTATGACTTCCTTTATTCTACAGAACACAAAACAAAGATTTTTAGAAGAATATTTCAGCTCTGTAGATCCTTACAATGCAAGTGAATGGTGGCCAGAAATTTGAAGCTCCAAAAAGCACATAAAGGTAGCATAAAAATAATCTATACGACTCCAGTGGTTTAATCAATGTCTTCTGAAGTGATCCAATCGATTTTGGGTGAGAACGGATTAAAATCTAGCTCCTATTTTACTATAAATTTTGCCATTGCAGTCTCTAGGCACAATCGTGATTTCAAGCTCAATTACACTTCCTTGTGCTTGACGCATGTGCAGAGAGCTAGATGGCGCTAGGAAGTGTAATCGAACTTGAAATCTTGACCACCAAGGAGACTGCAGATGTCAAGATTTATAGTGAAAAAGGAGTTACATTTTGATTCATTATTACCCAAAACCAACAGGATTGCTTCAGAAGACATGGATTAAACCACTGAAGTCTTATGGATTACTTTTATGCTGGCTTTATGTGCATTTTTGGACCTTCAAAGTTTGTCACCATGCACTTGCATTGTATGGATCTACAGAGCTGAGCTATTCTTCTAAAAATCTTTGTTTGTGTTCTGCAGAAGAAAGTCATAAACATCTGAGATGGCATGAGGGTGGATAAATGATGAGAGGATTATCATTTTTGGGTGAACTATTACTTTGAGGTAAGAACAAAACACTTATCTTGGTCAAACCCTTGGAAATAAAACTCAGAACAATAATTAAGTCCAAAAGTACCATTGGCTAAACCTATCCAAATATCAGTCTTGTGAAAGCTGGTTAAGCCCTTTTGTGTCTGTGTGCTCACATTGGTTGTTGCTGGTGCTGTCTCTGTCTCAGCGCCTCCCCCAGTGGAGAATTCTCCAGGCTCTTAAACTTCTCCTGACATGTCTTCATATATGACATCTTCCCTCCGAGGTACCCAAAAACACCAGCAACTAGCACACACACACATACCCATACAAATGTTAATTTAGTGTCCAGTCAGACAATAAACAATCACATATGTACACTACATTAAGTATTACTTTGTTCAGGCTACTTTGGGCAGAGAGCCGAATCTACCGGAGGCTGTAAGTAGACCTAATACAATATAACAAAACATTTATATTATCTTGAGTACATCACTAGCAGAAAATCATTAAGATTATTCAGCATTTAACAACCAAATTTCATAGTGACCCCCAAAATATTTTGAAAACCAAGCCACACTTAAAATATATTTTTAATTGTATTGCATTACAGTAGATAATAATACAAATCTGCAAACAAATTAACCTCGACCTATTGTCAGAACTAACTTTTTCATTTTTTTTGCCGTGTTTTTCAATTATTCGAACTGATGTTATTTTATTTTTTTAGTGAATGTATGAAGTCAGTTCGCCTTAAGTTCGCACAGGTGCCCTAGCAGAGTAACAACAAGTGTAATTCATCACATTGGTTGTGCCTGGAATAGCATACTATTATATTACTCTTATTATTTCTGGAGTATATAGCATGTATACTGTTTTCTGTATGCATGGAATACGATCCATCATATTTGCAGAAATGTGCAGTATACAACAGAGCACATTGCATTGGGATACAGTAATGCATGCGATCTACTGCAGTGCCATTAATACAAGTTAAAGTGTGGCTTAAGTGTCCAAATACTTTTTGGAAACATTTCCTGTTATAAAAGGAAGAGTATCCATGTATGTATATATATACAGCTCTGGAAAAATTAAGTGACCACTGCAAAATTATAAGTTTCTCTGTATTTACTATTTATACTGTATGTATGTTAGTAAAATGAAAATTTTTGTTTTATTCTATAAACTACTGACAACATTACTCCCAAATTCCAAATACAAATTTTGTCATTTAGAGCATTTATTTGCATAAAATGACAACTGGTCAAAATAACAAAAAAGATGCAGTGTTTTCAGACCTCGAATAATGCAAAAAAAAAAATCATATTCATTTTTAAACAACACAATACTAATGTTTTAACCTATAAAGTGTACAGAAATCAATATTTGGTGGAATAACACTGATTTGCAATCACAGCTATCATGTGTCTTGGCATGGTCTCTACCAGTCTTTCACATTGCTGCTGGGTGACTTTATGCCACTCCTGGCACAAAAATTCAAGCAGCTCGACTTTGTTTGATGTCTTGTGTTCATCCATCTTCCTCTTGATCACATTCCAGAGGTTTTCAATGGGGTTCAGGTCTGGAGATTGGGCTGGCCATGACAGAGTCTTGATCCGGTGGTCCTCCATCCACATCTTGATTGACCTGGCTGTGTGGCATGGAGCTGGAAAAACTAATCCTCAGAGTTGGGGAACATTGTCAGAGCAGAAGGAAGCAAGTTTTCTTCCAGGATAACCTTGTACGTGGCTTGATTCATGCGTCCTTCACGCATGGTGTTGGTTACAAGAGTGGGGGATGTCGAGAAATGGATCGATTATCTGGAGTCATCGGAGAGGGAATTATCTGCTAATCTGCTGGCGACCAAGGTGGATTTGGAGCATGTCTGGGAGAAGTTGGAAAATATGGAGAACGGTAGCCGGCAAAATAACTTCCATATTGTTGGAATTCCTGAGGGAGCAGAGGGTCAGGATATGGTGAAATTCCTGGACGGGCTCTTTCTGAGTCTGCTCGATATAACAGGCCATAAGTTGGAAATCAGGTGAGCTCACAGGGTTCCGGCTCAGTGATCCGCTGAGGGAGACAGGCCCCGATCAATTTTGGCCAAATTTCTGAGATCATCCGATAAAGATCTCGTGTTACACAAGTGAGGAGTAAAGGAAGGCTTTCTTGGAAGAACCACAGCATTTTCTTGTTCCCAGTCTTTGCGAATTTGACAAGAGAGAAACGTTATCGTTTCAAGGAATGCAAGAAACTCATACATCAATGGAAAGTCGCTTTGCACTGATGTTCCCGGCCAAATTGAGAATAGATGCTAAGGATTTCCGTGAAATATTTACATGTCCCCAGCAAGCGATGTACTTCATAAAGTCAATGGACTGAGTAAGTTATTTTGTGGTACTCATGTTGCAGCCGAATGGACCGACTCACTGAACATCCACTTGACTGTCCGAGGAAACTGAGCACCTTTTTTGTTTCTTTTTGTGCTGGTTCCGCCTAGTGGCTGGAGTTTGTTTTGTGGAGGAACACACCTTCGAGACAGTTATGTGGATGAATCTACACGTTCTTTGTGTTTATTCCACCTATTGGCTGGAGTTTGCAAAATTTTTATAGAAACACCGGACTTGAGCAATCTGACGGCAAAGTTGTCACGGGGGCTCTTGTGGGCGTACATGCACTGTCTGAGTTTAGAAGGATGGACGCCAGTTGGCGCTGTCATGCATAGGGTTAATGTGCACGTTTTCTTTTTTCTGTTTGTTTGGTTTGGGGGGATGTTTGGGGTTTGATTGTTGCACTAATGTTGGAATGTGGTCTTTATAATTTTGTTTGTGACCCACAATCTATTTTTTCTAATATATCAAAATGTCAAATGTTAATATGAGCAGATTGTCTCTCATCAACGTGGAATGTGAATGGGTTGGGGCACTCCATAAAAAGAAGGAAGGTTTTTTCTCTTCTTACATGTAAGAAATATGATGTAGTGTTTCTTCAAGAAAGAAACTTTCCCCGCAGGAAGCTGAAACATTTGGGAAGATATGGGGTGGACAATGTTTTCTTTAGTGCTGGATCAAGTAAGAGCAGGGGAGTCATTATACTAAGTAAGCATCTACAATTCAAATGTCTCAAACACATTAAAGATAAATTAGGAAGAGTCATTATAGTTTTAGCAGAAATTCAGGGGCAAAGTCTTATTTTGGCTAATATTTACACACCTAACATTGATGATAAGGCCTTTTTTATAGATCTTGAAAGGAAGTTGCAAGCCGCTGGCACCCTTCATGATATAATACTGGGAGGAGACTTTAATCTTTTGATGGACTCAGTCCTTGATCATAGTGAAGCAAAAGTGCATAAGCCCCCTAGAGAAACACTGACGCTTCACAG
This sequence comes from Myxocyprinus asiaticus, assembly GCF_019703515.2. NCBI lineage: Eukaryota > Metazoa > Chordata > Actinopteri > Cypriniformes > Catostomidae > Myxocyprinus > Myxocyprinus asiaticus. The sequence goes on along the minus strand of NC_059350.1, from coordinate 41,343,711 downwards.
GATGTGTAAAAATCTTGGTCACAGATATTTGGAGACTTTTGAACCCATGTGGTAGGAACTATAAATTTTTTTCAGCAGTCTATAAGATTTATTCTAGAATAGATTTTTTTCCCCCTCATTTCATCTGTTGTTGATTGCTCAAATGGAAACATTTTAGTCTCAGATCACGCCTGGTGAGTTTAGAAGTGTTGCCACATATGGAGAAAAGGAAATCATATAGTTGGTGCTTTAATGTATCCCTTTTTCAAAATCCTGAATTCCAACAAATGCTAAAGGCTGAAATCAATGTTTATATGGAGACCAACTGGTCCTCTGTGTCCTCTGTGGGTGTGGCTTGGAAGGCAGTTAAGGCAGTTCTTAGGGGTCGGATCATACAGTATGCCTCATTCACCAAAAAATCCAAAGCACGAGAACTCGTGGAGTTGGAAGGGAATATTTAAAGTGCCGAGGCAGAGCTGAAGCGCCGAATGTCGTCTGATGGCCTTAGAGAATTGACCCAATTGAAATACAGATAAATTACTATTTTGTCGCGGAAGTTGAAGTTTTGGCTATTCAAGAAATACAGTCATAATTTGAGTCTGGGGACAAGGCAGGAAAACTTCTGGCTAGATAAATATATTACACAGAGAAAGTCTTTTTCTACCATTCCCTCAGTGAAATCTGCTGGTGGTGAAATATTTACCCCAGCCATTGATATTAATAATGCTTTTAAAGAATTCTATCTTGATCTTTATAGTTCCACGTCTTCGTCTACTGATGAGGATATTAGAAACTTTGTGGAACCATTAGAACTTCCTAAACTGACGGCTGAAAATTCTCCTGATTCTAAGATAACCTTGGAGGAGCTTTGCGAGGTAATTAAGGCCAGGCCTACATGCAAGGCTCCAGGGCCAGATGGCTTTGCCACTGAGTTTTTTAGATCTTATGCTACAGAACTGGATCCACTTTTGCTAGAAGTTTATACGGAATCATTAAAGAATGGAAAGCTTTGCCAACCATGACGCAAGCCCGGATCAGTCTGATTCTTAAAAAGGACAAGGATCCAAGCGAGTGTAAGAGTTACCGTCCAATTTCCCTGATCCAGCTAGACGTTAAAATATTATCAAAACCTTTGGCTAACTGATTAAGCAAAGCTATGACATCTCTTATGCATATAGATCAGGTGGGGTTTATTCAGGGCCATAGCTCTTCTGATAACATTAGGCATTTCA